>NC_040094.1:14704507-15954507 GCF_003369695.1 Bos indicus x Bos taurus
CTGTTGCTTCCTGATCTGCATACGAATTTCTCAAGAGGCAGATCAGGTGGTCTGGTATTCCCTTCTCTTTCAGAATTTTCCACAGTTTATTGTGATCCACACCGTCAAAGGCTTTGGCATAGTCTAAAAGCAGAAATAGATGTTTTTCTGGAACTCTCTTGCTTTTTCTATGATCCAGCGGATGTTGGCAATTTGATCTCTGGTTCCTCCGCCTTTTCTAAAACCAGCTTGAACATCCGGAAGTTCATGGTTCACATATTGCTGAAGCCTGGCTGGAGAATTTTGAGCATTACTTTACTAGAGTATGAGATGAGTGCAATTGTGTGGTAGTTTGAGCATTCTTTGGCATTGCTTTTCTTTGGGATTGGAATGAAAACTGACCTTTTCCAGTCCTGTGGCCACTGCTGAGTTTTCCAAATTTGCTGGCATATTGAGTACAGCACTTTCACAGCATCATCTTTCAGGATTTGGAATAGCTCAACTGGAATTCCATCACCTCCACTAGCTTTGTTCGTAGTGATGCTTTCTAAGGCCCACTTGACTTCACATTCCAGGATGTCTGGCTCTAGGTCAGTGATCACACCATTGTGATTATCTGGGTCATGAAGATCTTTTTTGTACAGTTCTTCTGTGTATTCTTGCCATCTCTTCTTAATATCTTCTGCTTCTATTAGGTCCATACCATTTCTGTCCTTTATCGAGCTCATCTTTGCATGAAATATTCCTTTGGTATCTCTGATTTTCTTGAAGAGATCCCTAGTCTTTCCCATTCTGTTGTTTTCCTCTATTTCTTTGCATTGATCGCTGAAGAAGGCTTTCTCATATCTTCTTGCTATTCTTTGGAACTCTGCATTCAGATGTTTATATCTTTCCTTTTCTCTTTTGCTTTTCGCTCCTCTTCTTTTCACAGCTATTTGTAAGGCCTCCCCAGACAGCCATTTGGCTTTTTTGCATTTCTTTTCTATGGGGATGGTCTTGATCCCTGTCTCCTGTACAATGTCACGAACCTCATTCCACAGTTCATCAGGCACTCTATCAGATCTAGGCCCTTAAATCTATCTCACTTCCACTGTATAATCATAAGGGATTTGATTTAGGTCATACCTGAATGGTCTAGTGGTTTTCCCTACTTTCTTCAATTTAAGTCTGAATTTGGCAATAAGGAGTTCATGGTCTGAGCCACAGTCAGCTCCTGGTCTTGTTTTTGCTGACTGTATAGAGCTTCTCCATCTTTGGCTGCAAAAAATATAATCAATCTGATTTTGGTGTTGACCATCTGGTGATGTCCATGTATAGAGTCTTCTCTTGTGTTGTTGGAAGAGGATGTTTGTTATGACCAGTGCATTTTCTTGGCAAAACTCTATTAGTCTTTGCCCTGCTTCATTCCGTATTCCAAGGCCAAATTTGCCTGTTACTCCAGGTGTTTCTTGACTTCCTACTTTTGCATTCCAGTCCCCTATAATGAAAAGGACATCTTTTTTGGGTGTTAGTTCTAAAAGGTCCTGTAGGTCTTCATAGAACCGTTCAACTTCAGCTTCTTCAGCATTACTGGTTGGGGCATAGACTTGAATTACTGTGATATTGAATGGTTTGCCTTGGAAACGAACAGAGATCATTCTGTCGTTTTTGAGATTGCATCCAAGTACTGCATTTCGGACTCTTTTGTTGACCATGATGGCCACTCCATTTCTTCTGAGGGATTCCTGCCCGCAGTAGTAGATATAATGGTCATTTGAGTTAAATTCACCCATTCCAGTCCATTTCAGTTCGCTGATTCCTAGAATGTTGACATTCACTCTTGCCATCTCTTGTTTGACCACTTCCAATTTGCCTTGATTCATGGACCTGACATTCCAGGTTCCTATGAAATATTGCTCTTTACAGCATCGGACCTTGCTTCTATCACCAGTCACATCCACAGCTGGGTATTGTTTTTGCTTTGGTTCCATCCTTTCATTCTTTCTGGAGTTATTTATGGACATTCTCAATTATACCCAGAGAACTGCGTTTCTAGAGGAAAAGGAGAGCTCTACAACAACCCCTTGTTCCTCAATAAAGACTGGCCTTGGGACTTCACTGGTGATCCAGTGGTTATTAAGAATCCACCTTGCAATGCAGAGGACGCAGGTTCGATCCCTGGTCAGGGAACAAAGATGCCACATGCCAAAGGAAAAGTAAGCCTGTGCACCACAACTACTGTGCTTGTGCTCCAGAGCCTGTGCTCTGTACAGCCACCATAAATTAAAAAAAAAAAAAGAATATAACTTCCTGACATGATCAAGCAGTTCAGAGAAAGATTACTACCAGATTACTACCATCCCTGCAAACGCCCTATCAGTCACTGGACAGTTATAACAATATTAGTCAAAGTAATAGAGACTGAAATTCCTCAGCCTCACTTACTGAGTCTCGCTAGAAGACCCCCCGTAAGAAGAACAAGAGAACAGTGAGAGGAAACATTTGGGAAAAGATGCTTTTGAAAACTTGCACCCCAGGCAAAATAGATCATCTCCCACTTACTCATCAAAACTTTAAGTCCGGTGATGTAGATAAAGGGGAAATAATCTTGACTCAGAACATCCTTGCTCTTTCTAGAACAAGATCAGTGAAACCAATAGGACAGGCTCAGTAAGAAAAAGGTTCAGCTTCTCTGACTTACCTCATGTGTAAGGCCAGACCATCCTGGAGGCTCGAGATGCCCAAGTCAGAGAGCGTGTCTGAGCTGACCGAGGCTGGCGACAGAGAGCCCTCCTTCTCCTCCAGCAGGTCGAGCTTCACCAGGTTGCTAATCTCATCCTCCGAGTTATCTTCAGACACGGAGCCAATAATGAATCGGGAGTGCTGGTTCAGCTCCAGAGGTTTGGCCAAGGAAGAAGGTTCATCCATTGCTTCTTCAAAATGAGCTCTCAGAGCTGTAAGAAGACAAAGAATAAGTGAGAAAAACAGCTTATGAATAATAACCTGAGGAAATAATAAGCTGAGGAAAGCCACAAGTTAGACCTAATACACCACAGCTGGCAGGCACCTGGAGCAAGGCAGAGTCTGAAATCTAGTGTTCTTGGCTATTCTTTTTCAAGGATTTGCTTTCATTTTTTTCTTAATTCTTTTTTTTTTAAATTTTGGCCCACACTACACAGCATGTGGGATCCTAGTTCCCTGGGCCAGGGATCGAGCCTCCTGTGTTGACAGCACAGAGTCCTAACCACGGACCACCAGGGAAGTCCCAAGAATTTTGCTTTCTAAAAGAAAATTCAGATCATGGGAACTACACCTAAAAAAATTAAAATCTGTTCCCTTTTCCTCAAGGAACATTCTCTCTAAAAACTATAAGCCATTCCCAATGTCTATAAATTTGGTGATGTCCAGGAACTAATAATGACCAACGGAGAAATCTTTGCAAGTAGGTGAAAGCTGCTTGCTGTGATATTGTGACTTCAGCTGTTAGTACTGGGGCTTCCCTGGTAACTCAAAGGGTAAAGAACCCGCCTGCAATGCAGGAGTCCCAGGTCTGATCCCTGGGTTGGGACAATCCCCTGGAGAAGTGAATGTCTACCCACTCCAGTATTCTTACCTGGAGAAATTCACAGACAGAGAAGCTTGGTGGGTTATAGACCTTGAGGTTGCAAAGAGTCAGATATGACTAAGCAACTAACACTGACATTCATTAGAGAGAATGCAGGGTAAGGGTTTGGGGACAGCAATGGGCTTTTGAAACTTGGTGTTTAAAGTTAAGTATACAACTATAACCTGGTTCCAAATATTACACTGTGAAAGACTATGAATTTTATGTAACTGTATATATTTATTATACTTAAGTGAAATAATATATAACAAACTATACATATTTATTATACATAAGTGAAATATATTTATAAATGTACATACATATATAAAGAAAACTAAATGTGTATATATACTATACACTACACACACACACACATACAGTTTGCTTTAAAGCAAATTCCAAATGAGTATTTCTTAATTTAAAAAAATCTTTACTTGTTCCCATGAATTTTTTCTTAAAATTACATATGTTAAAAATTCATCCCAAAATCTCTGTTTGGGGCTCTAATGTGCTGACTGCTGACATGATAGCGAGAAAGTGAATCTACCATCAAATTTAAAATCTATAATTACAATTACGGAAGTGTTATCTCAATTAGGTATAAGTTTTCTAGATACAGGGCCTTACTAGTCAAGAGTAGATGTTATCAACTGCTAACAAACTAATTAACAAAGATCAAAACATAGCTCAAAGATGATAACAATAATAAAAGCAAAAAGTAAATGAAATAATATTTACTCTGTCATTTCAAAAATCCTATTTTAAAAAGTCAAAACTACACATCAAATTGGTATTGAACAGCTTACTGCCTGACCAACAATTCTAATTGAGAGAAATGATTCCCAGTTCTGATACTGAGATGCTCTAAGAAAGTTACAGTAATAAACTTATTATTAATAACTTCATATGCTATAAACCACTTTGATGGATAAAAGTGTTCTTTGACAGTAGATAATGAAACATCAAGATTTTAAAATATTTGAGAATCATCACTAAATATGTTAAAACCACAGATGCACCATTAGCTTTGTGTAAGTTATGAATCAGAGCTTATTCATTTACAGAAATAAAACAGGATCTGCAAACGCTAGAGCAGTGGTTCTCCACGTGTGGCTGCTGGACCATGACAGCAGCCACAGTAACCACATCACGGGGCTCTGCCACGGACTAGGTGACCATACCTAAACCCACGTGTCAGGGCACAGTAATCCATTTTTTAACAAGTCCTGAAATTTGAAATCCACTGTGCTAGAAGAATGGAACAATAATAAAAATTTGGCAGGAATGCTAGAAATTACCTATAGACATTTCCTAAAAGTGAGCTGGGGATTACTTAGTTTTTCATTTTAAAAACCAGAATCAAATATTAATATAAAAGCATCATGTGACAGGAAAAACTTGATGTCTAAATTCACTACACAGGGGGCTTCCCTGGCAGTCCAGTAGTTAAATGACTCCATGCTTCCACTGCAAGAAGCCCAGGTTTGATCCCTGGTCTGGGAACCAAGATTCCTCATGCTGTGTAGTATGGCCAAAAATAAATTAAATAAATTCCCTATACATTTCTCCTTTAGAATATCAGGTTTCTTTTTTTAAAAAAAAATTTTAGTATCTCCAAATTTTATAAAGAGGCTTATTTCCAGAATGCTTGGTTTTCAAAAAAACCCAAGTCATTAAAAAGAAAAAAAGATATAAGGGGAAAAGGAAGAGAAGGAGAGAGGGAAAAACTATAACAGATTTACCACTCTGAAGAACACCAACAGGTACAGCAGCAAAAAGGCTGCTGCTTTCATATTTTTAGAGCAGTGACTAATCAAGTTTAAAAATACTAGATTAAAAAAAATTTCCAAATTCCATCTCAACTAACACAGAAAATGATAGTTGCCTTCTTCACAAGAGAAATAAGTAAGGCACTCAGGGACAGATTCTAGTTTATAGTCTAAGCAAAATTAGATAACTGAACACACACACACAACATCCTATTGAGAAACGACCAATTCTCTGATTCCAAGGGAGAAGAAAACGAAAGGGCTAAATAAATGAAAGGCTCCACATGGTCAACTTCAAATTGTTCTTTCCAAGCTATGAACATGAAGAAAGCCTTCCCTATAGGTTCCAGAGACTGAAAGCAGCTAAGAGTCAACATCTTAAAAGCCTGTCCACCAACCGGCAACTCTACTTGAGCGGTATTCCCAGGCGACAAGCCTACAAACCACAGAAAAGAGAAGTCGTGTATGGAAAATTACTGAGTAGCTGCCAGACACTCTAGAAGCTACTCCACCGCCCATCCCATCTCCAGTGATTCCAGCCGGAATTAAGGAGAAAAGGTGGTGGATTCCCACCACTGTCAGTCTCCTCCACTTCAGGCTACCCCCTCTCAATCTGCTTATATTCTTTTGTGGAAGGCAACTTTTAACATGAAAGTCTACAATTCCTTATTTCAGCACATGAACATAAAACTTTTAACACATTGTACACATGAAAGAGCATTATTTGTAACTGACCTCTTATAATTCTTATTGTCTGAGCAGATATCCACTTCCAAAAAGAACTAAAGAGAGAAAGAGAGAGATTTGAAGTTTGTTTTTTTTTTTTTTTTTTAAGAAACTCAAATTTTATCAATTGCTGTTTTGTTCATCTTAGTATAAAACTAAATACTCAAAGTATCATTTTTCTGGTCAAATATACTATTTATTAACTTGAAGTTCAAAGTTCAGTTGATTGTTTAAATCTGTAAATCAAAAACATTATACATTCAAAGACTTTATTATTCATGAAAAGTATTAAACAGTAATCCAAGCTTACCATTCCACAAGGTGCCTTTTCCAACTGTGTGTCTCGATGGACACATTCTGACCCTATGACTCCCAATATTTCATCAAAAAGGAGGCAGTGGGGACAAGAGAACCACTAGATTCTCTACAATTCACTCAGGCTCTGATTATGTTTCCACAAAGGTTGGGAGCCAAGGAGAGGACAGGTCTCTAATTATCAAGTCCCTAAACTAAGGGAGCCAAGAATCTCTAGCTATTTCCCAAATACTCAGTTTCCTTCTTTGCCCAACAATTATAATGTATTCAGGGTAGAAATTCTCAACTTTGACTACATGTAACAATCACCTGTGGGTTTTTTTTTTTTTTTAAACAAATAAATGGATCAAGAAGATGGGGTGTATTTATACAATGTAATATTAGCCATAAAAAATGAAATTTTGCCATTTGCAAAAACACA
The DNA here is from genome assembly GCF_003369695.1 of Bos indicus x Bos taurus. Classification (NCBI taxonomy): domain Eukaryota; kingdom Metazoa; phylum Chordata; class Mammalia; order Artiodactyla; family Bovidae; genus Bos; species Bos indicus x Bos taurus. The sequence continues at coordinate 14,711,304 of NC_040094.1, forward strand.
GATGGATTTGGAGGGTATTAAGTGAAATAAGTCAGGCAGAGAATGGCAGATATTGTATGATTCCAGTTACATGTGGAATCTAAAAATACAACAAACTAGGAAGTGAATATAACAACAACAACGACAAAAAGGCAGATTCACACATACAGAGAAAAGACCAGTGATTACCGGTAGGGAGGGAGAAGGCGGGGAGGAACAATAAAGGGGTAGGGGATTAAGAGGCACGAACTATTTTGCATAAAATAAGCTACAAGGATATATTGTGTAACACAGGGACTATAACCAATATTTTATAGTAACTGTAAATGAAGTATAACCTTTAAAAACTGTTGACTCTATATTGTACACCTATATATAATATTGTATATAATATTGAACATCAACTATACTTCAATTTAAAAAATTATTTAAAAAACAAACAAAAAATATATATATTATGTCTAAAGTCCATTTCAGATCCTCTGAACCAGAATCCCTGCTAGAGAACCAGAAATCTGAGTATTAAGTTCCACGACTGACTGAACCTCTTATAAATCTGGGCTTGGGGCTTTCCTGGTGGTCCTGAGGTTAAGAATACACCTTGCAATGCAGGGGACGTGGATTCCATCCCTGGTCTGGGAAGGTCCCACGTGCCTTGGGGGAACTAGGCCTGTGAGCCCCAACTACTAAAGCCTGCATGCCCTGAATCCTCTGCTCCTGCAACAAGAGAAGCCACCGCGATGAGAAGCCTGTGCACTGCAATTAGAGAGTAGCCCCCACTCTCCACCACTAGAGAAAGTCCTTGCACAGCAGTGAAGATCCAGCACAGCCAAAAATCAATTAAAAAAATTATAAAGTAAGTAAATAAATCTAGGCTTGAAAATCATTGCTCTAGAGTACAGAAGAAAAAAGAAGGAAACAACCTCTTTATACAGATAGGAAAATCCAGACGCTCAAAGAGAAGACCCCAAATGACAAACAGGAGGACTGGGGACAGTGCAGGTATACCAAGTCTCAAGTTAGGATTACCCGATTGTGTAGTCTGAGCTATTATTATTCCCTACAATTATGGTGAAGAAGGCAGTGAAAAGAGGCAGGAAAAGGTATGTAAGTATGGATGGAATGTAAACAAAGGAGTCAAAACCAAGGGCCAAGATAACAGCCCAACCCTACCACATACTGGCAGCGCACCGGAACAAGTCACTAAGCATCTCCGAGGAGCCTCATCTGCGAAGATAAAAAGAAGTCACATGTACCTCATGGGACTGCTGTGAGGACTGAGAAAACGGAAAGGCTTTTACAAACGGTGATGCACTGTGTTTCAAACGTGAGCTAACCAACAATCAGAATACGAAGACATTAATGTAGGGAGTTACAACCAACATTTTAAAGATCAAGTGGAACAGAAAATGCTGGGGCTCCCCTGGTGGTCCAGTGGTGAGGAATCCACCTCGCAACGCAGGGGATTCGATTCCTGCTCAGGGAACTAAGACCCCACACGCCAAGAAGCAACTAAGCCCTTGCACCACAACTCCGCAACTATTGAGACTATGTGCTGCAGCCATAGAATCTGTGCGCCATGGATCCGCAAGACACAAAAGATCCTGCACGCCGCAACTAAGACCCAATGCAGCCAAACAATATATATTACAAGATAAAAAAAATAAGTATTTTTTAAAAAGAAATGGTTAACAGTGCACCATACTATAAGGATAAATACTGCTTTGTAAATTTTTGTATCAATTACATATATTTCATAATGTTAACAACATCTTATTATGGTTGAGTCCAAACAGTTAAGTCCTTTTTTTTTTTGGCCACACCTCCTGGCTTGCAAGATCTTATTTCCCCGGCCAGGGATTGAACCCACGTCCTCAGTGAAAACCCTGAGTCCTAACCACTGGACCTCCAGGGAACTCCCCAAAAAGTTAAATCTTAAAGTCACAATTAATCTTCAAACTGCCCCCTCCACTTTACCCTCTCTAGCAAATGCAGTGGATGAAGTACCTAAACCAATAGCTCTTAAAGTTTCTTAAGTCAAGATACTACCAGAAATCTGATAAAAGCTAAGGACCTTTTTCTGACAAAAATTCATGCTCACCCAAATTTTGCTTGCACACAAGTTTGGGAACCCTAAAGCCTTGCCATGAAATAGGCTCAGACTTTTTTCTCTAAGTGGTCAAAGAATGGAGTTAAGCCCTCGAGAAGGCTCATACAGCTGCTGTCTTATCACCTCTAAAAGAAGGCCTTTCCCCAAATAGAGCTGTAGAACATTCTACTTAGCCAAATAAATACCTCATTATGTCAAATGTTAGCAAGGTCAAATTTTCTTTTATTTAAAAATACACATAGTTGACTCTTGAACAACAGCAGGGGTTAGGGGTGCCAACCCTCCGCACAGTCAAAAAGTCGCGTATCACTTGGAGGGGGCCCTCTATATATGCAGTTCCTCCAAATCCAAGATTCAGCATCCACAGATGTGACCAACCTTGGTTCCCATAGTAATTACAGTATTTACTACTGAAAACAGTCCACATATAAGTGGACCCACGCAGTCCAAACCCCTGTCATTCAAAGATCACCTGTCGATATTCTTAAACTTTTATTTGGGGACCTGAAAATATTTGCAGAAGGCTCCCAAACTGTACCCTATGTCCCTGAAAAAAATGAGGTAAAGCTAACTATAGCTAATGCACTTATTTAGACATTTCTCTAAATAAAACAGAACAGACTTTGCCAAACTTACGAAACATGTTCTTGAACTCAAATGACACTGTATTTTCCCAGCAATTCTAATAAAGAGGCAGCAATTAGTTTTCACAGTGACTGATAAAAGTATCCAAGCTAACACAGCCTACCCTTGCCTTTTTAAGCCATAGTAACTTCACTGAAATTTTAATCAAAAATAATTACTGAATTTTCTTGGTCATTTTTATCATTCTATTAATGAACTCTTCACTCCAGTATCCTTGCCTGGAAAATCCCAAGGACAGAGGAGCCTGGTGGGCTACGGTCTACGGGGTCTCAGAGAGTCAGACACAACTTAGCACATAAAAGGATTTTGGTATTAATTCAATATCCATGAGGGTTATACAGTTCTTTTTTAATTAACTGATTTACTTATTTGGCTGCGTCAGGTCTTACTTGCAGCACTCGGGATTCTCGCTGCAGCGCACAGAGGCTTCAGTTGTGGTGCGCAGGCTTCAGCAGCTGCGGCTCATGGACTCTTGAGTGCAGGCTCAGTAGTCGTGGTACTCAGGCTTAGCTGCTCTGCAGCATACGGGATCTTAGCTCCCCAACCAGGGATCGAACTAGTGTCCTCTGCATTGCAAGGCAGATTCTTAACCGCTGGACCACCACAGAAGTCCCTATACAATTTTTTTTAAGCCACATTTTATTTTCCTGCAAGATCTGAATTTTAAAATGACAAGCACTTGTGTTCCGACTAGTGAGATAAATGACAATATATTCAAAGATAAATAAGATTTGGTCCCTGGCAAAGTGGCTGTGGACACCTAAATAAACAATTACAGTAGTATAATAGTTGCTAGGTGTGGAAACACAAGAGAAGGTAAGGAAACACAAACCTGGAGGTGATAATGATGAGGGCAGGGATCAAAGAAGACTTTCTGGAGTGGGAAGGCATTAGCAAGGATTAACTAAGAAGAAAATCAAGGAGGGAGACAAAGGAAGGAATTCCACGTAGAAGAAACCATTGAATAAAGACCTAGGTAGAATAAGATTTATGAGAAACACTACATCTGAATGTCCCTCCCAAGTGGTGCTAGTGGTAAAGAACCCACCTGCCAATGCAGGAGACACAAGAGACACGGGTTCAATCCCTGGGTCGGGCAGATACCCTGGAGTAGGAAATGGCAACTAATGCAGTATTCTTGCCTGGAGAATCCCATGGACAGAGGAGCCTGGTGGGCTACAATCCAGGGGGTCACACAGAGTCAGACACAACTGAAATGACTTACATACAGCACATCTGAATGGTTGCAAGAATTTGAGGCCATTTCCTTCCAGAGCCAGCGGGAGACTTTGGGGTTGTTGTTTGTTTGTTGCGGGGGGGGGGGGGTTATTTTGTTTGTTTTTGGTAAACAGGAACAGATCGCTTTAGGATATAATAGTCAGAGAAAATAATACGGTGTACTTATCTGTCCTAGTCTTCATTTCTCAGTCTAGGGATTTAGATTATTTATCAAGGAGGTAGCTGGTGCAAATTTCTGCACCTTTCAAGAAATCTTTAAAGAAGACTTGCCTAACTTCTGGATAAGGATGTTAAGTTGAATGCATATCCACTTTTGCTCCTGCTTGAAAATCCCATTAAAACAAAAGGAAAGAAAAACTTTTAAAAGCATAAGCCAAAGAAAGTCACCTCTTCCTTCCTCCCCCCCAAAAAAGTCAGGGGAGACTACAGCAGGATAATTTTCTTGAAAGAGAGATGGAAGAGTTATAAATGACTACACAGACCCAAGAAAATGAAATCACAACCCACTGTAGTAAACACAGAATCAGTATAATTTATATCATAGAATCTCTAAAATGTTCAGGAAGTGGAAGTGAAAGATGGAACTATAAAGAGGATTGGATGAAATTCTATCTCAGAAGCTTCAGATCCTCAGATTTTGTCCCCAACTGTAAACCCAGGTGCCTGCTGCTCTACCATCCTGATAAGAGACTGAAGATTTTTTCGCTAGAGAGTAAAATGGAGGGTTTCTAGGCTGAGGGATGCTGGCAACAGTAAAAGGGAAGATACCATAATGAAAGTGGAGAGATTAAGTAAACACACTGAGTAAGACGTCCCAGCCTTCCCTCCCCAATTTTCACCCTCCAAGAGGGAAACTGAAGGATCATTCTTTGCAGAATTTAACCAGATGAATGAAAGGAAAAAAAAAAAAGCCTCATCGCTTCTCGGCCTTTTGGCTAAGATCAAGTGTAAAAAAGCCTCAAGTAGAACAACAACAAAGAACATTCAGTTCAGTTCAGTCGTTCAGTCATGTCCAACTCTTCGCAACCCCATGAATCGCAGCACGCCAGGCCTCCCTGTCCATCAACAACTCCCGGAGTTCACTCAGACTCACGTCCATCGAGTCAGTGATGCTATCCAGCCATCTCATCCTCTGTCGAACCCTTCTCCTCCTGCCCCCAATCCCTCCCAGCATCAGTCTTTTCCAATGAGTCAACTCTTCGCATGAGGTGGCCAGAGTACTGGAGTTTCAGCTTTAGCATCAGTCCTTCCAAAGAAATCCCAGGGCTGATCTCCTTGCAGTCCAAAGGACTCTCAAAAGTCTTCTCCAACACCATAGTTCAAAAGCATCAATTCTTCAGCGCTCAGCCTTCTTCACAATCCAACTCTCACATCCATACATGACCACTGGAAAAACTGTAGCCTTGACTAGACGGACCTTTGTTGGCAAAGTAATGTCTTTGCTTTTTAATATGCTATCTAGGTTGTTCATAACTTTCCTTCCAACGAGTAAGCGTCTTTTAATTTCATGGCTGCAGTCACCATCTGCAGTGATTTTGGAGCCCAGAAAAATAAAGTCTGACACTGTGTCCACTGTTTCCCCATCCCGTGAAGTGATGGGACCAGATGCCATGATATTCGTTTTCTGAATGTTGAGCTTTAGTCAACTTTTTCATTCTCCACTTTCACTTTCATCAAGAGGCTCTTTAGTTCCTCCTCACTTTCTGCCATAAGGGTGGTGTCATCTGCATATCTGAGGTTATTGATATTTCTCCCGGCAATCTTGATTCCAGCTTGTGTTTCTTCCAGCCCAGCGTTTCTCAGGATGTACTCTGCATATAAGTTAAATAAGCAGGGTAACAATACACAGCCTTGACGAACTCCTTTTCCTATTTGGAACCAGTCTGTTGTTCCATGTCCAGTTCTAACTGTTGCTTCCTGACCTGCATACAAATTTCTTAAGAGGCAGGTCAGGTGATCTGGTATTCCCATCTCTTTCAGAATTTTCCACAGTTTATTGTGATCCACACAGTCAAAGGCTTTGGCATAGTCTATAAAGCAGAAATAGATGTTTTTCTGGAACTCTCTTGCTTTTTCCATGATCCAGCACATGTTGCCAATTTGATCTCTGGTTCCTCTGCCTTTTCTAAAACCAGCTTGAACATCAGGAAGTTCACAGTTCACGTATTGCTGAAGCCTGGCTTGGAGAATTTTGAGCATTACTTTACTAGCGTGTGAGATGAGTGCAATTGTGCGGTAGTTTGAGCATTCTTTGGCATTGCCTTTCTTTGGGATTGGAATGAAAACTGACCTTTTCCAGTCCTGTGGCCACTGCTGAGTTTTCCAAATTTGCTGGCATATTGAGTGCAGCACTTTCACAGCATCATCTTTCAGGATTTGAAATAGCTCAACTGGAATTCCATCACCTCCACTAACTTTGTTCATAGTGATGCTTTCTAAGGCCCACTTGACTTCACATTCCAGGATGTCTGGCTCTAGGTCAGTGATCACACCATCGTGGTTATCTTGGTCGTGAAGATCTTTTTTCTACAGTTCTTCTGTGTATTCTTGCCACCTCTTCTTAATATCTTCTGCTTCTGTTAGGTCCATACCATTTCTGTCCTTTATCGAGCTCATCTTTGCATAAAATGTCCCCTTGGTATCTCTAATTTTCTTGAAGAGATCCCTAGTCTTTCCCATTCTGTTGTTTTCCTCTATTTCTTTGCATTGATCGCTGAGGAAGGCTTTCTCATCTCTTCTTGCTAATCTTTGGAACTCTGCATTCAGATGCTTATATATTTCCTTTTCTCCTTTGATTTTCACTTCTCTTGTTTTCACAGCTATTTGTAAGGCCTCCCCAGACAGCCACTTTGCTTTTTTGCATTTCTTTTCCATGGGGATGGTCTTGATCCCTATCTCCTGTACAATGTCAGGAACCTCATTCCACAGTTCATCAGGCACTCTATCTATCAGATCTAAGCCCTTAAATCTATTTCTCACTTCCACTGTATAATCATAAGGGATTTGATTTAGGTCATACCTGAATGGTCTAGTGGTTTTCCCTACTTTCTTCAATTTAAGTCTGAATTTGGTAATAAGGAGTTCATGATCTGAGCCACAGTCAGCTCCTGGTCTTGTTTTTGTTGACTGTATAGAGCTTCTCTATCTTTGGCTGCAAAGAATATAATCAATCTGATTTCGGTGTTGACCATCTGGTGATGTCCATGTGTAGAGTCTTCTCTTAAGTAAACATATCAAGTAAGACTTCCCAGCCTTCTCTCCCCAATTTTCACCCTCCAAAAAGGAAACTGAAGGATCATTCTTTGCAGAATCTAACCAGATGAATGAAAGGAAAAAAAAAAAAAAGCCTCAAGTTGAACAACAACAAAGAACATAGAGATCCCAAATTAAAATGCCCAGTCAGATCACCCCACAGTGAAATAAACAGTCAATGAGCCTCATTCACATTTTCATAATCTTGGATTAGTTTTTCAATCCCCTCTCTTAAAGTTTAGCAGTCAATTAAGGATTACTAGATGTCTGAGAAAAACATGAAAGGATTCTTTTTTTAAATAATGACTACCTGTAGAAAACAATGCAACTTGAAGAGATTATGCAATACAAAAAAATTTTAATTAGGGGAGGGGAGGCAGGAAGGCAACCTAACTTCTGTGGTATTTTTCCTATAAACACATAACCTTAGAATAATCACGAGAAAACATCAGACAAATTTGAATTAAAGGACAAAATACTTAAACAGTTTTCTTCAAAACTGTCAAGATCATTTAAAAAAAAAAAAAAGAAAAGAAAGACTAAGAAACTACACAGATCAAGGGAGACTAAAGAGACATCACGACTAAATGCATGCAGTTTCTTAGATTAGATCCTGAAACAATAAACTGGAGAAATCTAAATTAAATCTATAGTTTAATATTACTAAACCAATGTTAACTTCTTAGTTTTGACAAAAGTACTGTAATTATACAAGATATTAACACTGAAGGAAGCTTGGTGGAGGGTATTCAGGAATCTTATGTATGCTATTTGCAACTTTCCTGTAAATCTAAAAATCACTTCAAAATTCAAAACAAAATTAAAATGTTTAATTTTAAAGGACTATCATTATCCTGAGAGAACTAAGATATTACTTACATGAAACACATGGGATATTTTTAAAGGAAATATTTAAAGAACAAGAAAGAGTTCTTGTAAGTTAAAAATACAACCACAGCAATGAAAACTCAGTACAAAAATTAGAAGATAAAGAAATATCTTTCATAAATCAGAACAAAAAGAAAAAAGAATGAACAATAAGAGAAAAAAGATAAGTACTAGAGAATCTATTCAGAAGGTCCAAAATATGAAGAAGAAAGTATGAAAGTGTTAGTCGCTCAGCAGCGTCCAACACTTTGCAACCCCATGGACTGTATGTAGCCCACCAGGCTCCTCTGTCCACGGGATTTCCCAGGCAAGAATACTGGAGTCGGTTGCCAGTCCCTTTTCTAGGGATCTCCCCTACCCAGAGATCAAAGCTAGGTCTCCTACATTGCAATCAGATTCTTTACCGTCTGAGCCACCAGGGAAGCCCATATGAAGAAGCAACACTCTCAAAAGTAAGAACAGAACAAAATATAGAAAGCTAAAACTGATGTAGCAAGTCAATAAACTTCCTAAAATTGAAAGGCATAATGCTCAGATTAAGAAGGCCCATCAAAGGTCTACTACAACAAACAAAAACAGACAGGCACCAAGTGACATCACTAAAATTTTTAAAAAATGAAGACAAAGAAAAGATTCCACAAGCCTCCAGAGAGAAAAAAAAAAAGGTCACATACAAAGGAGCAAGCATCAGAATACCCTTCATACCTAACAGCCTGAAAAAAATTATGGAAGCCTGAAGGTAGTGAAACAATGCTTTCAAAATTCTGAAAGAAAATTATTTCAAACCTAAAATTCTATGGCCAACCAACTATAAGGATAAAGATATTTTTAGGCAGCAGAATCTCAAAATAATTACTTCCTAAAATGAAGCAATTAGAAAATATATTTCATTTTACAAACAGTAATACAATAATTGATACAGCCCAGAATCATAAATGTATGTTAAAACCATTGGAAAAGAGATTATTCTAAAACAGGATATTCCCGTAGTGTTAAAAAAGAAAACTGCCTTACAGAAGAGGGTTCTGGGAAGACAGTAGAGTAGCAAGTACTAGGAATCTGTGTCTCCAATTAGACAATAATTGCACTGGCAGAATCTGCCTAGTGTAACTATACTGGAACTTGGGAATCTACTGAAAGCGTGCAAGTTCCATGGACAGACTTTGAAGATTAACTGTGGTTGATTACAGGCAATTTTCCCTGGAGAAGGAAATGGCAAGTCACTCCAGTATTCTCGCCTGGAGAATTCCATGGACAGAGGAGCCTGGCGGCTACAGTCCGTGGAGTCGCAAAGAGTCGGACACGACCGAGTGACTATCACTTATTGATGGTCAGTTTTACTTGGGAGTAGAGCAACAGCTCTCCATCTGCCAGCTCAAGTCATATGCAGCCCCACCGCTGCAGCCCCACCGCACTGTGCACAGGCTCCCAGGCTATGGAAGCCAAGGTGGACAGAAACAACCCTGTCCTTCAAATACTGGGGACCTGTGCTCTGATCACTGACTGCTGTTTCTGATCATACAGGTGTGGACAAAGAGGCAGACAGCTACAGTTGTTACACCTCCTCCCCCTGGTGCAAGTCCCTCATCCTCCAGCTGAAGGGACTGCTAGGGGCCTTAAATAACCAGTGCCCGGAACTTCCCTGCTCGTCCAGTGGTTGAGAGTCCACCTTGCAACTCAGGGGACGTGGGTTTTATCCCTGGCGGGGGAACCAGGATTCCACATGCCACGGGGCAACTAAGCCCTTGAGCCCCAACAAAGGAGCCTACATGCTGCAACTAAGACCCAACACAGACAAATAAAGAAATATTTGAAAAAAGAGAGAGAGCGAGCGAGCCAGTGCTCTTTTATGTCCCCTTCATTTTCCTTTTTCCCCCTTTTGGGAGCCAGACACTAAACACTAGTACATTCAAAAACTACTTCATGTACAGGGAAAAATTAGAAAGTGACTGAATATGCTGAGGGGAAGACTCAGAAAAGACCTGAAGAGACCTAACATCTATATCTCAGGCTGACCTTCTGCATGGAGACTGTCTACAACAGTCAAAAAAAACAAAAATGACAATTAAAAAAAAATCAAATTCTAGGAAGAAAGAAAATCTGATTTCCAAAATTACCACATTATTAAAATCAAATATCCAGTTTTCAACAAAAGATCATAAGGCATACAAAGCATGAGGAAAGTATGGCCATTTAAAAAAAAAAAAAACCTAAATCAACAAAAATTATTCCTAAAAACACCTGATGGCAGATATATTAGACAAAAATATTAAAGCAGCTGTCTAAAAGATGCTCAAAGAATTAAAGGAAGATGGGGACAAAGTCAAGAAAACAATCTCTGAATAAAATGGAAATAAGAATAAAGAAATAGAAACCTAAAAACAAACCAAAAAGAAATTCTGGAGCTGAAAAGTACAATAACTGAAATGAAAAATTCACTAACACAAACTTGAGCAAGCAGAAGAAAGAATCTGCAAACTCTAAGACAGGACATAAAAATTATCAAGTTGGAGGGATGGAAGGAAAACAGATAGACCAAAAGCGAACAGAGACTAAGGGCACTGTGAGACACCGTCAAGAGACCAACATGTGCGCTGTGAGATCTCAGAAGAGAGAAAAGGGCAGAGAGAATATTCAAAGAAATAATGGCTGAAAACTTGCCAAATGTGATGAAAGACAGGAATATAAATGTTGAAGAAGTTTAACAAACTCTGAATGAGACAAACTTAAAAGACCAATAGGCATACTTTATAATCAAACTTTTAAAAGTCAAAAGACACAGAGAATCTTGAAAGCAGCAAGAGAAAAGACTCATCAACTGTATACCAACACTTTGGATAATCTAGATGAAATAGATAAATTCCTAGAAACAAAACTAAATCACAAAGAAATACAAACTCTGAATAGACCTATAACTGGTAAGGAGAATAGTAATCAAAAATCTCCCAATGAAGAAAAGTCCTGGATCTGACACCTCCCCTGGTGAATTCTACCAAACAAAGATGAACTGATATCACTTCTTCTCAAATTTCTTCAAAACACTGAAGAGAACACTTCCTAACTCATTCTATGAGGCTACAGTTACTCTAAATATCCTCGACAAAAAAATAGCTCAGCAGCATATTAAAAGACTTATTATATACCATTTCCAACTGGGATGCAAGGATTCCACTGGAAAGAATGCAAAGATGACTCAACATACATAAGTTAATCAATGTAATACACCACAGTATCAGAATGAAGGAAAAAAACCCACACGATCATCTCAACTAATACAGAAAAAGCATCTGATGAAATTCAATACACATTCATGACAAAAAACATTCCAGGAATAGAAGGAAATCTCACACCAAAAAAGTCATATATGAAAACCCCACAGCAAATATTATACTCAGCGGTAAAAGACTAAAAGCTTTCCTCTGAGACATACAGAGGATGTCCACTTTTACAACTTCTATTCAACACAGAAATTCTAGCCAGAGCAATTAGGTAAGGAAAAAGGAAAAGGAAAAGACAATCAAATTGGAAAGGAAAAAATGCAATTATCTCTGGAGGTGATATGATCTTAGATGTAAAATCTCTAAAGATTTTACACACACCAAAATAGAAAAATAAAAACCGTTAGAGCTAATGAATTCAGCAAAGTGGCAGAACACAAAGTCAACACACACAAGTCAATTGTATTTCTATACACTAACAGTGAATAAGCTGAAAAGGAAATTACAAGAACAATTCCATTTACAATAGCATTTAAAAGAATAAAATATATAGGAATCAACTAAACCAAAGAGGTAAAAGACTTGTACAATGAAAACTTTTATAGTTTTTATAGTTTTATATATTGCTGAAAGAAATTAAAGACATAAATAAATGGAAACACACGCCATGTTCATGGATTGGAAGACTGAATTTTGTTAAAATATCAATACTGCCCAAATTCAGGGCAATTCCTATCAAAATCCCAAGGACATTTTCTGCAGAAACAGGAAAAACCTACCCTAAAATTCATATGGAATCTCAAGGATTCTTGAATAGTCCCCCCACCAAAAAAAAAATCTTGAAAAAGAACAAACTGGAGAACTTACACTTCCTGATTTCAAGAACTGCTTCAAAGCTACAGTGGTCAAAGCCATGTGATACTGGCATAAAGACAGACATGAAGACCAATGGAATACAAGGGAGATTCCAGAAAGAAACCCTTGTTTATAGGGTCAAATGATATTTGACAAGGGTGCCAAGACTATTTAATGGGGAAAGGACTGCCTTTTCGACAAATGGTGCTAAGAAAACTGAATCTCCACATGCAAACAAATAAAATCAGACCCTTACCTAACACCACAGACAAAAATTAACTCAAATGGATCAAAGACCTAATGTAAGACTTAAAACAACAAAATGCTTAGAAGAAAACACGGGACAAAAGCTTCACATCATTGGATTTGGCAAAGATTTCTTGGCTATGACATCAAGAGTATAGGTAACAAAAACAGACAAATTGGATTTCTTGAAAATTAAAAGAAGTTTGTTCATCCAAAGACTCTATCAACAAGAGTAAAAATGCAATCCAAAGAATGGGAGAAAATATTTGCAAATCATATACTCGATAAGTAATAAATATCCAGAATATTACAGAGAACTTCTAAAACTCAACAACAAACAACAACCCAATTCAAAACTGGACAAAAGATTTGAATAAACATTTCTCCAAAGAGGACCTATGAATGTCCAATAAGCCCGTCAATATGCTCAACATTACTAATCATTTGTTGTTGTTGTTTACTTGCTAAGGCATGTCCGACTCTTTTGTGACGCCATGAGCCCACCAGGCTCCTCTGCCCATGGACTTCCCAGGCAAGAATATTGGAGTGGGTTGCCATTTCCTTCTCCAGGGGAATCTTCCCAACCCAGGGATCAAACCCACATCTCGTGCATTGACAGGAGGATTCTTACCACTGAGCCACCAGGGAAGTCCTTACTAATCATTAGGGAAACACAAATCAAAACTAAAAATAAGAAGCCACTCCACAGTAATTAGGATGGCCACTATCAAAAACAGAGAAAACAAGTATTGGTAAGGATGTGGAGAAATCAGAACCCTTGGGGTGCTGTGGGGTGTAAACTGGTAGTACTATGAAAACGGTATGATGGTTCCTCAAAAAATTAAAAACAGAATTAAAAACCATATGACCCACCAATTCCACTCTGGGTATATACTCAAAAGAACTGAAAGCAGGATCTCAAAGCTATATCTGTACAGCCATGTTCATAACAGCATTATGCAGAATAACTAAAACTTGGAAAAAACCAAGCATGCATTGATGGATAAGCAAAATGTAACATATACATACAACAAAATATTATTCAACCTTAAAACACAATATGCTACGATGTAAATAAACCTTGAGGACATTATGCTAGGTGAAATTAGTCAGTCACAAAAAGACAAATACTGTATGATTCCACTTATATGAGGTCCTCAGTCAAAATTATAGACCAAGAGTAGAATGGTGGTTGAAGGGGACTGGGGAAGAGGAAAACAGGGAGTTACTGTTCAAAGGGTATAGCAGTTCAGTTTTACAAGATGAAAAAAGTTCCAGAGATGGATGGCAGTGATAGTTGCACAGCACTATGAATGTACTAAATATCATAATGCAAAACTGTACATTTTTTAATGGTTAAGATGGTAAACGTTCAGTCGCTCAGTCATGTCCGACTCTTTGCAACCCCATGAATCGCAGCACGCCAGGCCTCCCTGTCCATCACCAACTCCCGGAGTTCACCCAAACTCATGTCCATCGAGTCGGTGATGCCATCCAGCCATCTCATCCTGTCGTCCCCTTCTCCTCCTGTCCCCAATCCCTCCCAGCATCAGAGTCTTTTCCAATGAGTCAACTCTTTGCATGAGGTGGCCAAAGTACTGCAGTTTCAGCTTTAGCATCAGTCCTTCCAAAGAACACCCAGGACTGATCTCCTTTAGAGTGGACTGGTTGGATCTCCCTGTAGTCCAAGGGACTCTCAAGAGTCATTTTACAATGTTATATGTTATTTAAATGTTATATGTTAATTTAAATGTTACATGTTATTTTACCACAAGAAAAAGTGAAGAAAAATCACCTCATGAGCTATATATTAATTACAAAAGTGAATAAGGATTTTTATAACAAATAAATATGCTGGAGGACATCTCTGGTGGTCCAGTGGTTGAGCGTCTGTCCGTCAATGCAGGGGCCATGGGTTCAATCCCTGGTCCAGAAGATCCTACATGCTACAGAGGGACTAAGCCCGCACTCTAGAGCCTCTGAGCCTCAACTACTGAGCCTGTGTGCTACAACTACTGAAGCCTGCGAGCCTAGAGCCGGTGCTCCGCAAAAGAGAAGCCACCGCAGTGAGAAGCCCACTCACCACAACTGGAGAAAGCCCCAGCACAGCAACAAAGACCCCGTGCAGCCAACAAGAACCCACTATAAGCACATATTATTCTGATGAAAATAAAAAGGTAAACAACTCAGCATGTAATGGTAAGTGAAGAAATCAAAGATGAAGGATGGTGTATAAAGAATGTCTTTGTTGTTGTTGTTTAGTTGCTAAGTCTGTGTCTGACTCTTTTGCAACCCCATGTGTGGTGACCTGCCAGGTTCCTCTGTCCACGGGATTTCCCAGGCAAGAGTACTGGAGCGGGCTGTCATTTCCTTCTCCAGGGGATCTTCCTGACCCAGCAATCAAAAACCCATATACCCTGCATTGCCAAGTGGGTTCTTTGCCACTGAGCCACCAGGGAAGCCAAAGTATATACAGTTTGTATTAAAAAGCTGGCAGAGTAGGGGACTTCCCTGGTGGTCGAGTGGCTAAGACTCCTTACTCCCACTGCAGGGGGCCCAGGCTCGAGCCCTAGTCTGGGAACTAGATCCCTTGTGCCACAACTAAAGATTCCACATCCCACACGCCACGAGTAAGACCTGCTGTGGCCAAAGACAGAAAGAAAGAATATACATTTTTTTAAGTTGGCAGAGTAGGAAGAGAATATAAGAGCATGTGTTTTAATATGAATAAAATCTCTGGTTATTAAGAAATAATTAAATTTAAATTAACATATCTGATAATTACTATTAAAAATTATAGTAAGAAATAAATAACACTGCTTGTCTCTGGTAAGCAGAACTGAATGGCTGCAAGATAAAGTCAGGAGAGAGAATGTCACTGTATACACTTTTGTACACTTACAATTTTGAACTATGTGAAGGTACTATTTACTAGCAACTAAAATTTCAAATGTTTAATAAAAAGCTTTACCCATTAGTTTCATGCCACTCTAATTCCTTATCTCATATATCTGCCCGAGCATTTAAGACAACTGGTGTGTCACTCACTTTATTTATTTAGTGGTGGCTGTGCTGGGTCTTCGCTGCTGCTCAGGGGCTTTCTCTAGCTGTGGCGAGCGGGGGCTACCCTCTATTGGGGTGCATAGGAGTCCTGTTGTGGCGGCTTCTTTTGTGGCAGGGCATAAACTCTAAAATGCGGGCTCAGTAGTTGTGGCGCACAGGCCTAGTTGCTCTGCTGTATGTGGAATCTTCCCAGTTCAGGGATTGAACCCATGTTCCCTGCACTGGTATGGATTCGTGCTAAGTCACTTCAGTCGTATCCAGTCATGACCAACTCTTTGCAACCCCATGGGCTGTAGCCCACCAGGCTCCTCTGTCCATGGGATTCTCCAGGCAAGAATACTGGAGTGGGTTGCCATGCCCTCTTCCAGGGCTGCATTGCTAGGCAAATTCTTAACCACTGGACCACCAGGGAAATCCCATTCATTTATTAGTTGAGATATATATATATATATATATATATATATATATTTAACTTTTGGCTGCACTCTGCAGCATATGAGATCTTAGTTCCCCAACCAGGGATCAAACCCACACTCCCTGAATTGGAAGGCAGAGTCTTAACCACCAAGGAAGTTTTTCCATTCATTTATTAACATGTGTTACTGTGTAACTGACTCTGTTATCTCCTCAATGAAGCTGGAAAAGTTATTGTCTCTTCCAATTGTCTGAAATCTACTACCCTAACACTTTACAATGCTGTGTAAACACTAGGCTTTTGTAGGCTGTGTTCTATAGAAATTCAAATGAATATGAGGTATGACGAAACTCGGAGATGTGAATCATGTGTTCAAATTTCAAACAGTATTCCCTTGAAACATTTAGAGGCCTCCAGGTAAAAAGCCATTTTGTGAATTCAAAAATCTCTGGGATTATGAATCAATTCCTCCCCATAATCTTATTTCATAGAGCAGCATTTAGAAAAAGCTGAAACCATGATGTAAGAGTTGGACTGTAAAGAAAGCTGAGTGCCGAAGAATTGGTGCTTTTGAACTGTGGTGTTGGAGAAGACTCTTGAGAGTCCGTTGGACTGCAAGGAGATCCAACCAGTCCATCCTAAAGGAGATCAGCCCTGAGTGTTCACTGGAAGGACTGATGTTGAAGCTGAAACTCCAATACTTTGGCCCCCTGATGCGACGAGCTGATTCATTTGAAAAAATCCTGATCCTGGGAAAGATTGAAGACGGGACGAGAAGGGGACGACAGAGGATGAGATGGTTGGATGGCATCACCGACTCAATGGACATGAGTTTGGGTAAACTCCGGGAGTTGGTGATGGGCAGGGAGGCCTGGCATGCTGTAGTCCACGGGGTTGCAAAGAGTCAGACACGATTGAGCGACTGGACTGAACTGAACTGAAACCATGATTCAGGTGTCAGCTACCTTCCAGAGAGCACCCAGGATTCAAGGATAAGAACAATTTCTTCCTTGAAGAATTATTTATTTATTTTTTGGCCTGCCCCCAAGTGTTCTGGATGTGTTAAGCATTGTATTTTACATTACTTGGCAGAAATGTGGAGCTGGTGAAATTTACACGTTAAAGCCAGAAGTCCTAATCCTCTTGGAGATACAACATATTATAGGTTTTAGGGAGACAGTTTTAGGTTGAAAATAATGAACAACTCTCAAAAATTAGTTGCCTGATGATGTACCAGTCAGACGATGAACTACCTAGAGCTGGAAGTTTCCAACAGGAGTACTGGATAAAATATTTTCATATTAACTATAAAGTTGAACTAGAAAATTCCTAAGGTATATTCTAATACTAAAAGTTCCATTCAGTTCTCAGATTTTTATAAGATGGAATCAAAGGGAAATGTTTGCCTTGCCAGGCTCAGGAATACCACTAAATGCTGAAGCACAAAACACAAACAACCCAGCCATCTATCCTCTTGGTACCAATTTGCTGATATCACTTCTAGTAAAATTAAAAACTAATCAAGCTCCTATCAACCTACTGTCCCCCCAACTTGGCATGTGTGTAAATACATACACGTAAACCTGTGCCAACTTATGACTTAAGAACAGGTTTGAGTGGTCTACAAAAACATAGGATGATTTTTAGGAACCCCACTAGAGTACTCTCTTATTTCTATCATACGTGTGTGCTAAGTCGCTACAGTCATGCCAGACTCTTGGTGACCCCATGGACTGTAGCCCACCAGGCTCTTCTTCTGTCCATGGGATTCTCCAGGCAAAAATACTGGAGTGGGTTGGCATGCCCTCCTCCAGGGGATCTTCCTGACCCAGGGATCCAACTCAAGTCTCTTATGGCTCCTGCACTGGCACGTGGGTTCTTTACCACTAGCACCACATGGGAAGCCCATTCTATCATAGGAGATAGTCAAATATTCATAAACAAAACCTTACACTTTCTGAAAAAATCTGTCCAAAACTGAGTCTGCTTTTCAAACTTAACTCCACGAATTCATTTAGAATTTTCAAACTCCATGTTATCATTTCCAAAAATGAAAATCATTATTCAAACGTACTCTATGTGGGATGACTACTTTGTAACTACTACTGCCATGCAACTTCAGTCTCTGATGCCATGTAATGGTAAACACGCCTGTGGTTCCTTATACGAAGGAAGGTGTGTTCAGCAACCTGAAAGGATGGGATAAACCTAAATCCCAAATAACATCCATCAAAGACCCAACCAATTGGGACCACCAGCCTTTTGGTAAGGTGCTAACATCCTTTGTTGCTGAAGTTTCTTTACACTTGCTTCCTTCAACATCCTGAGACTAGAGACTAAATGGCTTTATGATGGCTTGAATAAATAACAAATTGGTAAGAGAACTGTGTATCATGAGAGCATACATAGTAAGATTGACTTGTTGAACTCATAAAAACCTGTGCCCTATTAATGAGATTTATTCTTTGTATAAGTGAAATGACCTCTGACCACTATTTGTCATAGTTTCCTCTATGTAAATATCATCTCACATAACCCTTTAGAGCCAAGTAGTGGATACTCACTGAACTTTAAAAATCAGTGAAACAAAAAACTAGATAAGCAACAATCTGTTACAGTGGAAGATCAATAAAGATTTCCTTTAAAAATGTTACTTGCCTCAATAGTTAAAAGAAATTTTTTTTGGCCAATGAGTCTTCGGTGTTCATTTACTTCTTCATAATCTTACTGTTTTAAGGGCCTGGAAAGACACGTGGTGCATATCTGCTATTATTATTAATCTTTAAGAACAATTTTAGATAATGATATAAAAATCTTTTCTGAATTGTAAAAAGACTCCTCCAATTAAAAATATTAAATTCCAACATATTATTCCAATAATTTTTATTTTAACTTACTTCTTTCTTCAACCAAGACTTTTAGGATATTAGCTATCCAAAAAAAAAATTTTTTTAAGAAAGAAAAACACTAGCCCCAGGCCTGTTAGCCAGTCTGTGTGACAGACAAAAAAACTTCCTAGTCATGACTGAAAAGGAAATCAAACGTTACATAGTGATCTACACCTGAATGTGTCCATGGCACTTTGAAAAGGCAAGGATGGGATGAGAGTTCTAAGGCTGGCTTTCACAATACTAGTTCACTGACATAATCTTGTCTTCTGAACTATTAAGATAACTAAACCAAATGTCACCATTTCTCAACTTTTCCTCCCACTTTAAAAACCATGACATCTTAAGGGAGATGTATTTCTGCTCTGCACTGGTTAATTCCAGACAAAACCTGTGCCACACAAATAAACTCAGGTGACTTCATAAACTAATACTTTGACATCTTTTTTATGCCATTTTACAATGTTTGCTAATTATCCTGAAATTCACAACAGTTCCTCCTGTTATTAAAATGAGGAAACTGAGGCAAGAGAAGTGAGTTGCTACTCTGCAGCAAGTGGGCATCTCTCCGACACTGCAAGCTCCTGTCCTGCCCTATTAAACCACAGTGCTTTTCTTAAAGGTTTAGTGGCTAAGTGGCTGTGACTCTTTGTGGCCCCATGGACTGTAGCCAGCTAGGCTTCTCTGTCTGTGGGATTTCCCAGGCAAAAGTGCCTATCAAATAAATAGGCACCCAGAAAGCCTTCTCCTCACGGACATGCAAGACATCCCCACCAAGAAGAGACAAAGAAGAGAATTCCTATCCGTGCCCCCCAGGAAGAAGAAACCATAAACCAAAGTACCCAGGCTTCTCAATCTGCACTGTGGACAAGGGGGTAATAAACGAAAGAAAAGAAGGAGTCGAGGGGGACCAACTTCTGAGACTGAAGACCACGTTATCAAGTTTATTCCGCACACTGGGAAATTACTGAAACACTACTTAAGGACAAACGGAATCAGAAATTTGGAGATTTCAGTCTTAAACCCCAAGACAAAAACACCTGAAATTAAAGTTATTTCCGAAACCTGTACAGTTGTTAGCTTATTCTTACTTGCTTCTATGAAACCCACAAAGCCTACTTGGAGTCCCTAGTATTTAGAGCTGATTCCTAGTGTTCACCAGCGTCCACTTTCCCGCGTCCAATTCCAGAAATACGGTTGGGTCTGACCCAGGCAGGATCTTCCGGCACGTTTTCCTCTGAAATTCATTAGCCTCACACCACCTGGAGACGTCCTACCTCCGACAGCTTCCCGTGAACAGTACCATCAACGTGCAGGAGAGAGTAAAACCAGGCATGTACCTTTTACTACGTCCCTTAGAGAAAATAATAAAACTCTGGGAGCAGAAACTGGCAAGGGACACCTCGCCCGGCCCCTGCCTCCCACCACGATACAAAGACAGCGAAAGCAGCCCGGGGTCTCTGCACCCCACAACCTCCCTCTCTCTCTGCAAGAGAGAAGCAGACTTTCGGGGCAACTGGACCCAGCCCTCAACACCCTCCCCCCCTTCCCCACGTGGATCTCCTTCCTCTCCGCAGCGCAGGGTCGCACTGGAGACTGGGGTCTGGAAGGGATCAGACCACGCCGGGGCTGGCGCGGGAGGATGGGGGGACCCGCTCCAGGCAGACACACCAGCCCCTTCCTAGAGGCCCTGGGCTCTAAGCCTCCCGGTTCCGGGGTTTGAGCTCCGACGCCCGGAGACGCCCCCCCAGGTCCCTCCACGTCTCCCCCAGAGGGAAACGCGAAGCCCCAGAAGAACTGCGGGGAGAGCCGGGCTGCCAAGCACCGGGTCCGGGCGGGATGGAGCCCGGGCCGCGTGCGGCGGAAGATGGGAGGCGGCCCTTAGCAGCCACCGCCCCTCCCCGGGCCCCGGCCTCTCCCGGTCCCGAATCGCAGGCTGCGGGGCGGCCTTCCTCTCCTCACCTCAAGGCGGCGGCGGCGGCGTCCCGCGGTCCGGCGGTCCCGGACCCCTGCGTGTAGACGGCGCTGGGCGGGAGGAGACGCCGGTAGCTCCGGCGATGGCTGACAGGCGCGCAGCACCAGGCCGGCCCGGCACACGGGGAGGGGCGGGGCTTCAGAGCTCCGGCCCCGCCCCGCCCCGCCCCCGCTCCCACCTCAGCCGGCGAGCCCCAAGAGGTGACTACGTCCGGGGTTACTCGAGGCCGTTCACCTCCGACCCCGCTCCCCGCGGCGGCGCGGTCTGGCCGGCCAAGCAGAGAGGCGCGGGCCCCGAGGGCCCGGCGACAGCCAATGGGAGGACGGCGCGGGGCGGGGCGACGTGAGGCGATACGGATGGTCCGAGCGCCGCTCTGCCATTCGGGGCCCAGCGGCTAGAGGGCGGGCGGGTCTCGGGGGTGGCCGCCGGCCCTTTCTCCGGGGGCGGTGCCGAGCCGGCGACCCGGCCGGCTCCCCCTCCCGGCGAAGCCGGGAATGGGGGAATGGCGCGGGGGACCATCCGGCTTGCGGCGCGGGAAGGGAGCCCTGGATCGAGCAGGACTGAACGAGGCGGGCGGTGCGCAGGCCGCTTGAGGACCTTACCCTGTTCAATCCCCGTGCCCCGACGCGGAGGGTATCGCATTCATGAACTGCCCAGGATCACACAGGCTGGTTTCCAAGTTCGTGCTGGCAAACAAGCCCTGTTCTGAGACAACCGGCCTCGCTGGGTGGCCCACCCCAAAGGAGTCTGAGGTGCTGAATCCTGAAGCACTTGAGGGGAAGCCTCGATGAAGGAAGCTCAGTAAGAAGGGCAGAGTGCCAAAGGACAGGCTCCTGCGCCTGCCCCGAGCCTAGACGGCAACCAACTCCCGGCTTCTTGGAAAGGAGCGCGCCTCCCCATGTCCACGGTGGTTACACCAGGTCTTTGAGAAGAAGGCAGCCGATTTCTCTAGTTTTGCCAGTTATTTTACAGCAAGATATTCATGGTGATTCTGTGTTGAAAATTAATTCTTTCCAGTAACTGGAAAGAATCCAAACATATAGTAAAACTATAGAGCAGGAGAGAAAGAAAATTAGAGAAAATTAAACTTCAGAAGAAAGAGTGAGATCTTTCCAATCCTGCCCAGGGTACTTTTCTGAACTGCTAACAAGCTTGTGCTAACAAGCTTGTACCAAGAGTGGTACAGAGAATGACAGTTTGGTGGGAAGAAGTCCTGAGCCAGGGGGCAAAGAATGAACAGGGTAGAAATACACAACCTGAGGTCAGAAGTTCTTGGAGGGAAGCAGAAGCAGGGATAGGAAGGCTGGTCAACAGGGAAGAGTATTCTAGAAGCCCTCATCATACCTTTAGGTGGTGACTTCTCCAAGAGTTTACCAACCTATTTGAATAGAATAGAGACTAGAAACACATTCAGGAGGAAATTGTGAACTTTACATAGAGCAGTCACCCAAGTTTCACAATAACTGTCATTAAATGCACCTGTCAATTGAACAAAGAGAGAATCAGAATATAAAGACAACTGAGCAAGGCCTCTCTGTTTAACAAGACGTTTGACTTGATTGGGAAAAAAAAAAGCATGGAAAGAGGAAACTTTGTCTCTTCCCTATGAAGCTGCCATGAAGGAAGCGACTTTACAAAGAACTAAAAATCTTGAGGTTATTTGTCTTATTTTTCATCTACCTTTCCTAGTTCCTACTACTTAATAGATTCTTTCTTAGTGATGTTGCTGTTTATCAGCCTTAGTAATACTGCAGAACCAGGGGGTTGTGCTCAGAAACTGTCCTTATGTGAACCTTCAGCAAGCCCTTACATGTCTTGCTTTTGACGTCATTGAACATTTGAAGTAACTGAGCTTTGTAAAGTACTAGCCAAGGAGAGACCTAATGAATGAGCTACAATGAAAGAAAATGAAGGATGAGTTAAGGTACACCAAGACTGTTTACAAAGGATATAGTAATCTAATTTCTCAAGTAACAGTTGGACCAAGAATGGGCAGAAAGCTGTGTCTTTAAGACAGTTCACCTGGATTTCAACTCCGGATTCTTGTTTTGTTTGGTGCATGCCACAACCTGCCCATCTCCACTATAGGCTCTTGAGCACTGTTCCATAGGTACTTGCCACACAAGCTTATGTCTGTAAGAAGTGGTGGAGGAGAGTTAAGAGGGTGGAGAGCTTAGAGTGGCACATTTCTAGGTGCCATAATGGCTGTAACAGACTGAACTGTGATCTAAATTTATATGTCAAAGTCTCAACCCTCAGGACCTCAGAATATTAGTTGGAGATTGGCTCTTTAAAGAGGAAACTGAACTGAAATGAAGTCATTAGGTGGGCCCTAATTCCAAATGACCGGGGACCTTATAGGAAGAGATTAGGACACAGACACACAATGAGGGAAGACCATCTGTGAATCACAATTGATGAAGCCTTTACCAGATGTGGCTGTTTTGCTGGAGAAGATGGTCAACTACGAGCCAAAAAGAGAAGCCTAAGAGGAAACCAACTCTGCTGACATTTTAATCTTAGACTTACCGCCCCTAGAACTGTGAAGAAATAAACTTCTATTGTTTAAGTCACCCAGTCTGTGATACTCCATCATGGCAGCCCTAAAAAAACGAATACAAGTTTCCAAATACCAAATGGCTTCCAGGTTTTTAAAGAAGGTTAGATTAAGGTATCAGGGATTTTCCCCTGAGCATTCCAGCCTTAAAGATGGTCTGTTACCCTACTATGGGGCAAATAAGAAAAGCCTGAGGGCATACCTATCTTTAAGATATCCCAATCTAGTTGGGAAGACAAAACTAAACACCAAAACAGAGTGTCTAGATCTTGCTCTTTAATTGATAACCATGTAAGTTTTAGAAGAGCTGTACAAAAAAGAGGATAAATTCTCAAAACTAAGTCCAGAAATACATAAGCAGTATGTGTGACTGTCCAGTGCATTTTGGCACTTCATTGTCAACGTCAGTTTGCAGTAGTCTTTCTCAAAATATGTTCCACTGACCACCTGAAACAGAATCAGTCGGTGCTTGTTAAAAATACAGATTACCAGCCTTACTTCAGACTCTTTTTTTTAAGCAGTAATTATTCACCCTGGAGTTAAAGAACAATAGTTTAGGATTTATCATTATTTTTCCCTCTTTGCTGTCAGTGTCTCCAATGAAGAACAACATGTCCTACACCTGCACAAACTAGACAGAAAAGTCTGGCAGGTCAGGCCAAAGCTGAACCAAGGTGGGAAAGAATGTGCCTGAATAGAAAATGGACCCATAGGACTTCCCCGGTGGTCCATCAGTTAAGAATCTGCCTGCCAGTGCAGGGGATGCAGGTTCAGTCCTTGGTCCAGGAAGATCCCACGTGCTGCAGGGCAACTAAGCCCATGCACCACAACTACTGAGCCCACAAGCCCCACCGCAATGAGAAGCCCATGGAAGAGTAGCTCCCCGCTCACTGCAACTAGAGAAAGCCCACGAGGAGCAACTGAGACCCAGCACAGCCAAAAATAAAAATAAACAAATAGAAAATATTTATTATTTTTAAAAAGTAAATGGACCCTCAAAGAGCACCCTCTCCTGGTGGCTGTCTGGCCACGATTCCAAATTCCTTAAATGGCAGAGTCAGTGATAGACCTTTAGGACAGTATTCTTGACTGGGAAATCCCATGGACAGAGGAGCCTGGCAGGCTGCAGTCCATGGCGTCGCATAAGAGTCGGACACGACTTAGCAACTAAACAACAGCACAATACAGGGGATATAATACGATGTTATTTCCCACTGGCCCCCAATACAGAACACTTACACTAATCTGGCTTCCAGCTCCTGCCATGCTTATCTTTACTTTTGCTTATGCTGGCAAACTTGTCCTGCCTCTTTCCTAATTTTCTGAATTTTTCTGTAGTCTGTGGGAGTCCCATTTTCTCAAAGAAGACCTCTTTTATGTCTCCAGCTCCTACTGATTACCCTTCCTTTGAATTCTACTAGCAATCTGGTCACCACCACATGATTCAGCATTTACTGGGCTAAAAATTTTTTGTGGGTATGTTGGTTTCAGCTCTCTAGCTGAATTTTAATTGTCTTAAAAGCAGAGAGCATTTCTTACACTTTGGTACAGCCCTCAATAGCTGCTGCTGCTGCTGCTAAGTCGCTTCAGTTGTGTCCGACTCTGTGCAACCCCAGAGACCGCAGCCCACCAGGCTCCCCCGTCCCTGGGATTCTCCAGGCAGGAACACTGGAGTGGGTTGCCATTTCCTTCTCCAATGCATGAAAGTGATAAGTGAAAGTGAAGTCGCTCAGTCGTGTCCGACTCTTAGCGACCCCATGGACTGCAGCCCACCAGGCTCCTCCGTCCATGGGATTTTCCAGGCAAGAGTACTGGAGTGGGGTGCCACTGCCTTCTCCCCTCAATAGCTAGGTAGAGATATTCGTACGGGCTTCACTGACTGAAAATAAATGCTGGCTCTGTACCTCAGAGACCTCTCTGCTTCCAACGTCTGCTTGTCCGTCTTCAGGTCGCGTATGGGAGGCAAAAACCTCCAGAAGGATACTTCACAGATGGACAGACTTCAAGAAAGTCATTGCCTTGACCAGAACGGAGGCTCTAGTCGTAAGATAAGAGAAAAAAGACAAGAAGACCTGATCAGAACACTGTGTTCTTCAACTCCGGTCAGCCGTGCAGGTTTGTCCAGGATTAAGAGCCTGAGGGAACTTCACACCAAAAGGTCAGAAACTGTCCGCAGGAAGGCAGCTTTTTAAGTCTGGTCCTGATGATGAAAGGCAAGATTACACAACAAGAAAGACAGAGTTCGCCACAGAGGCTCCACACAATGTTTTCACGTGGACACTTGAGTTTTCACAAGGCATTTCAGATTCTCCTCCCTCCTTATTATCCAACTGCAGACACTGCCAAGGCCTAGCTGTCCTATCTATAATTGGCAGTCACCAAAACTTGGCTGCCTCTTGCATGACACCTCCAGTATCTTTTCTTTTGGCTCTGCTGCGTCTTCCTTGCAGCGCGTGGGCTTTCTCTAGTTGTGGCACAAGGGCTTAGTAGTCCCGGAGCATATGGAATCCTAGTTCCCTGACCAGGAATCATTCAAACCTGTGTCCCCTGCATTGGAAGGCAGATTCTGAACCACTGGACCACCAGGGAAGTCCCCAGTATCATTTTTTTAAGCCCTTTCTAAGTCCTATACACTTCATTACTAAATACCTGGAGAAATTTTAAGTGAACCTTTATCTGAAGGCAGGGAGGCTAACATGTTTAAGTCTTGCCTGTTCTTGGGATTCTCACATTTCACAGTGATCAGCTTTGGACCTTCTCATTTCCCACCTCACTCTCCTGCAACCCCAGGAGAGCCTTCCTGGAGAGCTTACTCCCTGTTCCTGCCTTACTGTCTCTTCAGCTTCTCCAGCATCTCCATCTCTCCTGAGTCTGACTTAGCTTTCTCCTGCTACATGTTTAGACCTCACCTGTCTATCCCAAATAAATACCCTCACTTCCCACCACTACTATTATATATGTATGCATACTAAGTTGCCTCAGTTCAGTTCAGTTCAGTCGCTCAGTCGTGTCCGACTCTTTGCAACCCCATGAATCACAGCACGCCAGGCCTCCCTGTCCATCACCAACTCCCGGAGTTCACCCAAACTCATGTGCATCAAGTCGGTGATGCCATCCAGCCATCTCATCCTCTGTCGTCCTCTTTTCCTCCTGCCCCCAATCCCTCCCAGCATCAGAGTCTTTTCCAATGAGTCAACTCTTCGCATGAGGTGGCCAAAGTACTGGAGTTTCAGCCTCAGCATCAGTCCTTCCAATGAACACCCAGGACTGGTCTCCTGTAGGATGGACTGGTTGGATCTCCTTGCAGTTCAAGGGACTCGAAAGAGTCTTCTCCAACACCACAGTTCAAAAGCATCAATTCTTCGGCACTCAGCTTTCTTCACAGTCCAACTCTCACACCCATACATGACCACTGGAAAAACCATAGCCTTGACTAGACAGACCTTTGTTGGCAAAGTAATGTCTCTGCTTTTAAATATGCTATCTAGGTTGGTCATAACTTTCCTTCCAAGAAGTAAGTGTCTTTTAATTTCATGGCTGCAATCACCATCTGCAGGGATTTTGGAGCCCCAAAAAATAAAGTCTGACACTGTTTCCACTGTTTCCCCATCTATTTGCCATGAAGTGATGGGACCAGATGCCATGATATTCGTTTTCTGAATGTTGAGCTTTAAGCCAACTTTTTCATTCTCCTCTTTCACTTTCATCAAGAGGCTTTTTAGTTCCTCTTCACTTTCTGCCATAAGGCTGGTGTAATCTGCATATCTGAGGTTACTGATATTTCTCCTGGCAATCTTGATTCCAGCTTGTGCTTCTTCCAGCCCAGCGTTTCTCAGGATGTACTCTGTATATAAGTTAAATAAGCAGGGTGACAATATACAACCTTGACATACTCCTTTTCCTATTTGGAACCAGTCTGTTGTTCCATGTCCAGTTCTAACTGTTGCTTCCTGACCTGCGTACAGGTTTCTCAAGAGGCAGATCAGGTGGTCTGGTATTCCCATCTCTTGAAGAATTCTCCACACTTTATTGTGATCCACACAGTCAAAGGCTTTGGCATAGTCAATAAAGCAGAAATAGATGTTTTTCTGGAACTCTCTTGCTTTTTTGATGATCCAGCAGATGTTGGCAATTTGATCTCTGGTTCCTCTGCCTTTTCTAAAACCAGCTTGAACCTCTGGAAGTTCACAGTTCACGTATTGCTGAAGCCTGGCTTGGAGAACTTTGAGCATTAGTTTACTAAGTTGCCTCAGTCATGTCCAATTCTCTGTGACCCCATGGACTGTAACCTGCCAGGCTCCTCTGTCCATGGGATTCTCTAGGCAAGAATACTGGAGAGGGTTGCCATGCCCTCCTCCAAGGGATCTTCCCGACTCAGGGATTGAACCTGTATCTCTTACGTCTCCTGCATTGGTGTGTGCGGGTTCTTAACCACTAGCACCACCTGGGAAGCCCCTACTATTATCTATGAAACACAGTAAGTAATAAAATACAACACCAATAATTTTTGAAGAGCCTTTACTTTCAAGGAAAACTGAACCATCACTCAACTTCCTTTCATTCTTTTCACCCCTTCAGTCTTTAAAATAATTTTTAAAATTTTATTTATTTTTGGATGTGCTGGGTCTTTGTTGCTTTTCTCTAGCTGTGGTGCGTGATCTTCCTGTTGCTATGGCTTCTCTTGTTGAGGATCATGGGCTCTAGGGCGTTCGGGCTTCAGTAGTTGCGGCACATGGGCTCAGTAGTTGTGGCTCCCTGGCTCTAGAACACAGGCTCAGTAGTTGTGGCATCTGGGCCTGGTTGCTCTGCCACATGTGGGATCCTCCCAAACTAGGGATCAAACCCATGTCTCCTGCATTGGCAGGTGGATTCTTTACCACTGAGTCACCAGGGAAGTCCCATCCCTTCAGTCTTCAAGTTTCCCTCTCTTATAACTTGGAATAGAAGATTTCCGTGTCCCTGTCTTTTTAAATCTCACCTCTAGTTAACATACTAGACCAGCAGGTAGAAAGCAATCTGTACGAGTCTTGTTTATCAGTGGACCTGCTTCACTGATGTGCCCAAATTTCTTAATGAAAAGAAAGAAGTGGAAACCAAAAATGAATGAAAAAAAATGTAATTTAAATCAATGAATGAGATGGACATATCAATTGACTAGTATAGTTCTGGGGGTGCATACAGGCAAGCAGTCCTGAGAGGTACTGGTTCTTGGTATTGGTGATCTTAGCCAACAGAGGAGGGACGCTGCCTTCTCTGTGTTCTGCACTGTAAAGAGCTGAGCTCTTTAATCAGGTAAACCAGGCTTCACATCCTAACGCCATCACTTAATTAGCTCCGTGACCTACAGCAAATGACCCCCTTTCTGGGCCTCAGTTTCCTTGTCTATAAAACTGAGATAGAACACCTACCTTGTAAGGTTGTGTTTTGGATTAAATGTTATGGCCAAAATGTAAAGTTTCTAACACAAAACTTGGAGGCAGGCTAAAACTATTACTTCCCCCTTTCTCTCCATTCCCCTCTCCATGTCGCACTAATGTTCAGTACAAGAACAAAATATCCTGTGGATGCTCGTTGGATTCAGGACTGATTATGGTATTAAGTTCACTACCCAACCCCAGCCCAGGGCCAATATTCCCAGAGGAACGGAGCATGTGATCAGAGATCTGGGGTTACATCTGAACCTTTTACCCATACTTGGAGGGAGCAAGTAAACAGGAGAGTGGCTCTGGCCTGAGCTTCTGAGAACGAACTGAAAGGCTGGCAATGTGAGCGCTCGCCAGGCCCTGCTCAGCCCCGTGGTTGCACCACACTAAGAAAGCAATTTGGCCCCTGTAGGACAAAAGGAAATTCATATACTGTCAATGGGAGTGTAAATGGGGACAACCTCTTAGAAAACAGTTTGGCATTAGTTAGTGAAGCTGACCATATCCTGCATGTGCTATAACCCAGCTTCCAGTTATGGATTTATACTCTGGAGAAACTTTCAAATGTGTCCCAGGAACATTTTGTCTTCTGGTCCCAAACTGGAAACAACCCAACATCTCTCAGCAGTAGAATGGATAAATAAGCTATGGTGCAATCCAAAGAAGAGGGGATATGTGTATACATGTGGCTGATTCACTTTGCTATACAGAAGAAACTAATACAACATTGCAAAGCAACTATATACTCCAATAAAATTTTTAAAAATAAATTATGATACCTTCATACAGAAAATATTATAAAGCAATGAGAATGAACAAACTACTGGTACAAGAAATAATATGGAAGAATTTCACACACACAATATTGAGCAAAAAAAAGCCAGACACCAAAGAGTATGTTTCTTCAAAAATAGGCAAAATTCATTTGCAATGGTAAAAATCTGAATCATGGTTACTCCTGATGGTGGGTAGTGACTGGGAGACAACACAAAGACAATCCACTTTGTGTTATATGTAATAAAAAGTTTACTTTAAAATTACATAGGGTGTGATCTATCCATTTACATAAGTACAACAGCAGGTAAAAAGTATCTACGTACTGCTGCTGCTGCTGCTAAGTCGCTTCAGTCGTGTCCGACTCTGTGCGACCCCATAGATGGCAGCCCACCAGGCTCCCCCGTCCCTGGGATTCTCCAGGCAAGAACACTGGAGTGGGTTGCCATTTCCTTCTCCAATGCATGAATGTGAAAAGTGAAAGTGAAGTCACTCAGTTTTGTCCGACTCTTTGCGACCCCATGGACTGTAGCCCACCAGGCTCCTCCGTCCATGGGATTTTCCAGGCAAGAGTACTGGAGTGAGGTGCCATTGCCTTCTCCGTATCTAAGTACAAAAGCAGGTAAAAAGTACAAGAGCACTAAAAAGTAATTTTAGTGATACATATATAGATAGTTCACTATTTTTTAAAAAAGTCTGGGAGACAAATGACTGGGAGAAGGGAAAGGAGTGTGACCAGAGGGATAGATGTATGAAGAGCTTCTCAGCTACTGTGAAAGTGAAAGTGATAGTCATTCAGTCGTGTCCAACTCTTTCACCACCCCATGCACTGTAATCCACCAGGCTCCTCTGTCCACAGAATTCTCCAGGCAAGAAATTGGAGTGGGTTGCCATTCTCTTCTCCAGGGGATCTTCCCCACCCAGGGAATGAACCCGGGTCTCCTGCATTGCAGTCAGATTCTTTACTGTCTGAGCCACCAGGGAAGCTACAGGCAATGTTCAATTTGTTACTCTGGGTGATGGTTACATATGTTCATATTATTATTACTAAAAATATGCTTGTATTGGGATTTCTCTGGTAGTCCAGTGGCTAAGACTCTGCATGCCCAATGCAGGGGTCCCGGGTTCAATCCCTGGTCAGGGAACTAGATCCCACATTCCACAACTGAAGACCCCAAGAGCAGCAAATAAGGCCTATTATTCAAGTAAATAAATAATAAATACTTTAAAAAATATGCTTATGTTCTATATACTGTTCTATAGACATGCTATATTCCACAATAAAATTAAACATAAACCCAAATAAAAATACACACCCTTAAAAGATAAGAGTAGCAGAATATAGCACTGAAGTCATTTTCAAGCTGGAACAGCCCTTTGAAAACATCTTGTCCAACCATCTCATTCAAGAAACTGAAACAGAAGTCAGAAAAGGTGTCTTACTCAAAGTGACTCAGTCGATTACAGAGCCTAATCCAGAACCTAGGTGACCTCCTGACTTCTGGTGAAGTGCTCCAGAGACCCATCCAGACTCATCCCATCAGCTCTAGCTTCCTACTGTCTTCAGAGTCGCATCTCTCATCTTCACACTCCATCAACCTCACTATCTTACAGCTTGTTTTCCTCCTAAACTTGGAAGTTTTGTGGTGGGGAAATGAGATCAGGAGTGAGATCACCCCTTCTACAGATACTGCAAACATTTAGAAAACCACTCAAAACGTTGCGTAGAAGGGGGAAAAAAATCTAGTAGTATAGAAACAGTTCTGGGTCTATTTCTCCACTACTGGATATTCTGACTCATTAATGAAGCTCTCCAGCTTCTCTGTACCTCCAACCTGCCGGCTGACTTCTGCGAAGGGTCTGAGAGTCAATAAAAGGAAACTCTACTGGGGAGTTCCCTGGTCCAGTGGTTAGGGCTCCTCACCTCCACTGTAGGGGGAGTTCCCTGTAGGTCTCCCTGCATCCGCTGTAGGGGGCACGGGTGCAGTCCCTGGTCGGGGAACTAAGATCCCACGTGCTTTGCAGCATGGCCAAAGAAAAGAAAAGAAAACTCTTCTCTTTGTCCCAGCTTGTTGCTGTTCAGTCGGTAAGTCATGTCCAACTCTTTGTGACCTCGTGGACTGCAGCACGCCAGGCTCCTCTGTCCTCCACAACCTCCCGGAGTTTGCTCAAATTCGTGTCCATTGCGTTGGTGATCTCCTAGCACAAGCTTTGTTTTTGCAAAGAGTGAGCTCTTCTGCCACCTTGTGACAGAGAACGAGAATAGCCTTCACAACCTTTCCTAAACCTGCTCCAAGGTGGCAGCACTGAAACAGGCTACTACTAAGTCGCTTCAGTCGTGTCCGACTCTGTGCGACCCCATAGACGGCAGCCCACCAGGCTCCCCCGTCCCTGGGATTCTCCAGGCAAGAACACTGGAGTGGGTTGCCATTTCCTCCTCCAACGCATGAAAGTGAAAAGTCAAAGTGAAGTCGCTCAGCTGTGTCTGACTCTTAGCAACCCCATGGACTGCAGCCCATGGACTGCAGGCTCCTCCATCCATGGGATTTTCGGGGCAACAGTACTGGAGTGGGGTGCCATTGCCTTCCAGATACTAATGGACAGAAAATTTCAGAGAGACAGACAGTAGGGAAAATTGTCTGATACCAGAAGGGAGCAGAGAAGCATGCAATCGTATTAATGAACTAGTAAGCAAAAACCATGAAACCGAGGAAAAACAATGGAGCCCCTTTACTCTCTACCCACATGCCCTGCCAGGAGAATCTGGCAACTGAGACGGTGCTACTCTGGACCATTGAAGATCTGAGGCGCTGAGGTTCCCTCCATTTGGCTTGCTTCACTTCGTGCCCTTCCATAGGCAGATGTCTTTCAAAGGGCTTGCTTCATTCCGTGCCCTTCCATAGGCAGATGTCTTTCAAAGATGACCTATGCCTCTTCACCTCCAATTCACTCTTAACCCCCGCCTACTTCCACCAACTCTCCTAAAACCACTGTTACAAAATTGTTAAATCCAGTGAACTTCTGTCCTCCTTATACACTCTGCTCAGTGTTTGATCAATTCACAATTCCTTCCTTGAAATACCCTCCTTTCTTGGCTTCTAGGACATCCATTCTCCTGGTTTCCTTAGCTCAGATGCCACCTCCTCAGAGAAGTCTTCTCTGACTCCCCTGCTTAAAGTGGCTTCTGGGAATTCCCTGGTGGTCCAGGGTTCAGTCTGAACTTTCACTACTGAGGGCCCAGGTTCAATCCCTGGGTGGGGAACTAAGACCCTGCAAGTCGTGCAACACAGCCTAATAATAATAATAATAATAACTTCCCTGGTGGTCCAGTGGTAAAGAATCTGCCTGCCAATGCAGGGGACACAGGTGTGATTCCTGGTCCGGGAAGATTACACCAGTCATGGAGCAACTAAGCCCAGGTGCCACAGCTACTGAGCCCACACGCTCCAGAGTCCGTGCTCCGAAACAAGAGAAGCCACTGCAATGAGAAGCTCGTGCACCGCAACCAAGAGCTGCCCCCGACTCGCCACAACTAGAGAAAGCATGGCAACAGAGATCCAGTGCAGCCAAAAATAAATAAACTTACTTTTTAAAAAGTAACTTAATAATAATAATAAAGTGGCCTCTGTCAGTTCTCCTTCACTTCACCACACTGTTACTTCATGATAATTATCACAATCTTTAATTATCTGGTATATGTATTTGTGTATTACTTTTTGTTAGCCCCCTACCCTATTTGGGGGCTTCCCAGATGGCTCAGTGGTAAAGAATCCACCAGCACTGCAGGAGGCACAGGAGACACGGGTTTGATCCCTTGGTCGGGAAGATCCCCTGTAGTAGGAAACGGCAACCCACTCCAGGATTCTTGCCTGGATAAACCCATGGGCAGAGGAGCCTGGCATGGGGAGGCAAAGAGCCCCCCATGGACAGAAGGCCCATTGGGTTGCAAAGAGTTGGACAGGAATGAGCACCCAAGCATGCACACACTATTTTATTTCCAACTGTTTATTGTCTGCTTCTCATCGTTTCACATGAAAGCAGATTTGGCTGGCTCACTGCGAGAAAGGTGTCTGGCACACAATAGGCGCATAATAAAAATGTACGGCATGAAGGAATGAACTGAAAGGCACTGCGGGTGCATGCTCAGCACTTCTTCCCCTTCTTCCACATTTCAGGAAACACGTCTTTCAGGGACACCTCTGTCCTTTCTGTTTTCGCACCAAGATTTTCCTTTATGCTCCATTTAGCCAGATTTCAACTTGAATTTAAATGTCAGGAAACAGAACAGTACTTCAATTATGATTTGACTCAGATCTTATGAACTCCCTTAAGGAAAGTGCCTTGAATCAAGCTCCCTTTATATCATCAGAGCATCAGCCTCTAGAACCAACTTATGTATAGTCAAACGTATGTTGGTTCCAATGGAGTAAGTGCACTCACAGTGGGTAGAGCAACTGCAGAGCCTCTGGACTCGGGCAGAGGGTCTGAGTAGATCTTCATTTCTGCTTTATGATCCCCCTAGCTATGTTTCCACAAGGTCTATAAAGTATTACACGAGATGGACTGTTGTGCTGTTGAAAGTTATAGTAATTGCCGTGTCTGACTCTTGGCAACCCCATGGACTGTAGCCCACCAGACTCCTCTGTCCACAGAATTCTCCAGGCAAGAATAATGGAGTGGGTTGTCATTCCCTTCTCCAGGGGATCTTCCCAACTGAGGGACTGAACCTGGGTCTCCTGCACTGTAGGCAGATTCTTTATCATCTGAGCCACCAGGGACGCTCCCTACACAAGATATATACTCTTTATAAAAAAAAATACAATGTTTGAAAAATCTACAACAGTTATGTTGAGGTAAGCCTTCCCAAACTGCACACGGTATCACTTTTCTGGTGCAGTTAGCTCTTCCTCACAACTTCTCATCCCAACAGCCATATGAATGTGGTCCACCTACAGTCACTTCACTTTTTTATTTGGTAAATATCGTTTCTTTTTGGCTGCACTGGGTCTTGGTTGTGCCACATGGGATCTTTTCGCTGTGGCACATGGGTTCTGCCTTGAGGTGTGCAGGCTTCTCTCTAGTTGAGTTGTACAGGCTTAGCTGCCCCATCGCATGTGGGATCTGAGTTCCCCCACCAGGGATCAAACCCATGTCCCCTGCATTGCAAGGCAGAGTCTTAACCACTGGACCACCAGGGAATTCCCTCACTTCACTTTTCAGAAGTGTGAAAATGTGCACAACTAGACAGGTACATCTGTGCTCAGGTAAGTTTATGTGTGTAACAGTGAATGAATTCTAGAGATGACTGGGTTGGAATGCTCCATTCACAGAGGAAAACTGTAATTCAGAGAAGTCAAGCAGCTTTCTCACGTTGATACATTTAACTGCAGGGGCTCACCTGGAACCCACTTCTGTTGACTCCCAGTCCAGTGCCCTCTTCAGTGTAACTCACTGAATCAGTCCTAGTTGTCTGCACTACTCTAGAAATACTTTTCCTTAATAGAAATCTCGGCACGTCTTTATGTTGGTGTGTAAATCTATGTGCTTGTGTCAGTGAGCATGCGTGCGAATGTCTACGTGTCTCCCTGTGAGTATTTGTTAAGCATATCACCTCTGTTTATGCCCTTTCTCCAGGAGAAACCTCTAGTTAATTACAGTTCCTTATGTCTCCACTAGCAGTGAAGTCAGGTGAAGATATTCTGAATCAATCATTAACAAGCAAACTTGGTCCTCTCTCCAATAAACTCTATTCCTGGGTCCTGAGAAAATGTGGCAGATCAATTAGGGTGGAACCAGACTCGCCCAGGGTCAAACTTAGTTCTAGGGCAGTGAAAGCATTCAGAGACAAGGCTGTGAGTGGCGGTGTCAGACCAGCCACATACAGTCTCTACAAGGAGAATGTGCTCAAGCTAACATGGATACCATCTTGGTTTTCAGCCTAATCATTACATCCTACGATGTTACCAAGAAAGGTAAGTACTCTTCTAGCCGACTGTCCTGAGAAATCCTAAGAGAGGCCTAGAAAGTGTTTGGGGGTCTATTCTGTCAGATAAAGATACAGGCAATACTCAGCACATGAGGCTTTCCAGTCACCCCCAGACAGCCTCTAAATAGAACATATTCAACTCAGAAAGACAGCTGTCTGTTTCATGGGAGGAAGTCTTCAGAGAATGTGATGCATTCTTCTGCTTTGTTCATGTAACTAACGTTAAAATTCCTTTCACTGTTAGCTTTCTTTGCTGGAAGGTGTTGTCACAGTTTCACTAAGACTCCCAAATTCGTTACCCTTCATAAGATGTCTTCCTTTTTAAAATTATTCATTTATTTATTGGCTGCACTGGGTCTTCATTGCTGTGTGTGGGTTTTCTCTGGTTGTGGTGGCCCAGGCTTCTCATTGCAGTGGCTTCTCTTGTTGCAGAGCACGGGCTCTAGAGCATGTGGGCTTCAGTAGTTGTAGCACATGAGTCAGGAGTTATGGCTCACGGGCTCAAGAGTGTGGGCTCAGTAGCTGTGGGGCTGTTGCCTCTCAGTGTGTGGAATCTTCCTGGATCAGGGTTCAACCCTGTGTCTTCTGCTTTGGCAGGTGGATTCTTATCCACTGGACCACCAGGGATGTCCAGATGTCTTCCTTTTCTAAAGCATTATGTCCTAATAGATGGGGATGCTCTTGGGTGGGAAAAGCTGAGAGAAAAGGTAATGTGAGGGTAGCATGGTACCACTTACCGCTTTCATGGGCTTCCCTGGTGGCTCAGATTATTAATAACCTGCCTGCCAAAGCAGAAGACTCATGTTCGCTCCCTGGGTCAGGAAGATCCCCTGGAGAAAGAAATGCCAACCCACTCCAGTATTCTTGCCTGGGAAATCCCATGGACAGAGAAGCCTGGTGGGCTATACTTCATGGGGTTGCAAAGACCCCGACATGACTGAAGAGACTAAACAGCAGCAGCAGCAACTGCTCTTTGATAACTGTTTATTTAAAACATGATTTTTCAAAGTGTCCTAAATGGTTCATCTCTAAAATTAGCTCATCAGAGCTAAGGCCAAACAGCATGAGGTGAGGCAGCAACAAATTTAACAAATGAAGAACCCTGTGATTTATGTGCCAAAAAGCATAACTGTGGTCTATGGTTCTATGGGAAGCTAGAGAGATACCTTGTCCAATGCTACACTTAATAAATAAACTTGGAAAAGTTGTAATACAAGAAGGTAGATGGGACAGGAAGGGGAAATGATAATAAGCAGTGTCTGAAGGAATGAGTCGGTTCATCTTTCATTAACTTAGTTAACTTATCTTTTTTCCCCCTAAGGATAATAAACTGGTATTCAGTTTTATTTATACTTTGCTACCTCCCACTTGCATAAATCTTAAAGTTCTGAGAATTCCCTGGCAGTCCAGAGGTTAAGACTCTGAACTTTCAGTGCAGGGGGACACAATTTGGTTGGGAACCTGCATGCTGCAAGGAGCAGCAAAAAATAAAACATCTTAAAGTTCTTTTGGGGAAATGTCTGATTCCCCAAGTTTTGTAAGAAGAAACTGCATTCTCTTTTTATCTGCCTCTCCAGTGCCCAGAATTCCAAAGAGAAAGGACCCAGTCAAACCTTACCTTTTTTTCCCCTCCCCCAGAACTCAGGGATAGCAGCTGTCAAGTGGAACCACTGCCCGATCTCTTCCCAAAGGATGTGAGAAGCATCAGAGCTGAGCTAATTCGAGGTAGGCAATGGGCCCTTCCTGAAGAATCACTTTGCCACTCCAGGACTTTTTTCACCTTCAAAAGATGCTTGTCTCCCCCATTCTGAGCCCAGCTCTCAAACATTCTATTCTAAAGCTATCAATCCCTGAGAGGCTTTCTTGAAAACCTTTTTTTTTTCCTTTTCTGGCCACACTGTGTGCAGGGATGTCAGTTCCCTGACCAGGGATGGAAACTGCGCCCCTGTAGTGGAAGTGTGGAGTCCTGACCACTGAACCATCGGGGAGGTCCCTGAAAACCCATTTTTAAATTAACTGTTATGGAGACTTCCCTGGTGGTCCAGCGGTTAAGACTCTGTTTCCAATGCAGGGGGCGTGGGTTCAATCTCTGGTTGGGGAACTAAGATCGCATGTGCTTCGCCACATAAATAAATAATCAGCTTCTGTTTAAAAAGATAAACTCTTACGAACTAAGGCAGAGCAACATAAATCAAAGAGATGGGGTGAAGAAAGAGGAAGCAGATCTCAGGCCCCTCTGTGTTAGAGAAAACAACTGAGGAGCATCTCTCTGCACTTACTACAGTCACCACTGTCTTCAGGGGACCCGTGGCGGGAACGGAGAAAGGCAAGGCTTATATATTTAGTACCGTAGACACATGCTGAGGAAGACCTGATGGAAAAAGAGGAGAAAGTACAGCAGTGGGCCGTGAATGGAAGTGGGTTGGCAGGGCACCATTCAGATTAGGAACTGGCTTCATTTTCCTCTCTTGCTTTTCTCTTTTCAGAAGCTCAGGCAGAAGCCAAAAGGCCCATGTTCATTCAAAACCAGACTGTGGCTATCTTGCAGTGTCTTGGTTCTGGGAGCAAAGTGAAAGTTAACCTTGTACATTCAGAAAAAAGGCAGAAGGTCAAGCACATTCTGAAGAACCTGAGAGTCATGACTGTTCCCTGCAGAGACAGCACAGCCCCCCCAAGCTGTCACCTAACCCCTGCATCCAAGGTTCAGGCTGGATTCCTTGTGACAGGCAAAGGTGAGACTGGAAGTTGAGAGGGAGGTGGGCACTCACTTTTAATTGACATCCTTGGAGGCAAGTGGAGGTTGAGAGTGAAAGTGTTAGTCACTCAGTTGTGTCTGACTCTTTGTGACCCGTGGGCTGTAGCCGCCAGTTTCCTCTGTCCATGGAATTCTCCAGGCAAGAACATTGGACTGGGTTGCCATTTTCTCCTCCAAGGGATCTTCCCAACCCAAGGATTGAAGCTGGGTCTCCTTCATTGCAGATTCTTTACCATCTGAGCCACCAGAGAAGCCCCCTAAGTGGAGCTAAAGCCTCAAGGACATGGATTAGCCTCTTCTTTAGGCAAATCTATGTAAATCTTTTAAATGTAATTTTAGGGCATGGATTAAACTCTTTGGCATTTGATTAGTATTAACTGATTCCTGCCGTCTGTTCACTCCATGTAACACTGTGGGATACAAGAGAAGTGACATCAAACAAGTGTTTATTCTGATATTATCACCTTTGACAAATCACTTAATTTCTCCAATGTTCAGTTTTCATAGCTACAAATGAGAGATTTGACTAGATGGTCTAATTTCTAGGTATGTAAGTCCCACAGCAATATGTAAGGCCTCTTAAATAGCCTTTTCAAGCTGTTAATATTATTGCAGAATAATCTCTAAGATTTCCATTTAAATATAACGTACCTAATGCTTCCTATTTAAAACAAATTATTTTGTAATAAAGGAAAGCATCATCTCCTAAGTTATCCATTTCATCAATTTGGATTTTTATAGAGTTTCTTTAGAAGTGAGGGAATTCTTGCTCAAATATCCTTAACCAAAGAAAAGCTAATGCTGCGATTCCATCAGCACTGGGAATGGAGTGTTTTGTGATTACAAACGTGCTCCACCTTAACACCCAGTTACCTAGCAGAGGAGGCCTAAAAGAGAGGAGATGCCAACAGGGATGACATTAACTTAGAACTCTGTTTATTTTCGGCTGCGCTGGGTTTTTGTTGCTGCTTGCCGTCTTTCTGTAGTTGCAGTGAGCAGGGGCTGCTCTCCAGTTGCTGTGCGCGGGCTTCTCATTACAGCACCTTCTTCTGTTGCGGAGCACAGGCTCTAGAGTACAGGCTCAGTAGTCACGGTGCAAGGGGTTAGTTACGCCCCTCGGCCTGTGGAATCTTCCCGGACCACTTGTCCCCTTCGTTGGAAGGTATCTTAACCACTGGGCCGCTAGGGATAGGGAAGTCCTGGACATTAATTTACAAGCTGGGAAGAACTGGAAATACACTGACCGATGAAGCCTATTAAGTAGATTTTGAAACAGTGTCTCCCAGGAGGTAGAAGAAAAGCCACACTGAAATACCATGATCCCTGTGGCTAGTGGGCACAGTTCTTCTATGCAGGGAGAGGATCTCTAGGTTTTGCCTCCTCTGTTTTTAAATGTTGGTTGTTTATTTATTTATGTTTTGGCCACACTACACTGCTTGTGGGATTGTCGTTCCCTTACCTGGGATCGAACCCTGGGCCCTCAGCAACAAAAGCGCACAACCCTAATCACTGAAGAGCCAGGGAATTCCCCTTTCCTCCTCTTTCAATCATAACATCACTCAGTTTGCTAGGTGTTTTTCACAACTGCTTTCTCGTTTTTCTTACCTATCTTCACATCACTCCTGTGACATAGACCAAGAATTATTTTTGCTATAACCATCCTGCAGATAAGGAAACGAAAACTCAGAGGACTTCTGTTACTTGTCCAAAGTGAGATTTATTTACCTTCATCTCATCTGACCCGGAAACACATCAGTTATCATTTCACAGAACTGACTGATGCTAGGATAGGAACAAAATTCTACGTAATTCTCTCGTTTTTCCTTTTGAGCCCGTTGGCTCTTTGTCTCTGCTTATCTTTGCCAACAGTCTTCCTGATTAAATAATAATAGGACTATTCCCCTGCGATTCGTGTACAGCACCTGGTACTGTGCCCACTGGTCTCTGAAGTAAAAAAACTGTCATTTTTCACATCAACTCAAGACCTGGGAGAGTAGTTCAGAAAAGTCAAGTAGGACGTATGGACCTTAATTTAATAGGCAATGACAGGAGACCATTAAAAATAGAACAGGAACCACTGTCCAAATTGGGTTAGGTCAATTCTGGAGGCACGTGAAGGTGGCTCCAGACCACAGCCAGCACCCATCCGCGTTCCATCTTTTCCACGGCTGTCTGAGTCACTGCCATCTCTCACGTGGATTCTGCAAGAGCCTCTCAGCAGGTTGCTCTGCTTCTATCAGGCGCCCCTCTACTGTCCATTTCCAACTCAGCAGTCCACGGATTTTTAAAAACAAAGCCATCCATCCAGTCACTTCTCTGCAAAAAGACTTGCAATGGATCACCATTCCAAGCAGAACAAGAACCGAAGTCCTCCAACTGGCCTGCAAGGCCCAGTGACGTGAATCCATTTGCTTCAGAAACTCCTTCATCCCCTACGACTGTCACCGTGCTCACCACTCCAGTCTCACTGGCTTACGCGCTCTCCCTCTAAAACTGTAACAGGACATGCTCCAGCCTGGGCCTCTGTTTCCTCTGCCTAAGTTCCCCGGCATCTGTCTGGCTAGTGCTCTCACCTCCTTCACATCTTTATCCAGTCCTCATCTTCTCAATGAAACTCCTGCAGGTCGCCCAACCACTGCCCACCTGCACCCCCCAACGCTGCGCTCTACTTTGCTTCTTTCCAGAGCATGCAACCCCTTCTAACCAACAACACAGAACTCACTGTACTTACTGTTGTCTGCTTCTCCATGTCCTCCCTCGGCCCTCCTTCCCCTTTGCTAGCTCCCATGCTAGAGTGTGTTCAGCTGCTATGTCCACAGTATGGAAGCAGACCCTGGAACAGCTAGATCTCCATTTATTTAATGGTTATTGATTCGGCTGCACCAGGCCTTAGTTGTGGCACTCAAGATCTTCGTTGCATCACGGCGCCTGGACTCTCGTCGCACCCGAATGGGCTTAGTGGCTGTGCGGCACATGGGATCTTAGCTTCCCAACCAGGGATCAAACCCACATCCCCCTGTACTGCAAGATGGATTCTGAACCACTGGACCACCAGGGAAGTCCCTAGATCTTCATTTTTAAATATATGCTGAGAGAATGAAATTGAGGGGTGCGTGAAGCTGAGTGGTCTCCCCTTCTTCCAGTTCTCCTCTTTCTCCAGTTCCTTTCTCTTTCTCTCTCAAAGTCATTGACTTAGACTTCACTCACTAGACAGACCTGCCACAAACTATACTACTTCAGTTCTTCCTTGGACTTTGAAGCCATCTTTTTTAAAGAAGGGACTTTCAACACTGCTATACCTTCCCATCCTTATTATTATGGCTGTATGAGTGATAAGCCAAGAAAACATGGTCCACTCCTTCATTCTGATCCTACATTAGTCAAAAGCATCAGGGGATTTAATCCATATCTCTTATTACCATATCCTCACTCATTCTTTCATGTTATCAAGGCCCACGCCTTAAACCTATGGACAGGTCAACAGAGCCACAGTTAGAAGCTATATATCAGCTGGGTAAACTCAGGGTTTTGTCAGGTGAAACCAAAGGCAGGATAAAGTTTTCTCAGTTGTCCTTCATTGTTTCTTTCTTGTTTTACAGCTTTTTTACCAGGGGTCTCTCAGTGTAAGGTCTATCCAGTGATGGGGGCTTCATCAGAGACTTATCCCTCCACTACTACCTCCATAACTCCTGGGAAAAAAGGAGAGAAAACTACAAAGGTTGATGGTTTTTCTAGTCCTCTGAATCAAGGTACAGAATGTGTAGAGGTGAGACAAGAACACACAGAAAAATTCTCAGCCCCAGCACTAGCCTGGGTCTCCTAGAATTTTCCTGGAAGTAGAGAAGCTACATAAGTTTGCATGAGAACATCACTCCATTTCTTATGGAAAAAACAAACAAACAGCTTCTCTGTAAAGAAGGTCCCAGAAATGTCTGTAGTTTGATACTTTTAATAATCCTTCACCTCCACACAAGTGAGCTCACCTTGTTGCCAGATTTGGGGACAACATACAGGGTTTTGGTGTGATGGGTAAGATCCAATGTGTGAACAGAGGAGAGACAATGTTTAAACTCTAATCAATCATTACAGTGATGACAACAACTAAGAAGCACATTTTTATCTGCGTTGTTTTAACAAATAGCCCTCCCTAAATTGGCCAAGACTCACATTCTGTAGGATTCCATTTGGGTTACTCCCCAGTTCCAACAGGAGAAATGTAAATATGAGATTAATAATAACAAGATGCTTACGAGCCATTTGGCCCCAAATTTGGCTTATGACTCCAAAACAATGGCAATTTACTGAAAGTCGCTCAGTCGCGTCCAA
This sequence comes from Bos indicus x Bos taurus, assembly GCF_003369695.1. Classification (NCBI taxonomy): domain Eukaryota; kingdom Metazoa; phylum Chordata; class Mammalia; order Artiodactyla; family Bovidae; genus Bos; species Bos indicus x Bos taurus. Next base: position 14,753,898 of record NC_040094.1, read on the forward strand.
ATCTTTGTGACCCCATGGCCTATACAGTCCATGGGATTCTCTAGGCCAGAATACTGGAGTGGGTAGCCTATCCTTTCTCCAGGAGATCTTCCCAACCCAGGAATAGAACCAGGGTCTCTTGCATTGCAACCTGGGTCTCTTTACCAACTGAGCTATCAGGGAAGCCCCCTATTCTTAAATTGAAAGGAATATAGGAAAGTTGATTTGCTAATCCCATGTGGTATGTGTGCTGGGGTACAAGGGCAGAGATCCTGAGAGGGCTGCTGGAGACAGACTCCCTTGTGTAGCTTTGCTTCCCATGAAAGCCGTACAAGAATCAACCCTCCCAGCAAGCTCACTACTGGGCACATACCGTGATAAACCATAACTCAAAAAGACACATGTACCCCAATGTTTATAGCAGCACTATTTACAATAGCTAGGGCATGGAAGCAACCTAGATGTCCATCAACAGATGAATGGAAACAAAGAAGTTGTAGTACATATATACGATGGAATATTACTCAGCTGTAAAAAGGAATGAATTGGAGTCAGTTGTAGTGAGGTGGATGAACCTAGACCTGTTACATAGAGTGAAGCAAGTCAGAAACAAATGTCATATATTAATGCAAATACTATGGAATCTAGAAACATGGAACTGATGAACCTGTTTGCACAGCAGGAATAGAGACACAGAGAATGGACTTGTGGACACAGCAGAGGAAGGAGTTGGGGGATGAACTGGGGGAGTAGCACTGAAATACAGACATTACCATGTATACAACTGACACCTAGTGGGAAGCTGCCGTATAACACAGGGAGCTCAGCCTGGTGCTCTGTGACGATCTAGAGAGGTGGGATGAGGGGGGTGGGAGGGAGGTAGAAGAGGGTGGGGATATGTGTGTGTGTGTATGTATATATATATATATGTATATATATATATATATATATAGCTGATTCATGTTGTTGTACAGCAGAACCCAATACAAAATTTGCAAAGCAATTATCTTCCAACTGAAAATTTTAAAAAAGAATCAATCCTACTTGATCATGGAAAAATTCCAAATCCTAATAAAGGTGACTCTGGGAAGACACTGCAAAGGAGGTGAGGGCAGAGGCCATGATGCCTATCCCAACTTCTGACTCTCAGTCGGAACTGGAAATTCAGTTTCTGCCTCTGAATCAGGCTGGGCCCCTCTTGGTCTTGAGAACCAGGAGTCCTGCAAGTCAAAGGGTCAATCTCTTCCCTCTCTTCAGTTCTCACTTCGCCCTGTCCACTCCTCTCTTTCTTTTTAGACACAGATGAGAACCTAGAGAAGAGGAAGAAATGGAGCATCGTGGTCAAGGTTCTGATTGCAGTCACCTTGTTTGTCAGTGGAATCGCCATTACCGTGTTTGTCATTTTTGAAGTGCCATGCCCTGTGAGTTTGCTGATGTCCTGGGTCCTTGGACTTGATCTATAAAGACCTCCTTCTATCGCAGAGGCAGGAGGGCATAATGAGAAAAGCACAGACTTTGGAGTGTGGACACAGCTGCCACTCAACACTCACCAGCTGAGTGGCTTGGAGAAAGTTGTCTGCCTTCTCCAACCTCAGTTGCCTCATCTTTAAAACGGGACTGACGATACTTGCCTCTTATGGTGGTTAAGAAGTTTCAGTGAGATTCTGTGAGAAAGGTTTCTGGCATATAGGTTGCTGTTCAGCCGCTAACTCGCATCTGACTCTTTTGGGACCCTATGGACTGTAGCCCACCAGGCTCCTCTGTCCATGGAATTCTCCAGGCAAGAATACTGGAGTGGGTTGTCTTGTCCTTCTCCAGGCGATCTTTCCAACCCAGGGACTGAACCTGAGTCTCCTGCTTGGCAGGCAGATTCTTTACCTGAGCTACCTGGGAAGCACCCTGGCATACAGGAGGTGCTTACTAAATGCAAGTTCCTTTCCTCTGTTGTACTTGGACATTCTCTGGGGAGGATACAGCCAACACGGATGAATATGTGCTTTTCTTTAGAAGGGGTGATTCGGTAATTCTCTGGTGGTCTACTGGTTAGGACTCTGCACTTTCACTGCCAGAGGCTGGATTTGATCCTTGGTCAGGGAACTAAGATTCCGAAAGCTGTGTGACATGGTTAAAAAAAAAAAAAGAGAGAGCGAGAGAGATGATTTTCTTTAAATCGTCTAATGTGAGATTTGGAAGATAATCAGATGCATACCAGCCACCTGAAGTTAATACCAGTCATTTTCCCCCTTCAGAGTCGATGTCAACAAGTCAGAGAGCTATGCCAGTGCCAGCGGTTACGGAGAAGGCCAAGGAAGGAAGACCAGCAACCTGGGACAGCTGAATCCCAGTCTGACACTCAGCCCAAAAAGGAAAGTGTTTTCTGTATGGCTGCTGTCATTTGCCTGGAGAAAATGGGGTTCATGTATAAGTTCTAGGAGACAAGGAGCTGCTTTAGTTGTGAAGCAAATGTGGGTAATTCTTTTATGCGTCAGGAAATGGGCAGATACAATATTGCTATAATGCAATAGAGTACTTACTGAAAATACCTACTTCTGGGGATCAGATATAATGAATCAGAGTGGCTAGAGTGGGACCAGGAATCTTATGATAGACTTTTAAGTAGAGGTAGATTTACTGTGAAATTAATGATGCTTAAATTCAGGACCCATAGGACCTGCACACTGGCCTTGTATCCAATTTTGTACTTTTTATATTTGTGCTCTTTTTATTAAAAAAAAAATGGTCCTTGACATTGTAAGAGCTACAGAGCCCATAATTTATGTCTCCAAAGGCTGGATGCAGCTTCTGAATATAAGAAATTGATGGGTGCCCTCTCTATATCTACAAAAACACACTGAAGCAAAGAGATGAGGTCTCCAATACTTTTTACATTAAAGAAGGTGGCTGTTTTTGTAGAATTACAGCACTGAGAATGAATCTCAAAGATTATCTAGTCCAGGATGGGACACATGCTACCACTCTTTTAATTCCATGTTAACTGAAAATATCTATAATCAAGGGACCTCCCTGGTGGCCCAGTGGTTGGGATTCCAAGCTTCCAAATCGGGGAGGGGCTTCCCTGGTCAAGGAACCAGGACCCAACATGCCACGCAGCACAGCCAAAAAATAAATAACAATAAGAAAATAATTTTAAAAGAAATACTTAAAAAATCATAATATATCAGGGTACAATTAGAAGCTGAATATGTTCCAGAAGTCTAACGCACAGCACTGTGATTCCAGTCCCAATACTGCATCACATACTTCAAAACTGCTGATCAACTAGACCATATACATTCCCACCACAAAAAAGAAATGATAATTATATGATGTAATAGAGTGTGAGCTAAAGCTACTGTGGTAATCACGCTGCAATTTATAAATGCATCAAATCAAAACGTTGCACACCTTAAACGTACACCATGTTATATGAAAATTATATTTCAATTTAAAAAAATCAAGCGTGGCACTCTTTCCACCCAGGCATGGTATCAGAATCTTTCTTACCACAGTACTTTAGGTAAGAAATGACGAAATATTTGTCATTTTTACAATTTCCTGTAATCCTGTTTCTGCTGATAATAGATGATGTGCCCTTGGAATTAGTATAATTCTATAGTTTGGTGTATTTTTAGTTCTATAATCCCATCTACATTATTATTTCTACTGAACATTGAAAGAAACAGGCCTGAAGAGGACTAAAACTAGTCCAGAGTTAAAAGTAACCATGTAACAGCAACTCTGATTCAATTTCTCCCATGAACAAAATAAACATTAAATGATGAAGGAGTTAATTTTAAAAAAGCAATTTTTTACACACTGCCACATTTGAACCTCATAAAAATCCTGAGAGGTAGCTAGGATGAGTATCTACATCTTATTGATACTTAAGCTAATGCTCAGAGAAGTTATGTGACTTTCCCCCATGGTCACACAGCTACGAGAAACAGAACTAAATTCAGAACTAAAATTAATTCCTGTACTTATTAGCTTATTCACCTCTTCCACAAAATTTTACTAAAAAGCTTCTATGTGCCAAGTTCCCTCTGTTCAAGAGGTTTACAGTCTATGTTCTACAATAGTTAAGAATTTAGAAAATACATACAAAATCAGATGGGGAATGAATCAGGTATAATGAGAGTGTAATGGGATTAGTAAAAAATATTTGGCCCACGGACTTCCCTGGTGGTCTAGTGGTAAAGAATCCACCTGCCAATGCAGGGGGCACGGGTTCAATCCTTGGTCCAGGAAATTTCCACTTGCCACAGGGCAACTAAACCTGTGCCCAACTACTGAGCCTGTGCTCTAGGGCCTGCGCTCCACAAGGGAAGCCTGTGTATTGCAACTAGAAAAAGCCTGTGCACAGCAATGAAGACCCAGTGCAGCCAAAAATAAATTTTAAAACAAATTAAATATTAAATTAAAAATACATATTTTTAATTATGAAAAAATAAATATCTGGGTCTACATTGCCCCAGATCTCTGCAGTGGTGGTTTAGTCACTAAGTCATTTTGACTCAGGTCCCTGCCCCTTCTCAAACACAGTGAGATTGTTCGGGCCGGATTCCAGGAATGAAGTAGAATTCCTATGCATCTGGGATTCAAAATAGCTGCACATCCAGGGCCCTTTCCACTCAAGGCAAATAGGTCAAGCAAAGGGTGGCTGGGCTGTTTGCTAGGAGGTTATAGGTTCCAACAAACCAGCTTCTCATACATAAGTGCACCTTGCTGATACTTTCTCAGTGTAAGCACAATAACTTTTCCTAAGATTAATGGGTAACAAGGAGGCAAAATGATGATGTGTCCTTGGAATTTTACGGGGTTCTGTACTAAGCCATCTCTTTGTTGGACCATAAAGAAATGCCTATTTGTGTCCTTTATTTTTCATACTTGCTTTCAATCCACAGGTTGGACAAGAGGCTCCCAATTCATCAAGTCCCAAGAAAGCTGTAGAGATCACCGTGGTCCACCAGACATACTTCTGAAAAGTTCTGCTGTGCCTCACACATTGGAAGAAGGGTAGCACACTGTCTTCTCCCTACTATTAATCAATATGGGCAGATTCTTGCCAATTTTACCCTCGTATCTTCAGCAGGAACATTACGATCAGACAGTAACACCAGGTCAGTGAGGAGAAAGCCTGGACTTACAGTCAGAGTTACTCTAATGTCTTTGCTACTGACTCAGCCACAAGCCTTTGAAATTCACTTGGAACTCAAACGAAAAATGGATATTTTTCATCGCATCAAATGAAAACAAAGGTCTTCCCTCTAAGCACTATATGAATGGACACTTTGCTCTCTTTGACAAAAGGTTTAAACACAGTCTCCGAGGAACTGAGCAAAGGAGCCCCCGGTGTGGCACACTGATTCTCAGCTGACCTCCTGCACTGGCTCTCAGCCAGCTGAGGGTGGGAGTCCTGTTTTCCCGCTGGCATTCACCAGGCTTTACACTTGTGCCCCAGCTCTCCACGAACTGGAAGGGAACGTGACCCTGAGCATTCCAAAGGGCCTCCTTGTGACTCATCCCCAAGGGCATACAAACAGGACCCAGACAAGATCTCTTGATAATGCAGAATTCCTGATGTGGAATTATACTCTACCATCACAGTGAGCTGCAGACATTCACAAGCAATCCAGAGCAACGCAATTATGATGTTCTTTCTCACAGAGGCATGGCTCAGAGTCAAGCCTGACCTCACTCAGAGTTTAGTGAGAAGGTGAAAAGTCTGATTTAAAAAAAAAAACAAAACTGAATGCAACATTTATTGTATTTCTTACCTGTTGTATCTTCCCTTCCCTTACTTCAGCTAAGAGATAGTCCAAGGAAGGCTCAGTTTATATGGAACTTCCCTGGTGGTCCAGTGGTTAGGAATCCACCTTCCAATGCAGGGGATGCCGGTTCGATTCTTGGTTGAGGAACTAAGATTCCACATGCCTCAGGGCAACTAAGCCTGAGTCTCAAAAAACCAGAGAGCCTGCTACACCACAACTCCTCCTGAGCCTGAGCTCTGGAGCCCACGAGCCACAACTTGAGACAAGCTGTGCGCCACGCCAAAGAGCACGTGTGCCTCAATGTAGCCAAAATAAAAAGGCTCAGTGTATAGAATTTATCATGAAATTAGATTTTCATTTATACATTGTAATTTAATTATTCATGAAACTCACAACTGTGGGTTACAGTGTATATGAGTTTTGACAGTGAAACACAACATAAACAATCTATTTTGTATAGCAAAGAATATTCTATTTATTTTACCATAAAATTGTTTTATTCAAGAGATTTTTCTAAAAAATTGTCACCTAACATATCGATACTTTCAACGTTAAGATAACTGTGTATTACCTAACGATGAATTTTTGCAACAACTAATCTTACAAATTCAAAATTACAAAACTCAAATTCGTGCTCTAAAAACTGCATTTTGGGAAATGCTTTTTTTATGATGGCACGAGACAGCTGACCTTAAAACAGAGTTTAGGTGGAAAGAGGACTGGCAGAAGGGATAAGAAGGATGTTGTCCTGCTTCTTTTCCTTTTTTTTTTCTTTTTCTTTTACTATTTTTTAAATGTGTTTTTGAGTTTTATTTCTTGGCTGCACTGTGCAGTGTGTGGGATCTTAGTTCCCCAACCAGAGATTGAACCCATGTACCCAGCAGCGGAAGCATGGAGTCAACCACTGGACCACCAGGGAAGTCCCCTACTATTTATTTTTTTGTCCTGCTTCTTTTCAAAAGTCTGAAACCATTCCATTTCATTTTGGTGAAATGTACCTGCACCTAAGTAAATTGTGTGATAAAGTTTTATTAAAGTATAAAGGAGATAGAGGAAGCTTCTGACATAGACATCAGAAGTGGGTAGAAAGACGCTTGCTAGTGTTAGCAATGGAGTTATATACTCTCCAATGAATCCAAAGAATGTCTGGAAGTTGTAAATCCCTGGGGGCTCAGATGGTAAAGCGTCTGCCTGCAATGCGGAAGACCCAGGTTCGATCCCTGGGTCAGGAAGATCCCCTGGAGGAGGAAATGGCAACCCACTCCAGTACTCTTGCCTGGAAAATTTCCAAGGACTGAGGAGCCTGGTAGGCTACAGTCCATGGGGGTTGCAAAGAGTCAGACATAGCTGAGCGACTTCACTTTCACCAGACCTACCCCCATAATTTACATTTTAAGATAACAGAACTAGCCAGAAGGTTTAATCCAAAAACTGTCCTCAGGCAGGATACAGTATTGTTATATAATCCTAAAGAATGTAGAGGGGAAAAAAAAAAGTTTGTCCTTTCTTCCTTCTTGAGAATTCCAGACCCCTCTCTCCTTGGGGACACCTTAGACTTATCAACCTGCCTAGGAAATGACTCTCTCAATCTCATACTCAAACTGAGCCTTGAAGAGATGGAACCAAGCATGGAAGACGCTAGTTCTAAAGGAAGCCCTAGAGATCCTGTGCTTGTGTGCTCAGTCATGTCTGATTCTTTGTGATCCTTTGGATTGTAGCCCACCAGGCTCCTCTGTCCATGGGGAATACTGGAGTGAAAAATAAAAAAAGAATACTGGAAGAAATACATTTTCTCCTCCAGGGGATCTTCCCGACCCAGGGTTGAACCCGCACTCCCCTGTGTCTCCAGCACTGCAGGCAGATTATTTACCACTGAGCCATCGGGGGAAGCCCAGAGATCCTGCGGGTGCCCTAAAGTTCCATAGAGCATTCTCTGAAAATACGATGGGTGGAGAGGACAAGGCACAGGGGCCGGCATTGGAACAGATGAGCATTGCCCTCCATTGGTGCACAACATCACCTCCAGTTTATCCTGCCATCTGTGGGTCAGTCTAACCAGGAAATAGCGGCGGGGTGGTTGTGGGGGGGGGGGGGGGGTCGGGGAGGGGAGAAGAAGCCTGCTCCTTCCCAAGACCACTGGGGAGGATGATCAAAAGCTTTCCATACTTCATGCTTTTGGTTGAGGACTGATGCCTACAGTCATCTCCACCTTCCCAGGCTTATCCACCAGAGAAAGTGCTTTCATCCAGAAACAGGCAATAAAACTTGCAGCAAAGTCTATACTCATTAGCTCTTCTGCCAGAATATAATGTAGGCAACGTGTATAGTGACTTTTCTTTACAGAGATTCACCGATGGAATCAAAATTGTTTACACTGCTCTGGGGACTTGTTTCCCCAGACAAAGAAAGGTCCCTCTGAGGATTTTCTGACTGCCTAATCAGTTACCAATTTTCAATCTCCTATTTTCTTACCACTGGGGATCTTTGACAACCAAAAGATAGGGGAGAGAGAAGAAGGGAAGGGAGAATGCCCAGGCGGACCTTGGGATGTGACCTGTATTCTGCAGATCGCTTCACAGTGGGGCACAATTCTTCCTGTCACCACGACAGGCTTAGCTATAAACTCAACTTGATAATATGCCATTTCTCTGGGGAGCCAATTACTCCTCTGGAAGTGACTATTACTACCATATTTCCAGTTAGCACAAGTGTTGTGTTTTTTTCAAGTCATAGGCTAGACAGGCCTTAAAGTCATTCCGTCTTTTTTAAGAATCTGAGTCACCCCAATTTTTTTTGTTGTTTTTACTTTTTGGCTATGCTGGGTCTTAGTTGAGGCATGTGGCCTCTTTAGTTGTGGCATGTGGCCTCTTTAGTTGTGGCATGTGGGATCTAGTTCCCTGACTGGGGATCAAGCCTGGGCCCCTTGCATTGGGAATGCAGAGTCAGCCACTAGACCACCAGGGAAATCCCTCAGTACTTTTTGATAGGCCTAATGATGGCAGTTGCTTCGGGTAGAGAAAACACATTCACAGACATCTCCGATTTAACTTTTGCTGCCACTGCTAAAGGACGTTAAGTAAAGAGCTGTATTTCTGCACGACTTTATTCAATGACTTTATTCAATATAAGCACTTAAAATATACAATTGTGTACCTTGGTTTTTCCATTTTTTCATTTATAAAGGTATACCTGTGATTTTAAAAATCAGTGACCTAGGAATCTTTGGGCCTCTGACAGGCCTGAGCAGGCCACTAGCACCCCTCCTTCTCTGCACCCCTAGGCTAGTCCAGGGGGTTACTAATCAGAGAGGGACATAAGGGGATTCTAGCCCTGTACATTGCCCCCCATCCCAAGTCCTCCTCTTATTTTGGAAACTTCTTAAGCACAGTCCAGTAGTTTCTGATCTAAAGCACTTTTCTTACATCATGCCCCAACCTAGCCATTTTCCAGGACTTCCCTGGTGGTTCAGTGCTTAAGACTCTGAGATGCCACTGTAAGGGGCATGGGTTCAACCCCTGGTTGGGGAACTAAGATCCCACATGCTGCACAGCGTGGTGCCCCAAATAATAAATCTGTTTAAAAGAAAAATCTACAAAACTAGACATTTTCTAAGGAAGAGTTGCTATTAATATATGTAGCTTTTTTCTTGGCCACACCACGAGGATGGGTCCCCAAGCAGGTATGGAACCATGCCCCCTGCGGTGGGAGCGCTGAGTGCTAACCACTGAACCGCCAGCGCACTCCCTGCTCTATGGACTTACGACTAATGGCCGGAAACCCTTCTTTGTTTTGACCTGTTCAGGTCAATGGTCTTATGGTTCCTCCTCCCCTTCCTTCCAGAAACCTCCCGTCTCCGCCCTTCCTCTGCATTCTCAGAGAGGATTCCTTTCCGCGTTCACACCATGGCCATCATGCTTTGTTGGGCCGCTCTTTATCCTTTGATACATACTTCCCAGTTCTTCTGTTTGAAGCCTGTTGTGTTTGTATTAACCTGTTGCTGTTAGTCACTAAGTCCTGTCCGACTCTTCTGCAACTCTAAGCACTGTATCCTGCCAGGCTTCTCTGCCCATGGGATTTCCCAGGGAAGAATACTGGAGTGGGTAGCCATTTCCTTCTCCAGGGGATCTTCTCAACCCAGGGATTGAACATGCATCTCCTGCAATGCCAGGAGGATTCTTTACTACTGAGCCACCTGGGAAACCTCATGTTAACTTGTACGTCTCTGTATTACCTGGTAACCAACAAAGCACCATGATCATAGTACACATTCGAAAAAATTGTTGACAATGCCACACCACTAAATGGATAGCTGAGGGTGGCATAAGTGACTTTTTATTAACAGAAGAAAATGAGGTAACCTTTACTTTTACATCAAACTTGCTATTGGTCACCAGGTGGATGCAAACCAATGAGGGCCCAACCTGCAACTGTTGGTTTCACACTTGAATTCATCTCTCTAGACTTACAATCTTTAAAAAAATATATATATATTCTTAAAAATATTTATTTTTACTCATTTATTTTGCTGTGCTGGGTCTTAGTTACAGCACACGGGGTCTTTAGTTGTGGCATGTGAACTCTTAGCTTCAGCATGTGGGATCTAATTCCCTGACCAGGGCTTGAACCTGGGTCCCCTGTACTGGGAGCACAGAGTCTTAGTCACCAGAATACCAGAAAAGTTCCTAGACTCACAGTCTTCTATCTCAATGCTCCTTTGTCTCTTTCTTTTCCTGCTCCTTCTTCCAACACTTTTCTTTTTCCTTTCCCTTTTTCTGTGTCATCCAATATTAAACATTTCTCTTAATTTGCACTGCTAGGGAATTGGATTCCATGTCTATAGTACATGAGTTTCAGTCTCCAGAAGACTTTTCACGGCTGATCCTCTTTTACCTGCTGTACCTTGGTCTGTACTACCCACTCCAGTATTCTTGCCTGGAGAATTCTATGGACAGAGGAGGCTGGTGAGCTTCAGTCCATGGGGTCACAGAGTTCGACATGACTGAGCCGCTAACACTTTGACCAGACTTATGAATGTGCGCCATCCGGTGGTTAAAGCTGCTAATGTCATCCTCTGAAAAGAGCAGAGGGCATAGATGATCATACAACCTCAGATATGCAAATGATATCACGCTAATGGCAGAAAGTGAAGAGGATCTGAAGAGCCTCTTGATGAGGGTGAAAGAGGGGAGTGAAAAATCTGGCTTAAAACTGAACATTCAAAAAACTAAGATCATAACATCCAGTCCCATCACATCAATGCAAACAGAGGGGGAAAAGCAGAAATAGTGACAGATTTTATTTTCCTGGGCTCCAAAATCACTGCAGACAGTGACTCCAGCCATGAAATTTTAAAAGTCGCTTGCTCCTTGGAAGAAAAGCTATGACAAACTTAGCATGTTAAAAAGCAGAGACATCACTTTGCTGACAAAGAACCATATAGTCAAAGCTATGATTTTTCTAGTAGTCATGTATGAATGTGAGAGTTAGTTCCAGCTCCTCCCTAATTTGGAAATCTCAGACTTAAACATTTTTGCCAATGGATGACTGTAGTCTCTTATTGCTCCTACGTGCATTTGTCTGCTTAACGGTGAGGTTGAGCATCTTTCTATGTATTTACTTGCCTTCAGGTTTCCTCTTGCTTGCTTATATCCTCTCCTTTTTCTTCTGTTGTGTTGATGTTTTTTTAACTGAGTCATAGAAGTCCTGTATTTCTGGCTGTATTTCGGGATACTAATCCTCTGACTGTGAAACATGGTATAATCAAAAGTATATTCCTAATATAAAACAACCCTCCAGGCAGAGTTACACATATTAATAAATAAACACCTGTCAGGCTCTGGAGCTCTGGGAGTCCCATTTGGCTCCAAGATTCTGTTTCCATTTTTACTTCTGCATTTAAAAAGCTATTGGTTCGCAGCAACATGGATGGACATAGAGATTGTCATTCTGAGTGAATTAAGTCAGACAGAGAAAGGGAAATATCATAGCACATGACCTCCTTTATATGCGGAATCTAAAAAGAAATGAAACAAATGAACTTATTAACAAACCAGAAACAGGCTCACAGACCTAGAGAACAGACTTACGGTCACCAGGGGGAAGGCCGGGAGGAAGGGATAGTTAGGGAGTTTGGGATGGAAGTGTACACATTGCTATATTTAAAATGGATAACCAACAAGAACCTCCTGCATAGCACATGGAACTCTGCTCAATGTGTTAGGTGGCAGCCTGGATGGCAGGGGAGTTTGGGAGAGAATGGATACATGTATATGTATGGCTGAGTCCATCTGCTGTCCACCTGAAACCATCACAACAGTGTTAACCAGCTATACTCCAATATAAAATAAATTTTTTTAATTAAAAAAAATTTTTTTAAGCTACTGATGCTTATGTTTTGAAGTCCCACAAAACTGAGCATATTCCTTGGAAGGACTTCAAGAATTCCCACCTTGAAGGACTCTGCTTTGCCAGCATATCCGTGACAAAATAAGGCAGCTGGGTCATCAGCCTGCCTCAACTCTATTCAGTTCTTAACAGCAGCCAAAGAAAAGGGCATCTCTCAAAAAACTACTAGTATCTGCCATTGTCTTATTCTGAAATTAAACCAGCTAAGCAATACACAGGTTCAATTCCAGAGTGATTTATTCAGATATTGCTTTCCTAGGCATTTATAACGACTCCATGGTATTGAAAAGAAATGCAACCTGCAGCAATATCTAAACTCCTGGGCCTATTTCACACTAAAAAGCACTGAGCTCCCAGAGTGAGCCATAAAGTACCTTTGCCTAACATTTTTATTTGTCTAAGCATGGAGAAGGTGAACTTTGGCAGAACAGACAGCCTATGTGCCAAAGCAACATGACATTAGAGAATTCTCTCTGGTCTTCTCTCTGTTGTGAAATCACCACTGTTTACCCTTTTAGCTCTCTTCTTCCGATCTAAAAGAAAATCACGTTTCTCGGGGCTATACTTCCCATGAAATCACTCCAACGTGCTTGTTCTTCCTAGTGGATTAATTTTAAGCCTTTTACCTCTAACATGAGAGCTTCCCAGGTGGTTCTAGTGGTAAAGAATCCGCCTGCGAATGCAGGAGACGCAAGAGACGCAGGTTCCATCCCTGGGTTGAGAAGATTCCTCGGAGTAGAGAATAGCACCCCACTCCAGTACTCTTCCCTGGAAAATTCCATGGGCAGAGGAGGCTGGCAGGCTACAGCCCATGGGGCCTCAAAGAGTCGGGATGACTGAGTGACTGAGCACATCTCTCACTGAAGATAATAATAATAGGTAACACACAATGCAGATCTACTATGTAAGAATAAAAGCTTGTCTTCTGCTAAAGTAACACGAGGGAACAGGTAGGCTAGGGAGCATCTCACGGGTCTGAACCACCACGGCCTTCCCAAGGCCACTCTCACGTGTCTCTTCAACTTTAACACAGGTCCACCCTGCAGCCAGAGTACGCTATCCACAGTGCAAATTAGATCTTGCTGCACTTCAGCTAAAAAACATCTAGGGACTTTCCACTGCTTTCAGGAAAACTCCAAATCCTTAATACTGTTGACTGCCAATGTTAATCAACTAGGCCACCGTAAGAAAGATTACATTTTAAGACTGTCAAGGCCATCCATTGTCCAGTCTGCCCCCTTGTCCAGTCTCATCTCCCCTCACTCATTCCTTTACTCCAGCTACAGCCACAGTGGACTAGCTGCCTTCTTCCTTCCCTTAGGGTCCCCACTGTCCCCTCTGCCTGGAACACTGTTTCCACTTCCTCATCTCACCTTCCCCTTCTTTACTATTTGCCTATTCAACACCTAGTCAAATTTCAGATATTGGATTGATTGCTCAGTTGCTAAGTCGCATCTGACTCTCTGCAACCCCATGGACTGCAGCATGCCAGGCTTCCCTGTCCTCTACCGTCTCCTGGAGTTTGCTCAAACTCATGTCCATTGAGTCGGTGATACCATCCAACCATCTCATCCTCTGTTTCCCCCTTCTCCTTCTGCCCTCAGTCTTTCCTAGCATCAGGGTCTTTTCCAATGAGTTGGCTCTTCACATCAGGTGGCCAAAGTACTGGATCTTCAGCTTCAGCATCAGTCCTTCCAATGAATATTCAGGGTTGATTTCCTTCAGGATTGACTGGTTGGATCTCCTTGCTGTCCAAGGGACTCTCAAGAGTCTTCTCCAACAGCACAGTTCAAAAGCATCAATTCTTCGGTGCTCAGCCTTCTTTATGGTCCAACTCTCACATCCATACATTACCACTAGAAAACCATAGCTTTGACTAGATGGACCTTTGTCAGCAAGGTGATGTCTCTGCTTTTTAATACGCTGTCTAGGTTTGTCATAGCTTTTCTGCCAAGGAGCAAGCATCTTTTAATTTCATGGATTGATAGGATCTCCTTAATAGAGCCCCCCTTGAGACTTCCCTGGTGGTCCAGTGGTTAGGACTCGGCGCTTTCACTGTAGTGGCTCAGCTTCAATCTCTGGTTGGGGTACTACTTGGCAGAGCCCTGTCAATTTAAATCTTCATTGGTATTTCTCTTGGGTGGCTTATCTCTTATCTATTTCCTTATATTAGGGGGATTCACAAGTTTCGCAATGCAGTCATAAAAAAATATATATAGCCCTCCTTGATCTCCCAAACTCCACCCAGTTCTCCTACTTTCTGCCCCCCCTCCTGCTTTCTGGGGAGCTGTGCAGGCCATAGCTGTGGCATGCAGGATCTTTTCATTGCAGCGTGTGGGATCTAGCTTCCTGAACTGGACTGAACGTGCCCCCTGCATTGGGAGCACAGAGTCTTAGCCACTGAATCACCAGGGAAGTTCCCCATTTCCTTCATGGTATGCATCTGTTTGTAATGATGTATTTCTGTGGCATTTGACTGACACCTCTCTCACAGAAGTAAGCTACACTGAGGACCAAGGCCAGGTCTGTCTTGCTTGCATTTATCTTCTATCCTTAGGCCTAGGGCTGTGTCTAACACTTAGAGGGGCTTAGTAAATATTAATAACTGCCCTTAATGGAAGAAGAGACATATGGGAATTGAATGGTTTCTCTTCCCTGAATCTCTTTATTTCAAGGATCCCAGATACTAGAAATTTAGAACCCAGATCTCCCGTGTCCTTCCTTCTATCACCATGAGTCACTAGCCTGGCCTTCATCTCACTTAAACCTCTGAGGTAGCTACAATTACCTGCATTTTATAGAAAACCGATGATCTGAGACTTGCCCAAGGTCACAGAGCGAATAAGTGGAGACAGCTGGGATTCCAATATAAGTCATTGACCTTAATCTCTATGCTCTTAATCACAACACATAAGCCCTGTCGATTTATATCTTCATTGATATTTGTCTTGGGTGGCTGATCTCTTAGCTATTTCCTTATATTAGGGGGACTATTCTTTATGATATGAGTTGCAAACATTCTTTTCCATCTTCTATATATGTGTTGACATTGCTTTAAAGTGTTATGTCGTTCTGCAGAAATTTTGAGTGTTGTGTGGTTAAATTATTAACCTCTCCTTTTATGCCTTCTACATTCTGGGTCATAGTTAGAAAGATTTCCCTTCCCCACAGTAAGGTTATAAAGGAGTTTTCTCATATTTTCTTTTACAGTTTTTAATTTTTATTTAAATATGTAATCCATTTGGAGTTTACCCTGGTGTGAGATAAACTGACATTTAGTTTTACCCCAGATGGTTGTCCAGTTGTCTGTGCCATTTATTGAGTAGTCCATCTTTAGCATATACTAATTCCTGTATGTATTTTGGTTTACTTCTGGACTTTCCTCTTCCACTAGTATGGGAGTCTTCATATGCTGGAATAATTGGTACTATTTCTTTTTGTTCCAGTGGGCACATTTTCACATTTATCTTTGACTTCTCTGTGGTACTTGGCATCATTGACTGATCCACTTTGATGTATTCTCAGTGCTATGCTGTTAGATTACTGAGTAGGTGTATAAACATGTATTTAGGGCACTAGCAGATCAAGGGCACTGAAATAAAGATAGCGAGGATATAATCAAAGAGGTCACCATAGACAAACCAGAACTTTGTTGGACTTCCCTTACACCTATTCTATAGCTTACAATATTTTAAAATATTGTTTATTTATTCATTAGCTGTGCCTGGTCTTAGTTGTGGCATTCGGGATTTTTACCTGTGTCCCGTGGGATCTAGTTCCCTGATCAAACGTGGGCCCCTGCATTGGGAGCATGGAGTCTTAGCCACTGGACCACCAGGGAAGTCCCTAAAGCTTATACATTTTTTTTTTTTTACAGATTTATTTATTTAGGCCATGTCATGTGGCTTGCAGGATCTGTTTCCTGAGCAGGGATTGAACTCTGGTTCACGGCAGTGAAAGCACTAAGTCCTAACCACTGGGCTGCCAGGGAACTCTCAATAGTTTTAAATTATGTGGGAAGCACAATATTTTCAGTTATTTAGAGCCTATATTGGAGAAGGCAATGGCACCCCACTCCAGTACTCTTGCCTGGAAAATCCCATGGGCGGAGGAGCCTGGTGGGCTGCAATCCATGGGGTTGCGAAGAGTCAGACACGACTGAGTGACTTACACTTTCACTTTTCACTTTCATGCATTGGAGAAGGAAATGGCAACCCACTCCAGTGTTCTTGCCTGGAGAATCCCAGGGACAGGGAAGCCTGGTGGGCTGCCGTCTATGGGGTCGCACAGAGTCGGACACGACTGAAGTGACTTAGCAGCAGCAGAGCCTATATGGTCTTTTTTTTTGTTGTTGTTGTTTTTTTTTTTTTTTTTATTTTTTTTATTTTTTTTTTTTTTATATGGTCTTTTTAAAATTAATACTTAACTAATTAATTTGACTGGGTTGGGTCTTAGTTGTGTCATGTGGGATCTTTCACTGCAGGGCATGGACTCGATATTTGTGGCTTGGGCTTAGTTGCCCTGAGGCATGTGGGGTCTAAGTTCCCCGACCAGGGATCAAATCCATGTCCCCTTCATTGCAAGGTGGATTCTTAACCACTGGACCACCAGGGAAGTCCCTAGAGCCTAGAGGGTCTTAATGCTCTGCTGACTGCCTCCCACTCCCCATCTTTACTATCACTTCTCTCTCTTCAATCTACTTCTTTTCTAGACTAAGGGCTCTTCCTCTGTGTCTTTCCTGTCATTGTCATTCAAGTTTCTACTCTTCACCTTTCTTTTCTTTTTCTATTCAATGAGCTCAGACAATCTCATCCTCTCCCATGACTTCAAAATTCCCAGATTTGTGCTGATTTCCTAATCTGTCTCTCTGACCCAGATCTCTCCTTCAGCTTTTTATTTTTAATTTATTTTTGGTTGCACTGAGTTTTCGTTCCTGGGCATGGGTTTTCTCAAGCTGCAGAGAGCGGGGACTACTTGCTAGCTGCAGTTGCAGACTTATTGCAGTGGCTCCTCCCGCTGCGGAGCACAGGATCTAGGCACAAGGGCTTCAGTAGTTGCCGCGAGTGGGCTCTGGAGCACTGGCATAGTAGTTGTGGCACAGAGGCGTAGTTGCTCTGAGGCTTGAGGATTCTTTCCGGATCAGGGATTGAACCCATGTTCCCTGTACTGGGAAACAGATACTTAACCTCTGGATGACCAGGGAAGTCTTCTCTTTTAGCTTTAGAATCTGCCAACTGAACATCACCTGTACAGCCTGCTGCTGCTAAGTCACTTCAGTCCTGTCCGACTCTGTGCGACCCCATAGACGGAAGCCCACCAGGCTCCCCCGTCCCTGGGATTCTCCAGGCAAGAACACTGGAGTGGGTTGCCATTTCCTTCTCCAATGCATAAGAGTGAAAAGTGAAAGTGAAGTTTCTCAGTCGGACTCTTTGCGACCCCATGGACTGTAGCCTACCAGGCTCCTCCGTCCATGGGATTTTCCAGGCAAGGGTACTGGAGTGGGGTACCATTGCTGCAAACACCTCAAACTCAAAGTTTACAGAACAAACCTGCCCTTTCCCTCTTTGTGTCTGTTTGCCCTATGGTCCCTCTCTTGGTTAGAAGTGCCATCATCCACCAGTTACCTGAGTTGGACATTTGAGAATCATCTTTAATCCTACCAACTTACTCCTCCCCACCCCACACTATTACTATTAACGATTACTATTTTAGACACAACACTCGACCGGTAGGATTTTAGTTTCCCAACCAGGGATCAAACTTGGGCCCATGGCAGCTGAGAGCACAAAGACCTAGCCATGGAAGCACCATGGAATTCCCCTCCATTACTTCTTAAACACCTTAAATCCATTTACTTTTCCTCATCCCCATTCCAACCATGTTAGTTCAAGCCCTCATCATCTCTTACTTGGACTTCTGAAATTCCTGGTCTTTCCTTTTGCCACCTTTTAGTCCACATCACTGCCAGAGAGCTAGATCTAAAACCAGATTAGTTATTACCACTCCCCGACTCAAAATACCCTACTGGCTTGCCACAGCCTCTGGAGTAACATCTGAAGCCTGCTCTGGTCTGACCCCTGTGCACCATGCAGCTTCACAGTCAATGGCTCGCCTTTCTTGCTCTCTGTACTCCAATTACACAGACCAAACTGATCGTGCTATCTCATGCTTCTTTGGGTAATTTAATCCGTTTGGAATTTCCTTCCCATTCTTCTCTAAGACTTATCTCATCACTTCCCAGAGACCTACCCCTTAATTCTCCCTAGAATTGGCCGATCTCTTCTCGGAGCCCTCAGTGTACTAGCACATCACTGTTACAGCACATATTACCTTGTATTGTAACTATCTGCTGCCCATCTCTCCACTGGACACCGAGCTTCTTTTCAAGGGCAGAGCCTGTTTTATTACGTGTGTGTGTGTGTGTGTGTGTGTGTGCTTAGTCGCTCAGTCACTCTTCTGCAACTCCAAGGACTGTGTAGTCTACCAGGCTCCTCTGTCCATGTGATTCTCCAGGCAAGAATACTGGATGGGTTGCCATGTCCTCCTCCAGGGGATCTTTCCCACCCAGGGATCGAACCTGCATCTCTTAAGTCTCCTGCATTGGCAGGTGGGTTCTCTACACTAGTGCCACCTGGGAGGCCCATATATATATATATATATATATATACACACACACATACACACACACACATATATACACACACATATAGGTACACATACATATATACACACACATATATACACACACATATATATACACACACATATATATACACACATATATATATACACACATATATATACACACACATATATATACACACACATATATATAAAATGCTTAAAATTTGTTGGCTAAGACTCTCTTCCTTGAATGGGCATAAGAAAATCAGCTTCAACAGGTTCCAGTTCTTCCATTATTAACTAATCCCTCCCTCTTGAAGGCTGACTTCTTCTCCTTTTGGACGTGCGTACATATTCCATATTTCTAAAGAGCCATTCTATTTTCTAAAAAAAAAAAAAAAGAAACTTGACATATCTCTGCTGGGGTGCACTACCTTCTGAGGTCGTATAAAGTCTAGAGGCTGGTAACAGAAGTCTGAACCTCCACTACGCTGCCTGCTTCCATTCTCTGAGCATCAATTTCTGCACCAGTAAAAATGGGAGTAACAACACCTCCCTTAAGAGATTTTTTTTTTTTTTTTTCTCGACGGCGAGAGGTCGCCGGGCAGGTGAGGGCGCCACGGGAGGGGCGAGGGCATCTCTCCTGCAGCGCGGACCCCGCGGGGGCGCAGGTGAGCCGGCCTGGAACAGGGGACCCCGCCGGCCTGCAGGCATCACTGGAGGCTGCCCCTGCGCTCCCCTTAAGAGATTTTTAAGGACTGAAATGAGAAAGTATATACAAAGAGCCTTGCACTGTGTGTGTGTGCCAAGTTGTGTCTGACTCTTTATGACCCCACAGACTGTAGCCCATCAGGCTTCTCTGTTCATGGAATTTTCCAGGCAAGAATCGTATTTCCTACTCCAGGGGATCTTCCCGATCCCGAGATTGAACTCGCATCTCTTGGGTCTCCTGCATTGGCAGGCGGCTTCTTTACCACGAGTGCCACCTGAGAAGCCCACGAAGAACCTTGCAAAGTACCTATTTTTAGTGTCAGGTAGGGAGACAATACTGCTGTGTCATTTTGAAGAGTATGTTTGTGTGTGTATGAGTGCATGATTTAATAGTAAAGTGCTTCAGGGAAAACTGCTGTCCTTGGCATGATTATAGATTCCAGAAAATTAATAAAGTGAGCAAACACTAAATAATGTGTTTCGCTGCATAAAAACAACTGGTTAGACCATTTATGTAAACAGCTTAACATTTAAGGTTTAATTATCATGCAGCACAATAACAATTATATGTATCATTAAATATGCATCAGAGTAACCTTGTGAGTTTTATTTGATTACAGTAGTACTCTATAGAACATTTTTATAGTTAATTGCTTGTAATGCATAAGTCTGTACACTATTTACATCAATTAAATGAGACAGAGCTCCTGAGTGTGTCCTGCATTTGAGGTAAGCCTGATTAGCTATCCTTGATTGCAACTATACACTTGCCCTATGACCTGCAAGATAACGTACACCTTCTTTAGTTTTGTACAGTGAGGAAGATGCTAAAGAAGAAGGCAGTGAGACTTCCTTGGTGGTCCAGTGGTTAAGAATCCACCTGCCAATGCAGGGGACATGGGTTCGATCCCTGGTCCCGGAAGGTTCCACATGCCTCAGGGCAACTGAGCCCGTGCACAGCAACTATGGAGCCTGCACTCTAGAGCCTGAGAGCCACAACTACTCAGCCTAGGTGACACAACCACTGAAGGCCGTGAGCTCTAAGGCTCATGCTCTGCAACCAGAGAAGCCACCACAGTGAGAAGCCCGCACACCGCTACTAGAGAGTAGCCCCTGCTCTCCGCAACTAGAGAAAGCCTATTCAACAACGAAGGCTCAGTGCAGCCAAAATAAATGAATAAAAGGGCTTCCCTGATAGCTCAATTGGTAAAGAATCCGCCTGTAATGCAAGAGACCCTGGTTCGATTCCTGGGTTGGGAAGATCTGCTGGAGAAGGGATAGGCTAACCACTTCAGTATTCTTGGGCTTCCCTTGTGGCTCAGCTGGGAAAGAATCTGCCCGCAGTGCGAGAGACCTGGGTTCGATCCCTAGGTTGGGAAGATTCCCTGGAGAAAGGAAAGGCTACCCACTCCAGTATTCTGGTTTGACTTAAAAAAGCCAAACTCATTACTCAATTGTTTTAAAAGAAAAAGAAGCATGCAGCAAAAGAAAATTCTGTTTAATTGCTCAGTGTTTAAGAAACCTACACGTTTCCAGAAGATAGTTCTTGATTCAAATAACAAAAATATTCTAATGCTGACCACTAGCCAACATAGCCTAAAATAACTTCTAAGCAAGTCCCAAGGTCATACTATGGAGCACTTTTGGAATTAAAATTAAAACCACAATTATAATTTATTTGACCCCCACCATGAATTAGGTACTATACATACACCATCATATCCTTATAAGAGTCTTATAAATTAGGTATTATTTTCGTTTTATGTATGAGGAGAAAAGAGGCACAAAAAGGTAATAATTTGCCTAAATGCTTGAAGGTTGTCAAGGGTGGAACAGGATTCAAATTCAGGAAAGGCTTCTTTCCTGAAGCCTTCTTTCAAACTACATACCTTTTCAATTATATTAATTGGTTTCTAACAATTCATGTTTCAAACATGTACTTGTTGGTTGCAAGAGTATAGACTGCCTGTCATCAAATTACACAGAACACTTTAGGAGTCTGTTTGGAAAGCCAAAAGGTGGAGGCCTTGTCCATCAGGCTGAAAGGCATGCAGCTAGGCTGCCTGGTAGGCATTTAAAATTTTCCAGGTAAACAGGAGTCATTCAGCAATAAGACATTTCTGGTTCACCTAGCTTTTCAGATCCTACCCCAGACCTGCTGTTCCAAGAGACATCCTGTGCATTACAGAGATCAAAAAGAAGACAGGGAGGGAACTGCCTGCCAGTCCAATGGTTAGGACTTGGCACTCTCACTGCCAGGGCCCAGGTTCCATCCCTGACAGGAGAACTAAGATCCCACATGCTACACAGTATAGCCAAAAATTAAAAATGTCAGTGAGGTGAGGAAGCAGCAGAAGAGATGGGTAGCAAAGGGCTAGATTCATGAAAATCAGGCTTAATGGCCCTGGGATTATGAAAATCCTAAAACTTGCTAACTTTGCAGCTTGAATAGCCAGCGGGAGTTTATTAGCTACATTTGGACAGACATGATTTTAATTCTGGCTGTACTACCTAGGAACTGAAGGACTTAGGGTAAGAGGTTTTACCTCTCTGCGCCTCATTTTTACTTATCTGAAGAATGGGTTGTAGTGGGGTCCTTTAGCAGAACTTGTCCCCTTCTTGCTCACCTTTGAGATCTCTGCATGAGTGCTAAGTCACTTCAGTTGTGTCTGACTCTGTGTGACCCTATGGAGTGTAGCCCACCAGGCTCCTCTGTCCATGGGATTCTCCAGGCAAGAATACTGGAGCAGGTTTGCCATGTCCTTCTCCAGGAGATCTTCCCAACCCAGGGATTAAAACCATGTCTCTTATGTCTCCTGCATTGGCAGGCGGGTTCTTTACCACTAGCGCCACCTGGAAACTTTAGGGCACCCTTACTTATGCAGAAGCACCCCAGATACACCACTGTGTAGAGAAACAACAGTATGCAGACCTTACATTTCTTTAAGTAGATTAGCAAAGGTACTTCAATCCTTCCTTGACAGAATGGTCATGGTTGAGGGTGATCAAGTGAGAAGAGCAGTCTAGCAAATGAACCTAAATCAGGGACACGGAGAATACACTGGCGGTGGCGAAGTGGGAGTGGGGAGGAAAAGAATAAGAGTGGGAGTCTGGGATTAGCAGATGCAAATTAGTATATATAGGATGGATAAATAACAAGGTCCTTCTGTATAGCAGAGAGAACTATATTCAATACTCTGATAAAATGTAATAGAAAAGAATATGAAAAAAAATGTATTTATGTGTATATATATGTGTAACTGAGTCACTTTGCTGTACAGCAGTAATTAACACAACACTGTAATTCTACCATACTTCAATAAAAGTAAATTAAAAAAAAAAGGGACCTCCCTGGTGGTCCAATGGTTAAGAATCTGCCTGTCAAGGCAAGGGACACAGGTTCAATCCCTGGTCCTGCAAGATCCCACACGCGACGAAACAACTGAGCCCATGTGCCACAACTATTGAAACCTTTGAGCCCTAGAGCCTGTGCTCCGCAACCACAGAAGTCACTGCACTAAGCCTGTGTACTGCAACGAACAGAAGCCTCCACTCTCTGCAACAGAAAATCCACCCGAAGTAACCAAGACCCAGCACAGCCAAAAATAAATAAATAATTTTAAAATTAATTAATTAAAAAAATAAAAGCAATCTAGGAACCTCCTAGAAGGAATACTAATATTCGCTAACTCCTTTGACTAGGGTGGCCATCAAAGGAGAAAGCTATGGAGGGACGGAGCCAATGAAAACAAGAGGATCGAAATGCTCCTGAATGGCAGAGGCAGCAACAGAGGCCAAAGAGGCTGGACCAGCCGTGAGCTGGGCCATAGTGGAGTCAGTTTTTTGTTGTTGTTGTTCAGTTGTTAAGTTGCGTCCAACTCTTTGTGACCCCATGGACTACAGCACGCTAGGCTCCTAGTGTGTGAACTCAAAAGAGCTGAGCCCTAAGGAGCTGCAATTCCTGGGCTCAGGCCTTTGGTGGAGTGGAGCCCTGTCTACTAAGTGCATCACAGAAAACTCCTTGTCTTTAAGAGACCTTGTATTTGGCACAGAGCTCTGCTCCCGGAACTAAATCTCTGGCTAATTTACATTGACTGGCATTATCTGAGTTTAAAGGGAAGGAAGTTGAAATGGGGAAAGCATGGCTAGATTTTTAGATGCTCTGTTCTTATCTATTTGTATACCACACTACAAACAGCCACCTTAGATACAAGAAAAATAAATAAAAGAGGAGATCAAGTTTCTAGTCTTTCGGCACTCAGGACATAGTAACTAGAAATGACTATCATTTTCACAGAGAGGAAGGCTCAGCAACTGCACTTCGGATTCTAACCACTGCGATTAAGTAGTGGGAGAGGAGTTTGGGGCAGATTTTGGACTCAATCAATGGTAGCCACGTTACAGAGCCTGATGGGAGGATGGAATTTTCCTTGTTGGGATTTGAGTTCAAAAGTCAACCTCCTAAAAAAAAAAAAAAAGTCAACCTCCTTAGTTAGTGAAGAATGGAAGGGCTTGGAGAAGGTGCTATTAGTCTGTCCTGAAGGTCACTCTTTATAAAAATATTAGTTCAACAGGGACTGGTCTTAATATTATTAATGTAACTTTCTGTCTTTAAGAGGACAAGAGTTGTTTTTTTCAGGTTCCTTGACAGACAGTGCTTAGTGAGGGAGCAACAAGGTACTGAGTTGTCTCTCCTAGCACAGGTTAAGCACAGATCACTGGAAGCATGCAAGAGGGATACCCGATCCAGACCTGGGGAGGGCAGAAGAGATGTACCTGAGGAAATGAAGTCTAAGTTGAAGTGAAGGTACCTTAGCAAAGGAAACTTGGAAGTAGTGCCTAGGGGCAAAAGGAGGTGCTTCTACCTGGTGGGAGAATGAAGAGTAAGATGGGGGCAATAATGACAAAGAAAGAGAAAGACATTGGACCCTGAAGGGCCTTCTTCAAAGAGTGACCATATAATTTACTGTACAGAGACACTTCTAAGAGGGAAATGCAACCTCGCTAATTATAGGGGGATAACAGGTATAAACCAGGACTGTTCTGAGTAAATCGGGACTTATCACCCTACTCAGAGGTCATGTTCAGGTGTGTGGCCCTCTGGTGAAAGCATAAACTGGACATCACCTCTTTTTACCTTACACAATCTTTCTTTTGCCTGAGGACTTCATGCATGCGTTTGCTTTTACCTGCTCATTTTGCAAATATTTGTCCAGGAAGTTCTTCCGGGTACTGAGGTTACAAAGAAAACCTACATCCAAAGAAACAGTTCTAATACAGTTAAATCGTTTTAGCCCTGGTCTCTCCTCTTAGCTTCAGACTTATTTATGTCATTCCCATATGCAGGTTGCAAAGCAGATCTGAAACAGAATCTTTCATTTCTCCTCCAAATTTGTGTTCCTCATGTTATAACTGATGCCACTGCAATACTGAAGGCAGAAACTGAGAAAAACACTGCTTTCATCACTGTTATCCTTCCCCTCACTATGCATTTTTAATTTCTCCACATCTTTCTTAAACACAATGGCTAAATTGGGGCTTAGAATTCTAATGAGGGCCTAACATCAATTGAAGAGGAAGGGTAATTTCCAGGTGCTTGAATGCTATGTTTCTAATGAATAGATCCCTGAATCACGTGGGACTGTTTTTCAACGGTAAAACGCTGATGACTCATATCAGTTTGTTGATAGTGATGACGTCCAGATCTGGATACACGCCCTAGCCAGTATCAAAAACTTTCAGTTTAGGAGAAAAAAACATGAAGATAAGTCCTAAAGGTTTGATGCCAGTTTCCGTTTGTGGAGGTGAGTGGTTGTAAAGGCGTAGGTGAAACACCAGTACACTGTTAAAAATGGATGATTGAAAGGGCAATTTTAATGCTTCCACTATCTATTCTCCATACAACTGCTAGTGATTCTTTTTAAAACAAATCTGATAAACAATCCGCCTGCAATGCAGGAGACCTGGATTCAATCCCAGGGTTGGGAAGATCCCCTGGAGAAGGGAAAGGTTACCCACTGCAGTATTCTGGCCTAGAGAATCCCACCGACTGTACAGTCCACGGGGTCGCAAAGGGTCAGACAGGACTGAGCAACTTTCACTTTCACTAATCCAAGGCTGCAATTAAAACAAATCTGATGATTCCTTTGTTCTCAACCCTTCCATGGTATTCTGTCACATTCTAATAAAATCCAAAGTCCAACGTGGCTTACCAGATACATGATCTGGTTTCTGCCTATTTCCCAACTTCTTTCTCTAATATCTAGCTTCTTCTCCAAGATGCCAAGCAATCAGGGCTATTTTAATTGCCATTTCTTTTCTCCCAGAACAGTTTCTCTCTAGAAATACACACAGCTACCTCCCTCATTAATGATTAGATTTCAGCTTATGATGTAGAGGCCTTTTTTGTCTGCCCCATCTAATACAGCATCATCCCATCACTCTTATCCCATTGTCTTGATTTTTTTAAAAACCTGCCACATTATTGGGCATTAGCTATTACATAGTAATATAGTTTATGTATTGCTTACTGTCAATCTCCCCCATTATTATATGAGGCAGAAACTGATTCACTGCTGAATTCCCAGCATGTACAACAGTGTCTTCTCATTAGATATTTGATTAATGAATGAATAAACAGATTTTCAGGATACAACATATGTAAAACTATTCTATATTTACTGACATTAAGCATAAAAAATATCTAAAAGAGTGTATAGCAAAATGTTAAATTACATGGGGTGAGCTGGTTTTCACATTATTTTTGCTCATGCAAATCTTTTTTTTTTCAGAACGAACTTGTATTACTCAGATACTAAAAGAAAAAAAAAATGAATAAAGAGGCCACGCTGGCAGAAAGTGTAAATGAATTCTATAAGAGGTTGGGCAAATTTATGAATGAAAGACTTAAACAGATATAGTAGCATAATGGTTAAGCTCAGCAACTGTGTGAATCCCCTTTCATACATGATCTAGCATGTAATCCCAAGTTATTCACAAGGCAGCGTCTAAAGGTTTTCATCTGGAAAATGGGGATGGTAATAATGAGTGTCTACCCCACAAGGTTGTTTCTGAATATTAAATGAGACCATGTTTGCTACCTCCTTTGTACAATACCTGGCATGCAGTAAATACCCAACAAATGGCAGCTATTACAATAATTAGTAGTAGTAACAAGAGATGTTGGGACATACCTAGCCCTCAAGATTGACATCAGAGTGGACCACCACATCCTCTCATCATTGCGCCTCAATCTGGGCCCCTGAAGCCCAAAGAGGGGATGGTTCTTTCCAAAGATGATAATTTCGACGTTCCAGGAGCATCTGAATCAAACGTACCCCGTGTACCCTTAAACCATTCAGGCAGTCTGATTAATCCACCAGCGGCACTGCAAGATACGGCTTCGAGAGGCCACCCCCGCTCGCCGTCCTTGGGCCCAGGCGCTTAGCCTCGATCTCCTTCGAGGCGGTAACAAGGGTGGGAGTGGGAATGTCAGAAAACACAAAAGCGGGGCAGTACTGGCCCGCTCCGGCTCAGCGCACTCTGGAGCGGATAAAACGGCGGCACCAGGCACCGGCCGGTCCGCGGCGACCAGCAACACGCCCTCAGGAAAAAGTAATCACTGGTCCCACTCAAAACTCGGGCAGGCGGCTCAGAGTCCCAGCCTCTCAGGCCTCTCTGCAAGAGGCCGGCGGCGGGCGCGCGGCGAGAGCCCCAGACGGGGGCCGAGCCAGGGGCGGCGGCGGCAGGCGCGCCACCCGCGACGGGGCTTCGACGGCCGGGGCGGGGACTGGGCGGAGGCGGCGGGCGCGCGGCCCGCTCGCGCCTGCGCCGCCCGCAGGGAGCGCGCACGCAAAGCTCGGGCGCGCGCACGGCTGGCGTTTCCTCGGCGCGGAGGAGGGGGAACGCGCTGAGGTGAGGCACGAGGTGCTCCGGGGAGCTTGTCCGCCGGCCGTGAGCCCCACTCGCGGGACTAGGTGGGAGGCGGGGACCGCGAGGGGCGGCCAGTTTGCGGGCGGGCTGCGGGCCCCGGCGGCGTCAGGGGCGAGAGGGGCAGGCGGGCGGGCGTGAGGCACGGGCCACGCCGCGCGGTGGGGGAGGGCGCCGCGGGCCGGGACTGAGCCCTGGGGCCGCGCCCCGCCCCCTGAACGGTCCGCTGGGTCCCCGCCTCGGCATTCCTGTCGCTGCTGTGGCGGAGCGCGAAATCCCGTTGTTAACAAAGGACTGACGTGACCCCTTGTTTTCAGATAGGCCTTCCAAGTAGACATTTCGTATCTATAGAGCTGAGGTTGTCTGAGTCTCCAGTAAAATGACGCCCAAGATCATATAATTAATGAGGGACCAAGTGAGGCTTCGAATCTTGTCTGCGAATCTCTTCCAAGTCTGCCCCTGTCCTCTGCTTCACGCACCTTGCCTCCTCTTCCCAGTAACTTCTTGGACTTTGGCAAATGTTAACTTGGAGGTAGCAGCCACCCTTTCGTGAATGTTAGCGTCAGAAATGTCTCCAGTGAGAAGAATGGAGTGGAGAAAGAATATTCTGTTTACTGCAATATTGTGCTTACAACATGGAGCGTTTATGAGGCTATACACATCCTTTAGTTGACTATCTCTATTAATCTCTGTTGTGACGCTGCTGTTCACTAACTGTAAGATATTGTGCAAATAATCTTTCAGGGCTTCTTTCCCTCCTTGAAAAAGCTCCATGCCTCAGAAGATTGTAAGGATTCACAGATAATCCACATACAGTGGTGCCACAGTGTCTAGCTTAAGAGAAAACTTCAATAAATGTTCACTATTTGTGGCCCAGACAGTAAAGAATCTAGCTGCAATGCAGGAGACCCGGGTTCAGTCCCTGGGTGGGGAAGGTCCGGTGGAGAAGAGAATGGCAACCCACTCCAGTATTCCTGCCTGGAAAATCCCATGGACAGAGTAACCTGGTGGGCTACAGGCAGAGTCGCAGAGTCGGACATGACTGAGCAACTAACACGTTATTTTGTTACTGAGTGCATAATACTTCTTACTGAACTCGTGTTTCTTCAAACTCATTTTTTCTGGTCTAGAGCAGAGGGAGAACCACTCCGACTCATCCTGAAAAAGACAAGTTCATTGACAGTGTTATCTGAGCTTTGTATACACTTAATGATGACTTATTCTAAGCTAAAACTGTTAGGTGAAAAAAGTCACTGTCGGAGAAATAAAGATAAATTAACCTTTTTGTAGAACTAATACTTATTTGTCCATTGTTGTTGTTTAGTTACTAAGTCGTGGCAGAGTTGAACCCATATCTCTGACATTAGCAGGCAGATTCTTAACCATTGAGCCACCTGGGAAGCCCTCATTTGTCCACTACATTTGTGTTTATTGAATTCTTTCTGCTTGGCAATATGCACCAAGTACTTTAAGACATACAAATTTGTTATTTAATGTGGTCCCTGCTTTCGTTAGTTTAGAAGTGGGAAAAATATGCATTCAGAAGTAATTCTTACAAAGGAGAATGTAAACAATGCTGAAGAAAACAGAGAGAGAGAGAGAGAGAGAGAGAGAGAGAGAGAGAGAGAAGGCTATGGGAGATTAGAAAGGGGGGATTTTTTTTTTTTGGGTTAGTGTGAAATAGGAGTTCATTTATGTCTTCAGACTCTGTGGGAGAGGGAGAGGGTGGGATGATTTGGGAGAATGGCATTGAAACATGTATAATATCACATAAGAAACGAATGGCCAGTCCAGGTTCGATGCAGGATACAGGATGCTTGGGGCTGGTGCACTGAGATGACCCAGAGGGATGGTACGGGGACAGAAGTGGGAGGGGGGTTCAGGATGGGGAACAGGTGTACACCCATGGCAGATTCATGGCAAAACCAATACAATATTGTAAAGTAATTAGCCTCCAATTAAAATACATAAATTTATTTTAAAAAATGTGACTTGGTATATTGTACATACCTACTTCCCTAGAGGTCCAATGGCTAAGACTCTGCGCTCCCAATACAGGGAGCCCAGGTTCAATCCCTAGTCAGGGAGCTAGATCCTACAGGCCTCAACTAAGACCTAACACAATCAAATAAATACAGGAAAAAAAAATTTGTTCAAATAATAAATTAGTGAACAAAATGTATGTTGTAATAGATAGGATTCCTAAGTTTTCTAGTAATAGAAGTTCATTCAGATTAAAGTATTATTGGAAAGATAGAGAAATGAGGGGAAAAAAAAAGCTTAAACAGTTAGGCCACCCCTGGGGATGGGAATCTTGAAGGGCCAGATCTCATGGACCAGATTCTTTAGCTAGTGAATGACTGAGCTCCAACTACCCTCTGTCCTTGTGTATCTTACTCAATATTCAGGTTTCTGTAAGACCAGATTGGATTGCTTTAGCTGCTGTGGAGGTGGAGGATAGAGTATTGTGATTCACAATCCCACCAAAGCCTTAGGAGATGTGGGAGAGTCAGTTTTCCAAAGGATGGAGGGCTAAGGAGAGAAGTGATACCAGGCAGAGAAAATCAGTTGTTGTTTATTAGAACTGTGTAGCCTTTATAGAGGACTTAGTATGGGCCAGGTACTATGGTATATTATTTATCTGGCTCTTGATATTTAACCCTCAACAGCTCTAGGAAGTAGGTATGATTGTAGCATATCCATTTTACAGAGGAGGAAACGAGCTTATAGAGATAAAATAATTTGCTTAGCCTTAACAAAACTAGGATGTACAACTGAGTACACAGCATTATTTTCTCTTTATCTTGTCCCTTTGTTTTTTTTTTTTATCTTGTCCCTTTGAATTATTTCCTTATCCAGGTGCCACTTCTGTTTGTTCACAAGGAGCGGTCATCAGCTTTGGTGTTGGCAAGTTGTGAAATCTCCTTGAAGCAACTCAGATTAAAGAAGATCAAAGCAACAGAGTCTTTGCCAACTAGGGAATGGACCGATTGGGTTCCTTTAGCAGTAAGTACTGTGGGAACAAGTCCCAGGTTAATATTCATAGTAAACTAAAGTGGAAGTTGATCAAAGAAGAAAAATAAGTACTTTGAAGTTAAAGCCATGTGAATCTGATCCTAAAAGAATAAGAATATCAAATCAAAATAAAATCAACCAATACTACTGATTGCCCACTGAACTCTTGACACAAACATATCACCCTAGGTCTTATAAGAAAACTGAGCTCAAATGGACCGTGCATAGTATGATTAACCCATAGTTCAACTGAAAAAAGCAGTTGGAATTTAGCTTTAGAACCAATAACATATTTCAGGTGCCTTGGTAAGAAAGAATGTCAGTGGTAGAATAAAGAAAATGCTCCTGCCCTCTGTTTTTAGCAGAATTTGTATTCTCAGAGTAAGCTACAGTGTAATAACAGTGCAGAGAATTATGGAGTATGTGTGAAATAAATCCAGGCAGCCATAACTGTGGAGGGAAAAAATTATTACTTTTTCTCTGATTCTGAAGATAAGATATTTGGCAGAAATAGAAATCCACTGTTAGATGTTAGTAGCGTCCCAATGAGAGGAATTAGAAAGGCACATTTGGAGTGTAGACTGTTCAGCGATTTCTTAAGGGGAAATCTAATTTGCTCACTCATCACACTCCCTCTATAAATTTAGGACAGAATGGAGTTTTCAGGCACATCTAGTTTAAATCTCATTTTATATACAAAGAGAACCTAAATGAATTATCCCCATGCTGGGAGTGTAAATTGAAACCAGTCTACCTTTTAAAAATAATTTTTAAATTTTAAAAATAATTTATAAACTAAACTTTAAAAATTTGACTTGGAAATAATTTCAAACTCATAGGAAAGTTGGAAGGATAGTACAAAGAATCCCCATATACCTTTTGTAAACCTTTTACCTTATTTGCATATATTATCTCTAAATACACACATTTACTTACATAAGTATGTATATATAAGTAGACATACTCCATTTTTTTTTTCCCCAGAATCATTTGAGGCTAAGGGACATACGTCATGGCTTTACCCTCAAGTAGTTTAGTGTTTATTTCCTAAGACTAGAGATATTCTGTTCTAACCTCACTGACTCGATAGACGTGAGTCTGAGTGAACTCCGGGAGTTGGTGATGGACAGGGAGGCCTGGCGTGCTGCGATTCATGGGGTCACAAAGAGTCGGACACTACTGAGGGACTGAACTGAACTGAACTGAACCTTAGAGTTACCAACTTTTGTAAAATAACGTTGATAACATATTTTTCTCTAACCCACCATCTGTATTCCAGTTTTGTCAGCTGACTCAGTAATGTCTTTTATGGTGTTTTTTTTTCCCCTTCCTTCCCATACAGGATACAGTCAGAGGTCATGTCTTGCATTAAGTTTAACTCCTTTAAACTGAAACATTTTCACAGTCTTTGTCTTTAGTGACTGACACTTTTGGGGAATCAGGCCTTTTCCTCCGTTTTTAAAAATAGAGGTGTCTCATTTTGGGTTTGTCTGGTCTTGCTCTGCCCCTCATTAGTGATGTTAATTTTGAAAATGCAGTCAAGGTGTACATTTAAGTTCTTCACTGTATAATTTTTTTTTCTCTTACGTATAATAAGCAACTCGTAAGGAGACACTTTCTCAGACCATAAAATATTTTGTTCCTCGTCAGAATTTCTCCCTAGTTAGCATCCATTGATGATTTTTGCATTTACTATGATGGTTACAAAATGATTTTTTCCCCAGACCCCAGCACTTCAGCACTATTAGTTAGCATTTTATTGTAGTCAAGAGACTTCTTGTTTCACTTATTTAAGTATGGATATGAATTGCTGCTTTTTCAATGATTTATAGTTCATTATCATACTTAGTTATTTTGGTTCTCAGATTGTCCGAATTTGACTGCTGTGAGTCCCGTCAAGGTGTCTCCTGCAGCCTTGTGACTTGTCCCCAGCCTCCATCACTTTTTTGAGCATCTCCTTACTTTTTGGTATGGCTCCGCGTTCCAGGTGCATCTTACCTCCTATCACCCAGCTCTGAAATTAGCCACTTCTGTGAGGAGTCCTTGGTCCTTTTAGAGAGGAATGACATTAGAAACCAAGATCTGGTCATTGCTTATTGCTGCTAGAGTGTGTTGGCATCTTGGCTTTTTTGGCCCACAGAGCTCAGAAATATATGTGTGTATAAGCTATAAACATAAATACCAATATATATATTCACATATACATGTATATACCTATAGGTAACACTTTTTAAGAAATCATGAGTTCACATTGATACCTCCAGTTTATCATTATAGGTTTTTTCCTTATTTTGTGTCCTTTCATCAGTGAAAACCCTGGCTCCCAAAACTTCAGCATATTTGCTCAGTCTTTTAATACATCCAAAAGTATTTCAGAATTGCTTTGTGAGTACCACTACATAAAGCAGACCTACTTCAACAAATTCAGGGTTTGTTTACAATTCTCTGCATCACCCAGTACTGAAGGTCTGTTGTTAAATATTCATAAATTACTTGGATTTGTTCTTTTTTTTCCCTTTCTCATTGTGGTTACAGTGTTCTTTTGAAATACTTTTGGGTTTATCTGTTCGTTCTGCTTTCAGTTTTTCCTTTCCATATTTACTGATTTTATTTTTTAATTTGTAGAACATAAATATATTTCCAAAAGTCAAAACTATGGAGATTTTTTATATATATACATAATTGTTACTCCTTATGTCTCTTCCACTCCATTCCATTCCCTCATTCAGCCCTTCATAAGTTTCCAGCTTCACTGTTTTCTAGTTTATCTGTCCTTTATTTCTTTTCACAAAGACAAATAGGCATGTATATATATATATTTTTTAATTTATTTATTTTTAATTGGAAGCTAATTGCTTTACAGTGGAGCGTTGGTTTCTGTCATACATCAGCATGAATCAGCCATAGGTATACATATGTCCCCTCCCTCTTGAACCTTCCTCCCATCCCATCACACCCCCCTCTAGGTTGTCACAGAGCACCAGTTTGAGCTCGCTGTGTTGTATAGCAACTTCCCATTAGCTATCTGCTTTACATATGGTAATGTATATATTTCAGTGCTACATTCTCAATTCATCCCACCCTCTCCTGCATCCATAAGTCTGTTGTCTATGTCTGAGTCTCTATTCTTACCCTGCAAATAGGTTCATTGGTACCATTTTTCTAGATTTCATGTATATGCATTAATACACAATATTTGTTTTTCCGTTTATGACTGACTTCACTGTTTGTAATAGGTTCTTAGTTTCATCTGCCTCACTAGAACTGACTCAAATTTGTTCCTTTTTATGGCCGAGTAACATTCCATTGTATATATGTACCACAACTTCTTTATCCATTTATCTGTCCATGGACATCTGGGTTGCTTCTGTGCTGTCTGTTGTAAATAGTGCTTCAGTGAGCATTGGGGTTCATGAAATGAATATATTTTTGTTTTTCCTAATTTCTTACTGTAAAGATAACATACTATGTATCTTTGCACCTTTTTTTTTCCTTCCCCATTTAATAGTATCTCCTGGAAATACTATATTACTTTATGGAGTTTTTTTTTAATAGTTGCATATACTACTCCATTATGTGGATATACTGTAGTTTGATCAACTTCTGTCCAGTGCTTGGACATCAATATAGTTTTTTGCAGTTACAATTAATATTCTAATGCATAACCTTGTATTGTTGGAGGTATATATTCAGGTAAATTTTTAGAAGTGGAATTCTTGTGTCCAAAGATAAATGGATATTTAGATACTGCTAAATTCCCTTATAAAGGAGTTGTGCCTTTTTGCATTTCCATAGGCAATATATGAAGATGCCTATTTCCCCACAGCTTGTTGAGAAACTATATTATCAAGCTTTTGAATTTTTGACAGTCTGATGGGTGAGAACTTTCTGTAGATTGCTCTTATTGTGAGTGAAGTTGAATGTCTTTTCATGTTTAAGGTTCATATTCATCTTTCTTAATTATGTCTTCATGACTTTCAAAATAGGATTTTTGGTTCTTTTTTTTCCCTCTCAGTTTTTTTTTTTAATTAATTATTGTGGCTGAGCTGGGTTTTTGTTGCTTTTCTTAGGCTTTCTCTAGTTGCAGCAAGTGCAGGCGACTCTTTGTTGTGGTGTGCAGACTTCTCATTGCCGTGGTTCTTTTGTTGCAGAGCACAGGCTCTGGAAGTACATGGGTTTCCAGTAGTGTGCCCAGTAGTTGTGGCGCATGGAATCTTCCTGGCCTAGGGATCAAACCCATGACCTCTGCGTTGGCAGGCAGATTCTTATCAACTGTGCCACCCGGGAAGTTCCTTTCTCTCAGTTTTTAAAGGTTCTTTCTATGTTAAGGGTGTTAGCCCTTTGTCTATGATATGTTTACAAGTATTTTCTTCTAGTTTATTTGCTTTCTGTATTATGATTTTTTTTTTTTTGCCAAAAAGATTTTTATTTTGTCTATGTAGTCAAATTTATTATTCCTTTATTGCCTCTGGATTTTGAATGATTGTTTAAAAAAAGTCTTTCCTTCCTCCTAGGTTACAGAAAAGTTCTGGATCCTTTGTGAGGGATAGTTTGGCTATATATATCAGAAACCTTCTACATACTTAACAGTTGTAGCTGTAGGAAAATAGAAATCCTGAGGAACAAAATGTGAAATGTTATATACTAGGTTGGTGCAAACATAGTTGCAGTTTTGGACCGTGAATTTTAAATCATTATAGCTAGGCTCAAAGTTATAGGAAACATTGCAATCAACATATTTTTGCCAACAAGAAATAAGTTTATTCTTACAATGTAAAAATCCATATTTCAGGATTCAACAAACTCTTAGAAAGCATTTTCTGCCTCCTGCTGGTTATGAAAACATTTTCCCTGCAAAAAGTTGTCAAGATTCTTGAAGAAGTGGTAGTCAGTTGGCAGGAGGTCAGGTGAATATGGCAGATGAGGCAAAACTTCGTAGCCCAATTCGTCCAACTTTTGAAGCCTTGGTTGTGCGATGTGCAGTCAGGCATTGTCATGAAGAAGAATTGGGTCTTTTCTGTTGACCAATACCGGGCATTTTAGTTTCTGGTGCGTTTCATCGGTAAACTGAGCATACTTCTCAGATGTAATGGTTTTGCTGAGATTCAGAAAGCTGTAGTAGATGAGACTGGCAGCAGACCACCAAACAGTGACCATGACCTTTTTTGGTGGGAGTTTGGCTTTGGGAAGTGCTTTGGAGCTTCTTGGTCCAGCCACTGAACTGGTTGTTACTGGGTGTCGTATACAATCCACTTTTCGTTGCATGTCATAGTCTAATCAAGAAGTGGTTCATTGTTGCGTAGAATAAGAGAAGACTGCCGAGGTCCAGCCCGGGCTGATCCAGGGAGTTTGAAGGGGAAACAGCGTCAGCGATTACGCTGGCTTTATTTAAATATTCATCAGAGATATAAAGAGTAATAGAATGAGGATAGCTCAGTAGGAAAATTCAACGGAGAAAAGAGGCTGAGTAGCTTGGTTTACGCGGAAAATCAATATAACCTGTGACATCAAGTTAGCTCTGACCACGGAGGCCGCAGGCGCCCTCTCGAATAGCAGAAGGTGCCCCACCTTAGGCACCTTCTTGAGTGGGTCTTAGAAGCCCAGGCAAATAAATGGTCGCAGAGGACCTCCGCACTCCAGATGGAAACTTCAGCCAGAGGTTGAGAGAAAGAATGACATGGGGAGACCAAGCTTCAGTGAGCAAGGCCCGTAGCTTTATTTTCAACAGGGGCTTTTATATCCTAAGCTGTACATAGAGGATAATAGGGGGTGTGAAATCATGCAAAGTCAGCAGTCTCTGATCCTTATCAAAACCAGGGTTTCTTTCCTGCAAATTTATCGTATACAAATGGTTTAGGTGATTTACATCATCTTTTGGCCAGAAGGCCTATTAACATTTTATGACTCTGATAAAGGTTTGTCAACCGTGAGACTTATTTTCTCTAAGAGTAATTATTTTGAAGTTTGGCGCCATCCTCTGAAGGTGTTAGATAAAGTTGCATTCCTATAGGGCAGAGGTGCAGTGGGCTTACAACAAAGGAAAGAATTTATTACCTTAAGGGTCTAAAGTTGCTAGCACCAAGGCCACTACTTATTTTTTCTACATACCAAGTATATTAATTAATACACATTCAAGGATACAATACAGGGGATGTGGAAGCTTGGCAGCAAGCATTGGCTCATCAATGAAATCTTTTACTAGTTTTATTGTGACAGTTTCTATCTCTCTGAGAGGCTCTAAGCTATTTGAATATCTTAAGCTTCCCTTGCCTCTCGCGGCTGGGAGACTGTAAACAATCGTATGCATAGCTGTAGGAGTCCGGGTAAACTTGTCAGGTGAGTTAGAGAGCTATCTGAGGGGTTTGGATTTAAACACTCCTAATGCCCAGGAACTTTATTAACTGGAGCTGTAAGTTAACTCTTTATCAGAGAGAGAGAGATGGTGGTGGGGGACAGCCCCCAGTAATGTCAGAGGTGACAGCACAAAACAGTAAAGTAGGCAGACTCTGGTTTTTGGGGGTAGATGCTTGAGAATATCCAGGGGGACTCCTGAGGCTCGATCCCGCCTTTGCGTATGCCATGCCTCCTTCCTCATGACCTTTGCCACGGGCGGAGCTCCTCACGCCGGCAGAAGACAACACTTCAAAATGATGATTTTTTTTAAAATTTCAGTCAGTTCATGAGGCACACACTCATCAAACTTTTTCACCTTTCCAATTTGCTTCAAATGCCAGCGACCGTAGAGTGGTCGACATTGGGTTCTTCAGCAGCTTCTTGTATAGTTGTAAGAGGATCAACTTCAGTGATGGCTCTCAATTGGTTGTTGGCTTCCGATAGCCAGCCACTATGCTCCTCATCTTCAAGCCTCTTGTTTCCTTTGCAGAACTTCTTGAACCACCACTGCACTGTATGTTCATTAGCACTTCCTGGGCCAAATGTGTTGTTGATGTTGTGCGTTGTCTCTGCTGCTTTACGAACCATTTTGAACTTGAATTAAAAAAATCACTTGAATTTGCTTTTTTGTCTATTATTTCTATAGTCTAAAATAAATATAAAATAAATAGCAAGTATTAAGTCATTAGCAAAAAAACATAAAGCAAGAAATGTGCATTAAAATGTTGTATAACATAACCACATTTAAGAATTATTCTAATATCAAATGGCAAGCTTCAATAGCGCAAAACTGTAGCTACTTTTGCACCAACCTAACGTACAGGAACATTGACTTCAGCATTTTTTATAATAGTGAAAAATTGGAAACAACATAAATGCCCAGCAGCAGGGAACTGGTTAGACTAGTGGTTCTCAATCTTATGAGACTCAGTGTTTGATTTTTATGTTTTTAAAGCCTCTTTTACTATTTGGAAATGAAATGCATAGATAACATATCTATGCCCATGATTTCAAAGAAATAAAAATAATGCCCTACCTATACTATAAAGGATAAATGAAGTAATATATAATAATGTAATTTATAACAAAATAATACCTATCTCCATATGTTTAGTCATTACAGTGGAAGACATAATGCCTTAGTAGTCAGATGCTTCTATTCATATGTTGAATCACTGTGCATATTACAACTACAAATGCACAGTGATTCATGTGTGTTGCATTGGTGATTCAGAAATACCACAACTTAAGTGTTAGTAAAATTCTGAACAAAACAAGATAAAATCTCCTCTTGAAGTAATGCAGCTGCCTTCCTGGAAAATTCAGCACATGTTAGAACTATCAGGAACATTTTGTCTTATGTGTAATTAGGTTTCAGGTCATGTAATTATGAATAAGTTTTCACCTACTTGAACATCTGGTGGGACATTTGAAAGTTGTGCAGTGGACAGGCCAGTTCTGTGGTGTGTAGTAATGTCTTGAGTGCTGTAGGATGTCTAGCATCCCTGGTCCCTGCTGCTAAGTGCAGTAGTGCTCCCTAGTCATCATGGCAACAGGAAGGCATCTCCTCAGATTTACACAGTGCTTTCCTAGGAGGCAGCTGAAAACCACTAGGTTAGGAAATTGATATACTGGAATATTATTCATCCATTAAAAAGAATGGGGGAGCTTTGTGTGTACCGTCATGATAGATGTTGAGTATATATTGTCAAGTGGAAAAAAAAACAGGCTATAAAACATCATGTGTGGTATCTCACGTTTGTTAAATATATACACACACATAAAAGGAAGAAGGGCTGGAAATCAGCATGGTAATAGAGGGTGACATTCTTTTATTGTCTAAAATCTTTATAAGTTGGATTATTTTTTGTAAAACAATTACTTCTTGACATAAAAGTTTAAAACCTATTTAGGTCAGTTATTGGTCAATTTTTTTGTTGTTATCGTTGAAGAAAGTTTGAAAAAAGAAAAACGTATCATTAAAAGGATGTGAGAAGGTAATTTGATAAAAATTGACATTTAATATAAAATCATTTTTGTTTTAAATGGGAGAAATGGGATAGTTTCTGTTCCAGATATTTACTTTGAAGCTATGGCCAGAAAGATTACCTTTCTTTCCTGTCACCTTTCTACAGGTCTTCATTTAGAAAAAAAAGAATAATAATCACCACTTAAAGGAGGGAAAGGTGCCTTGAAGAGTGTTTCTTGGATTTTAGGGAGAAGCATTCTATTACAGAATGTGAGAAATGTCTGCCTCAGGCCAAACAGATTAAATCCCTTCTCTACCTTCAAGCCTGTGTTCTTAGATTCCTGTGGATCACAGAGAACAACTCTGCTGTGTTGCCCTGACTCGAGAGTGGCAGTTTGGGGCAGCCAGGGACACACATGTATGCATTTTTATAACTTTAGACCTTAGAGTTTGGGTTGTACTCCTTGCCTTGGTATTTCAGAGATAGCACTGTCATTGGAACTGGAGGAAGGTCTGCTCTGCTCTCTGCTTACTATGGGAGAAAGGGAGGGAGCTGTCCTAGGTTTAACTCCCAACTCAGGTATAAATTAGTACATCCCAAGGTGTATAGTTAAAGAGTTTTTGCTCCCAACTTTTTATTATGAAAAATTTCAAACTTGTAAAGAATTTGAAACAACAGTACAGTGATTACTTGTAGCCCATTACCCAGATACAGCAGTTATTAACATTTTGTCAGATGGGCTTTATCTGTAACTGTATATGTGTTAGGTAGGTAGGTGACATTATTTTCCCATGGGAAAATAAATTGTGGGCACTATGAGACTTCCAGTTAAAACTTGTGTTTGTTTCTCTGCAGGTGCCATATCTACTTAAATGCTTGAAATAGTAGGTACTATAGGAAGGAACAAAGCTGCCCTGAAATAAAAAGGAACATCATTTTTGTGTTTTCCTATTTGGAATGAGCTCATCTTATCTCCATGAACTTTTCAGCACAGTGTATTACCTTGTGTAATCATTTGCAGATTTCTAGCTTCTGGTGCTGAAGATAGTCATACGGTGTTTAAAAGCTAGTAATTTTTCTTTATGTTCTAGGTGATCCCTCTGATAAGCCACCTTGCCGAGGCTGCTCCTCCTACCTCATGGAGCCTTATATCAAGTGTGCAGAATGTGGTCCACCTCCTTTTTTCCTCTGCTTACAGGTAACTCATTAAGGGAAGGCTTGCCTAGTTTTATAGGCATAGTAAATTCAGTGATGACTGTCAGTTGCTCAGAAGGACCGTACGTAGTTAAATCTATTTTTTCTAGTCAGTCTTTAATTATCCATTTTACCAGTGAAAAATTGGAGAAGAGAGCAAGATGGATGAGATAGTCTGTTGAATATTCCACTTCCTCCTGTATCAACCTAATGCTGTTTTTGCCAGTAGATTTCAAGTATTGGAACTACAGGAAACAGAATTGGAGGATTATTCCTTTTGATACCTCCTGTGACACTGTTTTTTATCTTATTGAAGAGTGATGTTTGGGCAGGTGACAAAGGAACAAAGTGTTCTGTCGATGATGATAGTAATAGCAGTACTGATAAGTGCTTACTCTGTGCCAGGCTCTGTTTTGAGTACTTTGCGTGAATTAACTTTTAAATCATCACTGCAGCCCTAGGAAGTAGTAATGATTAGTACTCCTATTTTACAGAGGAAACTTGGCCAAAGAGAGGTTAAATAGTTGCTTCAGGGTCACACAGCAAATACCATATTTTATCAGATCCAGAATGCTATTGATTAAAAGAAACATCCCAATTTCAGAGATGTTAAAGTGTAAAAATGGCTAATGGAAGTTGTAATATAGTTTTTATTATAAGACGAATCCACATTTCAGAGTTTGAAAACATGACCAAGTGTATCTTAGAATTGCTGAAATACACTAAGAGCAAGGATTCAATTTTAGACAGTCTGCTTCCAGGGCTTATGCTTTTCTAAAAGGAAGAATTGTCCTAGGAATAAGTCTTTTTTCCCAGATTGTTGTTTTTTCTCTATGAGGGCCATTGAAAAGCTGTGATCATGAACCTAACCTTTGAGGTGTGGCTGCAAACAAGAGTAAATGAATTCTTAAAAACTCATTCAAGAGTAAAATACCCCCAAGTCATCTTCTATCCTTTAAGAAAGCATTTCAAAATGTAACTTTTTGGTAACTTAATTTTCCTTTCTTTTTCAGTGTTTCACACGGGGATTTGAGTACAAGAAACATCAAAGTGATCATACTTATGAAATAATGGTAATGAAGTTGTAGGAATTTCCCTTCATTTTCAGATTTTATACTGGGTATTAGTCTTTCTTCATCTGCAAGTATCTCCCTTTTCTTTCCCCCATGTCTGAATTAAGTAATCATTGCCCAATAAGCTTTTTAGGATTTTATGGATCTACTAAAGCATTCAAGTCTGAAAATCATTTTATATACTCAGATTTTTGGTTTAATTTAAAAGGAATTTAAAGGAAGTATTCTTTGAGATTTACTATGTAAGGGTCAGAGGTGTGCTGCTTTCTAGGTTCATTTATAAACAGTAAATGTATTGTTACTGTGTTTGGCTAATGGTATTTTTATGTGGTTCATGTGGGCAGTGGTGAGATTTATGTCTGGCACTCTACCTTCTCGGCCTTGGAGAAATTGGTTACCCTTGGAGAGTTAAGTTGTAAAATGAGTATAGGCTGAATGATATAGTAATATGTAAACTCACTTTGAAGAGATAGATTGACTCATAGGCCAGAGAAAGACTTGGCTATAATTTGATTTTTTTGACACCTGTAAAGAAGGAATGAGAGATGGATGGAT
The DNA here is from genome assembly GCF_003369695.1 of Bos indicus x Bos taurus. Classification (NCBI taxonomy): domain Eukaryota; kingdom Metazoa; phylum Chordata; class Mammalia; order Artiodactyla; family Bovidae; genus Bos; species Bos indicus x Bos taurus. The sequence goes on from NC_040094.1 coordinate 14,795,517, forward strand.
ATTAGTAGTGTCCTTCCAATATCTTGGGAGAAGGAAATGGGAACCCACTCCAGTATTCCTGCCTGGAGAATCCCATGGACAGCTGGCAGAGTCACACAGAGTCAGACACGACTGAAGTGACAGCATGCATTCCAATATCTAGCCAGAGGAGTGGGCACTTTACTAAGCCAAAGTAAATATCTGGTATGCTTGGCAGGCGTGTATACAATACCTCTGTCTGTTATCGGAGCCTATCGCCTGGTTCACCAAGTAGTTTTCTTACATTTGGCCTCCTTTGTTGGTTTTTCTTAAAGGAAAGAATGCTGGTTGGGCATCTTCTTGACAGTAGTCTCACGTCATGGATTAATCGATTGATACTTGTGTAGTTTTCTCTTGCTGCCATAACAACTTATCAAAAATGAGGCAGTTTAAGACAATAGGAATTTATTATCTCAGTTCTGTTGGTCAGAAGACCAATTATGTTAATTGGTTTGTTCCAGATTCCATAAGGCTGAAATGAAAGTGTTGGTCTGTCTGGAGAGAATCCACTTTCAGACTCTTCCCATTCAAGTTGTTGACAGAATTCACTGCCTGGAGGTTGTAGGAGTGATGATAATGTTTCCTTCTTGATTGTTGGCTGGGACTTGCTCTCAGCCTCTAGAGGTTCCTGACCCGCTTTGTCCATATTCAAAGCCACCAACAGCAGGGAGGTCTTGAAGGTTATTGATGAAATACTTGGCCTCTCTGACCTCTCCTGGTTCATGACTCCTGTGCTGAATCTCTCTGACTCTTCTTTCTCTCTTAAGGCCTATGTGATTACAGTGGATTTACCTCCATAATCGCCCTATTTTACAGTCAGTTAATTAGTACCTGGTCAGCATAGTCCCTTCACAGGAATATTTAGTTAGTGTTTGACTAATCAGGGGACAAGAATCTTTGGGGAGTGGAGGGCATCTTTAGAATTCTGTCTACCACAGTGCTGTAGCATGTCTACTTCTGTCTTTTAGAAGTTTGAAAAGGGGAACTCAGCATCTCCAAGTCTTATTTGTGAAGCCTTGAGTGAATTTCTGGGCCTGTAATGCCGAGAGTCAGGTCCTGGTCTATAATGAATTAGTTCAAGATATGCTCCTTGCTAAGAGTTCTTGGCAGCCAACCTTCTGGCCTTCCCCTACCTCTCTCTAAACACCTTCAGTCTTCTAAGTATTTTCTTCACTAATTGTAAGGTTTGGAGTATATTTTTTAATATTAGGCTTTGATTTTTAGATCAGTTATAAGTTCACAGCAAAATCGAGTGCAAAGTACATAAATTTCACGTGTATCCTCTGCCCCCACAAATGCATAGCCTCCCCTATTATCAGCATCCCCCAGCAGAATTGCACATAAATTATCACTGAGGAACCTACATTGACCCTCATTATCACCCAAAGTCCGTAGTTTATATTAGGGTTCACTCTGCGTGTTAACACATTCTGTGGATTTGTGGAAATACAGAACGACATGCATCTACCATTATAGTATCATAAAGAGTAGTTTCACGGTCCTAAAAGTCTTCTGTGTTCTGCCTCCTCATCCACCCCTCCCCCTAACTCCTGGCAACCATGGATCTTTTGGTGACCTCCATGGTTTTGCCTTTTCCAAAATGTCATAGAGTTGGGATCGTATAGAGTACCCTCTTCAGATTGGCTTCTTTCACTAAGTAATATGTATGTAAGTTTCCTGCATGTCTTTTCATGGCTTGATAGCTTGTTTCTTTTTTAGCCCTGAATAATAGTCTGTTGTCTAGATGTACCACAGTTTATTTATTCATCCACCTACTGAAGGATATCTTGGTTGCTTCCAAGTTTTGACAATTAAGAATAAAGCAACTATAGATATCCACATACAGGTTTTTCTTCAGACCTAAGTTTTCAGTTCCTTTGGGTAAATACCAAGAAACATGGTTGCTGAATCGTATGGTAAGGGTATGTTTCATTTTGTAAGAAACTGTCAAACTGCCCAAGTGGCTGTGCCATTTTGTGTTCCCACCAGCATGGAAGAGAGTTCCTGTTGCTCCACACCCTTGCCAGCATTTGGTGTTGTCAGTGTTCTGGGTTTTGGCCATTCTGATAGGTATATGGTGCTGTCTCATTTTAACTTGCATTTCTCTGACAACATATGATATGGAATATATGAAATAAGAATTTTTTTCCCTTTTGTTTCTCTTTTGTTAATTGCAAAATGAATGCAGGATTGGAGGAAGAGTGTGGTCAGAGTAGCTGTGGCTCTGAGTTCATTTCACTAAGGTTATCCCATCTTCAAAAGTTAGCTTTATTCATCCAAAATTCACACAAGAATGCTAAGAAGCAGAATACATATTTATTTATTTGGATTGTGATTTAGTGTACTTTAAGTAGATTGAGGTTATCCTCTGCAGGAAGACTGACCATGAACTCTCTTTAACTGTTCTGGGCACCATGCCTTCTGCCTAATGCTGATGGCACGAAGTTTCTCTCCAAGTCCATCTAACTCTTCAGATTACATCATTCTTTTCTCACCTATTCTACACCCATTCAAACACATTTCAGAATTCTGTTCTTTATTTTATAGCGTGTTTGGAGATTACTAATGCTCTTTTTTTATTCTTCTAGTCTTTACTCCCAGATAAGGAAAAGATGAATCTCCTTCCATAGGAGTGATGACCAAATTTTGGTTTTCTATACATGAAACCACTAAAACCTTGATTTTTTTTTTTTTTTTTTCCATATGAAGCCTCAGAAAACTTTAAATGGTTTTCAGTACTTTTGCCATCTCACAGTGCTGTATTTTTGGAAGTTACTCATGCTGTGGTGGGTGGTGCATTAATCAAGATTTCTGAGTTCTTTGCCTATTTTTGTCTTATAATTCTTAGAACCTTGAACAAGTCAAGGCACCTCTTTTTGCCACACCCTTTATACCAGTGATTCTTAAACTTTAGTGCATAAGAATCACCTGGGAGCTTCTTAATATTAAAGATTCCTAGACCTTGCTATTAGAGATTCTTGTTCAGCAGGGCCAAGATTCGGAGAAGGCAATGGCAACCCACTCCAGTACTCTTGCCTGGAAAATCCCATGGATGGAGGAGCCTGGTAGGCTGCAGTCCATGGGGTTGCTAAGAGTCGGGCACGACTGAGCGACTTTACTTTCACTTTTCACTTTCATGCATTGGAGACGGAAATGGCAACCCACTCCAGTATTCTTGCCTGGAGAATCCCAGGGACAGGGGAGCCTGGTGGGCTGTTGTCTATGGGGTCGCACAGAGTCAGACACAACTGAAGTGACTTAGCAGCAGCAGGGCCAAGATTGGGTTCAGAAATTGAGAAACACTGATTCAACTTTAAGAAAAACTGCCTTTTATGCCCATTTTGCTTTGGTGTAGAAAGTCTTTCTGGTTTATCTTATAGTAAAATTGGTGAGGGCTAATTAATATTAGAAAATACACTTTTATAAATACAGGCTTTTCAACTACGAGTTGTTGTATTTGCCTGTATTTATGGTACTTTCCAGATTGAGTGATTATTTTGAATTTAATACAGATACAAGCTCTGAAATTTCTCATTTGGATCTCATAGTACCTCACGTGAGGCATATTCCTAGTAGGTGCTCAGATAAAATGTATTGCTTATTAGTAATATAATTTGACAGACCACAGAGGTTTTTTTATGTGTGTGTGTCATTAACAGAAGATAGAACAATTTCTAAACACCTGTGTGATTGAAGGATTGCTCTTCTATTTATTTACTTATTTGGCCCTGCCGGGTCTTAGTTGTGGGGATCTTCTCTCGTCGTTGCAGCATGCGAACTCTTAGTTGCAGCATGCCAGCTCCTTGACCAGAGTTTGAAATTGCACCCCCTGTGTTGAGAGCAGAATCCTAGCCACTGGACCACTAGGAGAATTCCTAAAGATCTCGTGTGTGTGTGCGTGCGTGTGTGCTAGGAAGTACTCAGGAAGTGTCCAACTCTTTGCAACCCCATGGATTATAGCCTGCCAGGCTCCTCTGTCCATGGGATTTCCCAGACAAGAATACTGGAGTGGGTTGCCATTTTCTTCTCCAGGGGGTCTTCCCCACCCAGGGATTGAACCCATGTCTCCTGTGTGTCTCCTGCATTGTAGACAGATTCTTCACCTGCTGAGCCACCAGGGAAGCCCAGGCTCTTGTGTGACATTTGTTTTGTTTTGTTTTAACTATTCTAGGTTGGTTACCTTATATATTTATCCTATGGGTTCTTCCTCTCCTTCCTACCCCTCCCTCACTCTTTTTCTTGTTTCATATAGTTTGATTGTTTAAAAACCTGCGTTGTTTGTCTTATAGATGTTCGCGCGGTCTAGATTTTGCCGATTAACATGTTCCTCTGACTTCTACAGAAGTTTCCTACAAATTAGTAGTAACATATATTGGCTATATCAGATTCATTCACCATCATTGTCTAGATTTGTTCATCTAGGATTGCAGAATACATAAGTTCTCTTTTAATTCCATCACTTCTTTTAATTTAGGGGTTAAAATAATTCTGTAAAAAGAAACACCTTACTGAGGTAAAGTTTGTACAGAAAGGCAGGATAAATTATTTCCCTTTGTTACTAGTTTTGAATGTATGAGTTCCTTCTCTGGCATCCTCTAGACATTGAGAATGTTTGGCATGTTTTAAACCTTTACAATTGTTGTTCTCTTTAATGTTCAAAATGTTCCATTTTTGGTTGGTGGGAACCTCTACAAATTGACCTCTGAATCCTTTTGACGTAACCCTTATATTCTTTGAGAGTTTCTTTGCTTTCCAGTATAACAAAATTTTCCAGTCTCATCTTGTACATTTCCTCCCCAAAACTAAAATGAGTCTTTTCTTGAAACAGCCCTGGTTCCTTTAGTGGAAAATTGTACTTAGAGACCGCACACAGGGCACTGGAAGTGTTCATTGTTGTTGGATTAGTCATTTTTTCTAGATCTTTTCATTGAACAGTGTTAGGACAGGTTTTTTTGGGGTTTTTTTTTTTTTTGAAATTTCTTACACAGTTTTTAAAGGTTACACTTCATTTACAGTTATTACAAAACATTGGCTGTGTTCCTTGTGTTGTACAATACATCTTTGTAGTCTATCTTAGACCCAGTGGTTTGTACCTCCCACTCCTTCACCCCTATATTTTACCCCCCACATACATACTGGTAATCACTAGTTGTGCTCTGTATTGGAAATTTTTCTTTTAAGACAAAATACATTATGAGTTCATACTAAAACTTCCATTTCAAATACAAGACCACATGGTTTTACATAACCTCATAGATCACCTATCTTTTTTTCCCCCAAGCCCCAAATCCCACTGTCCAGTGACACCAGTACGGTTACTTGACAGCTTTATCCCACACCACATCAGCGTATACTAATCTCAGAATAACTCTACCAACACTGTTTGAAAACAATAGTTGTCAATCACTACTTGGTTTTTTTGGCAGTTTGTTTTACATTTTAAAGTATATTCTACGATAAATATATAGTCAAATTATTGTGTTTTAAAATCACCTGGGATTGCTTCTTTCTTTGTGATTATGCCTTAAAATTAATCCATAGGTTAATTTGTTACATATTACTTTTGATTCTTGTGATTTTAAAATTTAATGGTGAAAAATAAAAAATAAAAATAAATAAATAAAAATAAAAAAATAAAATTTAATAGTGTACAGTATTTATGTTTTCAAAGTCAGGTCTACAAAAAAGGAATATTCAGAGAGGACCAGCTTTTATCCTTGTCCTTTCCATCCTGTCTTCTCCCTCCCTCCCCAATAGGTAACTTTGGTTCTAATATATGATTTAATCGTGCATTTTAATAGATAGAAATATACACATTTGTATTCCTCTCTTAACTAAATGGGAACACTTATTATTATACTTATCTCTACCTTTGTGCTAAGTTTAAGAAACGTCTTTCTACATGAGCTAAATGGCATTTGTGGTTGATAGTATTTATTGGAGATCCTAATGGTAGAACTGGAGGTGGGGAGTGCGAACAACTAATGAGGACGTTCTTCAGGCGTCTCTCAACACCATGGGAATGACAGCTATCGGACTTAATTTTAATTAGCATTACGTTTGGGGGTGCTGGGTTCTATTTCTCTATCTGTTCTTAGGCAGAACTTTTTCTTCCTCAGACCTCAGATTTTCCTGTTCTTGATCCCAGCTGGACTGCTCAAGAAGAAATGGCTCTTTTAGAAGCTGTGATGGACTGTGGCTTTGGAAATTGGTAAGATCTTGGGAGGAGGGGTTGTCCTGCCCTAGCGGGCTCCAAAAAGACAGTGCTGTTGAATTAAAAGGAGGAACCTCAGAAAAAGGAGGTAGGGGCCGTATGTTGCTTTTCTCTTGACCCATGACTTAGCGACAAGTCCTTTTCCCTTCTACACGTGTTTTTCCAAGGCTGAAATGCCTCACAAGGCTACAGGATGTTTAGTGGTCTGTGACTGACCAGCTTTAAAAGACCACTTTGGACGTATCAAACCACGGAAGGTTGATTATTCCTCTCTGAATAGTGGGGAAGTATAGACTCTATTAGTTATTCTTCCTTTCTGGTTTTATGAACTTTTCTTGGCTATAGATGACCTTGTCATTTAAGTGAGTCAGACTTCAGATTAATGGCCACAGCTTGCCTGAGATTCAAATTTGATAGACTGCCTATTCGCGTTTTCTGGTTTTAGCTTGTATGTACTTGCTTAGTCCTAGCATGGCAGAATTGAACAACGTTCAGTTGCCTTATGAGGTGACACTGCTTAATAATGATACTGCTACTTTTATTTTTACCTTTTTGGAGTACTTTCAAACTGATGATTTCTTTTTATGAACTAGATAGCAGAGGCATTATTGAATATATTTTGTTCATGAAGAATCTGAAGCTTAGGAAGTTAAAAAACGACTTCGTATGACCAAATGTTGCAAGAGGACTCCTAAGTAGCTCTTCCTTGTCCTGACTTCCTAGAGTATATTCTTTATCAGATGTTGATAAAATATATCAACATATGCCTCCCTTATGTCCAGGGCCTTGAAGCAAGAGATTTCAGTTCCATTCATATTTTGCTTATATTTATTAAGCATCATAAAATTTTGTTTACTATGGGAATATCAAAGAAGATAGAAAAAAAGTGATCATTTTCTTGCTAGTCTTCTTTGGCCTAGTTTTTCATTTTTTGTCTAAAAGGGGCTATTCCTCTCTGTACCCCTTCCTTAGCAAAGACCATCGTTTCTCTCTGCACTCTGGGTAAGGCACTGAGCTTGGTGCTGAGGATGCTGGAGCCAAGAGTTATGACAATGTGTCCTGTCTTCAGGAAGCTTGTAGTCTAGTAGGGGAATCAGCATGTATGTACAGTTGGTTGAAGTACATGAATCAGAGTATAGTATGCCTTAGGAGGCAAGTGAAGTGGAGGCACGTGCCTTAGGAGGCACGATACAAGTGAAGTGTCGTGGAAGAGAGGTTGAGAGGGGACTTCGAGAGATTTCACCTCTACCTCTGCATCATCTGGGCCAGGAGTCAGGGTTTGTCAGTACAGATTGAGTGGCTTTAACACTTCGTGTTTTGTGTTCTTAAGCGAGTTTGTTAACCTCTGGGCCTCATTTTTTCCATCTGTGAAACTGAGATAGTAAATACACTACACAGTTAATACTAGCATTTATGTCACTTATGTTGTACATATTTCCAGCTTAGAGCTTGGTCTGTCATGAGAGCTCTAGTAAAGAAATGTTTGTTCACATGAAGTGTTTTGTAAACTATAAAATATGCAAATATAAATGTTCTGGCTTATTAATTATAGCAATTCTTTCAGTAGAGCCTAGCTCACAGGGAAATTCATGGATTTTCTAGTAATCTTCCTTATTTTGGTGGAAAGAAAAGGACTTTTTTAGATATTGGCACCTCTATCATGGAATAGCAGGATTTGAAACATCAGATTATACCAATACTATGTTTATATTTGTCTCACTGTTCTGCCAATAGCTGCATCATATCAGTTTGTGGGTATCAAGTTCCACACATTATATCAGTGGGACTTAAAATATGGAAAGAACAAACCATACTTTGACCATTATGCATAAATGAAAACTCTGCGTCCTTTTCTCACTTCCCACACTCTAGGCAGGATGTAGCCAATCAGATGTGCACCAAGACCAAGGAGGAGTGTGAGAAGCACTATATGAAGCATTTCATCAATAACCCTCTGTTTGCATCTACCCTGCTGAACCTGAAGCAAGCAGAGGAGGCAAAAACTGCTGACACAGCCATTCCATTTCACTGTGAGTACCTCCTTGTATCAGTAAGAGAGTCCAGTATTGAACTCGTTATAATTAACCATCCCAGTATTAAGTCCAAGAAGCAATTTGTTATTTTTGTTCACTTGGTTGTGGCAATTATAACAAATTTTTTTTTTTAATCTCATGTGACTTAGGGACTCATGGGTCTAACAAAACATAACCAAACCCATGATGAATTATAAATGGACATCTTTTCTGAATGACTCCCAGGGCACAAATAATGAGATATGATTATTTTTCTTTCCCCTGCCTCTTTCCTCATACTTTCTGGAGACAGTTTCATAGGTGACTAACTCAAAACCTGGGGCTATCTCCTGTTTGGATAAGCCCTTTGGATGTTAGCACTTTGTTCTCAAATGGCTTAGACCATTTCTTCCTCATGGCAATGCAGTGAGACAGAAAGAGCCAAGTGCTTTGATTTTGCACACAAGGAACCTGAAATTCAGAAAGGTTAAATAATTTGTGCGAGATCCCAGGACTAGTGAGTCAATTCCAGCTCACTCCAAATCCAGTAGGGTTTTTGCCTATCAGTTGGATGGGATTTGTAAATTGATACTGAGAAGGGAGCTGAAGCAGACAGGGTAAATACTTAAGTTCTATAATGCTAAAGAAAAGATCCTTGATTTTCTTTTATATTAGGGAAGTAAAAAGCAGAGGGAATTTTCCATATTTACTTAGAGGATTCCCTAAATCTGTTTCTTTTTTTTTTTTCTTTTCCCTGCCCTTTGTAGCATGTGGGGTCTTAGTTCCCCAACCAGGAATCGAACCCATGTCCCTTGCAGTGGAAATGCAGTCTTAACCACTAGATCACCAGGGAAGTCCCCTTAATTTCTTTTTTAAGAAATCAGTTTGTTTCCATAATACTTTACTTTTTTACTTTCCTTTATAAAAATCTTTTGAATTTTATTTATTCTCTCAGACACTTTCTCTAAATAAAAATATTTCAGAATCTAAGTGAGAATTTTGTGTTACTTTTTTTATGCTAGTATTTTATTAAGTTATTAAGAAAAACTCAAAATTCTTTCAGCTGCAGATGACCCTCCCCGACCTACCTTTGACTCCTTGCTTTCTCGGGACATGGCAGGATACATGCCAGCTCGAGCAGATTTCATTGAGGTAGGAGGAACTTGTTTTTGTTTTGGATGAGGCCGTATCTCTTACCTATAGGTTCCACACCACTAAAAAGCTTTTCAAAACACTGTAATTTGTAGGGCCTTAGGCAGTCTCATTTTCTCCATCTGAGTGCCTTTTCTCATTTGTAAACTTTTTTTTTAGAAAGGTAGAAATTCTTCAGACCAAGAACTTATTTCTTAAGTCCCATTTCCTTAGTAAGTATAGGGTTCCTATAGTCTGATTCTCATTCCACACTTAGAGGGTTCCAAGGTTGTATTGTGTCAGGGGGTTGGGAAACTTTTCTATTAAGGTCCAGATAGTAAATATTTTAGATTTTGTAGACCATAAATTCTCTGTTGGAACTAAACTTTGCCATAATTATGCAAAAAGCAGCATAGATAATAATAGTAAACAAATGAGCATGCTGGTGCACCAGTAAAACTTTATTTACAAAAATAGGCAGTGGGCTAAATTTGGTCTAGAGGCTGTAGTTTGCTATCTTTTGTATTATATTCACAAGTGTATAAAGAATGATGAATGTGTGGAAAAGCTACATGTTCTTGCAGCCATAAAGCCATGTGAATGTAGTCACACGTCTCTTGGTTTACCACCTCATCCACAATTATAGCACTCCTGGAGGTAATTAAAGTTTAGCAAACTATAAACAATTTTGCTGGCCACACCCAGGTCAGCGTTTTGTTTTTGGCAGCTGCTGTTGTAGAGCTCCCTCATAGACACCACCCCTGCAGATTGTACTCATTGAACAGAATATGAACAAATCTACCCACTGAGCTGTATAACCAATATTCTGGAATAAATAGAGTCCTCAGAAGGTGGTAGAAAGGTAGATGAATTAATGCACACAATTTTCTTACCTAAATACTTGAAGGACTAGTCAGAGTGAGATTTTCTTGATTTACATTTTATGAATAGACTACTTTTAGAATCAAATATTTATTCCTGGACTCACAGCTTTCTCATTTTTTTGCTGTCACTATTGCCTGAAAGCCTCTCAGATTTTTCCCATGATTTATTACTTACAGCAGTTATCCTGGCCTTGTACCCCATTCAGTACTTTTTAACAAGTGCTTGTATATTTGCTGTTTGCTTTTAAAGCATGGCTCCTATAAAGGCATTACTCAAAGCTGATGGATCTGAGGTGGGAATTTTTTTCCCCAAACAGGAGTTTGACAATTATGCGGAGTGGGACTTGAGAGATATTGATTTTGTCGAAGATGACTCGGACATTTTACACGGTAACATTTTATTTCAATAAGTGTTTCTATTGATTGCGACCTGTAATGTGACTGTGCTGGCTGCTAGGAATGTAAGAATGAATAAGATAGTCTCCTGCCCCTTATGGGACTGAAAGTATAGTGGTTAAGATGCTGAACATATCATGTTGCCAGGATTTGACCATAATGAGAAGGTCATTTGTGACGATGGTGAGAATGTTGATCATATAATGGTAGTTGGGAATATCCCATCCCTTGGACTATGTGAGCTTTCTTTTAATTGAGACAAGCCTATGCTGAGGTAATTGGTTAAATGGTCCTCACTGCCTCCTTAAAAGAAAAGGAATCAGGGTGAAAACCTGGGACTTCAACAGCAACTACTGATACTAAATGTTCATTGTAATTTGTTACCCCACATTTCCCATAGCAGGGGAAAAGAATGGAAGTTCAAGAGTTTTTAGACCAAGACTGAAAATTTCTTCTTTCTCAGAACTGTTGGATTTTTAGCACTTCTAAATTCTTAAGATTAGCCTGATTTACTAACTCTTGTTATAAGTAAATGCTTAATGTCAGTAGGACTCTTAAAAGTGGATGGTTAGACTTTTATTGGAATATCTTTTTTTCCCTTTCTTTCCATTTTCAATGAACTATGTCTTTAAAATAATCCCAAATCTTCTGTTTCATTTCAGTCCAGAATTAAGGATGATGTATGTAGTAGGTGAATCCCTTGGATTCTATATTTCCTAAACAACATCTTTGTTATTTCTCTTAACTGTATATGCCACGTAGGACGGGCAAGTTAGACTCCTTGTTGATTTATAAATCGAGTTTTCAGGTTGCATTAACTGGTCCTCTGTCCCTTGAAGGGGAAATTTTACTCTTACCTTCATAGAACAGCTGTCTAGGTATTTGTTACACCAGATCTGGGACCAAGAAAGAGTCCTCATAAAAATTTTACCTTTAGAATTTTTTCTCTACATGCTTCTTGAACAGTTTTCTTTGCAAAATTTCATTTCTCTCCTTTTCTCCCACACAACTTCAAGGGAAAGTCAAAGTGACGCAGATTGAACTAAAAGAGGAAAGCTTGAAGGCAAACTACTTTAGTGTTCACTGGAGCCATTGTACTTGTTCAGTCTTCCATGTCAATCTCTGCTTTTCAACCCTGGTAACTCATGTTATTGTCTGTTCTCACCTCATGATGGTGTCCCCTTGAAGGTAGTGTGCAGATTGCCATTCAGTATTTCTCCTCATACATGCCAACTTTAATTAAAATGGTATTATTTCCTGGCTTGTATCATTCTTATCCAGAATGCAAAAAAGCAGTTTTATAAGTATCATTTTTTTAGATGCTATTCAGAGGTACTGAACTTCTGAAAGTCAAAATCTCTAATGTCAATAACGTCTCAACTATGTAAAGGACTTGCTAAATCACATCTCTAGGCCTTAGTCCAAGGTCTTCATTCTTAAGCCTCAACATTATTAAGAAAACTATAGTAATGGTTGGTGTTTCATTTTACTCTGCATTCTTTGTGAAAGCAGGATTTGCAGTTTCTTCTGGTGCATTTATGGTCCTTTCTATAATTAAGTGGGGCAAAGGGAAAAAAAAATCAAAAAGAAGCAATTGATTAGCAAGTTTTATTTTAGTTAGCATTTCAAACCAATAGCATACTTTAGTTATTTGTGTTCTTTCTACAGATTCTGTAGCCTTTTAAGTTACTTGATTCTAATTCATTCAAACTACAACTGAAGCTTCAGTTATTGTTATACATAAGTAGTTTTAATTAAAACTGTAATAATCTCTGCCTCCGCTTTCCCTCCGTGTCTAGTACTGAACTATAAGATGTTTAGATGGGTGCTTTTTGAAAGGTGATGACATCATCGAGAGGGTTGGCAGGACTGGAGATCAAAGGGATGCTTTGTCGATGGCTCTGAGTTCTCATATTCCTCCTCTGGCAGCACGGCCCCACTGTCCAGTGGGGCATATTGCCCTTGAGCTGAGCGGTTTCTCCCAGAACACTCAAGTGCAGGGGCCTAGGAGCCTAAGGAGAGCAGGGAGAAATGAGAAGGAGCTTTATATGCACACCCAGAGCAGAGAGGGGGGCACCTGTTTTCTGCAGATCAGGACAGTGATTCAACCTCGGGCTTGCTTCTGAGTCACTTGGAATCCTGCTTGCTATTTCTTTATGTCCAGGGCCAACAAAGAAGGATGACACTGACTAGTCAGGGTGAATGTCTCCAATGGAAGAGGGTTCATAATTCAGATTGATGTTATTACCATTTCATTATACTATTACACTCTTAATATTACTGAGCATTTATAACATTCCTTTTATATTTCCTCACTCACAACTACTAGAAGGAAGTAAATTGTTTGGCTGGGTTTTGTATCCTGTTGCCAGGCATCTAGAAGACTGGGTGATGCCACCAAGCTCTTCTTCTTTCCCAAGACTTTTGCTATGATTGATGCAATTCGTCTAATAAAGGAGGTTCAAATGTTCCATTATAGAGGCCTAGGACACAATGGAGGAATAGATGGTTACATTCCAGCCATACCAAATATCTTTCAGAACGGGCCCCAAAAGATACTGCCTGTGAAGTAATGTCTGGGGAAGACAGTAAGGAAGTTCTGGGATCGCTAAATGAAACCTCCTCACACTTCATTGAGATTATTGGCCTAGAGAGGGAGATGCAGAAGACCCATAACTCAGTGCCCCTGTGTCACAGGGTGTTGTGAGACGCCAGTGGTGACACACAGCGCATTTCCCTTTTCCTCGGGGAACGTTGCTCCCCATCTGCTTTTATTGGGAAAATCTCTCCTAAATTTGTGGACTGGTCTTTGTCAGAGTTTTCCAGGTGGTAAGCCTTAGCACAGCATCTTCTAATCATTGCCAGCCAGTAACCTGGGCAAGCAGGAGTTGTCATGAGCTCCTTTCTCTGTATTGGGTCTGTGTTCTCAGCACTTCTCAGGATTGCACACCAGAGAAATTTACTCTCCCTCTATTTGGAAAGCTAATGTCAGCAAAACTTCTTGATCAGATACGGGCATGTTCGCCTCCACGCCCCCGGTTTTCTTTCTTTGGTCGTATTGTCAGCCTTTGGTCCTCCCAGGTGGCTCAGGGGGAAAGAATCCGCCTGCCAGTGCAGGAGATGTGGGTTCAGTCCTTGGGTTGGGAAGATCCCCTGGAGCAGTCAATGGCAACCTGCTCCAGTATTCTTGCCTGGGAAATCCTATGGACAGAGGAGCCTGGTGGGCTCTCTGTCCATGGAGTCGCACAAGAGTTGAACACGACAGAGCAACTAAACAGCAGTTTTCAGTCTCAATGGTATTTATGTCTAAACAGTCCTAAGCACAAAGCAGCCAAATCACCATCAAGGGAAAGAAACTGCCAATAGATAGGTGAGTAGGCACAGTGACCAGGCTGGACCTCTGATCTTCTAACTGTTAAAGGCTGTAAATAATGATAATTAATACATACAGCACTCTCTGTTTGCCAGGTACCGTTTAAGTTCTTGATACGTGTGAACTCACTTAATCCTCACAAAGCTCTTTGAGTTGGGCATTCCTATGCCCATTTTGTAGATGGGGAAATTGAGGAGTGGAAATATCAAGGTCAAGTTATAACCTGCAAGTGGCAGAGCCATCTCAAGCTCGTAATACTACTGTGCTTCATTCATCTGTGCTCTTAATACTACTAGACTTACGGTATCTACCATCTTGAACCTTTTTTTTCTTTTTAGATTTCACATTTTTTATAATCTATGACTTAATCACATTCCTGAGAAGTGGAAATAGTCATTTTCCCATTCTGCCTTCAGGGAAATGTACAAAGGAGTGAAGTGACTTGCTTCAGGCTTCCTGGTTGCTGACTTTGACCATGAGGTCACACAGTCATCCTTTTTTCATAGCCCCGATTGTGTCCATCTCAGCCAAAAGCTTCAGGGCAGGGGAATGACTTTTAAGAAGCTTCATTCTGGGGAATACCTGATTCACAGGTTTGTGCTCGTGTGCTTGCTTGATTGGTTTCCCCAGAGTTAAGGCCTCTGAGTTGCTTTTCCTGCCAAGAAAGCAGTAAGTGCCTTCTGTCAGGAAAACAGAAACATGTTGCCAGCTATTTTGAACAGTGTTAGAAATACACTGCAGTGGGAAGGAGCTGCCTCTGACTGCTGCCCACTTCTTGCAATATTTTAAGGCAGCCATTTGGAGACTTTGTTATCAGTCCCGAGTGTAATCACAGGGAGACTAGTCATCCCCCAAGACTGGGATTTCAGAGGCCTGGCAGCAGTGGAGAGGTTATGGGTGGTTTGGGTTGGTTGGTTGGTTTTTAAGGAGCTCTGGGTCTTTGTGTGCCTACTCTACTCAACTCTCCAGTCACTTTTTAAGAAGAGTGTGAACCTGTGATTGTCCTTCATTCAGTGTCTCCTTCTCATTTCTGTTCTGCCTGCTGTGCTGTATCCTCCCTGGGTTTTTCATGCAGTTAAGACCTTATAATCAGTTGTTGCGATCCGAGTGTGCTTCATCAAGACAAGAGAGAGCTTCAGCTGTGAAATTTTTTCCCTGGGAGAATTCCATTTCTCCTTGCATTTGTTGACCTGTGTTCCCTTTCTCCCCTTTGTTCTCCAGAGCTGGTTGTACAAGCTTCCACTACTGAATTGATCAAGCACCAGAACCGTTTATCAGCAGGATTTATTTATAGAGGCTTTTGTAACACAGTCTCTTCAGTTTTTTTTCCTGTTTTAATTCTTTCCCACACAAATCTTAGGAAACAACATGATATGTTAGTATATTAGAAAAATTACAGAACTATTTTGTCAAAATTAGCACTAACCTCCCCACTGGATTTTCTAGTAGTTTGTTTCCTACTGAACTCATCTTGTTATTCAGTGGATAAATGAGATAAGGCACCTAAAGAGCCTGGAACATGATAAATACTCAGTGTATGTTAGCTCTTTACCTGTTTGCTTATTTGTTCTGTTTCCTTCTCTTTCTGCCTTGAACTGTTGACTTCTTAATTCTCTTTCTCCTAAGAAGGAAGGTAGAGTCCACGCTAAAACTTGTATTTGGTTGTGCTGCTGCTGCTGCTAAGTTGCTTCAGTCATGTCCAACTCTGTGCGACCCATAGACGGCAGCCCACCAGGCTCCCCCGTCCCTGGGATTCTCCAGGCAAGAACACTGGAGTGGGTTGCCATTTCCTTCTCCAATGCATGAACGTGAAAAAATAAAGTGAAGTCGCTCAGTCGTGTCCGATTCCTAGCAACCCCATGGACTGCAGCCCACCAGGCCCCTCCATCCATGGGATTTTCCAGGCAAGAGTACTGGAGTGGGGTGCCATTGCCTTCTCCGGTATTTGGTTGTAGTGCATGTCAAAAACAAATTGTCTCCTACCCATTCTCCTGCCACTTCCACCATAGACTTACGTAAAGCCTGTCTCCCCCCAGCGCAGCATTCTAGGACCTGTCATTCCACAGCAGGTGTATTAGGAAACACCGGTAGGGTCTGGGCATTCTGTGATATCTATGCTTCTATAAGAAATACGTATAAATCAAGAAAGAGTTCATATAGAGAAAGAGTTCTGCAACCTGAAAAAAAGGTTTGAGATCCATTGCCTTAAATCTTGGACCTGATATTATTGAATTATTTTTAGTTTGTGGGTGGTGATGAGGAAAAATGAAGCAGTGCTGTTTAAATTTTTGAACTTGTTAGAAATGAATGACAACAAATCTCTGATACCCAATACTTTTTTTTTTTTTTTAAATAACTGAAGTTTAAAAAATACTGCATTCAGTTCTCTCTTCAGATCATCCAGCTAGAATTTGTTATTTTTATCTCAGACCCAAGGGAGGATGGCCTGGATAAAGTATTCCTGATCATTTCCCAGCGACTGAAGTTGTATACGGCTATAGTGCATCTGCTTATAGCCCAGCATGTTAGATTTCAGTATTTCTCTCTCCTAATCTGAAACTCTGATATGTGTAATTTCTAGCCCATGTTTTACCAAAGTTCAGACTCCTTGTTGAACTGTTATATGAAAGTTAATATACATAGCAAGGCATGCAAAGTAGATGTTTAGTAGAAAGCAGATTTTGTTATCCATAGGGTAATCCCTTGTAAACATATACTTAGGAAAAAGAATTTCACTGTAATTTACTGATTGAGAAATTCAGTATCCTAGGATTTTTTTTTTGTTTCCAGGAGACAGATTTCTTAGACCAGTGAATGTGGAGTAGTGAGCAATACGAGGTTAAAAACAGCTTGGGCAAAAGATTTCTTCTTGCCTTGGCTATATTTATATGTAGGTGTTTGTTTGTTTATAGCTCTGAAGATGGCTGTAGTGGATATCTATCATTCCAGGTTAAAGGAGCGACAAAGACGAAAAAAGTAAGTCTGGGAAACCGTCCTGCCTTCTTTTGCCTTTGGACTTTTGACCACATATAGCCTGTAAGATCAAGTTCCCACTTGTGGCTTATCTTATGACCTTGAGGAATACCCTTAACTTTCTTGACTCTCAATTTTTCCATCTGTTAAAGGTAAATATTACCTCTCCTTTTTTTGCCTTTTTTACCTCCTCCTTTCTTAATGTTATGACCAATGAATAATATGGGTATGTTCTTTTAAGGAAAAAAGCAACAAGAAAAATTCAAGATATTATTAAGTTGTTATGCTTTTTCTAGTGCTCCATTCTGACTGCTGAGTTTTTATGAGAAATCTTTTATCTAAAAGGATTTCAAAGGAATCATGAGCAAGTTTTAGGCACTCTTGATTTCTCCTTCTCTTTGCAACAGAACAAAAACCATACATTCAGACTGAGAAATTATGGATCGCAGATCTCTGTTGGATTACAGAGACTTTAACAGTTCAGAGAAGGGTACTCGCAGGTGTGTGTGTATATATGCGTAGGCATGTTACTAACTAGAGACATGGTGACAACACAATGAGAAAAAGAAATAGGACTTATGAGACACTCTGGAGGGACCAAGACATGATCTGAAGTAAAACTTACTCTCTGCATATCTGGAGTTAGCTTCCAGTGAGCGCTGAAGATTATTCAGCTGTTCTTGAGAGAAGCTTCATTGCTAGGTTTCAATAGAAATCAAAGGTTCCAGACATGGAACTCTGCATGGTTTACCTAAATTCTGTTCTGCTTAATGCAATTAGAACTAGACAGTATTGTAGAACTCAGTTGTCGAGGTCGCTATTAGATCTTGTGTTTTATGATGCCCTTCCATTAAACATGCACACAATTTATTTCAAATAGCTTCAAGGCATTCTGTGAATGTACAGTTGTAAACATTGAGTGTGTGATCATGGCACCCTTCATCATTAACAGATTTCCCTTAAATGGTTATTCTCAGCATTTCCCTAAAGCTGAATAGATAATTTTTATGCCATGGACAGATTCCCTTCTGTTTCATCTAAGTTACAGACAACGGGTTTTTCAGTATTTGTGGGTGCTCATTGATTCATCCAGCAAATAGTTACTGCCCAAGGGGAGGAAAAACGCATGATACTTGAGAGCTTAAAATTGTGTTAGTGACTCAGTGAGCTGCAGAACTGTGAGAGGAGTGGCTTCTCTGGACCTCGATACTCCCCCTCGTAGTGTTTACGGTGCCTAATGAAAGCTGCTTGTGGAAGATATTGTTAAATGTGAAATTAATTATCATAGATAATTATTCTTTTCATTCTAGAATTATAAGAGACCATGGATTAATCAACCTTAGGAAGTTTCAATGTAAGTATTAGCATTTTTCTTTAATTTAAAAATTTTCCCATCATTATTGAATAGTTTTAAATCATTTGTGGCAGTAGTTCTTAATCCATGTTGCATATTAGCATCACTAGGGCTTGATAAAGGACAGAAATGGTATGGATCTAACAGAAGCAGAAGATATTAAGAAGAGGTGGTAAGAATACACAGAAGAACTGTACAAAAAAGATCTTCACGACTCAGATAATCACGATGGTGTGATCACTCACCTAGAGCCAGACATCCTGGAATGTAAAGTCAAGTGGGCTTTAGAACGCCTCACTACGAACAAAGCTAATGGAGGTGATGGAATTCCAGTTGAGCTGTTTCAAAATCCTGGAAGATGATGCTGTGAAAGTGCTGCACTCAATATGCCAGTAAATTTGGAAAAGTCAGCAGTGACCACAGGACTGGAAAAGGTCAGTTTTCATTCCAATCCCAAAGAAAGACAGTGCCAAAGAATGCTCAAACTACCGCACAATTGTACTCATCTGACACGCTAGTAAAGTAATTTTCCAAATTCTCCAAGCCAGGTTTCAGCAATACATGAACCGTGAACTTCCAGATGTTCAAGCTGGTTTTAGAAAAGACAGAGGAACCAGAAATCAAATTGCCAATATCTGCTGGATCATGGAAAAAGCAAGAGAGTTCCAGAAAAACATGTATTTCTGCTTTATTGACGATGCCAAAGCCTTTGACTGTGTGGATCACAATAAACTGTGAAAATTCTGAAAGGAGAAGGGAACACCAGACCACCTGACCTGCCTCTTGAGAAACCTATATGCAGGTCAGGAAGCAACAGTTAGAACTGGACATGGGGAGAAGGAAATGGCAACCCACTCCAGTATTCTTGCCTGGAAAATTCCATGGACTGAGGAGCCTGGTAGGCTACAGTCCATGGGGTCGCAAAAAAAAAAAAAAAGAACTGGACATGGAACAACAGACTGGTTCCACATAGGAAAAGGAGTACGTCAAGGCTGTATATTGTCAGCCTGCTTATTTAACTTCTATGCAGAGTACATCATGAGAAATGCTGGGCTGGAAGAAGCACAAGCTGGAATCAAGATTGCCGGGAGAAATATCAATAACCTCATATATGCAGATGACACCCCCCTTATGGCAGAAAGTGAAGAGGAACTAAAGGGCCTCTTGATGAAAGTGAAAGAGGAGAGTGAAAAAGTTGACTTAAAGCTCAACATTCAGAAAACGAATATCATGGCATCTGGTCCCATCACTTCATGGGAAATAGATGGGGAAACAGTGGCTGACTTTATTTTTCTGGGCTCCAAAATCCCTGCAGATGGTGATTGCAGCCATGAAATTAAAAGACGCTTACTCCTTGGAAGGAAAGTTATGACCAACCTAGACAGCATATTGAAAAGCAGAGACATTACTTTGCCAACAAAGGTCCGTCTAGTCAAGGCTATGGTTTTTCCAGTGGTTATGTATGGATGTGAGAGTTGGACTGTGAAGAAAGCTGAGCGCCAAAGAATTGATGCTTTTGAACTGTGGTGTTGGAGAAGACTCTTGAGAGTCCCTTGGACTGCTAGGAGATCCAGCCAGTCCATTCTAAAGGAAATCAGTCCTGGGTGTTCTTTGAAAGGACTGATGCTAAAGGTGAAACTCCAATACTTTGGCCACCTCATGCGAAGAGTTGACTCATTGGAAAAGACTGATGCTGGGAGGGATTGGGGGCAGGAGGAGAAGGGGACGACAGAGGATGAGATGGCTGGATGGCATCACCAACTCGATGGACATGAGTTTGGGTGAACTCCGGGAGCTGGTGATGGACAGGGAGGCCTGGCGTGCTGCAATTCATTGGGTTGCAAAGAGTCGGACACGACTGAGCGACTGAACTGAGGGAGCTTTAAAAATTTATGATGCCCAACAGTCACCTCTGATTAAGTCAGAATCTCTGGAGGTAGAGCTCCAGCATCTATTTTTTTAAAGTCTTCAAGGCAATTCTGTTGTATACTAAGAGTCTCAAACCAGTAATATATAGTCAATAACACTAGCATGAGAAATGTTTTTTAAATTAGTGTATTAATTAAAACCTGAATATTAGTGGATCGTTTTCCAAAACTGAATAGGATTGTGTTTCAGAATTATATATTAAACATAATATAACTGTAATCATCGGGTTGTGAAAATATTTTTATGGAAAGAATTAACAGAAAGTGACACCTTTATTTTGCATCGTGGGGGCGCTAACAAACAAGACATTAATATTGCATGATGAAAATAAACCTATAATGATTTTTAAGTGATTGCTAACTTTGACCTTACTCTTAAATATTGGTGGTATCCAGGCTGGGCAGAAAGAGTTTCTCTACGTTTTCTTCTACACTGTAGAGTTTGTTTAGCACATAAGAATCATATCATAATAATTGTAGTATTTATATATGTTTATAATAGGTGTATGCCACAAGATTCTGTTTTGTAAAAGTAACCTAATGAGATTGTGCTTCATATGCCAGTTGATAGAATCTTACAGGGTTTGACACTCTGCCACTGGAGGGTCCAGGTCAGCCAGTCTTGGGTTGAATATCTTTCAACAGAGTCATGATCATAAGTAGGTTACATTGTACATCGTTTAGTTTTTCATTTTCCACTACACATTTTTTAAGCGATTGTAGTGTTTTGATGATATCCCTTCTAATATGTTACAAAATATGTTATACCAGTAACTTTACATATAATATACGATGTGCTTAACCTGTCTTTATTATTGGATATTTAGCATATTTGCAGTTTTTTTTTAAATCATTAAAAATAGCACAAAGGTAAACTTGTTTGTGAATAAAGCTTTGCCTGCATTTAGAATTTTTTTAAGATAGATTCCGAGAAGTGGAATTACTAGGTCAAAGAACATGATTGTTAAAAATGCTTAACACATGCTGCTAGATTGTTTCCTGAAAGATAATTATATCAATTTATATTCCTTCTGCCAGTATACATTATTGCTTGTTTAGCCTCGTCCTAATCGCGAGCTGTGGGTTTGCAAAAATAACTCCAGGTCAGCTCTCCCTTGCCCTTTTTGTCGACAATAATTGGTCATGTTCTGGTAGTGAGTTCCTATGTCTGAAATTGCTGGGCTTTTGGATTTTAACCTGTATGTAGTAGACCTTGACTCTTGCATAAATTCTGTTCCCAGCTGGTGGACAGAGGTCAGCTTAGCCTCTTTATTCTTTAACTGTATTTTTACAGCTAGACCTGAGGGGAGGCTCTGTTGCTTCCAAGAAAGACATGGCATGTGCAGTGTGGCCTGAGAGGTTTTCACTTGCCATTGTGCTGGATGCACGTGTGACCTTACTGTCGTAGGCGTAGGAGCTTTGTCATCAGACTAAATTACTCCAAACTTTTGTATTATTCCTGTAGAAGTAGGGTTGTTTGGTGGTGAATAAAATGAATTTGTGGCTGCCCATCAAATCAGCCCCTAGAATTTGTGGGCAAGAATTTTCCTGCTAAGGAAGAGATTCATCTGAAAAGACGACAATTTAAGTAACTGTCATAAGTAACAGCCTGTATTTTTAGCCTGAGAGTGGACAGAGGTAGCCTAGTTACTCTTATTGAAATGACTGAGTAGCAATTTGAGAATTCCTGATCATTCCAACCTACCAATTATTGTTGGTGGGTTTTCCTATCCCTCTTTTTGCTGATAGCTCTTTTTATTAGAAATTTGGTCAGTAGTGATCCTTAAAGGTGCTGATTCTGGCTACCTGTAAGGGTATCCCAGGTGGCATATATGACCATTTGCTTCCATGATAGTTATTAAAATATAACTTCATTCGTAGTATATTATGTTGTGGTAGTTAAGTTTAGAGAAAGGCAAAATGACCCATGTAGAGAGTGAAAAAATAAACGCCTCACTTGAGGATATGGAGTTACAGACAAGATTTTTAGTGGGACATGGGAGAGATCACACACTTTTGCCAAACTGATCTACCTCTTCTAGATGAATTAGCATGTCCTCACGTCCCTTGTTCTGCAGAGGTCAATACCGGAGATTTTGCCCTACATTGTTCCTAAGAATGCATGATCTGCCGTGTCCTTCCTGTTACTGCCAGCACTTCCTGCCCCTGTGCAGATTGAGAGACAGCGAGGTGTGGGGGTCGCCAGAGTGCAGGTGCTCTCCGGCCATGACAGCGTCCCTGAGACGTAGTCCCTCTGGTTCTGTTAGCATCATGATTAGTGTGCTGCATTCGCTAGCTTTCTGGTTTGCTTCCTGTCATGAGTAAATTAATCGTGTGAGGTTAGGAATAATATTCTTCCATTTTACTACTTGTTAAAAAAAAAAATACAGAAAACTTAGGGATCTTTGTATTCTTTACTTTCCCTGTAGTAATGGAACGACGATATCCCAAGGAAGTCCAAGATCTTTATGAAACAATGAGGCGATTTGCAAGGATAGTGGGGCCGGTGGAGCATGACAAGTTCATTGAAAGCCATGCATGTAGGTGGTTTTTTAACCTTGACCATATATTTCTGTGTGTGTGTGTGTTTATATAAACAGGAACGATAATGGTGTTTTTTGTGAAATTCTGTAAGTAAGTGGATTTTTTAAAAAATTATTTCTTCCCCTTTATTTCTCTGAGATAAATTTGGAACTTGGGGAATGGAGAAGAAAGCTTAAAAATATTAGTGGCTTTCCCCCCCCCGCCTTAGATAAACAGTAGTTTAGTAGCTTTTTCCCCCATTTTTAATATGGGAGTATGCAAATACATGGGGTTCATTATACTGTGATATACATGTATCCATCACCCAACTTCAGCAGTTAACCATCCACTGGCTGATCCAGTGTCATCTTTGCCACCCATTCCTTTCCCATCCTCAACTGGATTATTTTGAAGCAAATCATATTATTTTGTTCATAATTATTTTAGTATTAAAACTAGTTTCTAGGTGGGGACAGAGTTGGTTGACTCATGGAAATAATATATAGCACTTCCATCATTTTCCTGCCTTTTTTCTCTGAGAGAGATCTACATAGTTACCATTTGATTTCTCACTATAAAAAATTGAAGTTGTTAAGGCAGTAACGCCTGGACTGTAAAACAGTCTGGACTGAGGGGCTGAGTCTGTGCCTCTCATCATGAGATTCAGGTATTTGATTTTGACTCCCAAATTTAGTTCAGGACGGTACTTCATGAAGGCTTGTATCCTGTTCTCATTGTGCAGATATTTCTTGCATGACACTGCAGGCATTTATCTGAACCGGCTTGGTTGTCCTCACGGACACCCTGTTTAGTTGGCATTCTTTGTGTGATGTATCCTGGGTGGCTCATCTTTACTTCCTGTCCCAGTTTGTGCCATCCCTGGTTTATGTGTCACTCCAGGGAACTACACCCCGTGGATTGTCCAGGTTCTTCCTTCATCTGCTTTTTCAAAGCACCCAGATTTGAACATTCCATCACATAATAATCTGAGCAGTGCAACCTGATCTGTGTGTTCAGTGGAGGCAGAAATCTTGGTTTATGGAAAACACACTGCTCTTTTGTCCCTATAAGAGAAAAGCTGTAAAGAAACCATCAGGAACTTGAGCACAGAATTTTGTCCTTCCCTTGCAAAAAGGTCTGTGTCATGTAATACCAGAGACAGGTTTCATACGGAAATTTGTCTTTGTGGCTAGAACTTTTAACAAGGAATAAGTAGAGCAGGGAAACTTGGTGGTTTAAGAAATTATATTCATTACTACTGTAGCTAAATGAATTCAGCCAGGTCACTATGAATTGTTTCTAAGAAACAATTCCAGCTGCTTTCTGCAACTGGAGACAAGCCAAAAGACCACTGCAGTACATTTTTGTCAGCTCTTAAGTAAAATTTCTAATGGGATATTAGCAACAATTAGGATTCCCCAAATGGAATTGCCCAGTCTTTTATAGAAGGCAGAATTACTGAAAATATTTAGCAGTAAAAGTGCTCATTGATGTTGATGTTGTTTTTCCGATGTTTCTCTTTTTTGGGGGGATAAACAGTGGAATTTGAACTCCGAAGGGAAATCAAAAGGCTCCAGGAATACAGGACGGCAGGCATTACCAATTTTTGTAGTAAGTATGCTTGTGCTCCACACTAAATCAGAGGGCAGGTGCCTTCCAAACATATAAACAAGCTTTCTCATTTCAGAATGAGTTTTTGATCTTTCCAATAAGTTTCATCTATTTAATCCTTATAAATACCATTATATAGATTATCTGAGGTGAAATAAAAAGTATGACAGAGTTGCTGTTTGAGATTTAGGATTCTGTTGTGGCCTCTTAAAAAAGATTTTGTATTCCAACTTTTAGCCTCAGCCTTTTTAAATTTAGTGATGCATCATCTGATCATTCCCATTAAGCACACTTTAGTTGGTTCTAGGCACTTGCATCCCAGTTACTTGAGTTAGAGATGATTATATTCAGGGCACCTAACCATTCACCATGCATTGGACTGTACCCTTTGTACTTCACCAACTTAAGAGAGGGACTCCTCTGGTGGCTCAGACGGTAAAGCATTGCCTACAGTGTTGGAGACCTGGGTTCGATCCCTTGATTGGGAATATCCCCTGGAGAAAGGAATGGCAGCCCGCTCCAGTATTCTTGCCTGGAAAATCCCATGGACGGAGGAGCCTGGTGGGCTACAGTCCATGGGGTCGCGAAGAGTCGGACACGACTGAGCGACTTGACTTTCACTTTGAACTTAAGAGATAGGTATTGTTATTCTCATTTAATAGAGAAACTAAGGATGAAAGTGATTAAGTAACTAGTTGTAGTAGAGCCAGGTTGTAAGAGAAGACAGTTGTGTTAGCAGTTAAGAGCTGAAGTCTAGGCTTGGACAGCTTGGGTTTGGATTCTGGCTCTTTTACCAGATCTATAATTCTATTCGTTTCAATTTTCCAAGTCTCTTAGAGTTCATGTGAAGATTAAATTAGTGATGATGCATGAAAACATAGTATAGTACCTGACGCACCAAATCCTCAATAAATAGCAGTTTCTGTTGTTCTGTTGTTGTTTTGGGGATGGTCTTCAGCATTTCCTCCTTCCTGTTGGTTGAAAGCTGTCACCCGTTCACCCAGTGCTCAAGTTCAGCCCAGCAAAATGGCTCTTTATTTCTAACATTGGAAATTTTACAAAATTAAATTTAATGTGGAGTACTAATCCATAAATAAAAGTGGAACTCCTTAGGTTGAAGTCTTGTGGAGCCCAGGACCACCAGTATGTTCACAGTAATCCCTGAGATATTTTCATGGTAACCTGGGCCTCTGTGGAACTTGGCTTGAAACCCACTGGTTTGATATTTTGGATTTTTATACATTAATAGTGTGGAAAACACTCTACAGCTGTTAGCAAG
The DNA here is from genome assembly GCF_003369695.1 of Bos indicus x Bos taurus. NCBI lineage: Eukaryota > Metazoa > Chordata > Mammalia > Artiodactyla > Bovidae > Bos > Bos indicus x Bos taurus. Next base: position 14,821,213 of record NC_040094.1, read on the forward strand.
ATGCGTGTAAAGACTCTGATGCCAGATTTGGGTTGCCTGATGCTGGCTGTCTCCAGGAAAGAGGTGAACAGAATAGTAATAGTCAAAGAGGATTTATTTTTATTTGTAATCCTGACTGGTTTTTAAGGAACAGTGTATGTGCATAGCATTTGTGTGACTTGAAAAAATATATGGATAGAAAAAATAGAGCAGGAAGTAAATATAACAGTATTAAGTTACTTTTAGGGGATGGAAATATGAGCAACTCCAACTTTCTTTGTACTTTTCTGTTTTGGGGATTCCCTCTCTCAAATTTCTTAAAGGTAGAAAAGGAATAAACACATTTTCATTTCTTATCAAAAAAGAGATTTCAAACTAGGGGAAATCACTTTGTTTGCTCTTAGAAAAATAATTCTGGAAGCAGTTTTTCAAAGGAAATTAAAAAACGACTGGGAATCCCCTGGTGTCCAATGGTTAGGGCTCTGCGCTTTCACTGCCATGGGCCTGGGTTTGATCCTTGGTTGGGGAACTGAGATCCCACGAGCCTCACAGCAAGGCCACAAAAATTAAAAATTAAAAAAGATGAACTGTTTGTTGATGAGTTAGGAAGCCCTTTGGTTAGTTCTACTACCTTGTCATTGTAGTCACTTTTTTAACACCTACAGGTGCCAGGACCTACGATCACCTCAAGAAGACTCGTGAAGAGGAGCGCCTCAAGCGCACCATGCTCTCTGAGGTCCTCCAGTACATCCAGGACAGCAGCGCCTGCCAGCAGTGGCTCCGCCGGCAGGCTGACATGTGAGGAGTTAGTCCGGGGACACCTTCATGGAGCTTTCGGCCTTTACCTGTATTTTCAGACAGTCCCATGGGTGCCCTACCCTAAATGGCAGAGCTATAATAATTAGGTAGCTAGAAGAATTCAGAAAACTTGAGCAGGCTGTCTCAAACAGTACAGTACTGACAGTTTTGAGAAATGTAACTGGCCTCCTAGAATCCTACTTTGCTACTTTGGCCTTATTTTTTAAGATTAGTGTATTCCCTTGCCACACCTTCTTCTGTATCTACTGGTGTGATTTTCACTGGAAGATCAAATGCCTGCTTTTTGCTCATGAATGGTCTCTGTGATGTGCCATACCAGGATGTCTTCTTAACAAATCTAAGCAGTTTCCTTCCTGATTTCCTTTCCTGAGTTGTGTACAGTTGGGATAGCCTGTAAAAACATAGTCTAGTCTGTCTCATTACTTCTCTTCAAAGTAGCTGACCTGATAAATGTTACCCGGGATCATGGGCTTTGGGAATTGCTTTCTTCGATGTGACATAAGTTTAAATTCCTCTTCTTTTTTGTAGTGATTCTGGCCTGAGTCCTTCTGTTCCCATGACTTCGAATTCAGGTAATTATTTTTCAGGTTGGAGCAAGTCACAATTGTGGAGTTTTCATCTTGGGAATTATAGTGACCCAACAAATCCTCCCGCCTTTGTGGGAGCCAGGTGCTTAGGCAAAGGAATGGTGATTGTTATATAGATTCATAAACATCAGCAAGTTGTTAGAATCTTCATGGCCAAACAGGAACTTCCCTCGGGTTTACAGTACAAAGACGGGGAGGAGAGGACCTCAGACAGGTGTTTTTTCTATTTTACCAGTGTTCACAGGCAGTTTGTTTACTATGATTTTATCTACCACAAACTTCAAGATTGTCTCACAGGGGATAATTTAAAGGCTTTGTATCCTCCATGAGCAAGGAGGCACGTTACTTGCCAGAAAAGTAAGACTTTCTTTATAAGTTGGAGACTTAAAAGTATTTCTCTTTCTTATCTGGCATGTCCTATTTTGAGGTCAGTTTACAGGGCAAGATAAAGCCATATGATACCTGATAATCCTTGCTGCTTGGTAATTAATAAATGGTAGTGTGGGGTGGTATTAGTTGTAGAACGCTGATCTAAGATCATGGTGTTGTTTGCCTGTTTTCTTGGTTATCATTCATCCCTGCTCCATATAGTAGATTAGCCACTTTCGCTGATCAGAACATACAGACCACTCCACTGTTTACAGACTGGATTTGGCAAAAAGATAACCCATTTGTAGTTTTACCATTTTTTAAAGCTGGGAAAAACAGACCTTGTGATCCCATTCAAAAAATCTCCAATTCAGGACCCAGACAGGGCTCAGAGAAGGCCACTGCAGGGGTGATATATATATATATTTTTTTCATTTATTCCTGTGTTTCAAGTAATTACTTTTTAATATTCAGAGGAGAAAAGAGTCTTTTAGGGAATAGCCAAGACAGTTAAGTTTTATAAGTTTCTCACGTCCAAATCCTCCCCCAGTCTAAATACAGAAATAAGAAAATTTAACGTTGGCTAATTAAAGTGAATGAATGTACTTGACCTAGCTTCTCTGGTATTTGTGTTTTCTGAACCATTTGCACTCACTCTTGGCTGCTTCCTTGGCGGGCCATCAGCTTCCCTCAGCTCCAGTGTTTAGGTTGAGATGACTCTTTGCTCCTTTTCACACTCTTGAGTTGCTGCTAAGGCAGTGCAGAGTTGGAAACCTGAATCACTGATCATAACATAGCCTCTTGGAACTGGTAAGGCATTTGAGTGATCATAATCTCCGTTTCAGGGCATTTAGGGTCAAGCTAGGCCTGGGACTGCAGAGCAGCTCCCATTCCCTCTGTCGATATTAAAGGGAAGCCTGTTTCATTAAAGGGAAGCCTGTTTCGTTGCAGAGCGAGCTGTAACAGCCCCTCCCCCTGCTCTCCACCACCTAAGCAGCACCCCGCCCCCGAGAAGTGTAACGTAGTATTCTGCATTTTCTTTTGCTTAACACAGCCCATTCACTCAAGTGTACATTCAAAACAAATCCCCAGAGTTGTGCACATCAGGCTTCCCATCCTGGGCAGTGACCTCGTGCTTGGGGCTCTTTCTCAAGGTATGGGAGTTCAGCTCAGCCTCTGCTTTGCCATGTACTGGCTCACTGTTTCTCTGTGTGGGTCTTTCAGGTAAACAGGGCTACTTTGGGAGGAACAGATATTCCCTCAAATAATACATAATGAAGGGCCTTTTGCTGGCCTGACTCTGCCTTTGATCTCAAGGTGAACGGCACCTGGGTAATTGCCATGTCTGCCTGCACTGCTGGCAGAATGGCCAGTGTTAGGGAAGTCTGTCCTGCGGAGTTGTTATTTCCATTCATCAGCTGTCAAGACAGGCGGCATGGGACTTTTCTTAACTGGATGACATCTGGGCTGTAGATTTTAGAATCTTCTACTGGGTTAGGAAGAATAATCTTATTTGACTCTGAGGTATGTGTGATTATATGTGCATTTTATCAAGGCAAAGGGCACTTGACTTACTTTTTTTTTAAATTCTTTTCTTTAATCTTTATCTTATTTTTGGCTTTGCTGGGTCCTCATTGCTCTCGTGTGGGCTTGCTTGCTTAGTTGCAGCCAGCAGGAGCTGCTCTTCATTGCAGTGCGTGGGCTTCTCATGGTGCCGTCTCTTGTTGCAGAGCACCGGCTCTAGGCACATGGGCTTCAGTAGTTGCAGCACATGGACCCAGTAGTTGTCAAGGACATGGGCTTAGTTAGTCTGCAGCATGTGGAATCTTCCCCAGCCAGGGAGCGAACCTGTGTCCCCTGAGTCAGCAGGCACGTTATCCATGGCACCACTAGGGAAGTCCTTGACTTACTGTTTTTATTTTCAAGTGAACTTTGGGGTACCCGATATATAGTAGTTTTGTACCTAACAGGCCTGACCGTGGTGAACTTTGTTACACTTTTGACTCCTGAGGTACTGTCTCTCACAAAATACATGCCTTTTTCTGTCTGTATCTATAGGTAGACGAAGTGCACCGCCCTTGAACCTCACGGGCCTCCCTGGCACAGAGAAGTTGAATGAGAAAGAAAAGGAGGTAACAAAAAGAAGGGGGAGCTGGTTAGAGGAAAGAGAGTAGGGGCCGGTTATTCACTGAGTTGCCGTGAAAAACACATTATAGGATCAAACCCATCTTGCTCTGCTCACATCACACATGTGCACGTTCAGCTCTAGTCATCCTCAAGGTCTCGGTGTTAAGAACCGACCTTAGCAGGTCTCAGGGACTCCTTTCCTTATCACCCTGCCACCGTTCATCTGCTGAGAGAAGAGCATATGATACATAAATCTAAATAATACCAACTATCATTTATTGAGCATTTACCATGTACCAGATACTGTACTAAGTACTTTATTTACTGAATTTAATTTTTTACAAACTTAAAATAACTTATATATGGAAATGGTTATTTCCTATAAGAGTGGGCACTTTCAGAAGTTCTACTCTTATTCCAACAATATGACCATTATTTAAAGATTTTTGAGTTGTCTCCATGGTATGTATATAAACACAAAAGAGGAATCCATCATCATACATTGTCACACATTAATTTTGATTAAAAAAGCCATGACCTACTTTTCTTTTCCACCATAATCACTTAATCACTGGATGTGTCTTCTTATGACTGTTAGCTGTTTCTAAACTTTTAAGTCCAGCCTCAAATGAGTCATCATCAAGCATTTTCCAAATAATATGCAACAACTCTCAAGTCCATTCCAAAGAGGAATTCCTCCTTTGTTCCTGGTGTGCTCTTTTTTATAGTTCGCAAGATGGGTGTCCTCATCTGCCACTCCGTATCAGAAATTCAGGTCAGACAGAACGGAATAGGGGCTAGTATTAGACTTTTATTTTACCCAGTAGGAACAGTGAATATGAGTGTGGGAGGAGAAGGGAGTGTATGTTATATCCACGTGTTGCTGAAGAAGGATTGCCATTCTGATTCAAGTGTGGAATGACCCAGAGTTTCAAGCAGTTTTTTGTCCTTACTCACAAAATGGTGACCTCAGACTGTTCATTGCTGGATAAATGGTAGGTGAACTGGAATTAAACCAGCTTTTTGGATCTTTAGTAGTTAAAGTGACCTCTTAGCAAGATCTCTAGACCTCCTTTCCCTCCAAAGTAGGAAGTCTAATCACAAAAGTAGGGACTATGGGCTTATGCTGATACCAGACATAATGTGATTCACACTTGGGAACCCAAGTGTCAGCACCCCCACCCCGGGCCCTGCGACTCTTCCCTGACAGGCTGGGCCAGAACGTGCCGGGCCTCTGCCCCAGGCCAGTCCTCAGGACACAGACTTACACCCCGGGACAAACCCCGGGGAGCCGGCCGATAGGTGCCGCAGCTCTCCCGGCATCACCCGCAACCTTTTTCTGTCTCCTGAGACTGTTCTCATCAAAGAAAAGACGGAATGGAATGTGGTCTATCCACCAGCAGCTCCTGTAAATAGTTGGAGGTTGATGTCACTCTTTACACTTTATTATGGCTATACCTGCTGGATTAAATTTTAAGACTGACAGATGTTAATGTTCATTAAATTTGCCATGTCTTTCAGCTCTGTCAGATGGTGAGGTTGGTCCCGGGAGCCTATTTAGAATACAAGTCTGCTCTATTGAACGAATGTAACAAGCAAGGAGGCTTGAGACTGGCACAGGCAAGAGCACTCATCAAGATAGACGTGAACAAAACCCGGAAAATCTATGATTTCCTCATCCGAGAAGGATACATCACCAAAGCCTGAGGCTCCCCAGGAGTGTGGCGGGCCAAAGGACCGCACGGGCATTCTGGAGCCTTGTTTTTGAACTGAATTCTCATTGTGAAAAGAGGGGAAGAACAAAGGAAATCTTCAGTTTTATTAGTGTCTGCTTTCTTCTCCACCCGGCTTTAAAATACTCCTGTTGTTGGTATTGTGCTGCAGAGTTATGTGCTAGATAAGCTATTGTTAATTGTGTGTGGGCATTCATTCCTAACACCTCTTGTAACTAAAACAAGAACCATAGTACCTCACATCACAGTGTTAGTAGAAATAGAACTAAACCAGTGTGTAATCCCAGGAGTCCAGCTCAGATCCTTGTACCTGCTTGGGAGGTTGGTTTTCTGATTATGTTTTGCCTTCAAACGTTACAGATAGATTTGAAATAAAGAGGTTATAGTGAGAGAAAGCTTTCTCTTTCTGTCTAAGGGTTTCTTTTTAAGCTGACAACTCATGTTTATGAGTAGAAAGGAGGAAAACCTCCCCATGATGGTCTTGTCCCAAACTGTACTTTGTTGAATGTCTGGCTCTGTAATCTGCAGTCCGACTGTCTAATCTGCAGAAGACTTTTGAGGAGGTAGCAATGGACATAAAATGTCTCTGTTATTTTTAGAATTGATTAAAATGTTTTGCTACTTAATTTGTGGGTTTGTCAAATATTCTGGTCACTAAAGCACACTTAGGGTGTTGGATGCCCACCTCGTCACGCTGCACTGCCTGTGCTAACACATGTGTCCTGGGCTCGCCCCTGTTGTCACCGGGGGCTTCCCGGGATACCAGGTCCCCGAGGATGGAGATGATTCAGTTAATTTCAGCATTGCTTGGATGACACCTGAACCCTAGTTTCTCAACGGTGAAAGGGTAGCCTACAAGAAGAGCTAGTTTTAAAACAAAAGGAAAGCCCTTTCATGTGTGGAACTCACTAGGTATGAGGGTGAGTGACTCCACCACATCTGAAAGTTGGTCCTTACATCTTTTTGCACAGTAGGAAGCCAAACTCAGAGGGTTATCCCTGTTCCGTTGGAAGCAAACAGAATCTTCACAAATTACCTCCGATAGCTGACTGATTCTTTAGTTCTTTCATCATTCAAAATACCTAGTTCAAATAGTGTATACTTGGTTGGAAATATCGGCACAAACTTCTTGGCTGATGTAAATATGCATGTGGTTTGCTAATGGACTTCATCTAGGGTTTACAAATGAAAAGGAAACTCAGGATCTGAAGGAATTAGAAAAAAGGACTTCGGTATTTTAAAAGGGTGGCTTGTGGTTTTCTTTTTTTGTTTTCTTGACATAGTCCTATTTTTAGAAAACAGTCTATCACCACCATCACCCCAAGTTGATTATAAAGGGATTGCCTCTTTTTTTTTAATGCTAAGACTTTTAAAAAATATATTTATTTATTATTTTTGGCTGCACCAGGTCTTCGTTGCTGCACATGGGCTTTCTCTAGTTGTGGTGCTTGGGCTTCTCATTTCTGTGACTTCTCTTGTGGCATACGGGCTCTAGAGTGTGGGCTCAGGAGTTGTGGCACACGGGCTTAATTGCCCTTCAACATGTGGAGTCCTCCCAGACCAGAGATCGAATGCGTGTCCCCTGCATTGGCTGGCAGATTCCTAACCACTGGACCCCCAGGGAAGTCCAGCTTCTTTGAAGTATTGTTCTAAAAGTGCATTAGATGTCAGTGTCGGGTGATGTCCGCTGTAGCCTGAGGTCCTTAATCTTGATTAAGGAAGGCTTCCTGGGAGAGGTGAGGTTTTGAGGCAATGATAAGATGGAGATGAGAGAAATAAAATGGCAGATGGAAGAGGGAGACTGTTCCAGACATCGTGGGTGGAGGAGGAGGTGGAGGCAGCCATGGGAGTAAGGAAAATGGTGCCAAGAGATTTAGTTGGCTAAGACACAAGGGGCAGCTGTGGTGGTTAGGAGTGGGAGGACGGCGGGACAGTCTGATAGAAACCTTGGATCCAGTTGAAGTCTGAAAAGCTGATTGGGGAATCAGATTTGATGAAAATGGCATGGTTGAAAACAGTGACAAAAATAAGGCTGTAATTTCAAAAGACTAGAGTTTAGAAAGTGGGATTGTTATGGTTTTGGTAAACCCAATTTTGCAGAATTTAAAACTTAAAATTCTAGGGGATTTCTCAAACCAAGCCATAATTTTGGGTGAGGAGTACTCAAAAGTAGTCACTATCCTTTTGCATTTATAATAGAAAAGCATTTGCTGATATTTGATGTCGCTAACTAGCTTACTACATTATTTCCTTCTTTCCTTCTTGTCACCAAAGGAAGGCCCTTCTTACTAAAAATCCAGAGCTAGCAAGAACTTTTCAAAGAATATTCCATCCTTCCCCTTTTCTGCTAGATGGGATTGGCCATAAGCCAACTACATTGATACAGGTCTTTCTTGGTCCAGATCATCTCAGAAGAAGGAAAGTTTAAAACTCAACAGTAATAAACAATGAATAAAGATCTTTAACTGTGAAGGATTTTTATTACAATTTAAAGGATTTCTGTTGGAACTTTTTCTTTCTGTCAGTGACCCCTTGTGCTCAGAGACTTTAACAGTCTCTACTGAAACAAACTATTTGTGATTTATCTCTTCTTGGGTTCCAGTTTTCATCCTTTTATTGTTTACACCTCCCCCCACCCCAAGCCCCCATTTTAAATCTGGACTTGGTTAACCAGTCACTGCTAAATGATAAGAACAAACTTCCCAGTTTTGAGTAATGAGATCCTCAGCTTGTGGTTACGGGAAAGCGAAGACGACCAGTGACATTCATCAATAACAAAGTTCTACTTGGGAAGTCATTCAAACTGTTAGGTAGAGTAGGGAAAAGGAGCCCAAAATGGTGGTGGCTTAAAGACAAGGAAGGGAAAAGCCTGCGAAAATAGAACAAAAGAAGGTCTGAGGACCGGAGTAAGGACCTCAGGTAAAACAAACAATGCTCCTGGCTGGCCCAATTTACACAGGACAGGCCCAGGGAGAGAAAAACATATAAAGAGAGGAGCCAAAGCTAGCTCGCTCTCTTTCTCTCTCTCCCCCGCGCGCTGGGGTGCTCTTCTCCTCGTGTCTTTGGATTGACGTGCCCTCACGCCTCGAAGGTGGATTTTCCTGCTATCTTCTAAATAAAATAGAGCTGTAACACTGAGCCGTAACACTGATTTGTCTAAGAGCTATAACACAATCCATTCGAGACCTGAGACCTATAACACAGTCTATCCAAGACCTGAGAGCTCACGGTCTATCCAAGACCTGAGAGCTGTGACATGCCAAGGGGGCTTTAATGTCCGTCACTCCAAATCTTTGTTGTGACGAGACAAAGAGCCGAGGAACATACACTTGCGTGACATCACTTTAGGAAAAATGTAGATATATAATAACTAAAGTTTCCAGCATGATGAGTCAGAAGACCAAACATAGAAGCTTTGGAAAGCTAACTCGTTTGTAACTCCGAAACACCTTGACTGGTTTCCAAGCAAGAGAGCTGTACTGTGTTCTAAACAGCATTCTGGAATATCGCCCATTCTTTGTTTAAAATTTATTAATTTGGCTGTGCTGGATCTTGCTTGTGGCACATAGATAGGGGCTTTAGTTGCAGCACTTGGAATCTAGTTCTCTGATCAGGGATTGAACCCAGACTCCTTGCCCTGGGAGCATGGAATCTTAGCCATTGGACCATCAGGGAAGTCCCTCTTCCATTCATTTTTAAGGATGTCTTTGTAGATACCTTATACACTGTTATTAACACAAAAAGCTTTCCTACACCTTGCATGTACCTGGCTTTTTAATCTGAATTTCTGAAAGTTAGTTCCATTCAAGAGGAAGCTTTGCTTTCCTTTCCAGTGTGTTCAGCTGGATGCGAGTAACCTCTCCCAGATCGGCCAGAAAGGACCACCTCTGCTACAGTGGGACACTGCCATGTCTGTAGCCTGTGCAGAAGAGGTAGCCCAGCCATAATAAAGACTTTCCCTTCAGTCGGACACAATAACCGGCCCTCTGCATGAAATGTAAGTGATACTGATCTCGGGGTGCAAGGAGAGCCAGAGCAGCCTGGACAGGACGGCAGTGGCCGTGCTGACATGGACACTTGTTTGGGGAGAGGGAACAGTAGTGAAGAGTAGCTTGGAGGTATCTTGGAACCGAAGTCTCCTATCCACGGAGTCCTCATTGGCATTGTATGCTGCTTCTGCAGGCTAGAGGGTGGGGACAGGTAAATCATTTCCCAGAAACTTGGAAAGCCGGTTTTTGTTTCTAATGGAGGCAGTTCTTTGTCTGTTCATTGTTTGCCTTGTTGCTTTGGCTTCTACCAGTTGAGATGCACTGAGATAAACTGCCCTTTGATTCAACTGACCAGCCTTACAAGGCAAGAGACACAGGTACTTGAAGGATAAATGTCTTGCATCTGTCATTAAAATTCCTTTGTCACTATGAGTTACTTGCTTGGTATGTGTTACGTACTGGGCCCCCTTCCCTGTTAAGAGTAGGAATAAGGAAGTTGAGATAAGAATGTAGAAAATGACCATTAAAATGTTTAATACCCCAAACTGAAAGCTACAAAAATGTTGATTTAATAGATACAGCCTTGAATAGCACCATACCTCCCCTTGTCTTTGAAAGCTGTGGTTAACCTATGCCAGCCCAGATTTGTTTTTCATCTTTCTGGGCTGGGTAATTAAGTCCGAAGCACTTACATTCTACTGTCGAGCACAGGGGATGGATTTCTGTGGCAGCAGATAAACCATTTGATTGAATTAATCTCATGTTCTTAATCAAGCCACATGGTTTTTCTGCTTTCTCTGGCCTCCTGGAGATATTACATGACAGCTTTCAGGTAGTTGGCGATTAGTCTTGTCTTGGTCGAGTTATGTTGATCAGAAGTAGCATCTCAAGAAGTGTGGAGAGGAGAAGGCCTCACAATTGTTTTAAGAAGCCAGCACTTTATTACTAATCAAAGCAAAAAATGCTGAAATGCTGTCATCGCCATTGTGAACTGACAGCTAATTGCCAACTCGTAACACTTCCAATGTACCTCTCTCCTCCCCGGAGAGCTTTCCTTCCAAGTACACTCCCCGTATCTGTATTGTTGGCTAACCTAACCCTCTTTTCTCTCACTAAACAATAGATAACTATTTGAATTCCCCGTCCCACCCCCCACCCCCATTATCACAACATATAACATTATTTTAAGAAGTAAAAAAATACTGGCACCTGCACTGTGGAGTTTAATTTTAATGTTCCCAAACAGTATACCCTATTGGAAAACTGAGTTGGGACTAAGTATCTGATGTTCTTATTTCAGTTTCCGATCTTAGGATGTTGTCTAAGATGAAAAAAGCCATTTTCAGGGTAATTTAATCGCTTTTCCCCAAAATCATTGAAAAGGGGTGAAAAGTTCAGAAGTGCCATGAAGACACCAGCTCCCAAGTACCAGGGGCCTCGGAGATGGGTGAACTGAAAGGAACGCTCAGGAGAGGAGGAGAGCACCGCAGTGGGCCAACCGTCACCGCGTGGGAATTTGCTTTGCCTTTGAGAGGTGGAACGGTTTTCCCATACAGTATCCTGTGGGGAGCCTCTTTTTAAGCAAAGTCAAACTGCAGCAGAAAAGCCACTGGACTGGGGGCAGGAGCCAGAGCCCTATTTTTTTTTTTTTTTTTGCCTAGAGGATGACATCTTGAGAGAGAGAGAGAGAGAGAGAGAGAGAGAGATATTTTTTTTTTTTACCAAAGGACATTTATCTAAGCTCTAGCCACAGGTAGGTGACAGCAATGTCCATCTTACCTGGCTGCCCCCACCCCCTGCTAAGATCTTTGCCTTGTTTTGGGTGTGCATAGTTTCAGATTCAAGACACCTGTCAGATCTCAGTGAGCATAGGTTTAGCTTCAATGATGTAAAGCAAAACGCTTTTGAGAGCAAAATCTCCCAGGAGTGTCTCCACCCCCAGCAACTGCAGAAAAGAAGGCGTTGGTGGGAGAGAGGGGTGGCTATAGACGTCATTGCATCTTCCAGATCCCAGCTGTGACCTGGCTCAGAGTTTTACAGTTAAAAATAACCAGGGCTTAGAGTTGGGGGGGGGGGGGGTGGTAAACTGTTTCGTCTCCATGGAAACAAGGAGGAGGGTGGGGGGAAGCCGAGCCTTGGATTTCCAGCAGATGTGGCAAGAGGGGGCGGATGTAGGGGCTGGGAGTTTAGAAGCCCTCTGGTGAAGGAAGATATCCCTGATTAGCATCCAGATTGTAGTCAGACATTGCTCCAGGGTTCTGGAGACAGAACTGCAGAGGTTATGTTTGTGACAATGTATACATTTTGGGTGGGTGCAGTCCTGTTTGAGGCTTACAATTTCCTGTAACACAGATTTGCTACTATTTGGCAAAGCAGAGAGCAGATGAGCAACACAGTAGGGTAGATGCTGCCTTCTAACCAATCTGGGAACCTCTGCTACACCCCCACCCCTTCAGTTGCCCTTGTTTTTATTTGTATACTCAGAGGTTTGACATCAGAATATTGTCACAATTTACAACTAGAGGGGGCTGATGTTTGCAACCTGGGACCTGGGCTAATATGGTCATTAACTCCCTTGCAGTAGGATCAGGTTTTTTCTCTTTGGTATTGTAGGAGATTATGCAAAGTGGCATTAATTACCTAATAAGTCCTTAAAGTTATCTCTTACCATTTCTGGTATTATTACTACAAGAGGTTACTAACTTGTGGTGGGGGAGGAGGTATTTTATTTTTTCATTTCCCTTTTCTTTGAAGGTTTCCTTTGAAACAATTTTTTCCCCTCAAGAAATACATGAATATATTCTAGTTAAAGAAAAAAAAATCAAATCCCTCTATTTTCCTTTTTAAATGACGGGTGCATATGCTTTCTTGTTTACCTGTCTGGCATATTGGGGTGACTTAAGTGCTAATCTTTGTACTGCTACTTAATAATAATACAACCTTGGGCAATCTTTTTTAACCCCTCATTTCTGAACTATGATTGATAAAAGCTACCCAACTGTGTTTGATGAAGATAAATGGGATAAATAAAGTATATAATTCACCTGACACCTCCCTTCCCTTCCCATTGGGCCTTTAATATTTTCATTTAACTCCAGCCAGGTATGAAGCAGCCTTTGATTTTCCCTGGTAAATGGTAAATTCACACCACGATAAAGTCTCACAGAGGGACACTAAGCTCTGAAGAACACAGATCAAATGTTAAAATAGGCACAGGTGCATTTTTTCATGGATGTTGTTTATATTGGAATCTTCATCACTGTGCATCATTGCCACAGCCCCAGGGTTGAATTAAGGGCGGAACGTTTCAGAGACAGATAGATAGATACTAAATGTCTAGTTATCCTAGACATGTTGCAATAATATTTCCTTATATAATGCCTAGCTCAAGAAGCTTGAACTCAGGTTACAAAATTGTAGGTACACTGTAAGAAAACTAAAAAGTCAGGCATGGAAGAAAAAAAATCAGAAAAAGATGCTAATAGTTGTTTCGTTAAGTAGTAAAATTAGGGGTGATGCTTTCAGGTCCCTCTCTATCTCTCCTGGGTGTTTTGTTTTTTTGTAATGTGACTTTTTCATAGATGGAAAAATAAATTACATGAGAACTAGTAAGACTGTACAAATAGAAGTTTATAGTATTTTGCAATGAATAATATCTAGTTAATCCTTATGATAGCCATATAAGGCGCTATCTTACATCTTATAAAATAGCACAAGCATTAGGCAAGTTTCTATAGTAAATGAAATATGTTTTTTTTATTTCTACCCCTCTTGTTTTGGGGGTTTTTTTTGTTTTTAAATATTTTCCACATTTATACAGTTTTCTCCCAGATACCTCGTGTCCACTGTCCCTCTTAAATGTGTGAGAGGACAATAACATCAAGCTTTACTTCCCTGGGGGACTTGCCTTTTTATAGCTATTAATGGCATAGACTCTGGAATTGCAGATATTAGTAAGCAGGCATTCCATTCCAGACCCCTGGGACCTGATGACCCCCTGAAATCAAGATGCTATAGACTGGGGAGCCCTGAACACAGCTATCTTCCACTTGTGACAGATACGTCAAATCTGTCACCCATTTGTTAACCAGAAGAAGCAATACAAGTGGAAGATGCAACTATTTGAGGGACTCATAAAGGTCTGATTAGTCTCAGGAGCAGTCATTGCCCAAGCAATTACGGAAAATATTTTTGGAAAGGCAGACATCAGAAGCCAAGCAGAGTAGACGTTTCCACCCTCTTATTTACTGGGTCTAATCAGATCAGCTCTTATTTTGCACGGAATCTACACTGCTCTAAAGCACTGCTTATATAGATGTAGTCAGGAGCATCCACACCTTCCCTGGGCACAGACAAGTCAGATTTTTACAGCAGACGATCTCTAAGACGTTCCTACAACTAAAATAATTGACACCTTTAAATGTACCTATTTATAGTCTAGTAAAGCACTGCCCAGTAAGGAAGTCACTGGCCTCATGAGGCTATTTACATTTAAATTGATTAAAATTAATTACAATTTAAAAGTCAGTTCTTCAGTCACACTAGTCACAGTGCAAGAGCTCAAAAGCCACGTGAGGCTAGCAGCTACCGTACTGGACAGTGCAGTACAGGTAATCTCCAGCCCCCAAAGTTCTATCCGACACTGCTGGTCCCGAAGACAATACCTTCAAACTGCATTTTTTTGTCGAGGCCTCTGTAAACCCACGTTTCCACATTCTGTAAAGGGATAAAGCACCTCCCTACCCACAGGCATATATGTACAGTCACTAAATGATCTTTCTGAGTTTAGCACTTCTTCCTACTTTCCTTAATCTCTAGATCTTTACACATACATTACACTCAGCACAAACTTTATTTTAGCCCTCCTCCCTCCTCTTCGCTGATGAGGATTTGATTCTTCATGGTAGGCTTAGTTCTACAATGTGTGAAAATGCCCAGTTCCTTGTCACCAAGGAGCTGTTCTGGAAACCTGCCTTCTGTGTAATAAACAAGCTTGAATCTGAAGAGGGATGTATCTATGCGTGCTGCTGAGTCACCAAATTGAAGGAAAGACTGTGGGGGGAGAAACAGAGAGGAAAGCAGCATACAATCGTTTCTATTAGAGATTTTGCTATTTTGGAATTGGCATGTCAAAAATAAGTCACTGGATGAATTGATGGTGGCGCAATTTGGTACTGCAAGATGCCTTTCCCAGGCAAGATTTGAACTAATGTGTTATCCTGAATCAGATTCTGCATTGTTCTCTCTTCGAAAGATTAATTTTGCTTAATTTTAAGGCTTTCTCTCTTTATGATGGGAAAACTAGACATCTTTCCATTCTAGGCCTTTTTAGCTCCCTTAAGATGATCACTAAAATGGCTTTGATGTTATATTTTTGTCTGGAAAGCAGACAGAACTTTTGGATATTCCTGCACCCACGGAATGACTCGGAATCCGGTTGGAGATCAGAAAGAGCATGAAAAAGCCTCAAAGCTTGCGGTTGAAGATGCAGGAGGTCAGGAGAGTGGGATGCAAACCCAAAGCGCTGTGTTCACATCCCTCACCCATCCCTCCTCCCAAAACTATGATTACTCGTTTGACTGATCAGCAACTCTGATGCCAATGATTTACACCCATGAGGAGCTGGGTCTGGTGACTAAAGGGCTGGGTGTGGAGTCGGGACTCTCAGGAGCCTGACTCACTGCCCAGCCTCGAGGAAGTTGTTTATACCTCCCCTTGCCCGCCAGGGCAGGGATGTATTGAATGTCCGCTCTGCATCTACTCAGGTTATAGAGGGACAAACCTACATTAAAAAGAAAAAAAAAAAGACCCTCAGAGTGACACAGCAAATAAGCCCTCCATGAATTAATGCATTCAGCCTGCGCTCCCGAGACCCTCAGCCCTGCCTTGGAGGCACAAGGTGTGGACTTGGTGTTTTGAAACTCAGGTGGTACCTGTGGTTCATGACAGTGGGTTGGCGGTCTTGGGGCAGGCAGAAGATGGCCACTGCTGCTGCTACTGCTGCTAAGTCGCTTCAGTCGTGTCCGACTCTGTGCGACCCCAGAGACGGCAGCCCACCAGGCTCCCCCGTACCCGGGATTCTCCAGGCAAGAACGCTGGAGTGGGTTGCCATTTCCTTCTCCAATGCAGGAAAGTGAAAAGTGAAAGTGAAGTCGCTCAGTCGTATCAGGCTCTAGCGACCCTATGGACTGCAGCCTACGAGGCTCCTCCGTCCATGGGATTTTCTAGGCAAAAGTACTGGAGTGGGGTGCCATTGCCTTCTCCGAAGATGGCCACATCTATAGCCATTTCTGGGCTTCTTTGGTGGGTCAGACGGTAAAGAATCGCCTGCAATGCGGGAGACCGGGATTCGGTCCCTGGGTTGGGAAGATCCCCTGAAGGAGGGCATGGCAACCCACCCCAGCATTCTTGCCTAGAGAATCCCCATGGACAGAGGAGCCTGACGGACTACAGTCCATGGGGTGGCAAAGAGTCGGACACGACTGAGCGACTAAGCACAGCACATAGCCCCTTGAGTCTCTGACAACATAGCCTCCCACAGTCGCTGGAAACTGCCCATACCTGCCCAAGCAAAATTCAGCCAACAGCTGCCATGAGATTTATTTTCTCTTCCCTCTTTGGTTCCAACTCCGGGCTCCCCCTTGCAGGATGGAAGGTGGGGGTAGGAGATTAGTCACTATCTGCAATCTTCACACCTTTTATATTTGTATCGTTTTCTTGCCTTTAACCCTCTCACATCCACAAAGTACCCTAGTTCGCCATCCCTTGGCCCTCGCCGAAACCTAGTTTGGAGGAAGACGCTCAAGTGGGAAAACAGCAGCGTTGGATGTTGTGACACAGACGGGGACACCGCTGCGGTCCTTTGAGCAGAGGTCTGCCGGGGTACTAGGGATGCGCGCGCGGGATGCCAGACTCGGCGGCGGAGCGAACAGTGCGCACGCGCGCCGCCTGCAGCTCCGCGCGCCCCCGGGTCTGCAGGCCGGGCGCTCGCCGCGCGCCTCTCGCGCCGAGGCCCCGCTCCCGCCCCGAGCGCCGAGGCCCCGCCCCCTACCCGAGCGACCGCCCCGCCCCCGTGAGAGGGCGGTGGGGCGCAGCGAGCGTGCGCGCGGCCCGCCCCGGGCGCGGGCGGAGGAGAGAAGGAAGGGTGCGCGCGGCGGCCAGCCCGCAGACGCCGGGAGCCGCGCAGCAGAGAAGAACGCTGGCCGCGAGCCTGGGCGAGCCGGTACGGGGCCCGCGGGCTCGGGCGGGGGGCAGCGGGCGGGCGGGACTTGGCGCCGACCGGGCCCCGTGGGCCCTAGCCGGAGCGGACAGCCATGGGCCCGCGCGAGCCGGGTCTCCAGAAACTTTGTGCCGGCGTCCCCCACCTGCTCCCGGGAGCTTCTCGCATCTTCTGGTCGGCGGGGAGAGGAGAGGCCCGGCGACCTCCGCCGCGACCCCTCCTTCCCGCCCGGCCCCGCCTCGCGGGCGCTCGGAGCACCTCCCAACTCCGGCCGCCCACCCGGGCTGCTCTCCTGCTGCGGCGGCGCCTGGGCCCGGGTCCCGGCCCTCGGCTCCTCGCGAGCATCCTCTCTGCTCCCCTCCCCCTTCTTGACCCCTCTGCTCCCCGGTCCAGCCATGGCCTCTCTCTGCCTCTTCGCCCCGCCGCCACCGTTCTCCGGCTCCGAGCCTCGGGAGCGTCGGCGGCTTCTTGCCTCTTCCGAAGGTTTCTGGTGCATTGATAGAAGCAACTTGACTTTCAGCAATGCCAAGTATTCAACTTGAGGGTTTCTCTACGGTGGTGGATTGGTGTGCACAGTGCCAACGTTATCTTTTTATTTCTCTTAAGTACCCTTGCTCCAAAGCGAAGTTGAGTTCTTGTTTGTGTGCGAGAGGAGTTAGTTGCATGTTGTATGTAGCTGCCTTCTCTGGATTGTATAACTATATTTTATTTAGGTGGATGTTGCCAATGGTACCAGCTACTGTTATGGTAACTGGGCATCCCAGAGGCAAGGGAAGGAGGTGTGACTTTAAAATGCAGTTCTACTGTGTAGGGATTTTTTTTTTTTAAGTACCGCGTTCTTTTCATCCAGGAAGACCTCAGGGCATTTAGCATGTGTTAACTAGCTGTTCTTAGTTTTATGAGCGAGGTAGGTAAAGAGCAGTACCATCCTATTTTACAGATGTGGACATGGAGGCAAAAAGTCAGGTCCTGATTCTTTACTCATCTGAAAAGAATATGGACCAGGGTTCCTGGAATTCCTAGTCCGTGAGGGATTCTTAGTCAGAAGTGTCATGGAATGTTGGAACTGACTCCCTGAGATTGTACAGAGCAGTTAAAAGCCACAGAGGCTGGAACTGTCAGCATCTCCATGCTTGAGACTCAGCGGTGTCACAGAGTTAAGTGATACCAGACAAGTCATAGCTGCTCTCCGTGTGTTTCCTGCTCTTTACAACCAGAGGAACAAAGGTGCTGTATTCTTTCCAAAGTTATCTGAACGCGTGTGGAAGCTCCACTGTCTTGCGCTGCGTTTGGTGTTTCGTGATTGTTCCTTATTGTGGGCTCCTAGAGGCCTCCATTCTCGGGTTGTCTTTAGAAATGCGGGGAAGGAGGCACCCGTTAGAATGAATAGCTGCCTCTTCAGGAGACACCCCTGAGCCTTCACACCAGAGACAGGCTGAGGCAGGGACCCTGACCTGGGTGGGGGCAGAGGGTTGCCTTGTGAAGGTAGGAAGGCGCCCTGCACGGGCGGCTTGACACATGGGCCCTATTCCTGCCTCCAGCTCTGACTCATCTTCTGACGCTTGGGGGAGGAGAGGTAGATGCTTGATATTTTTGGCTTTCCCCCCATAAAACGGGAGACAGTTTCCTTCATTCCAAGGCTTTTGAACGTCACTGTCCAACGTGTCTGTCTATGCTGAGTTCTCAGTTGAACTCTCTCACAGTGGTTGAATGCAGGTATGATTTCTGCAATATTCTTTAATACAATGGTATAAGTATATATTCTTATTATTTAAAAAAAAAAAAAAAACTGGCCAGGTGTGTAAGTCCAAGAAATCCTTTAAAACTTTAGCATTTTTACATGTTGGCTCCTAAGGAGGAATCTTTGTTTGGTAGATTCTTTCGCAATTGGGATTTTATTTTAAGGCAAGATGGTTTACAAATACTTTTTCCCAATACCACAAGAATTAAACATTCTGTTTTAAAAAATTAAAACTTTACAGATAAGATTAAAACTTTCTTTTGAGCATCTGTCGCCAAAGTAATCGCTGTGTATATTTTTATTGGTTTATGTGTTTTCTTTCAGACTTTGCTAAGCATTTTTTTGAATGTTTGTACAGAATGATTCTTTTTTCTGGTTTGCATAGTCTGAAAACTTCTAGCTTTGCTTTTTTTTTTTTTTTCTGAGTGACATTTTTAACTATTTTATTTTATTATTTTTAAGTATTAACTTTAAAATGTCCTGTTTATAGACACTTGGTTTCTGTCTAGAACAGGTAGCTATGTGCTTTTAGTCCAGCTAGTCATTAAGTTTTACTAACCCTGATAGCACTGGTAGTATTTGCTCCAGACAATAGGCAAATGATCCTTTCTTAACTTTAAAACAATTAAATCATTAAGATCCTTGGTGCTTCTCTTGGTTGCAAAGGAAAACTTTGCCATTAAAAAATCTCGTATATTTGTCTTTTCTTTGCTTGTGAGGAGGCGTAAAAGGGAGTGGAAGGCGAAGGGAGTTGCTGAAGCAACAGTCCTGGGTGTAAACTTAGCGAGCGTTTAAGATGATAGCTTTAGTTATTTATGACAGTCTCACTGGGGTGAAGACAGAGAAAGGAAAACATTAACGTTTTCCGTGAAAACTGTTCAAATCAGTAATTTCAGAAGATAGATGAGCTAAAACAAAATTCACGTCCAAGAGTTTATGGGCTCCTGGTCGTCCAGTGGTTAGGACCCTGCAATTTTGCTGCTGAATCCTGGGTCTAGTCCCTGATCAGGGAAATTAAGATTTCACAAGTTGCTGGACATGGCCAAAAAAAAAGAGTTTATGGATTTATGTGTTAGACATTTATTAAGACTTCTGCTATGTGAAAAGTTAAGTGCTGACTACTGGGGTAGAAGGCAAATAAGGTCACTGACCTCATGAAACTGACAGGCGGTAGTGATATTCCAAGCAGAAGGATTCTCTCCCCAGATTGGCCAGAATTTGTAAGGCTTCTGAATTCCTGAAAACCAACATTGTGTTTATTTAACCTTTCTTAAGTTGTGAATAGTAGAACACAAAAGGGTATAAAACATACATGGATAACTTAATTATTTTAAAGAATACACAGCTGTAACCATCTTGCAGGTCAGGAAGCACCCTCTTTCCCAATGACCACCTCTCTCCTCACCCTAGAGGTAACCTAGCCAGTACTAGCTTCATTTTTGTGAAAATCATCCCCTTTCTTTTCTATAGTTTTTATCACCTAAATATATGTATATTTTAGTTAATTAATTTCATTTTTGGCTGCTCTGGGTCTTTGTTCCTGTGCACAGTCTTTCCTTGGTTGCGGTGAGTGGGGGCTGTGCTCGTTGCGTGGTGCAAGCTGCTGCTTGCGGCTTCTCTCGTTTCCGAACTTGGACTCTACGTACACAGGCTTCAGCAGTTGTGGCTCACAAGCTTAGTTGCCGCGAGGCATGTATGATCTTCTAGACCAGGGTTTGAACTCATGTCCTGTGCATTGGCAGGTGGATTCTTATCCACTGTACTGCTAGGGAGGTCCTGTCACCTAAAGATTGATCTCTAAACAATATAGTTTCATTTTGCCTGGTTTTCATCTTTATGCAAGGAGAATCAAAGTAGGTATTCTTGTAAATCCTTTCTTTGGGGGTGGCAGCCCATGTCACATATGTGTATATATGTAAGTGTGTGTATATATACATTCATATATGTATTTACACATGTATATGATTTTTTGGTTTGAATTCTTGCTGCATTACAGTTTTTTAAGATTCATCCATGTTGTTACCTGTGACTGTAATTAGTTCATATTTGCATGAATATTCCACATTTATCTATTTGTCATCTGCTGTTGATGGACGTCTGAGTTCTTTCTGGTCCAGGGCAGATGAGTATTGCTGTGTCATAGATGCGCGTATCCTCAACTTTACTAGCTGAGGCCAATTTTCCAAAGTGGTTGTACCAATTTACATTCCTCCAGTGGTGTCAGCCTTGAATTTATAATCCACTGTGCTTGCTGTTTAACCACAATATGTTTGGATATTTCCTGAGTGAATGAATAAATGTCACAGAGGTGGTTTGATTTGACCCCTGGCCCTTCCTGTACCACTGTATTTTTATATACTTATGTTTAATTGTATGGTTTGATCTAACATAACACCCAGCGCCAGAGATGGTTTTCCACTCTATGGCTGAGAAATATACAATAGAATCCTTCCAAAGGTCTTTTTTTTCTTAGATAGATGTGTAGTTACAGGGCAATTTAAAGATTGTAAAAGGAAGCATTAAAAATTAAAGTGTCTAGTAGTCTTGTCAAGGTTTTGGAAGACTTACCGCTTGGGCCACGAGATGCCTTGTGGTGGTGAGGTGTGTCGTGCTGGAGAAGACTTGCCTGGTTCCAGGCCCTGAATGGGCAGGCTTAGAGTGTGACGTGTGCAGGAACCCAGGCTAGTCGTTGTGAAAATACCGTCTGAGGGAGGGTTGGTACTCACATGCTTGTGTACACGTGCAGATCCCGAGAGGCACCAACGCAGGAATTCCCTGGCAATACCAGGAACCACAGCTTCTTTGCTATGAGAAGAAATGGTTTCACAGTCTTTGAAATGTTTTTCCAGGTCTCCCTTCGTACTGGATGGTAGAGGTAATTCACAACTGGGGTTGATAGTTCCTGCTCTCTGAGTAACCAGTTGCTGGGTTAACTTGAATCGCTTGTGTTTGGTGTTGCTAGCTGGATTTAAAACTGGTGTGTGTGTGAGAGAGAGAGAGAGAGAGAAGAGGAAAGAGGGAGGGAGAGAGGATAGGGAGGTCATATCAGGACAATTATTAAATTATTAAGTCCAGGTGTGTGTTGAGCATCTCGTGTACCTGGTATTATCTGCTAACAGTCTGTTTATATCCTGGGGGCAGAATTACAGTTCTGTAGGTTCAGAAAACACCCTTCAACTGTCACCATGAAATTAACTGATAAACTAGCATCTGAAAAAGAAAAAAATGAAAACAGGGCTTCCCCGATGGCTCAGCAGTAAAGAAATCCGCCTGCAGTGCAGGAGACCTGGGTTCGATCCCTGGGTTGGGAAGATCCCCTGGAGAAGGAGATGGCAACCCACTCCAGTATTTTCCTGGGAAAATATCCCAGTCCATGGGGTCACAAAGAGTCAGACACCACTGAGTGACTAAGCACACACATACACACACAAAAGAATATAAGATTTGTAATATACTAAAGGGTCCCCCCCCCAGATTCTCTAAAATAACCATAATTTAAAAAAAACTACTTATATATAAATTAGAATTTTTTGAGAAAAGATACCCACGGGGGAAGATGAAAAGTAGAGTCAGAACCTTAGTGATGGGGGAGATATCTTATTTGTGTTTTTTGATACCCTTTTCCAAAGGATGTAATTTGCAGAGGAACTGCGTTTTCCCCCTGTTGCAGGGAGGAGGAGGAGCTCTGGTGCCGAGGTCACGGCCCTGCCTGCTCACCTCATCATTTCCCATTCTTAACCTTATGTTGACAGAGAGTGACCTCCCATCCAGTTTGGTCAGCTTTCTGCTACCATCTGGAGGTCTCCGTGGACAGAGGGGCCCTTTTGAAATTCATATGTAACTCCTGGGCCCACTGGTGCCTTGTCCCAGAACAGTTCCATCGTCAGTGGACTGTGGCGGGTCTTTCTGACTCTTTAGGTCTTTCTGACTCTTTAGGTCTTTGAGGTTGCGGAGTGGCAGGAGAAAACTCTTTAACAAGAGGGTGTTGCTTCTGTTGACTAGTAAACAGTGACGTAGGCGATAGAGCACCTCTGGAGCCTTCCAGCCAGCAGCCCAGTGAGTCTCATGCAGGATTCTCATGCAGGGTTCTTAGGGCCACTTGGAAAAATATTTCTTTGCCATCTGCTGTGATGGCTTTATAACATAATTTCAGGGGTGGGCAGTTTTTTTTCTATGAAGGGTCAGATAGTACATATTTTAGGCTCCTGGGTCATACAGTTTTTGTTGCAACTATTTAACTTGCTGTTTTAAACATACCTTGTGACACAAAAAGGCGTAGTTAATATGTAACAAATGAGCGTGGCCGTGCTCTAGTAAAAACTTGACTCATGAACACTGAAATTTTAATCTCATACAGTTGCTGTGTGCCATGGAATGCTGTTCTTTTGAGTTCTCTGTTAACGGTTTAGAAATGTATTAACCATTCTTAGCTCACTGGCGGTAGAGAAAGAGATGCCTGACCGGACGTGGCCCGCCTGCCACAATTTGCCGGCCCCTGATTTGAACAAGAGTAGAGTTTAGGTTTGGGGGCTTCCCAGGTGGCGCTAGTGGTAAAGAATCGGCCTGCCAATGCAGGAGATGCAAGAGACACAGTTTTGATCCCTGGGTTGGGAAGATGTCCTGGAGAAGGAAATGGCAACCCACTCCAGTGTTGCTGGGATAATCCCATGGACAGAGGAGCCTGGCAGGCTACAGTTCGTGGGGTCGCAAAGAATCAGACACGACTGAGCAGGCACACAGAATGAGGTTCGTAGGCCAGTGGAGTCTCATTTAGCATGTGACTGGGGAGCCTGCAGTCTGTGGGGTCGCACAGAATCAGACACGAGTGAAGCGACTTAGCAGCAGCAGCAGCAGTAATTAGTAGTGTAATCTACAAAGAACAATGTGTATTATCTTTTTGTGTCAGACTATATTTCACTTAGTTTTGGCTGCACAGGGTCTTCGTTGCCGTGTGTGGGCTTTTTCTAGTTTCAGCAGCTTCTCTTGTCGCCTCGCCGAGCACGGGCTCTAGGGTGCACAGGCTCAGGAGTTGTGGCGTTTGGGCTCTGTTGTTCCATGGCATGTGGCATCTTCCTGGATCAGGGATTGAACCCGTGTCTCCTGCACTGGCAGGAGGATTCTTTATCATGGAGCCACCAGGGAAGCCCAAGATTATTTGTTTAGGAGACAGGTAAAGCCAAGGGAATAACTTGAGGATACTATGTTCTTTGACTCCTGTTTAACTAAAACTTTGATTTCTCCCTTTGCTCCAGGAAGGCTGAGATACACAGTTGCCCTCAGAATTCGGAAAGCCTGCTGTCCTTTGGCAGGGATATAGGAGTATGTGTGGCATTATCAGGTTCCCTCCCTCCAGCTAATTGCAGAGACCTAGCCTGGTTATCTTGTTCAGCTCAGAAACTCATACATGCCGCCTCCCTAGTGGCTCAGCTGGTAAAGAATCCGTCTGTAAGGCAGGAGACCTGGGTTCTTTCCCCGGGTTGGGACGATCCCCTGGAAAAGGGAAAGGCTACTCACTCCAGTATTCTGGCCTGGAGAATCCCATGGACTCTAGAGTCCATGGGTCGCAAAGAGTTGGACACGACTGAGTGACTTTCACTTTTGGTTTATAAAGAAAAATGGGAGGTTAATTCATCAATAGTTTACAAATGAAATTAATTTGGTATAAAAGTACTAAAAATGTGGAATTTGGCCAGGGGCATGAAAAAGAAATCCCCGTGGGGAGAAAGTCGAGGCTCACAGCTTGAGTTTTTTTTTATTTTTTAACTTTACAGTATTGTATTGGTTTTGCCATATATTGAAATGATCCACCACAGGTATACATGTGTTCCCCATCTTGAACCCTCCTCCCTTCTCCCTCCGGGTCATCCCAGTGCACCAGCCCCAAGCATCCAGTATCGTGCATCGAACCTGGACTGGCGACTCGTTTCATATATGATACTGTACATATTTCAGTGCCATTCTCCCAAATCATCCCACCCTCTCCCTCTCCCACAGAGTCCAAAAGACTGTTCTATAATACATCAGTGTCTCTTTTGCTGTCTCGTATACAGGGTTATTGTTACCATCTTTCTAAATTCCATATATATGCATTAGTATACTGTATTGGTGTTTTTCTTTCTGGCTCACTTCATTCTGTATAATAGGCTTCAGTTTCATCCACCTCATTAGAACTGATTCAAATGTATTCTTTTTAATGGCTGAGTAATACTCCATTGTGTATATGTACCACAGCTTTCTTATCCATTCATCTGCTGATGGACATCTAGGTTGCTTCCATGTCCTGGCTATTATAAACATTGCTGCGATGAACATTGGGGTACACGTGTCTCTTTCCCTTCTGGTTTCCTCAGTGTGTATGCCCAGCAGTGGGATTGCTGGATCATAAGGCAGTTCTATTTCCAGTTTTTTAAGGAATCTCCACACTGTTCTCCATATTGGCTGTAGTAGTTTGCATTCCCACCAGCAGTGTAAGAGGGTTCCCTTTTCTCCACACCCTCTCCAGCATTTATTGCTTGTAGACTTTTGGATCGTAGCCATTCTGACTGGTGTGAAATGGTACCTCATAGTGGTTTTGATTTGCATTTCTCTGATAATGAGTGATGTTGAGCGTCTTTTCATGTGTTTGTTAGCCATCTGTATGTCTTCTTTGGAGAAATGTCTATTTAGTTCTTTGGCCCATTTTTTGATTGGGTCATTTATTTTTCTGGAATTGAGCTGTTGGAGTTGCTTGTATATTTTTGAGATTAGTTGTTTGTCAGTTGCTTCATTTGCTATTATTTTCTCCCATTCTGAAGGCTGTCTTTTCACCGTGCTTATAATTTCCTTTGTTGTGCAGAAGCTTTTAAGTTTAATTAGGTCCCATTTGTTTACTTTTGCTTTTATTTCCAATATTCTGGGAGGTGGGTCATAGAGGATCCTGCTGTGATGTATGTCAGAGAGTGTTTTGCCTATGTTCTCCTCTAGGAGTTTTATAGTTTCTGGTCTTACAGCTTGAGTTGTAAAGATATTGATATATCCAGTGAGACGTCAGATGGTTAGATGATCAGAGTGCCCAACTCTTCACTCTTGAGCTCTTAGTCCTATGAAGTTTATTCTAATTTTTAAATTCATTTTTGTCTTCTTTAAGTTAATAATGAGCATCTAAGTACTGAGATCTTATTTGTGAATGGACCTGAGATATCACGATTCTGCTTTTCAAGGAATTTTGAGGCAAACTTATACTTCCCTTGGGTTTAGTTGTTGATGTGTCATTTTTTTCTTCTTCTTTTTTTTTTAATACTGTGGGTCGGGCTTTCCTGGTGGCTCAGACAGTAAAGAATCCACCTACAATGCAGGAGACCTGGGTTGGGAAGATCCCCTGGAGGAGGGCATGGCAACCCACTCCAATGTTTGCCTGGAGAATCCCAATGGACTGAAGAGCCTGGAGGGCAAAGAGTCGGACACAACTGAGCGACTAAGCACAGCATAGCTGAATACTGTGGGTCCAGATGTTCTTCCCTATGGAAATCAGAGTTTACCAGGAATCTATGATTCATGTTAAAGTATTATTTATATAGGCTGTGGCATAAATTGGTTTCCACTTATTACCAAGCAAGCTTAAATGTGATTGTGGAAATATTGCACCTATTTTCTTGGTTCAAGTTGATCAGATTTTTCACACCCAAAGACCATCTCATACCACTTAGCGGTTTAGGATATTTTAGATGAATATTCATATTATAGGTAAAGCACAGTCAGACCAGCCTTACATTCCTTAATTTCTTTCTTTCTATAGTTTTTGTTTTCTTCCCTGGTGAGATGTACATTTTGGTAGTCTTCAGTCAGTCTGTTGTGGTCAGATTGTATGACTCATCAACAAATGAACCGCTGGTGGAGAAGGGGTTCTGGCCTCAGCGGGGGCGCTCACTTTCTGGGTGGAGTCTGGGAAAGTCTCTTGGTGTCCATTTACCTGATTCCTCATCTGGGAACCATGACAGCACAAGGATACTGATCCCGGAGAGGCTGAGCGTGCTCTTGTGGCTTCAGCAAAACAGGCGCTGAGTTTGCAAGTCCTGCGGGACCGACGGAGGCAGATTAATGAGACCTGCGCCTCTCACCCTTCAGTGTGTGTACAGCTTACCTGGGATGTTGTTAAGCTGCAGAATCGGATTCCGCAGGTGTGGGGGTGGGGCCCGAGATTCTGCATTCAGGCTCCAGGTTGATGGCTACTGGGCCCTGGACCACATTTGGTGAGCAGTGAGGGGCTATAGCAAAGGGCTGGTGTTCTTCATTTGGAATCTCCAAATAGGGAGACTTCTTGCAAAGCAGAAACGGAATGGCGCCTGCTTTAAATGGATTGGAGAAAAAGCATGATAGTGTAGTCTCTGAGACACTTCCCCGAGCAGCAGCTCAGGTTTTCAGCACCACTGACTGTTTTGCCTTGTCTTGACCCTGTGCCTTCTCTGCATTGCTGCAGCACCCACTGTTTGCACCACTCATTCGACTCACTTGATGTTGGTCTCTTACTGTTGCTCACCTGCTTTATATGTATATCTTGTGTCATCTCTTGAAGATGATGAAATCCTAGCACAGGGTGATGTCTCTTGTTACCCTGTATCCCTGTTCTGGTGACTCTTGGTGCATAGCACCCCATTCCAGAACCCAGGGGTGTAAAAGTCATTTTTCTTTTGCTCACAGATTCCTGTAGGTCGAGAATTTGGACCTTATGTAGTAAGGACAACTTGTCTTTGCTCCACAGTGTCTGGAGGTGACTTGATGATTGGGAGCTAGGTTCACTGGGGTGTCTTTTTTTTTTTTTTTTTAATACTTTTATTTATTTATTTGGCTGTGCTGGGTCTTAGTTGCAGCATGTGGGATCTAGTTTCCTGACGAGGGATGGAACCCATGCCCCCTGCAGTGGGAGTGTGAAGTCTCGGCCACTAGACCTCCAGGAAAGTCCCGAGAACCACTGAAGTGTCTTGATTCACATATTTAGTAGTTGATGCTGGCTGTCAGCTGGGACGTCCGCTAGGCTGCTGGCTGGAACTCGCACAAATGACCTCTCCACACGGTGACTCTGGCTTCTTTGGGCTGCCTCACAGCATGGCAGCTGGGTTCCAAGAGCACGCGTTAGGAGACCAAGGAGAGGTGTATGACTTGTTCATGGTCTAGCCTCAGAAGCGTCACTTCTACTGTTCTGTTTTGGTTGGTCACGTGGGATGCAGGGTGTTATTGTGGCCATTTTTGGCAAATACATTCTACCATAGTCCCCAGCAGCACTTGGAATAGTGTAAACACGTGGCATGAACTCAGGAAATACTGTTGTGTGCATGAGCGGCAGATAAACATCTAGGGGGACGAGGACCAGGTTCAAAACCTCAGTTCCAAATGGGAACAGGTTGCCTCTGATACAAGTACATGCATACTTTCACCTTTTATAGGTAGTTATTTATAGTCTCTTATTCTGTTTGCAACATGAGAATCTGTGAGTTTATCAGTGGAGCTAAACTTCTGAGGTCTGTGTGTCCCTGTCACTGTCGGCATGCTTTTTTCCCAGCTCTCATCAATTGGACTGCTCCTGTCTTCCTTTGGACTGTGGTCTGTTCTCCACCCAGCAGCTGGCTAGTGCCTTAAAATGATAAGCCTTTGTTAGGCTCA
The DNA here is from genome assembly GCF_003369695.1 of Bos indicus x Bos taurus. Lineage (NCBI taxonomy): Eukaryota > Metazoa > Chordata > Mammalia > Artiodactyla > Bovidae > Bos > Bos indicus x Bos taurus. The sequence goes on from NC_040094.1 coordinate 14,849,412, forward strand.
GTTCGTGGGCCGGTTGGTGGTCCATAGGAGGATATCGAGATGTCAGCCAGGCCACGACGACACAGGCAGTTGCTCTACAGCTGCGCTCTATGGGATATCTGTGGCCAAACTATCAAAAGGGTGATTCTCAGATCCCTTAGTTCTCTGTGTGTGATGCATATCTGTCCTCTTCCCAACCATTGCATCAGTTAAATTATATGGCAGGAAAAGAAAAAACAACCCCTCCCCCAAAACTAAGATGTTTTAGCAAATTAGCTTTCCCAATTTAGCTCTCTAGATAAGTGAGAACAATTTGTGAATATTTTTTACTTCGTTTTAACATGAATGCAGCTCAGTATTTGTTTGAATTTTTTTATTCTCAATGTTTTATCAGAAAGTTTTTTTTCTTCCCCTTGAATTTTGCCACACTGTGATTTTTATTTGTAAGAGTTAACTTTTTTCCCCAGTGGAACACATTTATTTTATTTAATATTTTTTGAATATTTATATTTATTTGGCTCCTCCAGGTCTTTGTTATTGCACATGGGATCTTTAGTTGTGGCATGCAGACTCTTAGCTGTGGCACGTGGGATCTAGATCCCCGACCAGGGATCAAACCCAGGCCCCCTGCATTGGGAGCACAGAGTCTTAGCCACTGGACCGGCAGGGAAGTCCCCCCAATGGAACACATTTCTGACTTAATAATGAAAAAAGTAGTATTTATTTACTTACAGCAATGTAGGCTAATGCCTCTATTTTGATGACTTTAAGGGTGTTTTTTTTTTTGAAAGTAGACATTTAATGGAAGAAGAAAATGTGATTACATAGGCTTTTTGTGTATTAAAAAAATAAAAAGTATAGGCCTCCAGTATATATTACAAACCTCTGAAATTCCTAAAGCTAAAAATACCTTAGATCATTTTAAAGGGTCATCACTGGCACCACTGTGGCCATTTTTTTCTGCTTATTCAAAAGAAGAAAAAGCTGTAGATAGAATTTCAGTTCTTTAAGTCCTGATTCTAGTGGTTTTCTTGTCGTAATTTTTTTTTTTTAAAGGTGGCTTCTGTGGCAGTGGGATGGATCCTGTGATTAGACTGCAGGTAGCCAGTCTGCACCTGCTCCGGGTTAGATCCTGGCCCCCACATCCCAGGAGCACTCCAGTTGTTAAAGCTTATGCTTTCCTGAGATTATAGGCCCCCCAGGTAGACACTAATTCTGCATTTTGTTTAGCACTTAGCCCTTTGATGTTCATTATTCAGAGACCAGCATCATCCCTGGCATTTCTTATAACTTGTTAAAAAAAACACAACTCCCTGGGGTTGGTTTAGGACAGCTCCTCCTTTTTGTCCTTCACCTCACCCCTATTCTCCTGGCCCAGAAAGCATTTGTTCCCTCTCAGAAGTAAATGTAGCTGAACACTGTGAACATCCGTGAATGAGCTGAACACCATGGACAGCGACGTGGACATTCCTTGGCGTTCTCTCTGGTCACCCTTGTCCCAGAGACCAGGGCGCTGCAGTGGGAGCAGTGCTGTCACTCAGAGGGCACCTTGGAACCCCTGACCCCTCAAACATGGTCAGTCTTTACTCTCCCAGTAGATACCCGGTTTTCCCTGCATACATTCACTGGGTTGATTTTGACACACCTGTGATGTCATACCCATGTTTTCTTTTATTCACTTTGATTAGAATCTGCTCATCTTAGACATGAAGAAGACTAGGGCTTCTTGCTCTGCCTTCCCGGGGCCTGCTCCTCGCGGTGGTCCCTCCCTCTGCCGTCAGGAGGGCTTTCTGGGACCTGGAGGCTGTACCGTCTGTGGCGCTGTCTCCGTCTTCTGGGCAGTAGAAGAAGCTGGAGCAGCTCAGCCTATCTGGGTCAGTCTTTTCTGTGTGGAGCTCTTGATCTGCTTAGGCAGAGCTAAGGCCCCTCTCGTGCACCGAAGGCACTGGTGGCGTGGGGCGCTGGAAGGGCGGGTGAGGAGGCTGCAGCCGCGCCCCACGGGCACCGTGAAGCGGTGGGCTTGAGCCGGGAGCCTGGCCACCTTGGGCCTCTTCTCGTGAAGAGCCCAGCGCCTTGCCCTCTCCCAGCTGAGATCCCTCGCCCTTTCTGAACCTTATGTTTCCGGTCTGCGAGAAGGGTTTGGGAGTCGTGGTCAGAGGAGCGTCTGTATACCAGTGCCCTCTGAGTGCTCTCTGGCAGAAGTTGTTTTTCTGAACCTTGGACTCGGCTTTGGCAGTTTAAGCAGGTTTTTGGCACGAGACTGACAAGCAGCAGCAGGGAGGGAGCATCCTGTCTGTCTCACTTGGATTCTGCCCCAGGGATTCACAATCTGCTTGCTTTTCCCTGCAGTTTAAGTACTCTCTCACTGCCCAGCGAAGGAGGAGTTAACTGAGTGAGCTAGGCTTTCAGCCTGCCCATCCCTTAACCATGGCCCTTGATAAAGACCTTGCCGCTGAAAAGGCCAGTGAGCCTGGGACCCCAGCCTTAGGAGGGCAAGTGGCTTCCCAAACAGGATAATTATTTGGGAGACCACAGGACATGAATCCCTCTTAATTAGACAGTCACTGGATAACCTGGTTGGAAATTTGATTAGCATCTTCCGCACTGAGGAAGGAGTTATCAGCAGCAGTTCAGAAGCCTTACTTGGTGTGTTTATTGCCACGTGGTGACTTTGCTTTTTAAACTATTAGGATTCTGCCAGGGAGAGACTTGGAAGCGGCATGGGACTGCGCTCTGCTGCAGGACGGGCTGTTCTCTCAAAGTTCTGCCCATTTCCATGTACATTTAACCCTCACGTCCGCACTCGTTTCCTCATGCAGCTGCAGCTTTGTCTTCTTGATGCGATTTCACCTACACACGACCCCTGTGTTACTGGTCGGCCGATGTGGGCCCCACACAAGGGGCGGTAAGCCTGGGAGAGGCAGCTCCCTTGTAGCGAGCAAGGGCAGTTTCTGGGGAGACGCTGAGGGGTCAGCACCGGCACTCTGAGTGCCTCAGTCTGGAAGGGGGATCGGCGGCGCACCGCAGCATCACCTCTGCAGGGTGCTCAGTGTCCCCCGGCCAGCAGCAGCAGCGTCACCTGGGAAATAAATGCCGGCTCCCGAGCCCCCTCTGCGAACCACTAGGTCAGGACCTCTGGGGGCGGGGCCTAGCAGTCTGCTTCCACAAGCCCTCCAGGAGATTCTCATGCTCGCCAAGCGTGAGAGCCACTGCGGTATAAAGCTGCAGCACGTTACGTCAGTTTCAGGAATGCCACGTAACGATTCCACATGTGTACATACTGCAGAATGGTCACCACGGTAAAGTCCGTCACCGTAGTTAACAAAGTTTTCTTGTGGCAAGAACTTCTAAGATCATTCTCGTAGCAGCTTTCAAATATGCAGTACAGCGCAGATAGCCACCATGCTACATATCACGTCCCCGTGACTGACTGTAAAACTGGAAGTTTGTATCTTTTAAGCCTCTTCATCCATTTAATCCCCACTTCTGAGAACCAGCAATCTGTTCTCTGTGGCTTTGAGCTCTTTTTTTCTAAGATTCCACGTGTAACTGCTGCTATGCAATATTTGACTGACTTAGCATAATGCCCCCAAGACCCATCTATGATGTTGTAAATGGCAAGCTCTCTTTTTTAATGGCTCATTAATATTCCATGGTGTTTGTATCTGTACCACATTTTCTTTCTCCGTTCATCCACGCATGGACACGTTAGGTTGTTTCCATGTCTTGGCAGTGAACGTGGGGATGCGTCTGTCTTCTTGAGTTAGTGTTTTTATCTTTGTTGGATAAATACCCAGAAATGGAATTGCCAGTTCATACAGTGATCCTATCTTTAACTTTTCAGGGACCCTCCAGATGGTTTTCTGCAGTGGTTGCACCAACTTATATTTGCATAAACAGTGGGTTCCTTTTCCTCCACATCCTTGCCAATACTTATTATTTCTTGTCTTTTTGATAGTGAAGTGAGGTTTTGGTTTGTATTTCCCTGATCATTAGTGATGTTGAATACCTTTTCATGCACCTGTTGACCATCTGTATTTCTTCTGTGGGAAAATGTCTATTCAACCCTCTGTTCATTTTAAAATTTGATTTTTTTTTTCTATTGAATTGCATGCACTTTTTATATAGTTTGGATCTTAACCCCTTATTGGTCAAATCATTTGCAAATATTTTCTCCCCTTCCACATGAGGGCTTTTTCTTTCATTTAGTTTCCTTTGCTGTGCAAGAGCTTTTTACTTTGATGTTGTCCTTGTTTATTTTTCCTTTTGTTGCCAAATCCAAAATATCACTCCTAAGACCAATGTCAAGGGGCTTGCCTCCTGGATTTTCTTCTGAGTTTTATGGCTCCATCCTTTCATTATTGCGGTGTGTCACACTGACTGACTGCAGATGTTGTACCATCCTTGAATTCCTGTGATAAATTCCACCAGATCATTGTGTATGATCCTTTTAGTATATTCAGCAATATAGTTTGTTGATATTTCGTTGAGGAGTTTTCCATTAGGTTTATCAGAGATACTGGTCTGTAATTTTCTTGTGGTGTCCTTGTCTGGTTTTGGTATTAATGTCATGCTGGCCTTGTAGGATGAGTTTAGAAGTGTTTGCTCCTCTTCTGTGTTTTAGAAGAGTTTGAGGATTGGTACATATTCTGTAAATGTTTGGTAGAATTCACCAGAAAAGCTGTCTGTATCTTAAACTTTTGTTCATTGGTGGCACGGGGTTGTGGGAAGTGGGGGTTGATGAGGGATTCAGTCTTCTTCGTGGTTACTGGTCTGTTCACATTTTTTATTTCTTCATGATTCAGCCTAGGTGTATAATTACTAGTAGTCTCTTAATGATCCTCTGTATTTCTGTTGTGTATCAGTTGTGAATTTTTTTCCTTCATGTCTGATTTTAAGTCCTTTGTGTGTGTGAGTCTGGCTAAAGATTTGCCAATTTTGTTTATCTATTCAAGGAGTGACCTCTTAGTTTCATTGATCTTTTCTATTGTCTTTTTAAAAATGTTTATTTGGTTGCTTTGGGGCTTAGTTGCAGCTCCGATCGTTGGTCTTCGTGGCAGCACGCGAGCTCTTGTTGCAACCTGTGGGATCGAGTTCCCTGACCAGGGATCACACCCAAGCCCCCTGCAGCGGGAGCTGGAAGTCTCAGCCACTCAGCCACCGAGGAAGCCCTTCCTATCTTTCATAGACTCTGTTTCTTTTCACTCTGATCTTCGTTACTGCTTTCCTTTTACTAACTTGGGACTTTGTTCTTTTCCTGGTTCCTTGAAGTGTCGAGTTAGACTCTCTGAGATCTTGTTTCTTGACGTGCCGGCATCTGTCATTTTGAGCGTCTTAGGACTGCTTTTGCTGTCTCCCGTAGGTTTTGGTATGCTGTATTTCCACTTTAATTTGTCGCAGGTATGCTTTTATTTCTCTTTTGTTTTCTTCTATGACCCATTGGTTGTTCAGTAACGTGGTTTAATCTCCACTTATTTGCGAATTTTCCAGTTTTCTTCTTGTGATGATTTCTAGTTTCAGACTGGTGTGACTGGAAAAGATGCTTGATGTGATTTCAGTCTTAAGTTTATTAAGAGTTGTGTTGTGGCCTAAGTATATGATCTGTCTTGGAGATTGTTGCATGTGCACTTGACAAGAATATGTTCTGCTTTTGGATGAAATGTTCTGTATATATGCGTTAAGGTTACCTGGCCTCACGTGTTTGTTTAAAACTGATATGTGCTTACTGATATTCTGTCTGGATGATCTGTCCATTGATGAAAGTGGAGTATAAAGTCCCGTATTATTGCATCACTGTCTGCTTCTCCCTTGAGGTCTGTTAATATTGCTTTATATATTTAGATGCTCCTATATTGGGTGCAGAAATATTTACAAATGTTTTATCCTTTCATTGACACCCCCCCCTTTATCATTATGTAATGCCCTTCGTTGTCTCCATTTTAAAGTCTGTTTTGTCTAAGTGTAGCTACCCCAGCTTTCTTTTGGTTTCCATTTGTATGGAATATCTTTTCCCATCCTCACCTTCAGTCTGTATATCCTTACATCAGAGGTAGGCAGCACGTCTTTTTTTTTTTTTTAATCCATTCAGCCACTTTCTGTCTTTTGATTGTAGATTTAGTCCAAATACATTTAAGGTGATCACTGGTAAGCCTGTCCTCACTGCTCTTAGTCTCTCTGCTCTCTGCTGTCCTGCTTCATGGTTTGCTGGTTTTATTTATTTATGGCCGCCCTGGGGCTTCGTCGCTGCCCGAGGGCTTTCTCTAGTTGTGGAGGAGGGGCTGCTCTTCAGTTGCAGCTTCCCCTGTGACTGGAAAAGATGCTTGATGTGATTTCAGTCTTAAGTTTACTGAGAGCTGTGTTGTAGCCTAAGTATATGATCTGTCTTGGAGATTGTCGCAGGTGCACTTGACAAGAATATGTTCTGCTGCTTTTGGATGAAATGTTCTGTATGTATGCGTTAAGGTTACCTGGCCTCACGTGTCTGTTTAAAACTGATGTGTGCTTTCTGACGCTCTGTCTGGGTGATCTGTGCGGGCTTCCCGTGGTGGTGGCTTTCGTGCTGTGGAGCCAGCTCTAGGGCGCTCAGGCTCCAGTAGTTGCAGAGCGTGGGCTCAGGAGTCGTGGCACACGGGCTCAGCTGGCCCGCGGCACGTGGAGGCGTCCTGGAGCAGGGCTGGGTCCACGGCTCCTGCGTTGGCAGGTGGCTTCTCAACCCCTGGACCACCAGGGAAGTCCTGATGGCTTTCTGTAGTAGTATGTTTAGATTCTTTTATTTCTCAGACCTTTTGTGAATCTCCCATGAATAGGTTTTTGCTTTATGATCACCGTGAGGGTTACACATAACTTATTAACAGTCACAGTTTCAGTCATTCTAAAACTCTACATTGTCCTCTATCCCCCATGTTTTGTTTTGTTGTTGTTGTTACATTTTACACCATTTTATCTTGTATATCCCTTAACTGTTACATCTTTGCTAGTGTTTTTTTTTAACCTTCATACTGGCTTTATGAGTAACTCATCCACACTACCGTTAGTTTTACGTTTTATTTTTCTAAATTGTACTGTATTTACCTCTACCAGTGAGATTTATATTTTCATATATTTTCCTATTATTACTTAGTGGCCTTTATGTTTCAGCTTAAGAAAGTTGCCTTAATTCTTGTAAGGCCGGTTTACTTTTTGCAAGCCTGGAAAACTTGATTTTTAAATTCTGAATGACAGCTTTGCTGAATATTCTTGTCTGGAAGTGTTTTCTTTCAACATCTTGAGTATATCATGCCACTCCCTTCTGACCTGGAAAGTTTCTGCTGAAAACTTGCTGATAGTCTCTGGTGGTTCCCCTTGTATATACCTCGCTGTTTTCTTCTGCTTTTATGAAAGTTTTCTTGTGTTTCCACTTTTAACAATTATAACGTGTCTTGGTATGGGTCTCTCTGAGGTTTATTTGGAACTTTTCCAAACTTCCTGGATCTGAATGTGTTTTCATCCCTAGTTAGGGGAGTTCTCAGCACTTTTTCCTTTTTCTCATGCTGTGCTTATTTGCTCAGTCATGTCTGACTCTTGGCTACCCCATGGACTATGGCCCACCAGGCTCCTCTGTCCGTGCGGATTCTCCAGGCAAGAACACTGGAATGGGTTGCCATGCCCTTCTCCAGGGGATCTTTCCAGCCCAGGGATTGAACCCAGGTCTCCCGCACTGCAGGCAGATTCTGTACTGTCTGAGCCACCAGGGAAGCTTGATGTTATCTCACAAGTCCCGTAAACAGTCTTCACTTTTTCATTCTTATTTCTTTTTACTGCTCTGTTGGTTTGAGTCTCACTGCCCTGTGTTTGAGTTCATTAATCCTTTTTACTGTCATCTAGTCTGCTGCTGAACTCCTCAAGTGTATTTTTCAGATAAATTACTGTATCCTTCAACTCTGTGACTTCTTTTTGGTACTTTCTTATATTTCTCTTTGTTGAAGTTCATTCATTCTTTTCTCAAGTGAGCATCATTATGACCATGATTTTGAACTCTTTAACAGGTAAATCATTTATCTCCATTTCAGTAAGGACTTTTTCTGAGGTTTTATCTTGTTCTTTCACTTGGAGCATAGCCCTCTACTCCTTCATCTCCCTTAACTCTCTGTTGGTTTCTGTCCATTAAATAAAACAGCCACCTCTCCCAGTTTTGGAGGAGTGACTTTTTGGTTGTCTCTCACATCTTTGTGATTGTCTGCGTGGCCTATTTTTAGCGGCTCCTGGTAGTTGCAGGTGGACCCCAAACTGTCAGAGTTCTATCAGGAAGGGTCTCAGTCACCAGCTTTTAAAGCGTGTAAATTCACAGGCTTGTGGGACCCCTAGCATTAAGTCCCACTGTCCACCAGAAACAGGTGATCTAGAGGTGTTCCCTGGGCCGCAGTCACAAAAATTGGGGTACCAGATGAGTATACAAATTCGTTTCTAGAAGATACCAGAGAGTTGGAGTGAGACAGAGGGAGAACAAAAGATGGTGTCTGCCGACCTCTGTTCCCATCCCCAGAGTGTGCTGAAGCAGAAGCGGCCCCTCAAGTCGGAGCTCCCAGACAAGCAAATAGGCCTCTCACAGAAAGACTGAGAGTGTGCTGATACCTGTGTAGTGCCCCAGGGCTGCCCAGAATTGTGTTTGCCCCCAGAGGTAGGTGATCAAGAAGTGTCCGCGGGTGGCAGCCACAGAATCCAGGGCACCGCACACACGGGTGCCCTGGGACGCAGCAGAGCGCAAGTGCGAAGATGGTGCTCACCCTCTGAGGTCTTCAGGGAGGGTTACGGTAGCCTGCCCACAGGTGGAAATCTGTAACTGTTGTTTAAAAACGATTTTAAAATGTTAAATACGCACATGTCATATGACCCAGCCTTTCCACTCCATGGGCTTCCCTGGTTGGCTAGGCTGGTAAAGAATCTGCCTACAACGTAGGAGACCTGGGTTCAATCCCTGGGTTGGGAAGATCCTCTGGAGAAGGGAAAGGCTGCCCAGTCCAGTATTCTGGCCTGGAGAATTCCCCTGTATACAGTCCATGGGGTCACAAAAGCCTCGGACACGACTGAGAGACTTTCACTTTCCATTCCTAGGTGGTTAACCAGAAGAAAGGAAGGTGTATATCCACTACCTGTCCATTAATGTTTCTGTCAGCTTCACTTGTGCTAGGCTAAAACTAGCGTCAGTAGGTGAACAAACTACATCTGCATGCTGGAACACTACTCAGCAATCAAAGAAAGGAATGACCTGTTAATAGACAGTTTCACAGGTGAATGTGAACATAATTATGCTGAGTGAAAGCCAGACCAAACAGAAAAACCCTGTATCGAATGAGTCCACCGTAGAAGTCTAGAAGATGTAAACTATAGCGACAGGTGGATCAGTGGTTGCTTGGGAGTGGGGCTGGAGGGTGAGGGGAGCGTGAGTTAGAAAGGCGCGTGAGGACATTCTGGGGGCGGATGGATATGTTTATTATTTTGAGGTCATGGTGTCTTGAGTGTACATATGTCAAAACTCATTGTTTTACATCAAATTGTATGTAAGTTATAGCTCCACAGAGCTGTAGGAAAAAAAAAAAATGAAAATGTAAGTGTAATGGTTACCTGGGAAAGGCAGAGGGGACAAATAGGAGAGGAACAAACTCTTTTTCCCGTTCTGCACATGTTGTTTTCCATTACGGTTCATCACAGGATCCGGTTCCTTGTGCTTACGCAGCAGCACGCTGTTTATCCATCCTATATACAATATTGATAGTTTGCAGCCGCTAATCCTAAACGCCCACGCCTTCCCTCCCCCACAGCCCGTCCTTTTAGACAAGTCTGTTCTCTGTATCTGAGTCTGCTTTGTAGATATATTTGTATTTTAGATTCCACGTATAAGTTATACCATATGGTATCTATTTTTCTGACTTCAGTTAGTGTAATGATATCTAGGTCCATCCACGTGGCTGCAAATGGCATTATTTTGTTCTTTTTTATGGTTGAGTAATATTCCACTGTGTGTGTTCATCGTATCTTTATCCATCCAGCACCTTCGGTGGTTTCCACATTTTGGCTTTTGTTAACAGTGCTGTGAACACTGGTGTGCGTGTATCTTTTCAAATTAGTTTTGTCTGGACATCTGCTCAGGTGTGGGATTGCTGGAGTCGGACATGACTTAGTGACTGAACCATATACCACATGGTAACTCTTGGGCTTCCCTGATGGCTCAGCAGGTAAAGAAGAGAGACAGGAGAGAGGGATTTGATCCCTGGGTCGGGAAGATCCCCTGAGGAGGAAATGGCAATCCTCTCCAGTACTCTTGTCTGAAAAACCCCATGGACAGAGGAGCCTGGCGGGCTACAGTCTGTGGGGTCACAGAGTCGGACGCGACTGCGCGCCTGAGCACGCACGGTGACTCATTTTAGTGCTCTGAGGAGCCTCCACACTGCTCCCCGTTGGGACGGTACCAGCAGTGCAGGAGGGCTCCCTGTTCTCCACAGCCCATTCTGCATGTGTTATTTGTAAACTTGTAAATTATGTACACTCTGACTGGTGTGAGGTGGAACCTCGTAGTTTTGATTTGCATTTCCCTAATAATTAGCCATAAGCATCTTTTCATGTGCCTATTGATCATCTGTATGCCTTTTGGTGTCTGGTATTACGGTCTTCTGCCCACTTCTTGGTTGGGTTTGTTTAGAGTTGTATGAGCTGTTTATATATTTTGGAAATTAAGCCCTTGTCTGTTGCATCATTTGCAAATATTTTCTCCCAGTCTGTAGGTTTTCTTCTCATTTTGTTTATGGTTTCCCTTGCTGTGCAAAAAGCTTGTAAGTTTGATTAGGTCCCATTTGTTTATTTTTGCTTTTATTTCTATTGCTTTGGGAGACTGACCTCAGAAAACACTGGTACTATTATGTCAGAGACGGTCTTCCCTGTGTTCTGGGAGTTTTGTGGCGTCATGTCTTGTATTTAGGTCTTAAGCCATCTTGAGTTTATTTTTGTGTGTGATGTGTTCTCACTTCATTGATTTGCATGTGGCTGGGGGAAGATCACATTTTTAATAATGCTGATTGGTGCTCACATTGTCGCATAAATGAGTAAATGAGAGGGCCAACACGGACAAGAAAACAAAATGAAAGTCATTTCAGATTGCTGTCCACCACCAGCACGTTCTGGAACTGACGTTCATGGCCAAGGCCACCTCTGCAGTGCTGCTCTTTGTGGGGCTGGCTGGCTCCCTGCACCCGGCTTGGCTGCTGCACCCAGTCCCACACCGCTGGCCTGGCTGCTGGCACAGGGGACAGAGTTCAGCTTCCTGTGCATTTCTTGCAGGCCCCGTGAGCAGAGCCTTACATGTCAATATGCGGTCTCTGAATCCTCCTCTCAAAAATTCACCTTTACTATGGCCAAAAGTGCACTTACGTGCACGACACATAACCCGTGGTGTGAAAAATCTTAACAGAAAGCTGAGACTTGGGTTGATAGTTTTCAAAATATTTACCTGGCCTCAGCTCAGCACATGGGCATATGAACTCAATTTGTTAAGTTGCAGCACGTGGGATCAAGTTCTCTGGGGATCGAGCCCAGGCCCCTGCATTGGGAGCACGGTGTCTTAGCCACTGGACCCCCAGGCAAGTCCCAGGTTGATAGGTCTCACTGGCACATTCTTTACACATGGAGGTATATTTAACACGCTTTCCACTTCTAGCTTTATTCCAGTCAAACCTAGTTTCATAGTTAAAAAAACCCAGGAGGATTTCTTTTGATCTTCCTGATTGACCACATTCCCACTTCCTTGTCTTTCTACAGATCTGATTTGTATCCAGTCTGATCAGCACTCCCTCACATAAGCCTTTCCAGACCCAGGACTCCAGAGGAACCAGGCACCTCACAAGTGAGTAGCCCCAGCGCCGCCTGTCTGTGAAACGGGGATGCTCTTCTGACTGGAATCACTCCAGGCAGCCCTCCGGGGCCCTGGGTGGGGGATACGCACACTTCTCAGGGCACAGACTAAAGTGGTGTGAAAGACGACATAGACATCCTGTTAAACTTTATTTCCAACACCCATCTTAAGCCAGGGGGCCAATATATCTTGGAGATTAGAAAAATCTTGGGCTGAGAAAAGTGTATTTGGCCAAATCCAGGGTCAGGTCAGCTAAAATGCTCGTTAACTTAGAGGAGTGAATTTTTGCTACCATGGCCTTGAAGTTATCTGGAATTGTTTCCATGGAAATGTCATAGCACAGGTATTCAGATGTCACAAATAATAAATATGATAGAGTTAGCTCTTTTAAATCATAAAGAGCTAAGGTGACCATATGTTCCTGGCTTTTCTATAACTGATCCAATTCAGTATCTCTCTAGTCTACAAAGCCCACTCATTGGAATGTAATACCTAAAGCGGTATCATTTTTACACCTTTGTAAGATCTCTGTGTCTAGAGTTAGGCTTATGAAACTATGGCCATCATAGCCGTGGAGATAGGCAGGAACATATGAAAGAGCATGGCCCTAGGTGGGATCAGAAGTTCTGATCTCTAATTACCACCGAACACCACTCCCCTCAGTAAGAGCAGGACCCCACAAGGCTGTTACTCAGGGATTAGCTGCACTTGCTTTTGTCTTTAACGTTCCCTAAAATAGGAAGACTTTCTCTTTAGTGCCTTAAAAAAAAAAAAATCGTAGCGCTGAATTTTACATTGATTTTGCATGTTGGCATCTTTGACTACCTTTCCTGTTAATCAATGAAAATGATTTGTCTCCATCCTGGGAAGAACACACAGTTATAGAAAATAACCATCTCCAATCGTCTCACCTTCCCGTTCCACAGACACTGCAGAGGCTGCAATGAATCAGTAGCATTTAGGGTACTGACGGATACTGTATCTTGCAGGAAGGCGACTGTAACTTCCGATTCCTTGGTGGAGGAAAACACCCCCTTCTGGTCTTGCTTCCAATGATGCAAGTGTGATTGCTGGTGTCTTCATGAGCTCCAGAGGTCACAGCACGCTCCCCCGGACTCTCATGGCCCCCCGGATGATTTCTGAGGGAGACCTGGGAGGCATTGCGCAGATCACCTCCTCGCTCTTCCTGGGCAGAGGCAGCGTAGCCTCCAACCGGCACCTCCTCCAGGCTCGCGGCATCACCTGCATTGTGAACGCTACCATCGAGATCCCCAATTTCAACTGGCCCCAGTTTGAATACGTTAAAGTGCCTCTGGCGGACATGCCTCACGCCCCCATTGGACTGTACTTTGACACCGTGGCCGACAAGATCCACAGCGTGAGCCGGAAACACGGGGCCACCCTGGTGCACTGTGCTGCGGGGGTCAGCCGCTCGGCCACGCTCTGCATCGCGTACCTGATGAAATTCCACAACGTGTGCCTGCTGGAGGCCTACAACTGGGTGAAAGCCCGGAGGCCCGTCATCAGGCCCAACGTCGGCTTCTGGAGGCAGCTGATAGACTACGAGCGGCAGCTTTTTGGGAAGTCGACAGTTAAGATGGTACAGACACCGTACGGCATAGTGCCGGACGTTTACGAGAAGGAGTCCCGACACCTGCTGCCTTACTGGGGGATCTGAGCCACCGGAGCCCGCAGCAGCAGCCCCTCGAGCGGTACCAGCATCTGCTACACGCCGTCTGCTCCCCTCCTCACCTCTCTTTCCAAATGGTGGACAAATGCTCCTCCCTGAAGTGTTTTTTTTTTTTTACACTGGGTGTTCATGTTTTATTTTGAGAGAGAGGGAGGGGAGGGGAGGAAGACACTGGGAATGCTCACATTGCTACTAACATTTTTAAAACTAACATTTTGGAATAGTGTTTATGAAAATCTTGAACTGGCTTTTAAACAGTTTCAAGTTTCAACATTTTTAACAATTTCAACAGTTTAATAAACTGTTTGGTTCTGCTGTGTTCTCAACCCCATGCCTCTTGGCATCGTGGGAGGAGCTCAGTGCAAAAATCACTTTGGACCCCCATTAACCCTTTAGGTACAGGCTTTGCCCAGGCTGCCAACCAAACAAATGCTTAGGGAACACTGATACCAGCATCAGTCTCCACTGGATCAGCCCTACTCTTTTCCTTTCCTTCTATTATTTAGTGACTCTGTAAGTTTAAAAAAAAAAAAGCCTTTATTATTTAGCTGTTAAATAATTATAATGCAATCTGCTGCAAACACCCTCTTGGAATCAGTGTGCCCCAGAAGTATATTAGCATTATTTTTAATAAATACATCTGCTTAACATATTGGAATTTTTACTGAGAATTTCGGGGGGAGGGGGTGTTTGTGTTGATGGACAAAAGATAGCTCTTGAGTAACCATTAAGGGTATGGCTCCTGTGATAATTGTGAACGCTGCTTAAAACAGACATCGCCTTGAGTTGTGTCAGCGTTTCCCATCCTTGCAGATGGGCGGTATTAACCTCAGGAGACAAACAGCGTGGTCTTCTACACTAAGAAAGTGTAGTTCTCAGCTGTCTCTTGGTAACCGGAGGGCACCGATGCAGTGAGTCCTCCACAAAAGAAGTTGTTTTTTAACAAAAGGTATGCCCCTCTGCCTGCCTACTGACTTACACAGAAATGCCCTAAACGGAACCTCAGCACAAATGATAAGCTAACACAATGGCTTCCTTTGTTGAAACTTGGAAATGTCACCACCCCTCGTAAATCTGACAGCACAACAGGGTAGGTACCCGTTTCTGCGAGTGTCCATTCCATGCCCCTGGGAAGCCACTGCAAGCTCCCACGCTGCCCCTTCCTTTTCGAGGAGAGCCACCTGTCCCAGCAACAGCCTGCTTTTACTTCATTTGCCAGGTAGGTTGTAGCCTGCTTATATCCATAGAAAAATTGCCTAGATTTTGGTTTTGTGTGGCAAGAAGCCCTACATATAATGCCAGTGGCTGCGTATTTATATAAATCATATTCTTCAGATTTTACCTGGTTTGTGGCAATTGTCTCCCTCTGCGTTCTAATTTTGAAAATCTGCCCACTTAAAAACATGCGCCATTATTGTCTGCATGGGAAAATTAAAATGAAATTAATGGTTTCTGTGGGAAATCAGAGCAACCCATAAACGCTTTGGCAGCACATGATCAAAAATCAATCAGAAAACAATCTGTGGTTGTGGGGGCTGGGCTCCTCCAATATGAAGGCAAACTCTAGGCCTGGTGGTCTCTGGAGAAATACCCCAGACTCTCTCTGCACAGGAGGACACCTGGTGGCAGAGGCCCTTTGTAATGAAGAGAATTCTCCTGCGGAGATCCTGGCAGACGTCCACGCCGGGGTGCAGCGAAGCACGCTCTGAACACTTAGGGAGTCTAACACCTTTCTCATCTAAATGTCTGAGTTTATCAGCGAAAAGTCAGAAAGGAAGCTGTGTGGCCTCCAAGGTGTGAGGGGAATTTTTAGTAGAGATCATAAAGGCCCTATCATTTTTTCTAAGCTTAAGAACACACCAGTCATTAAATAAAAAGCAATTAGAAGGCACCTGTAAATAATTGCGTAGATGCACACCACATATATTCAGATGATTTAAGCACCTCTATGAACTGCTAACCAATAGCCACAGGAAAAAACAAAACATAGATAATATCCTGATAGACCCTGTGCTGCTGCTATCTCAAGCGTGTCCAGACAAAAACTACACAGTAAGCCATAAAAAATTTAAAGGCAAAATACACCACCAAAACAGAGCTTACTAATTGCCACTCAAGCAGGGGGGTGAAGCAGCTTGCACAGTGCATTGTGTGGACGTGAGTAACCTTGGTTACTGTTTCCAAGGACACTGGGCTCTTGGCTAACAAGCACTGAGGTGAAGCTGAATGCAGTGTGACTCATTTTAATAAACCTGCGTAAAGAAAATCAACGTGACGGAATTCCACACTCCCCAAATCTTTATTGGCAGATCTAATAAAGCGTTTCCAATTCTAAACAAGATACTGAAAGTAGTGAATACCCTTTGCAGCAAAAGCTTTTCGTTGACGCCTGCTGTATTTTTCCTCTGGCACCTTCCATGAGGTGACTAAACCTATCGTACTTGCTAAGGTCAGCAGTAATTATACTTACGAGTTTCATCTGAGGCGTTCTGGAATACATCTAGAAACGGAAACCTATCTGGTTAACAGGTGAGCACTGTCATCAACATGGACCACTGTGACAGAATAATAGTCCACAAAGCGTTTCCAAAAATGTCTCTGCCGTGGAAATTCTGTCAAACTGGGAGACGTTTCTTGTTGCAAAGGTAGATTTGTGACCGTGGTCTATCATGGAATGTATAACACCAATGAGAAGGCTGCTTGAATTTTGGTGCCATGTCGAAACCCGAGGCACTGCCCAGGCTGAAGTGGAGCCCGGAGGCCCCAGGCAAAGTTTACTAGAAACCGGCCCATTTGTGTCGTCACTGACACCCGCTGGCCCTGCGGAGGGCAAAGGTAACAACTCAGAGACAGCTGTTCCGGTTGTTAGCAGCTGGAGATGGTATCATCCGCAACAGATGAGAAAAAACAGACTGACCTCAGCAACCCTTGTCTGCATCCGGGCATGCGGCCAGGGAAAGCAGAAGCCCCAGCAGCTCAGGAATGAAAACGTTCTCTGCCTTTCTTGGGGAGGGTGGGAGTAAAAGATGGAAGATGGAGCAAAATCGAATTGCCCCAAGTTTTGTCCTGAGGAGGGGAAAATGATCTAATTATGTAAAGAGACAAAACCAATTTTTCCAGTTTACAAACAAAAACTAAGTATGTCAGAGAGCTTAAGCCACACGAAGAGAAGCACCCAAGGTTCAAAAGCGCCTAAGCACGTGATTCACAACAGAGAAACGTGTGTCCCAGGAACAACACAGTCCTTACTCCCTGACTTTTTCCCCGATTTTATGCATTCGGTTTAAGCAGCAAAGAAAATTCCCTGTACCAGAGAGCATGCAGGCGCTCCCTGGTGACCCAGTGGTGTGGACTTCGCGCTTTCACTGCTGAAGACGCAGGTTCAATCCCCGGTAGGGAAGCTAGGATCCCACAAGCTACAGAGTGAGACCAAAAAACCCCCACAACAGAGAGCATGAGCCTTTTCCTTCTAGAATTCAGTGCTGGTTCTGAGCAACGTCCTGCCACTGCTTCTAAGTCACGTGCCTCTACCACAGATACACACCTTACTCTTCTCCTTGCTGGGCCATGAGCTCCACCGTCCAACCCTGAGCAATTTCCAGGTCTCTCACAGAGAAACGGATTGGTCCCTGTGCAGGCGTTCTTGGAAATCTGGACAGAGGCCTTCGCAAAGAGATTTCATTCAGCTGCCTTTCCAAACCTTGTTTGAAAAAAAACACCACGTTCATAGCCTGTGTGTGAGGCAACACAGGGCCTTCAGTGAAGACCCCCAAGGGCAACGACTCATCCAGATACACCAAGATTCAGGGCTCGGTCGAAATGAACATTCTTCTCCACTGCAAAGTTCCCAGGTGTGCTTTGAAAGTTTTCTTGAAAGCTGCTGCTGTTGCTGCTGCTGCTAAGTCGCTTCAGTCGTGTCCGACTCTGTGCGACCCCATCCATAGACGGCAGCCCACCAGGCTCCCCCATCCCTGGGATTCTCAAGGCAAGAACACTGTGGTGGGTTGCCATTTTCTTGAAAGCTGACAGTCTTACAAATGCACGAACAGAGCAGAGAACTGGTTCTGTTGTGACACTGAAGTTGGTAAACCCACCCTCACCCACCTACCACTGTCCAGTGGACAGAAGCAGAAATTTTTCTATAAAAAGAATATCCGTTTAATCACAATTTCCCCCTTTCTATTCATTTTAGATATTAACACACTAAATGTGGCTAAATGCATTCTACTTCACACAACAATAAGTGTTCCAGATACACAAGCACTGGCTCAAAATCCTTCCGACTCCAGTCCTAGAGCAAGAATTTAATTTTCTTCAAATGTCAGTTCTTCACAGTTTCAATGCTACAGCAGCAAATTATTCCTTAGATAAAGGCAATTGTGGTCCATATTTTAAAACATCTTAAGAGAACTAGAGATAAGTTAGCAAACTTCCAGTGCCACGTGCAGTTAGGGTAGGGCGGTTTGACCTGAAACCCCAAAGACTGGCCGCAGGAACTTGGGGGCAAAGTTCGTCTGTGGGAAAGACTAGAACTTGCACAGCCCCTCCCCCACCTCTTGAGGCTTTCCTCCTGATGGGGTGGGCGGGGGGAGCTCCACAGCATTCACATTCCGTTTACTGGTCCCTGTCACCCCAAGGGGTGTGGTGGAAGAAAACAAACCCAGCCGGGTGCGTCATAGAGGAGCTGTCAGGAGCTTTCAGAGCAAATCAGGCAGGATCAGGCCGGGAGGTTTCGGTTCAACACAGTTGATCCAGAAGTTGGCACAGCTGGCGTGATACTGGTGTCCCCCGTACGCCAGCTTGAAGCTGTCAGTTTCCGAGTTGAACGCCTGCCAGGAAGAAACAGACAGGGAGGGGGAGTGGTCAGGCTCCCTCCACGCCCAGGTGCTGACCGGCAGCCGTATGGACCCCGCTCCAGGACACAGAGGCTGAGGCCAGACTGGCACACACACAAAAGCTGAGCAGGTGGCTACAGGAATTCAAGCGAGAAAAGTTTTGTGCCGCTAATTAAAGGCATAAAAAAAATCTTTACTGTTAAACCCAGTTTCAGCAAAAGGAGGCCAGATCTTTCCTAGAAAAGGCACACAGAGGCTGTGGGGGGTTGGCAGGGGTCATGACAGGGGAACGAAAATAGCCAAGGGCCGGGGATCATTTTGATCTCTTTGTGAAGAAGGAAGCCCTTCCCTGAGGCTGGCATTTGACTGTTACATGCCATCCCTGAGGTCTCGGAGGCTCGTAACGTCCTATCATCAGAGAAAACTCAAGATTAAAATGGGACTAATGCCACTGGGAGCTGAGAGCCGAACTGACATCATTAAAATGTCCAAATAGGTTCAGGGCTTGTAAAAAAGATACCAAACACCTAAGAATGCTTTCCAAATGAATAATGCTTGCAGGTAAGTTACAGCCAGCCAGGCCTAACCTCAACCACTTCCTAGGGTGTTTTCTAAACGTCTACAAATAAACAAAACTCTAACTGTCCTGCCCCCTAAATTTGTTTCTGTCTGCTAACAGCCAAGTGCTGAAGCTCTCTAACCTCCTCTGTGTCACAATGACCTGGTTTTCCAGAAGCTGCCCTTTCTGTCACCCTGTTCCTCCTAGAGGAAAATAACCGCCATACCAGAAGCCGATTCTGAGCCACAAAGCATGCACACAAGACAGAAGTGACCCGCGTGGACACATTAGTTGACTGAATCGGACACTGTGGGAATGGGAAAGACTCAGCAAAGCATGTATGATTGGAACAGCTCAGGATGACAGTGCAATCACTGAACTTGCCCTCCACATTCAAAATTAAGATGGGAGACACTAAGCTAACAAGTAAGCGGTTCATACTTTTTTAGGATGCTCTTCTGCAGGCTTCTCTTCTTTCTGAAATAATGTTGAAACCATAAGGTCAACAAAATTCCCAGCACAGGGCCTCTGGCCTGCAAACCAGTCCTTACAGGTCGACCCTTCTCCCTGTGCCACCCTGCCTGCAGAGGGGGCTACAGGCACAAGGCAAACGAGCCCGGTCCACGGAAAGGCAAGACCTGCATCCACTCCTGCAACAGCTCCCCGCACCGCCCCTCGGAAGAAGTCTCTGCTTCTCTGGTCCCATCTCAGGACTTGATCAGCTCCCCGCCTCTGGTCACAGACCGTGCGGAGAAGTGGGCCAGGTGGGCTCGTGCCCCGGGTCCTGTCGGGGACGTGCTCTGCCTTGGAAGTGGTGTGGGGGGAGGTGGTGACTTACCCGGCTCCTGGAGTCTACGTTCAAGAGGCACACCCCGCAAGCCAGCTCCTGAGCATTTTTAATCCCAGGCCGGAGCATACAAGAGGAAAAATCCAGTGAATTTTCATCAGGCTGTGATGACAAGACAAACGGGTAAGGAGACAGCAGTTCCCCACGCTGCTTGGCTCAGCTCTCTGATCCCGCCTCCCAGTTGGTCCAGCAGCAAATTCAGTGAACGCTCTACCACCGCCAGCACAGTCATTCCATTTCCCTGGGGATGTCAGGACGTGTGAAAAACGGTCCCTACCCTCAGAGCTCAGTTCAGGGTCGGGGTGAGGTGGGTATCAGGCAACACGGCGTGATGAGAGCCACACTAGTGTGTGTGTAAGAACCGAGGGCCAGAGCAAAGCGCGGAGGGGCTGGGGCACTGACCCGACTCAAGGGGAAAGGAGCGGGGTGGCAGAGAACGCTTCGTAGAACTTACAGTCATCAGGGCTGAGTCCTGAGGGGTGTTTGGTAGGGGAGGGTGTGGTGGGGAGGGAAGGGTATTTATGTGGAATAAGCAGCATGGGCAAAGGCCTCTAAGCAGATTGGGTAGGAGGAGAAATCTAGGGGGTGGGGGCCGAGCTTATGGACAGAGGGAGGAGACGAAGCGGGAGCAGGAAGGCCTTGAAAGGAGTATGAGGGGCTGAGACTTCATCCTGGAGAGCCTTAAGGGCTGTCACCATGCTGACAGGATGCGGTCTGCACTCTGGACAGACCCTCTGGCTGCAGCGCGGGTGATGAACTGGGGGACTGGTCTCATTACAAGGCTGCGGTAGTGAGCCAGGAGATAGGCCCTGAAGGGCAGAACAGAGGGAGCAACGGTGGAGAGAAATGGACACGGGGAGCTGTTAAGGCCCCAGAATCAACAGGCCTGGAGGACTGGGCACCTGAGAGGATCCACCCTACTGAGGCGGGTGAGAGGAGAAGGAGTCTGGGGTGGAGACGGGGAGAAGAGCCCAGGTTGGTGCGAGCCAAATCGAAGCTGCCTGCGGGTCAGCAGAGCTCTGACGCTGCATGAGCAGGCAGGTGGATACATGGCTCTAGCGCTCCAGAAAGAGGGAGCTGGACATCACTGGCTACAGAGAGTAAACACTGGGCTGACCAGAATGTTCGTCAAGAGTTTTTCCATAAAATGTTACAGGAAAACCCCAACGACCTGTATGCCAACCCAAGATAACAGCAGCTAATACGTCAAGCCCTTACCTGTGCTAAGCAGTACACTAGGCTCTTTTTATGCGTTATTTTATTTCTTACCAAAAAAAAGTATGAAATATGGAATGTAGACTAAAGATTAAAGCTGTTAATTTCTTAAAAGTTATAATACACATCTATCATATGAAGCTTTTAATTCCTCGATGTTTATCCAAGAGAAATGCAAACACGTTAACAAAAGTCTTGTACGACAAATGTTCACGGCAGCTCTATTCCTGTTAGCCCAGACTGCAAACAGCTTGTATCGATAAACAAAAAAATGGATTTTAAAAGAACATAGCATATTCATACAATGAATATTACTCAGTGATAAAAGGGGATCAAACTGATACACACAACACAGATGAATTTTTACAACACGCAATGTAAAAGAAGCTGACACAAGAACATATGCAGCGCATAATTTCATTTATATTAGGTTCCAGAACAGGCAAATCTAGGATAATGCAAAGTTACAGAAAATAGATGGCTGTTTTGGGAATCAGATCAGAGGGCTGGGAAGGGGCAAAAGGGAGCTTGAGCGGGTGATGAAAGCTCTCCACCTATCGATGGGCGCGGGCTACATGGTTGTGTGCATTTGTCAAAACTGATCCAACTATCCATTTACAGTCGGAGCATATCATTACATCTAAGTTATTCTGCAATTATGAAATACACTGAATAATAAAACAAGACAAAAACAACCAAAAATACAAAAGCAGAAAAATGAAACAAAAAACCAGAATGGGAGAAAATATTTGCAAACAATGTGACTGACAGGGGCTTAATATCCAAAATATATCAACAGCTCATACAACGCAACAACAAAACAACCCAGTCAAAAATGGGCAGAGGACCTGAATAGACACTTCTTTAAACCAGACATGCAGATGGCCAGCAGGCACGTGAAAAGATGCTCAACATCACTAATTATTAGATAAATGCAAATCAAAACTACAGTGAAGTACCGCCTCCCACCAGTCAGAAAGGCCATTATTAACAAGTCTACAAATAACAAATGCTGGAGAGTGTGAAGAAAAATGAACCTGCCTGCACTGTTGGTGGGAATATAAATTGGTGTAGCCACTATGGAGAACAGTGTGGATGTTCCTCAAAAAGCTGAAGAGAGAGTCTCCATGTGATGCAACAATCCCACTCCTGGCCTTATACCCAGACAAGACTGTAATTTGAAAAGACACGTGCACCCCTCTGTTCACAGCGGCCCTATCTGGAATAGCCCAGACACGGAGACTGCCCACTGACAGACGAACAGGCACAGAAGATGCGGCACATACGCACAAGGGGATAAAAAAGAGCCATGAAAAAGGACAGAGTGATGCCCACTGCAGCAACACGGATGCACCTGGAGGTTATTATACTGAGTGAAGTCTGAAAGAAAACAGACAAATCCCATACGATACCACTTATACGTGGAGTCTAAAATGTGACACAGATGAGCCTACCTATGAACAGAAACACAGACAGACAGAACAGTCTGGTGGCCTGGAGGGTGGGGACCGAGGGAGGGACAGAGCACGGGCTGAGGTCAGCAGATATAAGCTTTTATATACAGAATGGAGAAACAACAGGGTCCCACGGTACAGCCCAGAGAACTATGTTCAGTATCCAATGATACACCATAATGGAAAAGAATATTAAAAAAAGAGTGTATATATGTAAGTGAGCCACTTTTCTGTACAGCAGAAATCAATCTATTATAAATCAATTATACTTCAATATAAAAAATCTAATCAAGAAAATAAGATTTTGGATTCTTAATGGGTAGAAGTTAGGTATACCTGAACTAATTTATATTTCTCATATATGCCCTAGAACAGAGTTTCTTAAACTTGGCACCATTGACATTTTAAGCTGGTTAAATCTTTGCTGTGGGGCCTGTCCTCTGCATGTAGGATGTTTAGCAGGATCCCTGGCTAATCTGGGGACAAAACTGCTCCCTTCCCGGCTCAATTAAGAACTGACTTTCCAAAGAGGAAGACGTATGCAGGCATGCATGTAAATATGTACATACGCACAAACACACACCCGTATGTAAGCTTATTATAAACTTTACTGATATGAAGAATGTGTAGCGCACATTTTACAAATAATCAAATATACCACCCTTTTATTGTAAATTTCACATAGTATCTTTTTTTTTAACTGCACTGCACAGCATGTGGGATCTCAGTTGCCCCGACAGTCAGTGTGGAGTCTTAACCACTGGACTGCCAGGAAGTTCTTCCCCCGCCCACCCGCCCCCGTAGTATCTTATTCTCACAAAATGCTTTCTTGGATTTTTGCCCACCTCTTAGATCAACAGGCAACCTCTGCTTGCTCTCCTGAGCGAGTGTTACTTCTAATGTGAATGCTGATGTCTGACGTGGAGGACAAGGGCTAGACTGCCACCACTCAGACATACTTTGGAACTTCATTTGTCTGTCAAATACGTGACTTCTTTGCTGAATCAGATAATAGTTTTTGAATATTGCAGAATCTTTACCCAACTTTTGGTTCTACGCTCAACATAAGGGCTACATACACAAACAGCATACTTTTAAGTTTAACCTACATTAATATTTTCTCTGTATCACTTTAAATCTAGAAAATCAACAAGTCAAGCCCTAGTTTGAAGCATTTGTGGATTTCCATGGTACAAATACTCCTCCATGGTTGATTTTGAGCTACCAGCGCAATGTCACTGAACACAGGGGTGGGAAGAGATCCCACCATCATATAGTATTTCCACAAATGAAAACACTGGACTAGGGTGACCAACTTCCTGGTCAGTGCACGACTACCCCCATTTTATGGACTTCCCGGTGGTCCAGTGGATAAGAACCCACCTGCCAACGCGGGGGACATGGATTCGATTCCCGGTCTGGAAGATCCCACACGCCAAAAGGCAAGTAGGCCGTGCACCACAACCACTGAGGCCTACACCCTGGAGCCCGCGCTCCGCGACAAGAAGCCACCGGGGCGAGAGAGCAGCCCCCACTCGCTGCAACTAGGAAAGCCTGCGAGCAGCAACGAAGACCCAGCACGGCCAAAAATAAGTAACTTACAAAAAAAGACTGTGCCCATCTTAGCTCTGAGGAAACCCCTTGGTCCTGAGCTAACCAGGACAGCTGATTGTCCTCGGACAGACAGGAATAATCTCTAACGCTAAGGAACATGCTTCGGCACGTGGGAAGGAAGTGAGGATGCAAGGACTCCACAGGAACACAGTAAAAGGGGCCACTGTCGCGTCTTGAGAACCAGAAACAAGAGCAGAACAAATCAAGAGCGAGAAAGGCCTTAAGTCACCAAGCTGGGCTCAGAAAAACGTCTGAGTATAAGACTGCCTCGGCTCTGCGGTGTGATGCCTGATTGTAACACAGTCCAGAGTGATCACGCCACGGGGTGGCTTCAGTGAAACAGAGACAAGGGCCTGTAGTCCAGAGTGTGACGGATCTGGGAGCCTGGCGAGTTGGCTTTGGTTTTTCTTCAAGAATACTGAGATGACCAGGAAAACGGCAAATCTGATGACAAAAGAGTGGCTACGTGCTCCATAGTTACTTTAGGCTGAAGCACTGAGGAGTCACCACACTGTCTCTGTATTTGCATAACTATATTACTTTTCCCAGGGAAAAAAGGGCTTCTCTCACCAGGAAAATGTGTAGATTATATATGATAGTTCCCCATCCCTTCTGAATCTGAAATGGTAAACCACATGCCAGGTTCCACAAACATCTCAAACTAACCTGAGCTAAATCCATTCAGATCACACGGAGGGAAGGAAGAATGACAGACAGTTCTCAGAGAAGAGAAGGGAGGTGCAAGATTCAACTGTATGAACCCACTCCACCTTAGCCGAGCGGAGGATAATTCCTTTTCTTTTTTAGTGCCATCATGACCTATTTGGTCAAACCGAAAAGCAGCCGGCACTGTCACCTGTCCGTCGTCCAATTCTGTCCTTGGAAAAGGGCAACAATTTCACATGCCCTCCCTCCCTCCTTCAACTGGTGTTAGGGTCCTCACAGATACATAAAAAGGGCGCTGGAAAGGACTGAATACTCTAAATGATTATCACAATTATTCACTTTGATAAATAAAACCTAAAATGCTCTTTGAACTGGTTAAAAGCACAGCAGCATGTCTGTAATCTACATTACAGACATTCATCATGTTCTTGAAGAAGGCCTGTTTGAGAAATAATTAGAACCCAAGGAAACTAAATCCTGAAGAAAAAAAAGTTAATAAGAGCCTTTAATATATGTTTACCAAAGGAATAAAAGAAGCAAACGAAAAGGTGGTATTGTAAACTCCAGTGAAAATCATAAGGCTCTGCATAAATTACTCCGTAGTCAAATTAATCTTTCAAATGACCAAATTAACCTTTATAAATACACATCTATTAGCAAGGGGATTATTGCAGTCCACAGTAATAGTGTGACACCAATCGAAGGGCCTAACTCTAGGAGGAGGCACGCCCTCCACAGGCCACCTTGCACTGCGTGTCACTTACTTTAACTGGCAAGTATGTCACGTATTTAGCGAAGATAAAAAGCCAGCAATATTATACTCGACCTGTATACACTGACAAATCCCAGAGGCAGGCTGGGATATACTGATATAATCCTGAATCTTTAGCCAATAATAAACTACTAAAATGGTATCCAAGAAAATCACTATTAAGGAAGAAGAGTTTGGAAGCAACTAGCATTCCTTACTGATAGCCTTATTCTCCCTCTCTATCCCTCTGCGTTAGACACGGCTGTGTGACTTGTCATGGTGTTGAGAGACTGAGGATAATACGCGCACTTCTTTAAGCACATTGGCCTTAAAGAAGGAAGCCTTTAAGGCCAATGTGCTACTTGTCATGTTCCCTTGATCCTCTCCTGGCGACCAGCTATTTTGTTCCACTCAGTGAAGCTCTATCATCCCAGATGCTGGAGTAAGGAGGGCATGGCATAGAGCCCCTCCAGCTTGAGATGGACATGGAACAGGAGCCGGGGATAGAGCTCTGTTGTTTCACACTGCCAAAGAGGGTGGTGGTGGTCGTGGTGTTTGTTACCATCAAACTTAATTTGACTGCAATAAAATTTACTCTCTTAGAGTCCTGGAGGTCAGAGGTCTAAAATGAGTTGGCAACGCTGCTTTTCTTACAGGACTTCTAGGGGAGAGCACACATCTTCGTCTTTTCTAGTGTCTCGAGGCTGCCTGCACGCTCTGGATCACAGTTCCCTGCCCACGCCAAGACTGCAGCATTCGCCAGTCTCTTTTGATTGGCGCGCTGCTTTGCAGCCATGGAAGGAAAAGGTGCCTGTTACTGGAAGAAAAGCTATGGCAAGCCTAGACAGCATATTAAAATGCAGAGACATCACTTTGCCAATAAGGTCCGTATAGTCAAAGCAAGGTTTTTCCAGTGGTTATGTATGGAGAGTTGGATCATAAAGAAGGCTGAGTACCGAAGAATTGATGTTTTCAAACTGTGGTGTTGGAGAAGATTCTTGAGAGTTCCTTGGACGGCAAGGAGAACAGGGCAATCCTAAAGAAAATCAACCCTGAGTATTCACTGGAAGGACTGATGCTGAAGCTCCAATACTTTAGCTACCTGATGCAAAGAGTTGACTCATTGGAAAAGACCCTGATGCTGGGAAAGCCTGAAGGCAGGAGGAGAAGGGGACTACCAGGGAAGTCCTCTTGCCTTCCTCTTATAAGGATCCTTGTCATGCCTCTGGGCCTGCTGAGATAATCCATGCTGTTTCCCGTTCAAAGACCCTTAATGTAATCACATCTGCAAAGTCCCTTCTACCACCTAAGGTAAAACATTCACAGGTTCTAGGACTTAGAACATGAACATCCTGGGGGTGGGGAGGCGTTATCCTGTCTACTATATCTACCTTTGGTCAAATAGATGGTCGTGTGGAGACAATGAATATTCTGTCTCTAAAACACTATGCAGATTGGCCAGATGATAAAAATGCTATCGTTAAAAAAAATAAACTGCTCGCCTGACATGCCACAGCAACAGGAAGTACTCTGAAATTCACTGCTTATTTCACACTGAAAGGAAGCGGGGAAGAATTTTATTAGACTGAGGGTAATAGTGGAATCACAGAGCCTGGGTGATCTTCAGTTGACTAGAGGTTAGGAGAGTAACAGTCCTGTCTCTTCTCATAGATTTCATATGGCAAAATAAATCAGCTTTGTTTTCCAGGACTGAAGTCTTGGTTACAAACCTACTGAACTTCAATCCACAACCATGAGATAAAACCTCAACATAATAATTCACTCATCAGACTTCCCCGGTGGCACAGTGGATAGGAATCTGCCTGCCAACGCAGGGGACATGGGTTCGATCCCTAATCCAGGAAGATTCCACATGCTGCAGAGCAAATAAGCCCATGTGTCACAACTACCAAGCTGCGTGCTGCAACTCCTCAAGCCCGAGCGTTTTAGAGCCTGTGCTCTGAAAAGAGAGAAAGGTGGGCTTCTCCGCCAGCATACTGAGAAGCCCACGCACCCCAACTAGAGAGTAGCCCCTGCTCTCAGCAACTACAGCAAAGCCTTCATGAAGCAACAAAGATCCATAGCAACCAGAAAAAAAAAAGCACTCACCTCACCTCACTAAAAGAGAGGATTTTTCTCTCTTGAGAAAAAAGTTTCTTCAATCAGTGCTCAGAAGAGGTACGCTTTTGCCACAAGAGGGAGTTTTAGTCCATGGATTAAGGGAGCATTAAACAGAGGGCCGTGTAAAACTGCCGCCAGTGTAACTTCCAACGTAAAGAAATCGTAAGGAGCCACAATTTTGAGGTTAAGACTTGTGCTCTGCTTCCCTTAGCCCAAGCATCACTGCTGCACCCAGAACTTTCTCACTTGGCAAAAGTAACGCAGTCTCCTTTCGATGCAGAGAGTCCCATAGAGTCTTTGGGGGAAGAAACAAGTCATTTTTTAATACTTTGGAAGCTGGGACTAATACAGTAGGAAAAGTGGTTTTAGGCAATGATTTATATTCAATCCCAGGTTTGTGACTTTCAGCCAAGTTTCATCTTTTCTGAGCTCCAACTTCTGCACTTGTAAAACTGGGGATTACGCTGACTTTACGGGATTGTTAACCAGGATTGAACGAGAAGGAATACAGCACAATGTCCAGCAGGTTCTCGGTGCAAAAGAAACAGTAACTATTGTCTCAGTGTTATTGGAACCAAAGAGCCTGGCTGTCGTGACTTAGTTCATTAAGTAGAGCGCAGAGCACGGGGCCTCCAGGGATGCCCTCAGGTAAGGTGTAAGGACCGAAGGCCCACCAGTTAGCAAGAGCAAAGGTCGTGGTATAATCAGGAGAAATATGAGTAGGCAATGACTATTTTTCACAGCTAACCTAGTGAAAACAGCAACGATAACTGGAAGAGCATGCGTGACTGTGGAAATAAACACTCAGCGGCAGCCACAACGCACAGTGCACTCCTGTGGCGTCTAGTGGCGGACGTCTAGCCTTCTGAGGCCTAAAAAAAGGTCAGGCAAAGTCACTCAAGCATCCAGATCCAGACATGGATGCTAGAAACGGATGTGCCCAGTGGGAGTCTGCAGGGGAGGGCATGAATGCCTGGCCACTCTTGCCCTCACGTGGAGGGATTCAGAGCCACCGTAGTGAGGGGCAACACCCCCAGGCTAGGCAGGGGACTAACGCACAGAATCACAGAACCAAGTCCTAAGGCTCCTTTAAAAAGTTTGGGCAAAACTAATCCTTCATGTAAAAAATCAGAACATGGCTTATCTCTGAGTGGGGCGAAGTCAACAAAGGAGCGTAAGGAAAGCGTCTGGGAAGACGGGCTGTATTGGATCTCGACCAGGCCCGGGTTATGTGTGGCATGCATTTGTCAAGACCACTGAGCGGTATAACGAAGATTTTTGCATTTTATTAAGTATATATTTTATTTAAAAAGGAAAAAAGAAAAAAATTAAAGAAAGCCAGGAAGGGCAATCAGAATCTCGAAGGCAAGCCTTTCTCATGAGCAAGATGTACAAGGACGAAACTGGCTTCCACCTCACCCCGAAAGCAGCTCCCTCAGAGCCGTAATCAAGGCTAAGAGTCTCCCCAAATACCCTTTGCTCCAAACAGAAAAGGGCTAGAACCTGCTTAACACACTTGGTCTTCTGTGATATCTTTTCTTTAGAGTTCACAGCCACCTTTTTCTAACAGTACCAGAAGAGAGAGATTTGTATAGCAGTCTAGTTTTCAGTGTTAATAAGAAACCAACTGCCATCAAAACAAAGAACCTTAAAATCTAAGTGGCAAGGGGGCTCCTTTAAGCTCCTCTACAGTCCTGAGATGTTAACCGGGGAAGAAGTATACAGAAAATAACTTGACTGTTTAGATCAAGTCACTGCCAAGACAGACTTCTGGTGTTTCATCTCTTTAACCCCAAAGCTAAGGAACAACTCATCTTCCACAAGAAGGCTTTTGCCTTTCTGCTTTCACCCATCCAATCTGCCCATTCAAGGAGGCAACAGAATACTGTGGTTGAAAAAGCAGACTTAGGACTCTTTCAAACTAAGTCCAGGTCTCACCGATATCTCTGTGCTTCAGTTTCTTCATTTAATCAGGGGAGAATATTATTATCTACCCTCAAGACTGCTGTATTCATTACATCCATGTAGAGAGTCATGAATAGGGTCTGGCACACAGTAAGCATTCAGTAAATGTTGGCTAATGATGCGGACGATGTTTAGGCTTAATGTAGTCCACAGGAGTAGAGAGTTAGGAGCAGAAGATGGGTGACTTAGGAGACACCCAGACCCGCACATTCCTAATGTGTGGCTGTAGATATCTTGCTGCTAAAAAAACATGGAACAGATGCGTGTTGAGGTGAGACCTTTGTGAGACTGAATACAGAGGCTCTGATGAACTTTGATGCCAACAGTGCAAAGGGGACACGCTGGATTTTATGACATCCCCCTCCATCCCACAGCCTCACGGGCACCCACGTGCATCGCCAGCCAATCAACTTCATTTGTGACCGGAGTTTGGAAATACTTTTTTAAAAAGCCAGCGGTGGGACTTGCTGGTGGTCCAAGGGCTAAGACTTTGAGCTACTAATTCAGGGGGCCTGAGTTTGATCCCTGGCCAGGGAACTAGATCTTGCATGCCGTAACAAAGATCAAAGATTCAGGGTGCCACAACTACAGCCCAGCACAGCCAAATAAAACAAACAAAAACCGCCAGGGTTTTATGACCCACACACAACCCTATTACCATTCTGCAATACTCCCTTCCAGCACTGTAATAATAGTTCTGTGTTATTTCAAACTTTGTGCTCCTTTAAAAAATGGCCATGTAACATCCTACTATGAAGATTCACACAATTAAATTCTCCAGATTTGGACTTTTAGGTTATTTTCAACTTTTCACTTTTACAAAGAACAACTTGTGCATTTGAGCTGCTTCTTTTTGTGAGTTTGTATGTAGAACCCTCTACCTTAGGGAGTTTTCCAAAAAGTGGAACTACTTAATCAACCGCTCTGGAGGTCCGTAAATCTTTTCATTCATTCAGCATTTACTGCGTATTGACATGGTGCCTGGCACGGTGCTCAGAGTAGACAGACGACGGACATGTGGTCCTGGTCCTTGTCCTCAATGAGTTCCCAGGTGGGAGGGAAAGCATGCTGCCAGACACCTTTCCCATGGGGTGGCACCAATTTCTTAATGAATTAATTCCCAATAAATTCCCTAAGAAGCAGTCCCATTTTACCACATCAACATGCTAAAGGTTCAAATAAATAAACCAAATCCCAAACTGGGTTTATTAGGTGGTTAAAAAAAAAAAACAACACCTTGTTTTAACTTGAATTATTGTTTACTGATTAGCTGTGCCTCCTCTTTTATGAATCACTTCATGATTTTGCTCTGACTTTACTGGAAGCTGGTGTATTTCGCACTGATTTATGTGTTTTCTTTACCGAACAAAGACTTGAGGCCACTGTCAGTAAAAACTGCCACACTTTTTCTTCTCCTTACCATTTCATCTATTTTGCTCCCCACTTGGAATAACTTTCACTTACTGGGGCTATGCCATTTGATCTACAATGAAAAATTTCCTAAGAAACTACTCAGTGAAACCTGTTGCTTTCTAAAAGGGTTATTTCTGAAGATAATGTAGATGATGTTAGTTTCCTCTCTATGAGAACCCACAAAAGAAATTTCTTTCAGATGTGAGTACCAGGAATAGATATGCTTCCTGAGTAGAGGGTTTATTTTTCTGTTATGAACCCAGTGAATCATGGAACTGATCATGTCTTCTTTACATCAGTGCCTGGAAGGGTCAACGGTACAGCTCACCACCAGCAAATGCCAACACTTTAAAAGCAGGCATTTTTGCACACAACTTCATTCCTGGCTTTAACATTTTCTGCTTCATTTCCCCTTCATTTTCCTTATCCATTTATTAAAAAAATTTAAACCAGTTATTAAAATAATGAGGTATAAAAATGCTTATCTTGTTTGAAAATAAAGGTAAGGTTCAAAAAGTATAAAACGAAAGATACGAAGCCCCACTAATCGCTACGTTAGAACACAGAGAGATAAAGGACACATGCTCTATGATATCACTTACATATGGAATCTAAAAAATATGAATGAATATATACACAACACAGACCCAGAGACACAGAAAACAAACTTATGCTTACCAAGGAAAGAGGGAGAGGGGTGGACAAATTAGAGGAGCATGAAACTAACAGATACAAACCACTGATACTACATAAAACAGTTGAGTAACAAGGATTTACTGTATACCCAGGGAAGTATATCCAGTGTCGTGTAATAACCTGAAGTGGAACATAATATGTAAAAAACCAAAAACAAAACAAATCACTATGCTCTGTACCCGAAACTAACACAATACTGTAAAATCAACTATATTTTTCTTTTTTGGCTGAACTGTGCATACGGGATCTTAGTTCCCTGACAAGGGATTGAAGCCACGTCCACTGCACTGGAAGTGCCAAGTCAACCACTGGACCACCAGGGAAGCCCCAGATCAACTATATTTCAGTTAAACAAACAGAAAAAAAGGACACAGTCCTGATCTTACGGAGCTGAGAAGCTAGTGGGCAAGAAATAAGAAGACACAAGCACCAAGAAGCGTGGAAGCGCCTCCCTGACCAGAACACGCTATGGACACACACAGGAAGGGGCATCTAATGCAGACTGAGGGCCTCTTGGGATGATTTCTGGGGAAAATGACGCAGAGTCCAGAGGGAAAAGCGATTTAACAGAGAAAGACAGGCCAGGGCAGCCCAAGTGATGGAAAAGACCTCCCACACTGAGCTAAGGAGTTTAAACTTGACCCTGAAGACCAGGGAGAGTCACTGCAGGGTTTCAAATGGGATATAAATGCCACAATCAGATTAGCATTTTAGAAAGACCCGAAAGATAGTGGTGTGTAGAACACATCGACTGTGGATAAAAAAGCGAACCAGCAACTGCAGCTATGCAGCCAGAACTGGTAAGGGCCTGAATGATTTACCACATTAAAAAAAAGGTTTCCATTTTTATTATGTTTTTTTCCTATTGTTAATATATGAGAATTTGGTGAAGTTTTGCCAAACTCATTAAATTTAACCTCTCGAATTCAGTTTTCTGGAGGCATTTATCATCAAATAAACAATTCTATCTCTTCTTTTCAAATATGCATACTTCAATTCTTATTGTATTGGCCACAATAGTATTTTTAAAAAATAATTATCCAAACAGTATGATTTTAAGTTATAAATCGAAAAATGGCCCAAAGGAATAATATAAGAGATTTCGGAAATGATTCAAATGCTTTCGGAACTTAATATTACAAACCAGAAGCAACGTAACAATGGCGAGGACCTGCCGCTGATGACAGACAGGTTGCTGGGCGACGTGGGGTCCTCCCGCCCAGCAGCGTGCCACAAAGAGAGCTGGTTGCTCTTAGAAATGGGGCGCCTGGTTCAATGTGGGTAAAGAAGGAAAGAAAATGGAACTGCGCATTTATTCCAGCTGTGGAAGGAAGATAAATTTGACTATTGTGAAAAAAAGGATATTATCTGAGACAAACTGAATTAGCATGAATATATAAAAATAAAATAGCTTTGCCCAGTGAAATATTAAAAAAAAAAAAAAAAGGTGGAAGAAACCGAAGAGGCAAAAATTAACTGATATCATCTTATGCACATATGCGTGTGTGTGAATAAATCTATTACAAATATGAAATGTGTATGGTCAATAACAGTATTTCACTGAATATATGGCCAAACGGTCAAAAGAGAGAGATGATCAGCTTACACACAAAGGAAATAAAAATAGTAAATTATCATTTGAGACACTAGACAGTCCCTCGGGAAATGAAAGAAATTTAAAAAACACTTTCAGGGAATTGCTTACACACTTTTTAAATTGAGAAATTGACAAAGCTAGAATACAATGTAAGGAAATGTATGCTTCTATGCACTGCTGTCAACTAGCCTTAAGCTACCTGGAAATGCACATAACACGTGGAACAGCAGCTACATGCAGGCATGCATGTACATGTGCAACCATGCACTCTGATTTAAGTCCACTTGCAGAGACTGTACCATCCAAAGGGGAAACAGTCAATGATTTAATGATATTCAGAGTAAAACTATTCGTAATGGGAAAAAATGAAAACAATTCAAGACCTTAAGAAAGTAAAATGGCTCAATGAACCACAGGACAGCAACAAGATGTATCATACAGTCTTCTGTCTGTTTTACTTAGGTCTAAAAAGAAATTTTTTTGCCATATAGTTGATGTAGAATATTATATTAGTTTCATCTATATAACAGTGATTCACAATTTTAAAAGGTTATATTCCATTTATAGTTACTATACAATATTGCCTATATTCCCTATGCTGTACCATGTACCCTAGTAGCTTACTTACTTTCTACATAGCAGTTTGTGCCTATTAATCCGCTCCTCCTCTGTTGCCCGTCCCTGCTTCCCTCCCCTCACTGGTGACCACTAGTTTGTCTCTCTGTGAGTCCGCTTCTTTTCTGTGATACTCATTAGTTTGTTGTTGTTTTTTCTTTTGGATTCCACATATAAGTGACATCATTCTGACTCAGTCTTTCTCTGACTTCTTTCACTTAGCATAATGCCCTTTCGGTCCACCCACATGAAGATGGCTAAATTCCACTCTTTCTCCGTGCCTAAGTAGTATTTCGTCTTCTTTGTCCATGCATCTGTATTGGACTCTTAGGTTGCTTCCGTGTCTTAGCTGCTGTAAACAGTGCTGGTATGAACGTTCAGGTGCGCTATCTTTTTCAATTAATATTAACATTTTTTTAAAAGGACACTAATGGGGAAAAAACTAGAAATGTAAAGGGAGGAACTCAAATCAACGCTTTGCAAAACAGTGGCTTAAGGATATAGATAGAGAATGTTTTCTGTAGCTACGCTCTCATTTAGGTACAATGGGCCTGGAGGCCAACCTGGCGCTATCCCACTAAGAGCACAAATGTTATTAGTATCTCCTTCTGTATTTATAACATTGACTGGCTACAGGAGGGACATCTCCTCCTGTAGCCAGTTGGATTCATCCTCCAATCAAAGGAACATACAGTCAGCTTTGTGGCTTAGGTTTTTTCAAGGAAAGCAACTGCTGAATTGTCTCGTGGGCTTACCGTGAGTGTGGCAAGTGACATGAAGCCAATTAGGTTATTCCATACTTTATCGATGTCCTTTAGCAGCTGCTGGAGCTTCTCACTGCACACCGCAGTGGCTTTTATCCCCAGCTCCACACGTTTCGTTACCCTGTACACCTCGACAACACCTGACGGGGTGAGAGAGGAAGAGTTAGGTGCTGGAGTGAAGAGAAAGAGATAACAAGACACGGCAGCCTCACTGCTGGCTGATGTCCGAGGTGAAACAGGGACTGCGTCTGGACAGATGGGAGCCTATTCCTCGGGATCAATCAACTTTTTTTTTTTGGCCCGCAACCCCCGGCATGTGGGATCTTAGTTCCTCGACCAGGGATTGAACCTGCGCCCCCTGCACTGGAAGCATGGAGTCTTTTTATTTATTTATTTTAAATTAATTTATTTAATTGGAGGCTAATTACTTTACAATATTGTAGTTGTTTCTGCCATACACTGACATGAATCAGCCATGGGTGTACATATGTCCCCGATCCTGAACCCCACTCCCACCTCACTCCTCAGGGTCATCCCAGTGCACCAGCCCTGAGCACCCTGTCTCATGCATCGAACCTGGACTGGCAATCTATTTCACATATGATAATATGCATGTTTCAATGCTATTCTCCCAAATCATCCCACCCTCACCTTCTCCCACAGAGTCCAAAAGTCTGTTCTTTACATCTGTGCCTCTTTTGCTATCTCGCATATAGGGTCATCGTTACCATCTTTCTAAATTCCATATATATGCATTAATATACTGTATTGCTGTTTTTCCTTCTGACTTACTTCACTATGTATAATAGGCTCCAGTTTCATCCACCTCATTAAAACTGATTCAAATGCATTCTTTTTAATAGCTGAATATTTCATCGTGTATATGTACCACAGCTTTCTTACACATTCATCTGCCAATGAACAGCTAGGTTGGGACGTGTGGACTCTTAACCACTGGATCCCCAGGGAAGCCCAGGAGCCATCAACAGTTAACGCTGCAGTATAAACTCCCTGGTAAGAGCACAGACTCTAGAGCTATACCACTTGGATTCAAGTCCAAGCTCTGCCACTTACTCGCTGTGTAACCTCAGGCAGGTTGCAAACCTCTCTGTACTTCAGTTTCCTCAAATGTAACACTGGGATAATAGTACCTTCTCAAAGGATGGTTGAAGAGGTTAAACTGGTTAAAACTGTAAAAGGCTTACAACAGCAGATGTTAACCAAATATTGGCTATTTTTTTCCTGGCATCTTTATGAGTCCCTCTGTTTGAATTTGGGAAATACATGTTATACTCACTGAAATAGGAACATTAACAGTTTAAAAGAATCACAATGTCAGGATCACTATAACACACAGGCACACCTTGCTTTACTGCAGTTCCCTCTGTTGTGGTTTCTAGATACAAATATATGAATTTTTTTTACAAACTGAAAGTTTGTGGTAACTGTGCATCAAGCAGGTCTATAAGCACCATTTTCCTGACAGCATCTGTTCGCTTTGCTTCTCTGTCACAGTTTGGTAATTCTCACAGTAGTTCAAACATTTCCATGATCACCATATTCGCTATGGTGACCTGTGGTCTATGATGTTACTGCTGTAGTTGTCTGGGGGCACCATGAACAACGCTGCACATGCTCTGGCTATTCCGCTGACCTGCTCCACCCATCTCCTCCCCAGGCCTCCCTATTCCCTGAGACACAACAATATTGAAATTTGGTCAGTTAACAACCCAATGACAGCCTCTAAGTGTTCAAGGCAAAGAGGAATCTTATCCAAAAACTAGAAATGATTAAGCTTAGTGAGGAAGGCATGTCGAAAGACAAGACAGGTCTCTTGTGCCAGCTAACCAACTTTCGAAAGAAAGGAAAAGCTCTTGAAAGAAATCAAAAGGGCTACTCTAGGGAACACACGAATGATAAGAAAGCAAACAGTCTTATATTGCTGATACACAGAAAGTCTGAGTGCTCTGGAGAGATGATCGTACCAGCCACAACATTCCCTCATCCTGAACAAGGCCCTGACTCTCTTCAGTTCTATGAGGGCTGAGACGTAAGGAACCTGCAGAAGAAAAGTCTGAAGCCAGCAGAAGTTGCTCGTGAAGGTTAAAGCAAGAAGCCATCTCCATAACATCTCTATAACATAAAGGGGCAAGGTGAAGCAGCAAGTGATGATACAGAAGCTGCAGCAAGTTACCCAGAAGATCTAGTTCAGATAATTAACGAAGGTGGCTACACTAACCAACAGGTTTTCAATGTAGACGACACTGCTTTCTTATCGGAAGAAGATGCCATCCAGGAACTTTCATAGCTAGAGAGGAGAAGTCAATGCCTGCCTTCAAAGCTTTCAACGGCAGGCTGACTTTCCTGTTAGGAGCTAACGCAGCTGGGGACTTTAAGCTGAAGCCAATGCTCGTTTACTATTTCAGAAATCCTAGGGCCCTGAAGAATTATGCTACATCTGCTTTGCCTGTGCTCTCTCTAGAAGTGGAATAACAAAGCCTGGATGATAACACATCTGTTCACAACATGGTTTACAGAATATCTGAAGCTCACTGTTGAGGCCTACTGCTCAGAAAAAAAAAAAAGATTAAAATATGACTGCTCAGTGACAATGCATCTGGTCACCTAAGACCTCTGATAAAGATATACAACAAGATTAATGTTTTCATGCCTGCTAATAACAGAACATCCATTCTGCAGCCCATGGGTCAAGTAATAATTTTGATTTTCAAGTCTTAGTCTTTAGGAAATATATTTTAAGAGGCTATAGCTGCCACAGATGGTAATTCCTCTGGTAGATCTGGGGAAAGTAAATTGCAAACCTCCTGGAAAGGATTCACCATTCTAGATGTCATTAAGAACATCTAGGATTCATGGGAAGAGGTCACAATATCAACAAGAGGAATCTGGAAGAAGTTGATTCCAACCCTCATGGTTGACTTTGAGGGGTTCAAGACTTCATTGGAGGAAGTAACCATAGACATGATGGGAACAGCAAGGGAATTAGAAGTAGACCCTTAAGATGTGACTAATTTGCTACAATCTCATGATAAATCTTTAACAATGAGCAAAGAAAGTGGTTTCTTGGGGTGGAATCCACTCCTGGTGATGACTGTTAAAATGACAGCAAAGAACTTAGAATATTACATAAACTAAGCTGATAAAGCAGCACAGATTTCAAGACTGACACCAATTCTGAAAAAAGTTCTCCTGTGGGTAAAATGCTATCAAACAGCATTGCATACTATATAGAGAAATTGTTCATCAATGAAAGAGTCCATCGGTGAAACAAACTTCATTGTCTTATTTTAAGAAATGGCCACAGCCACCCCAACCTTCAGCAACTACCACCCTGATCTGCCAGCAGCCATCGACATCAAGGCAAGAGCCTCCACCAGCAGGAAGATTATGACTTGCTAAAGACTCAGATAGATGATGGCTAGCCTTTTTTAATCAATATTTTTAATTTAAGGTTTTTTCAGACATAATGCTATTGCACACTTAATGGAATACAGTCATAAGGTAAACATAACTTTTCTATGAACTGGGAAACCAAAATATTCATGCAACTCGCTTCATTGAGCTATAAGCTTTACTGCAGTCGTCTGGAATCAAACCTTCAATGTCTCCAAGTGAAGTGAAAGTGAAAGTCGCTCAGTTGTGTCCAACTCTTTGCAACCCCATGGACTTTATAATCCGTGGAATTCTCCAGGCCACAATACTGGAGTAGGTAGCCATTCCCTGCTCCAGGGGAATCTTCCCAACCTAGGGATCAAACCCAGGTCTCCCACATTGCAGGTGGATTTTTTTTACCAGCTGAGCCACAAGGGAAGCCCGAGATTACTGGAGTGGGTAACCTGCCTCTTCTCCCGGGGATCTTCCTGACCCAGGAATCGAACTGGAGTCTCCTGCATTGCAGGCCAATTCTTTACCAACTCAGCTATCAGGGAAGCCCCAGTATCTCCCAGGTCTGCCTGTAATTAAGAAATATTTCACTCCTCTGAATGCTCAAAGATTTACAAAGTCTGTGGCTTCATGTATCTTTTACACACTTAACAGGACACAGAATGGTTCTTTTCTAGTGGTCTCTGAATTATGGCTGAATTCTTCCAGCAAGGATGAGAGACACCAAGGTCTCCAAAGACTAAGGACAGCTGCCAGGCATAACCCAACCCCTCCCCTAGCCTGTTCCAGAAAGAACTGGAAGAATGCCAGGGGGTCTTTAGTGGTACACGCTCAGCCTATATACAGCACTGCGGCTTGTCCTTCCTTCCCCAGGGGAAGGTTAGGAATTGCTGCCCACTCTGAGCCAAGTGAGGGGGCTTCTGAGTCAATCTTTCATGCTAGGAAACTACTAGAGGGAAAGATAGGCGCCCCATGAGCTGGTGAACATTTGTTTATGAAGCAGAATTATGCCTGTCTGAGCAGGAAAGAGGAACAAGAGCAGGAGGCAGGAATAAGGAGGGCTCACAGCCTTCAGAGCCACTCACCCAGAGAGTATACACAAGTGACCACTGGGCGCCCAGCACTAGGCGAGGTGCTGGAAACCCAGCTGGAAGCAAATCACACCCAAATCTCTCCCTTCTTGGAGGCGGATTTTAGTGGAGACAGACAGATAACAGATACAAATAACAGAAAGTAAAATATTTAAGATAGTAAATGTGACAGGGCTAGGGAGAAAATCAAGCAGGGAGATGGATAGCAAGTGACAGGGTGGAGAGAGGGAACACGGTTTTGAGTGAGAGGGGTGAGAAGACCTCACTTAGAAGGTGACATCCAAGTAAAGGTCTGAAGAAGATTAGAGAGAGTCCAGTGCCTGTGGTTCTGGCGACAGGCAAACCCTGAGCAGGAGAGGACCACTGAGGACAGGGACTGAGATTTCACGTTAGACTGGGACGTGTGAGAGCTGAAGGCGGCCAGGAAGTTAAGGAATCTGTGAGGTTGGTAAGGGGTAGAAAGGCAGAATTCAACAGAGCCTGGTAAGAACTGACTGGGGACCCAATAACTTAATTTTCTTTTTTAAACCAATGATTTAATGTTAATGCCTCATCTAGTTCAGACTCTTTGATAAACCAGTAACATGTGACTTTACATTGTGTATAACAAGGACTGGGAAACCTGGCCACAGAGACCTGAAGTCAAATAGTTGTTTCTGGGTAGGATTTAAGTGTCTTATCTATAAAAGCAGAAGCTACTTAGTGAAGTCCTATGAGGACTAGGATCCTAGGATCTCTAGGATCTCTAGAAATCACTAGGATCTCTCTTAGAGAGATCTAGATTAAACTACTTGACATAGGGACAACTGAAAAGCCTACAAAGTGTCATGATTTTGAAGAAGTATAATATGAAAGCACATACCTAATAAGTATTCCATGCCTTGAGCTGACTGAATTACTTCTGTGCATACAGAGCTACTACTGATTCCATTTAAAGTATCATTGGCCTTCTTAATGACCTATAAAGAAATGAAATCACATCACCTTACATAATCAGGAAAAGTCATTACAAAGCAGTTTACTATAAGTAGAAAACCCAACAGAAAGCTGGAAGGTGTGAAAATGCATGACTGATTGATGTATGTAGATGACTATGCTGAAACAAATCTCAGAATTTAATTTTGACATTGACGAACCAAGCCTCCGTTTTTTTGGAAGTGGAAAGACAAGGGTTCTTCAGCTTAAATATTATTTTAACTTGGGCAGAGATAATGATATCATTTTGTTACACCTTAAACTC
Organism: Bos indicus x Bos taurus; assembly: GCF_003369695.1. Classification (NCBI taxonomy): domain Eukaryota; kingdom Metazoa; phylum Chordata; class Mammalia; order Artiodactyla; family Bovidae; genus Bos; species Bos indicus x Bos taurus. The sequence continues at coordinate 14,889,810 of NC_040094.1, forward strand.
AGTGACGGAAGAGGGCACCGTAAGTGAGTGAGTGGGGTCTGCTACAATAGGTGGGGAAGAAGCCTCTCTGTGTAACTTTCCACACAGGTCCTCCTAGTGCAAGGCCATCAAGGCAGAGCTCGCCCCGAGTCCATCCAAAGGAACCAAGAAGGCAAGATGACACAAGAGGCACACGCGGATGTGTGAACACATGCGACAGACTCACCTCCAGAGCGCTCCCCAGACACCGCTGCCATTCATATGCATACCTCTCGTTCTCCTGTGAAATTTATAAAAAGAACTGGGTCAAGCAGGCAAGCCTGGAACCCTACTTGTGACTTCTGTCAGGCCAGAGTCCTGAAGACTTACTTTCATGTCTATGAAAATCACTAATCCAAGTGCAGTTGACCTTCTGAACGCACTAATGATGATTTTTACTGATAGCTCCTGATAACTGTAACTTCTGAACACATGACTTGTAAATTGGAGGGAAATGGTTTTTAGTGGATTCCCTTCGTAAACGTTGCCTCATTTGTTCCATTAATAGTGGAAGCCTGTTTAAAGGTACACACCACGTAGGCGTCTAGCACGAGAGCCAGTATCAAACCACAGCTTCCTGCTCCACAGTCAGGAAGCTGTGCGTGCGAGTGAGCGTGGGTCTGACAGGACGGGGAGGAGGATGCTCAGAGTGTCGGCTGGAGGAGGAAGCAGCGTGGGACGCACGTTAACCGTGAGAGGATCCAGCACATCTGTCCTCTTTTTTTCTTAAAGATTTTTTTTAAAATGTGGGCCAATTTTTAAATTAGCTACAATATTGCTTCTGATTTTTTCTTTTTTTTTGTAATGTCTTGGTTTTTTGGCCATGAGGCATGTGGAATCTTAGCTCCCTGACCAGCAACCGAATCCATATCCCCCGCACTGGAAGGTGAAGCCCTAACCACTGGGCTTCCAGGGAAGTCCCCCCGCCCCCCACCCCCGCCCCAGCACCGCCTTTTGAGGTTTTACCACTAAGATGATAAAGTCCACACGCTCAAAAAGAACTCCCTGAAGAAACACTTCCCTCCTTGTGAGGTCTCAGGAATAATTCCACTTTTAGGGTCGCTAACTACTCTCAGTGATGTCACATCTAGGAGGAATCTTCATCCGGGGCTAAGGTCACCATGCTCTCACTTATTTAATGACACATCTCATGCCCGGTGCCTTGGGATGGTCTGCCCCTCGCTCCCCAGGTGACAGAGGCAAGCACTTTCTCTCAGGGCCCCAGGGACGCAGAGCCCGCTCACCTCCACCTCTCCCGTCAGGTCTTTGTACTTGTCGCGGATGACGGGCAGGGCAGGCTTCTCGCTCAGCGTGTTGGAGCGGTCCCTGAAAGGCTGCTCCAAAGCCGGGGAAGGAGAAGAGCGGCTTATTTCCTTATCACCAAGGCTCAGGCTTCTCTTGTGCGATCCTGGGGGAGATGGACGGCACAAAAGTTCTGATTACTCGGCTTAATCCAAGCAGAGGCTCTTCCTTGCTCACACGACCCTCTTCTCTAGATGCTGGCGTCAGGAGGTGGTCATAATCACACTTCTCGTTCGGCCTGTCTGGCAAGTGGCACGCTGAACACTTTCCCTTGTTTTCTCATGCCCGAGTCCCCTGCCGTTAATTTTCTCCATTACGCTTCTTTAATCTGTCACAATACTTCCATAACTCTGAATGTGGGATCACTGGAGTCTGGAGGACTAGGGTCTTTCTAAGTATCAGTGTGCAACAGTGTGGCACTTTTCCAGTCATCACTTACGGATTGGTACTGACTTCCTCCATCCTTCTCAATGAACAGAAATCAATGAGCCCTTTTGTCAGGGTGGGATTAAAACCAAAGGGGCAAACTCAAATGCCTTCAGAGAGCAGGTGGGCAAAGGAAATGACTGAAGCAAGTCAGCTGGAGAGGAACATAGTGGGAACCATGACACAGGGCAGACCTCACATCATCTGCTGGAGGGGATGATGCTACTCGGCTCCAGCTGATCATCAAGAGGTGGGAACGCAGGCCTAGGACTGCCAGATACTATGCCTTTCCAAGAAAAGCCAGAAATCCAGGTTGTGAAGTGTCATGGTTTTATGCATCGGCAACTGCTTCACACATTAGAAATCCTTCAGTGTGGGTCAATCAGAGCAGGTCTGCAGACTGGACTCAGATCCACAGGTACTACATGGCACCTCAGCATGAAAAGATATACTCTGTAGCCAGGGATCAAGAGCAGAACTCACTGGCCCACAAGGGGGTCAAACCATTTCTCTGGCTCTTCTAACACAGCACACTTCTCCCCAAAACGAGCCAACAAATTGACCGTGTGTTGCACTTAATTTTAACCCCCAAAGCTGTCATCTGATGAATACTGGTTTAATTTCAGTTCAGTCTCAGGGAAACCCTCTTTTATAGTCTGTTGTCCCAGACTCTGATTTTAAACATTGGAAAATATATTTCCTGCTAACCCAGGGACCACCTTCTTATTCTAAGAACGAACAAACATTTAAATGCAGTGGAAGAAACCAGGATGTAAAATCTGTGTTGAAAGCTACTCACCTTGAACAGAAAGGTCAAAGGTTGCTAGCTCATTTTTGATCATTTCTTCGCTGGATTTCATTTTGCCTTGTGAATTGGCCACTAAAAAGTCAAATTTGCTGATTTTGGGCTTCTCACTCTGAAACTCTCCGAAGTCATCTGTGCATTCCTTGGGGGTGTCGTGAGAAGCGCTGCTGGAGGCCGGGCTCAGGCACATGGCCTCTTGGCTCCGCTCGCCTACAGGCAGGTCTTGTCTGGCGAAATCCCTGAAGTCCCCGCTTTCGTATTCCTTTGGCTCGCTGGCCTGCGGGATCACGTCCTTAAAATTGGCGAAAGGTAGGAAGGTGGTCTCTGGAAGAGGGTCCTCGCTGGCGAAGGTTGTGACTTTGGAGAGAGATGCCACGGTGAGGTTTTCGGAACTGCCGAACGAAGTCTCTTTCTTTTGAAGAACCGAGGCGGCGGCGGAGGCTCCGCTTCCTGCTGAGAGGACAAATGGGGACAGCTTTCTGCCCTGAGAGGCATCATCCCTGTCTGACCAGTCAGAGCTCGTAAGTGTGCTCACTGCAAAACTGCTACTGTAGGTTCCAAAAGCAGCATATTTTAAGTCCTCTATATCTGAAAGGGAAATAAGACCCCACAGTTAGAGGCAAGCTCACCATGTAGGCAAAATGCCCTAAACTCTGCAGAAGCAAAATGTCTAGCGTCTTTGATTAGTTCCATGCGATATTGGAATTGACTAAATTTAGAGCTTGTACTAAAATTAAAGGAGATGGGCTGTAAAATCTGATCTTTAAAAACCTACATTAGCCTTGAGCTGGCATTTATATTTAGTAACAAAGAGTCCATTTCTTCCTATATGACAGTTTCTTAAAAAAAAAAAAAGACAGGAGGTTCATCCACCAATGTATATACTGTTTGATAGAAGGATAGGGTCATTTAATAAAATGTCCATTCACTTGTAAACTTGAAAATGTATTTACAATATTCCCTGCCCCAAACAAGTCTCTTACACGTTTTGACTTCATTGGAACATGTTCATTTATAACATGCTCATATGAAATGTATATGACACACTAATTAAAAATTGACTATCTTGAAACTAAAGTAAAAAAAATGTTATAGCTAACTTTTAATCAATTACTAGGAGTTTCTGTCTAGGCAAGGCCAAATATGAGATTTTAATTAAGTAGTTACTTACCCAGTTGTTATTTTGGTCACTATGGACGTCATACTGCTGTGATGGGAGTATGAGGAAAAAAAAAATCAATCTAAGCTAACTTTAGCCTCTAAACAAATAGAATCAAAGGTCTGGGTCCTCTTGGGCTCTTGTTTCTCTTTCAACTATGTGTAACCTCCTCACTAAAAAAGGAAAAGAAAGAAACACTGGGGAGGAAGACTCATTTTACACGCTTAATATACATTTAAATAATTTAAGAGGTGGCACCAAACAGCAAAAAGAATACAGGTTTTTAATTCAGACAGACCTGCATTCAGCTCCCAGCTGTGCCACCTACCACTTGGGCAATACTAGGCGAGCTATTTAACAGCTCAACTTTGGCTTGCTTACATGTAAAAAAAAAAAAGACCAGGCACTTGGAAGGGCTGTGTTGTGACATTAACGATAGTGTATGTAAAGGGACCAGCCCAGAGTCTAGTAAGCAGCACAGCAATTATTATATAGCACAGCTGCCACCAGCCTCAATGTGAAATTTAGCTGCCTGCTTAGGGCTTAAAATAGAGTTGTTTCAAAGTAAAATGTGAAAAGTCAACCCATCACTTTGGTGGTCTTAGTAGGGAAAATTTCTTGCCCATTTTCCTGAAGCCAAACCAGCTGGGGCTGAGTCATACTGGTGTGGAGAAGCCACCTTCCAGCACCATGGTCCATTCAATCTGGCCGAGATGCGTTTGGTCTCATTTTGGTCACTGTCTACCAGGTAAGAAAGCCAAATGCAAGACTCCCTCTCTGACAACCAAAAGCAGGGCTTACGAGGAAAATGCTCGAAAAGTTCTGTGACCTAGATTCTCATAACTCAGTTAAAACGTGAGCCAGCACCAGGTCTCCTCGTTTCTCTTACACAGCCTGGTTTATGAAAGGGAAGCCATTCATGACACTGCTCCTCTAACAGTGCACCCCAAGTTTCTCTCTCAACCCTATTAGGAAAAGGGCACTAACTTAATATAAACAGGAGGGGAAAAAAAAGATTTAGGTGAAAACATACAGTTTAGAATGAATGAAACAAAACTTTAGACAGAATGCCTTCTTAGTCTCTGGCTGTAGTGTCTGTTTTCCCCACTATTTAAAGGGATCAGAAGGTTCCCTGACTCAAATTAAGTGAAATTCAATCAGAGGGCAGATGCAGTTAAACACAAGATGAGTGAGTCTGCAAAGGGTTCATTCAGAAGAAAGTGTCACAACATAAATTTTTTATTATTAGATCCTACCAGAAAGCTCTTTGAAGAGCTATGTTATGAACTACTCCTAGAATCTCATCTACTAAATTGGTAGCAATTTTCATAGAGACCAAAGATAAATTTAATAAAAAGTTAAGCTCTTGTTCAACCACAACTAAGTTGCTATGGTAATAAAAAAGATCCTCTGTGCAATTATGCAACAAGAAAAAACAAGTTAAAAAAAAAATCCAGAAATGATTGTAATATAATAAGGTAAAAGGCATTATAAACACTAAGGGAATACCTTAGTTGAAGAGCTTTCAAGTATTTTGTGTAATACTTTAGGTCTTCAACAAATCTTATTTTTACTATGAATGATAAACACAATATTTTGCTTTTTGGAACAACTCACGGAAATGACCAATCAAAAGACTAAAATGGAAATATTTTGTATTCTAAAAAATAATGAAGAGTAATTATACAGGATATATGAAAGTTAAACCTCAAGGCTGATTTTTAAATTTTATTTTTGCTTATTTATTGGCTAGACAGTGTTAAAAAAAAATAAGTTAATAAAGTGCAATTCATTTGGACACAAAAGGAAGTACTGCTATTATATAAGGAACATAAGAACACTGTATTCCTAAACCATAGCACTTTATAAGCAATATAAAAATGAGTTGTATTTCCTGGCATGGTGAATATTAGTAAACCATTTTTTTTTTTTTGATGTGGTGAATCAGTTCACTAAGCATAGGTTAAACCAAGAAAATTCTTCATTTCCCACATTAACAGTTCTGTTTTCTAAGCAATCAAATGATATGTATTACTGTATGTTGGTCTCAAAAATATTAAAGATTCTGTAAAACCTACAACATGAGTGATGGAAAAACAACATGGAATAACCCACATTTTATATTGTAATCACTGAAGTTACTGTAGGTGAGTTTTCAATTTGACAGCTGAATTCTGAAAACTGCAGGAGAAAAAGGAAAAGAAAACAGAATGGATGTAATAAAAGGAATAGAGAATCACTACTATGTTTCCAATTCTACTGGAAAACTCTTGGGCTGTGCTGGATTGAACTGCAACTGCACACAGATAATGCACCAAATCGTGTGCTTTAATATACTTATTTGTTTGCAACCAGCAATGTCCTATTACCAAGCCAGAGGAATAAACTACACAATCTGCTTTCCATCGTGGGTCTCAAATCAAGACATGGATTTCCTGCTTATGCTGGCAAGTAACCCCATCAGTCTCTCCCACAACCTCTATTCAAATCCCATCTGAATGGATGTTGTACATGAAAACAGGGTATTTCTTGGAACAAAGAATGTGAGCTGCCACTACAGGATGCAGAAGGCCACGCTGATTTCCATGGATCTTTTCTAAAGCTGTAAGCATGTGCCCAGGTGATAAAGAGTTATTAGCTTTTGAGAAAAGCATTTAGAAAAAGAAAAGAGATACATGTGCAAATTCCAGCACTCCTCAGTGTTTAACAGAGCAATAAAAATGTTCGTTGGACTAAGGAATTTCCAATACTGCTTTAGTCCAAACTCCGTTTTACCAAAGCAAGTCATGAAATATTCATACACTTAAACTTCTGTCCATTTCTGCTCTTATTCTTCCTTCTGAGATCAATCATGTTCACATTCTCTGTTAACTGTAGAGCATGGTTTGACTGTATTGTCTTAAGGATCAAACACCCAGGTGGTGTTGTTAAAGAAAACAGGAATGAAAGTGGTCACGGTGTAAGCATGACAGGGCATAAAATGCTGCTGCTTAATCGCCTTCCAGTGTTTTCCAACCTGCATAGAAACCGACCATTCTTCATTTGTACAGATCCATGTAAATCTAAGGTTTAAGTGCCGTCAGGCTATCAGTCAGCACCTGCAGGTTCCTGGGTCAGTGTTTTAAGTCCAATTGGAAAAAAAAAAAAAAGGTAATCCTCTGGATATTTTTAGTTGGAGGAGGCAGAAGGCCATGGAATAGTGCCAAGACATACCGTGGGACGTGGTCATCATTAAAAAAAACATTAAATGCGCACAGAAGATGGCAATTACAACTGGAGCCTTCGGGCCACACAAGGGAGAGGGCAGCACCCAGGAGAACCTCCTATGCATATCACCCCATATACAGTGACCCTATACAGCCAACATTTTCCAAAACTACTTATGAAAAGCATTCAACTGATGGAAAAACGAAGCTGGAAGCTCTTTAAAACTAAAATGGCTTGATTTTTTGAGCTACTTTAGGATTTAGCCCAGCTTTTTTGATATTGACAAAATTATCACCATGTTCATCAGCTACTTTTAAAAATCAGTAGGGACTTTAATGAGAAAAACAGAGTGACTGTAAAATGTAAATACATCTGAATAATTTCTCAGACACCGAAGTGTGAAGTCAGGCACTAACCACATCTCACTTTACTTGGCATGGGGGCAAACAAAATAGTATTTTTTGGTTTGTTGGAACTTACAGAAGAGAATATAGTCCTTCAAATATTTACTGTGAGTTTATATTATTATATGTATTATCAAAACTTTCTCCCTAAAAAGTAGTGTTACTTTTACTGAGTAATTGTTCAATTTATGAATGTGATTATGTTTTATGCACAGTTATGTTCATTTTCTGCAGCCTGATTTAAAGGAGAAAGGAGTTAAAGCAGCCCCAGATGGACCACTCTACCACTAAACTCCACTGACAAAAGAATTCCTTCACCAAACCCAAAAGACTGGCATAAGAAAATTTCAAACAAAAGGCAACTGATATTATTGCTAGACAGAAGCTACACCAAAATCTTTCTTCCAAATTAGTTAGCACAGATCATAATTAAACATAATATGATTACACAAGGTTTTGCAAACCAAGTATTATTCAACTTGCTAAAGCATTATGCTCCGGAAAACACAGTATTTTGAAGGGTAGACCCACACTTTCTTAGTCTCAATATGCAATCTCCACACCCGCCCCCTCCAACAGCATACTTTAGTTACTGAAAGTAATCTCTCAGGAATTCTATTCAAAATCTTCACCTTCAATGGTTTAATTTTCTTTCTGACTCAAATTTTTAAAAGGAAGTGTCAAAATATAAGAAAAAAATTAAAACCATGGAAATAACTCCTTTTCCCCAAAGTTTTTCACTATTATTATACTCTAAAATGGTAAAAAAAAAAAAAAAAAAAAAGTGTTCAAATTTGGCTTACTCTTGTGACTGACTTTCATGGGTCTTTCTAAAAAAAAATTCTTTTCTTAAAAATGCAGAGTTAAGAACTTGCCTCATGGACTAAGTTAAAAAAGACCAAAGGAAGGTGGCTTCATAATACATTCTGAAGCTGGAAAGGTAATGCACCCTACAGTTAGAGGAGGAAGTACTCAACTTCACACCCAAATCAAACTCAGTCCGGGACACTCCAGTATTAACAATGAGCACTTTCCACTGCAGAGATTATCTATATTTGGTTCACATATACTCTGTTCAGAAGTCCATCTCAATATCTTTTGATAATTTATAAATACCTAGTTATTAACAGATGTGGCCCTCTTTCCCCAACACTAAACTGAGGTCTTTCCTCTCTCTCTCAGTTTAACTCCTAGTTGAGGCAGGCTCCAAGATGTTTACAAAGCAATAAAATCTACTCAGTTTTGTCACTAGAGGTAAGGAATAAAATTTCTAACATGTAACATAATGTAAGGTTTATACTTTTTAAATGTTTTAAGTTATATTTTAATCCAGTGCCATGTTAAACAGTTATATCAGTGGAATTATAAGAAGAAAAGGCTAAAATGTACCAATACTTTCTTAAGAAAAAGGTGTTTGAGGAAACAAAATAAACAAAAAGGAAAAAACCCTCAAACCACAGGAGGGTTTAAATTTGATATGGACCAGGTATTTTTCTTTGGTCTAACCCTGGAGAAGTATAAATTACACACATCCCCACACTTTCAAAATATGCCAAAGAATTATTTATTAACGTAGGACTTACAGATCACAAAAGAGAGTGATACAGAAGAGCTGGAAAAAAAGTCATCAGAATAAGCATGCAGATCAGTATTTGCAGAGGAATATACCAAAGCAAGTTTGAAAAGGCACATTCACACAGAAAATGTCCCAATTGAAAAAAAAAAAAAAAAAGACATCAGAAAAGCAGCCAAAAAATAATAATAAGGCGCTGATTAAAATACAAAGATTTTCAATGTCAAAGAAGAGCTACTTTACAGGTAGGTAAGTAGGTAGCTACAGAAGTCTTGCTAACCCTTTGACAGTGTCACAAAGAGGGTCAGCTCTTGCTGCCAACGAAACCAGATGATCCCAATGACGGCACATCAAGCTGCTATAGTGCTGAGAGATTCAATTTAGTGGGGGTGGGGGGTGTGGGGGGAGAGTGGGGGTGGGGACAAAAGCAGCCTAGTTGAAATTATATGCAGCAAGGGTTCAAAGGGTTAAATGTAATAATATGCAGAGAAATCAGGCAATGTTATTAGTATTATCTACCTTCCATACAAAGAATCATAGCAGGAGTTAAAAGAGACAGTATCCCCTTCAGAGTTAAGTTAGGGTTTCCAAACAGGATTAAGGTACAGAGATAAACTACTAGGTCTTATTCTCTCTTCATCGGGTCACTTCTTATTTCTCGGACAAAATGTACCTTTCAATCCACAATCTAAGAGAGCAAGAGCTACTGTGGTCAAGATGAGGATAATGTAAAACCAAACTGCACTGGAGAAGTCTCTGTGATTTACCTTCTCCAATACATTCACGCAGCACTTCTGCTCAAGAACAATACAGCTCATTGGTCAGACTTCAACCCCTTTTACAACCACTCTAAAGGGATACTGCTCCTTTCGGACAGGAGGTTTACAGATCAAAAGGAGAGAACAATCGGCTTTTAAGAATATCCTCAAATTGAAGAAACTTGGCTTGAACATTACAGGTTCCAAGCAGGGAATGTTTCAGACATACATACTAGGACATGAGCACAGAAGATTATCTTAACAGGTCAATCAGAACAAACTCAGTCATGAAACCAACCTCCCCTCCCAAAATGAGGGGAAAAAAAAGACATCCCAAGCCCAGATTAGACTCATCTCATAACAACATCTAGTTTGGCACTGTGAAAGAATAGAGACTCACTTTCAGAAAAATAGCTTCTAATTCATACCTTCAGAGTCCAAAAGGCTAGTGTAGATATTATGAGATTTTAAAATAAAAAGTCACTATTACTTTGCAACCGACTGCTGTAGCTTAAGCAGCTCATACAAAAAAGAGAAACAGAATCTCTCCAGCAAACAAAGAGCAGCAAAACAGAAAAAAGAAAAACATCTGAAGAAAAGTACATTAAAAAAAGTAGACAGGCAGGGGCATAAGTTGCCCTGCAGACAGCCCACTGCACTAGGCAAAGGCCTTAGCAAAGAGCCCGTGGAACACAGCACTCCTCCAATACCTTGCTCCCGATTCAGCACCCTGTTTAAGACCATTTCCAACATCTCAACAGCCAAAGGATGGATGTAATTTTGTTTTCTGACTTGACCAATTTGATGTATGCAAAAGCCGTCATACTTTACAACTTCTGCCTCAATCTGTAAACTTGGGAGTGTCTTATGTGTCTCTCTCTGGTTAAACAACAATGAACCCTTCACACATGTATGCGTTTTTCTGGAATAATACAGTAATGCTGAGATATTTCTCATTATTAAAGGCCACAAAATAGGTGTATTTCTATATATATATCAAAGAATGAAACAAAATAAAGACTAAGACACTTGGGAATCTAGTTTTTCTGACAGGAGTTGGACTAGAGAATCAACTGCTACATGTAAATCCACATGGAATTTAAACAGGGTTCCCTTCTAAGATTTCTCAAACGTTTTCTGAGGAAGTTAGTAGTTACCCTATCCTACAGTCTACAGACCTGTTACGATTTAATACTTCTAGTCGTAGCGTTAGCACTGAAAAGCTTACCTGAATCCCACTAACAACTGGTGCCCTTCTCCTTGCCAGGCCCTGGCACGCCGGGCACCCACACACAAGCTCTTGCCCTCTGCTTCTCTTGCAGGGATCTGGCAAACTGCAGTACCACTGGCTAGACACTTTTACTTACTTGGCCTAACACGAGTTGGTTTCTGCAAACCAAAAAGAATCCTCTGTGGGCAGCTGACAAACATACCCCGGAGAAGAAAAAAGGAGGAAACACTGACCTCACTCACAGAAACAGAGGGACATTACTGACACCGCAAACATCTTTATAAAATTTCTGGCAATGTGCGGCTCGTTTAGCAGTGGATTTTGATGTGCCTCGAACACCAAGCTGGTGTCAGGTTTCAAACGTCAAACTATTTTAGCTATCCAAGTTTCACTGTATTCACAGTTACCACATATCCGAGTAGCCAGAGAATCAAAAGCAACACTGCTTTAAGGGGACTGGCAATGAAGAGGTTAATTATCAGACATTCATGAAGGTTAAGAGCCAGAGCCTTCCTCTTCTGTAAATGAACACCCACAGAACCACCTCTGACATCTGCGTCACCATCACCAGAGTAATCTCACCAATTCCTCACCTGCGGCAGGAGGATGCTGGCCGCTAACTGTCGGTAAATCCAAAGAGCTATCAGACATGACATGCTTAAGCTCGCCTCCCACATCAGCCAGTTTCATGTCAAACTGAACAGAGAGCGCGTCTTCCGAGTCCTCCTTGCCGACACTGCTGCCCCCGAGGGAAGGGAGATCGAGGGACTTCACCGAAGCAGAGTCTTCTTTGGTGTGTCTGAAAGCCACCGCTTTCTCTCCCAGGGATTTGTCCGAGTTCACGGAGGAAAATTTACTGGAGTGGAAGTCAGCAAAATCATCATCGCTCTTGCCCGAAGAAGTGCTGTCTTTCAGCTCTTCACCACCTAGTCCAGATCCCTCGAGAGAAAGCTGTTTGAAGACGTCATATTTCGTGGACGTAGCAGCAGAGTTTTGTCCACTCTTCCCTGCGATGCCTGTGCTGCTGGTTAGAGGACCAGGACTAGCTTCCTCTTTAAGGGCCTCATATTTGTCATCTGCCTTTTGCTCCGACGAAACAGAACTATTACTGAAAGCCATAAAATCTGCAAAGTCATCCTGTTCCCCGACAGAGGCTGGACTAGAATATTCCCCGAAAAGGTTGAATTCTCCAAAATCATCAGCCAAACCAGCAGTCTTAGTTGACACCAATGCCGCACTGGGTGCCGCAGACCCTGCTGGCTGGGGTCGGGTGGAAACGGGTTTTGATACGCTGAATGCAGCTGAAAAGGACAATGGTTTCTCGTTGCTGCAAGTAACTGAGGAAAACATATCTAGGTCTGCTAAGTTCAGAGGATTTTTCACTTGTGTTTGTGGTTTCTGTTGGGTAGCTCCTGAGGGGAAGGTGGCTGGAAAAGGCTTGTCTTTTGCTGGTGGCTCTAGTGGTGAGATACTATCGGCGGTTTTAAAATCAGTGAAGCCATCGTCGGTCCCTGCAGATCTGAATTCCGCAAAGTTTTCTCCTGAAAGAAAAAACACAACCAAATACAGAAGAATGCCAAGCTGAAAGGCACACGATGCAAAGCGCGTCACAGAACAAGCATATTACAGACATTTGCCCCACAGGCGTCACGCTATTAACCACTAGTTTGATGATACCCTACACCATGTACCCCTTTCGTTTCCACACTGAAGGCTAGCGACAGGGAAACAAATGAAAATCAAACCGAACACACACATCATTTTCATTTTCTCATTTCAGTGTGGTAGGTCTGTACCAGCGCCCTCAACTGGCCGGAAGCATTGCTCTCAGGATGTTTCCTCACTGTGGCTACCCAGCCAAGCCTCCAGGAGAATGAGAAATGGGCGCTGGAGGTACCCGAAGAGAGGCGTATTAAAATCGTGGCCCTTTAACGATAAAATGTGATTTTTACAGTGATAAAATGTGATTACACAGTGATCAATCAGGAAAAAAAAATCACGGTACCTATGAAATATTACAAAGAACTCTGCATCAAATATTTAGGATGTACAAGACTCTGCTCAGTTAGGCACTTAAAGCTTATGCTTAGATACTATGTGGTTTGCTGAAGTATACAGAGGCATTAATTTGAAGGAAATTTGGTGAAAATTTCTGAAAAGGCATCTACTTACTTGCAAAGCATTTTTGCTAAGGGCATATTATAAAGTATTAATAGCTTCTCCCCACACTGTGCGACAAACAAACTGAATCTTACAAAAAGTAAAAAATCTACAAGTACTTGGGCTTTTCTTGAAGTCAGCCATCTCACGGTACCAATCAGCTTTTGTTCCTATTAAAATTCAAAGGGATCTGAACACAAATTCTGTTATTAAAATATTTCGAGGGTTGGATTTAAACTTTATTTTATACTGGGCTACTCTGGGGATAGAGGTACTGACAGAATTTATTTTTTTAGTTATAGAGAAAATAGGTAATAAGGTATTTCTCAGAAATAAACAGATGCAGTTAAGATACTGGTCAAAAAAATCTGGGCTATGGTTCTTAATAGCGTTTCTATTCTTTATTATCACAGTCACATTATCACTCAGGCTTCCCTGGTGGCTCAGACAGTAAAGAATCCGCCTGCAATGCGGGAAACCTGGGTTCAGTCCCTGGGTTGGGAAGATCCTCTGGAGGAGGGCATGGCAACCCACTCCAGTATTCTTGCCTGAAGAATCCTACGGACAGAGGAGCCTAGAGGGCTACAGTTCATGGGATCACGAAGAGTCGGACACAACTGAGCAACGAAAGCACAGTAGAGCATGTAATCACTCACAGGCATGACATTAGGACGTTCAAACAATCTCCATTTTCTAATAGCACCTGAAGGTCTCCCATAAAACCCACTAGGTTATACCAGGTAATGAAAACCAGAGGTAAACCAATTATAAATACAGCTATACTAACATCACTAGTTATTTAAAAATACGAGTGCGATTCTGGAGAGTTATAAACCAAAACACAAGAAGCTTTAATTTCCTCATCTACTTTTTAAAATTATATTTTCCCTAAAAATGAGATAAAGAAGCATATAAACTAGAAAAATGTATGTAAAATAAAAATATAATTCTGAAAATTATCATGAAAATAATACAGGCTTTAAATAGTCTGTGCTTGTAACATGATATATACTTTGATATATCACATGAAAAAAAGCATGGAAAATAATGGAAGCTTATTTTTCTTCCTAATCTGAGATACTTAACCAATCCACCAGCATAATTTATCAACACAGAGAAACCTGTTTACTATTACTAGGGAAATTTTAGAGAGAGAGGAAGAGCATTCAGAGTTTCTATAGTTTATGTTTTCATACATACCACTAATAAAACTAAAGTCAATTTCACAAATTGACAGAAGAAGCAGATACAAAACTTAAAAAACTGCCCTAGAATTTTAGGCAAGTATATCACTGATATTTATTTCTGTAAAATAAAAAGGTAACAAGCAGCCAATTTTGTCAAAGCCTAAATTTTTGAAGTGCTGCTTTAAAATATTTGTGAAATTGACAAGTTTTGCTTGGTTATTTTGTAAAAGAAATCACCACAGCAAACTAAACTTACTGAAGTAGTGTAAATGTTTCCACTAGAAATGTAAGCTGGGTGAAAGGGTTAAAAAGAAATAAAAATGGGTGGGTTTACATGTTCAAAAACACAGGAGATTTTGGGCAAATGAATTAGCCACAGTTATTGGACGCTTGCTTATCAGGAGGTACATAAAGCATATGACTTCGCGGCTACCTTTTCAGTCCCACTTTTGAATCCTCATTAAGTTTCCTGACCTCTACTTTCTAGGCTCTAAAAACATTTCAAAAGATATCACTTTTTGCTAAAACTTAAACAAAAAGTGTCACTTCTCTACACAGTATATTTTCTGCATCTACTTTAATTTATTGTTTAAACTATAGGGGTAGTAAAAAGGAAACATTATTAAACTCAGTCATTTGGACTTAAGAAACTACACCTCTGCTGTAACAGTAATGAAGCCAGTCCAACTTTTTTTTTTTAGTGTTTATATAATCGAATGACAAAGAATTACTGAAATAAAATTACTAAATTCTACACAAAACTGATTATTTGACTAATAATAATATTTTATCAAGGCAAGGCAATAATATTTTAACCCTCTGTGTTATTACCTTCTGTATCAAATATTTTAAAAAACCAATCCACCTAATCAGCTTTCTGCAAAGTTCACCTTTAACATGAGAGCCCCAGTCAACTGCAAAAGTGTTATAAGCCAACAAAGTTTCATTCCATGAGTCAGATGGCCTTCAAGGAGGTTTAACTGTCACACAATCATCTTCCTATTTTACTTCAAATTTTTGCAGTCCAATGTATTCTTAACAAGAGTAGAATTAAAATATATTCTCCCAAAATGAACAAAGTTGGCATCGCTACATGGAGAGGCTTAAAGGTAAGACTGGAATGAGAGCATGACCACAGCAACGACTGTCTGGGGTTCTGTCAGGAAGGCACTGAGAAAGCAGGGCCCGGGTGTACTGCTTACACTGTGGGGGCACCGCAGCGTTTCCCAGGAATAACACAGGTATCACCCAGCCGCTAACACCAGAGCACAGAAAGAACCGTGATATTAACCCACGCTCTTTACTCCAAACTTGCCTTGGCCCATGAGTTGATGACAGCAACACCAGGAGTAAATGCCAAACCAACAAACCTAAGTCCCTCTGGGGTTTATCTTTGTACTCCTAGTACCTAATACAAGCACTGAGCCATTACATTCTACACTATTACTAGGAAACCCAAGGAAACAGTTCTAGAACCTAAGAGCTGTAAAATATTGAGTATTTCTAGAGATATTTAAGCAGAATACTTTCTGTTGATAGTTTAAATTTCACACGTATGCCTTATCCCTCCTGTAACTTCCCTTCACCTCCCTGAACCCACCCCATTACTTGGAGAGAAGGTTGGAACAAATGACTGTGGAAAGATGTCCCAACTTTGAGTGCCCAATACAAAAAGGTAGAATGTGGTACTGTCCACAGGAAGAACTCCTCAGTAGAGAACACGAATTTCACAGCATGCGTTGGTTAAGTTTTAAAGGACATCATTTGACCTATGGATTATCTAAATCCTACACATGAGGTTTCTAGCAGGATTTTGCCACAAATAAAACTTTTGGTCTTTACATATATGGCTCTCAAATTATCACTCTAAATTCCCTTCCACTCTATTTAAGTCCTTCTATTAGAGATGGGAACCACATTGGCACACAAACCCCTCTCAGCCTTCTCATTAAATTACAGCTAATTTTGAAAATCTTGAGGCATACGGACTGGTTGCTGCTGCCTTTTGCACAGTCCACAGATGGCCGCACTGCCAAGAGCTCCAAGTCTTACTGAGCGTTAAAATAACTGAAAGTGGCCACAGGAGCCTAAGGTGACTTGAAGGCTTCTGGTGAAGGGGAATGCACTGTCTTCAAAGGAAATTGCATCAATTTGGGGTCTGCCCTAATTTTTAGAAAATAATTTCCAATAACTGAACCACATTTCACTTCCTTGTAATTTCCAGAGCCACAAAACAAAACAAAAACACAGCCACAACAGTAAAATATAAAAGAACGTTTGGGATGTTAGTGAAAGAATCATAAAAATCTCGTATTAAACAATGAAATAATTCATCCATTTAAGGAATCAAAAACTCACCCAAAGATTTATTCTCTGCTGTCTGTTCGAGTTCTCTGAAAGCACTATATTTATCACCAGGCTCTATGATGAAAAGACAGAAGCTCAATTAAGGTTAGGAACCTTGAGATCACAACTCAAGGACATTTACCATAAAAGGTCACCACTAAAAACTAAGATTTACATTCACAGGTTCATGAATTTATGAACTGCTTTTACCTCCAAACGGAACAGTATTTTCAGAGGGCTTGTCAGCTGCAATTCCTTTAAACACAGCATATTTATCCATTGAAGCTGATGCTTTAGTTCCAGGAAGAGGCATCAACAAAGAAGGGGCACTAAAAGGGAAAAAGAAATATTTCTTAATGACTAGAACATTGTCTCCCTACCATGTCATCAAGGAAGAACTTAGAATTAAAATGGCACACAGATACCTAGTAAAAACTCGTGGCTCCCTGCTTTAAAGAAACTATGTGTACACCACATGTGACCAAAGACATTTTTTTTTCCTTGAAAAAAATAGACTGAAACAACATTCAAGCAGTGATTCTTTCCTTGATTATGTGAAGAGGGGTCAGATCCATGCTGACCATCTAAATCATCTTTTAAGCCATAAAAACCCCTGGAGTGGGATTTTCTGGTGGTCCAGTGATTAAGAATCCGCCTGCCCGTGCAGGGGACACGGGTTCCATGCATGCCGCAGGGCAGCAAAGCTTGTGTGCCGCAACTCCTGAGCCCACCCTTTAGAGCCTGAGTGCCGCAACTCCTGAAGCCCGCACTCCTAGAGCCTCTTCTCTGCACAGAGAGAAGCCACCGCGGTGAGAAGCCCGTGCGCTGCGACCAAGGGTCACCTCTGCTCTCCGCTACTACAGAAAGCCCATGTGCAGCAAGGAAGACCCAGCATAGCCAAAAAATAAATTAATTAATTAAAGAAAAAGACCCACTGGAATGGCATTAGAAATAATTATTACAGAACAACGACCACCTGCAATTTTATATTTAAATCTGTGAAAGTGATAAACACATAAATCTGTGAAAGTGAACTGCTCCAAGTACGTAAACCCAGTATTTTAAATCATGTTAAGCTTCATGTAAATTATTCTCTCAAATGGGTTCAGAATGCAGAGGCGCAATAGTTAAGATAAAAATCTATTTCTGCAATGCTGTTCAACCAAGATGCAAACTGTCCCTCTTGATCATACTACACTGCTTACTGGCAGGAGTTCCCACCTATGATAAGCAGCAGTAAGAGTTAATACATTCAATCTGTATTATTACAAGGATCACATCAAGAAGTTCCAGAAGCTATCTTTGCAGCAAAACAACAATCACTTCAAAATTAGATAAAGATACTTTTGCCTGTGGACACATTTCCCTGCTGAATGGAAAAACAGTGTAATGAGTAGTATCTGTGTGGGTAATTCTTGGATGGCTTAAACACAAACTACAAAAGCTTTGCCTTTTTTTTTTTTTTCTTATCAGACCCTGGCAGCTCCCTGGAAGAACCACCTTTACATATGAATGACTACATTCCACTACTAGTTTGTGGCATTCAATACCACCATACATGCAAGTTATATAAATGGATTTCTATTGAGTTCTTTGCCCTGGAGCAAAAATCTTTCCATAGTCATTTAAATCTTCTTATCAGTGGCCTACAAGCAAGGTAAAAACCCAGCTCATACACATGCGTGCTAATGGGCACCCACAGTGCTGGAGGAGTTAGTGCTTCCAAATACTATCATTTCACTCCACTACCAGGCACCTTCTACACATTTGATCTGGCCAAACAGGTCACTGTTTATACAGAATAGGTGGGTTTTTAACAGTTCCATAAGTAATTAAATGACAACTCATTGAACAGAATGCTGCACAGGAATAAAGGTAATCAATGTCTCAGGAAAAAAACCACAGAGTTGAGTGATTTTTCATGATTTGCGAGTGTTAGCTCTGGGCTTTTAAAGTCTATTGTAAAATCTACTAAATGTGATATTTATTTGAATATCATTAATTTAAAAATTATTTTCAGAAGTGGGAAAAAATAGAGGCTTTTCAGGGTAAGGAAGCAAAAAAAAGCTATGACTCAGATTGTAATTTTACACATATTAAAAAGACATAATTTCAGTTCTATCCTTGGAGCAATTACTAAATAAAACTGTAATCATTATGAAAGTGCTTATGCCAGTCATGTAACATGTTTCATGTTCCAAACATGGAAATGGTTATTACGATTGTTTAATACTAATGAAAGGCACTCAGTGAGAGAGGCATGTCGTTTTAAAATGTAAGAACCTGCATTCTATTGAAAGATGAGACTTAAATAATTTAGTCACCAAAAACTGTTTTCTTCTTTTTCTCTAGTTATCATTTAGGTTTTACAGTTACTCCGTGCGGCTGTGGTAGATGATTTTACCTAGTTGCTCACCCTGCTAAAGAAATCCATTTCAAAAGCAAAACAAGGACTTCCCTGGTGGTCCGGGGGTTAAGAATCTGCCTGCCCCTACCAATGAAGGGGACAGGGGTTCATTCCCTGATCCGGGAGGATCCCACATGCCATCAGGCAACTAAGCCTGTGCACCGCAATTATTGACTCCACGCTCCGCAACAGGAGAAGCCACAGCAGTAAGAAGGCTGCACTCCGAACCTAGAGAGTAGACCCCACTCACCACAAACAGAGAAGGTCATGCACAGCAACCAAGACCCAGCACAGCCAAAAATATATAAATTTTAAAAATAAATAAAAATAAAAAAGCAAAAGAAAATAAGCCAACTCAAAACCCCCATGTGCTTTAATCCTTTTGAACTATTCTAGCATCAGCACCCCATGTCTGCTTTGTTTTACTATATGTGGTTCCCCAGTGCCTGGCACACAGCAAGTATTTTCCAAATGGATAAATGAATGATGTTGCTCCCTTCCAGATGCCCTTTCGTGCCAGGTCTCCAGGACTCCGACATCCAGTTCAACACTGAGTCCAACCAATTTCTCAGATAAACCCTTCTCAGTACCTGTCACTCTAAACTGAGAGCATCTCATCATCTCACAACAGGATTACCATGGAAGCTGCATTTATCCCATACACAGTAGCAAGAATCACTTTCACCATGCCACTTATTTCTAAAACGCTTTACAGATTATGTCACAAATCATAAGGCAGTCCATAACCAGTGCCTGCTCTTAATGTCATTTTTCCCCACAAACGATACTCTCCGCTCCAGCCTATTTCTAACACTTTATTTGCCTTTTCATCTTCTCGAACAATGCCTATTTTTTGGTTATAAATGCTGCCCAAAGTGGTCTTACCTAGCCTTAACTATTTATATCATGACTTAACAAATATCCTTTTCAAATAGTTCACAATATGGAATACAGACCATCGTTAAGATAGGGAATTCATCACACATGAACATACACACGACTGGAGGAGCAGTTCTAAGAGAGCTTTATTGGACAATATAAATACCCAGATAAAGCTGAGCATCTTAGAGCAGGAACTGTGCCTTTTGCTTCTGTATTTTATTTCCAGTGACTACCCCAATGTCTGGCGCCCAGCAGATGCTATGTAAATGTGTCTGAATGAATAAACAAACACTGAGTGTGAATTCTTAGACATGAACAAATGTTTTCATGCAAGGAAACCATAGTAGCAGTCAAGCCAGAATTGAAGAAGAAAAACCTGCAAAGTATGGCTATACATGAAAGTAAACTATTTATGTGGAGATAATGCCACACAAAATTGCTAATACCCTATTAAACAGTTCAAGTCAGGCCACCACCTTAAAACTTTCTATGCTCAAATTTCAATTTCATCTGCTGAAGAGTTTTCTCCCAGAGGAATGAATCATCAATTTGATAAATTCAGTTTGTAACCTTCATACTACAATATATTCATCCATCAAACCTTTATGAACTACATATTGTGGGCTAAGTAATATATATAGACACATGAAATCCTATCGTCAGTTACCTACTGCCGAGGGAGGGGGAACAGTCAGGTAAACCAGTCATGGCAGTTAGGGCACAGATATTCACAAGCTGCCAGGACAGTAGAGAAGGAGACGCCCTGAACTCATCTTGGAGGTAGGGACTGATGGAGAAGGGTTAGTAAAACCTTCCTGCATTAAATCAATTTTTGACATGGAACTAGAATTAACTCTAGAGAAAGCTTCAGATAGAAGAAAACGGGATGTAAAAAGCCAGAAGCTTGAGAGAGCATGGCCTGTGTGGCTGGAGATAAGCTGTGGGGAAATGGCAACAGTCGAGAGGGCTGGCAGAAGCCAGATTACACGGGGCCTTTTCCCACACCAAGCAGGAGCGAGGAGGGGGTCAAAAACAACACATTTCTGATTAGGTGACTGGATATGTGATTTAACAAATTTTTATTTAGCTTTAGCAGGAAAATAATGAATCGTTTTATGCAGGTAATTTGAGATGCCTTGGGTATTCAGACATGTTCTAGACAAGAGCAGAACAGATCAATATGTGGGATTTCCCTGGTGGTCCAGTGTCTAGGACTCCAAGTTCCCAATGCAGAGGGCCCGGGTTCAATCCCTGGTCAGGGAACTAGATCCCACAAGTCGCGACTGAAGATTCCACGTGTCACAACTAAGATCTGGCAGAACCAAATACATACATATTTAAAAAAAAAAAAAAAGTGTATATATATATATATATATATATATATATATATATATATCAATTTGTGCACAGGAAAAGACCTGAGAAAGAAGGATTGTGTGTTTACCACGTTAATAATACATGTGTGGCTTGAACTCCCAGTACTTTACAGTCACATCCCTCGTATGTCTCTTCTATGTGTCATTTACAAGTGCTTGATGTAGTCTTAAAATTAGGAAAATAATTCTTTCCCTATGCCTATCCCTAAGTTGTTCTTATAGTGTCTGCAGGAAGTGCTAAGAGATAATCAACTGGTTAAAACAGAAAAGATAAGTTGCACAAACAGGAATATAAGAGAAATGGAATATGTATCCTGACAAAAACAAGTTCCCAAAACAACCAAAGAAATTCACACTGCTTACTCAAAGCCTCCTATGCTTTACTTGGTGGAAGAAGTATTTATTAATGAATACTTTTAAAAGATGAAGGAGGGATTTCCCTGGTAGTCCAGTGGTTAAGAATCCGCCTGCCAATGCAGAGGACATGGGTTCGATCCCTAGTCAGGAAACTAAGATCCTATATGTCTCTGGGCAACTAAGCCCATGCATCAAAACTACTGAAGTCCATGCGCCCAAGAGCCCGTGCTCCACAACAAGAGAAGCCGCTACAACGAGAGTCTCAAGTACTGCAACTAGAGGAACCCTGCATGAAGCAATGAAGACCCAGCACAGCCAAAAATAAGTAAATAAATGTTTTAAAAATAACAGAGGGACTTTCTTGGCCTGTCAGTGGTTAAGACTTTAACCTCCAATGCAGGAGGTGGGGTTCAATCCCTGGTCGGGGAGCCAAGACCCTACATGCCTTGTGGCCAAAAAACCAAGGCATAAAACAGAAGCAATGTTGTAACAGATTGAATGAAGACTTTAAGAATGGTCCATAACAAACACACAAAAAAAGTCTTAAAAAAAGATGGAAAGGTGTTGACCACATCCTGAATCAGTTACTGTACCTAAAAGTTAAGCTAGTACATAAAACATTAGAAAAACATTTACGCAACTTTATGGTAAAGAATCTGCCTACAAGGCAGGAGACCTGGATTCGATCCCTGGGTCAGAAAGATCCCCTGGAGAAGCAAATGGCTACCCACTCCAGTATTCTTGCCAGGAGAATGCCAAGGACACAGGAGCCTGGCGGGCTACAGTCTATGGGGTCACAAAGAGTCAGACACAACTGAGTGACTAACATTTTCACACAAACGAAAACCTCAAGGCCTAAAAGCCACCGATTTCAACTTAAACATAAGAGAGACATGAATTTTTATATTTCATGTCTATTCATATTTCATATTTCAATTTGAAATATATATGCATTTCAATTTCTAAATGATTTCTGCAGATAGTATACAATAATATATTAGTATATAGTATAGATTAGCAATAATATATACTATATTGCAACATGTTAAAATATGTACCCCTGTCTATAAAGCTTTTCAGCAGTTGAAGACCTGAATCTAATATAAGAATATGAAGTCATCCTTGCCACAAATACACTCAGTTGTAATAAATCAGGTTTAGCACAAGCAGAAAGAAATATTGTCAAGTAGGTGTATACTGGGAGGAACGGTAGAAACTGAAGTTTAAGGTGGACAAAGGGGAAAGAAGTTTGGAGAATAAAAGTATGAATACAGTGGGAATCATCTAGAAATCATGAGAGTAAGGAGTCTTAATTCTCTTTTATTTAGGCTTCTTATTGTAGACTGCCTCTTTCTCAATTACTAAATACTATATTAACGATATGCAACTCTTTTCTACCTGTTTCCATGCTGAGAATTATTTGATTTTGAAGAAGCCGGCAACTCTTGGAAATCACTGAATGAGTCATCAAGTGACCCTGACTTGGAAGCATCTTGAAAATCCTGGAAGTCGTCATCTTCTGGTTTGACCACCTAGGTTTACAGAGGACATTGAAACAGAAAACATCCAATAATAAAAAGCTAAATAACAAATCTTTAACCATCAACTTCAAAGACAACCTTTTAAAATGCTCCCATTTCAGTACAAATACCTAATTTTAGGAGAACACCCTTTAGACATAACATCAGCTCAACCACTTAAGGCAAGAATGCTGCTTAGTACTTGTAAATATTCTTGTAAAAATGGTAAAAGACCGGTTTAACTTAATTTATATAATTTTTAAATAGCTGAATCACATTTAATAGATTGAGAAACTGCCATCTTTATGAAACAGTTTAATCACGTTTGTATATGACAAGTGACACAAACTTGTTTTAATCTATCACATCTATGTATAAACTGTGAACACTCGTAATCCCATGCTCTAGGAAGTGAATGCTGTTAACAGTTCGTTTTATCGAAAAACAAGCTTGTACTATATTGTTCTGCACTTAAATGAAATTATTCAACATGGACATCTTTTTCATGCAGTACATGTGCATCCACCACATTCATCTGAATAATCCAATAGTCTACTACTGTACAGATAAACCAAAGCTTATTTAACATTTTTCTTCTGGTTGATAGATATGCAGCTATTCCTAATTTTCACTCTAACAACACTACAACAAATACTCTTGTATATTTTTGCTCATTTGAGTTACTAGCTCTGTGAGATGGACTCCTAAAAGCATGACTGCTGGTTAAGACGACTCGAATATTTAGAATTTTGATAGCTATTGCCAAATGTGCCTTCCAAAAAGGCTGTACCAAAAAATCCTTTCCCCACATTTTTACTAACACTAAATATATGTTTAAAAAATTTTTTTTGCTAAACTGAGAAATGAAAAATAAAAGGAAACATCTTAATCAGGCTTAGCAGCTTTTTCGAAAGAAACAGCTTAAGGATTTAACTAGCTTTATTAAACTTGATGTTTAAAATACATATGATAAAGAACTACACATTTTTAGCCAAAATTCAAGTATCTGAAGGCTTCAGAAATTCTTTTGCTTTTTAAATAATGAAAAATTCAATGTTGCATTGTTTTGCTGCTGCTGCTGCTGCTAAGTCCCTTCAGTTGTGTCCGACTCTGTGCGACCCCATAGACGGCAGCCCACCAGGCTCCGCCATCCCTGGGATTCTCCAGGCAAGAACACTGGAGTGGGGTGCCATTTAACACTGCTTAATTTCCATTGCCAGTGTCCATCATAATCCAGCAATCTTTACTACATTTCTTGGAAAAAACACTTGCTCGGATTCACTTTCAGAGATAATTTGGAATACACACATCCTCTTCATCTACCTGATTTGCAGCGTAAGCTGACATGAAGCCGCTGGAAGCCTGGGCTGCAGCTCCCCCGACTGGCCCAACAAGGTTAATGCCCATGACTGGCTGCCCGAGGGTGAGGGGCATGGAGCCTGCAGGGCCTGAGGGCATCCCTGTGGGCTGACTCACAGCAGCTGGCAAAGTCACAGGAAAGCCACTTAAGGTTGGAACAGGAGCCGCTGGAAACTGATTCAAAGCATCGGGACTCATGGCAGGAACACCCCTCTACACAGAACAGGAGGAAAACGGGGACATTTTAGGAAACTGCAAACCACATACGGCCCGCATCTGACACAGAGACCTAAATGTAAAATCTGCAGCCCTGGGGTTTTCTCTCTGACTCTCCCAGGACGCAGGAATTTGACTTCAGAAAGTAAGTTATAAGGTTAATGTAAATCTAATATGTAGCAAAGAAATGGCCAACACACACTCAATATGACATTTTCACTCTGACAAGTTTGGTTAATTCACTGTAATCAAATCCTTTACAATGATTTTGTAATATGAGAAAAACTGCTGCCAGACCGAGTACACTTTATCTATATCTAAGGAATTTTAGACAAGGACTTCAAAGGACAGAGAAACTTCATCTATTACTAACTTTCAAGCTCAAAAGGATTACAGTTAGGTCAGAGAATGTTAATATAGTAAAGCCTTTAAATAAAAGAGTATTGTGCTAGCACGCATATCATATAAACAGTACATTCTGAAGAACTCTATCCTGAAAATAACCTAAATTTTAATGTTCAAAGAGTTCTATAAGTTGTAGGAAAAAGGATTCATATTCTCCCAGTTTATATTGAAAATATACACCTAACCTTCTAAAGGATGTCTACCTGTGTTGCTGCTATCATGGCGAGAACGGCATAAAGTTCTTCTTTAGTCAGTTTTCCAGGTGTGGTTCGATTGGCCAAGGCCCATATCTGTCCAAGAGTTTCCCTGGGAAGCCCAGATGACATCAGGATGGGATAAAGTTTAGCAGTGTCTATTCCAGTTGGAGTCATTGTGGTTTCTAAAATTTTCTTATAGGCATCTATTAAAGGAAAGACCAGATAACAAATGTAAACATATTACAAATGATTCACCTTTTTTGTTGTCATTGATGCTTATAAACGAATAATCCTAAGTCAAACTGCTTTTACAGAACTGAAGCCACATCAAGGGTTTGAGTTGCTACAAAGATATTCAAGTGGAAATGTCCAGCAGACAATTAGGGTCTGGAGCTTAGAAGAGAGGCTGGAGCTTGGTTCTACAGATGAAGATTTTGGGTTAGAAGTAAGAGGGAGTCTTCTCACCAGGAGACAGTACAGCAGTAAGACAGAGGTGGTGTAAGCAGATGCTCTGGATTTTAAAAAAGAAGTTGTAAAGTAATGATGGTGGAACTAATCTGCAAATATTAATAGCAGTGGGAAGCACAAATTATACCCATACTCTGTCTTGTCCCAGTGAAGCAGAGGCTATTAGAGAAAACATCACTGGGTAAGGTGTTTGGGAACAGAGCCTTCAGAGGAAGACACAGTTACAGATGAAGTGAGAGAGGAGAATAAGTGTTTGAAAAAAAGGAAGGGTTCACTGGGGAGTCTTTCACAATAAAATGGACTTTCTAAAGGACAAAGTGGGAAAAGCTGTTAGGGATAGGGTTGCTGAATAAAATACAGGATGCCAATATTGCATGGGGTATACTTATTCTAAATAATTTTTTGCTGTTCATATAAAATTCAAATTTAACTGGATGTTCTGTATGTGGATTTGCTGAATCTGGTGACCCTAGTTAGAGGAGCTGATGGATGAAAGCAGGTTTAAGGTAGAGAAAAATGTTTAAAAAGAAATTTTACATCTAGGATTATATATGGATTAAAGGTTAGTAGGCGTGCCATACGAACATATGTTTTTTAAGTTTGTATTTATTTATTTGGCTGTGCTGGGTCTTCACTCCTGCATGCGGGCTTCTCATTGAGGTGGCTTCTTTTGCTGCGGAGCATGGGATCTAGGGCACGCGGGCTTCAGCAGTTGTGGCTCATGGGCTTAGCTGCTCTGTGGCATGTGGGATCCTCCCAGACCAGGGATGGAACCCATGTCCCCTGCATTGGCAGGCGATTCTTAACTACTGGACCACCAGGGAAGTCCAAGAACACATATTTTGGCTAGGAAATTACGTGTGTGTTTAAAAGCTTCAGTTGCTAAGTCGTGTCCGATTTTTGCGACCTCGTGGACTGCAGCACGCCAGGATTCCCTGTTCTTCACTATCTCTCAGAGTTTGCTCTAATTCATGTCCACTGAGTTGGTGATGCTATATTTTGATAGTGTCTTTTAAAATAGTAAATTTAAGACAACATTTTAGAAATAAAAGTTATATGATGGTCATTAAGACATTACAGCTAAACATTTTTCCTTCATTTATATAGTTATTTCATATATGAACTGTATTTAATTTTCTGTACTCTTTCAGAAAAAATAAAGTTATAATTTCTTCTGCATATTCTGTAGCCACAATAGTAAACATTTACAACTACACTACAACATTTGAAGTAAAGTATCCAGATAGGAATCTTGGGCAAAAAAGCTTTTTACCTGGAACCAAACTCTCATTGTAAATCCAAGGAGGCATTCTGGGCTGAACAGGATCCTGTGAGGGAAAT
Organism: Bos indicus x Bos taurus; assembly: GCF_003369695.1. Taxonomy (NCBI): domain Eukaryota; kingdom Metazoa; phylum Chordata; class Mammalia; order Artiodactyla; family Bovidae; genus Bos; species Bos indicus x Bos taurus. The sequence continues at coordinate 14,916,914 of NC_040094.1, forward strand.
ACCCCCACACCTAGGAGATAAAGAACACCATCTAATGTATGTAATGGTCCGTGCAACAGAAGTGGAAATCACACTGAGTCATGGCTTTTTATAAGAAGCATGCTGGCTGGAGACACTAAAAAAAAGTCACCAATTCAACTAAAATTTGGTTTCTAACCAACTCTCGTACATTAACACTGTCCTAAGGCATAAACTAAAAACACAGTTTATGTTTTTATAAAAACATAAAACAAACAAAAGAAAACAAAAAAACCCTAAGATGTATCAAATCAATACTCTGGATCATATGAAGCTTGTACCATTCACATATATTACAAATTACAGGCAAAAACATGACAGGCAATGGTTTAAAAATTACGTGTACAAAAAAAAAAAAATTGTCCAAGCTTCACTTGTAGCTTTTAATAATGTTTCTTTGCAAAGTTTTATGTTTTAAAATCTTGAATATGACACTGCTGCCTCAGATGTATAGCATTTTTATTTACATTTTTTTGTTTTCACTTTGTCCTGTAAAACAGCCTCCAAGAGTTTGCCTCCTGGGTTGTCCACATTCATCTCTGCAAGCTGAGTTTACAAAAATGTGGATCTTCAGGCAGCAGTGTGTATGGTTTATTTCCAAGAAGCAAAACATATTCTCATTGGTGACTTTTTCAGTTAAATTTTAACTTTTCAACCTTAAGGAAGAACAGAAAGTTTAAGAGGGGGAAAAAGTTTTTATAAAATAAAAGAAGAAATTTTAAATCAGGAATGATTTTGATTAAAAAAACTGGTTATCAAAAAAAATTTTTTTAAAGGAGTAACAGTGTATTGAAAGAATTCAGAGCAAAATCGTAGGGGTTAATTACAGAAAAGAATGCATTACATATTATTTTAAGCAAAAAATTTCAATTAGCAAAATCAAGCAGCATTCATTTTAAGATTAACGCTTAAGGTGTTAGCATTGGAGCGACATTTGGTTACGTGAACTTTTTGCTGAAAATTTCATGAGCTCACCACTCTCTTCAATGCACAGGTTTTGGTCTGAAGTCTTTGCTGCCTCTGCAGTAGTGGTACCACTTACACGTCCATCTACAGCACCCCCATTACTGGCCATTAAACTGGGATGGTTCTTACTGGAACCTGGGCCTAGGGCCTTGTGCCCAACTTCAGAGGTATTAAATTTAATTTGTTCCTGCCCAGATGTACTTAAATCACAAGATACTAGGAGCTTCTCCTCCAAGGAAGAGCCTAAACAAACAGCATGAAGGATTATTTGTATAGTATTGCAAGCTTCTAATTTTTCAACCATCCATTTCCACCCCCAGATTCTAAAGGGAAGGCCCTGCCACATATAATTTAAATTTTGAAATAATTCAAGCCCACACGTTTGTACAGAACTGGAGATACTTGAGTGATTTTAGAAAACTTAACCATCGTTATCTTCTTTGATTCTCAGGAATTCTGTGAGACAGAAGGTAGAATGGCGTGGGGAAAGATGTGTTACCTTAGAAATTTGGTGACCTACACAAGATACAGACACTTCTATAGACTACTGCCTATTTCTGCATCTGTCAACTGAGAAAGTGTGGACAAGAACATGTCAGCTAAGAGCCCTCTCAGCACTATTCTAAATCTCAAGACAGAGTAAGTGCCCCCCCGCCCCACCCCTCGTTCCCACATGTGATTAAAACCGAGGTACAGAAATGTTCAAAGATTTGTCCAAGGACAAACTGATAGTAAATGCATACCCTGGGCTTCTGAACCCCCACATGCTTTATCACAGAACCAGAGAGCACTTTCTAAAGCAGCTTTCCCTGGCTAATTACTCTTAAGAAAATGATCATGGGTATTTCCCCAAACAAGAGTCACCTTCTGAAAAAATCAGTTTGTTACTACAGTTCTAACGTGGTTTAAAGGGATCATAACTTCTTAGATACACCTATCGTTTAAAAGTGGGCATTTAATTTCTAAATACATGGGGCTTTTAAAGTAATCTTTGATATTAATTCTCATTTTGAAATTAATTTCTCATTTAAATGTTTCTTCTCTGCAATCAGCCTCTGTGTTTTTTCAGTCTTTTAACTTTATTGAGGCTTTCAAAGGCTAAGTTTTGGTAAATGTCACAGTGCACTTGAAAATATGTGGGTTATTTTCAAATAACTTTTGATACTGGTTTCTAATATAATTTCATAGTTATAAGAGAACAGACTGTGTATCATTTCAACACCTTTAGACCATGAAACTTCTGCACCTTGTTTTTTTCACCTTGCTTTATGTCCCTGGATATGTTCCAGTGTCTCCTGATTTACAGTTCAGGAAATATGAACAGAGTTTGTATCCTGCTGTTGTATGAAAACCATATAAATCTCAATTGTTGAATTGATTCACAGTGCTTTTCAGGTCTCCTATATACCTCTATTTTTCTGTCTGTTCATTGTATTAATTTTTGAGAGCTTGATACTGAAACTTTAACAAAAAATCTTAATTTACTTAAAAATAACTATAATATTTAGTGGAACTATAACTTTTTTCTGTATTTTCCAAGTCTGCTTTAAATGTGTTAGCATACTTTTGTAATTTAAAAAATAATAATAAAAAATAGGTCCCAAAGTTAGCAATAGAAGTTTCAAATCACTTTTTCAGAACGTGAGGCCCCCAGATTTTTTTTTAAAAATCTAGATTCTTATCTAGAGTCTTATTTTGGTGAATTTCAATAGTACTCACATATTCAGGCCCATGTTTCTTTGCCAACATCACTGTATTATTCTACGTATGTAAGTGAAATAAATTTTTCTAGATTTTTCAAAATATTTTCATTAAGAGCTTAGGAGTTACCTGTTTCCTGCACATTGTATGAGGCTGAAGCAGTAAAGAAACAAGGAATTTGCCCAGGGACACCATGTAAGGCAATAGACATAGGACTCTGACCTGGAGGGAGAGGCTGTGCTCCAGCCTTCTGTACATGCAACTGGCCAAGTGGGGTGGTGGAATGGAAAGACTGAAAAGGCTGGGAAGTGGAGGAAGGCCCACATGTGGGAACTTCAACAGGCCCCTGCATAAAGTCACTGAATTCTTCTTCATCAAGAAAGGCAGGTGATGGGGAGACAGTTTTAGTAGAATGAGATGATGTGGGATAATCTGCAAAACGGAAAATGGCAATGAAACACACAGAAATGAAAATTAACAGGGGAAAAGAAACTGAGATGTAGCACAACTCCAACAGAACATACTGAAGCATGAACAGTGGAGGCGACTAAGAAAGAACATGTAATGACAGTCACACGGAATCATACAATGAATGCAAAACACTTTGATGTCTATCTATAAATAGCTTTTTGGTCTTTTTAAAAAAGAGGTTTTATAGCTATTTTGCATTTGGTTCAAAAGCAGAAAACTGTAAAATTCAAAATTTCTTTCCTCCTTTTATTAGAATAGCACTCATTTTTTTCCTCGAGACCACTAGTAATTTACATCAAAGTGGTGATTACTTTTGAAACTCAACTGATCTGTTTATTTGGATAATATTTTCTCAAACCAATATAAATAAGAAAATCTGCCTATATGCTGCTGAATACATTTTAGAGATACACGCTGATAACTAAATTTCCTTAGGCCAGTAAAAAACAATGCATGACACATACTTATAATTTTTGATAAATCATGCCTAATTGATACACTTAGCATAGTTCATATTTCATAGGAGGATGAAAGCTACTTTACAGGGAATGAAAATTACAGGGGCAACAAGAACATCAAACACATTACCAAAGTGATGCTTTCTTGGGAGAAGCACCAAAATTAGGACACTATAAAGTGTTAAGTCAAATAACTTAGCAGCCAATTAAAAAAATAAACCCTAGCTAAGCACTATGTTTAAAAGAACTCTGCCTCTAAAAGATACAAATGTCACCATGGCTTTTTACTGTCAAATATGAGATTCACTTACGTAATAAACCTCTCTACAGGGATTAGGTTTAATAATCTAAGGCTCATTCACAATAATATTATTGTTGCTTCTTCACATTGCAAACTTTGAATTGCTATAACATTTATTAATACTAAAGTCTAATGTCACAAGGAGCAGTCTTTTTTTTTTAAAGCCCTCATTTGAAAAATGGGGACACTTATGTGCTTCTCTTTTGGATCTATGAAATAAAACCTGGAAGCATTAAAGTTCTATAAAAAACGCAAAATGACTATAAAAAATGAAGAAAAAAGAAAAAAAGCCATGTCATAATGAATCCCAACCCTCCCAATAATGGTTACTGAGAGTGTCTGACAGTGTGTACTTAAGTTCTCAGTTTCGGTTCTCTGACCATTACTGGTAGAAAATAGCAATAATGGAAAACTGAGAGCTACTATGAATATTTTTAGATGGATCCTATTTGGGCTAAACCAATTTTTTTTTTTTTTTTTTTTAAGGCTATACCAATATTTCCTTGCATTTGACTGGGATTACTTTAATTCTATGTGGCATATATTTGGCTTAAAAACTCATAGCTATATATATATGATTAATAAGAAGTATAAAAATTATGTGATACAGTTTGTATTCACTATTTTAAGATAAACAGTCTATAGGCGAAAATTAAAAGATGTCTTTGGTGGAAAAAGGCTGGAAACTCTTTAGGTGCTTTAGGCCTAGGTTTAAGATCCTAGCTGGAGAAGCTCTGGTAATTCCTTGGGCTTGCTTCAGAAAACAAGTATTTTTCTAGCTAAGCATGAAGCAGTTAACTAGAAACAGCTAACTGCATGCATGCTGAATGAACTCAAGAGATTGACTGAACATCAAAACCCCAATTTATTATTTAACCTGTGAGGTTGTTAAACTATACTTGGCTGCCCAAACAAGGCATTCTATATGGATAGAACAGTATGTGACCTGACAATGACCATCCCTCTCTGCCTTCTTCTCCTTTTTCTAAGCTCCATGCTGGGTCCAATGTTACCATTCCAATGACTATACTCCAATGATTTACTGACTAGCTCATTCAGCTTATACATTTTCACCTTGAGGTAATGCTTTTCCTTTCTGAACTCATTCTGATCACTAATATCCATTCCCTTTTCAATCTCAGTATATATTTTACTTTGGGGCACACTTTTTGTAAGGATAACCTGAGTATATAATCTAACAAGTGAAATTAATGGACAGAGGCAAAGCTGTCCCAGAAAGTCAAGAACTCATTACTGTGCCAACATTAGATTATTTCTTCCTAATATCACCTATAAAATATAAAGGTTTAAGATAAAATTTGTCAATATGACATATGCTAGGAAATAATAGTATTTAGCTGAATTATTTATGAAAACTATTCACCCATTAATGGTAAGCTAATCTTGAAATTAGCTGAGAATAAAATGTCAAAATATCAAATTTTAAAAAAGGATGTGGTAACAGCTATGTGAAGATAAGATTCATTTCAACTGCTACATGTTTAACACACATGCAATCCCGCCCCCCGACCCCCATGAATTCCCTTTACTCTGCTTTATCAGGTACTTTTCCTTTGCTTATTTGATGATGACATAATGAAATGAATATAAAAAATAATGAAATAAAAACTACAAAGAAATATATTTTCAATTCTACAAAGAAAAAACTAAAATTTCACAAGAAAATTATTAAATCCATGACTTTTTAAAGGAATCATTGAGAAAATTTGTAAGTTTAATCACATTGAGTAAAACCTAAACTAGTTCACTAGTTCATAAAAAGTAAAATTAATTTAAAATAATAAGAATGCAATAGTAAACTCATTTACTACATTTGCTTTGAGTGAATGAGTTTTACTAATGTTAACATACTCATTTGTACAGAAGATTTACAAGTAAAGTTAACATACTGACATTTACTAGAAGACAAGAAGTTTTCCCTGCAAGACAGTTATCTAGACCAGAGCTCTTAATCCACTATAAATTTTAAAACATCTAAATCTGTATTTAGCTTGAAGTAAGAATTCAACACTCACTCTACACACACACACACACACACACACACACACACACGTCAGTTAAAAACACAGGGACTTCAATCATCTTCCATCAAAAGAAAATTAAAATTAAAACTACCTGGTTTCTTAGGGTGTGATGCTGGAGTAGGGTGCATCTTAGCATCTCTGGAAAACCCATCTAAGTTTCCTTTTATGGCTTCCAAAGCATCATCTCTACTCTTCTCTCCTGTCTGAGAGACAATAAATGTATATATATTTCTTCACTTACCTCTCACACTTTGTCCTAAATTCACACAAGTTGAAAGAGAACTACAGATATTCAACTATTTCCTATATTTTTACCACATATGTCAGGCAGTGAATTCTCCAAGTCAGAAAAACACTGACACACAGCAAAATAAAACAATACTCCATAGAATCTTATTAAAAGGTCCATTTAAAACTACTTTAGGGCAGTGGTCCCCAACCTTTTTGACACCAGGGCCCGGTTCATGGAAGACAATTTCTCCACAGATGGGGACGGGGATGGGAGGTGTGTGTGTGGGGTGGCGCGATGGGGAAGGCGGAGATTGCTTTAGGATAATTCAAACACGTGACATTTGTTATGCACTTAATTTCTATTACATCAGCTCCACTTCAGATCATCAGGAATTAGATCCCAGAGGCTGGGGACCCCTGCTTTAGGGTATAGGTGTTCGATATTAAGTCTCCAGTGTTAATGCTTCCCAAGAAAAGGTTGTAAGCACCCCGAAGGTAGTACACACAGGTGGAGAAGATAATGCCTGACATCTCATTCCCTTCAACAATAAAGTCTCTTTACAGAAAGAGAGAAGTCCTTCACTTTTGGACTTAAGACAAAGGAAAATCAATCAACCGCACCTACAGCCGGGGCTGGTGTCCCGGTGACAAAGCCCACTGAGTGAGTGAGAGGAGGCACGCAGTGGGTGTGCGTGGGGCGGAGTACGTTACCTTGGGTTTTACGCTACTCAGAAGTCTGAGCTTTTGCTTCTGCTCTTCAAACTGGCGTCTTTTTCTTTCTTCTTCTAAGAGCTTTTGCTGCTGTTCAAATCGTTTTCTGAAGGAAAAACAACCATTAAAGAGTCAGCTTCAGGGATTATTAACTGACTGTTAGATTCATACTTCTTTTACTAATAGCTTCAGCAACGTCACCTTGCATTTCTAGAACTAAAAACTTCACTGATAATTGTACCTAATTTTCTGAAGATAATCCTATGTCTCCACTATATGAATTCCCAAATATATGAAATAAGTCTAAAAAATGATGTACCTAAATTATAGACATGAACTTATTTCTTATCTAATTTGCAAAAGTAGGAGACAACATTCTACATTCAAAGTATATATATATATATAAAAAAACAAACAGGGAGGTGGACAAAATAAACACACTCTTTGCTCTGCATACAAAAAAGAAACTTCTACTCGGGGAGGCAGTACCATACATGAGAAAGAGCAACGGCTCTGGGAATCAGGAGGCCTGCACTTGGGTCCAGGTTTTTCCAGTAACTGTATAGCCTGGGCTGACAAGTTGCTTATTTCTCTGGACTTCATTTTTCCAAGATGTAACATCAGTGGATTGAATTCTAGATCTCTAAGGTCCCTTCTGGCTTTAAACTTTTAAATAATAAGAGCATTTTAAAGAGCTTTAAGGGCACTGTGACTGTTTCCTCTTCAAATCTGCACTACAGATTATTTGACCATTTTAAACTTAAGTGCTATCATGCATCTTTATCCTTGCATCCTGAGGTTTCTTACTGCTGCTCCTCAGCAAACTGCTTCTGCATGTCTGGAGTGTACTGTGGGCCTGGAGGACGCATTCCCAGGAATGGTGCTTGTCCCAGGTAAGGCATTCCTCCTGCTGGTATTGGTCCCATTGGGATCCCTGCCTAGAAACAACAGACAAAGACTTAGGCTTAAAAAACACAATTTCTCCTTTTTTTTTTTTTTGGCTGTGCTACGCAGCATGTGGTATCAGTTCCCTGGCCAGGGATGGAAGCTGTGCCCCCTGCAGTGAACGCATGGGGTCTTAACCACTGGATTGCCAAGGAAGTCCCCACAACTTTTTCTTTTAACTACTACAAAGAAAAACTGTAGCTTCCATAACTTTTCTTTTCCTCTTTAGTTGGTGGTGTGTGCTTCTCATCGCGGTAGCTTCCCTCGCAGAGCACAGGCTCTAGGGTGCTCGGGCGTCCGTAGTCGTGGCGAACGGGCTTAACTGCCTGGCGCCGCACGGAATCTTCCCGGAGCAGGGAAGACAGAACCTGTGTCCCCTGCACTGGCAGGCAGATTCTTAACCACTGGACCACAAGAGAAGGCCTGTATTAATTAACTTTAATAGAAGATTCAAAGGACATAGGCTTAAAATGAAAAGCTCCCCTTAATATCTTGCCTCTCCCATGCCTTCATGTCTGAGAGGACCACCACTGCTAACAGTCTGAGGAAGTGTGCATCAAATCTTTCAGACTGGGTGTGTTAGAAAGCACACACACACACACGTTATATCTGGTGAGCTCACTGAGCCATACTCTCTGAGGTGTCGTATCTTACATGTCTTTGTATTTCTAGCAATAGATAAGAGCCTGGCATACAGCAGTTATTCCACAAATGAGATTAAACACGTATTTCCAATATGTATGATAGGATAATGAATATTTTGATATTATTATACCCTTGGTATCCCAACTTTTACAGAAAAAAATATATTTAATGAATACTAAATGACGTATCTTCAAGATCTTTCTGCGTTGTTGGGTGTCGTCATTATAGACATGCCTGAACCGGCTAAGTCTGCTCCTGCCCCTAAAAAGGGCTCTGAAAACGCTGTGACCAAGGCCCAGAAGAAGCACGGCAAGAAGCGCAAGCGCAGCCGCAAGGAGAGCTGCTCCGTGTACGTGTACAAGGTGCTGAAGCAAGTCCATCTGGACACCGGCATCTCGTCCAAGGCCATGGGCACATGAACTCCTCCATCAACGACATTTTCGAGTGCATCGCTGGCGAGGCATCGCGCCTGACGCATTACAAGCGCTCGACTATCACATCCAGGGAGATCCAGACCACCGTGCACTTGCTGCTACCTGGGGAGCTGTCCAAGCACGCCGTGTCCGAGGGCACTAAGGCTGTCACCAAGTATACCAGCTCCAAGTAAATATAATATGCCTAGCCGCTGTTAACGGAGAAGGCAATGGCACCCCACTCCAGTACTCTTGCCTGGAAAATCCCATGGACAGAGGGCCTGGTGGGCTGTAGTCCATGGGGTCGCTAAGGGTCAGACGCGACTGAGCAACTTCACTTTCAAATGACAAATCAATACAATAGTATAAAGTTTACTGAAGTGTCTAGAAGAATAGCATTGCACAAGAGCTAACCACAAAACTTAATATGAATCATGATGACGGGGACGATGGAAATGATGGTTAACAGCTAATTTTTACTGAGTGAAAATGTCTCTATTCTTCAACCTTCTCCCTGAAAGGTTCCCCTTCAGTTCCCTAACTTGAAACTTGGCTGTCCCTGGAAGCCCTCTCACTTGGGGACTGCTACTTTTCTTCAAACATTTCCTGTAAATGGACAATATTCTCCTTGGTTCCAAACCCCTTTTCTCATCTCTTTTCCTTCAAAACCCTGAACACATTTTAATTTCTTGCAATCAGACTTCATCAGTTACTCTCCTACCCTATTTATGCCATCTACCCCCTCACTCTTCAACTTCAAATCCTTGCTATGGTCCATTCTACTCTTAAACTGCTCCTGGTCAATAACCATGAGGATGACTCATCTAACACTGGCGTTGCAGGTCTCATCACAATCATGTTCAACATACCACTCTAGTTTCCCATTCCATGGTCATCGCCCCGCTCATCTGGCCCAATAGCTGCATCATCTCCAAAATCTTGATTTTAAGCATGCCAATAACTGACCACCACTTTCTGTTCTTCCAGTTCATGCTCTCCAGCAATTCTTTTATTTCATTAATACTTCCCTCCCATCCATTAATCTTTCCACTTTCCCACCACTGATCATGCTCATCATGTCCTCACTTCTCGTCTTGCTCAGCTTAGACTCCAGGATTCAATATTAAATATCCTTGTAAACATCCTTCGCTCCCCTACCTCTGGCTTCCTTGGTATGGTCACCTGGGACTTCATTCTTGTTAGTCAACTAATCACTTTCTCTTATCCTTATACCCAAACCACTTAATCTTACTGGAGAGAAAAACCTTGAAGAGTCACCTTAAATTCTTTTAAAAAATGTTTGTTTGTTTTTGGCTTTGCTGGTCTTTGCTGCTGTGAGGGCTTTTCTCTAGTTGTGGTGAGCAGGGGCTACTCTCTAGAGGCAGTGCACACATTCTCACTGAGGTGTCTTCTCGCATTGTGGAGCACAGACTCTAGGGCGTGCAGGCCTCAGTAGCTGCAGCTCCCAGGCTCTAGAGCACAGGCTCAATAGTTGTGGTACATGGGCCTGGGTGCTCTGAGGCATGTGGGATCTTCCCAGACCAGGGACTGAATCCGTATTGCCTGCATTGGCAGGTGGGTTCTTTGTCGCTGGGCCACCAGGAAAGCCCCATCTTAAATTTCTGGCTACAAATCTCAAATGGTTTCCCAACACAGGAGCCTTACAGGGACTCTTACCTTGTAAGATTTCAATGCTTTGAGTTGCTTGAGATTTGCTATGGCCCAGCATATTTCAATTTCAATATTCCATGTTTGCTTAAAACGAAAGTAATTTTGAGGACTTCCTTGGTGGTCCAGTGATTAAGACTCCATGCTCCCAAAGCAGGGGCATGAGTCCGTTCCCTGGTCAGGGAGCTAGTATCCTGTATGCCACACTGTGTGGCCAAACCAAAAGTGTTTTACAATTGTTGGACACAGTATCCTATTATCCATTAATCAAGTTTGTTAAGAAGCTCGTTTAAAATGTGTATCTTTACTGATTGTGAACTTGTCTATTTCTCCTTATTTTTCCGTCAGTTTCTATCTTACACATTTTGAGGCCAGGTTATTAGGTGCATACAAACTAATATCTTTCTGACGAATTTAATCTCTTATCAAGTGAAATGCCCTCTTACCTCCAGGCTTTTAAGGCTTTTTGACTTAAAAGTATATTTTGTCTGATTTTCCTTTAATAGAAATCATGCTAGTATTTCCCTCAAATTAAAAAAAAAAAAAAGTATTTCTTTTGAACTTTTCTAAAATACCTTCTTGTTCTGAACCTTTACTGAGACTGTGGAAGACTGTTTTAAGGTTTAGAAGTAATACAATACATGTAAAGTACCTGGAACACTGTTTAGCACATATGAGTAAATAAATAGCTGCTAAGTCGCTTCAGTCGTCCAACTCTGTGCGACCCCAGAGACGACAGCCCACCAGGCACCCCCGTCCCTGGGATTCTTCAGGCAAGAACACTGGAGTGCGTTGCCATTTCCTTCTCCAAAATAATAGCAGCTATTATAAAATAATTATCTTTAACATTAGAAGTAATACTGATGACAGAATAGAATACTTTCAAAAACAGTAATGATTCCATTTTTTTTTCTGAAACAAGATTCTTCAAATACAGAATTAAACAAGTAGATAAAAGAACACAATAGTTGTAATACAGATATCATTTTATTGTGTTCCTGCCATACGTCAGCCATAGAACCAGTCATATGTATACATAATTCTCAATAAATGTAAGATCACAAGAATTAGAGATAATTCTGATAATGATTAATAAATAGACCTTAAAAAGAACAAACACTTATGAAGTCTGTACTAAGTCCCAGGGGCTTTTCTAAGTGCTTTACATGTATCAATTAATTGAACCCTTATAATAAACCTATGCAGTAGGTGCTCCTATTCAGATAAGGAAACTGAAGTAGAAAATAGTTAAGTATCTCACTCATTACTGGCAATGACAGAGCCAGGATTAGAACCAGGCAGCTTCTGGTTCCAAAATCCATTTTCTCCATCATGCTATGCTGCCTGTCCAGTTATCAAAAACCACCACCAAATTCAGACTTAAAACTATTTTAAATGTTTTTTTCTGCCTATTCATATGCTCAGACACATTACCTGTTCAATGAATACTAGCAACCTGGCAGGTTTATAAATAGTTTCCAGTACTTTACAACTGAAGTTACAAGTAATATTGCTTAATTACTAACACTCTATTCTAAATCCTGGATGGTGGTGGCCATGCATATTTATTTTTAATCACAGTATGGTTCTCTTGCTGCTAAAAATTAGTGTCATAGTCCTAGTATTATATTTCTCCTTCTCCCACTATAATGTAATCAGTTCCTTATTTTTTCCAGTTTTATTGAGATAATTTGACATATGATAATACTGTATAAGTTTAAGGTAGGTAACATGCTTATTTGATACACTTGTTTATATATCACAAAATGATTACCACCATAGCATTAACTAACATTTTTGTCATGTCACATAATTATCATTTCTTTTTTGAGGTAAGGGATTAAATTTCTTTTTAAATTTTGACTTAGTTTACCCAAATCAAAACTTGTTCTTAGTTATGTTCAATAACATAGAACACAGAAGAAATCACTCAAATCAGACAGGCTAAAAGACAAAATGATATATTCCACAAAAATAATAAAGAATGAAAGAAGGTGTTATTATCCACATTGCCTTTCTAGTTACACAATTCTGTTCTTCAAGAAGATTCAAACTTTGTAAATGGCATTGTGTGTTTCTCCTATTCCTTAAAAGTAACTTTATACATGTCATACAGCCTAATTTTAGGCTTTCTTTTGAAATCTAGATAAACTGAAAGGCTAAGAGATACCAATCCTTATCTATACAGTGAATGAATAACACAGGAAAAACAAAAACAAAACAAAACCCACTCAGAAATCTGAGATACATTCAATAAACTACTCAAAAGACTAAAACACAAATAAATTAACCCCCAAGTTGAAAGTTACCCAAGACTACTGAAAACCTGAACAAGTGGAGAGATGCGACAGCAAGACTAAATGAGTGAAAATGTCAATTTCGATCAAAATCCCTACAGGTTTTACATGGAATTTGCTCAACTGATCTCAAAATTCATACTGAAGGGGATGTGGCCATGAATAGCCATTATTCTTTAAAAGAACAACAGAGACTCCACTCCACCAGATAAAGGCTCATCTTGGGTTAGAACACAAGACAGTAAGGCGTGTACTGATGCAGGTATAGACACATACAGCAATGAGGCAAACGAAAGAGCTTAAAAACCAAAGAAAGCATGTGAAGAAATTAGGCATTACAGGAGTCATCTTAGATTTCAACAGGTACAGAATGGGCTACTGATAAATGATTTGGGGGACAACCGTCTATTCAAATAGAAAATAAAATTAGGCCCTTCAGCATCATACTGATACCTAAAGAACAATTCCAGGTAGGTTAAAGACCTATATATAAAAAATTTAATTTGTTAATAAGAAAACACAGGAGAATATCAGTACTACCTCTGGGTTGGATTATGTCATAGATGAGACACAAAAAGCTCAAACCATAAAAGAAATGATTTATCCATCAGACTTAACTTCTACAAAACATGACACCATTGACAAAGTTAATAAATAAGCCTAAGTCTAGAAGGACATACTGACAGCACAAATAACCACAAAGGTTAGAATCCAGAATACATAATGAACACTTATACAGAGTGAAGTAAGTCAGAAAGAAAAGCAGCAATACAGTACACTAACGCACATATATGGAATTTAGAAAGATGGTAATGATGACCCTGTATGTGAGATAGCAAAAGAGACACAGATGTATAGAACAGTCTTTTGGACTCTGTGGGAGAGGGAGAGGATGAGATGATTTGGGAGAATGGCATTGAAACATGTATATTATCATAAGTGAAACAGATCGCCAGTCCAGGTTCGATGCATGAGACAGGGTGCTCAGGGCTGGTGCACTGGGACAACCCTGAGGGATGGGATGGGGAGGGAGGGGGGAGGGGGGTTCAGGATGGGGAACATGTGTACACCCATGGCTGTTTCATGTCCATGTATGGCAAAAATCATTACAATATTACAAAGTAATTAGCCTCCAATTAAAATAAATTTTTTAAAAAATCCATAAACTCAAAACAGAAAGCAAAAAATTGGGAGCAACTTAAGTGTCCATCAACAGAAGAATATATACATATATTTTCCTGCAACATAATACTACAGAGCAGGTGTGTGTGTGTCTATGTGCACGTGTGTGTGCACCTGGTCACGTCTGACTCTTTGCAACCCCACAGACTGTAGCCCGCCAGCTCCTCTGGAATTTTCCAGGCAAGAATACTGGAGTGGGTTGCCATTTCCTTCTCCAGGGAAACTTTGCAACCCAGGGATGGAACCCATGTCTTCTGTGTTTCCTGCACTGGCAGGTAGATTCTTTACCACTGTGCCAGCTGGGAAGCCCCAGCAGCTATATGAACACTTAAAAAAAACCTTTAAATAATACAGTTATAATTTTCTTCCTCTATTTACCCAGAGATTATCACTGTCATAAATTCACTTTTGTTTCCTTTCATTTCTGTATATGTTTATATAATTCATGAATGTCATAATCTCTAGGTTTTAAAATTTTACATGTGTTTCCTTCTGTATTTGACTTTTTTCACTTAACAATGGTTTTCTCCAAAGATTTATCCCAGTTATGGAATGATGCCGATGAAAAATAAAAACGGTGTTGGAAGAAATTAGTCATAAATAAATAGAAACATAATCCATATTTCATGGATTGGCAAACTTAATATCGTTAAAATGTTAATATTATCCAAAGCAATCTACAAAAGAAATCCCTATAAAAATCCCAATGAGATTTTTGCAGCAATAAAAAAATCCATCCTAAAATTCATACAGGATCTCAAGGGACCCCTAATAGCCAAACAGTCTTGAAAAAGAACAACAAAACTGGAGGATTCAAGCTTCCAGATCTCAAAACCTACCACCAAACTACAGCTATCAAAATAGTAATAGTACTGCCATAAAGCAGGCTTCCCTTTTGGCTCAGATGGTAAAGAATCCGCCTGCAATGCAGGGGACCTGGGTTCGATCCCTGGGATAGGAAAACCCCCTGGAGAAGGGAACGGCTACCCACTCCAGTATTCTGGCCTGGAAAATTCCATGGTCTGTATAATTCATGGGCTTGTGAAGAGTTGGACACAACTGAGCAACTTGCACTTCACTTTCACTGGCATAAAGTAAGACTGTTACAGAGCAGTGGAAAAGAACAGAAAGCCAGAAATAAACTCTTGTATATATGGTTCAAATGATTTTTGATGAAGGTGCTAAGACCTGGGTAAACGACAGTCTTTTTCAACAAATGGCGGTCATCAACAGAACTGGGCCCTCAGCCAACACCCTATACAAAAATTAACTCCAAATGGATCGTGAACCAAAATGTAAGACCTAGAACAATAAAACTCTTAGTAGAAAACACAGAACAGAAACTTCATAACACTGGATTTTGCAATGATTTCTTGAATATGACATCAGGCACAGTTAACAAAAGAATGAATAGACAACCTGGACTTCAAGAAAACGTTAAAAATGTGTATATTAAGAGACACAACCCACAGAGTAAAAAGGCAACCCACAGAATGGGAGTTAATATTTGCAAATCACATATATGATACGGGATTCATGTCCAAAATAAACAGGAAAGTCCTAAAACTCAACAACAAAAAACTCAATTCAAAAATGGGCAAAGAACTTGAACAGACATTTCTCCAAAGAAAGACAAAGACTGTATGCTTCTATTTACATGAGGTATTTAGAGTAGTCAAAATCACAAAGACTTAAAGTAGAAGGGTAGATGCATGGGGTTGGAGGGAGGGAAGAATGGGGAGTTATCGAACAATAAGTATAATTTTAGATTTACAAAATGAAGAGAGTTACAAGAATGGATGGTGGTAATGGCTGCATAACAATGTGAATATATTTAATACCACTAAACTGTACACTTAAAAATAGTTAACATGGTAAACTTTATGTGTATTTTACTGTAACAGTGTTGGAGAAAACATAGGAGGAATCATATTACACAGCTAACATAATCAAGACTAGCAGACACACGCATCAGTGGACTGGAACAGAGAACCTAGAAAAACACCCAGATAAACATGCCTAAGTGCTATGGTCGACTATGTCGCCACTCTGATCTTGAACTTCCAGCCTCTAGAACTGGGAAAACTAAATTTCTGTCGTTTATAAGCTATCCAATCTCTCATATTTTGTTACAGTAGCCTGAACAGACTAAAAAACAAGACACAAACTGACAGAAAATATCTGCAAACCACACATCCAAAAAAGGGCTAGTATGCAGAATATATAAAGACCTCTTGACATTCAACAGTTGATAGCTTATGGTGAACAGTGTCAGAATTTGTGGTCTCTGAAGGAGAAAATTTCATTCTGGGACCCAAAAGACACAGTCTCAGTCACTCAAGAGCTTTGTGTAGCAAAGTTTTATTACAGTGAAAGGACAGAGTGAGCCTCCACCAAGAGGCACTAAAAGCAGGTAGCAGAGTGCCTGCCTCACCAGTTGCAACCGTGCATTATGTACTCTTCAACTGGCCGCTTGAATAGACAAAAAACAACACTTCAAGGCTGTACAGATTCCATTAGACCCTTTCCCAAGGCATACATCCTTGAGATAACTTCAGTACAAGATTAGCCAGAAGGAACCTGTTCCAGGCAAGGTGTTTCTGGGTGAGATATATTGTTGCTGAGAAATAGGCTCCCAGGCAAGATTTGTTACAATTTTAATTATTAACATAGAGTCTAAGAAAAGCATTTCCACCAGTAAGACATTGTGCCTTGTGATCATTAGCTCCTAAAGAAAGGCCAGTTCTTGGGCAAGATACATTGTTGCACAAGGCTTAAGGAAAGCAAGAGGGAGAAAGTTCACCTCCTCCTTAAAGGGCCCCGGCCTGCCTAAGCTTTAACTCTCTCACAGTAAAATAACAAAAAAAATCCAACAAGAAAATGGACAGAAGATAGAAGCAGACACTTCTTCAAAGAGAATATAAAGACAGCAAGTAAGCACATGAAAATATGTCTAGCATCATTAAAGAAAAACCAATATGGAGGCCACACTCTGAATATATCCCTAGACCACAGGCTCACAGTCACATAACCAAATTGTAACACTGTTCTGATTTCCCTGAAATGCTGCCTGACCTTAAACAAAACCTAAGCTTTCTTCATGTCAATGTGACATCACAGTATTCTAGCTAATAAGCTACAAAAAAGTAAGCTTAGCAATGAAAAGGAAAGTAAATTTCTAGAAACTAATCACAGTAGAAAACAATGAATTCATTCGTGTTTATAATAAATTGCTAGAATCACTTGTGGTTTGAGGTCTCCCTGTTCAGGAATAATTTGTTTCTTGCCCAATAAAATATCCATATCAAGTAAAGCTCCCTGAATTTTCTTTTGACATTAGTCACAAGGGAAATGCAAATTAAAATCATGAGATATCACAACACACCTATCAAATGGCTACAACAGAAAATAACACCAAATGCAAGCAAGGATGTAGAGAAACTGGATCACTCCTATATTGCCTGTGAGAATGTAAAAGGGTATAACCACTCTAGAAAATAGTTTAACAATTTCTTTAAAAACTAAACTTCCAAATACCATGCCATCTAGCATTCCTGGGCATTAATCCCAGAGAAATGAAGCCTTATGTTCAAAAATCTCTATCACAGCTAAAAAGTAAAAACAGTCCAGATGTCCTTCGGTGGGTGAATGGTTAAGCAGACAATAGTACATCCAATAATGGAATATCACTCAATAATAAAATGAAGGGAAATATTGATGCATGCAACAACTTGGATGAATTTAAAGAGAATTATGCAGAGCAAAAAAAGCCAGTCTCAAAATGTTAGTGATTCAATTTAGCTAATGCTGAAATCATATAATTATAGAAATGGGGGACATATATATTAGTGATTGACAAGAGTTAGGGGGGCATTAAGTGGGAGAGAAGTGAATTTGGTTACAAAATGGCAACATGAGGAGATCCCTGGGGTGGTGGATGCTCTGTATCTTGACTGTATCAAGGCCAACATCCAGCTGTGATATTATACTACCATTCTCCAAGCAGTTACCACTGGGGGACTCTCTGTATTATTTCTTACATACACATGTACCTACTTTACCTCAAAATTAAAAGTTTAACTAAAAATGGTTTACTGCCTCACACATTGTTCATCATATATTTCATTCTTACCTGAATACCTGAAATATTTTGAATATTAACCTCAAAACGTATTTGAAATCTTGTTACCTGTGTTCTTTTTATGAGTTCTGGGGAGTAGAGGGCTATGAGGCAACCAAAACTAATTTTCATCTTTGACTTTTATCTGTGTATCCTTCAAAGATTTAAGGGATGACTAAAGAATAAGAGGTATTCTTCATACACATCTGTGGTTGGTTAAGGCTATTAAGTTTGGAGGAAAAAGGTAAGATTTCTGTAAGTTTCTCCTTTAAGAATACTGAACAGATGCCAAGTAGCATATAATACCTGCCAGCAAGACTAAAGGTTATGGAAAAAGATTTTGGATTATCATTTTTTTAAATGTATTTATTTAGGCTGCACTGGGTCTTCACTGCTGCACGTGGGCTTTCTCTAGTTGCAGCAAGCAGGGTCTACTCTTCTTTGTGGGATCTTCCTGGAGGAGGGATCAAACCCATGTTCCCTGTATTGGCAGGTGGATTCTTAACCACTGGACCAAAAGGGAAGTCTCTTTACTTTAAGATCATTTAGGAGCTCCTGATACTGAGGGAAATTATTTCCGTGGTATCAAACCTAGTAGTTCACTTATTTACTGTTGCTCTGTGTATTAGAGATCCTTACTGTGTTTTGGTTATTTCAAACTCTTTAACACATTTTTCAGATAATTACCTAAGTCAGAAGGGGCTTCCCAGGTGGTGCAGTGGTAAAGAATCCACCTGCCAATGCAGGAGACGCGTGTTCAATACCTGGTTTGGGACGATCCCCTGGAGAAGGAAATGGTAACCTACTCCAGTATTCTTACCTGGAAAAATTCTATGGACAGAGAAGACTGAGGGCTATAGTCATGGGGTCACAACTGAGCAAACACACGTGCAAGTCAGAAAACGGTATTTAGTGTGAAAATTGATTTTAAAATTGTATCCTTTGTTAAGATTTCAGCAGGAAGCTTCAGTTCAGTTGCTCAGTCGTGTCTGACTCTTTGCAACCCCATGAATCGCAGCACGCCAAGCCTCCCTGTCCATCACCAACTCCTGGAGTTCACTCAAACTAATGTCCATTGAGTCAGTGATGCCATCCAGCCATTTCATCCTGTCGTCCCCTGCTCCTCCTGCCCCCAATCCCTCCCAGCATCAGAGTCTTTTCCAATGAGTCAACTCTTCGCATGAAGTGGCCAAAGAACTGGAGTTTCAGCTTTAGCATCAGTTCTTCCAATGAACAACCAGGACTGAGTTCCTTTAGAATGGACTGGTTGGATCTCCTTGCAGTCCAAGGGACTCTCAAGAGTCTTCTCCAACACCACAGTTCAAAAGCATCGATTCTTCGGCACTCAGCTTTCTTCACAGTCCAACTCTCACATCCATACATGACCACTGGAAAAACCATAGCCTTGACTAGATGGACCTTTGTTGGCAAAGTAATGTCTCTGCTTTTGAATATCTAGGTTGGTCATAACTTTTCTTCCAAGGAGTAAGTGTCTTTTAATTTCATGGCTGCAATCATCATCCGCAGTGATTTTGGAGCCCCCAAAAATCAAGTCTGACACTATTTCCCCATCTATTTGCCATGAAGTGATGGGACCGGATGCCATGATCTTCGTTTTCTGAATGTTGAGCTTTAAGCCAACTTTTTCACTCTCCTCTTTCAAGAGGCCCTTTAGTTCCTCCTCACTTTCTGCCATAAGGGTGGTGTCATCTGCATATCTGAGGTTATTGATATTTCTCCCAGAAATCTTGATTCCAGCTTGTGCTTCTTCCAGTCCAGCATTTCTCATGATGTACTCTGCATATAAGTTAAATAAGCAGGGTGACAATATACAGCCTTGACATACTCCTTTTCCTATTTGGAACCAGTCTATTGTTCCATGTCCAGTTCTAACTGTTGCTTCCTGACCTGCATACAGGTTTCTCAAGAGGCAGGTCAGGTGGTCTGGTATTCCCATCTCTTTCAGAATTTTCCACAGTTTATTGTGATCCACACAGTCAAAGGCTTTGGCATAGTCAATAAAGCAGAAATAGATGTTTTTCTGGAACTGTCTTGCTTTGTTGATGATCCAGCAGATATTGGCAATTTGATCTCTGGTTCCTCTGCCTTTTCTAAAGCCAGCTTGAACATCTGGAAGTTCACGGTTCACATATTGCTGAAGCAGGAAGCTTACTAAATCTTAATTAGAAACACATGGTATTCTTTGGTGGCCTGTTTACAATGACTTGCTGCCCTTACTATAAGAAGTTGGCACATCCCTCTGTGGTGTGCATTCCTCCTGGTAGACTCCCCATTGATGTTTGTTTGGGCCACGTTACCTTTGTAAGCAGAAGTGTGATTGATAACTCCTACCTTTGACAGAAAGCTTTAAAAGACATCACAGGGTTTGGTCATCTCTTCTCATTTATGCCAGGAGTCTGAGATGTCCTAGGTAAAGGTCTCAGGATAAAGAACACAGAGCTGAGTCAGAGCCAGCTCATCCAAGGACAGGTATCTCAAATGAGAAATCTGTTTCTGTAAGTCATTGAGACTTAGGCATTTTTGTTTCTGCAGCATAACCTAGTGAAAGCTGAGTAACTTGAACTTAAACTCTACAAAAGCTAAATTCATTCCCATTTTCTTCCTAGTGGAGATGAATAAAGAATGACTTGGGGATTTCCCCAAGTGGTCCAGAGGTTAAGAATACACCTGCCAATGCAGAGGACACAGATTTAATCCCTGGTCCAAGAAGATTCCACATGCCATGGGGCAACTAAGCCCCTGTGCCCCAGCTACTGAGCACGCATGCCATAGAGCCTGTGCTCTGCAACAGGAGGAGCCACTGTGGTGAGAAGCCCATGCACCGCAACCAGAGAACAGCCCCAGCAGATGCAGCTGGAGAAAGCCCACACGCAGCAACGAAGACCCAGCACAGCCAAAACTTTTTAAAAGCAAATAAAATTAAAAAGAAAAGAATGATTTGGAAGTTTTCCTAAATCTTTACAGACAGCATAGAAACTTTATTTGCTTAAATGACTTCAATGTGACAACAGTTTAAACTTAAATTCTGATTAACTCAACATTATTTATAAGTTATATACATGTGCTCTTGTACTAATATATATATAAAACATGCAGAAATAGAAAATTTTAAATAATTAGGTAAAAAAAGAAATATGTGGCACTTAAAATATTAGTAATACAAAATTCTTTTGCTCTGGTTTATTTGTGAATGATTTTTTCCCTCCTTTTTTCTTTCTCCTTCTCCCTTTTAAAAAAATAATATAACACTTTTTTTGAATTCCACCAAAGATTTGACTCCTGGATTCAGTTTACTTGGTTTAAATGGATACCATGGCTGAAGATAGTTTACAAAAATATGGAAATCTAAATGGATATGGATAAAGCCCATTTCTTAGGCGACACTTATTAAGTCATGATACTATCAATTTCACTCACCAATTCTAAACCAAAACAAAACAATTATTTGCTTTAATCGACACTACCTGTGATCATGACCAGTTACACAGGGATATATGTTCAGCATGACAGCAGGAAAATTCTCTTTAATTCCATTGCAACTCTCAGATTCCCATTTACATCTCGTTTTACATGTTATTTTCACCCAACCCCTTGTTTTTTTTTTTAATTGAAAACTTACAGAAAACTTGAAAGAACACTAAAACTAAAAACTTGAAATTAACACTTTGCTCTGTTTCTACACATCTATACTTTTTTTTGGTTGAGCCACTTACAGGTAAATTGTAGACATAATTTCCTTTTTTTTAAAATGAAGAGAAAGTAAATACGAGGTTTATCAACTCCAACGAGTAATAGCATCTAGCTAGTATTTAGTAATACTGTTTTGATTCACCATATTTATTTTTTGGTTATCCTCTGTTACAACGAATGAGGTTTTCTATTTACTTAATAACAAAAGACTCCTTTAAGAAGTTTTTTAAAACATAACAAATTAAAAATGTTAATTAAATAATACATGGCAAAAAAAAAAAAGCCCACTCCTGTAATCAAGACAGTGGAGTAGAAGGACGTGTGCTCATCTTCTCCTACAAGAGCACAAAAAATACAAATACCTGCTGAACAACCATTGACAGGAGGATGTTGTAACCCACCAAAAAAAGAATAGCCCATGGCCAAGGACAAAGGAAAAGCCGCAAGTAGGAGGGGCGCAATCACATTAAAATCAAATCCCATACTTGCCAGGTGGGCGACCCACAAACTGGAGAGCGATAATGCCAAAGAAGGTATCGCACTGTTGCAAAGCTTCTAGGCCCCACATCAGACTTCCCAACCTGAGGATCCAGCAAAGGGACAGGGAACCCCCAGGGAATCTGACTCTGGACAGTGGGATTTGATTACAGAACTTCCACAGGACTCGGCAAAACAGAGACTCTCAGAGGGCACAAACAAAACCTTGTGCGCACCAGGACCCAGCAGAAAGGAACAGTGACCCCCCAAGACTGAGCCAGACCTGCCTGGGAGCGTTTGAGCATCTCCCCGTGGAGACGTGGGTTGGGGCAGTGGCATATATTCACTTTATTTCAAAGGAAGCCACCTAAGATGCAGACCACACTTATTTCTAAATATAACATTCAGCTCCGAGTACGTAGCTTGGTATGTAGACAATTAACAATAACTTTGTAAACACTGGCTAAGAAGAGGCAAGTACCTGCATAGCAATAGGTCCCTGGGACATCTGAGAACTGTAATTCATCCCTATCATGCCTTGCATGTTAGGCTGCATGACAGAGACCATAGGAAATCCTTGCTGCTGCATCGGCATCAGACCTGCTGAAAAACAAAGATATTGTTAAGGTCGAAAGTAAGCACTTTACTTTCTTAAAACTCTAAGTACCTAAAGGACTTGTTTCTTGGGAAATGGCAGAGTAGAGAGGAAAAGGCATAGGCTCTGGTGTGAGACAGACTTGCTTTAAATTCCAGGTCCATGAATTTCTTAGCTTTGTGATCTTGGGCAAGCTAACAAAACTTCATCTGTAAAATGAAGATAATACTTGTACAGAATTTTTGCACACACTTAAAAAATACACAACATGACCTATCTGGCCTTCAGGATGACCCCCAGGGATCTCTATCTCTTGGCATTCATGTCCTTGTCCTTCCCTCCCACACTGAATAGGGTTGACCAGTATAAGCAATGGGACGCTGTGGAAACGAGGCTTGTTCTCAGTAACTGTGCAGCTTCATCCTTGTTCTCTGGGATCAGCTGTTGGGAAAGCCACTGCCACATCACGAGAATACTCAAGCAGTCCTATGGAGAATGGAGAATCCATGTGGCAAGAACTGAGACCTACCGCCAAAAGACAGCACAAATTTGCCATCTATGTGAATGAGCCATCTCATCAAACCTTTAGATGACTCCAGTCCTAGCTGACATCTTTACTGCAATCTCCTTGGTCCTGGGCCAGAACCACCCAGTGAGGTTACTCCCAGATACCTGACTCACAGACACAGCGTGGTTTACTATTTTAATAGTAAACTGTTTAAGTTTTGAGGTAATTTTCTATGCAGCAGCAAATAACTAGTAGTTAAGAGTTAATATTAATTAAGCTTCTTTTAATACAAAAGTAGGTTAAGAGCATGAACTTCTGAAGCCAACTAAAAATATCACTTGCTAGGTTTGGGACCTTGGGCAAACTTGCTTAACTTCTTTCTGTACCTCGGTTTCACATTCACAAGACTGTTTAATACCTAATATGCTTAAAGAATTGGTACTTCTCTTCTCTTTCCTTATATGGTTAATATAACACCACAAAACAGCCATTGGCATGCAAAGTATATAATGGATGAAAGTATGATTTATCGTATGGTACCTCCCAAACTTTTCCAAAGAAGTAGTCCCAAGAGGACAATGAAAACTACATTCCTCCAGGGATTTAATAAATACTAAATGTCTACTATATTTTAGGCACAGTTCTAAATACTTGGTATGCAACAGAGAATAAAACAAAATCCCTACATAGCCTGAACACAAATTTCATCCTAATTTTATACTGTACCACAGATCACATCCATGCTAGTTCTAGTAGAAGGATTAAAAGAATCAAATTTTGATTAAAAAAAATTAAAGGTCTGGTAAAGCGAAGAGTTGACTCATTGGAAAAGACTCTGATGCTTGGAGGGATTGGGGGCAGGAGGAGAAGGGGACGACAGAGGATGAGATGGCTGGATGGCATCACCGACTCGGTGAACATGAGTTTGGTTGGCTCCAGGAGTTGGTGATGGACAGGGAAGCCTGGCATGCTGCGATTCATGGGGTCACAAAGAGTTGGACACGACTGAGTGACTGAACTGACCTGAAAGTCTACCATGTTTATCTAGTGGATTTTGTGTACCTTCAAGGTATTTACAGAGTTTAGTATCAGAAGCATGGATATTACATTTGAGGTAACACTGATCAGTGGCAAGTTATTCCCTTATATTAATCATTTATTCAAATATTTGAAGCCCTACTCTAAGTCGGGCACCATTCTAGGTACACAGTTTTGGACAAAGCCAGGTCTTGACTCTCATGGAACTTACACTGTAACTGGGGTAGATAATAAAAAGAAATAAGTGAATATCAGGTGAGGGTAGGGGGTAAGAGAGTCAGGGAGAGAAGTGGCTGCCATTTCATAGTCAGAAGAGGTTTCACCAAAAGGATGGCATTTAAGCAAAGACTTGAAAGAGTAAGGGAGTGAGCCATCATGCACAACGAGAGTGCAGAGGCTGGATATAGCACAGGAGGCTGTTATCCCTCTGACGCCTTTGGAGCTCTAGTTTTATGTATTTTCATAATTGTATTTAAGTCCTGAACAGGTAACTCAAAGATATGGCATGACATCTAAAGCCACAGAAGTACAAACAGTTGAAAAACAAGTCTTGCTTCCCTTCTGTCTCCCATTCACTTTGGTGGCCACTCTTCTTGTCAGTTCCTTGTATAGGCTTTCAGAAATAACCCATGTGTAATTTAAAGCCTTCAAAAGATCAAAAAGTCCACTCTAACACACCTGCAAATTCCAGAAGAAAAAAATATCAGGCAACCTTGTGGGCTCTATCCTTGTCCTGTTCCTTTGCTTCATATGTAGATTTTTACTTGAAAGTTTATAAAAATGCAAAATTAGGAGCCACAAAAATAAACACAAAACGCTGTGATGTCTTCCTAAACAACAACAGACCTCCAACCACTTGATCCAAATCTAGGACACATCTAATTAGAGAGAGCTTAAATAATGAATAAGCGTGAGCAAGAATACAACTGACCCTTGGAAAAATTTACCTGAAACTCAGCCTCCATCACTGATTATGAATGGAGACACTGACCACCTGCTACTGAGCTGCTCCTTATCATTTATCTCTACTGGTAACCTGGGAGTCTCTGTTTCTGTAGCAGGCCTACCATAACCGGTCAACACTGGCTTTGTGAGAAGGGCCAGTTTTCAGAAAGGCTTGGACTGTGGAGAGGAAGTGGGTACACAGGAGTGGGGGAAGTGAGAAGACAGACAAGCATATTCTTCTGTCAATGTTCTGTCCCAGTGGTACAGAGACATGAGCTGAGATTATACCCCTTCACTACTGTTTCCTTGAAGACAAAGCTAGAATAGATACTGGTGGGCCCTTGTCTGAAACTGAAAGAGAAGGAATATACCTAGCAGACAAACTGCTAGAAATAAGAGAGACTTAAAATAGTTTAAACAGAAGCAGAATATGTGATAACTTATGTACATGATTATAGTAAGATCAAATTCATATACAGAAAACATAGGCTAAAACAACTAAAGAGGTTCATTTTTTCATTCCATAAGCAGCTATAAAAGACCTGATTATTTCCTATCAGCATGCTGGGTGCTGGAGATACTCATGAACATAAGGCAGACACAGCCCTTGCCCCACAGAGCTAACAATCTAGAAGACAGGAGAAAGTTGGCATTCAGAGAACTACAATTCATTTCATTGTTGTCACTTGTTTCTTTAATACTCCTGTCTTAAAAGTCTCCTTCATCTCTGAGGTTAAATAACAACCTGTTGATTTGATATTTAAATAAGTTTGGGAGGAATGAGGAATAATTTTTCTTATTCCCCAGATTACCCAATTTTTGAGAAATTCTAGGAGTAAGCTGTCAGGTTCAAGACAAGAAAATTTGACTCTATTTGGCAGCAACAGAACTTTTTTTACTCATTTAATCCCCAAGTTCAGAAACAAATAGTGAAAAATGAAAGCTGACAACATAAACCTTCACATACCTTGAGGGGGTCTTAATCCACTGGCAACTGGAAACATGAAGCTGAAAACAGAACAAAGATACATCAGGACTGGGACTTCCCTGGTGGTCCAGTGGCTGAGAATCTGCCTTGCAATGCAGGGGATGCGGGTTTGATCCCTGGCTGCAGAACAAAGACCCCACACGCCTAGGGGCAACTAAGCCTGCCTATCCCAGCTACTGAACCAGCATGTCGCAACCGAGACTCGATGCAGCCAAATAAATAATATTTTTAAAAAATATATGAGGATCTTCCTAGTGCAAAGATTTCAGATAAAACGTAACATTTTACATAAGTAAAACTGTAACCAGGGCCCTGGTATCTGTTCCACGGTATAATAAAGTATTGAATTATCCACCATCAAAACAGGTTGAGCATCCATAGTATGCATGACAGTCAGCAGGTTAGCCAAGGGGGAAAATTTTGAACCAGAAGAGATAAGACTTTGAAACTGATCCTGCTTCTGTCGCTGTGTGACTCCCCTGGATTCCGATCTCTCCATCCATAAAATGAGAGGGCTGGATTAGATTCAATTCAGTGAACATTTATTGGGTGCCTATTACACAAAAGGCCTGAATGAGCTCAGGCTTGCTGAAGACACAGACGCAGGCAAATAACTTTTAACATAGGATAGACTGTACTAGGGCCTGTGAGAGGGCCAGAATACTAACAGAAATGAGAAGAAAACAGACTAATTGGATGGGTTAAATCTTGGGAACGTTTCTGGAGGTGCCTCTCGAGCTATATTGTAAAAGAAAGGCACACTATACAGCAAGTTTGAACAGAAGTTCAGAGGCCGAAGCTGAAGCGCGTTCAGAAAAATGATTTAAGGCTGAATACAAGACACAGGATTGGAAAAGTAAGCAGACTGGAGAAGGCCTTTAAAATGTCTGATTTTGAAGAGTACATAAAGTCAGATTTTTAAGAATTGTGGTAAAATATACATAATATAAAACTTTACCATTTTAACCATTTTTAAGTGTATAGTTCAATGGCATTACGATGTTGTACAACCACCACCAAGATCCATTTCCACAACTTTTTCACCATCACAAACAGAAACTCTGTAGCCATTAAACAATAACTCCCCATTACTCTCTCCCCCCATCAACCCCTGGTAACCACTATTCTACTTTCTGGTTTGATGAATTTGTCTAATCTAGCCACCTTAGATGGAACCATACAGTACTAGTCCTTTTGCATCTGGCTTGTTTCACTTAGCATAACATTTTCAGGTTCATCGAGTTGTAGCACATGTCAGAATTTCATTCCCTTTTATGGCTGAGTAATATTCCATTGTTTGTACTTACCACATGTTGCTTATCCAACTCATCTGTTGATGGACAGTGGGTTGGCTGTTGTGAATAATGCTGTTATGAACATTGATGTACGAGTATTTCTTGGAGTCCCTCTTTCAATTCTTTTGGGTCTCTCCCTAGGAGTGGAGTTGCTGGGCCACATAGTAATTCTCTGGTTACTTTTTGAAAAACTGCTTGTTTTCCACAGCAGCTGTGCCATTTTACATTCCCAATGGACCAGGTGGAGGTTCCACATCCTCCACCAACACTTATTTTCTGGATTTTTGTTTGTTTATGATAGTTATCCTAACGAGTGTGTAGGACTACCTCATTGTGATTTGGATGTACATCACCCTGATGTCAGAGGTTCTCAGCAGAGAAATGATCAGGAATGTGCTGTACATTTCTCTGGTAATGGGGTATGCAGAGAAGACTTGAAGTAAGAAGAAATAGCTAAAGAAACTATTAAAGTAATCTTAATAAGAAAGGGGCCATAACCAGAGTAGGAGGAATGGAAAAGAAGAGATGAATGAAAGTTATTTAAAAGGAAGAATCAACAGGACTTAGCAACTACCTGGATGGACAAACAGTATTGAAAAAGCTGAAAGAACTGAAGATGCCTCTGAAATTTGGGGCCTGAGTGACTACAAGGATGGTGACACTGTTCACTGCAGACAGGAACCCAATGTTAGCAGGTGTGGGGAGCAAGGTGCTAGGAAGGTGTCCACAGGGAGCATTCTAACAGGCAATCAGAGAAGTAACGCCAGAGCAAGAGAAGGGTCTGCATCAATCTAGCTAGGCTCTTTTCTTTATTTTTTGGCCACACTTTGTGGCATGTGGGATCTTAGTTCTCTGACTAGGAATCAAATCCGTGCTCCCTGAAGTGGAAGTACAGAGTCCAGTGATTAAGTAGGAAGTCCCCTAGGCTCTTTTAAATAAAGGTAAAAAGAGAAAAAAATATAAGGTCTGGTTGTGGATGAAGGAGTCAAGGGGATGTGTATACATAGTTAGAAGACAACAAAAGGCAACCCTGGAGAATTCTTAGTGAAAACTGTGTAGGGAATGGCCACTGAGAACCAAGGAAATTGATTATAGCTGAAAGTTATAACTGGGGTAGGACCACATTTAAGGAAGGAGTTACCAGTGTCTCATGCTATAGAGAAGTTGATAAGAATGGGGGTTAATAAATAAAGACTGCTGTTTTTAAAAATGATGATCTTTGAGTGAGCAGTTTCATCACAGGATACAGGAGCTGCAGAGATAAAGATTTAGGATACAAAAGATATAATTAGAGACTGAGAAACAAGGTTTTTGAGAGGATAGGATTAACACAGCAAAAGGATGAAGGACTTCTTTCTCTGAGACCAGAGGGAAAGAAAATGGGACAAATACAGAAGAAGAAAAAATCTGAGTGGGAAAAGTCCTTAAATCTGGAAGATAAGAATCTGAAGGGGATTTCTGAGAGTCTTTCTAGGCACATAGTGAGATCCAGGAATATTATGCCAAATTTAAGTGTCTTTGCATTTTTTTATTGCACAACACCCCCCTTGACCAGGAAAAGGCCTAAAACCCAAACTGCAGAGTCTTGTAACTTTAAAATACTTTGATCAAGAACTTTTTTGGTAAGGTGGTTTACAAATTTCTAGTTGGACAGCTATCGGTTACATGTCATTTACAGCCTTGTAGAGGATCTGAAACACTCACAAATCCTGCTGACAAGTGGGCCTGCACCCAAAGAGAGGCCTGAACAGTGAACAGCTTTTCTGAACAGCACACAAAATTTATTAGCTAAGCAATGTGTTAAGTGGATAACATGTTAAAACTGCAAGTTGAAATTTCGTAGGACTCAGTTTTTTTTAAAGTTAATCACACACTAAGATTTATAAACTGAGGAGCAATGTGTTTAAGTAGTCAACATGTTGAGACTTCAAAATCAGTTTTAAAGATTATAGACCTATAAAGGTTACTTTGAAAACATACACAAAAACTAAATTAAGGGTATTACTAGATAAAGAAGACGTAGTACATAATTACAATGGAATATCACTTGGCAATAAAAGGGAACAGAACTGGGTCATTTGAAGAGACCTGAATGGCCCTAGAGACTGTCACACAGAGTAAAGTCAGTCAGAAAGAGAAAAACAAATATCGTATATTAATGCATATATGTGGAATCTAGGAAAACAATACAGATGATCTTATTTGCCAAACAGAAATAGAGACACAGGCATAGAGAACAAAGGTATGAAGCCCAAGGGGGAGAAGGGGAGCGGTGGAGGAATTGAGAGATAAGGATGACGTATCTACACTACTGATACTATACACTATATACATACTACATATCTATGAGAACCTGCTGCCTAGTTCAGGGAGCCCTGTTCAGTACTCTGTGGTGACCTAAATAGGACAGAAATCCAAGAAAGACGGGGCATATGTATATGTATAGCTGATTCACTTTGCCGTATAATAGAAACTGACATAAAACTGTAAAGCAACTACATTTTAACAAAAATTAATAAAAATAAGAATATTATCGACAAACATGACTTACTCCAATAATTATACAACAACCCAAACTACCTACTGACCTATGTACCACTCATAAGACTCTCTGAAATGTTTAGACCACTAACAGCCACCGTACTTAAAGACTGGTAAGATACTGATAAAGACAGCAAAAGCTTGGCCAAAAACTGGGCAGCAAGATGACAAGCAATTTGACTTCAAAGATGAAACCACTGTGCGTCACTTGTGTCCTGGTATGAAAGCGGCACTGTGAGCTCTATTGGTCACATGCCTATCTCATTCATCCACTTTTAGCTATCTTCGTGACTAACCCAGATCAGCCTTTCCTTCTCTCTGAAGCCTGGACACAACAAGACCTCCCAATGGATCTCCCCACCGGCAGACGCTATGGCTTCTAATGCAGTTCATGTAGCACAGGTGAGGCGCATCTCCCTAAAGGACCATTTGATAAGGCTGCATGTGTGCATGCTAAGTCGCTTCAGTCATGTCTGACTCTGTTAAGACCCCATGGACTGTAGCCCTCCAGGCTCCTCTGTCCATGGGATTCTCCAGGCGAGAATACTGGAGTGGGTTGCATGCCCTCCTGCAGGGGATCTTCCCAACCCAGGGATCGAACCCACATCTCTTACATCTCCTGCACTGCCAGGCGGGTTCTTTACCACTAGCGCCACCTGGGAAGCCCTTGATAAGGCTGCTCCTGGGATTAAAACAATGTAGTGATTCCTCCTTAAATCAAATTTCCTTAGTTTATATTCAGGGCCCGCTCCAGTTGGACCAGAATTTTTTCAGTTTTCTCTCACAACTCTTCTCTCCCACTCAGTGCCACAGTCCACCATCCAGCCTACCTGCTGTCCCCTACTGTTCACTAGGCCTTCCCATCTCCATGACAATCTCTTGACCCTTTCCTCTTCCTCAAAATGAAAGAAAGAGAAATTGCTCAGTCTTGTCCAACTCTTTGCGACCCTGTGGACTGTAGCCCACCAGGCTCCTCCGTCCATGGCATTCTCCAGGCAAGGATACTGGAGTGGGTTGCCATTTCCTTCTCCAGGGGATCTTCCGGATCCAGGGATCAAACCCAGGTCTCCCGCACTGCAGGCAGCTTTAACCTCTGAGCCACCAGGGCAGACCCCTCCTCAAAGTGAGGCCCAGCTGAAATAGCTCTTGTTTGCCTCCAATGATGCTTGAATCCACAAATATTTATACAATGTTTTCTGTGTGTACAATGTACTATACTGTGGAAGATAAAAAGATGAGGAGGCCCTTAAGGAGCTTATAAATGCAGGAAATGGACAAGCTTACTAATGATACTATCCCAGAAGGATACAGACTAACCAAGATTTTTCAACTTTTTTTTTTTTCCCTAGAATACTTGACTTAAAAAATGCTTTTTTACTTCTCATCTCTTGGACAAATTTTGCCCTTTACACAACTCTACAATTTATTCCAAGTAGCCCATTCAGGATACCAGTCAAAAGTAGGCTAACATTAGTAAAGGTGGAAAATGCCAGTGCTTTTTGCTTCGCCTCTTAGCAGACAGACAAGTACCTAAGAAATACAGTAAATTATGGTTAATGTATTTCCTCTATTAAAAGCTGAGAGAGACCACCTGGTTCTTTTTCTTTTTCCCTAAAATATACTTAGGTCGCAGCCATAACATTAGCTTCTTCAGCCCTCACCACTGGTCTCTAAAAACTGTCCACTTTTTAAATTAAGCATAGTTTCTCAGCCTCGGAAAATCTCCAATGCAGGGAATACTTACCACACATTTTTCAATATAAAATTGAGTTATTCTCTCATATATCCTCTAGTTTAATAATGCAACATTACTACAACCAAATTTTAAATAGAAAACAAAAATTTTAAAGTTCTAATTTCTATCACAATTCAGGCCATATTTAGGGAAAAAAAAAAAACTGTGCTCATGTTAAACTACTACAGACTAAAGGAAACGATCCACTCAACATTCTACACCAAAGATGCCTTCATCTGTTTTGAAAACAAAAACAATCCCCAAATGAAAAACATCCCCCTCAAAAAAAAACAACAAAAACCCCCAAACCTGTGTCTAGAATGCCAAATTCTTTTAAGTTTATATTTCCCCAGAACTTGGTGCCATGATTCATCATATACTTGATCAAATTAATGCCCCTCAAAAAATGTCCTGATGTTCAGAAAAGAGATTTACGTATTTGTCTTCTCCAGCCAGTAATGACTTATGCTAAAAAAAAAAAAACAAATATGCTGAAAAACTAATGCAACAGTGAAAATCTGAAAACAAAAGGGAAAAAAAGCAGTCTTAAATCTAAAGGTGTAGAGAAAATGAAAGATGGAGTCACACACAGGTGGTTTATTTAACAGCAACTGCTTTTTTCTGGCACATATATATATGTATATTACAAGCACCTGCAGGAGGTGATGACTTTAAAGACTTCACACTGTGGTATTCATGACTCCAAAATTAAAACCCTGCATATCAAAAAACTAACACTTGGTTTTCCAAAAATAATTTGGGATGCTTAAGATAAAGAACTAAATTTATCTCCAAATGTGTATGAACCTCGGGTTGGCTAGCAAAACAAAGTCAGACTAGGTCATTAACAGAAGTGGGATATAAACTTCACAGAATCAAGCATTTCCTCAAATGGTAAACTTGCCAGGTTGCACTCATTCATTTCTTTTATCCTTCTGGATATGGGAAGCACTGGCGATTAGCAGCTGAAATATGACAGAGAAAGCAAATTTGTTTAAGGATTAAGTAAAAGTCTGGAAGCTTTGTCCTGATAACTGCCTACGTGCTGTTCAACAGTGAATTGGTGTTTATTGAGGAGACAGGTGTTAAGAATTACCTCTACAAGAGCTCTTTAGCAAATGCAAAGGTCTTCAGGTTTTCCTGTTTCTGGTATGTTAAGGAAGTAAAAGGACAAGACGGTGAAAGACGAAGTGTGCGAAGAGACACACACACATATATCTTGGAAACACCTGTCCAGCTCTGTGAAAAGATCTTTCCGAGCCCCTGGTGAATCCCTGGGAAAGGGAAGTCTTTGGCAGCTTCAGATACAGCCGGGCTAGAAGCGAGGCGTCGAGGTCCCTCCTTGACCCACCCGGCCAGCTGCCAACCGCGCCAAAGGGACCCTCGCCTCCTCCCCGTCTCCTCCCCGCTCGGCCCCAGAGCACCCGAGTGTAGAGGACAGGAGTCCGGCGCCCAGGCTCCATCCGCCCCTTCGGCCCCGGTTACCGGAGGACGACCCTTCTCCCGCAGCCCTAGTTTCCAGGGAACAGGGGTCGGCGCGGGCGAAAACCGCCATAACCGCCGACCACCCGTCGCCGGTGCGGGGCCCCTGCGTCGGCGGGGCGCGTCCTGGTCCAGCTCCTCACACCCACCTGCCTCCCCCGGCGGCCCCTGTGCCGGCTCCCGCGGCCCCGCCGCCGCCAGCTCCACTTCCCGGCCGAAGCGCCATCTTGCTCCGGGCCCGCCGCCGCCACCTTCCCAGCAGCTGTCAGCTCCCGACAGCCACTTCCGGGGCGAACGCCAGGCCCCACCTTGCCGCGGCCTAGGGCGACAGGGCGGGGCCGCGGGCCCACGTGACCCTCAGCGCCTGGGGGAGGGGCCGCGCCACCTCGTCACGTGACCCGGCCGCCGAAGAGGGGACTCCGGGTGCAGTTCTGGTTCGGGGAGACTGGCGGGGCGGTCTGGGCCCAGTTTTAAGGGAGCTGATTCGTTCTCTGGGAAGACTTTGTGGAGGACACAGCTGTCCGAGCTGCAGGGAGTCGTCGTTCCTGCGTTTGAAAAACCATCATCTTGGTTAATGGAAATAGAACGAGTCCAGTTTGAAAAACTGGATGGTGGGTACACGGGTGTTCTTTAATTGCTACTTTTTACACAAAGGATAGATGGAGCCTGAATGCCCCTTTGATAGCTTCACAACGTCCATTAGTGATGAGCTCTACTTTTCCCCTGCAACTTGGAAGATTTTTTTTGGCACCTGTCCTAGAAGCTGAAGCTGTTTAGTCACCTGGTTTCCGCGTTTTTCTTTTACTTACAATCAGGGCCAAAACGGTGGTGCATGGGAAGGTTTATTGCACCTAACCTATCTGGGCATATTTTTACTGTGATTGTTTTCCTTGTCAAACTACTGTAAGAAAATGTAAAAGTTGAACGTAAACTTTTTCAAGCCTTGAGGTATCGTTTGCTTATTAGCAAGTAACGGGTTTGTCGGGTTGAAGGAATTACAAGTTGGAATCAAGATTGCGGGTGGGGATATCGACAACCTCAGATATGCAAATGATTGACAGAAAGTGAAGAAAAATTAGAGCCTCTTGATGAGGGCGAAAGAGGAGTGAAAAAGCTGGCTTGAAACTCAACATGAAAACAACTAAGGTCAGAACATCCAGCCCCATCACTTCAGGGCAAACAGAAGGGGAAAAGGGGAAAGTGACAGATTTTATTTTCTTGGGCTCCAAAATCACTACGGACAGTGCAGAAGGTAGCGGCAGTCATGAAATTAAAGGACGCTTACTGCTTGGAAGGAAATCTATGACAAACATAGACAGTGTAAAAAGCAGAGACTTCACTTTGCCGACAAAGGTTAGTGTACTCAAAGCTGTCGTTTTTCAAATAGTCATGTACGGGTGTGAGTTGGACTATAAAGAAGGCTGAGCACCAAAGAAGTGATTCGTTGCAAGTGTGGTGCTGGAGAACTCTTCAGAGTCCCTTGGCTGTAAGGAGATCAAACTAGTCAATCCCCAAGGAAATCAATCCTGAATATTCATTGGAAAGACTAATGCTAAAGCTCCAATACTTTGGCTCCCTGATGCGAAGAGCTGAGTCATTGCAAAAGGCTCTGCAGCTGGCAAAGAGTAAAGGCAAAGGGAGACGGGGGCAGCGGAGGATGAGATGATTAGACAGCATCACCCAATGGACACGAATCTGAGCCAACTCTGGGAGATAGTGGAGGACAGGGGAGCCTGGCATGCTGCAGTCCTTGGGATTGCAGAATCAGACACACTTAGCCACTGAGCAAGTAATATTATAGTTAGCTTTATCTTTTACTCTTGCTTCAGGGCTTTTACAGGGAGACAGTTCATAATAATAGTTATCCTTTATTGGGCACAAATCACTGGTTAGAAACTTTACTGTTTCAAATCCTCAGTGTCCCTAAGAGTTACTATTGGCATTTCAGATAAAAAAAACAAGGTTAAAAGAATTTGTAATTCAGACCACACAGCTGCAAAATACCAGGACCAGGATCCAAGTTAAAGTGTTTGACCTCAAAGTCCTTGCTTATTTTAACTACAGTGTGCTATTTTTTTCCCTCATGTCCACAAATTTCATTCCTCCCCTTTTTAGATGGAACTGTGTAGCAGATGTTCCAGTTGATATAAACTGATACATATGACCAAACTCCATATAAATCCATTGACAAATCAAGTAGATATAGGCTTATGTAGCCACTTTAAAAGATGGGTGATTTAAAGACAGGAGAAACTACCTAAAAAAAAAAGGGGGGGAGGAGTATTTCAAGGATCATAAAGACATAATTTCTGTTTCTGCTGGGAATACTTTGTTCTCTTTTGCATGCTGGCTGTTGTAAGTCTCCGGCTGTCAGCCGCTCCTGACATTTCCAGTACAGGTTAGCTGCTCTCATGTGACGCTTCAGCACTGTGGCCTTATGTCTAACATGGCACTTACCACACTATTTGTCCTTTACTTTATCCCCGCCACTACACTGTTAGGGCAGGGACTATGTTATGAGGCTTTGTATTCCTAACCAAACAATGTGTATTTAAAGAATATTTTTTTGTGACGTGATCACATGTCGGGCACAGTGCTAAGTGCTTCTGATCTTGAGACATAGTTGGTATTACCCTCAATTTCAGTAATAATAAAAAAAAGATTGGCAAAAGGGTGGCACCAGTGCATCCACCTCCAGAGTATATTGTGAGTCAAGGATCTGTTTGCAAGAACGAAAACATCACAGGCTTGGTACAGTATTTCTTGCACCTTGCAGCAATAGGTCTCCATTTACGTAAATTCTGAAGATGAACAATTTTTGTCCCATCTAAAATATTTTAAGTTGGAGTCTACCCATCCTGACTCTAGAATAAAAGACTGACTAAAGGAAATAAGTAAGTTTAATTCAAATGTTGCTGAGTAAAGTTTATTACAGTATCGATGACCATAACTAACATTCATGTCAGGTGCCACTCCAAGTACCTTACATGTATGAAGTCAATTTTTTATTCCACTGTACAAAACTCAGTTCACTCAGTCATGTCCAACTCTTTGTGACCCCATGGACTGCAGCACATCAGGCCTCCCTGTCCATTGCCAACTCCTGGAGTTTACTCAAACTCGTGAGTCTGTGATGCCATCCAACCATCTCATCCTCTGTCATCCCCTTCTCCTCCTGCCTTCAATCTTTCCCAGCATCAGGGTCTTTTCAAATGAGTCAGTTCTCCGTATCAGGTGGCCAAAGTACTGGGGTTTCAGCTTCAGCATCAGTCCTTCCAATGAATATTCAGGACTGATCTCCTTTAGGATGGACTGGTTGTATCTCCTTGCTGTCCAAGGGACTCTCAGAGTCTTCTCCAGCACCATAGTTCAAAAGCATCAATTCTTTGGTGCTCAGCTTTCTTTATAGTCCAACTCTCACATCCACACGACTACTGGAAAAACCATAGCTTTGACTAGCTGGACCTTTGTTGGCAAGGTAATGTCTCTGCTGTTTAATATGCTGTCTAGATTGGTCATGACTTTTCTTCCAAGGAGCGTTTTTCATGGCTGCAGTCACCATTTGCAGTGATTTTGGAGCCCAGAAAAATAAAGTCTGACAGTTTCCACTGCTTCCCCATCTATTTGCCATGAAGTGATGGGACCAGATGCCATTATCTTAGTTTTCTGAATGTTGAGCTTTAAGCCAACTTTTTCACTCTCCTCTTTCACTTTCATCAAGAGGCTCTTTAGTTCTTCTTGGCTTTCTGCCATAAGGGTGGTATCATCTGCATATCTGAGGTTATTGATATTTCTCCCAGCAATCTTGATTCCAGCTTGTGTTTCTTCCAGTCCAGCATTTCTCATGATGTACTCTGCATAAGTTAAATAAGCAGGGTGGCAATATACAGCCTTAATGTACTACTTTCTCTATGTGGAACCAGTCTTTTGTTCCATGTCCAATTCTGAGTAATGGAATATTACTCGGCCATAAAAAGGGACACATTTGAGTCAGTTCTAATGAGGTGGATAAACCTAGAGCCTATCATATGAGTGAAGTAAGTCAGAAAGAGAAAGATAAATATCATATTAACACATATACAGAATCTAGAAAAAATGGTAATGAAGAATTTATCTGCAGGGCAGCAATGGAGAAACAGACATAGAGAATAGACTTATGGACAAGGGGAGAGGGGAGGAGAGGGTGAGATGTACAGAGAGAGTACCATGGAAATTTATATTACCATATGTAAAATAGATAGCCAACGGGAATTTGCTGTATGGGGAGAGAAAAGGAATCTCATTGTTATGGCTCCTACTACAAAAAGCCATCAACAAATTTAGAAACAGTGAAATAGAGAGATGAGTAGATTTATTCTTGGTAGACAGCTTGTGTTGCCTCTTGTCCATTTCCCTCCCACCACACCCCAAAAAAAAGTGGGTTCTCAAGCCTTGACTTTGCCATGTGGTTCCAAATGCCTCTCCACAGCATATACAACACCTGCCTTCACACTTGAAGGGAAAAATCCAGCTTACCACATTTGGGTGTTGTTACTTTAAGTACAAGCTTTAGTTCTTCTATAAGAAGTATCACTCTGGATTCAAACCACACGGATGTCATTGAATGTTTTTCCCACTGTATAATCATTTAAAAATCACCTACGAATTAAAACTTGACATGATACACTGAGAATTTAGGATCATTTTTCACCAGTCCCATGTTCTTGTGGTTGACTTCAAATATTTGGTACAGGTGATTATAAGACGATATATTCCATGAAAAAAACATTCATGCTGGAATTATGAAATCACATTGGCGATATAGTTCTTTTAAAAGTCTGTTTTTAACTTTTGTCCTCAGGAGCTACTTTCTTCTTGTTCTGACCAGTGACCTTTTTCCTGTGATAATGAAAGGAAAGTTGAATTAGAAATTTTAGATATATGTACTTTCCAAAGCTCTACCAGTTTAATAAACATTTACTGAAACCTCCACGATCAAGTATATGAGACATTAGTTAAAAAAAGCCGTGTCTCTGCCCTTTAGAAAAACACATCCACCTAAGTGAGACAGAAACACCACAATAAACTACATTACAACATGGCATAAAAGATTCTGACCTAATAAAAAGAATTCACATTGATTAACTGCTAGACACTGTTACAAGTGCTTTATATGTATCAACTCAGATCTTCTAACTTATGAAAAAAGATTCTATTAGTATCCTCCTTATACAGATGTGGAAAAGGAGGTGGAGTGGTTGAGTAACTTGCAGATCATCACACACTGGTAATATTAGATATGAACTCTGATATTCTGATTTTAGAGTCTGCTGAATGGTAAATGCCATCAACTAACTCTTAACCCAAGAAAAACACTTTTGAGAAAATAATCAACATTTGCATACTACAGTAGAGTAATGCCAATCAACTCAATCCTTCACTAACAGCAGCAGAGTTATTATTTATATAACTATTTCCATTACATATAGGGAGAAAGAGGCTTAAAGATGTGAAGTGATTTGTTCAAAATCACACAGAAGAGGTGATATTAGAGCCAGTTCTTGCTCCAAATCCAGTCTCCTCCACCCTCTACTACACCAGGGTGAGTCTGTGGTGCCTGAAGTGAGGTCCACTAGGCAACAGGATTTAGGTGTATTACTCAGTTGGGAAGCAGGGTCTGAAGATATGGACTTAAGAGTAATCAGCACAGAGCTGAGGCCACAGGTGTGGGTAGGATCATTATAGCAACATCTACAGTGGAAAGGCAAGCTGGTGTCAGATCAACTCTTATGTGTATGTTATGTTAAGAAGTATGGTTTTTAAATGTGAAGAAAATAGACAACTAAAGCACCTTAAGCAGGGGCTAGGGACAGGTTTATATCAAGTGTCCTCAAAGTCAGTGCAGCCGTAAGTTTTAATAACTTCAGGGCATAAAGGCTACAGACTTATAAAAATCAACAAAATATATAATTTAAAATATCAGTATTTCTTATTATAGTTCAACAAAGCCACGATCTTATGCTCTAGTTGATTTTCCATCTTGGTAAAAACTTTCCTCAGCTGCTAGTCAGTACCTGAAAAGATTGCACTTTCAATCTTAGCTTTACGATCACCCAAGAATGAGGTTCTGATGTACATGCAACAATTCAGAAAGAGCTCATCGCAGGAAAAACTCTAGTGAGACAGATAAGGTGACAAAGCAGGGCAACCTCCTGTGCCAATGCACTGGTCTACTAATCTTCTACCAATCCACCCAGGAACTGTTGCCACAAAGAAGAAAAATAAAAAATGCATTAAGGAGGCACAAAACTGATTAGGTATGAATTAATCTTTCCACTGATGTATTTTTGTAAGGTTGTAACATTTATTCCTCCCGTTATTAAAGCTCAAAACCACTAAACCCTTGGGACACTCTGTACATGCCATGTACTGGGGTTGAACATGACTTCCCACAATTAATACAAAATGTCAGGCTGACTCTTCTCAGAAGGAAAGTGCAGGCCAGTTTTCTCACCTGGGTTCACCTTGTTCCTTCTACATGCCTAAATTTTACCTATCCCTGAAGATAATTCTACTTCTGTAAAACTTTTTGCAAACAACACCAATTCATAATGATTTTCCCTTCTCTAGCTTCTATTTTACTTAAAAATTATTTTCTAATTATTTTTTTCATGTATACTAATCTCCTTTCCCTAAGTTCAGGAAAGGGGTCTCATTTTACACCCTTTTAACATCTTACTACATATTATGTATGTAGTACATATGTAATACAAATACATGCAGTAAGGCTAAAGATGGACAGTAAGTACTTGGCAAATGCCCACATTTTATATATGTTATATATTAACTGGTACTGACAGAATTTAAAGTGTCATTTTTCTTAAATACTGGAAAGAATAGTACTATGCAGAATATTTCAGTCTACCTCCATGAGATCATGGTTTCCTAGTAGTGATAGGCAAAAAAGGTAGTCCTGTGTACATTCTAAAAAAAAAAGAAAAAGAAAAAAACTATACTTTGAAATTCTCAAAACATTAAGCTAAATGAACTTATAGTTTACTCAAGTTTATAATTTATATATAAACAAATTTGTGTATAATTTCATATAAATATGTAAATGTTTATAATTTACATATAAATTTATAATTTACTCAAATTATACTTTTCAGAGATGTTTCAACATGCTTCAGTGTAAATCCTACTGAAATCCTTTCCAGAATATGAAGCTTCAAGGAAGATTCCATTGATGTGAGTTGACAGTCCTAACAGGTGGCTTCTGTAGCGTGTCCAGATGCAGGCTGGGTGGAGATAGTGTGTCCATGTGTCCTAAGTCACTGTGTCTGACTCTTTGTGACCCCATGGACTGTAGCTCGCCAGGCTCCTCTGTCCATGGGATTCTCCAGGCAAGAATACTCGAGTGGGCTGCCATGGCCTTCTGCAGGGGATGTTCCTGACCCAGGGATTAAACCTGTGTCTCTTTAGTCTCCTGCACTGGCAGGCGGGTTATTTACCACTAGTGCTACCTGGGAACTCCATGTGGAGATAGTGGACAGTGCAATTCTAATTCACAGTGAATTGAAATCATATTTCCAAAGACGGAAAAAAAATTAATATGTTAAGACAAATTCCAAGATTGAATTAACCAAGTTTCCAAATCATTAGCAACCTGATATATTACTTTTATTAGATTCTATAATGGACTGTTGCTAATGTTTAGTCGCTCAGTTGTGTCCAATTCTTTGCGACCTCATGGACTGTAGCCCCCTAGGCTCCTCTGTCCATGGAATTTTCCAGGCAAGAATACTGGAGTGGGTTGCCATTTCCTTCTCCATAATGGACTGTAGACCTATTAAATTTTATTTCTAAAAATCTATCCTAAGGAAAAAGAAAGCCCATGTTATATGAAAATGACAGAGTCAAACTAACTTTTACCATATACTTACCGTTTATCCTTTGCTTTTTCTAAAAAATATTTTGGAGTTGTACTAATGCTCTCCCTTTCCAAGGGCTTCTTAATCATCTTTTTCTTTTGTTTACTGGAAGTTACAAAGAGAAGAAAGAACTGAATTAAGTGCAACTTAAATTTAGAGAGCTAAAACTAAAACTAGTTTTGGTTCTTGGTCACAAAATTTGTTTATCTACTTACTGGTTTATAGTGACAAAACTGTGTCCACTTTAATATACTAGTTTACCTAATAGTACCTAGAGCGGTAATCCAAAGAGAGGAAATTCAACCAATTTTTACAAAGGCACTGATTATGATTAAAATATGTGTCACTCATATCCTGCCAATAAGCGCTAGAGTCTGATTCTGGCCAATTAACTACTTTTTACTAGCTTTATGAATTAAAATCTGAGCATATTTCACTCACATTTAATATTTTAAAAATCTGAGTACTTAAAATTTCAAGGATGAAAAACTGACAGGGAAAGAGCACACAATATTCACAAGTATTTAAGTGGAAATATTTTTTACTTTAGATTTTTTTTTATAATTTACTTTATTATTTATTTTTATTTATTATTTATTTATAATTTATTATTTATTATTAAATTTATAATTTACTTTAAAATATTTTTACTTTAGAAGGTTCTAGAACAGTAATGTTGATAGAACCACAATGTACGAGTGTGAAAGTAAGAATGTACGTGCAAAGAGAGAGAACTCCG
The DNA here is from genome assembly GCF_003369695.1 of Bos indicus x Bos taurus. Taxonomy (NCBI): domain Eukaryota; kingdom Metazoa; phylum Chordata; class Mammalia; order Artiodactyla; family Bovidae; genus Bos; species Bos indicus x Bos taurus. Next base: position 14,959,050 of record NC_040094.1, read on the forward strand.
AAGTAAACTTAAGACTGTACCTTAGTAGTTTCTGGAAACCTTTTATGTATTCTGGGACAGGACATCCAGCCTGCTGGATAACATTGGCAACACTGAAAAAGGTACCAGTAAACATAAATTTGTATCTTGTCAAACTGTTGTTTATGTACTTAAACGCTCTGTACAACAGAAGAGGAACTAAGACTATACAAACAAGAAACTAATCCAGTCAAGTGTTCTGATCAATTATTACCAGAAGCAATCACATTGGACTACTGAGAGAAGAGTCTGCTGGACTGCAATCAAGGTACTGCTGAATAATTTTAGCTAGCAACCGCTTCTACTCAACATGCATCAAGCCCTAACCAGCACAGCCCAGTGCTGAATGAAAACGCTAAAGTCAGAGTCACACTTAAATTTATTAAATCATAGGGCTTGGCTGACTTGAGCTTCTCATGTACAGTCACTTATTCAATGTACAGTCATTTAGAAGCTTTTGTAGTAAGTATCATCATTATCCCCATTTCCCAGATGGAAAAGAAAACTGAGGTGCACACAATGATATGGGGGGCGGTCATCAGAGTCACATGCTTAGAGCTGCTGAGGAGAACTCAGGTGCATCAAGGCTGCTGGAATACAGTCCCCTACGTATCACACGAGTCTGCTCACGATAAAACCAAGGTTGACAGAGCCAAGGCTCAGAAGGCACAAATCAAAATCTGTGCCACAACTGAGAAACAGGTCAATGTATAAACCACCTCCATCCACAGCTTGATTTGTTAGAAATATGAACTGCTGTCAGTTATCATCAGCCTAACATTACTGTAGGCAGCCCAAGTGTAGGAAATACAACTCAGCTTTTACATTAACATCTAGGATGATGGACTAAATTAAGATGAGATTCTAAAAATGTATCCATCATATGTTACCCAGGCCTCAAGGAGCTACAACTGAATAATACTGGAGTGTGTTACTAAAGCAGTTTTTCCTCTATGACAAGTGACCTGGGACTAAAGATAAACTCCATCTGCCCCTAAAAGTAATGGGAAGAATGTACCATGCTAAGAGATCATTTTGACTAGGCTGTAACATAAAGAGATTCAGGGATTAACTTTAACTATTCACTAATCCAAAAACCTTAATATTACCTTGTGATTAATATCAAGTGATGTTATTGGAAGAATTCTTTGAGTATGAAACTTAAATGAATATTCTCTTGTGAATACTTCCAAAATCTAACAACGGAAGAACAAAAACGAAGCCTTTTGATCGTTTTTCTTTCATGGCTAACATTTGGTTGACTAATATCATAAAAGAATTTGGGACATAGCCATTTTGTAATTATCCATCAATTGTGTATAAGAATAAAGAACTAATTTTGCCAACTTAATGCTAAGCTATTTCTCCTAATTTACCTTCTTAATAATGGTTTATCATCTTCAGTGAAAAATGTAACAGCTTTTCCTTTATGCCCAGCTCTTCCAGTTCGACCTAAGAGAAATCAGATCATTAAAAAAAAAAAAACTCATTTTTGAAGGGAATGGGACCTTCAAGATTCACATATACAAGTCACTGGATTTTTACAGTACTGAAAAAATGAACATGCTGAAGGGACTCTGGTAGACGTGCTAAGACAGATGAGTGGGGGTGGGCATGTGACTCACCTATCCTGTGAATATATTCCACTGAGCTGGTTGGAAAGTCATAGTTGATAACCAAGTTCACACCTTTAAAATCGATCCCTCTGGCTAGCAAGGCTGTACAAATAAGAACCCAGATTTTTCCTGCTCTGAAGCTGTGGACTGTGTTATCTCTCTGGTTAAGAGAACATACGAGAGATGTTTTAGCACCACTCTGGGAATGGAAAACAAGTGCTTCATAAATGCCAGTACTTAGTTCTTTGTTGCTTTGAAAGTTTACATTTGACTTTACCTGTTGCTGTGTTCTGTCTGCATGAATAACATCCACGTTAATACCTTCATATATGAGCTCATGAAAAAGTTCTTTAGCCCTTTCAATGGACTGAACAAAAACAAGAACAGGTGGATTGAAACCCTAAAAGAAAGCACACATAACCCATAATTAAGAATATAACTGCATCATTTCATAAGATTTTAATTCAATTTAGAAATTGCCAAATTTCTCAGACCTGTGGTCTAAGCCTGCCTCCATCTTCCTCAGCATGCATTCTCCACAATGGGCTTTTCCTACTTCCCTTCAACAGTACTCTCCATTTTGCCCATCCCCAAAATCTTGTCTAATTAATCCCCCTTCACCTGTCTACAGCAATGGATGTCTACTCCTTGAAATAAACACGTTTGCTTCTGTGCCTCAGAACATTTTTGTTCCTTCTTAAAATGTAGTAATTATCACTTTAATCCATTATTTATCCTAACTGTGGGTATTCCAAAAAGCTTAGTTCCTGGTTCTCAGTTCTCTCAAAATTATCTTATCAAGTTAGACAAAATTTAAGTTATAACTACCAGCTCTAAGCAAATGATTTTTACATTTTGTATTATCAAACCCTGATTCTCTCTCAAACCAGCTTTCTATATTTTCAACTGTCAGCATTAGGACTTGACCTTGTAATTATGGTCCATACATCCTTTCAGAATCTAATGCGAGATATGAAGCTGTCTAATAGGTAGTCAGACATTCACACAATTTCAGAAGGTTCACAAAACAAATTCATGCATGGCTAAAAATCCCTGGAGTATAATCCTATGTGAATATCTGTCAAAACCTTCTATTTCCTATTGCCAAGTGACATCAATAACTAACAAATAGCACAATGTGCCAAGCACTATTCTAAGTACTATATTTGTATCAATTCAGTCATAAAACAAAAAACCCCACTCCAGTGGGCCCTACTCATGTAAGGCCCCAGTTCTACATGGAAGCAGCAGAGTGGTGGGGGGAGATTTATATATACATGCATACTCTTGTTTTATTGCACTTGGCAGGTTTTTCATAAATCAAAGGTTTGTGGCAACCCTATGTTCGAGCAAGTCTATCGACACCATTTTTCTCCCAGCACCATTTGCCTACTTCTTGTCTCCGTAGCACATTTTGGTAATTCTTACAATATTTCAAACTTTTTCACAATTATTATATTTGCCACGGTGAGCCGTGATCAGTCCTCTTGGATGTTACTAATATAACACACTGAAGGTGATGGTTACCAAGTTTAGCAATAAGGTATTTTTAATTAAGGTGTGTACATTGTTTTTTTGACATAATGCCACTGCACACTTGACTACAGCATATATAAATGCAACTTTCCTACGCACTGGAAAATCCCCAAAATTCCTGTGACTCACTTAATTGTGACACTGGCTTTACTGTGGTGGTCTGGAACTGAACCCCCAGTATTTCTGAGGTCTGCCAGTTCACAGATGTGGAAAAAGGAGGCTTTGGGGGCATCAACTATGTCTTTTCCTAGCCTTCCCTGCGCTGGGGACAGAAAACTTAACTTTATTCTCAGAGGTGAGCCTCTCCACTTGGGACGAGTTGCTCCAATGTGCTTCTTACTGATTTGCCACTGGATTACTAAACACGACGGAGAAGGCGATGGCACCCCACTCTAGTACTTTTGCCTGAAAAATCCCATGGACAGAGGAGCCTGGTAGGCTGCAGTCCATGGGGTCACTAGAGTCGGACACAGCTGAAGCGACTTAGCATGCAGGCATGCATTGGAGAAGGAAATGGCAACCCACTCCAGTGTTCTTGCCTGGAGAATCCCAGGGATGGGGGAGCCTGGTGGGCTGCCGTCTATGGGGTCGCACAGAGTCGGACACGACTGAAGTGACTTAGCAGCAGCAGCAGTACTAAACACAACGCAGGAAAACATGCTCAGCCTCCCGTCAGTAATACAAGGCTTGGTGAGCTTCATCAAAATTTGAAAATGCAGCCCAAATTTACCTTTTTAACAAGTTCTCTCATGGCCAGTAGTTTTCCAGTCTCTGAACCAACAAAGAGAAGCTCTTGTTCTACCGTCTCTACTGCAGAATTCCTGAGAAAGAAAACATATCTTACAGTGTGACAGCCAATCTTTGTTTTTCCCCATAAATTTTAAATAAATGAAAAAATTTACACATACCTCCAACAGAATGATTTTTTCCATTATCAATATAAGTACCTAATTATTTATGTTTTAAAGACAAAGTTTTTTGAAATTTACTTTTACCTAGAGAATAACTGCTTTACAATGTTGTGTTGGTTTCTGCCATTTAACAACGTGAATCAGTCGTAAGTGTATGTATGTCCCCTCCCTCTTGAGCCTCTCTCCCTGTCCTACGCCTCTCAGTTGTCACAGAGCTCCCTGTGTTATACCAAGGTTTTTAAATTTTAGTTCAAGTACAGCTGATTTACAATGTTGCATTAGTCTCTGGTGATTCAGTTATACACACACACACTTTTTCAAACTCTTTTCCATTACAGGTAATTATACATGGTTTATGTATTTTACCTTTAGAAGTTTGCATCTGCTAACCCCAAACTCCTGCTTTATCCCTCCCCCCTCATTCCCTCTTTGGTATTCCTAAGTTTGTTTTCTATGTCCATGAGTCTACTTGTTTTGTAAAGAAGTTCACCTGTATCATTTTTAGATTCTACACATATTGTACAATATCACATTTGACTCTACTGTCTTCACTTCGTATGATCATCTCTAGGTCCATCGCGTTGCTGCAAATGGCATCGGTGAGTCGGACGCGACTGCAGCGACTCAGCAGCAGCGGCAGCATTCCACTGTGTATGTACATATCACATCTTGACCCGCTTACCTGTCAGTAGACATTTAGGCTGTTTCCACATCTTAGCTGTTATAAATAGTGCTGCTATGAACACTGGGGTGCATGTATCTTTTCAAATTAGTTTCCTCTGGATATATGCCCAGGAATAAGACTGATGTATCATATGGCAACTCTATTTTTAATTTTTTAAGGCATCTCCATACTGTTCTCCATAGTGGCTGCAACAACTTATATTCCCACCAACAGTGTGGGAGGGTTCCCTTTCCTCTACACTCTCTCTAGCATTTATTCTTTGTAGCCCTTCTGACGATGGCCATTCTGACTGGTATGACGTGGTGCCTCATTGCAGTTTTCAGTTGCATTTCTCTAATAATTAGTGATATCGAGCATCTTCTCATGTGCCTATTGGCCATCTGGATGCCTTCTTCAGAGAAATGTCTATTTAAGTCTTTAAATGTTCTCTTCTGATTATAAAAATGTTATTTCAATTAAAAAAAGACATAAACAATAAGTTGCCCACAATTCTACCATTTTACGATAAATTTTGATATTTTGTTGTGTTCTAGTCATATATTTTCATGTTTCCAATCTTTCAAAATCTTTCTAAAAGTAAAATTAATGGGTAAAATCAGAACATTTTAAAGGTTGCTTCATATGGCTAAATTTTTTTCATAATGATAGCAAAGGTTTATTTACAGACAGATAGTTGGAGTAAGGTGTCTCAAGGCTTTAGAAACACTCTATAAGCCACTGTAATATACTATGTATAAATACTTTTCCCACTCTGTTATCTCCTTTCATAATTATATTTATGGTGAATCTGTTCTATTTCTCTTTTTATACACAGGAGTTTTAAGTTGGAAGTAGCTAGGATATTCTTTTTATTATTTCATTTGGCTTTTTACTTAACACAGTATTACAAGCACTTTTTCATACAGCCACAATCTTCACTTTTACTACTTCATTTCCATTCTCCTGGCAACAAAACTGGAGTACATGTTCATTCCCTTCTCCAGGGAATCTTCCCAACCCAGCAATTGAACACAGGTCTCCTGCACTGCAGGCAGATTCTTTGCTGTCTGAGCCACCAGAGAAGCTCCATACTACTTCATGGGTTGCACTACAGTGTATCAAGGGGAAGTATTATAATTTCATAAAACTTTTTCCCTACCAATTAGCATAAATGCACCCCAAAATATTTTTAAAAAGGAATTATAAATCAAGTGGCTCAGTAACATCAGCTTCCTTCTCTCAGCCCTACTGAGTTAAGCCATCAAAGAGATTAAATCCTCTGGGTGGCCACAGAGCTCATGGTCATACTTTATGGAAGGGAAAAATCAACTAAACGCACGATGACAGTAATATCTACATGACAATATGAGAATGTCCCTTTAGATTATTCTAACACAGAATATCCTTAATCAATCTTGACTTTAAAGAATATGTTTCTTTCAGTAAAACTCTTTTTATTAATCTTAGGCCACACAACCTGTCTCTTTTAGTCTAAAATAATGACTTGTGTGGTTTTTTTAATCAGTGGGATAACGTGGAAGAATTACCTTGCTCCAACGGATACAGTAATGACACTGTCCAAGTTCAGTCTGCACCACTGTTCAACGTCATAGGCAAACGTTGCACTGAACATAGCTCTCTTCACCTTGTGGGATGTACAGGCCAAGAAAATGGAAGCCAGCTGGTCTCTGAACCCAGTTTTGCCATCTTCAAACAGTTTATCTGATTCATCTACTACCAGCCATTCAACACTAAGAAACAACAACAAAAAACATTTGTAGCTTACTGAACTGAAAGATCCAAGACACGTCACTAAACTGTGGGAACACATAAAGAAGTCAAACCACAATGACGCTTCTCAGATCTACATATTGTACCAGAAAAAGGTACAAGAAGAATAAGCAATAAAAAGATAAAACAAGATCAACATAAATTAATGTACCTATTCCATTAGACCCCAAGGATATGAAGCTCCACTGGCAATGTCAGAACCTCAGATAAACGTTAGGAACTCCATCACCACTGCTGAAAGATGTGAAAAATTTCTAGGGAAACTGTACTAATTGCTTATCAGAATCTGTTAACTTTATTTCAGGCCAGATATTTCTCAGCACCAACACTGACTGAAAGCTGGCAGATAGCAAGCTCCAAAGGGCAATACTACAAGTATTATATTATAGTTGAGGACAAAATATAATCAACTTAATGAAAAACAAACATAAAAGACATTATTAAAGTAATGTACCTCGTTAGGTCTATTCCTGGAGGATCTTGTTTTAATAAATAGATTAGTCGATTTGGAGTAGTCACAAGGATATCTGTAAGGAAAAACAAATGGTACAAATTGCAAAACATTCATCCCTCTTGAACTAGGGGATTAAGCCCCCTGCATTTCAGTTAATAACCTCAAGTGGGGAGAAGTACTGATATGCACTATACCAATAACACAACAAACTAATGTACGTATTTTTTTAATCCATCATAGCACAAACTACTAAATCCTTACTCTCCTTTTATTTGACTTGCATGGATCACAATAAACTGTGGAAAATTCTGAAAGAGATGGGAATACCACACCACCTGACCTGACTCTTGAGAAACCTGTATGCAGCTCAGGAAGCAACAGTTAGAACTGGACATGGAACAACAGACTCGTTCCACATAGGAAAAGGAGTACGTCAAGGCTGTATATTGTCACCCTGCTTATTCAACTTATATGCAGAGTATATCATGAGAAACACTGGGCTGGAGGAAGCACAAGCTGGAATCAAGATTGCCGGGAGAAATACCAATAACTTAGGATATGCAGATGACACCACCCCTATGGCAGAAAGTGAAGAACTAAAGGGCCTCTTGAGGAAAGTGAAAGAGGAGAGTGAAAAAGTCGGCTTAAAGCTCAACATTCAGAAAACGAAGATCATGGCATCTGGTCCCATCACTTCATGGCAAATAGATGGGGAAACAGTGGAAACAGTGGCTGACTTTATTTTTTGGGCTCCAAAATCACTGCAGATGGTGATTGCAGCCATGAAATTAAAAGACACTTATTCCTTGGAAGGAAAGTTATGACCAACCTAGAAAGCATATTAAAAAGCAGAGACATTAGTTTGCCAACAAAGGTCTGTTTAGTCAAGGCTATGGTTTGTCCAGTAGTAATGTATGGATATGAGAGTTGGACTGTGAAGAAAGCTGAGTGCCGAAGAATGGATGCTTTTGAACTGTGGTGTTGGAGAAGACTCTTGAGAGTCCCCTGGACTGCAAGGAAATCCAACCAGTCCATCCTAAAGGACATCAGTCCTGGGTGTTCGTTGGAAGGACTGATGTTGAAGCCGAAACTCCAATACTTTGGCCACCTGATGTGAAGAGCTGACTCATTTGAAAAGACCCTGATGCTGGGAAAGATTGAGGGCAGGAATAGAAGGGGATGACAGAGGATGAGATGGTTGGATGGCATCACCAACTCAATGGACATGAGTTTGGGTACACTCCGGGAGTTGGTGATGGACAGGGAGGCCTGGCGTGCTGCGGTTCATGGGGTCGCAAAGAGTTGGACACAACTGAGCGACTAAACTGAACTTGGCCTCTAAGAGGCAAGAATATAATCATCCCACAGTCTGCTTTTCAAACATTCGTTTGTTTTTCAGGAAAATACTTTCCTTAAATGGAACTTTATTCAGAAGTTCAAGATAAAAGCCAAGTAAAAGAGTTTCTCTGGTGGATGTTAAGAGTAGGGATGTAAGCCAGTCTTATCTGCAGAATACTTCCATGGCAGGTTAACAACCAATAGAATAAAGCAGGGATCATCAGTCTCAGTACTACAGACATTTTGGTTCAGACAACTTGCTGTAGGAGGCTGTTCTGTGCACTGCAGAATGTGTAATAGTATCTCTGGCTTCTATCCCTCTAATAGTAGCACCTCTCCCCGGCTGTCACAAAATATCTCCATATATTGCCAAATATCCCTGGGGTGGAGGGTGAGGTGGAGAACCCCTGGTATATATTTATGTAACTACTGGGTGAAAGGAGATTTCTTTCAGCTTTTCTAAAAATCGAACTAACTACACTTTAAGAATTTTTAGGTGGCAATTAGGATATTTGAAATTTCCAAATCCCTTACACTTCAAGCATGAACTGAACTGAATTTACAGCTTCCATCCTCTTGAATGCATGCTCAGTTGTGTCAGGCCCTGTGACCCCATGGAGCCTGCCAGGCTCCTCTGTCCATGGAATTTTCAGACAAGAATACTGGAGTCAGTTGCCATTTCCTCCTCCAGGGGATCTTCCCCACCGAGGGATTGAACCCGAGTCTCTTGCACTGGCAGGTGGACTCTTTACCATTTGTGCTACCTAGCAATCCCTTACCAAATTTCTTAGATGATTTAGGTCCAAATTTCTTGGCTGCAACTGCTGCTTTGTGGATCATGTGTATCCTGAATCCTGTTCCCTCAGACAGTTTTACTAACTCTCGGTGAATCTAAAACAGAAATGATAAAAACATCAGCTGCTGAAATACTTGGATAAGATGTACAGTCACTTTTTTAGTATTTATAAAATAGATCTAGTATCAATCCGTGAATACCTGAAATTAAGCTTATGATAATCTGTAGATTAACTTGGAATCTTGGCATTTTGGAACATCAATGCCAAATAAGATTCAGTAGTTTCTTCAGGTCTAGTAAACCAGTTCCAAGAGATAAAATCAAAACTCTTCAACTCTGTATTATTTTTAAGAATAAAGTACCATTTCAAAACTATTTCATACTTGGCATGTTTACATTAAGCACACGGGGAGAGTCGAATGGATCACAGTATAGTTTTACTTTCTCAAAAACTGAGATGAGGTTTCCTTTTTTCTAAGTGAGAAAAAAAGTTTTAAAGAGGAACTATATATTACAGACCACATCCCACTACTGTCTGTGGCTCAGACAGTAAAGAATCTGCCTGCAATGCAGATGACCCAGGTTCAATCCCTAGGGAAGATCTCCTGGAAAAGGGACTGACAACCCACTCCAGGATTCTTGCCTGGAGAATCCATGGACAGAGGGGCCTGGCGGGCTACAGTCCATGGACTTGCAGAGTTGGACTCAACTAAGCAACTAACACACATATGTTACAGTAGCCTTCCAACTACAAGGATCTTAGAGCATATACCACAGTATAAATGCTAAGATCATATTTTAGAAAATTATAAGACTTTATGCAGTAAGACACTTAGAAGTATGCTTTGTACACAATACTTGACCATGACAAAGACACGGCCCTTCTCTTCTGGACCTTTCTATTACCCTCAAATAAGAAAGATGACTGGCAAACACAAACACATACTTTTCAGAAACTACAGGTTATACCTGGCTGGCAAGTTCTCGTGTTGGTGATATAATCAGGGCTCTGAAGCCTTTATTTGTGGGTTGTTTCAGGTGCATTAAAATAGGAATGCTAAAAGCCAAAGTCTTTCCAGATCCAGTAGGAGCAGAAGCCAGAAGTTCTCGACCCTAAAAACAGAGTATATTAAGTATAAGGAAGAGTACATACATTTTTAGTGCCAGTCAAATAATGCTACCAGCCATAAAAATAAAATTATACACAGCAAGTCCAGATACTCACATTCCCATCATTCTTCTAACTTCTCCCATATTTGCTTTTCTAACACCACCCATCTCTGCTACCACCACCCCAACGGAGTTTCTGAGCATTATCACTAAAGTTAATTTGAACTGGGTAAAGAAACTAGATAACTAAAATCCAAAGATAATCCACAACCATATTCCCATTATTTCAATTTTCCTTTTCCCTAATCCTCTTTATCAAAGTTAAATCAGAAAACCAACTTTTGGTCCTGGTATCTGTATTGCTCCATCCTTACGGAAAATTTTAATAAATAACAGAAGGACTAAATGTAAAATAAAAAGTGGTGATAACACCAGTGAGAGTCATATATAGGTGACAATCTTCAAAAAGTCACTGTGCTTTTTAAAGCTTTAAGCTAAGGTCACTACAGAAACAACACTTTAATGAAAATTAAAAGCAATTTTGCTATAATGTCAGTAAAAAACATCCTTCAAATATATTCTGATTTCAGTTTCCCAAAGAAAATGAAAAGGATTAATACAGATGAGGAGGGAGGGAACTCATACCCTTTGGCTACTACAATTGGGAAGGCCGCCTTGGTTATGTGGGGAGAAAAAGTCAGCTCTCACTACTATAAAAAGAAACCTCAGAAAAACTTAATTTCCAAAAATCTAAGTTAACTCATACCTCTGTTAACAGTGCATAAACAAATCATGGTATACTCATACAAGAGAATACTACTCAGCATTTCATATATCAGTAACAAATTGATACATGCAACATGGAGGAATCTCAAAAAAAGTTCACAGAGTGAAAGAAAGAAACCAAAAATAAAAGAACACATACTGAATGATGCCACTTATATGAATTCTATAATATACGGCAATAAGAACCAGAACAGGGCTTCCCTGGTGGCTAGCGGTGACGAATCCACCTGGAATGTAGGAGACGTGGGTTTGATCCCTAGATTGAGAAGATCCCCTGGAGGAGGAAATGGCAACCCAATCCAGTATTCTTGTCTGAGAAATCCCGTGGACAGAGGAGCCTGGTGGGCTACAGTCTATGGGGTTGCAGAATCAGACACAACTGAGAGATTAAACAACATGAAGAACCAGAAGAGTGCTCACCTCTGGGTGAGGGTGGGGTGGGGACTGAATGGCAAGGGTATGAAACTGCTGAAATTCACTCAACTGTGCACTTAACATCTATGTATTTTTTCGGTACTTAAATATAGCTCAATAATAAAAGGTACTGGGATATGGGAATTCCCTGGCAGTCCAGTGGTTAGGACTCTGTGATTTCACTGCTGAGGGTGTGGGTACAATCCCTGGTTGGGGAACTAAGATCCCACAAGCTGCGCGGCATGGGCAAAATCTTTTAAAGTACTGGAATTAAAAACAAAGTCAGGTTATATACAAGAATTCAGCACTTCTGAAATAGTTCTTGGATATTATAAACCAAATCAATGATGGATAAACAGAACATAGTCTCTATGCTCAGAAGATGAACACATTTAGTTAAATGGAAAATGTAAGTGCAGTTAGTGCAAATACATAGTATATAAAGTGTAAGATAAATGTTGCAAGAAAAAGAAAACATGGAGAATTGGGTGTTAGGGGAAAGAGTGTTGGTAAAGGAAAAAGATCACATCAAGCAGTAGTGATCAAGACAAATTTTATGGAGACACAGGTATTAGAGATGGAGTTTAGAGCATGGCAAGGATTTCAACAAGGGGAGATAAGGCGGAAGGGAGGATCTCACAGACAGAGGAAACAGAATGAACGCACACACACACACACGCACACACACCCACTTCGAGGCCTTCACACTCACATGCAGCATAACTGGAATGGCTTGCATTTGGATTGGTGTAGGTGTCTGGAAGCCTGCATCTAGAATGTTCTGAAGCAGTCGAGAATTGATTTTATATTCCTGGTCAAGTTGCTGAAACGTAGCAATTGGGTCAGGAAGATCAGTTCCTTGGACATGAATTTTATGTTTATTCCGGAAGAAGTTTAGCTGAAAAGTAAAATAAAGGGATTTGGTAAAATACATTGTCAGATGTTGTAAAGCAATAGTAAGTTTCTGAAATAAGCTTTAGTAGCATATGAAGCTTTCTAGTTAAATTCCAGGCCGTGAAAGAGACATATTAGGTACAATTTCCACCCTTTCATAGAAGGATGACCTTCCTAACAATGAAACCTATCTAGCCACACTTTCCACATTTAATGTGTCAATGCCACGAAGAACATTATTCATACTCATGTGCTACTGTCACAGTCACAATCTTATATAAACTGCTAGAAGACAGGCACTGACTCCATCTAGTTGCTTTATGTGGCACTTAGCACACAAGTGCCGATGCTTTCTAACGATCTACCCTAAAAGCTCTACTTATTAAGACTGAATGCCACTAGAAGAGTCAGGTGATGTTGGGTTTTTTTTTTTTTTGGCTTTCCCACTCTCTGATCCAGACAGCCAAATTCTGGATTCAGGATTACTAAACGAGCTGAACAACACTCCATCTATAACATGGCAGGAGTGCAGCAAACTCGACAATGGCGTATTTGTTGTCTCTTCTGAAGTCCACTCCTCCTAGTCCCAAGTTAGAAAACAGGTTTCTTAAGAATTCCAACTCTCAAATCCCCGTCACATGAAATTCTTCAAAACCAGTGAGTTTAACATAAAGGATAAAGTGGGCCAATTTTATGTTTATCAAAGGGAAATAAATCTAAAAAAATTAATTCTAAACACATTCTCAAATTTGACCCTAAGTTTCAAGATTTTAAGATACTTTCAAGAATTTTAAATTTTAAAAATTTCAGCCACAGCACAAAGGCTACTTTAAGTTTTCATTAAAGTAAAATCTAGACTACTACAAATAACCTTCTATCTTAACAAAATCATACTGTGATGAACCAAAAAACCCAAGCACAGTGAAAAAGGCACAAGGCCAGAAAAACAATTAGGGTGAAGATATTTTTCTCACCTTTTCTTTTCTTAGCTGCTCTAACTTTCCTGAAGTTAGTTTATTTTTTCTTTTAACATTTTTATCTTCAATCTTTGCTTCCACAGATGATATCCACTGTATAGTAGAAACTTCTTCTTCAGAAGTAATTTCTAAAATATATATTTTTAAAAATTTAAAGATTTTAACTGTAACATTCTCAGGTGGCACAAATAGGCCATATCTTCACAATGAAAGAAAAAGTAACAGTTGATACAACTAGATAGTTTTGGTAACTGGCCTAGTTGACTTTGAAGTTTACGTGATAAAATAAATATGCAAGAATAGCTAAAAAAATTTTAAGAACAATAATTAGTAAAGACTACTTCTGGAATTTCTTTTAAATTTTTTTCAACTTCACTGATAAACTGCATATATTTAAAGTATGCAATTTGAGGAGTTTTGACATATGTATATACCTGTTGGAGTTCCCTGGTGGCTCCGTGGTAAAGAATCCACCTGCAATGCAGTAGACATGGGTTTGATCCCTGACCTGAGAAGATCCCCTGGCGAAGGAAATGGCAACCCACTCCAGTATTCTTGCCTGGGAAATCCCCTGGACAGAGGAGCTTGGCAGACTACAGTCCATGGGGTTGCAATAGAGTTGGACACGACTGAGTGACTAAACAACAGCAACAATACACCTGTTAAACCATCAACACATTCAAGGCCATTTTAATCAGTTCCCAAAATTCCTTGTAGCCCCTTATAATGCATTACTCCATTCCTAGGCAACAACCTGTATTCTCTCATTGTTGATTAATTAACTTTATTTTTTCCTGGAATCTTATACAAATGGAATCATATAGTATGTACTAAATTTAGTCTGGTTTCTTTCACTTAGTATAGTTATCCTGAGATTCATCCATTCAATCTATGTTGGAGCATGTATTGATCATTTTAAACCTTTTATTTATAGGGAGCATCCTATTGTATGGATATACAATCTGTCTATCCTCCACTGTCCAGGGACATTTGAGTCATTTCATATTTTTGGCTATTACAAACAAAGCTATTATGAACACAAGTATACAAGTCTTTGTGAGAACATAGGTTTTCCTTTCTGTTGGGTAAATTCTTGGAGCAGAACAGGTGGATCACATGGTAAATGTATGTTTATTATTATTATTTTTTAATTCTTTTCAATTTCTACCAAAAAAGCCAACTAGAATTTTAACTGGATTTGCACTGATCCTATAGCTCACTTTAGGGAGAAAGCATCTAGTTGCTCAATCAATAAACATGGTATGCCACACTACTCTACTGGGATTTATAACACAGTATTAGTCTCTCAGTTGTGTCCGACTCTTTGTGACCCCATGGACCCTGGTCCCCCAGGCTCCTCTGTCCATGGGACTTTCCAGGCAAGAATACTGGAGTGGGTTGCCATTCCCTTCTCCAGGGGATCTTCTCAACCCAGGGACTGAACCCGGGTCTCCTGAATTGCAGGCAGATTTTTTACTGTCTGAGCCACCAGGTAAGCTCATTTATAACATAAAGCCATGTTAACTGAAACAAGCTTGTACTGGTTTATGAATATAGAATCAGAAGTAAATGAAATAGAACAGAACCCAAAGACCCAAATATATATGGGAAATAAGTTACAATAAAAGCTGTATCTGAATCCAATGGGGAGAAGATGGATTATCAATATATTAAGATAGTCGGCTAGCCATCTGGAAAAAAAAATTACATTAGTTCCTTATTTACTCTTTACACCAAATAAAATCCCAGAGGGCCAAAGATTTCAATATAACAAAATGAAACTACAAATAAGAAAGTATGGGAGAATTAAAAATATATATATTAATTTAATGCTTAGGGCACAAAAGAAAAAATAAATTATAAAGGAAAAGATATATTTAACACATAAACTGGCAAAAACAAATAAGATTATGAGAGGACAAGCTAGAAAACATGTGTAAACCCAGTATGCTAGACAAGAGTTAATTCGCTAACAAATTAAGAGAAACAGATGGACAGTGTAATAGAAAAAAGGTGCAATGCGACATGAGGAGGCAAATTATAACAACAGAAAAAGAAAACTCTCATACACTGCTGGTGGGCATCACCAACTGGAATGACTTTTTTAAAAAAATAAAAAATTATGCTCACTTTTATGAGGAGACAGTTGGCATTAACAGACCTGAATCATTACTAATCCACAAGACCTTGAATTCTCCCATTACAACTCTTTACATCTATCCGCACTTGCTACTCAACGATTACAGGATGTATCTGTGTGTTTCTGGTTGCCCAATATTTGAATCTTTTCCCTAAGCTGGTGTCAGGTCTTTTTAGAATTCATCTTGATAGAAGGCTTTATAGTAAACTTCCCTGTAGCCAGGAAAGGCAAATGACTTTTATTGCAACACTGTCACCAAAACTGTGGAAGCAAAGTAAATGTTCGTAACACAGAAACTTGTCAAACCAATTAATGGAACATCCCTACAATATATAGCAGGATACTATGCTATGGCTCAATGAACAAAGCAGTGGACTTCCTAATGATACCATGTTTCTGGTGGACAATTCCTAAATATCTAAATTTAAAATAAGTTTATCTGTTAACTATGAAATCCCACTTTTAAGAATTTATCAAAGAGATATACCCACACATACACAAAGTAGAATAACATTTACTGCAACACTGTAAAAGCAAAAGTGGAGAAACAAGTTAAAGGCCCACCACTTAGGAACTTGTCAAATCAATAATGGAATGTATAACGGGATGTGACGCTGCATTAAAATGAACAAGGCAGTGCATTTCCTATTCATTCATAACAAATTCCAAGATACAGTTTTTTTATAAGAGGGGTAGAAGGAAGGAAGTTTCAGAACAGAACAGCACGTAGAGTATGCAATCATTCATGCTTTTTACGGGAGGTATAAATACATGTCAATAGACTATCTCTACAAAAATATCTAAGAAACTGAGTAACAGAGGTTGCCTCTGGAGAAACAGGGGACTAGAGATAAAACACTGGGAAGAAAATTTACTTTTCACCCTTGTATAACTTTTAAAAATCATGTGTAAGTATTTACTCTACCAAAAAGGTAAAATGGCTAGGAAACTTAATAGATGAACAAGGAAAAAGACAAATACCCCTATAGTTGAGTACTGAAAAAAAAAAAAAAAACCTTGTGAAAAATAGCCAATGAGTACAAACAAGTCACAAAACTTGAAATGTAAATATCCAGTAAAGCCTATGAAAAGATGTTCAATCTCACCAGTTATCAAGAAAATATAAATAAAAAAAGTTTCACTCATTAGATTGGGGAGGAAAAAAAAAAGACCAACAGTATCCAACACTGCCATGGCTGTAGGAAGTCACTTTGCAGTTATCTGTTCAAAGGAAGAAGTGTGCGTGCCCTTTCACCCACTGAATCCACTTTGGGGATGCTAATTACAGAAATAACAGCACCTGTATAAAAAGATATGTTTACAAGTATCTTTACTGTAACAATATTTGTAATCACAAATACCCTGAAACAACCTGAATGCTATCAAATGACAAACAGCCATATATTGTCTGACATGTAACCATAAGGTTGTACTATTTCTGTAAACGAAAAAAAAAATTAAAGACAAAAACCATAAATCAAGCCCTAACCTGAAGTTATCTTCTTCTTTTTCCTGTTCTGCTTCTTCCTTTCAATTTGGCTTTCTTCTGTTTTCTCTTCATCTGGTAGCTCCTGATGAGTTCTTAATGCCCCACAATCACCTGGGACAGGCTTTTTGTTTCCAAAAAAGTCCAGTCCCTGTAGCACCTCCGAGGAATCAAAGTCATATTTCCTTTTTCCTATCTAAAACCCAAAAAATTTTAAATGAAATCTGTGGACAGATTTGGCATTGTTATCACTTTAGCAGCACTGACAGTAAGGACGTGGGTACAATGACTCCCAATCTTTTTTGTCTTTCACCAAATATCTGTTGAGCTGACAAGAGTTTGGGCAAATGGAATCCAAGATGACACCTTTTCTGACTTTATAACAGTAATAATAATAATCATAATAGCAACTAGCACTTTTAAGCCTAACACTTACGCTTAATCTGCATAACAATAACACTGCATAATCAGGCAAATTTCTAACCATGTTTAGATATATTAAATTCCTCCTTCCTTCAACTACCCTAACAAGGTAAATAGCAATATTGCAGATGAGAAAAATCGAGGCATTAACAGGTTAAGCAACTTTACCAAGGTCTCAAAACTGGTAACTGGGAGGCCGAGGATTTGAACTTGAATAATCTGGTTCCAGAGTTCAAACTCTTAACAACTACACTATACCGTCAGAGAAAGAAGAAACACAGGTGTGGCACACACACAAAAATGTCTCCAGTCCCAATACCAAAGTTGATATTCAAGATTTTTCACAACTGGGCCCCAACTTCTCTCGATTTATCACTCACTACTTTCCCTCTGTAAGAGCACCCATTTCAAATGGTTCTTCTCACTACTTAATACGCCGTGGAGTAGCGGGAATAAAAAAAAAAAAAAAAAAAAAACATGCCCAGGCAAGCCAAGACAAACACCGTGAAATAATCTGTTCTCTCCTTTTGAGGTTGTTGCTGTTTTTCAAATTATTTTCCATCAGTTTCGGAAAAAAGATAATTTTTGAGAGTAAGATTCTAACGGTGCTTTCAATAAACTCAGAAGAGCGGCTAGGGAGGTGGAATGCAGGTGAAACATTTCCTTGCTAGACCCAACCAAGTCTACAGAAGGACAGGTAAACGGTTCATTCAGAAGGCTGCGGTAACCTGAACGCCAAATGAGGGGAAATGCCCCACAACCAGGCCACGGGGTCTCCGAGTGCGGGCTCCCCCAGCAGCCAGCAATTTCTCCGGCTCCCGCCCCTCCTCAGTTACTCGCGCTTCTGCCTGGAAGCGATACAATACCTGGAATCGAGCTGCGTCCGCTGAAAAGCGTCTCAAGTCGAATTTGGCCCCCACGCCGAGCCGGCGAAACAGATCGTGAGCATCCATCTTTACCCAGACAGCTCCGTGGTCTCATAGCGCCTGCGCAGAGGACTTCCTCTCCCAGAAGGCCTAGGGCGGGCGGAAGTGGCTTGGGGAGAGGGCGGGGCCTCCTGGTTGTGAGACGTCGGGCGGGTTTACCGAGTTACGGTCTGTCGTTATTTGTTTGATTAGAAAAATATTTATCTAAATCATGCCAGGCACTCACTGTTCTATACTTTAGGGATAGTTTGGTAAACAACACTACACAAATTTCACCTCAGGAAACTTATATTTTAGTGTTGATAGAAGATGTTAACAAACAAGCAGAATAATTCCTAAATCAGAAAAGTGACAATGCGACAAGGGTAAAAATGGAAACAGGGAGGTCAGTCAAAGTAGAAATGATGGTGGTGGCTTGGACTAGGGTGATGAGCTGAGCTGATGGAATTAAATGGGTAAATTTGAGATATGTTTTGGAGGCAGATCTAAGTACACCTGATGAATTTCATATGAGCGAAAGGGAGGAATCACTCCTATGTTTTTGTTTTAAAATCTGGGGTAAGTGGCATGCCGATTACTGAGTTAGGAAAGACGGAAGGAAGAACAGCTATTTTGTGTGAAGATGCATGGAAAGTGAAAATCACTTCCTATGTTTTGGGCATGTTAAGATGCCTCATAGATTTCAAGTGGCGGTTAAGTCCAAGTGGGCAGTTGATTACATGAGTCTGAAGCTCAGGGGGAAAGGTCAGGGCTAGAAAAATAAATTTAGGAGCCATCAAAATATAAATAGTACAATGCGATCATGTCAAACAAGCATTTAACTTGTTAATTGAGTTATACATATTCAACCATAGAGTGAGAAATACTTCAAATTGTGTGGCTCCTTTACATTCAAGAAAAGCAAATGTGGAGTGAGGAGGAGATGAGGGCTGAGAGTCTGCTGAACCCTCTGATGGAGTTGGTCCCTAATTCTCTCTAGCAGGAGCAGCTTGTTCCAACTGTGTCTGCTCTTTAAAAATAAGTAGTTTTCACGAAATGTGAAAGTTCAAGTACTTTTTCATCTATTTCTCAATGAAAACAGTTTATCTCAGTACAGGAGGGGAAAAAATCAACTGAGTTTTTAGGAAATGGAGTATTGGTCTTCAATTTGGCACATAAATACGGCCACAATCATATGTAAAATCAACATGTATGAAACCACAACTGCTGTAGTTTATGTGTGATTTAAGGAATTTCCAAGAATAGTTACTTAATAAGTTTTTTCTTTATGAGCTGACTTTAGAACCCAATCCCTGTGTAAGTGGTGACAAACCTATATGTAAAAGCATGATCATAAATTGGAATACAGAATGAAGCAGGGCAAAAGCTAATAGAGTTCTGCCAAGAGAACGCATCAGTCATAGCAAACACCCTCTTCCAACAACACAAGAAAAGACTCTACACATGGACATCACCAGATGGTCAACACCAAAATCAGGTTGATTATATTCTTTGCAGCCAAAGATGGAGAAGCTCTATGCAGTCAACAAAAACAAGACCAGGAGCTGACTGTGCCAAATGCAGACTTAAATTGAAGAAAGTGGGGAAAACCACTAGACCATTCAAGTATGACCTAAATCAAATCCCTTATGACTGTACAGTGGAAGTGAGAAATATATTTAAGGGCCTAGATCTGATAGACAGAGTGCCTGAGAACTATGGACAGAGGTTCGTGACTCTGTACAGGAGACAGGAATCAAGACCATCCCCAAGAAAAAGAAATCCAAAAAGCAAAATGGCTGTCTGAGGAGGCCTTACAAATAGCTGTGAAAAGAAGAGAAGCGAAAAGCAAAGGACAAAAGGAAAAACATACCCATTTGAATGCAGAGTTCCAAAGAACAGCAAGGAGAGATAAGAAAGCCTTCCTCAGTGATCAATACAAAGAAATAGAGGAAAATGATAGAATGGGAAACACTAGAGATCTCTTCAAGAAAATCAGAGATACCAAGGGAACATTTCATACAAAGATAGGCTCGATAAAGGACAGAAATGGTATGGACCTAACAGAAGCAGAAGATATTAAAAAGAGGTGGCAAGAATACACAGAAGAACTGTACAAAAAACATCTTCGCAACCCAGATAATCACAATGGTGTGTTCACACTCACCTAGAGCCAGACATCCTGGAATGTAAAGTCAAGTGAGCCTTAGGAAGCATCATTATGAACAAAGCTAGTAGAGGTGATGGAATTCCAGTTGAGCTATTTCAAATCCTGAAAGATGATGCTGTGAAAGTGCTGCAATCAATATGCCAGCAGACTTGGAAAACTCAGCAGTGGCCACAGGACTGGAAAAGGTCAGTTTTCATTCCAATCCCAAAGAAAGGCAATGCCAAAGAATACTCAAACTACTGCACAATTGCACTCATCTCACACACTAGTAAAGTAATGCTCAAAATTCTCCAAGCCAGGCTTCAGCAATACGTGAACCGTGAACTTCCAGATGTTCAAGCTGGTTTTAGAAGAGGCAGAGGAACCAGAGATCACATTGCCAACATTTGCTGGATCATCGAAAAAGCAAGAGTCCCAGAAAAACATCTATTTCTGCTTTATTGGCTATGCCACAGCCTTTTACTATGTGGATCACAATCAACTGTGGAAAATTCTTCAAGAGATGGGAATACCAGACCACCTGACCTGCCTCTTGAGAAACCTGTATGCAGGTCAGGAAGCAGCAGTCAGAACTGGACATGGAACAACATACTGATTCCAAATAGGAAAAGGATTATGTCAAGGCTGTATTTTGTCACCCTGTTTATTTAACTTATATGCAGAGTACATCACGAGAAATGCTGGGCTGGAAGAAGCACAAACTGGAATCAAGATTGCCGGGAGAAATATCAAGAACCTCAGATATGCAGATGACACCACACTTATGGCAGAAAGTGAAGAAGAACTAAAGGGCTTCTTGATGAAAGTGAAAGAGGAGAGTGAAAAATTTGGCTTAAAGCTCAACATTCAGAAAATGAAGATCATGGCATCTGGTCCCATCACTTCATGGCAAATAGATGGGGAAACACTGGAAACAGTGGCTTAATTTATTTTTCTGGGCTCCAAAATCACTGCAGATGGTGATTTCAGCCATGAAATTAAAAGACATTTACTCCTTGGAAGGAAAGTTATGACCAACCTAGACAGCATATTAAAAAGCAGAGATATCAC
This sequence comes from Bos indicus x Bos taurus, assembly GCF_003369695.1. Lineage (NCBI taxonomy): Eukaryota > Metazoa > Chordata > Mammalia > Artiodactyla > Bovidae > Bos > Bos indicus x Bos taurus. Next base: position 14,980,529 of record NC_040094.1, read on the forward strand.
TTTGTCAACAAAGGTCCGTCTAGTCAAGGCTATGGTTTTTCCAGTAATAATGTATGGATGTGAGAGTTGGACTATAAAGAAAGCTGAGTGCTTAAGAATTGATGCTTTTGAACTGTGGTGTTGGAGAATACTCTTGAGAGTCCCTTGGACTGCAAGGAGATCAACCAGTCCATCCTAGAGGAGATCAGTCCTGGGTGTTCATTGGAAGGACTGATGTTAAAGCTGAAACTCCAATACTTTGGCCACCTGATGTGAAGAGCTGACTCATTTGAAAAGACCATGGTGCTGGGAAAGACTGAGGGCAGGAGGAGAAGGGGACGACAGCAGATGAGATGGTTGGATAGCATCACCGACTCGATGGACATGGGTTTGGGTGGACTCCGGGAGTTGGTGATGGATAGGGAAGCCTGGCGTGCGCGGTTCATGGGGTCGCAAAGAGTCGGATATGACTGAGTGACTGAACTGAACCGAACTGAAATGTAATCACTTAGATTCTGTGAATAGGGAAGAGAAGAGAACCCAGAACTGACTTTTAGTGTATTCCAGCATTTAGAGATCAGGTAGAAGAGAATGTAACTATAAAAATTTGAGAAGCAATCAGTGATGTAGGAAGACAAGGAATGTGGTATTCTGGCAGCCAGACAAAAGTTTCAGAAAGAATGTAGTGATCAGCTATTTAAAAAACTGTTGAGAGGCTGAGCATGAAGAAAAAAAGATCACTGCATTTGGCAACATGGCGGTCACTAATGACCTGATAATTTCAGTGGCAGGGAGGATGGAAATGATTGAGTGGCTAAAGGTAGAGAACTGGAGACTGTGATGAAGCCAACTCTTTCCAAATGTTTAACTGAGAAGGAAAGCAGAGAAGTAGAGTAGTAACTAGAGGCAGATAGGGGTTCAAAGGCAAGTTTTGCTTTTTGTGTTCAGTGTTTTTAAAGATGGGTGCTAAGGGAAATTAGTAAATTGCAGGGAACGATGCAGTGAAAAGATGGAAATTGTTGATGGAACAGAGAAGGGGAGAATAATGGGATGGATGTGGGATGTGATTTTTTTCAGGCAGTGTAGGAGGGCTGAAGAGGAGGAAGTGATATGAAATAACATTCCATGTAGTCAAAGCTATGGGTTTTGAATGTATGAATGAATGTGAGAGTATGCATGTTGAGAGTTGAACCATAAAGAAAGCTGAGCGCAGAAGAATTGATGCTTTTGAAATGTGGTGCTGGAGAAGACTTGAGAGTTCCTTGGACTGCAAGGAGATCAAACTAGCCAGTCCTAGAGGAAATCAGTCCTGAATATTCATTGGAAGGACTGATACTGAGGCTGAAACTGCAATACTTTGGCCACCTGATGCAAAGAGCTGACTCATGGAAAAGACCCTAATGTTGGGAAAGATTGAAGGCAGGAAGAGAAGGGGACGACAGAGGACAAGGTTGAATGGCATCAACGACTCAGTCGACGGGAGTTTGAGAAAGCTGCAGGAGATGGTGAAGGACAGGGAAGCCTGGCATGCTGCAGTCCATGGAGTCACAAAGAATCAGACACAACTGAGTGACTGAACAACAAGAACAACCTTCTGTAAGAATGGGAAAATTTCTCTACTGGGGAAAACATAGTACCTCTGGGCAGAGAATGCCCATTGGAATTGGAGACAATGAATTAAAAAACGAGACTAATCAGCATGATTTAGCTGCTTAGATGAAAGTGTGAAGAAGTTGTATTGCTGGGTTTAGCCAGGATTAAAGTTTTTCAGGCGTATGTGGTAGAAGATTATGGCAGAACCCTGTACTCCCTCTCCTCCAACAAAATCCCTAGGGCTTGATAGTCAACAAAGGTTTGACATCCTGAGAACCAAGGAAGGGGAAGTGCGTAGGCATGGGTCTCTTTTATTAAGAATAATATTCTTCATTATATTAATAAACCAACTCACTTCCCCTCCTTTCAGAGGAAAGGGTTGTATTGAGTGTTGAGTTTGCGTATTTTACTTTCATAAGCACATAGTTGGAGTTAAGTCTGAGTTTAAATTCCAGCCTCTCTTCCTATTAGCTATGACCTGTCAAATTAAGCTCTCTTGGTCTAATTTCCTCATTTCTAAAACGAGGATCATGAAACCTACGACAGAATTGCTATGAGGATTAAGCAGCACTCATAAGGCAATGGCATACAGTGGAAGGAGCATGGGTTTTGGGTGTCAGAAAGACTTATGTGTGAATCATTTAATAATTCGATCTCCTTAGGTAGGTTATTTCACTGCTCTGTGCCTCAATTTCATCGCTGGTAAAATGAGGATTATAGGATTATAATATCTACCTTGAAAGCTAGGAGTAATATTGGTTCAACACAGAGCTCAAATGGTGAGAACTGGCTCAGGATTCTCTCATCTATGTATCATCTATCATTTATCTTTCTATATACCTATTCATCTATCTTATGTATATTTGTCTATATTAGGAATATATATTACATATATGTGTATCTTATTATATAAAGCTTTTGGAACAAAATTTTAAACACAGTAGACGCTTAATAAATATTATCCTTATCTTTCTTGCAGTCCATTCTCCTAAAGCAAAAGTTCTTTTTTTGTTTTTTTAATTTTATTTTATTTTTAAACTTTACAATATTGTATTAGTTTTGCCAAATATCGAAATGAATCCGCCACAGGTATACCTGTGTTCCCCATCCTGAACCCTCCTCCCTCCTCCCTCCCCATACCCTCCCTCTGGGTCGTCCCAGTGCACCAGCCCCAAGCATCCAGTATCGTGCATCGAACCTGGACTGGCGACTTGTTTCATACATGATATTATACATGTTTCAATGCCATTCTCCCAAATCTCCCCACCCTCTCCCTCTCCCACAGAGTCCATAAGACTGTTCTATACATCAGTGTCTCTTTTGCTGTCTCGTACACAGGGTTATTGTTACCATCTTTCTAAATTCCATATATATGCGTTAGTATACTGTACTGGTATTTTTCTTTCTGACTTACTTCACTCTGTATAATAGGTTCCAGTTTCATCCATCTCATTAGAACTGATTCAAATGTATTCTTTTTAATGGCTGAGTAATACTCCATTGTGTATATGTACCACAGCTTTCTTATCCATTCATCTGCTGATGGACATCTAGGTTGCTTCCATGTCCTGGCTATTATAAACAGTGCTGCAATGAACATTGGGGTACACGTGTCTCTTTCCCTTCTGGTTTCCTCAGTGTGTATGCCCAGCAGTGGGATTGCTGGATCATAAGGCAGTTCTATTTCCAGTTTTTTAAGGAATCTCCACACTGTTTGTTCTCCATAGTGGCTGTACTAGTTTGCATTCCCACCAACAGTGTAATACCTGGAAAATTTTAAATGCCTACTAGGCAGCCTAGCTGCATGCCTTTCAGCCTGATGGACAAGGCCTCCACCTTTTGGCTTTCCAAACAAACTCCTAAAATGTTCTGTGTAATTTGATGACAGGCAGTCTATACTCTTGCAACCAACAAGTACATGTTTGAAGCAGTAGTTCTTGACCTTAACAGTACATGAGAATACCCCGAGGAACTTAAAAAACAAGACAAAAGAAAACTGGATCCCACCCCCAGAAATACTGTTCTGGAGTAGCTCTCTGGCCTGTAGTTTTTGAAAGCTTCTGAAGTAAATCTAATTGCTATCAGGGTTAAGAATCAGTGCTAGAGTCATCTTTCTAAAGCCCAAGTGACACTATGTTGCTCCTCTGCTTAAAAATTTCTCATGATTTCGGTGGTGGTCTAGTGGATAGGAATCCGCCCGCCAACGCAGGGGAAGTGGGTTTGATCTGGTCTGTGTGCCACAACTACTGAGCCTCCTTGCTTCAACTACTAAAGCCTGCATACCTAGACCAGAGCCCATGCTTCACAAGAGAAGCCATGGCACGGAGAAGCCTGCATACTGCAACAAAGAGTAGCCCGCACACTGCAGCAGAGAGTACCCCAACTCGCCGCAACTAGAGAAAGCCCAAGCAGAGCAATGCGAACCAGCATAGCCAAAAATAAATAAATCCATTTTAAAAAATTTCTCATGATTTCCCATCATCTACTGAGTGTGGTCTGAGCTCATGTGGCATGTATGCTAGACCCCAAGCGGTGATTCTCAGCACTCTCAGGACGCATGACACACTCCCATAAATAACTTTGGCTTGGGTTCAACTGCCTCCAGTTCTCTTACTTGCTAGTTGTGTGATCTCAGGCAAGTTGCTTATCCTCTCTAAGCTTTAATTTTATCATCTAATTTCAGCTATGCCTCTTCTAACTCTGAACATTTGATCCTATTTTTCTTTCTTCTTGGAATGTCCTCTCTCTTTTTGCACTATGGGAAACACCTTATCTTCAAATTTCAGTTTTATGACTTATGATTACCAGGACTTCCCGTGGCTCAGATGGTAAAGTGTCTGCCTACAATGCGGGAGACCTGGGTTCAAACCCTGGGTTGGGAAGATCTCCTGGAGAAGGCAATGGCACCCCACTCCAGTACTCTTGCCTGGAAAATCCCATGGACGGAAGAGCCTGGTAGGCTACAGTCCATGGGGTCACAAAGAGTCGGACACGACTGAGCGACTTCACTTTCACTTTCATGATTACCAAAGGGGTGGGGGGGCATGAAGGGATAAATTGGGAATTTGGGATTAACATATATATATATATGTTATATATATATATATATATATATATAAAAACTGGATAAACAACAAGGGTCTATTGTATAGCTCAGGGAACTATATTCAATCTCCTATAATAACCCATAATAGAAAAGAATCTGGGGACTTCCCTGGTGATTCAGTGGTTAAAACTTCAGCTTCCAATGATCCAAAATCTTGAAAACAAGATGGAGTTACAGATAAATAGCCTGGAGACAAGGATTGAGAAGATGCAAGAAATGTTTAACAAGGACCTAGAAGAAATAAAAAAACTTCACCGTCCAATGCAGGCGGTGTATGATCCATCCCTGGTTGGGGAGCTAAGATTCCACATGCCTCCTGGCCAAAAAACATAAAACACAAAACAGAAGCAACATTGTAACAAATTCAATAACGACTTAAAATGACCCACGTTAAAAAAAAAAAAAACTTTAAAAAAAGATTCTGAAAAAAGAATATGTGTGTGTGTGTGTGTGTGTGTGTGTGTCCGTGTGTGTGGTGTTGCTGCTAAGTCACTTCAGTCGTGTCTGACTCTGTGCGACCCCATAGATGGAAGCCGACCAGGCTCCCCCGTCCTTGGGATTCTCCAGGCAAGAACACTGGAGTGGGTTGCCATTTCCTTCTCCGGTGCATGAAAGTGAAAAGTGAAAGGGAAGTCGCTCAGTCGTGTCCAACTCTTAGCAACCCCATGGACTGCAGCCTACCAGGCTCCTCCATCCGTGGGATTTTCCAGGCAAGAGTACTGGAGTGGGGTGCCATTGCCTTCTCCGACATATATATATATAGTGGATATATATACACATATAAAACTGAAGCACTTTGCTGTATACCCAAAACATTGTAAGTCAACTATACGTCAATTAAAAATCAGTTTATGTGTTCTCTGCTAAGAAGCTTACCTTGAATGTCCCCTTCTTGACATAGTCCATCTTCTTTCTCTGAGTTCTTACGGCACTTTGTAAACGTCTCTGTTTTAGCTGTTGCATTTTAATTGTTTTCCACATCATCACATACCAGACTGTAAGCTTTCTGAGGGCTGAGCCTGTATCTCATTTATCTTCATATTATGTTGGCCTAGCATGGATACTGTTTCATCCTGAAGTGATCAATAAATTTTGTTGAATGAATAAAGTGAAATAAAATAGACAAAGATTCCTGAAACTGCCAATCTTGTGGATTCAGCAAAGAACCTGTATCTTTTGCTTGGTGGTTTGGAATAAATTGTGGCTGAGCAAGTAAATAACGTCAAATGAAAACTGTCAGACTGATACCATTTTCTACTGTGACAATGTCCAGCTGACTCATTAAAGGACCATTTCCTCTTGAGAAAAAACAAAACAATTAAAAACCATTGTCAATAAAAGTGGTAAGGACTTTGAATCATGGTTTTGTATAACTGGAATTTCTCCAAAAACCAGTATGGTCTGACTGGTAGACACACATGGTTTCCCAGCTGTAGCAAGTGAGTACACAAACTTTGTATAACACTGCAGTGGGGTTGGTTGGGATATCTTGTTGTTATGGACAGAGTGACCCCTGCATGCCCTAAATGTATGTTTTTGAAAATCTTTTTCTCCTCCACTCCCTGCTCATTCAACAAATTTTGTTATTGTTTTCACAGTGTGCTTGGCATGGACTTGGGCCTGGAGATGCAGAGATAGATATAGTTCTTGTTTTCAAGTAGCTTGAAGTCTGCTAAGGATAGTGACTAAAGTCTGTTAGAACCTGTTTTAAAACAGAGCAAGCACTGTAACATGAGTTACAGGAGGTAAGGGAGTGTTCGGGCTCTGGTGTCAGAATGGGGCGGACTTCGTAGGAAACTAGGAAAAGTTTGTAGAGGAGGTAAAGCTTGCAAACCCTTAAAAAAATTGATGTTGATGAGTTAGATGACAGGCAAAGCTATTCTGAACAAAGGGAACAGTAGCAACAAACTTAAGGGGTTATGATGATCCCTGTTGTGTTTGGGGATCTACTGGTGGTTCAACAAAACCAGAAGTGGATGATGCAGCAAGAGATGGAGCCGAGCAGATGGGTAAGGACTAGCTCCTGTACCCCTTATGAGCATGCCAAAGAGCTTGGACTTGATCTTGTAGGTACTGAGAACCCTTAAAGGATGTCAAATCACTGATATAAACAGTGTTTTAATTTGAAAAGATCATGCTAGCAGCAACATGGAAGGGAGGCAAGTCGAGTCAGGGAGATCAGAACATCGCAGTAATAGTCAAGTGAGGGAAGAATGCTGTAGCAAAAGGGAGGAGGAGAAAGCAGATCAAAAAGATGTGAAGGTTTCGATGTTGATCGTACTCCCTTAATGATTGAATGTAGGAAGACAGGGAGAGAGAAGCAGCTCCCAGGTCTCAAACTTTGGTGACTCGGTGAGGGGAGCTCTGTTTATGGGGATGGGAAATATTGGAGGGCTAGGATAGTGTAAGAGCAATATGCTGCTGCTGCTGCTAAGTCACTTCAGTCATGTCCAACTCTGTGAGACCCTATAGATGGCAGCCCACCAGGCTCCCCCGTCCCTGGGATTCTCCAGGCAAGAACATTGGAGTAGGTTGCCATTTCCTTCTCCAATGCATGAAAGTGAAAAGTGAAAGTCAAGTCGCTCAGTCATGTCCGACTCTTCGAGACCCCATGGACTGCAACCTACCAGGCTCCTCCATCCATGGGATTTTCCAGGCAAGAGTACTGGAGTGGGGTGCCATTGCCTATAAGGTTTAATTTTAGAAATTTTAATTATATTTAATTATTTTATTGCTTTACAATGTTGTGTTAGTTTCTGCTGTACAATGAAGTGAATCAGCTATATGTACACACATATCCCCTCCCTCTCGGACCTCCCTGCCCCTATCCCACGCATCTAAGTCATCAAAGAGCACCGAGCTGAGCTCCCTGGACTACACAGCAGCTTAAATAGCTTAAATAGGTGGTAGTATATAGAGTAAAGTTTAATTTAAAAAAAAATTATTGTAGGGCTTCCCTGGGGGCTCGGTGGTAGAAAATCTGCCTGCCAAAGCAAGAGACACAGATTTGATTCCCGATCTGGGAAGATCCCAGATGCTGCAGAGCATTTAAGCCCATGTGCCACAACTATCGAGCCCATGTGCTAAAGCTACTGAAACCCGTGTGCCCAAGAACCTTGCAATAAGAAGCCGCAATGAGAGGAAGCGGTGCAATGAGAAGCCTGCAAGCAAAGGCACTGCAATGAGAAGCCTGTGTATAGCAACTAGTAATTCCACTTGTCACAACTAGAGAAATAAAATAAAATTTAATTTTAGTTTTTATTTTTGGCTGTGCTGGGTCTTTGTTGCTGTGCCCGGGGTTTCTTTAGTTGTAGAGAGTCAGGGCGACCCTCTGGTTGTTGTGCTCGGGCTTCTCGTTGCAATGGCTCCTCTTGATGCAGAGCATGGACTCTAGGCACACGGGCTTAAATAGTTCTGGTGCGTGAGCTTAGTTGCCTTGAGGCACATGGAATCTTCCTGGACCAGGGATCAAATCTGTGTCTCCTTCATTGGCAGGCTGACTTCTATCCACTGTACCACCAGAGAAGTCCTAAAGTTTAGAGAACAATTGAGTTTGAGATTTCTGTGAAACACCTAAGTGGGGTTTCTAATGATCATTTGGAAATAGGAATTACTAGTTCTTTGCAAAGGGAGCTAGAAACTTCTAGATCACAGCTTCAGGGTCTTATAGGTAACAAACCTGCAGCCGTTCACACTTAGACAAACATCTCACTTTCCCGGGGGCTAATTTTTTAATATCAAATTCTCAGGACTGACCAATACTCTAGTCCTTTAGAAATCCAAATCAAGGGCTTAAGAAATCCAGATTCATACACTTTTTGTACATTTCTGTTTTGCCATCGAGTTGAATGTACAAAATGTTAAGAGTAAAAGTATGGAATGTACTTTTCATGTTTTAATGACAGTAATGTGTGTGCTTAGTCGCTAAGTCGTATCCAACTCTTTGTGATCCCATGGACTGCAGCCCTCCAGGCTCCTCTGTCCATGGGGATTCTCCAGGCAAGAATACTGGAATGGGTTGTCATGCCCTCCTCCAGGGGATCTTCCCGACCCAGGAATCAAACCAGGGTCTCCTGCATTGCAGGCGAATTCTTTACTAGCTGAACTACAGGGGAAGCCCCTTAATGACAGTAAATGCAGTGTAAATATGAGCACTCAGATATGCCTGTAATCAGACCAGAATTCAAGTAGGCTTTGCCAGGGCCAAAGCTGACCTCAAGGTGGCACTCCAGTCTCACTGGAATAAAGGGCTCTGGCATCATCGTATTCACCTCGAAGTGGACAGTCCACACTGAAGTAAAGAGCTGGCATAAATTCTGTGTCCACAGACCCCAAAGTTAAACTTTCTGGGAGAATTTATAGGGAAGGAAGTGTGTTTGTGTGTATGTTTTAATCCACTCTGATCTAAGGCTGGATCAGCACAAAGGGTATAATATGATAGAAGGTCTCCATCCAAAAAAGACATTTCACCAGGGTTCACAACTAACCAAAATAATATCCTCATTATTATGTAATAATAATTAATAATAAGTAGCTACATGTATTGGTGGGCTTCCCTGGAGGCTCAGTCAGTGAAAAATTCATCTGCCAGTGCTGGAGACTCAAGAGACACGGGTTTGATCCCTGGGTCAGGAAGATCTCCTAGAGGAGGGCATGGCAACCCACTCCAGTATTCTTGCCTGGAGAATCCCATGGACAGAGGAGCCTGGAGGGCTACAGTCCATGGGGTTGCAAAGAGTCAGAAACAACTGAAGCAACCGAGCACTCACACACAGTGAGGACCCCTATTGTGAATTTGAGGCCTCTTCCTGAAACTCTTCACCACCTATAAGAAACAGATATTTAACTCTGTGGGAGAGGGAGAGGGTGGGGAGATTTGGGAGAATAGCATTGAAACATGTATAATATCATGTATGAAACGAGTCACCAGTCCAGGTTCGATGCACAGTGCTGGATGTTTGGGGCTGGTGCACTGGGACGACCCAGGGGTAGGGTGGGGGAGGGAGGAGGGAGGAGGGTTCAGGATGGGGAACGCGGGTATACCTGTGGTGGATTCATTTCGATATTTGGCAAAACTAATACAATATTGTAAAGTTAAAAAAAAAAAAAAGAAACAGATATTTACATAGTCATGAAATATGGCCCATGGTGTATTTATCAATTATCAATAGCAATTTACAGTGGCGAAATCTAGCTGGTATGTTGAGACAGTGAAGTATAAATGAGAAAGCAAATGCAATAAAATACCAGTATTTGTGCCATAGAGAGATTCTTTTCCTTTCACAGTGGAAAAAAATAGGGTACCGGACCTGATTGGCCAGCAGTGGAGCAGAGGAGAAATTTCTATCTTTGATCTTCATCTGTGAAAGCCCAAATCCCACAAAAGTTTCCAAATGAAATATTTACCTTTCTAAGGGGTAGAGAATTATTGGTGAATCCTATACTCTATAAAGGAAGACTCCCAAGTGAAAGACACAAATAATAAAACTCCAGGATAATATTATTGTACTGACCATACACAGCAGAGGTGGGAGTTAGTTGTCCTTACTCCTGCAATGCTTAATCAAGAGTGTCCAATCATATTTATACAGCATTTTTTAAATGCCTTACGGACATCAAAGCCAAAAAGCTTCTCTGCCTCTCTAGGGGTTAATGTGAGCATTTTGTACATCGTCACCCTAATAGAATGACCAATTTGCCTGAGTTGTTTTTTTTTTTTTTTTTTCCCTTTAAAGAGCTGTTATTTTAGTGAGAAGGAAAAGATGTCCAGAGAAGCTTTTTGTTCAACCTGTCGGTGTTTGCATGATTTACAGTATAATTAACCAGCCCTGGAGCACCAGCCGACCAGCTCCTTTCACTATTCATCATGTTTCCAGTGACTTTAGATCATCAGCTCTGCTAGGAGGAAATACCTCCTCCTTAGAGATGTAAAAATATTGTGTCCCTGATCATTCCCACAGGCGGAATGTGACCCATCTTTGTATTAGTATTGTTTTTCAGACCTAAGGGATTCCTCCCCTATCCCATTATTTTTGCCCGTCATTACTCTCAGAGCTAAAATGTAATTAAGTAATTACATGCAGAATCTAATAATACTTACGGAGAATTTTGCTATTTGATTGCTTATAGTTACTAGAACATATTTGTTAAGATATGAAAGTCTGTAACTCAAAATCTAAAACAAAACACCTAACAAATGCATAATAAATATCATCACAAAAACTATTTTAAATCTCTATATTCAAACCTTGCTAGGTACCTAAAAAACTTCAAAGGTGTCTACTTTGGGTCCAATAACTCTTCTTCTAAAAAGTTATCCTAAATATACACCTCCAACAATATGAAAATACAAATGCACAAGGTTAATAATTGCAGTACTGTTTGTATTTGCAAAATATGGGACACTGTAAATGCCCATTAGCGGAAAGAAATTGAATAAACTATTGGTACAAACACATAATTGAGCACTATATATCTGTAAGAGAAACTGAAGATGATGTCTATAAACTGACAAGGAATAATTTCAAGGATATACAATTCAGTGAAAAAAAAGCGAAGAACAAAAGAGTATCCACAATATGCTGCCTTTCGTGTAAGAAAAAAAGGGAAGTGAGAAAATACACAAGTGACTTTTTTGACCAAAAAGCAAACCAGGAAGGATAAACCAGAAATTAATGAGATTACTGTTACTTACAGGAAGTGGTTGGGAATGAGGTTGAAACGGTGAGTAGAAGACAGAAAGTGATATTTCTCTCGAATATTCCTCTTTGTATAGTTATGTCTTTTGGAGCCATGTTAACGATTCATATATTAGGCAGAACGCATACACACAGAAAAAGAGGAAAAGCCTAAAAATGGAATACAAATAAATCAGCCTAGGTTTTAAATGAATGAAAGTGAAAGAAAGTGAAAGTGAAGTCTCTCAGTCATGTCCGACTCTTTGCGACCCTGTGGACTGTAGCCCTCCAGGCTCCTCGGTCCATGGGATTCTCCAGGCAAGAATACTGGAGTGGGTAGCCATTTCCTTCTCCGGGGGATCTTCCCGACGCGGGGATCGAACCCAGGGCTCTCGCATTGCAGGCAGATGCTTTAACCTCTGAGCCACCAGGGAAGCCCTTAAATGAATAACCACATGGAAAAACGTGTATATATGTGGGACAGAGAATTAACCGAACCCAAGGAACTTTAGAATATATATTTGTTTGGCTATATACTCTCAGACTAAAGAAAAAAGGAACTGTAAGTGCATATTAAACTTGGCTTGGTTTTTTGCAATAGTTGGGTTTTTTTTTTTTTTTTTGGTAGCAGTTCTAAAACTACTTTCTATGTATTCTGAGATTGGGTAAATAAATACACATATAAATATATTATGGACAATGAGTTCAAATTTCTCACTGAGAGAAAAGAGCTTTACAAATATGGAAAGAAAGAAGAGTAGAATGAATTCTATAGTACTGGATTAGAACTGGACATGACAACCCTTCCAGTGAGAAAGACCAGAAGCAGTGTTACCCTAGGAGCAAATTCTGTTTGCTAATAAAAAGATCCATGACTCCTTGAAAGACTTGCTTATTCTAGAGCTAGATCTGGGAAAGAATACACACACACACACACATAGAGGAAAAGTCTAAAATGGAATGCAGGCAAATCAACCTAATGGTTTTAAATGAATAATACAATCACTTGGAAAAGCAGGTGTATGAATATGAGACAGAAAATTAACTGAACCCAAGGAATTTAGAATACATTTTTTTGCTATATGCTCTCAGACTAAAGAAAAAAATGAACTGTAACTAAATATTAAACTGTATGCAGTTTTTGCAATGGTTTGCAAAAAATATATATATTTTTTTGGTAGTAATTCTAAAACTACTTTCAGTGTATTTGAGATTGGGTAAATATTTATGGACAATGAAATTCAAATTTCAAAGAACAAGATGAACCTTGAACTCACTGTATTAAATGAGTAAATTAGGAAATGCTCAAAAAACGGTGGCACATACCAGAATGACAAAAAAAAAACTACACTGAGAGACTTCCCTGGCAGTCCGATGGTTAACTCTAGGCTTCCAATGTAGGGAGCTCAGATTAGATCCCTGGTCAGGGAACCAAAATGCCGCATGCCTCATGGCAAAAGGAAAAAAAGAGCTATATCAAAGAGACTAGTACGAGCCAAATCTGGGACAACGAAACATAAACAATGAAAGCCGGGTATTATAACCCATTGAGTAAAATAAGAATATATCAACATATAGATAAATGAAAAGAGTAAAGAATGTGGAAGAAGATAAAGTGAGTCCCAGTAGAATGCCAGCTAATAAACATAGAAGGAATGATGGAATTTAAAAAATCACACACAGACACAAATAATTGCTTTTTTAATAAATTAAAAAATAATTTATTTAAAAAAATCACATACACAAAAGAAAAAAAAATCACTATTTGACAGCTGTCACTCTAATAACTGAATGATTGATGGATGGTAAAATGAGTGGGTGAATTTGGATGAGAAACAGGATATTTACATGACAAAGTATGTTCTTACAAGATATTAATTACAAAGAGAAAAGTAGTGAATTTAGAGTGGAGAAATTGTCAGACGCCGTGTTAACAAAATAATCGAAATAAATGATAATGCAAATTAATAAAATAACAATATTTGGGAAATCTTGGTGAGACATTCACAGGAATTTTGAGTACTGTTTTTACAACTTTTCTGTAAGTCTGGGATTATATAAAAAGAAAAGGTTAGGAAAGGTAATTAAAGCACTTTTGAGGTGTCTGCTAGGCTATAGCAGACAAAGGTCATAATCAGTATATAGGAAGTTAGTTCTGCCTACCTCCTTGGAGACCAGTTTATGGAAAGTCATTGTTGGGGAGTAGGGTGTGGCAGGAGGGCAAAAATTTTATTAAATGTTCCCTTGAATGATATTTTAAAAATTCTTTTTGAAATAATATAAACCTGTTGAAAAAGAATTTTTGATAGCAATTAAAAACATGTATATATAGCTGAATCATTTTGTTGTACACCCGAAAATAACAAACCATTGTAAGTCAACTGTACTTCAATAAAAATAAAATAAAATAACAAAATACATAGCTAATTAAAAATGAAGATTTTTTGTACTTAAAATCTAAGCAAAAGAATTCTATAACTTCTACGCAAAATACTGTATAAAAAGAAAAGCACTAAAATTCTAGTAATTAACTGAAATAAAAATCAACACGATGTTCAAAAAAATAAATAAAATTTAAAACTCTCTACTATGTACCAGAGACAAATTCTTTTTCTAGTCTTTAAATAACTAGATGCAGATTTAAATCCCAGGAAACATACAAATCAAAGAGATTTTAAAGCATTTAGAATGAAGTAATTTCTGTTCTCTTCCCAGATAGTAAATTTAATAGAGATTTCTGATGATGATGGCACTTATAAAGCTTTGATGTTACTGATGCAGAGATACACTCCAAAACTGTTTTTCTCTATCACATAGAGATAAGTCGAAGATCATTGAAAAGAACTGTCCTAGGTAACAAATACTACTACTGCAATGACTTGTTAGACACTGTTCTAAATATTGTTCACATGTTAATAATCCATTTAATGTCACTGCAACCCTGTCTAATAGTGTCTAATAGAGCAGTGGACACTATTATTAGACTCAGTTTACAATTGAGAAAATCAAGGTTCTCAAACTTCCTTGATTAACTGTGCTGTTAGTGTCTCAGTAGTTTTTTCATGGCAACTCAGGCCAATACCTAGTAATTCCATTAACAGAGTTGTTAGGGCCAAATATCTTAACATCTTCCCTTGAAAACAAGGGCTTCCCTTGTGGCTCAGCCTGTAAATAATCTGCCTGCAAAGTGGAAGACCTGGGTTTGATCCCTGGGTTGGGAAGATCCCCTGGAGAAGGGAAAGGCTACCCACTCCAGTATGCTGGCCTGGAGAATTCCATGAACTGTATAGTCCATGGGGTTGCAAATAGTCAGACTCAACTGAGCAACTCACTATCCACTATCACTATCTTAACATCTCTCTGTGATTTCACAACTTAGTAGCCATTAAAATACATGTAAACTGAAAGAGAAAATATATTCTTATTTTATTGTTAAATAATCATCAGTTCAGTTCAGTCCCTTAGTCGTGTCTGACGACTCTTTGTGACTCCTTGGACTGCAGCACGCCAAGCTTCCCTGTCCATCACCCACTCCCGGAGCTTACTCAAACTCATGTCCATTGCTAATGGGATGGATGAGCCTGTTGAGTGCTGTGTGTGTATCTGTGTGTGTGGGTGTGTTCAGTCACTCAGTCATGTCCAACTCTGCAACCCCATGGACTGTAGCCCACCAGGCTCTTCTTCTAGGCAAGAATACTGGAGTGAGTTGCCATGCCCTACTCCAAGGGATCTTCCTGACCTAGGGATTGAACCCACACCTCTTGCGTCTCCTGCATTGGCAGGTGGATTCTGTCCAGCTTTGAAAACTTTGAGCTCAGATCAGACACTGACACACTCATTTCCTGTTCCACACTGATATTAATGCAGTACTTGCTTTTCATCACAACTGCAGAAAATCCAACTCTTCAAAGACATGGCATCACTGGCACTTCCCTGGTGGTCCAATAGTTAAGACTCTTCAGTCCCACAGGCAGGGGGCCTGAGGTTGCATCCCTGGTTGGGGAACTAAGATCCCAGATTTCACATGTTGTAACTTCCAAGCCCACACACCACAACTAGAGAAGCCTGTGGTCATCGAAGACCCAGCACAGCCAAAAACAAATAAACAAAATTATAAACAAAGAAAAGACATGACATTATCTAAAGGATAATAGTCTAATGCTGGAACCATGATCTATCTTGGTGTACTAGAAGTTCACGTGGTTTCAAACAGATGTTGAGTATCACTGTGTTGCCCTTGAAACTTTAAAATATTCTATGTTGCCCCATTAACTTGCTGCTGTGGCGCTCTACAGTGCCTTGGGGCACAGTTTGAGAACTGTGGATCTAACACAGAATTATTACTCAGTCTTGCAGACAAAAATTCTTAGGGGAAAATCAAAATCAGAGTAGTGTGAACATTAACAAATTGAAGAAAGAGTTAATATTTTACAAATCTTGTTCTCTATGTATCTCTTCCATGCATGTTTTTTATTTTGTTTTTATCTGACTGCTTTGGGATAGATTATTTAAAAATAATTTTATTGAAACATAGTTGACTATAATATTTTATTAGCTTCAGGCATACAATATAGTGATTCAATACTTTTATAGGTTATATGGCATAGACTTCTATTTTGCAGATAACAAAACAGAAACAGAATCATCTGGAATGAACAATAAAATGTTCACATCATATAGGTCAAAGGTAAGTGCTGGCATTTAAGGAGTGGGGAGCAAGGACAGTGCATGATAAATGGTTTAGCTGATAATATATGTAATAAAAATATTTTATACTACCAAGCACAGAGAATGAACTCAAGGAAGTTTGCAAGTTTAATTGAACCTCTCTTTTTTTTGTTGTTGTTATTTCACTTGGTTTTTGTTTGCTGTTTTTTCCTTTCCTATATTTCACTCAGTTGCTTAAAATTTTAATTTATTTTTATTCCCTCTACTGATTTGGAAATTAGGTATTCTACTTCTATTCTTTTAGTGATTAACCTTAAAATATTAACAAATCTTATAATCCTTAATGTAAAGAATAAAGTTCATCAGCAGGTCTAGTCTCCTCTCTCATAATACAAGGACTGAATGGTAGAATCCCTTACATGCAATTTCTTTCTCTCATCCTCTATATTACTCTTGTTGAGCGTTTTATTTTCCTTTTGTTTTATTTTTAATTTAATTTTTTATTAAAATGATGCATGAACTAATCTTAAAATTCTTTTTTTTTTTTTTTTTTTTGGCCTCATAGAATGAGTTTGGAAGTTTACCTTCCTCTGCAATTTTTTGGACGAGTTTGAGCAGGATAGGTGTTAGCTGTTCTCTAAATTTTTGGTAGAATTCAGCTGTGAAGCCGTCTGGACCTGGGCTTTTGTTTGCTGGAAGATTCTTGATTACAGTTTCAATTTCCGTGCTTGTGATGGGTCTGTTAAGATTTTCTATTTCTTCCTGGTCCAGTTTTGGGAAGTTGTACTTTTCTAAGAATTTGTCCATTTCTTCCAAGTTGTCCATTTTATTGGCATATAATTGTTGACAGTAGTCTCTTATGATCCTTTGTATTTCTGTGTTGTCTGTTGTGATCTCTCCATTTTCATTTCTAATTTTATTGATTTGATTTTTCTCCCTTTGTTTCTTGATGAGTCTGGCTAATAGTTTGTCAATTTTATTTATCCTTTTAAAGAACCAGCTTTTGGTTTTGTTGATTTTTGCTATGGTCTCTTTTGTTTCTTTTGCATTTATTTCTGCTCTAATTTTTAAGATTTCTTTCCTTCTACTAACCCTGGGATTCTTCATTTCTTCCTTTTCTAGTTGCTTTAGGTGTAGAGTTAGGTTATTTATTTGACTTTTTGCTTGTTTCTTGAGGTGTGCCTGTATTGCTATGAACTTTCCCCTTAGGACTGCTTTTACCGTGTCCCACAGGTTTTGGGTTGTTGTGTTTTCATTTTCATTCGTTTCTATGCAAATTTTGATTTCTTTTTTGATTTCTTCTGTGATTTGTTGGTTATTCACCAGCGTGTTGTTCAACCTCCATATGTTGGAATTTTTAATAGTTTTTCTCCTGTAATTGAGATCTAATCTTACTGCATTGTGGTCAGAAAAGATGCTTGGAATGATTTCTATTTTTTTGAATTTACCAAGGCTAGCTTTATGGCCCAGGATGTGATCTATCCTGGAGAAGTTTCCATGTGCGCTTGAGAAAAAGGTGAAATTCATTGTTTTGGGATGAAATGTCCTATAGCTATCAATTAGGTCTAACTGGTCTATTGTATCGTTTAAAGTTTGTGTTTCCTTGTTAATTTTCTGTTTAGTTGATCTATGCATAGGTGTGAGTGGGGTTTTAAAGTCTCCCACTATAGTCTACGGCCATACCACCCTGAACGCGCCCGATCTCGTCTGAACCTCTCTTTTAAGCAAATTTGTTACTTGAAAACCTGAATGTTTTAAACCATTATACAGGGGCTTGATTATTTTACAAAAGATTATTATTTAAGATTCCTTGGTACATCTAAAGTATGATGTGGTTCATTGATATTAAAATGAATGCTGAATTTTTTAATGCATTAGTTGATAAAATATCTCTCTGCTGTTTACATTGCATTTTGAGTTTCTTTTCAAAAAATTTTATTTATTTGCTTATTTTTGGCTGTGCTGGGTCTTCATTGTGCACATGGGCTTTCTCTAGTTGTGGCAAGTGGGGGCTACTCTCTAGTTGGCATGTGTGGGGTTCTCATTGTGGTAGCTACTCTTGCTGTGGAGAATGGGCTTAGTAGCTTTGGGGGCATGCGAAATCCTCCTGGACCAAGGATTGAACCCATGTCCTCTGCATTGGCAGGCAGACTCTTAACCACTGGACCACCAGAGAAATCCTGCATTTTGAATGTTCTGTCTTTTAGGAGGATAGGAAGTAAAAATTCATCTCCTAATTGTCAACAGAAGAAAATGACATACAGAGAGAAGCAGTGAGTTTATTTAGCATCGTGTATTCAGAAATGAAAAGGCATCTCCTACTCATTTGGGTTGTAAAAAACTCATGTTAAAAATCGCACCTGGCATTTTATTACCAAAAACTATAGTTCTTTTCACAATAAGGTGATGATATATAACAATCAATAAATAAAGTTTAAAGTGCCCAGTTCCACAAGATTTTGTATTAGAGCCAGTGTATGTGATTGTTGCTGAAGAATTTAAGTGTCAATTCTATTTACTGTACTGACCTAGTAAAGATATTGTTGTTTAGTCGCTAAGTCATATCTGACTCTTTTTTACCCCATGGACTGGGGCTAGCCAGTCCTCCTCCGTCCATAGGATTTCCCAGCCAAGAATACTGCAGTGGGTTACCATTTTCTACTACAGATCTTCTCAACCCAGGGGTCGAACCCACGCCTCTTGTGTCTCCTGTATTGCAGGAGATTCTTTACTGCTGAACCACAGGGGAAGTTCATAGTTAAGATAATGCCAGTGTATCCCACGAGTGATATGATGAAAATAGGCTTAATAACCGATGGAAGGAAATGCTTGCTCCTGTTTTATTCCAATGGCCATGATAAAGGGTTCATTTTGATTGTGTAACTTCAGCTCATTGTTACAGCATGAAGAATCAAAGAAAGTTTCATTTCACTTTGTCATCTTCATTTCAATGGCAGATTGACTCAACAAATCTGGGGTTCCAGGAGCATTGAGGGAAATACCACTGAGGTGTCTCTGCAAAGTTATTCTGCAGCCCAGACTGAAATGTCTTCCTTGGGGGCCTCTGCTATTTTACTTTATCTATATATTTATTTTAATTTATATTTTAATTGGAGTGTAATTGCTTTACAATGTTGTGTTAGTTTCTGCTGTACAGCGAAGTGAATCAGTTATACATACACATACATCCCCTGTTTCGTAGATTTCCTTCCCATTTAAGGTCACCAGACAGCAAGGAGTAGTTTCCTGTGTTATACAGTAGGTGCTCACTAGTTGTCTATTTTATCTGGGATTCTTTAAGATAGAAATAAAGGCGTTTCCCTGGGTCCTTGGGAAAAGCAGGGAAATCTAAGAAAATCCCCCGCGGCAAAGTGGTCTTTTTATAGATCTGAATACTAGGTCTCTCATCTGGGTGCCCTGAACAATTGTATTCAGGACTGAGCCATAGTTCACTATCTAAAGTTTCATCTAAATATTATGATGAATTGGCTGCAACAAGTAGATGGGGGAGGAATGTGAAGAATTTGTATAACAAAGAACCATAAATCATCTCTGGTACAGTGGGTCCCCTTATCCCCCAGCCTGTGGGCTTGTCAGGGGAGCTGCAGGGAGCAAGATGAGCGGGAGTGGGGCCTTCCAGCAGTAGGCTACAGCACCTGCGGACCTGGGAAAGCCATTTATCCCCAGCCAAATCCTTCTTGAGGTATCATCCACTCTTCATTAAGAAATATCCATCAAGTGAGTGCCCTCTGTGTGCAAGGCGCCATTCTAGATGCTATCAGGCTAGGAGGAGAGGACAGGGAGAGTAGGACCAGGATGAGTCCGTCATAACCCTGGGTTATGACAAGGACTCTGCTCCCTTCTTCAGCATAAACGCTGGTACATAATTAGGTGTGTGCTTCACTTTGTGAAAGAGAAATACTTCTGAGCCTTTCTGGCATGCAAGTAAATTCCCATCAAGTCAATCTCCTCTACATTCTCCATAAAGCCAACCCTGACATCCTCAGCTTCCCTATGTTCCTGGAGCCCTCTCCTGTGCACGCACCTTGTATCTTTCTTGGTAGGCCTCCCCCACCCCTTTTAAATGTTTGTCTTATTTATTTAGTGAGCGGTGCTGGATCTAAGTTGTGGTCGCGGCATGCAGTGTCCTTAGCTGTAGCGTGTGGGATCTAGTTCCCTGACCAGGGATCCCTGACTGGGCGCCCCCTGCGTTGGGAGCATGGAGTCTTAGTCACGGGGCCACCAGGGAAGTCCCTTGGTAGGCCTTTCTGATGCAACTGACATAGAGTGGGAAGTGAAAACAGCCTGGGCTCTGGAACCAACCAGGCTCAAATCAGAATCCTAGCTCTCCTACTCAATAGCCATGTGTGACCTGGTTAGTTTCTTAACACAGCTAAGCCTCAGTTTCTTCTGTAAAATGGGGATAAAAATAGTTCCTATTCTTTAGGACACTGGGAGAATTAAATGAGATGAGGTATGTTGCCATTGAGAAAATGCCTGGCTATACAGTCAGCATTCAGGAGTTGTTAGTCATCACTATTAGGTGCTTTACAGATGATTGCTTTATAGGTGAGGAAACCAAAGCTCAAGATTTAATAACTTGGGTACGTTGTAACTTGGAGGAAGTATGGCAGTGTGTTTAAAAACTCTGGAGTCAAATAGACCTCATTCACATTCCTTCTCTGCCATTTATCATGTATACAACCCTGAACACACAATTTGATTTCCCTTAGCCTTCATTTTTCTATTTGCAAAATGGAGGTGATGATTGCTAATAATTTCTGCTTCGCGCTTATTATGAGGATTAAATGAGATGATGTGTGTAAAGTGCTTGGCACAAGGAATGCACTCAGAAAACAGGAGTCACTCTTATTACCAAAAGTCACCCAATCGACAAGTGACAAGACCTGGATTTAATGGCTCTGAATCCTAAGTGCTTACCCTTTTCTACTAAACTTACTCACCAACTCCTTTGCTCTCTGAGCTAGAATTCTAAGGAATTAGCAGATGTAATCAACACTTGGAAGGCTTTTTCTGTTCCAATGTGCGTGTGTGTGTGTGTGTGTGTGCTAAGTCGCTTCAGTTGTGTCTGACTCTTTGCGACTCCGTGGACTGTAGCCCGCCAGGCTCCTCTGTCCATAGGATTCTCCAGGTAAGAATATTGGAGTGGGTTGCCATGCCCTCCTCCAGGAGATCTTCCCAACCCAGGAATCGAACCCGCATCTCTTATGTCTCCTGCATTGGCAGGCAGGTTCTTTTACCACTAGCGCCACCGGGGAAGCCCCTTTTCTGTGCAATAAAAGTTCTTTACTTTCCTCTTCTGATGATTGGTTTGTTTGTTTGTTTGTTTTTCACAAATATGTACTCACACACCCATAATCTTGAACTAGCCTTTCCCTTCCTCATCAATGGAATATAAATATTTACTGATTTTCCAACCTCATAGAGGAATAGCTAACATCTCAAAGGAAAGGAATACTGCCTTCACCCACATGAACGTTTCAAAGTGCTTGCCTTTGAAAGAGATCATCATCCCGGAGAAAGTATTATAGGGACTCTCTTACGATGAGGTTTGGACTAAAATTCAAGTTTGTGGAATGAAGCCCAGGTGAAAAGGAAAAGCCAGAGCTCATCTTCTTCCTAGCCAGCCCTGCCTCCAGTTACTGCCCACTCCCCATCCCAGGAGGGAAGAGAGCCCAGCCTAGGGTCAAGGAGTGGTGACCAGGTTAGCAACAAGGGCAACAGGGGGAGGAGACAAAAGAACAGAAAGTGGCAGCGGCTGGCTGAATGCCTGAGCATGTTTCTTTGCTGAAAGAGAATGGCCAGACCGTGATTCAAACTGAGAGAGAGGAGGGGGGAAGGGGGAAGAGGACAGCTAATGGATGGGGTGGCCCAGCGGGGGTCAGAGGTCAGGAGGGCACTCAGGAAACTAATTGGCCACTCTGTGCATATTCACTTTCTGCTTCTAGCCTACAGCTGGGCCTGGAGGCAAAGCGATAGGGTGGAAGCTGGCTGTATTTTTTTTTTTTTTAATGTCCCGAGATTCCAGGCCAATGAAAAGCAAGTGAGATAAGGACCTTCTTTACTTTTCCAGAAACACTTTTTCCTTCTTGCAAAGGAAAATGTTGAAGGTTCCACTTCACTCATTCATGCATGCATGCATTTCTTCTTCCTCTTCTCCTTGTCTTTCCTCTCCTCCTCCTCCTCCATCATCATTATCTCCATATGTGAATTGGACGCCCTAGGAAACGTTATGCTGGGCACATTCATAAGACGAGAAAGGATCCACCCTGAGCTTGGATCACAGATAATTAGTTAGGTCTGGGCTTCAGGGATCACCTAGTCCAACTCTCTTGTTTCAGACCCATGGAAGGGAGGAAGGCAATTTGGTCAAACTCTCAGAGCAAGGAGCGAAGGAGGGAGCAGAGCTCAGGTCTTCTCCCTCCTGGGCCGGAGATTTTTTTCCATGACATTCTTCTCAGAAACATATTAACTTTGAAAACCTGAGCAGACTGGTTAACAGCTCAGCCTCAGGGCCAGACAGCCTGAACTAGAATGCTGGCTGCTAGCTTTGGGACCTTACGAACCTTAAACTTTCAAGGCAGCAAGTTGCTCATCTGTAGAAAAACAGGGTTGTTATGGGGATTAAGTGAGCTAAATGCATGTAAGGTGAGCATATGCTTCAATAAATGTTAACTATTACTATTCTTATTTCTTCCGAGCCCAGCATAGACTGCGCTTATGGTGATAAACATGTAACGCAATGAATATCAACTCTTTCTTCTTCTATAATCTCCATGGGCAACCCATTCCAAGATGAAGATTCTCATTCCCCCTTAGTTAAGAGAGCTGTGAGGATTGGAGGAAAATTTTGGAGTCCTGTCTGAACCTTCTTCTGAAAGGGTCTCCAAATTTGGAAGGAGCTGACTCGTGTCAACACATGCAAAAGGCTTAACGCAGTTGCAGGGTACAGAGTTAGCACTCAGGCAATGCCAGCTGTCATTATTATTATTATTCCTGGGAAGGAGAGAGTGCTTTGTCTGTGCAGGGGATCAGGCATTAGGCTGGTTTACCCTTCATCAGGAATGTTGGGAGGGAAATTCATGGATCTGTTGGTAGTTGGCCAAGATGAGGTCTGAGTTCTGTGAATTTTCTTTCTAACTTTTGTGTAGTTTAATAGAATCAGTTGCCTAGCTCTGCCCAGAGTTCTGAAACAGACCATCACTCCAGGACCATTGCACATGGACTCAGAAGCAGATAAAAAGATGAAAATACACTAGATACATAGACCATCTATGAACACTGGCTCTCCAACCCACAGCAGAGCTTTACATTATGGACGTGATAGGGTCACAGAGTGATAAGAGTTTCTATCCAAAACTTAATTTTGAAGCTCCTCTATGCCACATGTTCTCTCCATTACATTATTCATTCATTACTGAAGTGTAATTTACAGACAATAAAATGCAGATCTTAATGTTCAGTTCAGTGAATTTTGATAATGGTATATACTCTTGTAACTTGCACTCAAAACAAGGTCAGGAACAATTCTATCACCCCAGAAAGTTCCCTCTTGCTCCTTCCCATTCAACCTCCCAGTCTTCCTCTTCCCCTCTCTAGGAATTCATTTTTTCTTTTAAACTGTTTTATTTATTTATTTATTTTTGGCTATGTTGGGTCTTCATTGCATGCTTTCTTTAGTTGCAAAAAGCAAGGGCTGCTCTCTTGCTACAGTGCTCGGGCTTCTCGTTGCAATGATTTCTTCTGGCTTCTCATTGTGGTGGCTTCTCTTGTTGCAGAGTGCGGGCTCCAGGGCGCTGGCTCATAAGCTGTGACACATGGGGTTAGTTGCTCTGAGGCATGTGGAATCTTCCTGGACCAGGGATCGAATCCATGTCCCCTGCATTGACAGGTGGATTCTTAGCCACTGGAGCACCAGGGAAGTTCTCCTCTAGGCAATTCCGACTTCTGTCACCCTAGATTCATTTTGCCTGTGGTTGGATGCTACACATTTTTCTTTATCTGCCTCCTTTTCTTAAGCATATTTTTTGGGATTCATTCGCATTGCTCATGTACCAGTAATTCATTTCTCTTTATTGAATACTACTCCATTGTATAAATATACCACAACTTATCCATTTTCTTGTGATGGACATTTGATTTTTTTCCAGTTTTTGGCTGTTATGAATAAAGCTGTTATGATTGTTCTTATATATTCTCCTGAGCCCCATTGCATTTATATTTTAATTATAAAATGTATGCAAACAGTTCAGAGATTATTTCAGATATTCATATATCACCATTCATGTTTAATAAATGCTAACATTTTGCCATGTTCAGTTCTTTCAAAAGAAAGTTTATAGATTTAGTTGAAACTCACTCTATATCCCACCCCACTCCTATTCTTCACCTCTGATCCTTCAGGAGTAACCACTTCTCTGAACTTCATTTGAATCCATTCTGAGTTTTTACATATTTGATAATGTATCTGTATGAAAGGATGCTTTCATTAACATGCTAGATACTTACTCCTAAGAAAATTTTCTTTCATTATTTATCAGAGAATTTCCCTTCTGGTTTCTTCTATGTTTTGTTTTGTTTTTTCTTTTTGCATTTTACTTAAACTTTCTGGGAATTTTCTCAACTTTATCTTCCAACTCATTCATTAAGTTTTCCACTGATGTTATCATATATATTTAAAATTTCTAATTTTTATTTTTTAATTGTCTAAGTGTTCCTTTTATAGTTTCCTGCTCTTGTTTTATGGATATGCTATCTACTCTTACCTGATAAGGAATAATAATTATAGTCTTTTTTTTTGCCTTTATTTTGTTTATTTGCTTTTAGTTTCCTTTTCCTGCATAGAATCTGTTTTCTCCAGGTTGTAATTTCCTGTTTGTTTTGGTCTCTATTTTTCATGTTGGAGTTCTTCTTGAGGAGTCTGGTGGTTCTTAGATGCTCTCTAAAAGAGCATGGGGAACTTAAAAACTGATTGAAAGCTCTGAATTTGAGAGTAGGACTTATCAATTAAGAGGCTCACTGTAGATTTACCTGGCTGTTCCATTTCCTTGGGGGAACCCCTGATGTCAGAAGTGTTAGGCTTTTTCTTGTGAACTAGTGAGAATCCCTAGGGAAGCATTGCTCATTCTCCATCCTGGAGAATGAAGGCTTCCTTCACTACATCAACATTTGGCATATGAACATTCACTTAATCCTCCTGTTCTCCATATAATAACCTGCCCTCAGCTTTGTCTGTTGTTTTCTTTCCAGAGACTCTCTCTTCAAAGTCTTGGCTCCAAGAAGCAAGGGAAAAAAATATGTGACCCTACTGGCTTTTTAAGGGGCTTCCCTGGTAGCTCAGCTGGTAAAGAATCCACTTGCAGTACAGGAGACCCCAGTTCAATTCCTGGGTTGGGAAGATCCCCTGGGGAAGGGATAGGCTATCCACTCCAGTATTCTTCAGCTTCCATGGTGGCTCAGATGGTAAAAAATCTGCCTGCAGTGCAGGAGACCTGGGTTCGATCCCTGGATTGGGAAGATCCCCTGGAGGAAGGCATGGCAACCCACTACATTATTCTTGCCTGGAGAACTCCCATGGACAGAGAAGCCTGGTGGGAGGCAGTCCATGGGGTCACAAAGAGTCAGACACGACTGAGTGACTAAGCACATACATTGGCTTTTTAAAGATTTCCAACCAAAAAATAAAATAAAAAATAAAGATTTTTCAACCAATCTTGATGTTTCACTCCATCTTCACTCATCCTCATTGCCTGAAGTACTTGGTAGAACTACTTCCTACTTTCTCCACTTCTAGATTGGGATTCAGCTTTCTTAGGTTTACTGAGTCAGTTATCTCTCATTTACTTGCTTTCTAGCTTCCAAAATTTCCAAAATGTGTTGTAATCTCCTTTCCCATTCTCTTCATCCTTGTGAGTTTATGCCTTTTGTAAAAAGAATCTTTATTGTTATCTTATTGATGATGGAAGTCTCTCTTACTGTGATTTTAAGTTAAATTTCTCAAAATATTACTGAGGTCTATTACCTTTGAGTATACTTTTTACCTGTTAGGTTTCCATTTCTGTGACTTGTTTGGTTATATTCTTTGAAGATTTTCCTCTTTGGTTGTTGGTCTCTTTCTTATTGATTTGTTGGAATTCCTTATATAATCTGGAACTCATCCTTTGTTAGTAGCATTCATTGTAAAGATTTTCTCCCACTCTGTGGTTTGACTTTTACCTTTATTTATAGTGTTTTTCCCATCTCAATAAAATAAACATTAAATCTATTTAATATATCAAATCTTCATTTTAATTCAGTCAAATTTATCCATTATGGTATTGTGTTTGAGGCTCTTACCTAAGAAATCCTATCCTACCCCAAGGGCACAAAACTATTCTCCAATATTTTCTTCTAAGAGCTTTAAAATTTTGCCTTTTTTAAATCAAAGCTGCTAAGTTGCTCTTTATATACAGTATGAAGTATGAAGCTAATTTTATTTTATTTTTCCATATTGATAATCAGTCATTCTAGCACCACTTACTGAATTGTCCATCCTTTCTCAGTGATCTGTGATGTCATTTCTATAATATACCAAGTTCTTATATTCACAGGTCTATTTCTGAGCTCTCTATTCTATTCCATTGAAGCTATTTATCTTTCTGTGTGTCAAAATCATACTTTTTAGGTTATTACAGCTTTATTTAGGTCATACCTGAATGGTCTAGCGGTTTTCCCTACTTTCTTCAATTTGAGTTTGAATTTGGCAATAAGGAGTTCATGATCTGAGCCACAGTCAGTTCCCGGTCTTGTTTTTGTTGACTGTATAGAGCTTCTCCATCTTTGGCTGCAAAGAATATAATCAATCTGATTTCGGTGTTGACCATCTGGTGATGTCCATGTGTAGAGTCTTCTCTTGTGTTGTTGGGAGAGGGTGTTTGCTATGACCAGTGCATTCTCTTGGCAAAACTCTCTTAGCCTTTGCCCTTCTTCATTCCGTATTCCAAGGCCAAATTTGCCTGTTACTCCAGGTGTTTCTTGACTTCCTACTTTTGCATTCCAGTCCCCTATAATGAAAAGGACATGTTTTGGGGGTGTTAATTCTAAAAGGTCTTGTAGGTCTTCATAGAACCGTTCAACTTCATCTTCTTCAGCGTTACTGGTTGGGGCATAGACTTGGATTACTGTGATATTGAATGGTTTGCCTTGGAAATGAACAGAGATCATTCTGTCGTTTTTGAGATTGCATCCAAGTACTGCATTTCGGACTTTTTTGTTGACCATGATGGCTACTCCATTTCTTTTAAGGGATTCCTGCCTGCAATAGTAGATATAATGGTCATCTGAGTTAAATTCACCCATTCCAGTCCATTTTAGTTCGCTGATTCCTAGAATGTTGATGTTCACTCTTGCCATCTCCTGTTTGACCACTTCCATCTTGCCTTGATTCATGGACCTGACATTCCAGGTTCCTATGCAATATTGCTCTTTACAGCATTGGACCTTGCTTCTATCACCAGTCACATCCACAACTAGGTATTGTTTTTGCTTTGGCTCCATCCCTTCATTCTTTCTGGAGTTATTTCTCCACTGATCTCCAGTAGCATATTATTATATGATTATGATTATACAGTGGAAGTGAGAAATAGATTTAAGGGACTAGATCTGATAGATAGAGTGCCTGATGAACCATGGACTGAGGTTTGTGACATTGTACAGGAGACAGGGATCAAGACTATCCCCATGGAAAAGAAATGCAAAAAAGCAAACGGCTGTCTGAGGAGGCCTTACAAATAGCTGTGAAAAGAAGAGAAGTGAAAAGCAAAGGAGAAAAGGAAAGATATAAGCATCTGAATGCAGAGTTCCAAAGAATAGCAAGAAGAGATAAGAAAGCCTTCCTCAGTGATCAATGCAAAGTAATAGAGGAAAACAACAGAATGGGACAGACTAGAGATCTTGTCAAGAAAATTAGAGATACCAAGGGAACACTCATGCAAAGATGGGCCCGATAAAGGACAGAAATGGTATGGACCTAACAGAAGCAGAAGATATTAAGAAGAGGTGGCAAGGATACACAGAAGAACTGTACAAAAAAGATCTTCATGACCAAGATAATCACAATGGTATGATCACTGACCTAGAGCCAGACATCCTGGAATGTGAAGTCAAGTGGGCCTTAGAAAGCATCACGACGAACAAAGCTAGTGGACGTGATGGAATTCCAGTTGAGCTATTCCAAATCCTGAAAGATGATGCTGTGAAAGTGCTGTATTCAATATGCCAGCAAATTTGGAAAACTCAGCAGTGGCCACAAAACTGGAAAAGGTCAGTTTTCATTCCAATCCCAAAGAAAGGCAATGCCAAAGAATGCTCAAACTACTGTACAATTGCACTCATCTCACACGCTAGTAAAGTAATGCTCAAAATTCTCCAACCCAGGCTTCAGCAGTACGTGAACCATGAACTTCCAGATGTTCAAGCTGGTTTTAGAAAAAGCAGAGGAACCAGAGATCAAATTGCCAACATCTGCTGGATCATCAACAAAGCAAGGGAGTTCCAGAAAAACATCTATTTCTGCTTTATTGACTATGCCAAAGACTTTGACTGTGTAGATCACAATAAACTGTGGAAAATTCTGAAAGAGATGGGAATACCAGACCACCTGACCTGCCTCTTGAGAAACCTATATGCAGGTCAGGAAGCAACAGTTAGAATTGGACATGGAACAACAGACTGGTTCCAAATAAGAAAAGGATTACGTCAAGGCTGTATATTGTCACCCTGCTTATTCGACTTATATGCAGAGTACATCATGAGAAACGCTGGGCTGGAAGAAGCACAAGCTGGAATCAAGATTGCTGGAAGAAATATCAATAACCTCAGATATGCAGATGACACCACCCTTATGGCAGAAAGTGAAGAGGAACTAAAAAGCCTCTTGATGAAAGTGAAAGAGGAGAGTGAAAAAGTTGGCTTAAAACTCAACATTCAGAAAACGAAGATCATGGCATCTGGTCCCATCACTTCATGGCAAATAGATGGGGAAAAAGTGGAAACAGTGTCAGATTTTATTTTGGGGGGCTCCAAAATCACTGCAGATGGTGACTGCAGCCATGAAATTAAAAGACGCTTACTCCTTGGAAGAAAAGTCATGACCAACCTAGATAGCATATTGAAAAGCAGAGACATTACTTTGCCAACAAAGGTCTGTCTAGTCAAGGCTATGGTTTTTCCAGTGGTCATGTATGGATGTGAGAGTTGGACTGTAAGAAAGCTGAGCGCTGAAGAATGGATGCTTTTAAACTGTGGTGTTGGAGAATACTCTTGACTTGGACTGCAAGGAGACCCAACCAATCCATTCTAAAGGAGATCGGCCCTGGGTGTTCTTTGGAAGGAATGATGCTAAAGCTGAAACTCCAGTACTTTGGCCACCTCATGCGAAGAGTTGACTCATTGGAAAAGACTCTGATGCTGGCAGGGATTGGGAGCAGGAGGAAGAGGGGACCGCAGAGGATGAGATGGCTGGATGGCATTACCGACTCGATGGACGTGAGTTTGAGTGAACTCCAGGAGATGGTGATGGATAGGGAGGCCTGGTGTGCTGCGATTCAGGGGGTTGCAAAGAGTCGGACACAACTGAGCAACTGAACTGAACTGAACTGAACAGCTTTATTAAAAACGTTTTACATGTAGTAAGGCAAATGCCTCCTCCTTCTTTTTCAAGATTGTGTTAATTATTCTTAGCTTCTGTCTATCATACTTTAAGGTTAGCTTGTAAGTTTCATATACATAGATACAGTCAAGTTGGTATTTTTATTGGAATTGCATTGAATCTATAATTTGGGATCAAAAAACAATATTGGGTTTTCCATCCATGAACACGGTATATTGCTCTATTTATTTAGACCTCCTGTTTGTCAATAAAGTTTTATTTTTCTCCACGTTGATTAAGACTTCTTTTAGTAGAGGCTTTACTAATATCTTTTAGTTTTGTGGACATGGTGACAGAAACTCTTAAAGATTACATTTTCTACTTAGTTTTGTCCAGGCATATACAGGGATGATTTTTTATTTTTTTGGCATGCTGATCCTGAGTTCAGTCACCTTGCACAATTCTTTTAATAGTTTTGATAATCTATCTGCATATTCTCTTGGATTCTCTATGAAGACAATAGCAAATATCCTAGAAATTAATAGTCTAAAGGGGAAGGCCTAAGGAGAATAGACACATGGAAAGGTTAGTTATGGAGAGGAGAAAGGACAGTGCCCTCTGGATCAGTGGGCAGGTTGCGGATCCAAGTGAGAATCATTCAACTGATTGACAGGGAGGTAAACCCACCCTGGGAGCTGGTAAAGCCTGGAGAATGATCTCTCAGGGATGTAGCATAAATGTCACTACGTTAAAAAGGGGGTTGGATGAGATAAGAAACTCCGAAATTTGAGTTTTGGCCTGTCATGGGACAGCAGCCCCAAGTGACTTCACCTACCCCTGACCAACCAGGTGCTTCCCTGCAGTCTGTCGGCAGCCGCCAAGCTGCTAAATCCATACATTTTCCATCTGAACTATATTACTGAGATTCTAGCTACCCAAATCCTCCTTGCCCTAATGACTGTAGCACTGACAATGCAATCATAAAAATTTAAAATATTCACTGCCACTTACTATATGACACCCATTCTTCTAAGTACTTTATTTATGTTAGCTCATTTTGCCTTAACAACAAAGGCAAACTGTCTCTTGCGGTAGAGACTGTTATCATCCTTGTTTTATAGATGAGGACACTCTATACACAGAGTGTGTAGAACAGAGATGTGCTTGTTCAAGGTCACACAGCTAAAATTGGCAGATGGGACTGGATTCCAAGCAGTCAGGCTGTAGTGTCTGGCTCTAAACCACCATGGATGCTGCTCCTATGAACTGTGCAGGGAGCTGCAGCGGATATGGTGTGTGTGGGGTCTGCAGCCCCAAGCTTGGGTTTCTGCTCCAAAGCTATTCTTTGGCAAATGATTTCCACTTATTATAATCCCTAAGAATGTTCTTAGGGTAGAATCTTTCAGTAGGTTTTAGCCCTTTTACAGCTGAAGAAACATAGGTTCAGAGTGTTAAATAATGGTCTTAGTATCACGTAGGGAGTAAGTGGCAGAATTAGAATGTGAACCCTGCTCTGGGTGGCTTTGTTTGTTTTATTGGCCATACAGGTTGCAGGATCTTAGGGTTGAACCCATGCAGTGTCCTAACCACTGAACTGCCGGGGAATTTCCTCTGGGTGCCTTTAGTGTTCACACACATCTCCTGCCCTACGCCATCTCTATCATGGAGCCAGATCTTCAGAAAGAGCCTACACACTCTCAATTCCCTCTTTTGCATGGGATGGGCAATATGTGGGGGACAGTCTTCAGGGGAAAATCACCATCAACATCATTATTATAAAAAATCCTGTTAAAGGATTTAACAGATTTAACAGATCCCTGACATCTGGGATCACTTTTCAGGCCTCAAAGTGAGGGTCCTTAGAAATGGGAGTCTTTCATCATTGACCTGGCAGCAGTAAGCTGAAGGGTAAATAAAGCCCAAGTAAGTAAATAAGTCCCAAGATAGGTTTCTCCATCTCTGGAGCTGATGGGTTGCATCAATTTACTTCTCTTAGATCCACAGACATAGAAAGCAAACTTATGGTTACCAAAGGCGAAAGTGGGGGGAAGGATAAATAGGAGGTTAAAATGAACATATACACACTACTATACATAGAATGAAGGAGGGCATGGCAACCCACTCCAGTATTCTTGGCTGGACAATCACATGGACAGAGGAGCCTGGAGGGCTACAGTCCATGGGGTTGCAAAGAGTCCAACATGACTGAGCAACTAATCACGGCACGGCACATACATGAAATAGATAACCAATACTGATCTACTGTATAGCACAGAGAACCCTACTCAATAGTTTGTAATAAACCACAAGGGAAGTGGCAACCCACTCCAGTATTCTTGCCTGGAGAATCCCATGGACAGAGGACTCTGGTGGGCTACAGTCCATAGGGTTGCAAAGAGTTGGACATGACTGAGCAACTAACACATAACACACATAAGGGAAAAGAATGATATATATATTATATATATATATATATATATATATATATACACATTCTGAATCACTTTGCTGTATACCTGAAACTAACACCATACTATCGGAGAAGGCAATGGCACCCCACTTCAGTACTCTTGCCTGGAAAATCCCATGGACGGAGGAGCCTGGTAGGCTGCAGTCCATGGGGTCACTAGGAGTCGGACATGACTGAGTGACTTCACTTTCACTTTTCACTTTCATGCATTGGAGAAGGAAATGGCAACCCACTCCAGTGTTCTTGCCTGGAGAATCCCAGGGACAGGGGAGGCTGGTGGGCTGCCGTCTATGGGGTCGCACAGAGTCGGACACGACTGAAGTGACTTAGCAGCAGCAGCAGCAACACCATACTGTAAATCAGTTAGACTTCAAAAATATATGCATACATCTTTGAATAAAGTTTTATAATTTTTGTTATACAAATTTACTGCTATAAAAAATTTACTGTTTCTTATACACTGTTCTCTACTCTTGCTTTTAGATCAAGCATAAGAATTTGTTTTCAGAATTTGAATCACGGGCATGATTCCTGGAGAACTGTGGGGTGGTGCCTGGGATCAGAGACGTGTACATTTCTGTGCACACATGGCCCAAACAAGCACACACATCACACCACCACATTTATGATGAGCAGACCCTGGAGACAAGGCGTGCGTTTGAGGAGCAGGAAGTTCATGGGCTCTGTGGTCTCCATTCCCAGTTCGTTGATGTGGCCAATTACTCCCTGCTGTAGTGGGGTGCAGCCTGCCTTTTTGGAACTGAGTCCCAGCTGGGACAGTCTTTCCAGAGGCTCATCCAGGGGACAGTTCCTATCCTTTGTTCTTGGACTGGCAGGTCAGGTTGCCGAGTGCCCACATCACAGCCCTTAAGCAGGGTCCTGTGTTCTAGGTCGGCGCCAAGCCAGCCTTCCTCCGGCAACGATGCTGTCTTAGGTCAAAAGGGAAAGCATTGTCACTGCCCTGTGGCCGGGCAAACAAGCAGCTAGCTTTGAAGTCTCAGCGGAGGATTTGCTTAGGCTGGAGTGGGGAGCTTGAAGGAGAGGTTTTCAAGCCTGCCCTGAGCCTGGCTGTGTTTGTTAACTCTGCCCGGCCGCCCAGGCCTGGGATGTTTGATGTCTCAGGGGAAGCAGGAGGAGGGAGGCATCCTCTGAGGAACAGCTTTCAACTCCTGCAGAGCCTGCGGTCCTGCCTGCGAGCCGAATGCAGACCAGGCCTGAGTTCAGAAGAGCCGTCACAGGGGACAGGCCTGTGACGGAAGGGAACACCCAGGCCCTTCCCTTCAAGGTGGGCTGCCGGGGTGTGGTCCAGGGTGGAAGGCAGAGGATGATGCTTCCCTTGGGCGCTGTTTCTATTTAGGTTCTTGTTTAGACACTCAGTCGTTGTGTCCGACTCTTGGCGACACTCACGGACTGTAGCCCGCCCAGTGCGCCTCTGTCCATGAGATTCTCCAGGCCAGAATACTGGAGTGGGTTACCGTTTCCCTCCTCCAAGGGACCTTCCTGATCCAGGGATTGAACTCATGTCTCCTGCATCGGCAGGCGGGTTCTTTACCACTGAGCCACCTGGGAAGCCCATATACTGTCTATTCAGGTGGTGGTAGGTAAGAATGAATGGCCAGGGGAGACTTTGAAGAAAGAGAAGACAGAGGCAGTACTGGTACCTTCAATAGCTGTAGACCTGAGGGTCTCACGTGCAGTCTCCTCTTCCCCATCTTCATCCTTCACCAATTGCCTCCTTGACTCCCCCTACCACACCACACCCTTTCTCCCCCCATCCCCAAAACAGCACAGAGGGTCAATTTGCCCTCCCCCCGGGACAGCACTGCTGTGTTCCTGCCTCAGAAACTCTAGGTATGACCAGAGACACTGCCCCCAAGCCCCTCTTGCAAACAACGAAATGCACTGGGTGAGGAACTCCAGTGGGAAGAGGGGGAGAAGCTTCTAGAAGCCTGGGCAACACAATGCTCCCACTGGGCTGACTCTCAGGGCTTGCCTTAGGATTTCTTAAGCGTGTTTGTGACCTTTCAGGCCTGAGCCACAGGGAATGAGACAAGAAATTAAGCATTATTATTAACCAGTTCAGTGTCCAATACACTATTAGTCACGAACAGCTCCATTTCTGTCTCTTTCTATTTCTTTCCTCCTAAATATCCGTTATGCTACAGCCGAAGGTTCACATCCGCTGGAGTTTTACCTCCAACACTGCTCTCTGGTCCATCCCTACACACCTGCCCCACTCCCCCCCGCCCCCGCCCCCCAACCCCTGACATGTTGAGATTGAGAAAAAGCTTGTTCATGATAAGACCTGGAGATCTGGAGTTATAAATCCTTCCAGGATGGCCACTCTATCTCCATGCTAATGCTGGTGGTGCCGCCCAAAAGAGGCTCACCCGGTTGTGACCCATCCCCTCTCACTCCCCAGAGCCCCCTGCTCCTCTTCTGCAAACATGAGACAATGAGCAAAAGGGAGTTACCTGTCTCAACAGGTGTTAGCCTGGCCTCACTTTTCTACAGGGTGATGGAGAGGTCACCTCCGGGCACCGCCCCCCCCCACCCCGGGCATTCCTGTGATTGCAAAAGCCCACCTTCGGATGTGACCCTCCCTTTGGTCCACCCATGACTTCAGCTGCAGGAGGCCAAGCCCACCTCGGTGGACTTAGAAGACCTCCCTTCAGCTGCTGAGCCCATTGGCTAGAGAGCACACAGCACCCTCGTTGTCTGGGAATGGGGAGGGGCGACTCTGGTGCTGCCACTCGGGTTTGCTCTGCCGCGCAGTCATCGTTTTTCATATTCGCATTCTCTGCTAAGTCACGAGCCCCTTGAGGGAAGAGATTGTTTCTTATTCATCCTCAAATCCCTATGCCCAGCAGACTGCACAGAACATAAATATTTAGTAAGTGACTTGGCCTAATGCTTGTCAAACTCATCACCAGCAAATATTTATTGAGGACAACTTCTATGCAGTGATTCTGCTAAGCAGTGGTGGGCATAAAGATGAATGAGACCTCATTCCCACTCTCAGGGTTTATGCTAGAGTCAGGGAGACCCAGAGGAGCTTCCCTTGCTAGGAGGTCAGAGGAAGGGGCAGGAGCTGGAACTGGGGACCCCGGGGAATCTGGCCACAAAAGTCTGCCAAAACATAAACTCACTGTGGATGCCCCCAGACCCAGATAACCATTCTCTGTGCATCTCTGTATATTTCAGAGTGGAGCTGTTCACTTACCGATGATCTACATGTCTAACTTTCCCCTTTGTGATTCTGTGACTTTGTCTCAAATAAGTGAATAAAACCTAAAAAGTAGAGTCTTTACTTGGGAAGAATTTCTCAACCATTTGGTCCTGAGAACCAAGGAAGTGAAACTTGTCCCCGAGGAACCCCACCCAGAGCCACACTTGTGAGCTGTGCCTGTAATTGTTTGGTTTGAGCTCTCTAGGGATTTTGAGGCCAGAGCTGCCACCGCCCTCTGGAGAAAGGAAGGTGGAAATGGAGGTTCCATTCTAGAGTTCAGGCTATCCCAACACAGCTCAACACCTGTGTGCTGGCCACCAAGAATAGAGAAAACAATAGTGGGGTTATAACTCCTCCTCTCGGACAGAGGACTTTATATATCCAAGAGCCTGAGAGGAAAACAAGTTAATCTCTTGGGGTCCCAGAGAGGCCAGACAATGCGAGGGCCCAATGCTGGGCCCATTGTCTCGTCAAGGGCATCTTCACTGCATGCACTGAGGGTTTAGCAGTGTTCAGGGACAGTGGGAGCACTTTCAGTGGGTGGCATTTTCCATGGGACTCTTTCAGGCTAGTGTTTCTGAAACTGTTCTACTCAAGTAACGCTAGTGGCAGAGAAGAATCAACCTCACACTTCTTCTTGGGCCTGAGGCTTTAGATCACTCAAACGGGAAATTTCTTTGACGCCCCATATTTGATCTTAAAAAATGCCTGTAACTTTTATATTTTCTATCATGACCTTTGAGGTTAAAATTACTTATCTCTGAATAAAATGGATGCTCCAAGATGAACTATGATTCTTATTGCTTCTTGGACCCCCTGACTCTCTGGCCTGTATCCCAGTTTGAGAAGAAGGATGCCTTTCAGGACATCAGACCCAGACACCTGTTCCAACCCAAAGTGGACCTCTAACACACTCGAATGGCCCACAACCTTGATCCCAAACCACTCTTCCAGGTTTTTCCTGTGTTGCCCTGTTGACACACTCCTCCAGTCTGACCCTGGGGGATCATCCCTTCATCTCTGGATTTATCCTGGTCCCTCTAGGAGAATTTGGACATATGCTGGCCAGCAACCCCATTCTTCAGATGTCTAGAGGCAATGGCTCTAAACTTTTTTGCAATCTTCACAGAGCATGCGCAGGGCCGTATGTATGAGATCCTGAGCGGGGTCGAACATAGCTCCTAAAATGGATCCTTAATGAATGCATATCTAAAAGGTTCTGGCTAGGGACTGTCCTTGCAATGGCCTTGGTAGGCTTTGCTTACCCTGATACAACTGTCCACTGTACAGGGCACTGTACAAGGAAACTAGAAATCAAGGCTGCCTGCTTACGTGACGATGCAGAAGTTAGGCGGTCTCAAGTTCCGAGTAGATTTATCATGGATTCACTATATCAACGGATTTCAACTTTCAAAAGAAGTGCCACTAATTCATTTATTCATTCATGAAGTTTCTATTCGTTCAACAGCCTTTTATAGAGAATCTACTGTGTACCAGGCACTATACAAGGTACTGGAGGGGCAGACATAAATAAGAAAAACATGGTCTGGGCCCTCTTAGAACTTGCTAGTAGTAGACAGAACGAAATGGGTCTCCAGGAAGCAAATAGAACGAGGTCAGATGGACCAAGCCCAGGGCTTTCTGCCACTGACCACTGCTGCCTTGGGTGTCACACTAACAGCATAACGATACAGTGAGACAGGCCGGAACTAAGTCAGAGTAAGGGTGAATTGCCTGCGACTATTCCTAGAAAAGTTAAAAAAACAAAATGAAATTTCTCTCTAAGTCTCCTGACCTGCCCAACTGCCTCAGAGACAATGCACCCAACCCTAAGTGTGCAAACACGCCCTAGAGTGAGGAAACTCATGGTTTCGTAAAGTCCTCTCATTAGAGCAGCCATAGGAGAAGGCAACGGCACCCCACTCCAGTACTCTTGCCTGGCAAATCCCGTGGATGGAGGAGTCTGGTGGGCTGCAGTCCATGGGGTCGCTAGGA
Organism: Bos indicus x Bos taurus; assembly: GCF_003369695.1. Lineage (NCBI taxonomy): Eukaryota > Metazoa > Chordata > Mammalia > Artiodactyla > Bovidae > Bos > Bos indicus x Bos taurus. The sequence goes on from NC_040094.1 coordinate 15,017,894, forward strand.
GTCGGACACGACTGAGCGACTTCACTTTGACTTTTCACTTTCACACATTGGAGAAGGAAATGGCAGCCCACTCCGGTATTCTTGCCTGGACGATCCCAGGGACCAGGGAGCCTGGTGGGCTGCTGTCTATGGGGTCACACAGAGTCGGACATGACTGAATTGACTTAGCAGCAGCAGCAGAGCAGCCACGTGAATTGGCACCAGGCTCTCCTCCATGTCACAGACACAGACCCCAAGGCCTTGGAGAAGGGACACAGCCTATGGAAGCCCCCTTGGCCAAGTTAGGCCTGGGATGGGGTTTACACGGGGAGGGGAGTGAGGGCAGAGTGGGGCCTAATTGTGACTCTTGACTCTACTGAATAGCGGGGGGCTGGAAACTCCCATAACTCGCCAGACAGATGCCCATAGTTCCGGAGACTCTAACCACAGACGCTTATCTTTTCTCCTTAGGATCTGTTCTGGTCTGATGGCACTCATCCTGAAAGCTCTAAACTCTAGAACTCGGCCAAGAGCTGGTGGACAATGGAAACCCGGGCTTTGGAATCCATCTAAACAACCCCGCAGCCTGTCTCCTCCTCCCTGAAGACTGACCAGTGACCCCTGAACCCCTGGATTGTTCATAAGAAATCTAGTGTAGCCTTGGCAGCTGCTTGGATTGCCACCCTTTTCACCCTTCAGCACTAGATTCTCTGCATCTTAGCCTGCACACAATTCAACCAAATCCAGAGTCAGTTAGGTTGTATAGCTAATCATGTGTAGAGTCACCTTCTTATGACATTAAGACCTCCAGGGGAGCCACTGAAAAGTCTTGTGAGGTCTGCTAATTCCCCTGCGAGTGAGGAATGTGTTTATTCTTCCAAGGGGCAAAGATCCCCCACTCAAAGTGACGCTGCCACATTGTGTAACCAGGAACACAGGTTGTTGCTGATGTAAATACATGGCCTGGGACAGACCTGCCAGGAGCCCAGGCTCCTTTTCCCAAAGGTGTTTCTAATGAATGGTTGTGCCCAGTGAAGCAATTTCCTGCCTTGTAAATTTCTGCCCAGCAAACCACATCTCCTATCTAGCACTGCCTGGCTCTGGGTCATAAAACAATTCCCCAGAGACCAATCAGAGCCTGACCAGGAGTCCTTGAGTAACAGGAAAATTACCCTCCACCTGCAGACATAATGACACTCTACAAGCTAGTGGCTTTGCAGTTTCTGAACGTAAACATCACATGCCTTACCCCATGCCTCCGCTCTGCTCATCTGAGATGTGGGGCCCACGTATCTGATTCTCAGGCCTTAGTTCACTTCTCAGAGGCACTGGCTGGCTAGTGACCCATTACCTTGACCCAAGAACCTACAGCCTGGAGAACATATTTCACTGTGTCAGATCACGATTTGCAGAGCCAGGGCAAGAGAATTTCAGGCAGGGGGGTCTTGGGCACACAGAAAACAAGTTTTGGGCTGAGACCATACTGGAATTGATCTGGACTTTCTTTTTGCATTTTGTAGGCCGTAGGTCTGAACTGTCTTCCCACCCCCTCCACCACCTGCCTGGTGAACTGACATTCATTATGACGCAGTTCAAGTGTCCTCCAGGGAAACGTCTCTGATTTCCACCCAAACAAGATTTCTTCCACTGTCCTACCACTCTATCTTCTAACACTGACATAGCACATTGGTCATGATAACTTGCTAATTTTTCTGTCTCCCCAGTCAGGCAGGCAATTCCTTCAAGACATCTTGGAATATGCAGTACCCACCACTGTGCCCAGCTCAAGTCAGTGTGCAAAAGACATTTGTTGGATGAATGAGTGAATGGGCATCTATTGTGTATCTCTCTGTTGCACTTAAGAGGCTTTGTATATAGAGCATGTACAAAGAATATTGTCAAAGGTATGAAGCTCTGGGTTAAGCCAGTAAAGAGAGGCATAATCTTCTGTCCTTGAGAAGTCTTCAATATGGTTATATTTCTTTGGGTGATAGGAATATTTGCCAAAGGTATAGAGATCAGAGGGCTTCTAGGTGGTGCTAGTGGTAAAGAACCCACCTGCTAATGCAAGAGAATTGGGTTCAATCCCTGGGTTGGGAAGATTCCCTGGAGGAGGGCATGGCAACCCACTCCAGTATTCTTGCTTGGAGAATCCCATGGACAGAGGAGCCTGGCGGGGTATAGTCCAAAGAGTCAGAAATGGACATGACTGAAGCGACTTGGCACACATGCGTGAGAGAGCAGACTCACAGGTAGACAGAAGTGGTTTGTTTTGGTTGTTGGTTTTCTTTTTTGAGTGTCAGCTCAGAAGCCAGAGTGGGTTCCACGCTGGTCTGTTGCTGCTAAGTCGCTTCAGTCGTGTCCAACTCTGTGCGACCCCATAGACGGCAGCCCACCAGGATCCCCCATCCCTGGGATCCTCCAGGCAAGAACACTGGAGTGGGTTGCCATTTCCTTCTCCAATGCATGAAAGTGAAAAGTGAAAGTGAAGTCGCTCAGTCGTGTCCGACTCCTAGCAACCGCATGGACTGCAGCCTACCAGGCTCCTCCATCCATGGGATTTGCCAGGCAAGAGTACTGGAGTGGGGTGCCATCGCCTTCTCCTCCAAGCTGGTCTAACTAACCCTAATACTGAACTGGCCATAAGACATTACCTAGGACCTCTGTTTTCATCTCTTTCCTTTCTCGTGGCCCCCATTTATAACAGTAATAACAATGACTTGCTCCTTCTTTTGAAGCTTGGGAGGCCCAGACAGAGGTGGTGGTAGGTATACGCTGGGGTCATTTTCCAGGCATACAACTAGTAAACTCTATGACATAGATACACACATGCATTCACTCAAAAAATGTTTACTGAGCGCCTAATGCATACCAGGTATTAGATGTTGGGGACAAAACAGTGAATAAAACTTTTAAGTCCCCACTCTCACAGAACTTACACTTCAGTTAGGGGCAGGCATTCAGTGACGATGGGGATGGGGATCATCGTGTTCTCTCTCACATTGTCCAGAAAGACTGGATGCAAATAACTAACATTTAGTGCAGACTTTCTCATGTACCAGGTAAAGGACTTGATCCACCTTGTATCTCATTTAATCCCTACAACAACCCCATTTTCAGATAATACAACAGGTTCAGAGAAGTTAAGCACCCTTCCCCAGCTTACACAGCTGGTAAGTGGTAGAGCCAGGATTTGAACTTCAGTTTGCCTGACTCGCCCAGCCTGAGCTCCTCATCACGACTCTGTATGGCAGAAGTAAATATTTACCAGCTGAACAAAGGGCTGGATGAATGGTTAACCATCACGACAGTAGCGGCCTGTTGTTTTGCTTCCATGATACAAACGTGAGCACCATGTTTTAAGTTTTTCATTTACTAATTGTGTCAAGCTTTTCCAAAGTGTGCCTCCACAGAAGGTAGATTTCATAAAGATGAACAAACAAGTATCTTTCTCCTCCTCATCTGTATTTCCTGGGGAAGGCAAGCAATTTTACAAAAATAATCGTGAGTTATCATTGACGAAGCCGTGCCAAAGAAACAAGCACCTTCAGTTTTCTTTCCTGGGTTTGTGGTAAAGTCTGTATTAGACTGTGCGTGTGAGTGTGTGCACCTGTGTGCACACACGTGCCTCGTGGCTCAGCTGTGTCTGACTCTCTGTGGCCCGTCATGGACGGCAGCCTGCCAGGCTTCTCTGTCCATGGAATTTTCATTCAAGAATATTGGGGCGGGTTGCCATTTCCTACTCCAGGGGATCTTCCCGAGCCAGGGATCGAACCTGTATCTCCTGCATTGGCAGGCAGATTCTTTAACCACTGAGCCACCTGGGCAGCCCATTAGGCTGTATAACAACCCACCCAAAATATCAGGTCTGAATCTTTGGGAGCCATCAAGGACTGTCAAGGACTCTTTTCCTTAAAGGTGAAGAGTCTTGGCAGATGTGATGAAGGAAGAATATCCTGGATAGTCTGGGTGGGCCCTACACATGATGCCATGCATCCTTAGAGGGAGGAGGAAGAGGGAGACTTGACCACAGGAGAGAGGACAGTGTGACCAGGGAGGCAGGGACTGGAGTGACGTGGCCGTTAAGTCAGGGACCCGGGAGGCTGCTAGAGCTGCAGGAGGCAAGGCAGATTCTCCTCTATAACCTCTGGAAGGAGTTGGCCCTGCTAACACCTGGCTTGGGCGTGATGACACTGATTTTGGACTTCCAGCCCCAGACTGTCAGAGTATATATTTCTGGTGGTTTAAGCCCCTGAGCGTGTGGTCATTTGTTAGAGCAGCCACAGGAAACTAATACAGTTCTTCTAGAGAAGGAGACAGCAGGGAGAACAAATTTTTGACCACCAGTGTAGGTGATTCAGAATTACGCTCTCTTTTAAAATTAAAAAATATGAGGTTGGCCAAAAAGTTCGTTTGGGTTTTTCATAACATCTTATGGAAAAACTCAAGTGAATATTTGGTCAACCCAATAGATTTACCACATGATCCAGCAATCTCTCTCCTGGGCGTATATCTAGATGAAACTCTAATCCAAACAGATCCATGAATCCCTCTGTTCATAAAAGCACTATTCACAATAGCCAAGACATGGAAGCAACCTAAATGTCTATCAACAGATGAATGGATAAAGAAGATGTGGTGCCTACGTATGATGGAATACTATTCAGCCATAAAAAAGAATGAAATAATGCCATTTGCAGTAGCATGGATGCCACTAGAGGTAAGTGAAGTAAGTTAGAAAGAGAAAGACAAATACTGCGTGATATCACTTGTATATGGAATCTAAAATACAACAGAGTACTTCCCTGATGGCTCAGTGGTAAACAATCTGCCTGTCAGTGTAGGAGACAGGGGTTTGATCCCCGGTCCGGAAAGATGCCACATGCCGTGGAGGGACTAAACCCACGTGCCATGACTGTTGAGCCTGGGTTCTAGAGCCTGGGAGCCTGGGCTAGCGTGCAGCAATGACCAAAGCCTGAATACTCTAGAGCCTGTGGTCCACAGCAAGGGAAGCCGCCAGAGTGAGAAGCCTGCGCGTTGCAAAGAGAGAGTAGCCCCCAGTCTCTGCAACTAGAGGAAGCCGGCACACAGCAACAAAGGCCCAGTGCAGTCAGAAGTACGTCAATGAATAACTTAAATACGACACAAATGAAGCAGATGCAGACTCATGGACACAGAGAACAGGCTTGTGGTTGCCAAGGGGGATGGGGTCGGGGGAGCGGTGGAGTGGAAGGTTAGAGCTAGCAGATGTAAGCTATTATATGTGGAAGAGGCAACAAGATCTACTGTGTAGCACAGGGAACTGTAGCCAGCAACCTGTGATAGACTGTAACAGAAAAGAATATAAAACCGGAATCCCTTGGCTATACAACAGAAATGAACAGAACGTGGTAAATCAACCACACTTCAATTAAAACAAACAAACATGCATTCTGTTGCTAGTCAAGATGCCTCCAAAAATCCCTGTCTTGGAAAGCAAGGGGATCCCCCTACCAAAATGGCCCCACCTCCTTCCCCACCCCTGCCTCCTTCTCTCAGCTTTGTGTTGCTTTTCATCACCTATCAATCAGTATCTGGCATATTGTATACTTTGCTTATTTCGTTATTGTTGGCTCCCTCCCAGTTGACTGTAAGCCCCATGGGAAGAGAAACATTTTTTAAACTGCTTTTCTCTCCATGCCCAGAAAAGTACGTAGCATGTAGTAAGCACTCAATAAATGTTTCTTGGATGAATATCAGATGTCAGGTTACCGTCACCTGGCGAGCCCTGACATCACAGCATGCCGTGCTACCCAGATGCTTCCTAAAGTGCCAGTTTACAAAATGCCTGACACAGAGTCTCTGTCCAGGTAATCCTGCTTTCTGTAGCATCGATTTCTATTTCCTGCTTTGTTCAGGCCCCAGACCTTGGAATCCTCTTTGATGTCACATAAAAACTATCAGAAAATTCTAGTGCCTGCAGATCCTCTCCCTTTAAAACCATATCCACAATCAGACAGGCTCTCCTCCCCTCCACCACCAGCCCCTGGTATCAGGCTCCAGTGATGCAATGACTTCCTGAGGGTCTCCTTGCTGCACTCTTGGGCCTTCCCTACAACTCAGCAGCCAGGGGGATCCTTTTAAAGCATAAGCCAGGGACTTCTCTGGTGGTCCAGTGGTTAAGACGCTGCGCTTCTAATGCAGGGGGCCCGGGGTTTGATCCCTAGTCAGGAAACTAGATTCTGCATGTTGCAACTAAGAGCCCACATGTGGCAATGAAGATACGGCACAGGCAAAAAAAAAAAAAAAAGCAAAACAGCATCAGACAGATCTTGCCCCTGCTCTGCTCACAACTTCCTAATGGCCTCCAGCTCCCTCAGAATAAAAGTCCTTCCAGTAGCTTATAGCAGTCCTTACAAAGATGACAAACTCCTTGTCGTTGGTCATCACCCGCAGCCAGCACTCTGCTCACACCCTGACCCCCACGCTCCCTCTCACTCAGCTCTGCAGCTGCTCCGGTCTCCCTGCTGCACTGTTCATAGATCACGTGGCGTGACCACACACACGTGCGCATGCTCATTGCCTGCCTCCCTAACCAGAGTGTGGCGCTTGCAAGCGGAAATGAACTTTCATCTATTTGATTCATTGTTGTATTCTCGGGGTCTAGAACAATGGTGCCTAGCACACAGTAGATGTATTTCTTTTCTTTTCTTTTTTTTTTTTTCTGTTCTTTGGCCATGTAGCATGTGGGATCTTAATGCCCCAACCAGGGATTGAACCCGCGTTCTCTGCATTGCAACTGCAGAGTATTAACCCCTGGACTATCAGGGAAGTCCCAGTAAGTATTTCTTGAATAAACAAATGAGAAATATTATTTTGGACTAGATGATGTTTCCAAAAGCAAAGGGATACACAGAGGCTTTATAATGGCTTAGGAAATCAGGCATGCTTTCCTTAGAGTATGATTTTTTTTTTTTTTTGTCTTTTAAAAAACCAACTTTATCTTTTTATCCCTTTCATAATTAATTGGAAATCATTTAATATAATTGCTTTATTAAGGATGTCTGAACAATAGAGCACAGGAAGGAAACCAGCCTTTGGAGGATATCCCAGTACATATCTAGTGAGACAATTAAGTGTGTGGAAACTGCAAAGAAATTTTGGGTGGTCTGTTGGCATACACATACATATACAGACTGCAAAAAATCTGCTTTGATGATTTCTGCTTTTGATGCCATTCCCCTCATGTTTGCTCTGCTCATTTTTCCTTAGAAAGTGGGGAACTGCCTGCAATGCAGGAGACCTGGGTTCGATCCCTGGGTTGGGAAGATCCCCTGGAGAAGGAAAGGCTGCTGCTGCTGCTAAGTCACTTCAGTCATGTCCAACTCTGTGTGACCCCATAGATAGCAGCCCACCAGGCTCCCCCGTCCCTGGGATTCTCCAGGCAAGAACACTGGCCAGTATTCTGGCCTGGGGATTTCCATGGTGTGTACAGTCCATGGGGTTGCAAAGAGTCAGACATGACTGAGCGACTTTGAAAAGAAAGGGAAAAAACTGGTCATCCAGGCATGTGTGAAGGTCTGCATACCCCAAAGATTCATTAATAAAATACTGTCATGTTATAAATCTTATCTGACAATCTAGTATTTACCCAGCTGGAATGACCTCTGTATGAAAGAGAGAGACAGACAGACTAAAACAGAGAGAGGTAGAGAGGAGGAGGGAAGGAGGGAGACAGGGAGGGGCTTTATAGACATTTTATTTAGCTGATTGCAACTTCTTGTAAATACTCAGTCTGTTTGAAACAACTGGGAAGTGTTTAAAGTATTTTAAAAAACATGGATTTGTCACTGTGTGGCAAATCCTCTGTGTGGTCCATTATTGGCGATCTGTTCAGAACAGATTTCAGTGGCGTTTATTTGAATTACTTCCTCATTCATAGGGGACACCTCAGCTCTGACTGTCCTTGGGAGGAAGTTCACTCCTGCCTCTTCCTGACCCACTGTTCCTAGATCCCTGTATTTCCCATCACCACCCCACCACCACCAACGCCCTCAACCTTTAGGAGCTTATAGCCAGCTTTAGTCCTAGCTTCCTGGCTCTCTGTCGTCTCCTCCCGATCATCCCCACCTTTTACCTTCTTCTTCCCCTAAAGAGACAGACTCCCCAGTCAAGCCTGCCCTCTCTCTCCTCAGACCTCTTCTCCCTGACTCATCCTTGGTTCTCTGCTTGGTTGGTCATGTACCATAGACATGAGCAAAATCATTTCACCAATTATTGGCAGTTTTATTTACCAAACATTACATTTGTGATGAGCGTATCTGGAAAGATCAACCAGGTCCAGAAGAATATATGAGAAGGCACTCTGGAATTGACATTTATAACCTTATTGCTACTTCTATCTTGGGTATGCCTTTAGAAAAGGTATATGGATTCATTACATATTCTAATGTATTATCTATAGATTATAAGATAAAGTCAAGCATGTATCTGCTGATACTTTTTAAGTTGACCTGTCTTTATACTTAAAAATGTCTGTTAATAGTAGGCTTCCCTGGTGGCTCAGATGGTAAAGAATCTGCCTGCAGTACAGGAGACCTGTGTTTGATCTCTGGTTGGGAAGATCCCCTGGAGAAGGAAATGGCAACCCACTCCAGTATCCTTGCCTGGAGAATTCCATGGACAGAGGAGCTTGGCGGGCTTCAGCACATGGGGTCACAAGGAGCTGGAGAGAACTGAGCGACTATCACTCACTCTGGGATGAGAGAATAGTTAACACACAGTATTCACGAGGTACCAGGCCCACGTCCAAGCACTTAACAAGCATGAACTCATTTACTCAACAATCCTATACAGTAGGTACTACTACAATCACCCAATTTTCCGTAGGAGGACAATGAGGACGGGGTTAAGTGGTGATGCTGGAGATCCTAATCAAGGCATTCTGGCTTCAAAAAGAACATCAAAAACCTTCCCCCCAACCCAGAGCTCAGATTCCCTGGCTGTCTAGACTGTGTTCTTATCCACCTGAATCCAGTAGTTAACACTCTAGCTCTCTCTGCTTTTGGGGGAAATAATTCACTGGTATGGACCATTCAAATCCACTGTCAGGCAGGTTTCCATGACTGATTTCATTGCTTATCCACAATGTGAAACTTAAATCTGCCTTCCCCAGAGCTCACCCAAGAAACCACAGCAGGTCACAGTGAAAACAGAATTGTCTATTAGCCTGAGCTCAGGGTGTAAAGAGATCTTCTGAAAATGTTAGTCCATAAGGAACTGATCCTTTGGCTCCTGGCTCCCCCAGATAATATTATTTAGGCTAAAGCATTCAAGAGAAAATTTATGGTTGAGTTGAAAAGGGTTGGGGCCTCGGCCAAGTACCATGTGAAAAAAGAGGCCAAGATTTGCTGTCTCTGGTTGAGACAGCATTTGAGACTCCTGGATCACTAAGAACTGCATCTCCCACTATACCGGGATTTTGAAAAACCTGTTGCTTGGGGTAGGAATTCCCAAGCGACTGGTCCATACAGGAAGAAGGCATGGGGGGCTTTAGTTGCAGATGAATCTTTGGAGGGGGTAATGCCCACCTGAGTCCATGCACAGTGGGCCTCCTTGCCACTCTTAGAGTCAGTGAGAAGAGAGATTGGCTTTAGAAGGGAGTGCTCTCAGCTACCAGGGTCACCTTGTATGAGTCTTGGTCCACATAGGGTCTAGTTAAGAAAAATTCCTAGAGATTTCCACCCCTCCCCAAGTCCTCCACACTCCCGGATGACTTCTTGAGTGATTAAGACCTCCTGGGTTTTCAGGATTATTACAATAACACAATGTAATAGATATAAAATCTACCAAATGCAGATACTTACTGCTCCAAAAACAATGTGAATTCAAACATAGGGCTCCAGTTGAGGCTGGAATTCAAGACCTATATTCCCTTCCTCTTCCTGAACTCACAGGAGCCAACGAATAAGCCATCTCCACCAGAGTCAGCAAATCCTGGCCTCTCTTGACACAAGGTGCTCGGCTTTGGCCCCGGCCCTTTCCAACCCATCCGTGAATTTTCTCTCGACCACTTTAGCCCAAATAACATTGTCTGGAGGGGAGCAAGGAGCCAAAAGAGGTCAGCATTTCTAACAGTCTCCATCCCTACCCTGGGCTCTCAGTACCTTTGCCAGGCTCACTAAGAACTGCATCTTCTACTACTTTGAGATTTTGAAAAATCTGTTGCTTGGGACCTCTTCAGCATGACGCCCTCCCTTGCAGCCAGCTTGGGAACTGCTCTGTCTAGAAGCCAGAAACCACAGGCTGGTAAGTCTGTGCTGGAGACGGCAAGGAGGAAAGGTCCAGCCTCTCTCTTCCTAGAGTCAACGCTGGATTATTTGTGGCAAAGCGCCTGCTAGAGAGTGTTTAGTCCTCTGGCTTTTCACCTTTTGGACTATTTGTCTTCAATACTATCCTTACCGGAGGCAAGAACCCGGGCAGGAGGTGATACCCACAGGAGCCATTCTCCTGACTACAGCCCCATGGGAGGGAAGAAAGGTTGGAGTTCACGCTTACAATGAAGCTGACAATGTTACCCACGGTGATTCCACGTTTCCTACTTTTTCCTCTGTTCCTGTGACCAACAGTCACCAAGAGTTGGCTCCAAGTCTACTCCGATGAGTCACAGAAAGACAAAGTATTGGAGTCTGACTGGGGGAAAAAACATTTCTTACCTTAGCAATAAGGCTGGCCGAAGACAATGGGACATGTAGCAGCGAGCCCCGTGGAGTAAGTGGAAAATTCCAAGAAGACCAGGGGCCAGGGGTTCTTGGAGAAACCAAGGCAGGGAAAGCATCAGAGGTAGAAATATGAGACTCTGGGCCATGATAAAATAAATTGTTTTAATGGGAGGTTTTCTGAAAGGGCAACTTTTTCTTGTGCTATCAAACAGCCAGCGTCCCTGCCTTGGGGTTTCCTGGGGCTGTCCTGGCTGGCCCCCCAACCCTTCCGGAAGCTAAGACACTACTCTGACTCTCTGTTCAGCCCTTCTAGGGACCCAGAGGTGTGTCTTAACATCAGGAGATCAGAGTGAGCTGGCAGTCAGTCCAAAATACACAGTCTCTGTGTGTGTCCAGGGCCGAGGAAGCGGGTCAAGGGCTTCACTGCTGCCTTGGGTATTTCTCCGTGGGGGAAGAGAGAGGGGGCGAATCACTTTGAAAATTCAACTCTGACCTTTACAGAGAAAATCGATAGACACTTTAGTATTATATACAGGGCAGAGGGGAGAGGAAGTAGAGGGGGGAAATTGCACTTAATTACAGTAGTTTATAGTTTACACCCATTGGACAAATTTACTTCTTTAAAAGAAATCTCCAGATCAGCCGGGATGGGGGGCGGGACAGGGGGAGGTGGCTGATATTTACATTGTGTTTGGCTCAGTTCAATAGCACGTGTCCTCCTCTTCTCATTTCAGTAACAGATTCAAGTTTTCACTTCAGTTTGTTCGATGAAAGAGAGCGATGTAGACGCTACGGCTTTCTCTCTTCCTCTTCCGCCGCTTCTTTGTCCCCTGCCTCTAGGACAGACCAGACTTCTTGGGAGAAGCATCGTGACAATACTGCATAGAAGGGGCTGCGCCTGTCAGAGCCAGTGTCCGAGGCGCCGGCAGGACAGCAGGTGAGCAGGGACCTCTCGCAGGTGCTGCATGTCGGGTCACTGCGCTTCTCCATGACAGCTGCCCAGAGGGTGATGATGTGGAAAATAAGGGTCCTTGTTGCTGTGCACAAAGTAAGTGATGTGTGGGCATCACCAGGCTTGGAGAGGACACTGCAGAGAGAGAGGAGAGACAGCTCAGCTGTGCACCTCTGGTGGGGACCTGGGCCCTTAGCGTCTGGCTTCTCTGGGGGAGCTGAGACCCAACTCCACCAGCAAAGAGCTGGAGGCTGGAGGTGTAGGGACCCCGTGCCCTCAGAGTCCTGCAGGGCTGGTCCTGAAACACGCTCCCTTTAGGAAAATCTAGGAGCCGGCCATTCCTAGAAGAGAGAAGTGAATTGCCAATTGCCTTGAAATAGTCATAACTTGCCGACCTTTATGCTGAAATGGGACTCCTCTTCCTGTGAGAGTGCGTTTTATAAATTGCTCAGTTTGGTGGCAATGACAGCTGGATGGGGAGCTTTTGCTTTTGAAGGAAGTAAGGGTCTCATCCTAAGAAAATCTAAGAGCAGGGGTCCCCCAGATCCCTTCCCAAACGGAGTAGCAGAGATCCTGTTAAAAGGTAGATTCTGACTCAGTGGGCCGGGGGTGGGCCTAAGAACCTGCATTTCTAATCAGCTCCCAGGTTGGGCTGATGCTGCTGATCTGTGCCGAGCCCCAAGGCCACAGAGCACAAGAGAAAATCACCACATACTAACGCTCCATCAGGAAGAAGTGTGGGAAATTGCAAAGTGCTTTCTATAATGCTTGCTACTATCAAGACAAGAAATCAGAAAACTGGGATCCAAGGGCTAAAGGCCTTTGAGACCAGGCTTCTGGGTGGGTTGGGGCAGGAGACCCAGCATGGAGGAGTCCCTGAGAAGAGCCAGACCCCCACGTGGGGCAGCCTCCGCTCCCAGAGCCGTGGGCCTCACTCATCTCAACTGTCATGCAAGATCACAGCTCGCGTTTTCCTTCCGGGGAGTCCCTTTTCCCCGGCTTTGCTTCTCTTCCTTCCCTTTCCCCTTTGTTGTCATCTCAGAGGAAGGTTCTGCCCTTTGACTTAACGGTTCGTTTTCTCAAGACTCCCCCTCAAACATTCCCCCTTCCACACAAAGACACAGAAACAGCCACAGCCACACACAACGTGTTCACATATCTATCACACTGTTAAAGGCCTCTTATCCCACTATTATTCCATTAACCAGTTCTCCCAGCCATAGCCTTGTATGGGGCTGCTATTATGTCCATTTTACAGATTGCGAAAGCAAGGTCAAAGAGAGTCCAGGAATTGCCCAAGGTTTCAGAATTAGGAGAGTGTGGGGCCAGAGATTCAAACCAGTTCTGGGAGACCTCCCAGACAGTGTTCTTTACATTACATTGAGGTTAAGAGCCTTCTATTAGCTTTGTTGTTGTTGTTTTTTTTTATATTTATTTATTTGGCTGCGCCAGGTCTCAGCTACAGCATATGAACTCTTAGTTGCAGCATGTGGGATCTAGTTCTCTGACCAGGGATAAACCCGGGCCCCTGGCCTTGGGGGTGTGGAGTCTTAGCCACTGGACCACTAGGGAAGTCCCTACGAGCTTTGCTCTTGTTCAAACTCCTTTCTCTGGGCCTTGGTTTCCCCACCTTTATGATGAAGGTTGTTGGGGGATTAGATGGGCTGCTAGGCGTGCCGTCCTCCCCGTGGTGCTGGTACAACTGTCCTTGTTAAGCTGCCCGGGGTGCCCTGGTCTGGGCTGCTCCCCGTGCCCCCGCCCCCGCCACCCCCCAGAGCTCCTCAGAGCGGGGCTGAGTGGTGCGTCCATGTGTGGAGACAGGTTTCTGGCCCTTCTGCATTCTTGAGCCCCTGGGCAGGGTCCTCTGATATCTTTTGCCTCCTCTTCCTCCCTCCACCCACCCCTGCTCTCTCCAGTCTCTTTACTCCTCACTATCAAGCTTTTTCCAATTTTCAGATTTCAGGTGGAGGAGAGAGAAAACGGCTTGTGACCTTGCAGGTTTCAATGGAAGAGCAAACACCAAGAACAGATAAGCAGACGCCAGCGAGATTCTATGACCTGTCATTAGGGATGGGCTTCCCAGCTATCAAATGTTTGCTCACATAATAAAATGGTGGCAGAGCCCTAAATGTTGTCAAAGGAACTAGAGTTATTTGCCCCCTTCAGAGTCTAAACACAAACATCTGATAAGGGGCGCGCTGGGTTCCCTCAGAACTGAGGCCCGGCTCAGCCAGCCCCGCGGGGACCCTGCCTGGGGGTCCCCGAGTGACTACAGAGCCCTCCGTCTGGAGGGTGGGGCAGCTGGAGGATTCTTAAGGACGTCCTCACCCTAAGAAGATCTGATCCATAATGGGAAGAGCTGACATTTACTGAGGTCCTACTGTGTGCCAGGCTGCATTGCTAAGGAAAGCCTTGATACGCATCATTCCATAGAATTCTCACATCACGCCTTTGAATCGTCATTCATTCATTTAACATGGTTTTGTGGGCCTTCCCTATGCTCAGCACATTCGCAGGCACTGGGCATGCAGCTGTGAATGGGACTCTGTCCCCACCTGCACTGAGCTGACATTTTAGTGAGAGTTTTGAACAATGAACGAGTTAAGAAATGCATCACATAAAAATTCAGAAGGAGATGAATACTCTCGAAAGATAAGCATGATAAAAGTCACAATGGCTAGAGGGAAGGGGGAAGAAATTATGCAGGGGGGTCGGGAGGTGATCCCCCCATTCTCTGAGGTTTGAGCTAGATGCAACGAGCATATGCAAAGATGCACTCTAAAGTATACTCCAGCAGAAGGTGTCGCAGGAGGAGAAGTCCTGCGGTGGGAGCCCTCCAGCTCTGGTGTGGCTGAAGCCGACGGACAGAGGAAGGAGAGGCTTCAGTCTGACCACATAGGGTCTTGGAAGTCTCTGCTTCAATCTGGTTACAGCCAGAAGCTAGTGGAGACTTTTGACAGGGGCGGGGGGAGTGACATGATGGATTTTCCTTTCTCAGAGACCACTCTGGCTGCTGAGTGGTGAACAGAGCACACCCATCCCTGTGGGGCAAGAATGGGAAGTTAGGGGCTGCTACAGGAGCACAAGACTAATGGGGTGGGTAAGAAGCAGTCAGGTAGAGGATACATTTTAAAGGACCGTTAGCAGACCTCGTTGATGGACGGGATGTGGAATGCGGGGTGTGAAATGATCACAGGTAATCTCAGGGGTCTCACCTGAACAACTGATGGCGTTTTTGGAAATGGACAAGCCCAAGCAGAAAGCAATTTCGGTCAGGAGACACTGGGGCAAAATGAAGAGCTGCTGTGTTAGGCAGATTTGATCTGAGATGCTGGTGAGGTATATTAGGCGTGCACCGGTACTTGCCAAAGAGGCACTGGGTCTGTGAATGTGCCCTGAAGGGAGAGGTCAGTACTGGAGATGGAATGATAAGACCCATGGTCGTGTACACCTGACCCAAATTCACGCGGCTGGAGATCACCCAGGAATAAACATGGAGGAGAAAAGGCCAAAGAATGAGTCCCAGAGCCCCTCAACTAGTAAATGTTGCAAAGATGAGCTGGCAGCCAAGGAAATGAGGAGTGGCCAGTGCCATAGGAGGAGAACCAGGAACAGGTAGTGTCCTAAGACTCAAGAGAGAAAAAGAGGGAGTGATCGGCTACGTCAGAGATAGAGATTGAGAAGTAACTGCTGGATCTGGCAATGCGGAGATATTAGTGAACTGGGCAAGAGGGGTTTCAGGAATGTGGGGACAAAAGCCAGTCTGCAATGCTCTCAAGAGAGAACTATGGGGGCGTACAGGTCTCCGTACACCCCCCACCCCAGGTATATACAATAGAATACTGCTGCTGCTGCTGCTAAGTCGCTTCAGTCTATGCAGCCATAAAAAAGAATGAAATTTCACATTTGCAACAGCATAGATGGATTAGGAGGGCATCATGCTTTAGTGAAATAAGTCAGACAGTGAAAGACAAATACTATATGGTGTCACTACATGTGGAATTTAAAAAATACAACAAATTAGTGACGATAATAGAAAAGAGACAGACTCACAGATATGGAGAACAGACCAGTGGTTACCACTGGGGAGAGGGAAGAGGGGTGGGACAAGAGAGGAAATTGAGAGGTACAAACTACTATGAATAAAATAAATAACCCGCGAGGATCTAATGTGCAGCATGGATACTGGAATATAGCCAATATCGTATAACCATAAATGAAGACTAATCTTTAAAAATTGTGAAGTGCTATGCTGAAACTCAGAGAATAAAGCAACTATACCTCAGTAAAAATAAGAAAATAAAAAGAATTGGGGATGAGGAGGTGGAGACAGTGAATACAGATGATTGTTAATAATCTATTAAGGTAGATTCATGATAGCTCTATTCATTACAAGTAATGATTATACTTACAGTGTTTTAGATGAGGGAACTGAGGCTTAGAGAGATTTTAAATGACTTGCCCAGGATGTCTCAACAGAAAACCCACTATGTAAGATTACTGCCTTTTATCTTCTGAGTGGGACACCAGGGGGAAATAAATGCCCCTTACCATTTAAAATCCTCCTTCCGAAGCTCGAGAGACACCCAAGGTTACCCTCAGGGAAAGCCAAGGTTGACCCAGCTGCCACAGACTGGGTGTTCCCAGCCAAGCACTGAGCTGAGTGTTTTACAAGTTTTATTGCATTTTGCCCTTTCAATGATCCCACAAAGGAGAAATCGTTATCTTCATGTTACAGGTAAGGAAACTGAAGTTCAGAGAGGCTGGACCTTTGCCTTTGGTCACATAGGTAGAAAGTGGCAGAAGCTGGGGACGGGGTCTGTCTAACCCCTACACTGGCTCTTTACCATCAAGCCCACACTGCCTCACCACTGGGGGGTGGGGGGAAGGTCGGGAGCGCGTGGGAAAGGGGTAGGAGGGGGTGGTGGGGTGGGTGCAGCTTCAGGGGATTTATGATGAGCCTGCCCACCTCCTTCTCATCAGCACCCCTGATGGGTGACTGCTCTGGGCAGAGGGTGGGGTCGGGGGAGGGGGGTGGTGGTCCTCTCCTGACCTCTCTCTATATAAACTAGGAAGTGGAGCGGTGGGTAGAGTTGTGGAAACAGGAGTCTGCTCACAGCCTGCCCACACTTGTTTTAGCCAAGGCTGGTGCTTGCTGTGGTCTGGTTTCCAGGCTAGAGGGCTGTTGTTTTTGCAGGAAGCTCAGGCAGAGACCCACTTAGATGGTAACTCGCCAGGACTCTTTGGGGGGTGGGGGAGCTGGTGACAGGAGACAGGCTCTGGAAAGGACAGAGGGCAGTAGCTGCCAAGGATTCCCAGCAAGAAAGTTCCAGCCTGAGGTTTCTGAAACATGATCCACAAGGTCTTGCGGCATGCCTGTCCTGACGGTGGAAAACACTGGGAGACAAGGTCAAATCCTGGCTTTAGCCTCAGGCCGGCATAACCTTGAGTCATTTTTATAAGCACTTTAAAAATGGATCTTAGAAGGTGAGTGTTGTCGAGTGGATTTGGAGTGAGAAGAACCAAAGTCTGGAACTCTAGCTCCAGATTTACCATCCTGTATGCTTAGCCAGATTCCACCCCATCTTTGAATCTCCATTTTTGGCTCTGTAAATTAGGCATAAAAATTTCTACCTTGCAGGAGGGTTAGCCAGGAAAGGTAAGATGGAAAATCACCTGGAGTCCTACATGGCAAATGGGAGGTACTCAAAAAAAAATGTTAGATTTGAATGTATTCATTCATTCACTCATTCATTCACTCACTCATTCATATTTACTGAATATCTACTAAAGGCCAGGCATTTGGCCACACACAAAGGGCTTGGGTGCTTTGAAAGGCCTGAACTACTGGCTTTTTTTCCTGGGAGGTGGGTGAAAGGGCATCCTTGTGTAGCAGGAGAGTGGGAAGCAGGGATCTGGAGCCCCGGCCCAGAAGGCAGGATGTGCCAGAGAAATGGTCCCAACCCTGAGACATGTTATTGTCAGAACCTCCTTTGACCACGTGCAGACCAAGCAGTGAGTTCAATCCTGAAGGACCTAACGGAAGGTGTCTTCTAGGGGATCACAGACAGAAAGGGGTAGGAACAGGAAGGAAGCTGTCACTTCGAGCATATGACTCAGTACCAGGCATGATCTTCAGGCACTTTGTATATTCTGTATGAGGGAGGTGGGAGCTTCCCCTTTGGAGATGAAGAACCCAAGACTCACAGCCCTGAATTAATTGCCCAAGGTCATGGAGCAGGTGTGAAGGAGCCAGGATTGGCTCAGACCCTTTTCTTAGCATTCTACGATGCCTCTAAAGCAGCCCTGCCCGGGACGGGTCCTGGTTCAATGCCCACATTGGCACAGGAGAGATTCTGAGAAGCCCTGTCCTGTGGGGTTTCTGCTAAACCCAGCTGTTCCCCCAACATATTTGGCCAAGGAATCTTCCTCTCCTTATGTCATGGGCTTCCGACTCCTAGCAATAGTCTTGAAATGCTTTTTGGAAAAGAACACTTTCAAACAACAAAAAAGCAGAATTGCCACCAATTCCCTTCTGAAACTCACCTCTGACCCTTTGCCTTCAGAACAGAGTGTGTACAACTTTTCCTCCCCTTGGGTTCCTCCTGCTGCCAAGAGGCAGCATCTTCACTCTCCTCTTATTTCATTCCATCTTTCCTACCCTCTCTTCTCCCGTTGTTTGCAGGAAGAAGGTTTCCTGACTGGAATATAGTTATGTAGGTTTAATTTTTACTCTTGTTCCTGACTGTTACAGACCACAAGAGAAGTGATTACCATAGGCGTTTTAAAGACGGGTATTGCCAGGACTTCCCCGGTGGTCCAGTGGTTAAGAATCTGCCTGCCAATGAACCTGGTCTGGGAAATAAGGCCCCACAAGCCTTGGCTCAATTAAGTCCCTGCACCTCAACTACGGAGCCCATGAGCCCTAGAGCCTGTGCTCTGCAACAAGAGAAGCTGCCTCAATGAGAAGCCTCTCTACTGCAAGGAAGAGCAGTCCCTGCTCGCTGCAACTAGAGAAAGCCCGTGCACAGCAGAAGACCCAAAGCAGTGAAAAATAAATAAAAAGATCGGTATTGGAAGATGAGTAGTGTTTAAGTGGGAAAAGTCCAGGATTTAGAAGCTAAGATCAAAAGTCTGGAAGTTCAGTCCTAGCATATCATCTCTTGTGACTTTGGACAGGTTACCCTGCATCTCTGAGCCTTGGTTTATTTCTTTGTACTTCTTAGGAGGTTTTGGCAAAAAGAAAACAACTAGATAACGTTCATGAGAAGCATAAATTGTACAGTGTTATATGAAGAGTGCTAGCCTTACTAAATGTCATCGTCATCATCCTATAAAACTGTGAGTCTATCGTCAGACTCCTGAAATGTCTGGGGGTTTCGAGATGACTTCACAGTAGTTCTAGAGGCTCGTTCATGTGGCGTCAAGGTCGGCTGGCCACTCAGTCCCATTTGGGGGCCGGTACAGCATCTCAGAGAGCATCTCGAAGCGTTTTGATTAAGAGGCCATTTCCTGAATTCAGAGGACTTGTTTCAACAAGCAAGCATCAAAGTCAACTTGGGAAAGACAGGAATCATTAATCACAGCCCCGTTCAGGGCTGCCCAAGCGGCAGATGGATTGATAAACCTTTCAAAGGGGAAGGTATTCCCAAGCAGGGCTGCTGCGCCTGGCTGCCCCCCTGATTGAGATTGGTGAGCACAGATAAATGTTTTCCCTGCTCACTACAAAGAGTGGGAAATCGCAAGGGAGTCGAAGGGCAGGGCAACGGGGACTGTCCTTTCATCTTCCAATGGGTGAGAGAAGGATAGCAAAGTGGGTCCCACACACCTCTCCCTCCCTACCCCACCTCATTCCACAGCCCGAAGGACTAGGTCATGTATGTTTCAGAGCCCAAGATGTGCCAGGCACTTAATCTACATGGCATAACCAAATCCGCCCAAAAAGTAGATGCCACGACTTGTTTTAGAGATGAGGAAGGTGAAGGCTCAGGGAGGTCAAGGTCACCGAGCAAGTGGCAAAGCCAGGAACTGAATCCACCTGTTTCATGATACTGCAGGACCAGGAGGAGATGGGGGCAAAGGAAGAACAGAGAAGGCTGAGCCCATGAAATAACTTCCTCAGGAGCACATGGCAGTGGATGAAGTGTGATTTGATGGGGGAAAAAAAAAAGATCATCCACAGGACCAAACGCTGCCGAGAGCCTCTGACATGAAGTTCAAGGTTGTCACCTACTTATCTAACAATCAATAAAGGCCAAACAGTTCCCACACTGCACAGACCCCAGCTACTAAAAGGTCCTATTGTGTTACTCTGGAATTGCGACCTGCGTTCAGACGTCTTGTCCTGTTTCCTAACTCTCAGTGTCTTGTTCGAGTCCAGCTGCCCAAGCTGTAGCCTCACCATGGGTCGTCTTTACCCCCATCCTCTCTATGTATGTGGAGGTGGGAGTTAGTCATCAACTGAAATGGTGACTAAGCCTCTGGATTCCCCACTTTCAATGCACCAGGAAGCTGATTCTGAGCTTCTCTATAAAACACCAAGTGAATACAGGCCCCTGGTAAGGCCAGGCTGTCTACTGGGGAGTCCCCGTGGGTTGGCAGAATTGGGTCATTTTCTGGAGCTTACAACACTGGGGGTTCAGGATGAGTTCTGAACTGGGTGAATCAGCCTTGGGACCTCTGACTCACTGTTCGTTTTCTCTATTTGTTAACTGATGGGAAATCCTCAGGGATCCCTCTTGCAAAGCGTGAGACTTCAGAGGGTCTGACTTTCTGAGCCCTCCTTGGGCATACCCTGTCCGTGGATCATGACCAACCCACTGGGGATACTCAACCCCAGTGCCCGCAGGCTCTGTATAATCCAGTCTCCAGCAGCTGAGCACACTTCACTACTCTAGTGCTCTTCTTAGGGATGCTAGGGGAGCAATAAGCCCCTTCAGCCTGTGGCCCATCTTCTTTGCCTTGAGACCTCAGGGATTCTTTTAGAAAGTACCCAGGGAGCCTCAGAAGGACCACACTGAGGCCGAGTGCATACTTGTCACGCTCTCTGCACATCAGCAGTCACAGTCATCCCTCCCCTCCCCCTACCTTCTTGCCAGCATTACCTGTTTACTGGAAGACATGTTGGTGAGCGTACTGATGCTGCTGGTATCTGTGACCACCATCGCAGATGGAAACCGGGAGGTGTGGGAATACTGGGGAGGTTCCTGCTTGTGTGTGTACACTGCAGAGACAGAGTGAAGACAAGGTCAAGGTGCAGATCCCGCAAGAATGTAAGCACAGCTACAGACCACCCCTCATCCCACACCACTGTTCCTTTTTCCCCAGGCAGATAAAAGGGAGTGGGGGTGGGTGGTAGTTATGTTTGGGCAAGGCAGTGTGATGTGATCAAAAAGAATGGCTATGTGTTTAAATCCTGGCTCCTTAATCAACGCAGTTAGCCTCAGTTTCCTCCTCTGTAAAATGGGAATGATATCTGTTGTAGGATTAAAAGAGACTGTGTTTAAAGCAGTTTACCAAATAGATAAATAGGTTTCCACAGTGCCTGGTGGATAGAGGTGGCTGGCACTTTTGTGGCGGGAGCACTTTCTTTCCCTGACTTCCAAAGTATTAGATGCCTGGATATCAGCAAGTGATCCTGGGACTTCCCTGGTAGTCCAGTGGCTAAGACTCCATGCTCCCAATGCAGGGGGCCGGGGTTTGATCCCTGGTCAGGGAACTAGGTCCCACATGCTGCAACTAAGATTGGCACAGCTAAGTAAATAAAGAAATATTCAAAGACAAACAAACAAACATCCCAAACACAACTGATCCTGGGGTATATGTGGTGCATCTGAGAATTTAAGTCCAAAAAAAGTTCATAGAGCACGTGTATACCTGAAATTTTTTTAATTTTAAAAATAAAAAAAGATAAAAAAAAAAAAAAGTTCATAGTAGCTGGCAAAATGAAGGAGCTGGCCTGTTTGCTTAGTTTTTCTGTAGTGACTCAAGTCCTAGGTCTCATGCTAGCAATTGTAGATTGATTAATAATTGTTAAATAGACATGGGTGTCCTTACTTGTATAATTTTGGGCTGTCCCAGTTTGCACTAAAATGCCTTATGACATCACACAAATGAAGTATGATGGACAAACATGTTAGTCGCTCAGTCGTGTCTGACTCTTTACGACCCTACAGACTGTAGCCCTCCAGGCTCCTCTGTCCATTGGATTCTCCGTACTGGGGTGGGTTGCCATTCCCTTCTCCAGGGGATCTTCCTGACCCAGGGATTGAACACACATCTCCTACATTGCAGGCAGATTCCTTACCATCTGAGCCACCAGGGAAGCTCCCTGAGCCTAGATTTCAATAAAAGCTCCAGAAGCATGTGGTTTTCGCTTTTTGTTTTTCCAGTATGTGTCCACCAAGTCTGGAAACTTTTTAGTATATGTGCTACCGAAGCGAGCACGAAGTCTGGAAACTTTGACTCATGCCAGTTCATCCATAAGATTCATGTAAATTCCAGGTCACATGACCAACCCAGAAAGCATGTGGATGTTTGGCCTTGAGGGAGGGACCAGCTTGTTCTACCAAGGAGTCCTCCAGTAGGGAATGGGGGTAAAGGTCACAGCCTGCTGTCTCAGCCTGTCCTTCCCTTGGTGGGAGGCTGGTTATTTCCTGGTCTGGGGCCCCATGAGCTCTCTCTTCAGAGCCAGCCAGGGCAGCGGGGCCTCGGCAGTGCACAGGTCGCTGGTGACCCCTCTCTGTCCCACCCAAGCCTCGCCACTGAGGAATCCTGCCCAGGTGAGGCGGGGGAGCACTGTCAGGGCCGGGGAGGAAGGACAGTGTGACACACGTGGTTCCAGGCTCTGCTGCAGGCTGTAGCAGATTTTTTAAAAGCCACGAAAATGTGATTGGAATGTGAGATGGTACGCAGGAACCAGCTCTGCAGGCCTGGGGCGGGATGGAGCCCCGAGCGTAGAAGGAGGCTGAACTTAGCCATTGCCCCTCAGACTCGCAGCCAGAAGAGCAACTGAAATCCTGTTTCCCAGCCCTGCCTCCTCCTATTAGACACCCTTAATAAATAATTATTTGCATTTTTATAACTCTTTTTAAATATTTATTTTTCAAATTTTTTGGCCAAGTGGCATGTGGTATCTTAGTTCCCCAACCAGGGGTCAAACCCACACCCCTTGCACTGGAAGCATGAAGTCTTAACCACTGGACCACCAGGGAAGTCCGCATTTTAATAACTCTTAATGCTTACCAAACACAGTTCATACCTACTTTTGTTTCACTTTCATAGTGACTCCACATGCACACTATTTCCATTTTAAGATGAAAAAACTGAAGTTGAGAGTAGCTGAGGAAATTACCACCGGCTACATAGCTACGAAGGCTCAGAGCCAGGATTAAATCTAGGTCTGTCTGATGCAAGACTATTGCTCCATTCCAGAGGCAGCCCAGGTGTGTGCATGGGGTTGTGCTGGAAGATAGAAAACCATCCTTCCCATTTTTTCTCCCCAGACTCGGAGGCAAGGGCCGCCTGACATAGCCAGAGGGCTGGGGCTCTGGGGCTCAGGAGGGGGAGAAATGGGGGCTAGGGGTGGGTGGGAAGTAAATGGTTGAAAGGGGGACTTCCCGGGGGGTCCAGTGGTTAAGATCCTATGTTTCCAAGGTAGGGGGCACAGGTTCAATCCCTGGTTGGGGAACTAAGATCTCACAGGCTGCTCAGCATGGCAAAAAAAAACCAAAAAACACCCCCAAAGCTAAATGGTTGAAAGGTAGTCCTAGGGTAGGTGAGAACATCGGAGGTGGGAAGCAGCCTCTGCATGGGGCAGAAACTAACGTTCTGTGTGCAGGTGGCTTTTTCCACCCATGTTGATGGTTCTTGATTAGAGATGTTTGGGGGGTGGAAATCAGAGAGTGTGGGGACTCCGGAAGATTTTTCAAATTCAGAGAAGACACTTAGGAGGCAAGTTATATGCCAAGTCTGATCATCTGATAACAGCTGCCTGGAATTTTGGGCTGAAAAGGCTAAGTTGAGGCTCGTCGGGAAAAGGGGTGTGCCTGCCTGAGGATCTCTTCCATGGGAACTAGGGCGGGAAAGGGGGCATGGGTTCGTCCCACATTTATATTACCTCCCCAGATCTCTATCTCTAGCTTCTCTTCCCGTATTGGCCTTCACTGGCCTCTGCAAAATCTCCCCTGGGAATTCCAGGGGTAGAGAAGAGGACTGGAAAAGGCACAGCATCGCATAAGAGTTGTGCTTAAGAAATTGTCTTGGGACTTCCCAGGTGACCCAGTGGCTAAGACTCCGTGCTCCCAATGCAGGGGTCCCAGGTTCAATCCCTGGGCCGGGAACTAGATCCCATATGCTGTAACTAAGGATCCCACATACTGTAACGAAGATTGAAGGGCCCATGTGCCTCAACGAAGACTCAGTGCAGCCAAACACATTTTTTAAAAAATGAAAGAAAGAAATTGTCTTGGTTGATCACAGGTAGGGAAAAGTGACCAAACCAGGAAGCTTCCAAGAAACTTCCGACCCAGAGAGTGAAGACACTGGCCATTGAGGCCCCTTGGGGCTCCCTCCCCGACATGCCCGGGTCCTTACTGTGTGAGTTCTGTAGCTGCGTCACTGCAGCCATGAAGGGCTGCTGGGCCATGTGGCTGCCTGGGCTCTGCTGCATGAGGGGCTGCTGGTGAGGGCTGTGCAGCTGCTGGGAGAACTGGACGGGCTGCAGGGCTGCCAGGCTGCCAGCCACGCTGTTGATGACGGGGACGCTCTGAGCTTGGGAGGAGTTGAGGCCTGTGGGAATGAGAGGAAGGATCAGAGACAGCTTCAGGGGTGAGCAAAGGCAAACAGACTTTAACGGTCATCAACAGAGCCCCTGCTGTTTGCCAGCACTGGGTTGAGGCTGTTACATAAGAGGTTGCCCAGGAAGCAATTTTATAGACCCATTTTATAGACTGAAAAATCGAGGCTTAGAGAGATAAGGTGACTCGCCCACATTCCATAGACAGCTGTAGATGGAAACGGGGTTTCAACAGGTCTGACTGAGGTCTGAGGGTTTCTCAAAATTGTCCTGTTTCCCAAAGCCCCCTTGGGGTTGCAACGCTCTATGTCTGCCCACTCATTGGAAAAGATCTTCATGATGCGAAAGATTGAAAGTAGGAGAAGAGGATGACAGAAGATGAGATGGTTGGATGGCATCACTGACTCAATGGACATGAACTCGGGCAAACTCTGGGAGACGGTGAAGGACAGGTAAGCCTGGCGTGCTGTAGTCCATGGGGTTGCAAAGAGTCAGACACGACTGAGCGATTGAACAACAACAATATATCTGCCCACTCCACCCATGCCTGGCTCTGGAGGGAGGCTTGCTCAGTAAGGTACAGATTACTGCCCAGATATGTCTGTCCAGCAGGGGGCAGGAGTGTGCAGGGGCCCACATTTTGATAAAAAAACAAAACCTCCTCCACAGTCCTAGAGGTGTGCAGCTTGAAGACCCTCCTTGGCCCGCTGTGCAATGATCTGAGAGAGGTCAGATGCTCATTCTCTTAACTAGAGCAGAGAGGCAATAAAATACTGCAACTCAGCCAGTCTGTGAAGTGAGTGTGTCTTATCTGGCAGCACAGGGCTGGTGGCAATGGAAGGACCATGGACTGGAAGGAGGAAGTAATGAGTTGAAGGCTGGTGGTTAGAGTAGGTGCTGCCATCTTTCTGTTCTGGAGGACGGGGCCTCCGTGGTTCTGTACTGTGTCTATAACCTGAGGTCTCTTTAGAACTGGGGCCAGTGCTGCCAAGATCAGGTCCCTGGTACCCATCCTCCGTTGGCTCCCTGGGTGGGATTCTGGGGCAGGTAGCTGAAGCAGGGTAGGGCTGGGGATGGGAGGATGAGGGGAAAGATACTCCCAACTTCTTTCTTGGAGTTGCCAAGGTTCCTTTGATTTGACCTCATTTTTGGGGGGGCTTCCCTGGTGGTTGCGATGGTAAAGCGCCTGTCTGCAATGTGGGAGACCTGGGTTCGATCCCTGGGTTGGGAAGATCCTCTGGAGAAGGAAATGGCAGCCCACTCCAGTAGTCTTGCCTGGAGAATCTTGCCTGGTAGGCTACAGTCCCTGGGGTCACAAAGAGTCGGACACGACTGAGTGACTCCACTTTCTTTCACTTTTTTCTGGGAAATGGTGGGGGGAGGGCTAGAACAAGCTGAAGACGGAAGCTCAGAAAAAAGATCTCTTTTTTAGGCAGATACGGGAAAAGACACCTGGAGAGCCTTTCCTGAGATGGAGAGGGTTCCATAAGCAGGTTCACGGGAGGGGGAAGTGCTCCATGGAGATAGCGCAGAGGCCTCAACAATTGCCTACTCAGAGCTTTAGCTGATACCGTTATCAGAAACCTAAAAGGTGAGCAGAGAAGGGAACGGGAATAAGCCCCCTCCTGGCTCACCTGGGTGGGGCTGGGAAGGAGGGGTCCTCTGATCACTCAGAACAGCACTATCTCTAACTCCCCAGGGGCTCGGCTTCTCCTCCAGGCTCTGTCTCGCTTAACACCCTGATCTGTTTCCTAACTTTCCCATAAGGTCTCAGACTCCAAGGGAGCCCCATGGATTTGCTGTCTTCTCCCCAAGCCCATCGCCACTGCTCTTTTCAGGAAGTCTCTGCCTAGAAAAGCAAATGATGCCGTCTGGAGTGGATGACATTGGAGGACCTGGTTCTGCAACCAGCCTATTGTTTTCGAGTCGTCCTGAGGAGCCCTTTAAGAAATACACATTCCTCGGCCCCACCCAAGACATAATGAGTCAGACCCTTTGGAGGTGAGGCCCAGGAATTTTATTTTCAACACAGGATGTGCCCCTAATGTGCCTCAGTTTCAGGATGGAAAGCCAGTGATGTCATCTGAGCTCTCACGGAGTGTGACTCTTGGCTTTCCCATCTGTTTTCTGGGCACTGGTTTCTGCTTAAGAAGCATGTTATCCAGTCCAATAGGTGAGTAGGGAATGATGAATTGGCACTGCTGGGGGGTCTGTTATCACATTCTCCTTGGGCCTCTGCAGTCACCAAGCAGGGCCCACATACTCAATAGGATGTGCGTGCTAAGTCGCTTCAGTTGTGTCTGATTCTTTGCAACCCTATGGACTGCAGCCCACCACCAGGCTCCTCTGTCCAGGGGATTCTCCAGGCAAGAATACTGGAGTGTGTTGCCATGCCCTCCTCCAGGGGATCTTCCCAACCCAGGGATCGAACCCTTGTCTCATGTCTCTTGCATTGGCAGGCAGGCTCTTTACCACTAGCGCCACCTGGGAAGCCCTATTCAACAGGACAGGAGTTGGCTATTTATTGCCCAACAACTTGTCTCTTGATTTACTGGCCTGTGGTGCAGAGAACAGAACAAGCTTGGACTCCATAACCGATTCTTCATTCTGACACTCCCTGGGGTAGGACTGCTGTGTCTCAACCATGTTTGCTGGTGACCTTCACCATACTTCATGCTTTCCCCACCACAAGTACACACATACACACACACGCACACACCCATCTAAGGTCAGTGCACTCTGATATTGGCTGTCTGCAATTGGAGAATAAGATTATTATAAGAAGATAGAGAATTATAGGGGAGAAAAATTAGGAGCAAAATGAAAAAAACTGTGTAACAGCTCCAGGGAAAATTTTAATTCAGATAGTGCCTAAGAAAATATAGAACTGTGTGTGTCAGCCAAAGCTGGAGTGAAGAAAGAAGGTAAATGGGACAGTTTGGTATAGTTTTGGTTGTAGGAATAGAGATGAGGTATCTTATCCATGGGCCTTTTAATCAAATCTCCTAGAAGTCAAGCAAGCTGGTTTCAGCCATAATGGCCCCATGAAAAGGCAGCAAATTTAAAATACCTTTTTAAATTTTGTGAGTCTTCTAAAGGTTCCTTTTATAAAACTAAGTGGGGAAGGTGTCAGTTTCCCAGCAGCTGAGGACAGAGAGGGGGCCAAATGTACTCATTCAATAAACTCAGGTGACTCCTATGGGCTTGGCTCTGTTTTGCCCTCAAGGAGCACAAAAGTCCATCCCTTCAGAAGTGATCTGAGGCTAGATAAGGTTTAGGAAGAATGGACAGAGGAGCGAAAAAGGCAGGAACAAATAAAAAAGTGGTTCATGTGGGCACTGGACACAGGGAGGCCACAAAGACAGCGGGTGATCCCGAGGGTAGAAGAAAGACGGGAAATGTACCTCCCATAGCTATCCCCAAGACCTCTCATGGGTGCTCCCTGGATCACAGGGAAGACTTGGCCTGAGCTGTCAACACAAGGCTGAAAATACACTGAATACGCATCAATGTCATTACTCTGAGAGCAGCATCCACAGGCACACCCATGGCAGCCTTCTTGCACTGAAATGGCCCATCTGTGATGGATGGGGACAGACTGGCTGTGGAAGGTGAGCCCCCAGGGCTAGAAGGACCTGACGCCTCGCTCCATCTTCAGGCCTGGGCATAAACAATCTATTTCTCTTTAAACCTGCCAAGGCTCAGAGATGCTATGACAGTTTCACACAGAGTTCCTTCTCAGTATGTTTCACCACCTGCCAAAGAGGTCTCATTTGACCATACAGAATTCCCCATTAAGAAGGAAGCCCATGGACTTCCCAGGTGGTCCAGGAGTTAAGACTGTGCACTTCCACTGCAGGGGGTACAGGCTCAATCCCTAGTTGGGGAACTAAGATCCCACGTGCCATGCCATGGGGGCATGTCCAAAATAAGATCAATCAATTAATAAATCTTATATTTTTTTAAAAAAGAAGGGAACCCCTCATGTCTTACTCCACCTCAAACAACACAAAGGAACATCAACACAACCCAACCTCCTGGAAAACCCACCACACACTCAGGGATAGGAATGAACACTGGACAAAAATAGAAGCTATAGTATTATACATATTCATACTTTATCAATGTACAAGCGTGTCTAAATACCCAGTCATTGGATTGCCCCAACAACCCATTTTACAGATGTGAAGACTGACCCTCATAAAGATGCAATAATTTGACCCAAGATGCACAGCTGGTGAGCTATGACCCAGATTCAACTCCATTCCCTAATTTCTTCTAAGTTTAGGCTGAACAATCCAAATCATGAGGAGAGAGATAAGGAACGAAATGAGTTGAATCAAATCTACAAGGGGTGGATGAGTTGGAAGAATATCTTCTTTACTGTTGTTTTTTTTTTTTAAATCAGGTTGACTCATTTCCCAAAGCACTCCTCCCTGCCCCCAAGTTTTCTGACCAAGGACAGAGCTTACTTTGTGCAATGGCCATGACTCCAGAGAGGGGGGTCATGATGAGGTTTTGAGATTGCTGGGGATTGTGGTGGGACAGGCTGTGGATATTCGTCAGGGTGCTGACAGGGGGCAAACCTCCTCCCGAGACTGAGATCTGCTGGAGAGAAAAAACAGGAGCGGCATGAGTGGAACCCAGGAAAGAGCAGTGTCCAAAATGACACCGCTTAGCAATTCCTCGGCACAGCTAAATCACTGATACATTCATGCATTCATTCAGTAACAAGTATTAAGCACCAACTGAGGGACAGGCACTGTTCTAGATACAGAGGAGAAAAAGGTAAGTAATATTGACCATAATCCCTTCCCTCATGTGCATTTTTGTTGACTTCCTTTGAATCACTAGCCTGTCTTAGAGATTCTTCAGCCCACGTGTATGATATGATTGTCCCTGGTTCATGCTGGAAATGGTTCTAGAAACAGACTCACAGATTTAGAGAATGAGCTTATGGTTGTCAGGAGGGGAGGAGGCTGGGAAGGGACAGTTACGGAGTTGGGGGTGGACATGTACACACTGCTATATTTAAAATGGATAACCAACAAAGTCCTACTGTATAGCACAGGGATCTCTGCTCAATGTTATAGGTCAATCTGGGTGGGGGCGGAGTTTGGGGGAGAATGGATACATGGATATGTATGGCTGAGCCCCTTTGCTGTCCCCCTGAAACTGTTACAACATTGTTAACTGGCTGTACTCCAGTGTAAAAGAAAAAAGTTTAAAAAATTAAAAAAGGAAAGAAAGTATCCTCTGTTCTGCTCTATGCTATCTGTATTATTGGTGCTAAAAATATGTGATTGCTACAAATAATAACTGGAGAAATGCCCTGGGATTCCCTAGTGTAGCAGATTAGGGCCCAGGTCTAGAGCCCAGAGTACAAGGAAGCTTTCACTGAGTACAGGATCTGGGAAACACTACTCATGGATTAACTCACAAACCTCACTATACCCATGAGGCACATGCCTCTGCCATTCCCATTTCACAAACTAAAAAACAGGCTCAGAGTAGACATGCATAATACCTGAGAACCAACAACCAACAACCGAATAAATGATACCTCTGGTATTCCAACCTAGGTCTGTTTGACTCTAAAATTCAAGTTCTTACTTTTTATAGAGGGCTCTTCCCCTGCAATTATTACTAAGGTCTGTCTGGGGGAGATTAGTCATTATCCAATATTGGGCTTCTCTGCTTTTCCCAAATCTCTACTATACATTAAAAACAAACACCCCTCCCCCCCCCTTTTTTTTCTTTCAAGGAGCTACTATCATAATGACAAAGCTACTAAATAAGGCTTGGTCCCAGGTACCCCCACTCTGTTTCATCATTATATTTTAATGACAGATTAGTAAGAGAAAGCTACTGAGTTCTGTGTATTTTATCCAAGGCCACTCTGATTCCTTTTATTAAGGACTGAATCCTTTCATTTATTCCTAATAGTGTCTTTTCCTTAATGACTGTCATTTTCCCAAGTGTATATATAATGGCATTACAAGCATATAATGCTAAAAAGGTCTCTCCTCCTTGCTAGCGTCATATTGCATGGCTTAGAACTTTCTGAATAGTATTAACCAGTCACAGATGTAATACCAGTAACAATGTAATAGACATGCTTAATTTGATTCTATGTTATCAGAAACACTTCCACTATTTCCCCATGAATTATAAGCTTTCAGTTTTACACACACATACACACAACACACACACACACACAACATACCTTTATTCATGATTAAGTACCTTACTTTTTTGTGGTTTTAAAATAATTTTAAAGATTATTACTAAGAAAGGACTGTTCCCCTCTCACTCTGAACTAACCCAGACATTCTTCATGGCACCAGGAATGCTCACAGGTGGCTTAGGGTTGGGATACATACATCAGATGTTTGAGTTGCCTTTTCCTTGTGACCCAGAGCTCCTCAGATTAGAGCTCTCAGACCAGTACCCCTGGAAGACACTATCTCCTGCTTGCCCTTCTGATCAATCCCATAGCTTCCAAAGTGAAGTTGAAAAAGAAAGAAAGAAAAAAAAAAACCCCAAACAGGTTTGTTTGTGTTTTAAAAATGAGCATCACAGTTGTGAGTTAGGGGTCACATGACCAAGAAGGAATTCTGACCACATCAAACAAGAGAGAACCAGCTTGTTTGCCAGACTTGTTTTTCAAAATGTCAGAGTCATTAAAAAAAGAAAAAAATCAGTGACCTGCCTTCAGA
The DNA here is from genome assembly GCF_003369695.1 of Bos indicus x Bos taurus. Classification (NCBI taxonomy): domain Eukaryota; kingdom Metazoa; phylum Chordata; class Mammalia; order Artiodactyla; family Bovidae; genus Bos; species Bos indicus x Bos taurus. The sequence continues at coordinate 15,049,040 of NC_040094.1, forward strand.
CTCTCTCGAGTAATGCAGTCCTTTGCAGAAAGTCAATGGAGTGACAGTAATCTCTACCATTTCAATGTTTGATTTCAATGGTGAAAGAGAAAAGTGGGTGCCGATAATAAAAACAAAACGTGTATGGCTTTAGTGTTGCTTTTCTTTAAATCATTCACGTAAAGCAGAATTTTCTTTTCAATTGGAGGATACTTGCTTTGCTATGTCATGTTGCTTTCTGAACAACAGTGTGATTTCAACAGTGTGATTCAGCTGTAAGTGCTCATATAGCCCCTCCTCCTTGAGCCTCTCTGCCCCGCCCCCCGCTTTAACGTTTCTAAAGTGCTTTCACTGATTGTCCTCAATAGATAAGGACACATGTAGGAAGGCATTATGATGATTGCCCTGTTTTATAGATTAAGAAGGGCTTCCCGTGTGGCTCAGTCTGTAAAGAATCTGCCTGCAATGCAGGAGACCAGGGTTCAGCCTCTGGGTTGGGAAGATCCCCTGAGAAGGGAATAGCAACCCACTCCAGTATTCTTGCCTGGAGAATCCCATGGACAGAGGTGCCTGGCAGGCTACGGTCCATGGTGTGGCAAGAGTTGGACACAACTGAGTAACTAAACCACTGCCACAGAATAAGTAAACTGAGCCTCAGAAGAGTCGAGAGAGTAGCTCTGTGTCACCTGACTAGTAAGTAAGGAAGCCAGAATTCAAACCCAGTTTTGCTGCACCCCAAATTCCATCTCCTTCCTATTTGGGGGGTCACCTTGGTCAAGTTCCTTCCTACTCTAAAATGCAACCACTGGGACTTCCTTGATGGTCCAGTGGTTAAAACTTCACCTTCCAATGCAGGGGTTGCAGGTTCCATCCCTGGTCAGGGGACTAAGATCCCAGATGCCTCGATGCCAAAAAAAAAAAAGATAAGGTAACCAATTCAATAAAGACTTTAAAAATGATCCACATCAAAAAAAGAGAGAGAAAAAATGAATGTCATTTAAAAAATGACATAAAAAAATGAATAAAACGCAACCATCACCTTTGCCTCCAGGACTGATGGAAGACAGGGAGCTGCCAAGAGTATCAGTCTCCATCCTCACAGGGTAATCTGGAGAGTTTGGATGGTATCAGCGTTGCCTTCTGCAGGCCTTTGCTATGCGCTCCACATGCCTACTGCCTATGAGGGTGATGCTGTTACCCCTCCTTTGCAGACAAGGGAATGGAAGTTTGAAGAAATTAAGAAATGTGCGCAAGTGGTACAGTGGCCATGAACGGCGGGCGATCTGCCTCTAGGGCTGAGCTTTTCACCATGGGGGTCTGTTGCTTTGATGCCGTGAGAGTATCTGGCGTGTGCTTTTCTAAAACACAAGGTTCAACACTCACAGACGGCAACCTGAAAGCTGGCCAGCTCTTTGTGGACGTGTGCCACTCGGGAATGGGATGGGGTCCCTGGAGTGCAAAAAGAAAGCTCAGATGCGTTACCCTCGTTTCCAAAACCGATCCCTGGGGGATGATTTCAAATGGACATTCTACTTGAAGTCAGCACACAGAGACTGTCATTCCCTGGCTGGGGCTCACCCCCAAAACAGCAGAATTACAGGCAATCCTCGCCCCACCCCGGTGACGCAGGCATTGTTATCCCCCATTTTCCAGATGAGGAAACTGAAATTAGGCAATGTCCATCCTTCCACTGATAAACAACAACAGCCCAAGACGTGGGCACACTGGTTCCCTCGCCGGTGTTATTTTTAACCATCCTCTCCACTTCTGTCTTTGGTGGATCAAGATCTGCGATGGGCTCGTTACCTATTAACCGAAAACAGAATTTGGGCACCCAGTGATAGTGACATAACATACGAGCCCGGGTGTTGGAAACTAGTGAAAAGCTGGTCGCTGCAAACAAGCTTCCAGGTGTTTGCTAACATTGAGGTGTGCTGTCCTGGTCAATCATCAATCCAATAACAGACTGCCCATTAGGGCGCTGTCGAGCAGAAGAGGAAGAAAAGAGCGTGCCCTGAGGCTGCCTGTGGAGCGCCCCAGCCTGGGCGAGGCCGTTTGCTTCTCAGGAGGAAGGCAAGAAGGGCTCACAGGGAAACACCAAGGACCTTCAAGCAACAGGAGAGGTCTCCCTCCATATGTCCTCCACGGGGGAGCCATGATCTCTTCCTCAAGGCTCCCCTCCTCCTCCGGGGAAGTCTGGGCAATCCTTGGGTCTCACGAGGCAGCCAAAGAAGAAGCTTAAGGGATGAGGGATGGGCAAGGGGGCTGCAAAATGCCTCCCACGGGAGCATCTTTTGTCTCCTGTTGCAGAGCCCATGACCAGGAAGCCATCGGCTCAGGTCCCCAGACTAGAGTTGGCATCCACCTCGGAAACTACACTTTGTTTTTCCTCCAGGGAGCTGGGGACTCAATCACCTGTGACTCACCATTCCTGTGTTGCCTACACAGCGCACACGTCAAGGTCTAAAATGGCCTCAGCTCCCTGCCCCGCCCCCCCACCTGCCTCTGGGTCAGACGCCTTGAGGGTGCAGGGCTCCACCTCGGCTCGGAAGCCAGGAATCCGCAGCTCCTCCCTCCCCTGAAACACAGAGCATGACCTGAAGAATCAAGTTTTCCACATCCTACCCTTCCCAGTGTCGCCACGCTCGTGTTGTCTCGGAAGCCACCCTCCCAAGGGTGTGCTGGTGTTGCTTGCAGCTTAGAACCTTGAAAATTCAGCATCAACTACTCTATTCCTCACCGGGGTGCTCAGCTGACATCTGAGAGGGTAGGCTGTGGTTACTGGTAGAGAAAACGTCATTGAGGGGGAAACAATACTGATATTCACCTAAGAACCACCATGCTGTCATTCACTGAATATTTACCGTCCCAAACACAGTGCTGAGTACCTCTCGTGTTATCATATTTGTTCCGCCAACAACCCTAGTGTTATTACCCACGTTTTATAGACGAGAAAGAAAGAGCTTAGAACCTGGCCAAGGCTACACCGCAATTAAGTGCCAGAGCTGGGATTGGAACCCGGTCATTGCAAACTTCAAAGTCGGTGTTCCCCACTTCCCCCCCAGACTCCACCCTCCGCAATAAGCCCCACCCCACACACCGTTCTGTGCTATGATCCTCACGGGTGCCCAGTGGCCTTCAAAACCCCAGGGCCGGAAGCTTCACCACCTCCTGCCACCCACTCAATCCTGACTTCCCTCACCCTACTAGGCAGCATCAGGGGAGTGCTGAAGAGAAAGGGGAGGGGAGTTTCAAAATGAGGTGCTCCCTGGGTTAAAAAATCTGGCTTTGGAGGCCCTGGGTTGGTTGAGGGGGGGTGGGGATGAACGAACATTTTTATCAACTTAAATGTCACTGGCAGCCCCAAAACAAACAGGGTCCCACCCGGCTTGCTCCTTTATGAGGCATTCAATCAATAAAATGAGAGCAGGGCTCTGTCAGATTTATTGGCTGGGTTCAAACCGAACACCTCTTCCACCCGCCGGAGGCTGGGTCACCGGCTCTACCTTTCCGTTCCAACTCTGGACGGCCCCCGTTTTCCCCGGTGGGGCTACAATGGTTCATTGTTTCAGGCAGGCCTTGTGAGAAGTTGTGTTTGTTTTGCCTCTTATCTTATCAGCTCCAGAGTTACAATGGCCCAGGTGTACTCACCATTTTACCATCAGGTGAGAGGAGATTGTGGCCTGGGTCCAGGCTGGCTGGAGAGACTTGCTGTAAAACCGACTGGCTAGTCACCATGGCGCTGTTGCCATGGTGACTGATTGTTGAGGAGGAAGTGACCTCATTGCTTGCCTGCTGGCTGTAGCGCACTCCTGCAAAACAAGGCAGACCCAACAGTGGGATATTAGTGCCACCTGAGCCCCCGGGATCACTTGTTTTCTAGGGGAGCTGACAAGCGGGGAAAACACTGCCCTCTTTCCCCTGTCTTTCTGTGAGACATATCAGCTGTCTTTCTCTAGGGCAGAGGTTGCTCGGCCTCTGCTTGAAGTCTGGAATGGAAGCTCCATGAGGGCAGAGTGTTTTTATTTCTGTGTTGTTTTGCTCCTTGCTGTATTCTCTTGGTTGGTGTTGTTTAATTGCTAGGTCATGTTTGATTCTTTTGCGACTTCACGGACTATAGCCTGCCGGGCTCCTCTCTCTGTGGGATTTTCCAAGCAAGTATACTGGAGTAGGTGGCCCTTTTCTTCTCCAGGGGACCTTCCCAATCCAAGGATTGAACCTGTGTCTCCTGCATTGGCAGACAGATTCCTTACCACTGAGCCACCTGGGAAGCCCCTTCCCTTGGTAGCCACATGATAAATATGTCAAATGAATGAACAAACAGATGGATGGATTCTACTTCTTGTTGCTTCTACATAGTGCTTTTAGGTTTTAGGGGCTTTCCCATCCCAGCTGGAGTATTTCTTTTGCTCTTCAAAATACCTTTTAGAAATGTTTCCCTGGCATTGCTTGGCTAGGTAGGGCTGCAGAGTATGAACTGACAGGTTTTACAGAGAGGCATTGGCCCAGTGACCCTTGAAAGTGAAAGTGGCTCCGTCATGTCCAACTCTTTGTGACTCCATGGACTGTAGTCCATGGTATTCTCCAGGCCAGAATACTTGAGTGGGTAGCCTTTTCCCTTCTCCAGGGTATCTTCCCAACCTAGGGATCGAACCCAGGTCTCCTGCATTGCGGCAGATTCCTTACCAGCTGAGCTACAAGGGAAGCCCAAGAATACTGGAATGGGTAGCCTATCCCTTCTCCAGTGGTTCTTCCCGACCCAGGAATAGACCTGGGGTCTCCTGCATTGCAGGTGGATTCTTTACCAACTGAGCTATCAGGGAAGCCATGACCCTTGTAAGGGCCACAACAAAATGCATCGTTCTGTGTACCACCATTCTGGCCAAGGCCCAGTGACCGATGGGACAACAGCAGAGCACGATGGGGCCAGGGCTGTAGCTAGGACGCTTTGGTCCTGGAACTCACATTCCTTCAGTGGGGTCCCCTCTGGCTGACTTCCAGGGCCCAGGGGAAGGTGTGTCTGCCCGGAGGTGGGGCAGGCAGCACCCATAGGCAGGAAGTGAATGCCTAGCAGACCACTGCTGTTTGGTCTGCCAGGGAGGGGAGAAGCAAGCATGTGTACAGCCTCGCGGCTCTGACTCTCCCTCTCCTCAGGAAAGGGACAGTGCTGGGCGACTGGAGGAAGCTGAAGGCAGAAGAGAACCGGGAGCCAGTGTACAGAGTTCAAGTCCTGTTTGATGTGCCCATGAAACAGCCAGAGACAAAGCTGAGGGGGTAGCCAGGCCATCCTGCCCTAAGCTCAAAGCTGAGAAAGACCACGTTCTTATTTTCTGCCTTGGATTTGACAGGTTTAGGGGACCCTGTTCCTACCTGCAAGAGACAGAGAACAAATGCCTAAGGAATCCTTTGGCACGGAGGGCCAAATTCTCCTTCATTTCTCCTTCCGCCCAGTTCCCCAGGATGAAACATCACTGCATCAAGCGTCCAAGTTCTGTTGGCCCGCTCACCCCTGCCCTGCCTCCAGCCCCCAGGGGAGCACCCCCACCCCCACCTGCTCGAGGAGGCTACAAAAGCTCCCCTGGGAGCCAGGCAGGGCTGCCATAACCAGTAGCCCGTAATTAACCAAGACAGAGCTTGCCAAGAGGAGACCCAAGCCAGTTTTCCTTGGATTGTTCGAAGGACGTTCCCCAGGGCTGAAATGACCTAGAGCTTAAGAAGGGTGGGGAGAAAACAAACACACGCTGGAGCAGGAGTCTAACCTTCAAGAGCAGCTTGTCAGACTACAAAGTGGTCTGATGCGTGTTCTGTGTGTGCGCTTCTGTTGCTTGTTTCCTTTGATGCAAGGGGCTGCTGATGGGGGTGGTGTCGGAGGCAGGACAACACTGGAATTCAGTCGTTACAGGGCTGGGGCACTATATTTTAGGGGGAACAGGGGCCACAACGTTCAAAGGAATAAAGGAAGACTTCCACGTCTCCAAACCAACATCGCCTGCCCAGTCCTGTCTGTCTTCCTCTGTACCTATCTGCAGTTCCTAGGTCTCATTGCCACTACCCTCTACTCCATCCCACTGGGTTTAAATTAGGTCCTTTTGCTCTGCTCATATTTGCCCCTGGGTTCCCAGGAGGATGCTTACCTAGGAGAAGAGAGATCTGAAACTTTGTGAGCTCAGTAGGCAGCTGGGTCCACCGGAAAAGGGGAGAGGCAGAAAGAAGGGTTTTCTAACGAGGAGAGCTAATGGGAAGATTGTGTGCTCTGGAGCGGGACAAACTTGGATTTCAATCCTAACTTTGCTCTTAACGAAGAGCAAAGATGTGTGATCTTGGGGAAATCACTTCTCTCTCTGTGGTTCAGTTTCCTCTTGTAAAATGAAGAGATCGCTTCCTTAATATGGCTAGTCTGGATCAGAAATAACATCTAGGAAACTCCTCGTAGAAAGTCAAATAAATCGCACCCACGGCTTGGGATCCTACAGGAAGGGAGCTGGTGTAGGGATGGACTCAAAGATATTTGTCCTATGACTCCAGAATTCTGGACAATGGAGGGTAGATTCTAAGTCCTGAATGGAATTACTTCCCACGGAGAATCATTCCCAAAGAATCTGGCTCTGCTGCAACCACTGATGCTTCATCCTGGAAGCAACTTGGGAGGGAGACCTGGCCCCTGCCCTCTTGTTCTTTCCTTTCAGAGAAAATGGACTTCACCCTGCTTTTCTGCCACTTCCTCTGACTCCCTGACCAGCTATTTACCTCCCCAAGATGCTCTGCTCCTGAGAGTGTAGTGATAACGCTGGGAGTCAGGTGAGTTTTCACCTCCCAGCTTGTCCCCATCATCGATTTGGTCTCAAGTCAAACAGACGCTAGCTTTCCCCTATTTAATTTGGCTGAAGGAAGAGGGCCAGTCCTCAGACGATCAAATATGGGTCACTGGGAGACTTCTCCCCTACCCCCAGGCTACATAATTATTTATTTAAAAATAATTAACCAAAGGTATCCACAGGAAACAAAAGCCTGCTTTACATGGGAGCCTGGCAGGAGGGAGGCGAGAGCCGTTTGTTAGTATAGCCAAGGCTGCAGCGCCTTGCAGTTCTTGTTTTCTCCCCTAGCAGAACCTCATTATGGGAGAAATGTAACAGGGAGATGCTCTCGAAAGGCAAATGGTCCTAGACCTCTGCACCCTCCTTGAAGGACCTCTGGTTAAGAGACAGTGTCTGGCTGGGGACTAGGGGATCTCTGTTTTGAGCTCAGCTCTGCCATCAGTGTATTGGGTGAGCTCCAGCCCCCCTTCAGCTCTCAGTCAGAGGACTGCCTGCTTTGGTCGGGGGTGGGGGGGCGGGGAGGAGGAGCTTTTACCACTGCAAAGTGGGGTGGGAAGCAAGTGATTTTTTTTTCAAGTATCACAATGTTTATTGATGGATACAAGTATATAAAATCAGAGCATGAACATGACCTGATAAATTAAGCAGACTTAATACCACTTGCTGCTACTGCTGCTGCTAAGTCGCTTCAGTCGTGTCCGACTCTGTGCGACCCCATAGACGGTGGCCCACCAGGCTCCCCGGTCCCTGGGATTCTCCAGGCAAGAACACTGGAGTGGGTTGCCATTTCCTTCTCTAATGCATGAAAGTGAAAAGTGAAAGTGAAGTCGCTCAGTCGTGTCCGACTCTTTGCAACCCCATGGTCTGCAGCCTACCAGGCTCCTCTGTCCATGGGATTTTCCAGGCAAGAGTACTGGAGTGGGGTGCCATTGCCTTCTCCATAATACCACTTACTAAGAGTGAAAGTGTTAGTTGCTCAGTTGTGTCAGACTCTCTGCAACCCCACAGACTGTAGCCCGCCGCCAGGCTCTTCTGTCCATGGGACTCTCCAGACAAGAGTACTGGAGTGGGTTGCCATTTCCTTCTCCAGGGGATCTTGCCGGCCTAAGGATTGAACCTGGGTCTTCTGCATTGAAGGCAGATTCTTTACCGTCTAAGCCACCAGGAAACCCACAGCTAAGAGGGACCAGTTCAAAGTCTCACCGTTTCTTTCACACCTACAAAGACCACTTTAAGGGCATTTATTATGATCTCTCAAAACTGATCAGTTCTGTGCAAGGAAACCATGTTTCTTTTAAAAAGACCTGCGCACTTGCCCAGGCTCAAGGATATTAATATGTCGCACATAAAGCCCATTACTAGAGGTAGAAATACCTCTACCAATACTGGTGCTGGTGGTGGACCCCAGAGGAGGGCATGGCACCCCACCCCAGTGTTCTTGCCTGGAGAACCCCATGGACAGAGGAGCCTGGCAGGCTGCTGTCTATGGAGTCGCAGAGTCAGACATGACTGACTAAGCACAGCACAGTGGTAAAGAACCCACCTGCCAACCCAGGAAACATAAGAGACCGGGGTTCGATACCTGAGTTGGCAAGATCCCCTGGAGGAGGGCATGGCAACCCACCAGTATTCTTGCCTGGAGAACCCCATGGACAGGGAAGTCTGGTGGGCTACAGTCCCTAGGGTTGCAAAGAATCAGACGTGACTAAAGCACCTTAGCACACATGTGCACTTGCCCAGGCTCATGGATATTAAAATCGAGCACATAAAGCCCATTACTAGATGTAGAAATACAGGCAATATACTATTACAGCAACAAACATCAATTACAGTTAAGAATTTTTCTGTAACAGCCAAATGGATAATTAAATATTGCAACAACCTGCTCCAGGCGCACCTGTAACCTTTCCTGCTGATGCTTCTCTCACCAAGAATTTGGCAATCACTCAGGCTCCTGAGAGGGAGGCCGTAATGGGCCAGCCGCCTTAAAAGAGGATGCCAAGGTGAAGGGTAATATCACAAGGTCTCTGCCCCCGGCAAGACCAGCCATGTGTTCTTCTTAGAGGATGGAGAGGCCAGGTCCTTGTGTATTTCACAAACTCAGAAGAGGGCTTGAAAGGAGAACCGAAGCAGAATAGGCTCTGGTGCCAGGTGACCCGGGTTTAGATCCTGATTCTACCACATAAGAGCTGTGTGACCTTGGGGGAATTACTTAACCTCTCTGATCTTTGGTTTCTTTATTGTTAACGGTTTCCATCTCTTCAGTCACTGGGGAAAAGACTGGATGTGTTAACAGGTGTGAAATTACCCAGATCATGTTTGGCATATAACAGTTACTTGAGACACATCTGTTTCTCCTGAGGGGGGATGGTCTTTGTCTAAAAGGCATTTTTAGGAAGATTGAATTTACAGAACTCAGAATCCTGTGCCAGGCACCATGGCAGGAAGCCTGGAAGAAGTGGAATGGCATCTTCCCTTCTCTGAAAATGAACATATGACACTCTGGTTTAACAGTGGCTGGCTAAAGGTGCCAGGCAGATAGCCACAGAGCTCCCACAGGAGCAATGAGAAGGCCAGAGAGTGGCCACGTATTTCCCACTCAATTCCTGGTTTCAATTCAGTTAATTGTCCACATCCCTATCACTGGCCCTAAGAACCACAGCAAGTGTGTCCAGCAGCAAAAAGCTGGTATCTAGAGACATCCCTGAGGCCTTGGTGAGGAGGTGTCAACTCTCGCCTGTTTCCAGTCCTCAGCATCATGGGAGATGATGCTGTTTCTGAATTGCCAACAGCATGTGGGACAGAGACAAATCACTTGGTTTCTATCCAGTATGGCTGCAAGCTTGTGGTTTCAGAAGCCAGCCTCTCTCCATGCCCTGCATTCCTGCACCCACACCCATCTCCAGGGCACTCTTCACATTGCTGCACGTCGGGATTTCTTTCTAGAACAAAACTGCACCATCGCACTGCCCTGTTTGGACACTTAACACAGCTCTTCACTCCCTCCTGGAAAAGCCCCTACGCCTGAGACTGGCAGAATTGGGCCATTACGACTCCGTTCTGCCTTATTTGTGTCGTCTGTCACCACATCCCAGACAGTCATGTCAGAACCCTGCCATCTGCTGCCTCCGTGCCTTTGCTTATGCTGTTCCCTGTGTCTGGAATGCTCTTCCCTTCTTCTCCATGTCCCATCCTTTAAGCAGGCTAAATGTCACCTCTTCTGTGAAGCTCTTCTAGATTCATCCAGTAGTTATCTGTTCTATCCTTTGTATTCTACATGCAGTAGTGACTGACAGCAGAGGCTGGTCACCTGCACAGAAATGCTTGGATGATATGTCTCCTTCTCTGTCTCTCTTAAAGGAAGAGATGACTTTTTACTCATTCGTGCATCCTCAGAACCTAGCAGAGCAGCTGATGTGTGAATATTTACTGAATGAGAGAATAAGCCCTTAGGTGCTTTGAGCATCCCAGCCCCAGAACATGGGAGCATCCCTTCCGGCAGAAGGACAAAATACAGTCAGTGCTGTGCTAATATTGATACTAAAAGTGTGGATTGGGGGAATTCCCTGGCAGTCCAGTGGTTAGGATGCTGTGATTTCACTATCCAGGGCGTGGGTTCAGTCCTTGATTGGGGAACTAAGATCTCGCAAGCTTTGTGGCAAGGCCAAATTAAACAAAAGTGTGGATTGACTCTGGGCTTCCCTGGTGGCTCAGATGGTAAAGAATCTGCCTGCAATGCAGGAGACCCAGGTTCAATCCCTGGGTTGGGAAGATTCCCTGGAGAAGGAAATGGCAACCCACTCCAGTGTTCTTGCCTGGAGAATCCCATGGACAGAGGAGCCTGGTGGCAGACTACAGTCCATGGGGTCGCTAAGGGTCGGACACGACTGAGCAACTAACACACACACAAGGATGGGCTTCAATTCGATTGATGTATTAGGGAATAACTTGAGTGTAACATCCATTTCAGAAATCTGCATCCAGCTGAATGGAGCCACAATAGAAAAACACTACAGTTTTTTTAAAAGCTTTTTTTTTTTTTTTTAAATTAAAGTATCATTGATTTACAGTGTTCTGTTAATTTCTGCTGTACAGCAAAGTGACTTAATTATATACATATATATATTCTTTTCTATATTATTTTCCATTCTGGGTTATCCCAGGATATTGAATAGAGTTCCCTGTGTTAAACAGTAGGGCCTGGTTTATCCATTCACATAGGAATACACTAAATGCACGCGTGCACACACACACACACACACACTCTCACACCCTTCAAACATATCAATTCACTGTATGTGCCATAGCCACATCCATCCACATCATTTGAAGTTACAACTTTCCTTCCGATTTCAGATAAGTCTCTGCCCACCACCTCAATAATTCACCAGCTTCGCCGCTTCCGACACCCACTTCAATAGGCAAACTTCAGAACTTTCTCAAGGTAAAGTGCCATATTTATTGTTGCACAGCGTTTATGTATTTCCTAAGCATTTAACAGGTGTAAAACTGCTAATGTTTTTTTATTAGACTCTTATCTTTTTTAAAAGGTGTCACTGACGAAGTTTTTGAGTGTTGTGCCCTTAACCCCATTTTTTTTCCCATAAGCACTGCAAATTTTATTGTGTGACCTTGCAAAGCACGGTGGTTTTTACGATGGCTATGTCGGGTTCTAGAAAACTGAATGCGGCCCTATCTTCAAAGATGGATGCAACCGCCTGTCAGGAGGACCCTGGGGAGGAGCTGCCTAGGGTGTAATTAACCACAGGAACTTTCCATACCAGTGCTTCAGGAGCTCAGAACTACCCCCCGCAGAGCTCTCGACAAGTTTCAAAAAACAGTTTAGGAGTTTGGGATTAACATATACGCACTACTAAATACAAACGAGATAAGCAACAAGGACCTACTGAATAGTGCAGGGAACTATACCCAATATTTTGTAATAAACTATAGGGGAGAACCTGAAAAAGAATCTATGTATGTATTACTGAATCACTTTGCTGTACACCTGAAACTAATCAAAATTGTAAATTAACTATAATTTTTTTTTTGTCTGTCCCATGTACCCTTTGTTTACAAAGTCCTTCCACAATTCATTTTTCATCCCATCAACTCTATGAGGAAGAAAGTAGACAGGACTTGTCTAGACTGGATACATAAAGCTGAGTCTTGTGGCTCCAGAGAGCCAGGGCACCACGCTCCTCGGGATGAGCTAGGGCAAAGTGCCGTCTTTCTCTACTCTTGACCCCCCATCTTCTGACTCATGTAGTCCACTCAACAGGAGGATCTAACCTGACCATCTCCTCCCATTTGTCAAAACTTTGTTCTTTATACTTCAGTTTTTCTGTGTGTGTGCGTGCGTGTGTGTGCAGTCACTCAGTCTTGTTCAACTATTTGTGACCCCATGGACTGTAGCCCGCCAGGGTCCTCTGTCCATGGGACTTTCCAGGCAAGAATACTGGAATGGGTTGCCATTTCCTCCTCCAGGGGAATCTTCCTGACCCGGGGATCAAATTTGTGTATCCTGCAGCTTCTGCACTGGCATGTAGGGTTTTTTTTTGTTTTTTTTTTTTTTTACCACTGAGCCACTTGGGAATCTCACTTCAATTTTTTTAAATGGTGAAAAAAAGACCAGTTGAGACCCCAATTCCATAGTTCTAGAAATCAACTGGGCACCAGTGTACAGCCACTTTAAACTCATACTCTGCCTCTCTGCTTTGACTTTCTGATGATTCCTGGCCCGTTAATTTCTGGGCTTCAACATTTTTGTCTATAACCTGGGCATGCAGATCTCCCTTCCTCAGAAGCCAGAATGATAAATGAATAAAACGAAGTTAGAAAAAAATATATAAAGTTAGGAAAGCTCTAGGTTTTCCTGGAAAAGAAAATGCTGGGCAAACAGAAGAGCAGTGTCAGTTTAGAAAGTATGACCAGAATTGCTCTTTTATAGAAAGAAGCAAAGAGGTGGGGTCTCCTGGGCAGTGAGAGAGGCTCAGCTTGACCCCATGTGGCCTTTGACCCCGAATCCTGGGGGTCCCTTTCACTGGGGTCTGTGAGCTGCACCCAGAATCCGGTGGGATGCCTTTCACCCTTGACATTTCCAAGCCAATCACCCATCCCTGATAATGCAGGAATGTTCCTCTGGCTGGTGGACCTCTGCCAGCTCAAGGGCTCGTCCCAGCCACCAACAGAGTAAACATTACTCAACCGACCAGGGCCCTGTCACACACATTCTTCCCCTGTGTTCCTAACCTCACGCAGAGCACAGCCCGGCCCTGTCGGGTCTGGAAATGGGAATCGAAAAATCAGGCAGGAGCGAGAGTGCAGAGGAGAAAGAGCTTCCAGAAAGGAAACAACCACGTCCATCAATTATAAGCAGACAGAGCTGTCTTCCCTGTGAAGTCAAAACACACTGGGCTGGCGGGGGTGGTGGCTGCGACAGAAAGGAATTAAGCCAGTCTTGATGGGTCCAGTACCGCATCCTTATAAGTCCTCTCCTCCTTTTCCTAAAGAGGAGCCACTTTTTAATTTTTAGTTGCCGCCTGTGGGATCTTGAGTTGAGGCACGTGAACTCAGTAGCGGCATGTGGGATCTGGTTCCCTGACCAGGGATCAAACCCTGGTCCCCTGCATTGGGACCTCAGTCGTAGCCACTGGACCACCAGGGAAGTCCCGAGGAGTTCCCTTTCTTGAGGAGAGAGGCAGAGACACAAATTATTCAGACTGGTGAACTTATAAGACACTCATTTGGGGATGAAAGAATGCGAACAATTCCCCCGGCTTGAAATTGAGAACTCAAAACTTGAAAACTTTCCAAGAGGCTGGCATTGCTGCCTCAGTTTCCTCGCTGGCCACACAGGACCATCGCCGGTTCTTATTAACATTTTCTTCTCTCCGAGGATACAGATGGATGTTTGCCAAAGATTAAAAATCTGAAAGCCTGGGAGTAAAAATCTGAGGCAAGATGAAAGCAATTTAAACACGGGGCTGGCTTCAATTCCAGATCTCTTTCTCCCCGAGGTGGCTTAGTTAGGAGTCCAATTCAAAAGAGGAGAAACACAGACAGGCCTGCGGGGACGGTAAACATTCTTGAACTCAAGGAGTAAAAGTTGAGTGATACTTCAGGGAAGCCCACAAACTGGTTTTCTTATAAAAATCAAAGCAAACGTAACCAAGGAAAGAAAAAGGCTTCTATCAAAAGCATCTTGGCTGAGAAAAGAAGCACATGTGCATGCACCTGAGAAATGGCTCAGGTAGGGAGGTGGACAGGGCGCCAGCAGCTCCGCCTGTCCTCCGCACAAAGCCCAGCTTGGCCACCACGCCTGCTCCTTAGCAGAGAGAGGGTTTCTGCTGGCAAACGCCAGAGGGTTTGCAGGGAGCACGCCAGCCTGGAGATGCAATTGCAGGTGGAAGCCACCCGGGTTAACCCTCAAGAAGCTGAGAGGTCTTCACACCTGTAAGTGTTTTACACGGTCTGCTTCTCAGTGGGTTCCAGATGCCCACTGGACAGAGTGGAAAGCCAAGGTTCAAAGAGGAAGAAGTCATTTTCACCACCTCTTACCTAGGGTCTCCCAGCAAAGAAGAGCTATTCTAAAGCTGACCTCTCTCCTTTCCTGAAAGCCCCACATTGACCCCAGATACACACTGACCTCAGAATGAACCTCGGGGCTTCCCAGGTGGCGCTAGCGGTAAAGAACCTGCCTGCTAATGCAGGAGACATAAGAGACACGGGTTCGAATCCTAGGTCAGGATGATCCCCTGGAGGAGGGCATGGAAACCCACTCCGGTATTCTTGCCTGGAGACTCCCATGGACAGAGAAGCCTAGCAGACTACAGTCCACGGGGTCGCAAAGAGTCAGACACAACTGAAGTGACTTGGCATACACACACATGCTGAGCCTCCCATGATAATGCACAAATAGTTTGAAATGACTTTGTCTCTTTTCTTGTTTCTTGGCTGCATCTCTCACTGGAACATAAGCCCGATGAGTGCAGGACCTTGTCTGTCTTCTCCACAATCTCCTTCCTCAGAACCTTGCACAGACTATGCTCTGCCCTCGATAAGAGGACATGAGGAATGAATGCATGACCTGCCCTTCAACCTGACCAAGCAGTGGAGAAGTGACGACAGTATCACTGATCCTCTGAATCTCTTGAGTTTTCTGAGGTTGATGAGACACATGTATTTTTAAGGAGGAAGAAGGGGGACTGAGAGAGATGGAGAGAGAGAGATTAAAATACAATCAAAATGAAGAGAGAGCATTGATGCATTTCAGCAACTTCACCTTGGAAGGTGCAAAATGCGGGTGCCTAGGAGTAAGTATGACACAGCAGCTCTTTCTTTTCCCACCGGAGACCCCAGATAGTGCTTTATCTAGAGTGGAAAGAGCCAGTGGGATGCCTGTGGGGAGCCTACCCATTCCCCACTTCCTTTTTTTAAAAAAAGCTTTTTATTTTATATTGGAGTATGGCCAATTAACAGGGTTGTGACAGTCTCGGGTGGACAGTGAATGGAATCAGTCATACATATATGTGTATCCATCTCCCCCAGACTCCCTCTCATCCAGGCTGCCACATAACATTAAGCAGCTCCTGGTGCTAGACAGTAGGTTATCCATTTCAGATATAGCAGTGTGCCCATGTTTATTCTGACCTCCTTAACTATCCCTCCCTCTCCCATCCTTCCCATCCTTCCCTACCTCTTGAGGCCTAAGCATATACAAGGGGCCTTTAACAGCGTGGGAATAGGCACCTCCATTAACACGAGCTGACCATTTCTAAAGGGTTTAGGCTGCTGGCAGGAACCCCAAATTTAGTCTTGCCATGTTAGAATGCAGTTTTAGGCCCCTTGGGTTAATTCGGGGGTCAGGAGGATCAATTACTGGGGATTTACCATGGCAACCTGGGTAACTCAAACGGCTTTTTATCCAGAGGAGTCTAAGGTGAAACTAAGAAGGGTTAACGATGGACATCGTTAGGCCTAAAGGCTGTGGGGGCAGACAGAGGCCTGCCGCAGTCTGGTTCCTGGGGTTTCCTTTCTGAGAGGCTGCCTTTGCTGGCAGGGTAATGTGGCTGCAACAAAGGCCCCCTCAGCTGGGTTGACGGGGAGAATCATGACGCTCCTGGTGGGGCTGGGGAACGGGGAGGGCCATAAAGTCATCAGCAGACTGAGCCACTGGGTGTCCACATAAAAGTGAGGGCCCATAAACAGACATCAGTATTGTGACTGAAGGGCTAATAAAACTGCCTTAGAAGAGAGAGGTTTTCCACTGCGACCTATTCATACGCAGGACCCTACTGGGAGGTGATACCCGAGAAGATCCTTGGAGGCCTGGCAAGTGTCAGAACTGCCTCATTATGGGATGCTTGCCTGGCCAGACCCCAGCCCCTTTCTCACTGCCGTGGAGGGCAGCTCCAGCATCACTGTCATCACCATCACCATCATCAGCGACAGACAGCCCCGGATCACCCGGCAGGCCCGCGGATGCTGGGCCAGGGAGCAGCAGGTGCTGGGCACTGAGGCCACGAACGTGGATGATCACTGGCTTCCACTGACCAGGAGCACCAGCAACGTGTGTAGGGAGCACCCCGAGACCTGATAGCTGCTTGGTTTCCTTTCTGTCTCTCCATATGACTGGTAGGCAGTAAGTCCCATCCCTTTTCTAGACCTCAGTAGCTCAACGGAAACTCAGGAAGAGTGATTCTTGCTCTTTTCTTGCCCCAAGGGATGCTGGTAAGAGATGATAAAGGGAAGTAATCTAGAGTGAAGTACGTTGGACAGAGAAAGACACATATCCTATGATATCACTTATACGTAGAATCTTTAAAAAAAAAAAAAAGAGTACAAATGAACTTACCTACAAAACAGAAATAGAGTTACAGATGTAGACCCCAAACTTATGGTCACCAGGGGTGGGAGGGAGGGATAAACTGGGAGATTGGGACTGGCAAATACACACTACTGTATATAGAACAGATAACTAATAAAGACCTACTGTACAGCACAGGGAACTCCACTCAGTGCTCTGTAATGGCCTAAACGGGAAAAGAACCTACAAAAATGAATAGATATGTATCCACCTGCAATGCGGGAGACCTGGGTTCGATCCCTGGGTCGGGAAGATCCCCTGGAGAAGGGAAAGGCTACCCACTCCAGTACTCTGGCCTGGAGAATTCCATGGACTCTATAGTCCACGGGGTCCCAAAAAGTTGGACACGACTGAGCGACTTTCACTTTCACTCTTTCATGTATATATAAATGATTCACTTTGCTGTACACTTGAAACTAAAATCAACTATACTCCAATATAAATTTTTTGAAAAAGGAAGTCATCTAGTAGAACTAAACTGAACTAGTAATCCAAGCTAGTACACCAAACTAGGACAAGCTAAATTAGTAGAACTTAAGGGAGAAAGAATAATAACTTGTTCTTTGAAGACTTCCTGGTAGTGTTTAACAGTGAGTGATTTTTTTTTGGTGAACTGTATACTTCAGTTAAGCAGTATTCATGGAAGTGGAGCTGAATGACATCGTTCCTAGAAAGGGGAGAATATACTTTATATAATAATATGTACATACTATATTGAATAGAATGAAAGTAATTTCACGTTCAGCTTGAAAGTGAATAAGAGGCTTATAAACCAGGGCATTTACGTATGAGGCTTTTGGATAGGAAGCTGTCTGGAAGAGATACTGTCAGTCCACAAATACATAGAAGGTGTATCGTGTGCCAGGCACGGGGCTGTGGGCTGGAAACTCAGTGGTGAAAAAAGCCAACTTGGGCTTAGATGTCAGCACAGCCCACGTTTCTCTCACTCGGCATGCATGTTAAGCTCAGCATCTGTCTCTCTCCCTCCTGGATGAGCTGGAGTTTTAGCGGGTTCGGGGACGACCTTCTTCATGGTGAGAGTAAGACTGACTCGTCTTGTTTCTCTGTCTTTGACAGGTAGGAATGCAAACCCTACACTCCACCTGGAAATAGGAGTCTCAAAAAGGAGAAAAAGGCTCATTTCCACTTCCACCCCTAAGACATCCCGAGATAAATTAAGCTCCTATTTTGTATCCACCATGTAAACCGATGTTTCACAAATGGGAGTTGCTGTCTAGAGGTTTTCCATCCTTGCTAAGCAAGGACTCACTGGGCCTCACTGCCAGCCTGATCCGACAGGTGCCGACTGCAAAGATGCCCCCTGTAGCGGGCAGGGCCAGAAGGCCTGGGCAGGCATGCTGCCATTCAAAGGTCCTGAAAGTGTTAATTTTCAGCAGTTATAGGTGTCTCGTTTATATCCATTATAAATCTGTTTATTGTGACTGGCCCCACCCAATCTGCTGGAGCTGTAAAGCTCTAATGGTCCCTAATAAAGGTGGAAGGCACACAGTTCCTGAAATGGGGAAGGAGAAAGGGAGTGAGGGTGACCAGGAGGGAGAGAGGCAGATATGAGCTTAACAATAAAATATCACAATGGCCAAATTCCCTCTGCAGCTTCAAACAGCAGAGCCCCGGAGCCCCAGTCTCCAAATAATAACCTGTCAGAGCTGAAAGGTCTCATCGGCCAGAATCTCTGAGATGTTAGACGATTGGTCCAAGGTCACCCCTGCTTCTCAGTGCCTCGGGGCTCCTGGATCCTAGTCTAGGACCCTCAGACCAGCTCTCTCACTTCTTCTACTTCGACAGGAGACCTTCAAGACTGCCTCCAACCCCTTTAGACTCCAGCCTTGCCCCATCTAGCCTGTGATGTCCAGCCCTGACTATCCATCCACATCTCTTAGGGAATTGTTGAAACTTCCCCTGCCTGTCCACTTATTCCATATTCTGACTCTAAAAGGAGTTGATGGGGGTCTGCGCGTGTTTTCAGTTGCTTAGATGTGTCCGACTCTTTGCGACCCCATGGCCTGCAGCCCACCAGACTCCTCTGTTCATGGGATTTTCCAGGCAAGAAACCTGGAGTGGGATGAAATGGCTTTCCTCCTACAGGGCTCACCCAGGGATCGAATCCGTGTCTCCTGCATCTCCTGCATTGGCAGGCAGGTTCTTTACCATTGAGACATCTGGGAAGCCCCAAAGATATAGGTACTTTTATAATAATAAGCTCCCCAGATGCCTTTGATGTGGCCTGGGAAGCAGATCTGAGAACCACAGATTTTGTCAATACTTGAGTTTCATTCTCCCTGATGTCTCCAATGACTAGCAGGGTTCATGAAAAGGGAAACTCTTCCAGGGTGAAACTGCAAACCACAACCTTGTCCAGAACTCAGGGAGAACCAAAGCTCTTCCTATCTCTTGATGCCCTGAGGGTACCTGAGTCAACCCAATAACTCCTTCCGGGTCAAGCACCACATGGGGGTGCTGGATGCATTTTATCATGTTTAAGCCTCAAATGATAGCCGGAAGGAGATACATATTATGATTCCCGTTTAACAAATGAAGAAACCAAGGCTCAGAGAGGCTAAGTCACTCATTTGAGGCCATATGGCCAGAGAGCGACTGAATCACAATTCAAGCCCAAGCTTGTTTGGGGTGCTATACCTTGCTACCCAGACACACCCCTCTGAGCATGGTCCTGACAAGGGACTGCCTGTGACCAGCTCGCCTGGGGGATGTGGACTTCCCTTAGGAAAGTCATTAGACACTACACTGTACGGTGTGTCTCCAGCTTGGCAGGGACATGCAGTGTACACGTCCTGAGAAATCTCTTGACTACCCGAGAGCACTGGAGAGACTGAGCCTTGCTGGTCAAGCTCCTCCGTGGCTGAACTCACACAGGTGTGGTTTGGACAGGGCTGCTGAAGCCAGACCAGAGGGTGCTAGGGAGGTGTCTTAAAGCAGATGGCTCAGGTAGAGGAACGTTGCTTCTAGAAATTCAGCCCTCAGGAGTATCTGAGGTTTCTGGCGTTCACTGTGGGAACTGCGTCCACCCAACCCCTTCTTACTGCTCTTTTGCCTGAAGTTTGGGGAGCTTCCTTCCTAAGAACAAAGGTCATGAAGCTTCTCAGATTTGGCCTCCACCAGGAAAGCACCACACCCGCTCTAAATGGCAGGTTTCCAGGACTAATTACCAACAAGCAAGGATACTCACATCTTTCATTAAAGGAAAGGAATGCCTTATTAGGTGGAGGAAATTCAGGGTCATCTTATGTACCTGACCTTTTGCTACATGGTCATGACCCCCGTGTACCCCATGGCCATCCATGGTTCTTCCCAGCTTTCTCTCACTGTTTAGCATCAATCCACTGAAACCTATGGCAATGGATGTGTGCTCAGTCACTCAGTCATGTACATCTGACTCTTTGTGACCCCATGAACTGTAACCCACCAGGCTCCTCTGTCCATGGGATTTTCCAGGCAAGAATTGGAGGGGATTGTCATTTCCTCCTCCAGGGAATCTTCCTGACCCAGGGATCGAACCCGGGTCTCCTGCATGGCAGGTAGATGCTTTACTGCTGAGTCATTGGAAAAGCCCGTGGTACTGCAAACGCCCTATGGCTATCACAGAGCAGTCCTTCCTGGAAGTAGAAAAGCCTTCCTCAGACCCAATTACTCCAAGAAGCCAGCTTGAGTCTGCCACAAACACCAAGATGATTATCTAGTAGAACTACTCAAATTGTCTCAAAGTCAAGATCGAAAGATAAGAGCAACAGGAGGAAAGAGGAATAACCCAAACCACTAAGCTCTGCCAGGACTGCTAATAGGTACCATTTATGAGAGCCTGCTACATCCTGGGTGCTTTACATATATTATCTCATTTAATCCTTTGGCATCTGCATGAGTTCAGTTCAGTTCAGTTCAGTCGCTCAGTCGTGTCTGACTCTTTGCGACTCCATGAATCTCAGCACGCCAGGCCTCCCTGTCCATCACCAACTCCCGGAGATCACTCAGACTCACGTCCATCGAGTCAGTGATGCCATCCAGCCATCTCATCCTCTGTCGTCCCCTTCTCCTCCTGCCCCCAATCCCTCCCAGCATCAGAGTCTTTTCCAATGAGTCAACTCTTCGCATGAGGTGGCCAAAGTACTGGAGTTTCAGCTTTAGCATCATTCCTTCCAAAGAAATCCCAGGGCTGATCTCCTTCAGAATGGACTGGTCGGATCTCCTTGCAGTCCAAGGGACTCTCAAGAGTCTTCTCTAGCACCACAGTCCGAAGGCACTTCTGCACTCAGTCTTCTTTACTGCCCAACTCTCATATCTGTACATAACTACTGGAAAAACCATAGCCTGGAGTATCTTTAGCGTGTATTAAATGTCAGTGTTGTTGATAGTCAGACATCTATGGCACGGCCAGGCACTGGGGTTTTTAGAAGTCCTCCAGTTGATTCTAAGGTGCGGCGAGATTTAGGAACCGCTGTCCTAGAACGCAGGTCAGCAAACAGTGGTCTGCAGGCCAAAGCGGCCTGTTTTTGTGTGAACTATGAGCTCAGAATGGTTTTTATATCCTTAAGTGGTTTTTAAAAAGAAAAAGAGTATTATGTGATACACAAAAATCAAGGAAATTAAAATTTTAATCCCCACCACAGCCATGTCCATTTGTTCACAGCTGGTCCATGGCTGCTTTTGCTCTCCAAAGGCAGAGCTGAGCAGCTGCGACTGAGACAGTATGGCCTGAAAAGCCTGAAACAGTCACCATCTGGCTCTTTACAGAAAGTTTGCCAGCCTCAACACTAGAGTTCCTTTTTGAGGGGCTGCGCTGGGTCTTCGTTGCTACATGTGGGCCTTCTCTAGCAGCAGCGAGTGGGGCTCCTCTCTAGTTGTGTTACATGGGCTTCTTCGCTTGTTGTGGTACCTGGGCTCTAGGTACACGGGCTTCAGTAGTTGCAGCGTGTGGGCTCAGTAGTTGGGGTGCCTGGGCTTACTTGCTTCGAGGCATGCGGGATCTACCCCAACCAGGGATCGAACCCGTGTCCCCTGTATTGACAGGCAGATTCTTAACCACTGGACCACTGAACCACCAGGGAAGTTCTATAGCAAAGTTCTTATGAACAGCTAGGATGATAACCAGGATTGAATGTGTTTGACTTTATTTTGGGGCTAGATTTCAAATATACACACATATATTATGGTATATACATATATATGCTTTTTTCCCCTCCCCATCCATGTTTGATATTGTGGTTTCCTATCGAGCAGTTAGCTTCAAACCTTGCACAGCTCCCTGCCTGTTTCTGCACCCTTGGCGCTTAATTCTCTCCCGGTTTTTGTCAGTTTCCATCAAACCTTCAACAGACAGACTCCAAAGACACTTCTCCCATAACCTGCAGGCAGGGGCAATGTGCTTGCAGGCAGCTTCCTTCCACCTTAGGACCCCACGGGAGGCAGCAAGGAGTCCTTGAATTCCCTAAGGGTCCTTCAGGGGGATTAGGCAGGCAGGTAGGGCTGCTCCAGCGATAGGACTCCAGTATCTGCTCGGCCCCTTTGTGACGAGGCTGGAGCCCCACTGGCCTGGGCAGCCAGGCTTCTTTGTATGCAGACCAGGGCTGGCCCGCTATCAGGGGGAGGCTGCCAGCAGAATGCTCTGAAGGCTGGGCCTCTTAATCTCATTAATATCCTGATTGTCTTCCCCAATCTAGTGGCAGCCGATGGGGTGGTACCCGCAAGATAAAATGACCTTTGAATTCAACAGATAAAATGGCAGTCAGATAAAGTCCCTACAAGGAGAACACTGGAGCCCTGGCCACCCCGGAACTCCACATCTCTATAAACATGTTTTCTAAAATAGCAGACGACTCAAGGCAGGGTTTGCTTCTCTTCTGAACGAAAAGAAGCTTCTGCTGAGGGACAATGGGGCTTCTTTTCTATGGGGAGGTTTGCTGCTGCGGAGATGAATATTTTTACAACTGCCCTCATAAACCCCCTCAGCTTGTCTGCTGCCCCGGGAGTGGGCGGGACTCCAGAGGTGAGCCGAGGTGCTCGCACTGTCTCCACAGCCCCATTAAGTTGTTAAGGCATTTAGTGCCCCAGACAGTGCCGACTGCAAGGGCAGTTCAACTCTCCACCCAGATGGGGATGGGGTGGTGGAAGAGGGGGCTTTGATTTCTTCCCTGGGCAGGGCACAGAATCCACCTTGGTCAGGGGCAACAGTTGCGCGGGTTGGGGGTGGAATAAGCCGGGGAAGCCGCCAAATAGCCAGACTGGGAGACCCCACCCTTAAAGCCCCTTTGTCATTCAAAAAGGAATAGTAAGAATGTGGGAGAAGAAGGAACTGTGGGAGGATCCTGTGTGTTGCTTTCCATGCTTGAAAGTGCTTAGCATCTGTGTAATGCAAAGAGAAAGTCGGGTGTATCCCTTCAAAACCAGTCTCTGCCGCTTATGAACTCTATGTGCATGCATGCTCAGTCACTCAGTCGTGTTTGACTCTTTGCGATCCCGTGGACTGTAGCCTGTCAGGCCCCCTTGTCCATGGGATTCTCCAGGCAAGAATACTGGAGTGGGTTGCCATTTCATCTTTCAGGAGATTTTTCCCCACCCAGGGATTGAACCTGTGTCTCCTGCGTCTCCTGAATTGCAGGCAGATTGTTTACCACTGAGCCACTGGGGAAGTTGGACAAAATACTTGCATTCTAAACACCTCACCTTCCTTGATTATAAAATGGGGTAAGGATATAGACAGTGTCTATCCTACGAAGTTGTGAGGATTCAATAAGATGATGCAAATATCAGCCCAGGGCCTGGTATCCAGGAAGGGCTCAATCAGTATTAGCTGATTATTCAAAGTTACTCACAACCCTGCCACTGGGCACTTTTGAGATTTCCTTGGATTCTGTAGATTTCACTGTTAGGGAAAGTCAGAGTGACCACATGGATGTCCTGACTCAGGATCTGGTTAGTCTAAGACCCAGGGTTAGATTTCTGCAGGCAAGTTAGAGATGTAACAGGGGATGAGGGAGAGGCGGGAGGCAGGATTCTCTGGTTCTCCAGCTCTGATCTGACTATGGTGGGGCGGGGGTGTTCGGGGGGCGGGACAAGGACAGCCCTGGGCTAGGAGAGGGAGGAATAGCATTTGCAGGGAGGGAGGAGCAAGCAGCCACAGAAATACACGCCTCTGTAATAGTAGTGGCCCACCAGCTTAGTTGCCCCACGGCATGTGGGATCTTTCCAGATCAGGGATCGAACCCGTGTCTCCTACGTTGGCAGGTAGCTTCTTTACCACTGAGCCACCAGGGAACTATTGAGCCTGTGCTCTGAAGCCTGGGAGTCGCAATTACTCAAGCCTGTGCATCCTTGCTCTGAAACAAGAGAAGTCCTTGCATCACAACTAGAAAATAGCTCCTGCTTGCCTTAATCAGAGAAAACCCACACAGCAACAAAGACCCCGCACTGCCAAAAATGAAGAAGTAAAATGGTAACAAAACAACAACACAAAAGAAAGACACATCTCCTCTTGGGTAAAGAGGCTTTGGGGCTCAGGGCATCCAAAGGTTATCCTGCGAGGCTCCTTCTCGCCTCTGGGACTCCCTTTATTTCCAGGAGAATGAGCCTCTACCTCCTTGAAAGGTGATACAGAAGATCAGGTGTTGGGTGAGTGAAGGCTGATGGAGACCTCTGCCCCTCCCTTGGTGTTGCAAGGAGGCCAAGAGACCTTGTTGGAGGCAGCTGGGCGAGTTTGCCACAGTCAGGAGGGGACAGTACACAAGGCCACCAGAGATGATGTAGCCGATCCCAGGGCTTGAGCCAAGGCTGGCCCAGCTTCCATCCCACGCCAACTTCCTCCTCCTCCTCGGGCGGATCAATACAGGCACCAGTCTCCAACCAGTCCGCTTCCTCACCACAGCCCTGCTCTCTGACCTTTGGGGGGCCTTTCCCTTGATTCTGCTCCAGAATGGAGGTCGGGGCCATCACTCCGGGCCTGCTCAATGGCCTCAGAATGGGCTGTCACAGGGCCTATAACCGGGGACAGCTCCTGCTGGCGAGAGCTGGGATGGGGGGCTGCAGATAAAGGCCTTCCCGGCTGAAGATAAATGGCTGCTGGCAGCCGGCTACAGTAACTCCAGGCCCCCAAGCAGAGCAAACAAAGGGTGCCCCTGTGACACTCCCTGGAAAGATGAAGGCCCATCAGAGGCAGCCAGGCTTGTTCAAAGCCCCAACTTAATTGTCAATTAAGCATGCATGAGGGACACAAAGCCATGACAACCCTGGGCTGCATGCTGGCGTGTGATTGTAAAGCCGGGAGGGGCAACGCTGAAAACAGCTGATTCTGCTGACCATGTGTTTGTAGGGCACCTTGTAACCAATCAGCCGCTGACAGAGGCAAAGGGCTCCTCCTGCCACTCCTATTGTGCCGGACATTCCAGGGCCAGGGTCACGCTGTGGTCACCATGGGCAGGTGGGGCCACAGCGCTGTCAGCGTGGCCAGGAGGGCGGGGGCTCAGGTACAGAACAGATGCTCTCCTCCCCAGGGAGAAGGGTCAAGGGAAGATGCATCTCGAGGTGCCTCCTGTCCTCCTGGCTCGAGGATTGGGATTTGGAGGGGAAAGAGGGGAGAAGGTGGGGGCTTGGGGATGGGGACTTTGTCTTGGGGATGGGGACTCGCAACTCAAGTTGTTAGTCTTGAGCCTGGATGTTCGTTTCTCCTTGGCCACTGTAGAGCTCTTTTCTGCATCCAGGTATGTTTGGGGCTTGATTAGAGACCATACCTTGGTTGCAGGGACCATGATGGGAAGTAAGCATATCATGAGGAATGCAGACCAAAACTTCCCCAAGCGCTGGGCTTCAGCCTGTCATCTGGGTGGCCCTGGGCACACTTCCCAGGAGACGGTCACAGCTCATGTGCTGCCCACCCTGGGAGCTGATGACGGGGACACTTCCTGGGGTGTAGCATCCTATACCCCAGCCTCAGGCCCAGAACATTTCACTGTCTCTTAGCAATAAGGCCCCAATCTGTGAAACTGAAAAGGAAATAGATTCCTGCTGCCTGTCACAAAAGAGGCTTGAAAAGCTATGGCAGAAAAGCTACGACCAACCTAGATAGCATATTAAAAAGCAGAGACATTATTTTGCCAACAAAGGTCCTACACGCAAAGCTATGGTTTTTCCAGTAGTCATGTATGGGTGTGAGAGTTGGACTATAAAGAAAGCTGAACATCAATTCTAAAGAAGAATTGATTGTTTTGAACTGTGGTGTTGGAGAAGACTCTTGAGAGTCCCTTGGACTGCAAGGAGATCCAACCAGTCAATCCTAAAGGAGATCAGTCCTGAATATTCATTGGAAGGACTGATGCTGAAGCTGAAACTCCAGTACTTTGGCCACCTGATGCGAAGAACTGACTCATTGGAAAAGACCCTGATGCTGGGAAAGATTGAAGGTGGGAGGAGAAGGGGATGACAAAGGATGAGATGGTTGGATGGCATCACTGACTTGATAGACATGAGTTTGAGCAAGCTCTGTGAGTTGGTGATGAACAGGGAAGCCTCCTGTGCTACAGCCCATGGGGTCACAGAATTGGACACGGCTGAGCAATTGAACTGGACTGACTCTTGCCATGACCACTTGTTTAGCTTTCTGTGATAATGATAAAGTGAAAGTGAAAGTGAAGTCACTCAGTTGTGTCCGACTCTTTGTGACCCCATAGACTGTAGCCTACCAGGCTCCTCTGTCCATGGGATTTTCCAGGCAATAATACTGGAGTGGATTGCCATTTCCTTCTCCAGGGGATCTTCCCAACCCAGGGCTTGAACCCGAGTCTCCCGCACTGTAGACAGAAGCTTTACTGTCTGAGCCACCAGGGAAGTCCGATAACGACAATGGTGACAGTAATTATGGTTTGGGCTTTCCTGGTGGGTCAGTGATAAAGAATCCTCCTGCCAATGCAGGAGATGTGGGTTCGATCCCTGGGTTGGGAAGATGCCCTGGAGAAGGAAATGGCAACCCACTCCAGTATTCTTGCCTGGGAAATCCTATGAACAGAGGAGCCTGGAGGGCTACGGTCCATGGGGTCGCAAAAGAGTCAGACACAACAGCGACTAACAACAACAAAACGGTTATGGTTTACTGGGAAAGATGCTGTTCACACAGTCTCTCATTGAATTCTCACGTGGACCGCAGGTGCTAGGTACCCTATCTCCATTTCACAGACAGGAAACTCAGAAAGAAATTCTATGAACTGGCCGCGCTGCAGGTTATGGGGGTTAGAACCAGGATGCAAAACTAAGTCCAGAGAATCAGTCCCTGGTGGGTGTGGACCATCGTGATGAACTGAGTTAAAATTCAGGCAGAGAGAAAGGTAGGCACTAAAAATATACAGTGGCCCATAATTATTGTTCCATAAATAGCAGCTCCTCCCTACAAAGGGGCACAAAACTCTCAAAGATAAACTTGATCCCTGGCAGTTCTCCACGCCAGCCTCCCAACTAGCCCAGAGGCCCCCAGGGGCAGGGGCGTGTGTCTTACTCATCACTAGCTTGGTGCCCGCACTCAGCCTGTCTGTGCTGTAGGGAGGCACAGGGTGGGATTCTACAGCCCTGGGTTCTAGTCCTTGTTCCACTACCATCACCTTGGGGAACTCTGCAAAGTTACTACCTTTTCCTGGGCCTCAGTTTCCTTCTTCCGAGTACCTCCCAGTTCTAACATTCCCTGATACGTAACACGGTCTCAACTTCCGGGGACTCCGGAGAATCCACGTCCAGTGGAACGTGCCTTCTGAGGCCGATCGATCGGTGGTGTCTTGGCTGTGCTGCCCAGCCCTCTGCCCAGGCCCTAGTACCTGCTCTGGCCCCTCCAGCCCCGCCTCTCTGGGTCTCCTGCCACTATACAGAATGCCTAAGCCGACGACCCCGTGGTGACCTCACCACAACCCCAGCTTGTCAGAAAGCCACTGGGCCTTTGTTTGGCTTGCAGGCTCCCTGACTTTGGTGTGGAGATCACAGGTCCCAGCACAATGGCCATTGTCTTCTCAATAACGCCCCTTGCCCCAGCCACGCCCCCCGCAGCTCTCAGCTCCAGCTCTGTGGATTACTACCGCAGAGGGGCTGCATTACTTTGCCATCGGGCCAGTGATCATCTGCAGGCTTCTCTGCCTCTCAGGAGTGACCCCAACTTTCTTCCTATGTGGCTGAGCTCTTCCCTTCGGTGGCAACAGCACCCAGAAAAGTGCCCCTCCCTGGCCCAGGCTTCACGCTGGACAGAGACCCCTGAGGAGGTCATGCCTGCGGTGTGGGGGGTGGGGGCACAGTGCAGAATGGATGCTTGCAGATGGATCAGGTCGGGGCTCCGAGCCAGTGCCCCTGGCACTCAGGTCAGGTCCCCGGTCTCAGGCCTCTCCCAGCAGAAGGGCAACCAGCTGGTGAGGGTGCAGAGCAGTTTAGAACCATCCCCAGAGTTGGAAGTGGCGCTCGACTCCGTCTGCAAACCCCTCCCCGAGCAGGCAGTAGACCGTACCACGCTCTGTCTACACCGGCACCACACCAACCTCAGTAAACTCATCACACTGGGAAGAAGCCAGCTTTCCCAGAAGGACCCACGTGGCCCTCAGCACATGGGGGTGGTCTCCCACCAGGAAGGAAGGTGTGGGATTCTGTCCTGACAAGCCCACGCCCCAGAACAGGGGCATCCTCACCCAGGCCGGGCAGGGCCTGGCACACACAGCACACAGTAGGTACTCAGCCGATTTTGACCAACTCATCACTGCCAAGGTTTCATGTGACCAACCCTACCCTAACTCTAGGAGCGCACAGATGTCCCCATGCAGAGGGGTCCTTGCCCAGAGGCCCCTGGACGACTCCTGCTGCAGCTGGACAGAGCCCTGGGGATGCACATGAACGGGCGACCCCTCTGCCGGCGGTGTGGACCGGGCACACCTACAAGACAGGCTGCTCCATCTCATCCGGCGGCGGCCCTGACCTGCTGAGTCAGCAGCATCCCCCCCCTGCCCCCCCGCCCCAACACCCACACTCACACAGAAGAAAAGAGCCTGGAGAAGAACGGGGAGCAGGGCTCCCTGGAGGCTGAGCAAGGATGCAGAGGAAATCTGACCATGGCTACATGCAACTCTCATGAGAACTGTTCAGCAGAAGAAGGAAGTCAGCCCTAGGACCGTCCCAAAGCATTTCCTTTTCTGAGACATCATGAGACCCCGGGGGGAGAAGCCGGAAGGTCAGGTTGCCAAGCGGTGGGGCTGGGCCCTGCTTACCTGGCAGCTTGTTTGGAGGGGAGGTGCTGGGCTGGTGGTGGGGGGAGCCATGGGAGAGCAGGGTGTTCAGGCCATGCGTCTGGCTGGAGCTGTAGGCGTCCATGGCCAGCTTCTGCCGGAACGCCTCCTCCTTCCTGCGGTTTGCGAACCAGTTGTAGACGCGGACCTCAGTGACCAGGTTGGAGCCCAGGCCGTGGGCTTTGGAGGGGGAGACGCCTCGCTGCAAACATTCTGCCCTGAGAATAGGAGAGAGGGGAGACGGTAAGTGAGGGTGGTCGGTGGGGAGGCCCCCTGGCATTTGGCCCCAGGTACACGATAGCGGGGGGCTTCCCTGGTGGCTCAGTGGTCAAAGAATCCGCCTGTCAGATAGGAGACTCAGGTTCCATCTCTGGGTCAGGAAGATCCCTGGGAGAAGGGAATGACAAGTCACTCTAGTATTACTGCCTGGGAAATCCCATGCACAGAGGAGCCTAGCGAGGTAACATACAGTCCATGGGGTCACAAAGAGTTGGACACGAGTGAGTGACTGAGCACATATGCATACTATCATGGAGCGGGGGCTGGGTGATGGCAAGGAGTGTGAAGCGTTCAAGGGTAGAGTACTGGAAGCCTGAGAAATGGCCAGCCTGGGTAGTTATCTGATGAGATGGCTGGATGGCTGGAGCAGTGTGGAACACAGGTTCTGAGCAGGCTCACTGCCCCAGAAGTCTGGGGCTTAGCCTTTGGTGTGGCTCCTGAACAAGAGAGGAAGGTGAGGGACAGGCATCTCAGGCGGAAGGTCCAGGTGAGCCTCCTGACACCGTATGTGACTATTTTTCCTGTCCTACAAAAGACCATTTCGTTTGCTGGCCTAGTCTGAGCCCCTCCATAGCACTCTGAACGGACTTCTGGTCTTCCAGGGTTTGGACACCCCACAAAGGTGCCATGGAAGCCAGATTCCTTAGTCACATAATAGGAATTCCTTCCAAAGGGCAGGCTGGGTGAGGTATAAATGAGGACACAGCAGAGACAGCTGGTCTCCAGTCATCATCGCTGAGGAAACCCCAGGGCCAGTCGTGAGAGAGATTCTTAGACACCACTGGATACTGGGGGGCTTCCCTCTCATCAGTGGGGGCCAGAGCACAGCTGAGGACTCTGTGACACATCTGGGCAGATGGTTTCATCTCCCCAGGCCCCTGCCAGACTTCCCTAGCTGCATCATCTCCCTGCCAGAGCTGGTCCAGCCCAGAGACAGAGAGAACACACAGGTCTTAGCCAAAGCAAAGAGCAGATTTTTTAAAAAGTGAAGGTTGGAATCAGAGCAGATGGGGCAAGAATGAAGCTAAAGGATATATAGAGGATTTTCTAATAGTTTTCTTTAAAATGTGACAGCCTGGGTGGGAGGGGATTTGGGGGAGAATGGATACACGTATATATGCGTGGCTGAGTCCCTTCACTGTTCACCTAAATCATCACAACGTTGTTTGTTATTCGGCTATACCCCAATACAAAATAAAAGCTTAAAAAAAATGCCATGTCATTAAAAACAAATGAACTCTACAAAAACAACTCTAATCAGTGTGGGCAGAGTGGAGGGAATTCTGACCAATTCTTGCTCTCTTGCTAAGTTTCCCTTTGAACCAACATTTGGTCTCGTCCAAAGCCAGTCTATGGCTAAGGAATAGCTTTCCCTTGGTCTGTAGGGGGATCAAACGCATGATTCTCCCTTCATTGGCATATTTTAGACCATCATTCTCCATCATTCCCTGGGATAACAGTTCATAGGGCTATGCCACAGAAAGACATCCCCTGGTTAACAATCAGTTCAGCAAAGTGAAGTGTGTTTCTTGACTGCAGGACTTCTCAGAGCCTTTAATATAGGAATGCACGTTGTGACCCCCTAAGAGAAAGTTACGCAGATGATGGTTCTTAGACTGATTTATTAATGACTTGAAATGAGGGTTCTGCGGGACACACTTTGCGAAAGCCCGATTTAGCCACATTTAGCTGGATAAGTGGGCTTCCCTGGTGGCTCAGACGGTAAGGAATCCGCCTGCAATGTGGGAGACCTGGGTTCAATCCCTGGGTTGGGAAGATCCCCTAGAGGAGGGCATGCCAACCCACTCCAGTACTCTTGCCTGGAGATTCCCCATGGACAGAGGAGCTTGGCGGGCTATGGTCCACGGGGTGGCAAAGAGTCGGACACGATTGAGCGACTCAGCACAGCACCACTAGCGTCTCAACCTTCCAGGACCGAGGGGTGGAGCTCAGGCCCCTGTGCTCGCCCGCCTGCTCTGGGGGAGCTTCCGGTGGCGTTACCTGTTACACTCCTCCACTAAGGCCTCCCTCTCTTCCTTGCTGGGGTTCTTTTGCCGGTCGTAGGCCTGGTACAAGATTTGCTGGGACGCGGGCCCCCATTTGAACCGGTTGCGACGCATCTTCTTGTTGGTGGGCTCAGAGCAGGCGTCATCGGACTGCCCAGGCCCCTGGCTCTGTTGACTGAACTCTGGAAAGAGAAACAGCAGCTGATCCTGACTGCTTTTGTCTGTCAAATTTCCAGAACTCTGGACTGTCTGGTTGAATTCTGAAAAGAGAAAGGAGTAGATTTGATAGGGTCTGTAGCCTTCACTCAGCAGGTAGACAGACAGACAGACAGATCAATGGACAAAAATACTTTTATGTCTCTCCCCTGAGCTTTGGGGGTCTGCTGTTAACTATAGGTGGGAATACAGGGGTGGGGGCAGGCTCACCCCAGGCCCCTCACTGTTGGCTCCACCAAAACCAACCCCTTTCCTTTCTTTGGAGGAGCTCAAACGTGGCTGACCATTGTTCTCAGGACAATTTATTATTACTATTATTTCATTGGCTCACTGGCTCTCAGACATGAAGCAACACTCTGAATCCTGAAGTCTTGTGTTTTGATGTCAAGGAGATGAGTTCCACCAAGTCTCAGGTCTAGAGGGAAAAATGCTAAAAGGTACAGCTTGCACTTAGACAGAATGTTCACAGGCTGAAAATAGCTCTCTCTACTCATAGATCCTAGGGATCCACATTATGTTATGCTCTTTGAAAAACCGCAAACCCCAAACCTTTTGACTACTGCTTTGAAATAAATATAACTGGACTTTTGTATTGGAAAAAGAAGCAGCAGCTCTTTAGAGCTCAATCATCTCAAAGGCAATGATGTGTGTGTGTGTTCAGGGGTCCATTTATGAGGAGAACAGCCCAAGAGGGAAAGGTCTTACACACCTGCCCACACATTTGAAAGATGGGAAGTGCAAGAGATGGCAAACTCAGGACTTTCTTAAGAATGGTGTTTTAAGAATTGGAGACAAGTAAATATAGATGGTATGGAGCCCCCTGACAGTCCAATTCCCAGGACCCAGGCATATCATGACCCTCAATATATTTTGATTGAATGAATGAAAGATGACAAATCACCCAGTGGTGATGCCCTAGCCTCTGTGGCTGCAATGAGATTTGATATTTACTCATGAAAGAGGCAGCCTCCTTGTTCTCTTCCTTACATCTGCATGAAGCAGAGTTCATCATGGTATTAACTCCATTTTGCAGATGACCAAGCAGAGAGGCCAAGCACCCTGCTGAGCAAGAACCCATAACAGATTCATTTCCTAACTCCTGGTCCCCGTGTTCTGGACCTTGATGTTTTTCTTTCTTGGTTCCTGGAGTCCTTTCTGCACGTCTCAGAAAACTCTCAAGGTCCAAAGTCAGGCCACAGCTTGAATCCTCTGCATAACACCCTAGCGTGCGGCCTTCCACCTACCTACCTCCAGCAATAGGGAACTTGCTAAGATCTAAAGATCCGTTTCCATTTTGGCCCATCAAGTAGTGGTGGGTCCCTAACAAGCCTAGACCCGCGATACAAGTAGTGCTGGCCTTTGTTTAATTAGTTGTTGATCAGCCGAGTTAACGAGCTGTGTCCTTGGTAGACAGACAGAACATGTCACTGGAACCCTTGATTGGAGCCCCATCCACTTTGGAAGATTCTCAGGCCACTTTGGGCTCTGTTTTCACTGGTTCCCAATAATTCCTTTAGATACCTAAGAGTGTCTCTGCCACATCTACTAGCAGGAAGTCACTGACTCCATGGGATAATGAGGGTCCCAGCCAAGTTCTGCAATTCCTGGTCCCTTGGCTTCTCTGCCTGTGGAATGGGCCTGGTGAGGACTTAAGGGCCCTAAAGAGTCTTTTAGAACATATGCCTCTGGTCAGGATGATGGTGACGACAATGATGGTCATCCAAATTCCCAGGGAAGTTCTACTTTTCAAAGTGCTTTTACAATTCCTGTATTATTTGGTCTTCACAGCAGCCATCTAAGTGCAGGGAGTTTGGGACAATCAGAGCGGGGAGAAGGAAGTCCCCTGCTCAGTGGATGTATGTCTCAGTGTCTCCTCTCCTCCCTGTGGTCCTGTGGAGTTGTCGTGAATAACAGCCAAAGCCACTACAGATAATCGCAAGGACCCAGGATCAATACAAGGTTCCTCATTTGATGTGAAGAGATAACCTGTCATCACAATGAACGTGTAATGAACCATTTCTACAGTGAGGTTATTATACAAAGTCCTCCAAATGTATCCCTTCAACTAACTCTCACACCTCTCTTAGAAGAATTGTTATCTCCATGAAGAAATTTGAGGTTCAGACCCATTAGAGGCATGGGCAGGAGCCAGGATGTGAACCTAGCCTGTAGACACTGAACTCACAACCCTTGATGGTGATGCCCCATATACATCACCTCTCACTAAAAACAAACCCAAAGCACACACCCAGAAAACCTTCCAACTGGCCTTGGATGCAGGTCACAGAACCTACTCCTGAAGTTCTGCCTGTGGTGGGTGTGAGACGCACTCGCAGCTGCCCACAGGGTAGGGGCCGCCTCTGGCTGTTGGCTGCCCTTTTTGAAGAACCAGACTCCCACACATTCTCCACTCACCACCAACTCTCCCCTACTTCTTTCCAGATTAATGGCAGGAGGGCAGGGGGGCGGTGCACAGAAAATGTTTGTTGCCCATAAAAATTAACTTGGAGAAGATGGCATCAGTAACTTCTTTATAGGCTCAAGAGCCAGTCTGGACAAGGAGATTCTATCTGTGAAGATAGGCTCATGAATATTACCACTTATTACTTTTAGCTTCTTATGAAAATTTGTTATCATGTGTGTTTTTTATTCTCCCGATTTTCTCTTACTACTTGTCACTTGTCCACTTGTGTCCTTCTTTTATTCACCTCTCTTCCTATTTTTTATCCGGTGCTAGTATATCTTGTATTTAACCTTCAAGAATTGGTTCAAATGACACCTCCTCCAGGAAGCCCTCCAAGATGTCTCTAGGCAATTTAGCAATTCCTCTGGCTGTCCCTTGCGTACACTTTTATAACAGCTTTTAGAAAGCTGTCATTATTTATTCAAACATCTCATCTTCCTCACTAGGTTGTAAATCCCTGGAGAAAAGAACCTGTGTATCTCACAGGCCAGCAAGTGCTTGGCACCTCATGCTGCTGCTGCTGCTAAGTCGCTTCAGTTGTGTCTGACTCTGTGGTGCCCATATAATATTTACAGAATGAAGGGATGCTTCTTAAGCTTTCTGTCTCATGGGACTTTAAAACAATAATAACAATAATTGAAAAATCCTTTGCAGAGATGGTCATACATTTTTGCAAAATGTCATTCTCAAGCATCTTGAGAACCTTTCTGGGACTTCTATCTTTTAGAAGTTTTTGGTTGATCTTTCCTGCCTCCATCTTTCTGAGGGAAATCCCACAGAACACAGAGAGGCAACTCAAATGGGAGATGATGCTTGAGGCTTGGATTGGAGTGAAAGCGCATCCCAAGGGTTCTCTGGCCTTTGGGAGACTATGGCTCCTGAAGATTTTTCTTGGGCTTTACAGGAATTACAGAGAGTTGCTTCATGTCAGACACACAAATTCTTAAAGACATAGTCACCATGGATGGTGGATCATCACAGAGTTTAAAAGGGGTCTCTTCCTCTCACTGTGCTTCTTATAACCTACTTATCTAACCACCAGGGAAGCTCCAACTTACCTAATGCTCCCAGCAAAAGAGCAAATCACTGCAATATAAGGTGAACCCCTAACCCTTTCCTTGCATTTTGAAGGCCTTTCCAGCCCATGGACATTGAGACAATAAATACTGAAACCATCACTTCAGGGCAGTGTGTGACAGAAAACAAGAGTGATTTTTAAAAGTAGTCCTCTAGTAAGAGGGGAAAAACTCAGCCCAGAAAGTGGTGGAAACTCATATCTGAACAAAGACAGAGAAGCCCACAGCCCAGAGGAGAGTATGTGGGAAGAGCGAAAACTTACATAAAATTTTCCTAGAAAAAGGGCTGGATTGAAATAATCAAAATATAATGTAAAAGTACACTTTTCCTAAAATAAAAACACTAGGTCACTGATACTCTTATCATTCAAATGCAGTTCAAACTTCCCTAGCCTTCCAAACAAAAATCTCTCAGGGTTATTGCGTGGAAGAAACCTTGGGACAGAAAGGAAATTTGGGAAAGACAATGGGAAGGATAAGAATTCATCACTCAGAGTTGCAGATGCAGATGCTTTTACTGAGTCCTGCCTTAGCCAGAAGCAGATTCTTCCTCTGACAGGCTCACCAGCTGGGGTCTCAAAGCTCTACTGATTTTGGTAAATGTGAGTAAGCATCTTAAGTTGCTTCAGAACTCAGTTGTACCCACCCCCCACCCCATCCTCCCAAACAACAGGGTCAAGTTCCTAACATATCTATAGGTACGAATGCCTTCTATTTTTTATACTCTTCAAGAGAGAAGGAAAATAATAATAACAGTGATTGATATTATTGATTGCTACTAAATGTCTTCCTTGGAAAGTCTGATCCATGGTCATGGATCAAGGCGAGAAGATGCTTGGCTTACTTTGGGTTCAATATTCTGCCGTTACCTACTTGGTTTCAAAGAGAAAGATGTTGCAAGCAGGGACCAAAACATTCAAGGTGTGCTACACACACCGATGGGCTTGTCAAATCGACTGGCTAGGGACTAGGGCATCTCGGGAGAAGAAAATGACATAAGCCAACTCATTGCAGGGCATCAAATCCACCTGACAGCTTCCTTATAGTTGCCAAGTGCCACGCAGACCTTGTTGATGAGAAGGAAACTGAGGCATCGCACAGGGGTCAGAGTTAGGGCAAAGGTCAGTCTTGACTGAGGCAGAGGCCGGTTGAAAGCACTTACGTCGGAGGATCTCCCGCTGCTTTCGGACGTACCAGGTGTACAGGGCGGCGCGCTTCTGGGTCTTCATGGGGGTGCCTTTGTTGAGATGTTGGGAGAGGTGTGATTGGTTCAGGCCGGTGACATCCACTACTTCCCTTTGAGGGATGTTGTGCTGTTGCATGTAGCCTTTGATCATTTTGGCAGCCCTCCACGGGTCCTCGCTAGACAGATTAAGCAGAGGGTTAGGATGCTGGTGGAAGAGGTCGGGGACAAATATCCTCTTTCTAGAGGTTTTCCTTAAACTCTGTGCAAAACTCTGACCTTCCCCTATTTCTCCTCCTGCCCAAGTAACATCCTGAGGAGAGAGGCGAGGCCGAAATAGAGCCTGGACAAAAGAGGGGATGAAAGCTCCTATATAGTGCACTCCATCCCTTTCAACTGAGATCGGGAGAATAAAGAGGAAGATGATTTCCTTGCTTCAGTAATAGGAAAGCAAGCCCAGCACTCTCTCTCTCTGGAAGCAGAAAGAAAAGTTCCTGGGTGTTTCTTTTTGTTTTTGTTTTACGTTTTTGTTTGTTTGTTTGTTTTGCTTTCCTGCACTTTCCTGGAATGTGAGAGATTTTAAAGGAAGAGCAGAGGTGTCATTCGCTTGTGACTAGGCTGGTTGATCCCCACGATAGGAGGTAGCATCTCTAGATTCACCTGGACTTCTTCCACATCACCTCCCTTTGGGATGGGCGTCTCCACTTGTTGCGTAAAAAATGGCAGTAAAACATAAGTGACCACCTCCGGAGAAGCAAGGAGGACGTCTTAGCCAAATGTTAAACAGTTTTCAGAGTTTCAGAAAACTTTTAAGAAATGATGTTCCTCTCCTGGGGGGCTGAGGAATCACTGCACTGACGTGAGGCAAATAAAATTAAAACAAAAAATTCTTCACAGCCCCGCCTCCCAAATAAGACCACACAGACAGACGGATAATTTCAATTTCTGAATAAGATGTGAATGATTCCAAATGCCACTCTCTTTCTATATTCTTACATGTCTCCTTGGATAGGGTAAGAGTGTCGGGAAGTTAATCTTTCTCATAAATTTCAAGCTTGGGGTAAGAACTTAAACTTTTCGTTTAAGTTCATTTCATTCATAAACACAGGTAATGGAAAAAAACTTCTTTAGAACACTGTATTAGTGCCTCTTAATTTATTCCAAACGTTTTCAACTTTGCCAATATCTTTTCTTGCTTATTGAAAAGTGAGCAATCTAATTGAAAACAAAAATTAAGAGAAGAGTGCACAATATAGAACAAAGATATTCATGAAACAATAGATCCATATATATTATTTGTTTAAGGCAGCTACATCATTAACTTAAAAAACCCCAGCATCCCCTTACGGTTGATGTATATAATAGCCTGATAAAACATGAAAAAAATGAAGGGAATAATTAGGTTCAGAGGTAACAATAAGCAAAATTTCAGAGGGCAAAACAGAGGGCAAAAAACCAGATATAGGTGAAGATGAAATAAGTGATTTATTTCTAGATGATGTCTATGTCAACATGACAATCACCTTTGTGTCATGAATTTTTTTAACCTAGTAATTAAACAGATTTTTGTAAGCATTTGAAAAATTGAGATTATTTTAGCAAGTCTTTGATATTAAATTTATGAGAACACAAGTTTTGATAGAGATGTTTTTGATAAATGCAAACTCAAAATTACATATAGCTTAATATCTCAAGTATTTATAAAGGTACTTCCAAGTAATACAACAATATTTAAGTAAAAACAGGAACAAAAAATGAGGAACTGCGTCCATTTCAAATATGGATAATTCACCTTGAGTAAGAGGAAAGTAATATAACATTTTGAACATGCCCGGTTAACATTAGCACTCATTTTAAAAGTTTACTTCTGCTAAATACTTGCACAGTATTTTTAGGGTAAAAAAACACCTTCAACAGATATCAACAACAGCTTCCAAAGTTAGACAAAGTATTTGGGTTTTTAAAGGTAATGCTGCTTCGACAGATTCTTTAACATTTTTGGTTTTGTTTAAATTTTTTACTAGTATTTATTTTGTGTGTTTAAGAAACCTAACTGAAATAGTGTAATATTCCGAGAGCAAATAATTCCGTGGAAAAAGTGAATTAGCTTAACGACTGAAAAGGTTTAAAACAAAAAACAAAAGGCCAGGGAAACCATATAAATGATAGCAAATCTTTCAGCCCGCATTAAAGCCTGGGGATAAGATGGCGTAGTTACACCTTTATAGCTCTGACCACAGAATTCTCATGGATTCACCGGGAAGGGCCCCAAGAGTCGGTTACGTTTTGAAATTTAAAAATACAGCCAGTGATCTGGGGTTCGCAAGCCGGGTAAACACACAGATCGGGAGAAGGGCGCCCGGCATTGTCCTCAGGGCGCAGGTGTCAAGCGCCCGACCTCGGCGCCCGCCTCGTCGGCCCAGCACGCTCCTTTCCAAACAATGCCACGAACCGAGAGGCCCTGGACCCCGGCTCCGATCGCCGCGATTTCTTCGTTAAGAAGCCTCCCCCGGGGCGTCTTGGGGAGCAACCAACTTTCCAACTTTTCACCGCGCGCGCCAGCCTAGAGCCGGGGCCGGAACCGGCAGCGCGCAGCCCCGACCCGCTTTCCCCGTCTCTCTCTTTTTGGAGATGGAAAGAGCGGCCAGCCGCTCCCCAAAGTGACTTGTCCTGTTCTTTTCTTTCCGCCTTAGCGGAGCAGTGTGGACCAAAAGGGGAGTGCGCGCCTCTGGCGTGTAGCAGCCAACTGCGCAGTGACCTGGGGACCGCTAGCGATTTCTTGAAAAATTACTTTAATCAAGTCTGACCACTCCTGAAGGTGGGGGAGGGAAGTTAGCAGCCGCTGGGGAAAGGAGGAGAAACCTTAGGGCCCGGCCTGTGTGTTCCCCACCCCCGCCCCCCGTGGGGGTCTTGGGCCCTCTAGCCTGGCTCTCCGCCCCCTGGAGCCCGGAGCTCTGCGCAGCGAAGAGCGCTGAGGTCCGGAGCCCAGGGCCGGGCCTGGCTCTGTGCCCTCCCGGCCTGCGGTGTCGGCGACCTCCGGGGCAGCCCGGGTCAGGCGCGGGGCGGCGCGGGGGCTCTCCTGGGAGGGCAGGGCAGCCCGGTGTGTGTGTGCTGGGAGCTGCGAACAGCCTCGCGAGTCCGCTTTCTCCTTTCCTTCCCTCTCGAAGCCGCGTTTACAACTTCACCAATGAATAACCCGCCTCTCCGTTCAACCTAATCACGACTTTTTGTGTATCTTTCTGTTGATGATTTATAGAAATAAATTAATAACACCCTAACTCCACGTGCTTCAGTTTATATTACATCTCTGCCACGTCTAACCCGGCGCGGGGCTGGGTGCCGAGGGACGCCCCAGGTTCTTCTTCCAAAACCCCGCTGGAAGGCGGGTGCCTGCAGCCAGGCGGATGGGCCTAGGCCCCGCGGGCCCCGGTGCCCGGCGGCCGGACATCGGCGGTTCCTCCCGGCCCGGGGTCAATCTCCGGCCCGCCCCGGCGCCCCAGCCGCTCTTCTGACCCCTCTCACCTTCCTGCACCCCTAGCCCGGGCGGGGGAGAAACCGCCGCCAAGGGGGCAACCCGCCAGGCAAGAAAGAACCTCAAACCCTACGAACTAACTGTAGCAACAGACTTTCGGGAAGTTAGAAAAAAAAAAAAAAATCTAGAAATTCCCCTGATTGTTTTGCTAGAGAGTAAGCCGCCGGGTCCCCAGGTAGCAAATTCAAATGCAAGGTCATAACGCATCCCAAACGGCCACTGCGGGCGGGTGACCCGGGTTGCCCCGGTCCTGGGCGCGACTCCGGTCCTGGCCTTGCCTGGGGACTGCGGCGCTGAGGGTCCGAGGCCAAACGAGGGTCTCGGTCCCAGAGTAGCCTGGCTGGGAGCGACATGCGGTCTAAGAGAACCGCTCTGCTCCTTGGATAATTAGTAACAAGCTGTCAAAGCCCTAGGCCGCTCAGAAAGGCTTAGCAAACCACCCGGGGCCGGGAGACAGACGGCCGGGCAACCGGCCTGCCTGGATTCCTCGGGGACGCCGGGGTGTCAGCGGCGAGATCCGGGAACGCCCTCCTTTCTCCCACCAAATCCACCGCAAACCCAAGGCTTGAACGCACTGATCCCTCGCTTGCTAGAGACGCGGTTTCATTGCCCCTTGCGAGTCCACTCCAACCCGACAACGTGCAAGCATTTCCTTTCGCAGATCTAAACGGGCTTTGGGGATTCCAGATAACCTCGGGGACTTGCGCGGGCGCTGCAGACGAGAGCGCCCATCGGAGAAGGCACCCCCCAGATCCCTGCCCCGGAGCCGCCGGTCCCTCTGTGGAGAGCCGCAGGACGCGGCTCCCCAGGCAGGTTCCGCAGATGCGGCTCCCCGGGAGAACTGCTTGTGGCCTGGGGTTGCTGCGGGCCTGGAGCCTCCGCACCGGCGAATTGCCGAGGTTTCACTGAGCCCATTCGCACCTTCGGCCGCGTGGGCAACGGCTCTGCAAGCTCGGTTCTCCCAGGCCGAACCCCAACACAGCCGGGAGGGCCCCGCCGGTCCCGGGCGCTGGGCTGGGCAGGAATTCACGAAGTTTCGGGGCTCGGGCCGTCCGATTGAGGGGCTGGGAGGGGTCCAGGTGTTGGAAGAGAAGCGGAGCGCCCCCCCGGGGACTTCTCTGGTGGAAACCAGGCTTGGCAACAGCAGTCGGGGGCCGTGTGGCTCAGCCACGGGGCCCAGGGCTCCGGGTGTTCAGGCGCACCCCTCCGCACCTCGGCCCGCGCCTACCTGAGCATCCGGTCCACCTCCGCCCGCTGCTCCGCCGCCTCTTCGGTGTTGAGCGCTTGCAGCTCCTTGAGGATGGGAGGGGTGTCATAGTCGTCCCCGTCTTCGGAGCCCTCGTCTCCGGACAGGCGGCCCTTGGCGTGGCCGTTCGTCAGAGTGTGGAAGACCGGCTTGGTGTCCGGCTCGGCCCCGCTCCCAGGGGACAGG
Source organism: Bos indicus x Bos taurus (assembly GCF_003369695.1). NCBI lineage: Eukaryota > Metazoa > Chordata > Mammalia > Artiodactyla > Bovidae > Bos > Bos indicus x Bos taurus. The sequence continues at coordinate 15,090,156 of NC_040094.1, forward strand.
GGCAGCGTCTCCAGCTTTACCCCGAAACTCGGGGACGGCAGCAACTCCTCCAAGGCCTGGATCAACACCTCCTTGGTGACCCCGGAGCTCAGCAGGGCGCTCAGGAGTTCTTGCTGGAGCGACGTGAGCTTGGACACCATTTTCCAAGGACAGAGAAAGAAGGGGGTGAGGGGGCGGGCGGGTGGGTGCGAGAGAGGAGGGTGGAGGGGAGTTTCACAAGCGAACCCCAAGTCCAGGAACCCCCCCCACCCTTCAGCCTCCAGACACCTGTTACTCCCCGGGGTCCCGGAGTCTCCTCCGAGAGGAGTCAGAAAACTTCTAACTTGCCATGATCGCCACCATTAGGCCATATAAGATATGCAAATTAGCGGGGAGGGCCCGGCTTTCGGCAAGATGCAAATGGTCGGCGGCGTGGGGTGGGGGTGGGGGGCGCGGGGGGAGGGGAACCGAGAGAGTGAGAGTGTGAGAGGCAGACCCGAGAGCCCGAGACCCGAGCCGGGAGCCGGGATGCTAGGGTCCAGGGTATTCACGCCGGGGTTCTGAAGATATTCGTGTACCGCTTCCGTCTATCAGCCAAACTTCAGCTGACCTTTGGACTCGTTAAACGAGTAGCTTGCAGCCTGATGTGCAAGGCGCCGGGACTTTTCCACCCGCTGTGGGTCCGGCTTTAAGTCCGGAGAGAAGGAGAAACTGCGCTCGGGGGCTCAGGTGAGGGCTGGAGGAAGCTGGGGTGCTCTTGGGAGAAGCAGACGGAGGAGGGGTACTCTCGCACGCGTCCCGACCAACCTGCAAGCGGTGGGCCCGGAGAGCCGGGCCGGCGGAGGAAGAAACTGACCGCAGGGGAGTGGACGCGGAGACCTGGGGAAAGAGGGGCGTGTTGGGCGGGGGTGAGTGTGGAATGCAGGGTGGGTGGCGGGCACTGAGTTCTACCTGGGTTACCGCTCTGCAGACCCCAGGCCTTCGGGCGCCGGGGCTGGCGGCTTGGATTTACAGAACTGTCGGTCCCAGAGCGTAGGCCAGCGGGAAGGAGGCCGGGAGAACCCTTGGGAAGAGGAGGCGCCGACTAACTGGGTGCAGCGGGGCCGCACCGGCACCCAGCCCGGCCAAGCCGCGGGGAGCTGGGCGTCCGGGCCCCCGGGCTTCAAAACCCAGAATATCAAAGCGCGCGTTCGGGGCAAAACTGGGATTGAGGGGCCTCCTTTCTGCCACTGAAAGTTGGCTGGGCAGTTGAAGCCGCACGTCTTCTGGGCGCACTGATTTCTGGTTTATTCGCAGCTCCAGGACACAGCGGTTCCCAGGGCCAGAGACTGATCTCTGTGGACGCGAGGTCAAGGCGGCGGTGGCTGGCGACTCCCACGCCAAGTTGGGAAGGGGCCGACCAAGCCAGCGAGGGACAGAAGTGATTGTTCACGCCGGCCCGGCCCAGGAAGGAAGGCGGGAACCTCTCAGCGCTATCGGAGTTCACGGAGGCGCTCAGAGGCGAGGAAGAAGGCAGGAGGTGCGCCCCGACTCCAGGCTGCCCTGGACCTGCAGAAGATCCAGGGTAGCGGGGGCTTTTTAGGACCCATGGCTCACAGTCCCGTAGTTCCTGGGGCAGAGGACACCTCCTTCCCCTCTCTAAGCCTCAGGTTCATCACCTAAGAAATACTGAAACCTAAAGCCCAGAGGATGCGGCATTGTGTACACTGAGTGAGCCCACCTGTGAAACCCTGTATTCCAGGAACAGTGTTCACACTTTTCTGAGAAGGCAGGCAGTCGGTTCCTAGTAGTAAAATCTAGCCCTAGGGAGGTTCAGGATTCTCAGAACCAGGCAAATTCAGCGCTGGGCGTGGGGGGGACTGGGAGCTTAGGGACAAACATTCAGAATGAGCAGGGCATTTGCAAAGGAGCTTCTAAGCAAAGTCTCCCCACTTTCCCACCTTTTAAAGACAGTTAGGAGGAAGAGGGGAATTTCAGCAGGAGTAGGAGTGGGAATGCGGAGGGTCATCAGATCTGTCTGCTTGGTTCAGGTACCAGGGCTGAAGCCCAGATGTTGTTGATCCAAGTCAGGCTGCTAAGGAGCCTGTCGTTGTTATTTAGTCCCTAAGTCATGCCCTACTCTTTTGCGATCCCATGGACAGTGGCCCTGCCAGGCTTCTCTGTCCATGGGATTTCCCAGGCAAGAATACTGGAGTGGGCAGCCATTTCCTTCTCCAGGGGATTTTTTCCCGACTCAGGGATGGAACCCATGTCTGCTGCATTGGCAGGAGGATTCTTTACCACTGAGCCACCAGGGAAGCCCCGCTAAGGACCTAGGTTGACTTTTTAAATTACAGGGTTTGCTCTGTACTCCTGGACCACCCACGAGAAAGGGGTGGTTGTGTGCACGGAGCTCTGGTGACCTTTACAGCATCTCAGTGTCTTTCCCCGAGAAAGGGGTAAGAAGTTCATAGAAACGAGGGCTCTTCATTTCACCTTATTGTCTTGGAGTTTGTTGTGACATATGGCACCTCCTTGCCCCTCACAGTTCAGCCCAATGGGAGAACATTTTTTGCCTCCCCAGCTTCCCTCAGCAGGGATAATGAAGTGTTCAGAGTAAATGTCCCTGGAGAACAATTGCTTTTTCTCTGTCCCTCACTTGCTATCATGATAGAAGCAGTCAAGTGTAATGAAGATCAGTTTCTGTGTTTAGCTGGGAAAACCCATTAAAAAACCAGCCATCACTTCCCTTTTAACAACAAAGCTTTGATTTGTAGTTCCGACTGCTGTGTGCCCAGTCTGACTCTCAAGCTTCCTTATCTCTCAAAATTCAGGTGTCAGCAAACCCATTCTTCCCCCCTACCCCAGCCAATGGAAACACACAGAACGTTGCCCAGAGCACAGGGAAATTTCCTATGCATGTCCAGGTAATCTGGCTAGTCAAAGTCAGCAGCTTCCTGTAACTCTCTTGCTCAGGTATCGGTATATACTACCTGATGCAATATGGGTGCTCACCAAGTAACTGCAGCTATAGATCTGTGGGCAGACCCATTATCTATCTCTTCATATGGAAATTTAGAAAGAAAAAGTGGAAGGATCCCAGCAGGGGGTCCTTAGGGATGTGGGTCACAAACACTCACCAAATGAATTATCTGAAAAAGCACTTTGGTTAGGCTTCCTCCGAACAGAGGAAGCCAGAACATAAGTGAAATACTCTTGTTTATGCTTCACAAAGGATAAAGTAATGATGGACTGAGACAGTAGCCCCATTTTAAAGAACTGGGAAAAGACGATGTAGGACGTTTTAAAGAGGTGGCTTGGAGCTCCTGTAATAAGTTAAAGAAGGGTTGAGATTGGGGCTCAGGATTTTTGAGTAGGGCTTTAGGATGAAAGAGAAAGGGCTCCAGTTTTACTGTGTTGGGAGACGGGAAGTTGAAAGAGGGCATTCTGCTGTGATTCCACAGCAGAGAATAGAGAACAGATGTTGGCATCAAACAGACCTAAATGTGGGTTCTGCAATCTACTTAACCAGCTGTGCAACTTGGATAAGCTTGCGTTGCATAAGCGTCTGAGCCTCAGTTTCCTTAGGTGGAAAATGATCCTAATACTCTACTGGGTTTTTGTGACGGTGAAAAAATAATGAGTTGGTAACTGCAGGTTCAAGTGTCTGACATGTTTAGAAAGAGACAGCCCATCATGAAAACATGCAAAGAAGTAAGGCAGCTGGTCTTCTGGGGCTCTTTTATTCCCGGCTTTTGTTTTTCTTTTTTGAGTTACTGAATTTAAGGAGAACAGATTAGGTTCTTCTACTCAAACAATGAATCCACTCGTTCACATCCCAAGATTTTTCTATGGGGAAATGTAGTCCCTGATCCAAGATAATTTAAAATCCAGTTGGCTCACTAGTCTATGAAAGTTTTCTAGGCACCGTCTTGGAAGTTTCACAGAAGGGCACTTGTGGTTCCCATGGCCTCAGTCTCCCCCGTAACTTCACAGCCCAGGTGACCCTGCTTTCTGAGCTTGTGCACAGTCTTCTTCCTACTTTCCATGGTTCCCCTGATTTGCTTACAGCTGGGGGAACCCAGTCCTCTCTGTTCTCTGATGCTCCCCTCTCCACATTGATTCGGGAGAGTCTCTAGAAAGCCTCACAATGAAAGCATCTCTAGAGTTAAGCATGAATACCACCCTATCCTAGTCTGAAAGTGGTTGGAAGCCTTATTGTTAAGAGAGCAGCGTTGCAGCCTAGAGAGCATTCTAGACTGTGTCATTAGAGCCTGAGTTCCCATCTCTGGATACAAAACTCTTTTCCGGGTAACTCTTCATCTCCCCCAAAAGGCTTGGCTGGGCACCTTCTCTGATTCTGCTTTTGAAAGATGGCCATTTAAGTTCCCTGTTTTTTCCATGATTTGAAATTCCAGAATGACCACGTTGTCCATTTCCAGACTTTTGGGCAGATGATACATGAGCTCAGGCTGGAATTCTGAGTAGTACTAGAAATGGGACACCATGGAAAGTAAACTCCAAGAAGATGGAGACCGTCTCATGACTTACTCTTCAATGTCCGGAGAGGTGTCTGATCCATAAAACATGCTCAATAAAACCTTGTTGAATAAATGAGCAAGTAATCATTCCTCCACAATACCACTAAGAGTGATTTTTGTGTCCTTATTTATACTTGATTTTTCTAGTTGTCAGCAAGGAAGTAGTAGTCTAAATACCTTTCCCAGACCCAAATGGGTATATCATGTGTGACTCCATTTATATAAAGTTAAAAAGCAGGAAAAACTAATCCATGGTGATAGAGGTTAAATTTGAGGCTACTTGGGACTTCTCTGGTGGTCCAGTGGTTAAATCTTTGCCTTCCAACACAGAGGGTGCAGATTTGATCCCTGGTTGGAGAGCTAAGATCCCACATGCCTCAGTGGTCAAAAAAACCTAAACATAAAACAGAAGCAACACTGTAACAAATTCAATGAAGGCTTTTACAATGGTCCTCTTAAAAAAATTGAGGTTACTTTGGGGGATGTATTCACAGGGATGGGTAATGAGGGAGCTTTCTGGGATGCTGGGAAAGTTCTCTATCTTGATCAGGATGGTGGATACATCATCAGGCTACTCACTTAGGATTTGTGGATGTTGCTATACATTAAAACTCTGTTCATGTTAGCTGCTCAGTCGTGTCTGACTCTTTGCAACCCCATGGATTGTAGCCCACCAGGCTCCTCCATCCACGGGATTTTTCCAGGCAAGAATACTGGAGTGGGTTGCCATTACCTTCTCCAGGTGATCTTCCTGACCCAGGGATTGAACTCTGGTCTCCTGCATTTCAAGCAGACTCTTCACTGTCTGAGGTACTGGGGAAGACCAAATGATAACTTAGTGAAAAGTATATAATTCCAAAGCGTAAAATGTAAACAGTGGCAGCCACCTCCTTACTGCCCTCTTGTTTACAGTTTCTGCATGGCCCTATACATTCCTTCCCACTTGTCATGTATGGTTTATTACCACTGAAACTTACAGGCGAGCATGTTTCAGGAGTGGGCAAACTTTTTCCATAAAAGGCTGGATCGTAATACACTGGTAAAGAATCTGCTTGCAGTGCAGGAGATGCAAGAAACTCGGGTTCGATCCCTGGGTTGGGAAGATCCCCTGGAGTAGGAAATGGCAACCCACTCCAGTATTCCTTCTTGGAAAATTCCATGGACAGAGGAGCTGGGTGGACTACCTACCATCCATGGAGTCACAAAGGGTCAGACATGACGGAGCACATCAGTGTGTTAGTAAGTATTTTAGGCTTTTGAGGCTTATAGTCTCGTCACAACTGCTCAATTCTGCTGTCATAGACAATACACAAATGAATTGTGTGGCTCTGTACCAATAAAGCTACTTACAAAAGCAATTGGATGGACTTCACTCGTGATCCAGTGGTTAAAAATCCACCTGGCAATGCAGAACACAGCAAAACCAAACCAAAAAACAATTGGCTGACTGGATTTAGCCTGTGGGCTACAGTTTTGCCGAACCTTGGATAAAACTATGTATCCGAAAGAGACCTGAGAGGCATCTCACTTCACTTCTTCGTCTTTGGGATGAAGAAACAGATTCAGGGAGGAGAAATGACTTTCCCAAGAGATATTAGCGCAGATCACCTGGGAGATCCTGGATTTGGAGTCGAATAGAGCAGCTGTTTGTGGGTGTGGCTTTGGGAAAGTTACTTAATTTGAGTCTTCATATTAGCACCATATGTCAATGGTGATAATAGTGGAATTTCTATCTCCTAGGGTTATTGGAAGGATTAAACTAGATAACACAGGAAAACACCTTGTAGAGTGCTTGGACTTGGTTTCGAATGAAGTGCTTTCTCAATCATAGCACACAGCTCAAGGGCTCCTTCCTGTGTCCCTTCCTTCCCTCCTCCTAAACCACAACTTCTAGGGTAAGTTCATTGACAAACACAACCAGGTGTCTAATACCTGTGAAGTCCTCCGGGGACAGCTGCAAGCTTGGGACAAATGGCTCCCGGAGGATGTCAGATCCTACCACCCCAGCCCTCAGCTTCCTTTCTAGAAATCCCTTCCAGCTCTGTGCTTTTATTTCCCCCAAACAAGCTGCTATCAGATGATCTTTGCCAGGAAAACTCCTAAGGGTAGAGGAGAGTTCTCTCATTTGATTCAACAACCCACCTCCTTCTTGCCGGGTCATTTTTAGAAATAGGGTGTTCCCAGGAGCTTGTAAAAGATTAAATTAAAAACGAGCGACCTAGTATGATATTAAACTAATAAATACTACACCTGGCATAGACAGCCTTCACTCCAGAGCAGTAAGCTAGCCCTTCTACTACACCCATGAAAAGTGAGGTTGGCAGGGGGCCCAGCACACAGCAGGGGCTGTATAAGTGTTTATTGAATCAACAATATGGGCCAGGCTAGTGTTCAGAAAAGAAAGAAAGGCGATACCCTTTACTAAGATTTCCTACAATCTGTTTTCAGATTAATAGTCAAAGAATTGTTAGTGAGGGATCCTCATGGTACTCTCCTCTGTATTCTTCCTGCAAACCTGTGAGCTAGGCAGCATCAGTCCTGCTTTAATAATGAAGAAATAGAGGCTCTAAAAGGGTAAATACTGGCCCAAGGACCCACAAACCGTTAAGGAGTGGAACCTTTGCCTTGAATTGAGGACTCCATGGTGCTCCATTAAGTACCTTCCTTCTGGGGCCTTGGCATCTTCCAAACCCAAATGAGACGGGAGAGAAAGGGCATAGCGAAGCACCCTAAACAGTTTCAGGGCAGAGAAATCTTGTGATGTTTTAGAGAGAGAGAGGTCAAAGTCTTTCCTGTCTAAGGCGATTCCAGCCACATAAAGAACTCTTAACATTTGTACAGTGTTTTATGGTGTGCAAAGAGCTTCCTCCTTTCATCTGATCCTCAAAACAGTCTTGCAAAGAAGGCAAGGCAGGCATTAGTATTCACGTTTCACAGACGAGGAAACCGATGCTCAGAGAGGAAAAAAGACCCACCGAAGATTCCAGTACCACCCTCTATTGACCCTAGTCTTCTGAAGCTGGACTCTACAGTCCTCTCCACAATATTGTGTTTGTACAATGATGAGATTAGCACAAGGCACAGCCCAGAACAGATACAAGATTTAAGGATAAGGTAAAAAGAGTTACCCCCCATTCTAGTCCTGAGGTCAGGCTCAAATGATGGAAAAGCTGGAACGGTGTCACCTCTTCTTCCATGGTGGACACGCCCCTACTCTGCCGGGTGGTGTCTGCTCAGGAGGTAGGTGACATGATCTGAGGCATGAGTGGCCACTGGGCCTCAGCTAAGGGATGAGCAAGGTCTTCTTTAATGCTAGGTGACTAGACACAGACCCTGCTCCCAGGCCTGGGGGTGAAGAGCACACAGGGCTGCTGAGTCAATGCAACAAACATTTGTTGAGCACCTACTGGATGCTGGGCACTCTGGAAGCTGTCTAGTCATGCTGAGATGAATGTGATACTGTTGCTGCTCTGAAAGAGTTGGTTTTATAATGGGAGAGAGAGACACATATACACTCACTTATCTTTTTAAAAAAATGTTTTGTTGAATTATTTTATGTTGTTTTTGGCCACACCGTGTGACATGTGGGATCCTCGTTTTCTGATCAGTGATCTAACCCATGTCCTCTGCAGTGGAAGCAGAGTCTTAACCACTAGACCACCAGGGAAGCCCCACATACTCACTCCTATTGCTAGACAGGGTGGAGCAGGCTTTACAGTAAGCACAGTGCTGACCGCTTCACATAAGGCATCTCATTCATTCTTCATAACGGCCCTGTGAGATAAAACTATTCCTCCTACTTTTAGATTTCTCCATTTGTGCTCAGAAAGCTCAAGATGTACAGTGAGATCGTGTGTTGCCTAGCTTCACACATTTTCTGTACTTGCCGAGAGGCAGCAACAGTAGGGGGATTCAGGGTAGGGCTAGGAATCAGGCTGATCTAAGTTTGCAGCCTGTCTCTCCTGCTTCCCAGATGTGACCCTGGGCAAGCTGCCACTCGGAACCTCAGTTTCCTCGTCGGTCAAAAGGAAAACAGTGTAGAATTTGGCAGGAAAGATAAATACGTAAGCCACTTGGCACATGAATAAGTAGAAGCAAATGCTAATAATACTAGGAGAATCAGCCAAGTTCTGTGGGGACTCAGAGCGCTTGAAGGGTAAGTAGAATTTTGACAAGAACTCAGAGAACATTTCAGGCAGAAAGAATTATTAAGCAAAGTCTTGCAGACATGAAAGGAGGTGAGGAGGTGATGGGGGCTGCAGAGGGCAAGCTGAGTTGTCTGGACCATGGAGGGATCTTGCTAATGATGATGCTGGGAAGTTAGGGAGGACTGATATGAGCAAACCCTGGATGCCATGCCCGGGGTCTGAACCTCTCTCCTTAGGCAAGGTGCGTGTGTGCGTGTATGCTCAGTCACATCCGACTCTTCGTGAGCCCATGGCCTGTATGGACTGTAGCCTACCAGGCTCCTCTGTCTGTGGAATTTTCCAGACAAGCATACTGGAGTGGGTTGCCATTTCCTACTTCAGGGGCTCTTCCTGACCTAGGGAGGATCCTTTCTGGGGTGGGTTTGGGACTCAAGCTGCAGGCCCCACCAGTCCTCTTTCTTCCCAACTCCCACCTGGCAACCACTGCCATCCTCAACACCCTTAGGGAGACTGGTATGGGCACAGAGAGGTGGCGAGAGCATGCTGGAGCCCCATGGCACTGCAGGGACAGGACAGTGGCCATCCCTGATCCAGGCTGACAGTGTCTGTCTGCCGTGGGTTGGAGCTGAGGCCCCAGGAGGAAGAGATGCTTGGCTCGACTTCCACAGCCTCAGTGGGGGCATCGTGCATTGGTCCAGAGGCTGGGCAAGGGGGAAACTGGCAGCTGGTGGGCTGTGTGCCCAGGCGTGTACTGAGTCACAGGCTGGGGTTCCCAGACAGTAACCTGTTATCTTCCCTATCCCCCCAGGGAATCAGGCATTAAATAGCAAATAAAAAATAAACAGGGAGGGAGAGACAGAGAGAGGGAGGCCGAGAGTGAGGGGGAATGTCCCCAAGATCCCGCTGGACGGAGGCAGCGTGTGTTCTCCCCGCTCGGCCTTTGCCCAGACCTCAGCCTGGTAAGAATGTTCCGTCACAGTCTGTGGGCTGGACCTTGGCCTCTTTCCACACATTCAGAAACACCGGCTAATGAAGTGGATATTGTTTTCTGGTCCGTCTCTCTCACCCGATGGCTAGTTCCCCTCCATGGGCCTCGCTCAGCAGTGGTGTCAGGAGTGATATAGAGGCTGACCGTTTCCCATCACTGTCCCACACACCTCATTAACTCCTCCTTGCAGCTGGAGGTGAGCATTACGGATTAGAAAAGCCAGCGGGCTCTTCAGAGAGCGGAGGGACCCGCGGTTTCCCAGAAGTTCCTGACCCACGTGTTCTCTCCTGTAAGACATGGGAGGTGACCTTCTGGGTTATAGAGCCACCGGAACAAAGGCATGTCCACAGCTCTTAGAGAATCACTTTTTTTTTTTAAATCTTTTTAATAAGAGACTTGCTTTTAAAAACAGAGGATAGATTTGAAACTTACAAAAACAAACTAGTGAATGTAACAAAAAAGAATCAGATTCACTGATTCAGAGACCAACTAGTGGTTACAAGTGGAGAGATGGAAGACGGAAGGAGCAATAAAGGGGTAGGGAATTAAGAGGCAGAAACTATCAGACATACGTTAAATTTTAAGGATACACTGTACAACACAGGGAATCTAGCATATATTTTCTCATAACTAAAATGATTAGGGGACTTCCATGGTGGTCCAGTGGTTAAGACTTCGCTTTCCAAAGCAGGGGGTGTGGGTTCAATCCCCGGTTGGGGGGCTAAGATCCCACATGCCTTGCAGCCAAAAAAACAAAACGTAAAACAGAAGCAATCCTGTAACAAATTCAATAAAAGCTTTAAAAATGGTCCGCATTAAAAAAGACTTTAAAAAATGATTAATACTGTAAACTTATGTATATTTTAAGTTATGTCTATTAACTCGAAGTTAAGTTATGTATATTCTACCACAATAAAAACTTAGAAAAAAAAAGAGGTGTGAGACGAGAGCACTTCAATGTGGAATAAAAGAATATTCTTTGGAATCAAAGAATACCAAAAAAAGAAAAGAAGAGTACAAAATTACTTTACAAAAATTACACCAGAGGAAACCTGAAGCATTATCTATTGAAAGAAATGCCTCTGTTTCGAATCTGATCTAGCCCTGGCACTGGGAGGCATGTGATACTTGTTGGGTGAAGGAATGAGTGAACGGTGTATTTTCATGACAGATCTGTGATGCGTCAAGGTGGACGGTGTCTCAGGAAGCGAAGTGCCCGGCCACACAGTGTGGAAGCCGGTGGCAATACCCCATCCTCCACTGTCGCCTTTTTCCAAGCCGTCTTTTTGTCTCCTCGAGATCTACCACTTGTCAAGACTCTCTGGTGAAGTCATCCCGTGAGGACAATGGTCTGTACTGAGCACCTACAAGAAGCGACCGGCTGCTCCTGGCATCCAAACAGGCCCACTCCCTGGTCCTGAAGCTCTTCATTTTCACCGTGGTCTCCCATGGCTCATTAGTAAACATTTTTTTCTAATCTATGTGAGTATTCACTTAAAAAAAAACAACAACCTACTTTTGTTTTCTAAGCTACAAAACTAATAAACTTCACCCTATGATCCAGCAATTCCACTTTTGGGGGGATATACCAAAAAACTGAAAGCGGGGTTATTTGCACACAAAAGTTCACAGTAGCCCTGGTCACAATAGCTGCAGTGTGGGCAGTTCCCTGGCAGTCCAGTGGTTAGGACTCAGCGCTTTCACTGCTGAGGGCCCAGGTTCATTGGCTGGTCAGGAAACTAAGATCCCACAAACCATGCAGGATGACAAATAAAAAGAAGAAGAAAAAAAAACAGCTAACGTGTGGAAGTAACCCAAGTGGCCAGAGCAGATGGATGGATAAGCAAAATGTGGTGTCCACATATAGTGGAATATTTTCTAACTTTGAGAAAGGAAGGGGAATCTGGCAAATGCTACAACACAGATGAACCTTGAGGACATTATGCTAAGTGAAAGAAGTCAGTCCCAAGAGGACAAATATTGTATGATTCCACTCAGAGGAGACATGAGAACAATCAGATTTATAGAGGAGAGACTACAGAGACCGTTTCAAGGCAGGGTGGGGGTGGTGGAAGTGGGGAAGGGTAGTTATTGTGTAATGGGTGCAGAGTTTCAGTCTGGCCAGATGAAAACCGTTCTAGAGAAAGATGGTGGTGATGGTTACACGACACTATGGATGCACGTGATACCACTGACATATACATTTAAGAACGATTAAGACGATACATTCTGTTTTACCACAATTTTTAAGAACCTAACAGACATGCAAAACAGAAAACAATCAAAACTGGATCAGGTAAAAAGAGAGGCTCCTTTCTTATCTGTTCACTACCTGCTTCCCAATCCCCAACTGTCTCTTTCTCTGAGCATTTGCTGTTCAGTTTACCTGCTTCCTGCATGCATGCTCACACTGGGGTGTATGTGTGTGTGTGTGTGTTGTGTGTGTACTTAAAAAAAACCAAACCAAGGTCCCTGGTTCCCTCTTTTCTGTTGTATACTCCTCAGGGGCTGTCCAGAGGAGACTTCAAGCCCACGGGCAGCGGGGACAGATTGCCGGGTCTGAATTTCCATTCCATCCTGTGACAAGGGACTAAAGGACTTAACCTCTCTGGAGCTCAGTTTCTGCATCTGAAAATGGGTACATTATTAATCCTTGTTCTCTGGAAGTTTCTCCCTTGACCTGGACTCTGAGAGCAATCAGGGCTCAGGGAAGTCTGCAACCGGGGAAGGTGGGGGAGGACCTTCCAGGAGGTGGTAAACGCCTATTTACAACATGTGTTTCATCTTTCCGCAGACGGTCCAGCTAAGAACAAGTTATCTTTATCTCTCCAGCAATCGAGAGCAGCTGTTACAATATAGATATCCTTTTTAAAACAGTAGATCCTTGGAGTGAAAACGCATATTGCAAACTTTAAGAAGAGGTGACAGAGCAGTATGCAGAAAATATTAGGACCCGGGGCACATGGATTGGTAATATTAGGAAGATACTGGGGTAGTGGATTATGCGAAGCACTTGGAGTCAAAGTGCCAAGTTCAAGTTCCACCTTATAGAAACAAATAACCTTGAGTCATACAAACTGTAATGCTGCCAGCCTCAGTTTCCTTGCCCAGAAAGAGGGCATCATATTTTGTATTATATAGAATTACTGTGAGGATTAAACTGCCATAGTATGCAAAAGTGCTTTGCAAACCATACAGCTCTTGCACCTGCTGCTGCTGCTAAGTCGCTTCAGTCATGTCCGACTCTGTGCAACCCCATAGATGGCAGCCCACCAGGCTCTCCCGTCCCTGGGATTCTCCAGGCAAGAACACTGGAGTGGGTATACAGCTCTTAAGCAAGTGTAATTGATTATTACTGACTTACTGTGATAATGGATTTATGTCAATATTTTGCCACAGGCCCATGCAATAGCAGAATCTTTTTTTTTTAATTTTTCAAGAATGAAAATAATTTTTTGTTCTTGGTAATATATAATCATTGTAAAAAAATTAAAGCAAAATGAAAAAGTACAAGTTTCAATAATAATAGCTGCTGTTGACACTTTGAAATCCTTATTTATTTAGAGAGATTTCAATAGATTAAATGAGAAAAAAGTTTCAAGTATTTTTATAGTATGACCCTAGTAATAGCTTATGAATTACTCCCAATCAAGTATTAGTGATGAGAAGAAACATGCAAGTTACTAATTAACATCATATGAGACTTCCCTGGTGGCAGGCACAGTGGATAGGAATCTGCCTCAGGAGACATGGGTTCAATCCCTGGTCTGGGAAGATCCCACACATCTCAGAGCAGTAACAAAGCTCATGGAACATAGCTACTGATGCCTGCATGTTTGATCCGGTGCTCTACAACAAGAGAAGCCACCGCAGTGAGGAGCCTGCCCACCACAACTAGAGTAGCCCCCGCTTGCCGCAACTAGAGAAAAGCCCACGCAGCAATGAAGACCCAGCACAGCCAAAAGTAAAATAAATAAGCAAACAAAATTATTAAAAAATAAGATAATATGATCTTTTAAGGTTTGTGTAATCTGGAAATTCTATCATTTATAAAGAAGTTTCATGCATTTAAATTATAATGATGTACTAGTTAGGACCTAGGTTCAACCTGGGTAAAAATGGATATCACATAGTGTAAATTCATAGTTTTGGTGCAGATTAGATTAGAGAATGCACAGTGTTGTCACAAACTGAGCCTTCATAAATGTTAATTGCTACTATTGTCAATAATAATATATTAAGTTTATTTTGTTCCTGCCTTCTGGTGACGGGTAGTTGATTCAACTAATCTGTGATCACCTGAGGTAAAGTAGTAGAATTCTCAGTTTACAAGGTTTGAAGGTAGAACAGAGCTGAGATGATTGTATAAAGACTCTTTGAAAGTCAGGAGTGGTGGGTGGTAACGGACAGGTAGTCAGGCTGGGTGATGGTCCTGGGACTTCTAACCTGTAATTACCACTGTGGCTTCTTTGGTCTAAACTTTAACCACTATACTGAGATTTCACGTGACTTTATCCCTATCTTCCGGTCCAAAGCTGCTTTAGTGCTACTGACGGATTTGCTAATATGTGAAGAAATAGTACTTTTTACCCCTCTGCCAAAGATGGGAAATATTATAGGAACCATCTCATAGTTCAGAGCAGAAAAAATTTCTTCCCCTTAATCTAATTCTACAGTCTTTCCCCTGTCCCTATCAATAGGAGTTGTTAACACATGGTACATGCAAAGCTTGGGAGAGAATGAGAGACAGTTTTTTGAAGTTTTAAAGTTACTTTTTATGTTTAGGGGAGAATGGGTACATGTATCTATATGGTTGAATCCGTTTGCTGTCCACCTGAAATGATCATAACATTGTGAGTAGGCTATACTCCAATATAAAATAAAAAGTTAAAAAAAAATAAAAATAAAATGAAATGTTATTTTTTTTTATGGTTAAAATATTGGGAAAAAAGTTATTTTTTAAAACCACTTTTGCTATCACAGGAAATTTCTTCCGTATCATGGAAAACACACACCTCTCCCAGTTTGCAATGAATAGTGTAAATAACATTTGTGACTTTAACCACAACAAAAATGTGCCACCTTTTAGGTGGTCTTTGAGGTTCACCTTTCAAAAACTATTTCAAGGAGCTAAGTTTTGGTTTTGTTTTTTTTCTCTGATCACTGCTGACTGACTAAGGACTCCAGGCTGTTTACACGGGAGAGCTTTAGATACGGTTATTTGTGTGGCATTGTATCAAGGCCTTCAAATATTTGCCGGGAGGTTTGGTGGAAAATGTCTAGGCCAGTGCAAACACTGCCGGCCCCAGAGAAATCCAGGAGGCTCAGAAGACCATTCCAGAACCCCTGCTCTGTCGTATTGTCCCTACAAGGGGACAATCTCTGAATCTCTGTCAGACAGAATAAGCCCATTAAAGAGACCTATATGGGTTCACGTCATGAGAGTCTCCTGATTTAGCCACCACTGGATTCGATCATTCCTCCTCTGTGAGAGGTATGGTGGAAAGCCGTTGACCTCACAGTCAGGCAAGCTGAGCACCAGCCCTCCGTCTGCTGGGCCACTTACTTGCTGGGCCACTTTGGCAAGTCACTGGCCCTCTCTGGGCTCTGATTTTCTTGATAGTAAAAGGAGATGACTGAACAAAATGATCTCTAAGATCCCTTTCTTTGAGCCTATCTATAAGGGCTTCCCTGCTGCCTCAGACAGTAAAGAATCTGCCAGCAAGTGCAGGAGACTGGGGTTCAATCCGTGGATGAGGAAGATCCCCTGGAGAAGGAAATGGCAATCCACTCCAGTACTCTTGCCTGGAGAATTCCATGGACGGAGGAGCCTGGCAGGCTACAGTCCACAGGGTCACAGAGTCAGATGGGACTTAGTGACTAAACAACAACAATCTCTCTATTAAGTACCTCTGGGTGTAGTCACTGAACCAGCCAGTAGCCGACGATACAAAGAAAAATAGGTTCTTTGTCTTCAGAAAGTTTGATTGAATGTTTATAGTCTTTTATTATTTCTCAGCTCCCAGCAGTTCCCTACAAGCTCACATTCTCAGAGGTATACATGGGCACATAATAAATTATTTATTGATATATTACAATATCAATTGTAATATATTGTAATATATTACAATGCATGTTGAAATAACACTGTCTGTTTCCCTGAAATAATATTGTCTGTCCACTCTGAATTTTTGTACAGGTGACCACACACTCAGAAGGCCAATGTCTGAATAAATCAATCTATAATAACAGTTACCTTTATGTGTAACAATGGCCATAATTTATTAAGCACCTACTAGGTACCAAGCTCTTTGTTAGGTACTTTAAAATTTTTAGCTCAAGAATTCTCAGAACAGTCTTGTAAGGTAGGCCATGTCATCTCCACTTTACAAACAAGGAAAACAAGACTTTTAAGAGGTAAAGAAACCAGCCCAAATTCATATTTATACTAAGCAGCTTCACGTTTGGCTCTCTGTGTTTTCAGAGTCGGGTCTCCTAGCCCTGAACCTCTTGCTTTGGGTATAATGTTCTGCATTTTACAAAGTGTGTATATATATACACGTGTATTTATGTTTTCAGATTTTGAAGATAAGCAGATTCAAGCATAGAGAGCTTCAACTTGGTACTCTGTGACAACCTAGAGGGGTGGGATGGCAGGGGTTTTTGGGAAGGGAAGTTCAAGAGGGAAGAAAAATATGTATACCTACTTATCGGAGAAGGCAATGGCACTCCACTCAGTACTCTTGCCTGGAAAATCCCATGGACGGAGGAGCCTGGTGGGCTGCAGTCCATGGGGTCACTAAGAGTCGGACACGACTGAGTGACTTCACTTTCACTTTCACTTACTTATGGCTGATTCACACTGTTGTGTGGAAGAAACCAATACAACATTGTAAAGGAATTATCATCCAATTAAAAATAAAACAATAATAATTTTAGAAAAGCATAGAGAGCTTACGTATCGTACCCCAAATCCCTCGACTAGAGAGTGGCAAATATGGGACTCCAAACCAGGTGTTCTGACTCAAAAAACCAGAACTTCCCCTCCTTGCCACATCACTTGTGCATTGATGACTGACTTGCTTCTCTATAGGATTTTTTGAACTGCCCACTTCCAGGTGGGGCCAGCATGCCACATGTATCTCCCCCTTCCTACACGGCTCCCCCCTTTGTACACGGCTTCCTATTTCCTTCCTCAAACCTACTTTTCCTCCGATCCCCCAATTCTATAAATGGTATGTCCATCTTTCTACTGGTTCGTGCCTCCGAACAAGAAGGCATCCCTGTCCCTGACACCTGTATCTTACCTTCAGCAACCCCTGTTGGATCTTCCTTCAGAATAAACCCAGAATCTGGTCCCTTCCTGGCACCCCCATCAACACCCGCTCCGTCATCCCAGGCATCTTTCCTATTGTCTGGTCTGGTCCCCCTGCTTCTGCTCTTGCCCCCTGTAGCCTGTTCTCTACAGAGCAGCCAAGGAGTTTTCATTCAATCAAAAGGTAATGTTTGGACTTCCCCTATGGTCCAGTGGTTAAGAATTCACATGCCAATGTGGGGGACATGGGTTCGATCCCTGGAAGACTCCATATGCTGTGGGGCAGCTAAAACTGTGCATCACCACTACTGAAGCCCTGCTGCTGCTGCTTCTAAGTCACTTCAGTCGTGTCCAACTCTGTGTGACTCCATAGACGGCAGCCCACCACGCTGCCCCGTCCCTGGGATTCTCGAGGCAAGAACACTGGAGTGGGTTGCCATTTCCTTCTCCAATGCATGAAAGTGAAAAGTGAAAGTGAAGTCACTCAGTCGTATCTGACTCTTAGCGACTCCATGGAATGCAGCCTACCAGGCTCCTCCATCCATGGGATTTTCCAGGCAAGAGTACTGGAGTGGGGAGCCATTGCCTTCTCCGCACGTGCTGCAATTACTGAAGCCTGAGCACGCAGAGCCTGAGCTCCACAACAAGAGAAGCTGCCGCCATGAGAAGCCTGTGCACAGCAATTAGAGAAATCTTATGTACAGCCAAAATAAAAAAAAAATAAAAAAGAGATTCATGTTGTTCTCTGCTTCTAAATATACAGTGGCTTCCTGTATCACTCAGAGCAAAAGCCTGATGGAAGGTACTTGACTCCAGCCACAGGGTCTCCTTGCTGTTCCTGGAAACTGCCAGGCACATCCCTGTCCCTGGGCCTTTACACTTGCTCTTTCCCTGCCCTGGGAGGTTTTCCCCAAAGATTTCTCCCTCAAGTCTCTACTGATCTGTCATCTTCTCTCTGAGGCTTTTCCTGCTCACCCTTAATAAAACTGTAGCCCACCTCTTATTTGATATTCTCAAGCCCCATTCCCTTGCCTTTTTTTCTTCTTCTCCAAAGCATTTATCATTATCTGACAAGTCATGTGCTGAACTACTTAATTCGGTTTATTGTCTGCTTTCTCAACACTAAGCCCCAGGAAGGCAGGGATTCCTTTTTTTTCCGGTGGGGTGGGGGCAGCGAGGTCGGGCTCATTCTCTGCTGGTAGAATCTACTAGTGCCACCTGGGCAACCCATATAACCCCAGAATCTAGAACAATGCCTGGCACGTAGTGGTCCCCAATAAGTGTTTTTTGAATGAATGAGTGAATGAATGAAAAACTCCCCTGGTGTTTGCATTTCAGTCCTGCCTGGTTTCATCTTTTCACCATCTGCAGAGCAGATCATTTTTATCTCAGTCACATGGCCATTCTTCCGAGGTATGGTTCATTTATCACTGCCTCTTCACCTGAGCCCAGCTCCTACCCAAGAAGCTCTCCCAAGAGGCGTGGGTGATGCGTGGCGGTACTGGGAACTTCCGGACTAACCTGCATTCTGTGATTGTAACAAGGGACATTGACTTGGGCACTGTCCTAGACTCCTGGATGCTCCCCTCTCCTACACACTCTCATTTTTAGGAGTCACCCAGCTACTGAAGGCTAATCATTCTGCTTGTTGAATGATAATTATTCAAATGTTCAGCCACAAAGACAGAGAGTGAATCAGGCAAGAAAGAAACTTCATATGAATACCCATCATTTCCCCTCCTCTCTAAAGGGGTAAATGCCCTCGAAGGAGCCCCTGCATTTCTGGATTGAAGAGAGAGGGCAGGAGCACAGGAGGAGAGGCAAGGTTATTCATTTTGTAATTTGCGAAAAAGGAGTCACTGATCCACGTTTCTGCCTGAGATATTGAATGATAGGATTGTCATTCAAAATTTCTTTAGGGGTGATGCTGTCGATTAAAAATGAAGCATGCACTTAATTTTGTGAATGAGGAATCAGACATCAAGGAACAGTGGTATTTGCCTTCATCTACCTGAAGTGTCCCTGACCATCTCTGGAGGAGCATGTCATCATGAAATTACCCAGCAATGAGAGAGAGAGGAAGAAGTGAAACTCATTATTCAAGCCCTCCAATCCACCCTGCTAGTGTTGAGTCATGGCTGGGAGCAGAGAAGGCAGGGCTGGAAAGAACTTTAGAAGTGGCATCAGAGATCTAGCTGGGATGGTTCCTAGAGATGTCGAGAGCAAGCTCAGTGGTCAATGGCACATGGAGGCAGGGCAGAGGGAATACTGACTCTGGGTCCTGGTCACATGGGGAGTTCACGACTGGAGAAGAGCCAGAATTCACCCATCGTCAGGTGCCATGTGGAGCCATATCCAGGGTCTCCTTAAATGACCTTGGTGACCAGCCAGTCTCATATCCTCATTTTCCAGATGAGGAAACAGAGACCAGTAAGGCAGAAAGAGCAGTGAGGCCAAGAAGGATATTTAAAATGGACCTTCACCCCTCCGGGTTCTCTTGAGTTTATTTAAGCAGGCCTTGCAGTTCTTTCTGTCCTTCAGTGTCAGAATAACTGATCCATCAGTTCTGTCTAGTCTCTGAGGAAATGATCTTGAACTTGAAAATCAAATGCCTAAATTCACTGGACCAAGTTAGTTTCTTGTACTGTCCCTCCTGTTCCATGCCAGTGTTTCTGCCCAGGAGTGGGGTCAGTTTGGTCAGAGCAGAGGGAAGAAGTATAGGGGACTCTCCCAGGGCCATCATCACTTAACAAGGAAAGGAATGTCCTGCCGATCAACAAACTCCAGGTAGGTAAAGCGCAAGCTGGGGAGCTGGAAGAAGATTCAAGGAGCCATGGGAGTTGTAGACACGCTTTATTTTGGGATGGCTGATGCAGCAGCTGGGAACTTTCCGAGTGGCCTTATTTAGCCCTGCCAACAGAAGTGGCAACTCTCCAGAGTCTCATAATGGTGCACCTGTACCATATCCTATATGAGCTCATTTATCACGTAAGCGTGCTAAGTCGTTATCAACAGGAAATGAGGGGAGAGAGCCTGACCACCACCCTCTTGGGAGAGCCTGACTGTCACCATCTTGGCCTGGCAATGCTCCCCCACAGAGGGACCCCTAGGACAGGCTCCCCAGAGCAGACTCTCCCAGTGTTCTTGGCATACAGCAGGTGCTAAACAGGTGATTGTTGGATTGCCCCAGTAGATGCCATGCTGGAAAACTTGCAAGCTGTCAATTTCACCATTGGACAATGCATGAGTTTACCCATCACTCAAACACTCTACGTCCAGAATTATACTCAGAATTGTGTAATAGTCAAGAGATATATGTGTGTTTTTATTCTGACCTTCATGGGTCTGGAAACCTTGTTCAGTTCTATCACCTGTGACACAAAGTGAGCAAAATATGAGACAGTTCCCATGTAAGACCATGTAACTGAGAAGACTGTGGGAGTGGATGTAAAAGCAGTTTAAAAATAATTAATTATTATTTATTTTTGGCTGAGCTGGGTTTTCATTACTATGAACAGGCTTTCTCTAGTTGCAGTGAGCATGGGGCTACTAGACAGTAATGGTTTGTGGGCTTTTCATTGCGGTGGCTTCTCTTGTTGCAGAGCATGGGCCCTAGGGTGTGTGGGCTTCAACAGTTACGTCACATGGTCTTATTTGCCCCGTGGCATGAGGAATCTTCCCGGGCCAGGGATCAAACCCATGTCCCCTGCATTGGCAGGTGGATTCTTAACCACTGGACCACCGTGGAAGTCTCAGCAACGTCTCTACATTGTTGTGCTGATGTAACACTGCGTTCGTGCTAAGTCGTGTCAGACTCTTTGTGACCCTGTGGGTCCTCTGTCCATGGGATTTCCCAGGCAAGAATGATGGAGTGGGTTGCCATTTCCTCTGCAATCCCGAACCAGGGATGGAACCCGAGTCTCCTGTGTCTCCTGCACTGCAGGCGAATTCTTTACTGCTTGAACCATCATGGGAAACCTGATGGAATAGTGATAGGTTTCCCTTGTAGCTTAGTTGTTAAAGAATCTGCCTACAATGTGGGAGACCTGGATTTAATCCTTGAGTTGGGAAGATTCCCTGGAGAAGGAAATGGCAACCCACTCCAGTATTCTTGCCTGGAGAATTCCATGGACAGAGGAGCCTGGTGGGCTACAGTCCATTGGGTCTCAAAGAGTCAGACAGAAAACTAACACACTTTACTTTTCAGGGCTGAGTCAAACTGCAATGATTTTCATGCGCAAAACAGAGCCTGGTAGGCATGGGGTCTCAAAGAGTCAGACCGACTAAGCGACTTTCACTCAGTAATAAAGATCATCGACATCATAATAATAGCTGCCTTTCTCTGAGCAGTGAATGAAGCTACTACTAAGTACCTGCTACTTAGTAGCACATGCTAATTACTTTACAGATGTTGTCTCATTTAATCTACCTAATGACACTAGCAGGCTAATATTACCCCCTTGTCTGAGGTCTCATAGCCACAGAAGCTAGAATTTGAACCCAAGTCCTTCTTGCTCCAAAGCCACGTTCTTGGTTTGGACACCCACAACACGTACTCAGCCTTCTGCCCTACTCTAGGCCTCTGTGTGTGTGTGTGTGTGGCTTCTTTAAATATGACTCTTCGACCTTTTAAACTCTCTCCCCATTGACTGGCCACCATGTCTTTCCAGACCAGTGGCTCTCAAACTCACACAAAAGTGTCCAGACAAGTGAGAGAAGAAGGGGAACTGGCCGAAACCTGGGGCTCCTTTGCCTCCACGCTGTTTGAGAGTGGGGCACACAAGCCGACACTGTCCCAGCATCACCGTCAGATGGAGCATCACCCCCGCTGCTCAGCTCCTTCTGTGCCTCTGACCTTCCTGTTGTTCTCTGTGCAAACTTGCTCTCGTGAGGTCTGCCTGAAATGCCAGGAATAAAATTGTCTCTAAAGCCAACTCTCCTTGAGTTACCTTAGGGCACGCCTCTCACCCCATTCCTCACCCAGGTGTGTTTCCCTGGGGGTGGGCTCAGGTCCCATGGGTGCCTAGTAACTTCTCCATCTAGGACTGTGCCTGGGAGCTGCAGCTCTGCTGTTCTGTTCTCAGGGCCTCTGGCATCTAGGTGCCAGACTACTTTGTTTGGCTCTGCTGCGTGGCCTGCAAGATTTTAGTTCCCTGACCAGGTATCTGCCCCCTGCAGTGGAGGCTCGGAGTCCTCACCACTGGGCTCCCTGAGTGCTGGATTTGAGTCACACCCTCTCCCGCTCCTGTGGTCACACAGTCTCCAGGTTAATGTGGTAGGACACTAAGAGGACAAACCCATTCAACCTCCTCAGATCACTGCGTTGGCTTCTGCATACACTGAAATTCAAATCACCCTACCACAACTACTAAAGGAAATCAACCCTGAGTATTCATTGGAAGGACTGATACTGAAGCTGAAGCTCCAATACTGCGGCCACCTGATGCGAAGAGCCAACTCATCAGCAAAGACCCTGATGCTGGGAAAGACTGAAGGCAGGAAAAGAAGGGGTGACAGAGAATGAGATGGTTGGATGGCATCACTGACTCAAGGGACATGAGTTTGAGCAAGCTCTGGGAGATGGTGAAGGACAGGGAAGCCTGGGGTGCTGCAGTACTTGGGGTAGCAAAGAGGGGGACATGACTGAGCGACTGAACAACAGTGACTACTACCACCACTACTGCTGTCACTACTCTCATTGTTACTACTACCATGACTGCTACTACCACTGTTCTTGCTAACACTATGGCGTCTGACTCTGTGCGACCCCATAGCCAGCAGCCCACCAGGCTCCCCCGTCCCTGGGACTCTCCAGGCAAGAACACTGGAGTGGGTTGCCATTTCCTTCTCCAGTGCATGAAAGTGAAAAATGAAAGTGAAGTCGCTCAGTCGTGTCCGACTCTTTGCGACCCCGTGGACTGCAGCCCACCAGGCTCCTCCGCCCATGGGATTTCCCAGGCGAGAGTACTGGAGTGGGGTGCCACTGCCTTCTCCGCCACGATCACTGCTGGTAGCTGTAGCTGCTACCACTATTAATACTAGCACCGCCAGACTTCCTCCTGCCTCTACTACCATCACCCCCATTCCTACCATCATTAATTGGTTGGTGGTTTAGTTGCTAAATCGTATCCAACTCTTTGCAAGCCCATGGACTATAGCCCGCCAAGCTCCTCTGTCCATGGGATTCTCCAGGCAAGAATACTGGAGTGGGTTGCCATTTCCTTCTCCAGGGGATCTTCCCGACCTGGGATCAAACCTGGGTCTCCTGCATTGCAGGCAGATTCTTTACCAACTGAGCTATGAAGGAAGACCACCATTAGTACCTCCATTACTATTACAATTACTACTCCTGCACCTGTTATGGCTGGCTGCTGTTGCCAAAGACTTTTGTGCTTGACTCAGGGTATTTTACTTAAATTGCCTCATTCCATTCTCACAACAATCCTTGAGGTAGGAAATACCCCCATCCTTATTTTACAGATAAGATAACTAAGCCTTGAAGAGACCCGTGAGTTGTCAGAATTTCCACTGCTGGTAAGAGGCAAGTCAGGCTCTGAATCCGAATCGTCTGACTTTTGGAGCCCATGCACTTCATCCCCGTGCTCGATGGCCTGCCGGGTGAGGAGGTAACACCCACGCTGGAGTCAGGAAGGCCTGGGTTAGACACCCCACCTAGGTGGGTAACAGGCAAGTTAGTCTTCCCTGTAAAATGGGGGTTTCCCTGACATGTATAGAGTTCTTTCGAGGATTAAATGAGAGGATGTATATAAAACATGTATAGACATGTATAGAGTTCTTTCGAGGATTAAATGAGAGGATGTATATAAAACATGTATAGACATGTATAGAGTTCTTTCGAGGATTAAATAAGAGGATGTATATAAAACATGTAACAGAGAAGCTGCACATAATCTACCCTGATTCCCAGGGAGCCTAGCAGACCTTCTATCTCTGACTCTCCACCCACAGCCAACAATAGGTCCTCTGCAAACATTTGCAGAATGACTCACTCTCCACTCAGGCCATACACACTATGCGTTTATCATTCATTCGTTCACTCACTCATCACACAATTATTGAGTACCTACTGTATGCCAGGCACAGTGCTCAGATCGTGGGGGGTAGAACGTGAGGAAAGCAGACATGGTCACTGCCCTGGCAGATCATGCCCTGGTGTGCAGGCTCCAGGGTCTGCAAAGGCCAGTGAAGGCACAGAGCAGCTAGGTGGTGGTGGGGTTTAGTCACTAAGTCCTATCTGACTCTTTGCAACCCCGTGGATTATAACCTGACAGGCTCCTCTGTCCATGGGATTCTCCAGGCAAGAATACTGGAGTGGGTTGCCATTCCCTTCTCCAGGGGATCTTCCCAACCCATGAATTGAACCTGGGTCTCCTGCACTGCAGGCAGATTCTTTACCAACTGAGCTCTGAGGGAAGCCCAAGCTATGAGGGAAGCCAGGTCAAATAATGTCTTAGCAGACTGGGGAATGGAGAGCTGAAAGGGAGAGAACTCCCATCAAAGGAAAGAGAAATTCCACTGGTGGATGGATCAGATGCATCTTGCCAAGGGAAAGGAAGTGGCCAAAGGTAGCGGCCCAGAGGTGCCTGCCAGGTGACCAGTGCCTCTTTGAGGGTACTAACCTATTCTTCCATAGCAGCTCCATTGAAGAGGGGGCACTGGGACAGTAGAGGTTCCTTCAGAATCAGTAAGGGACAGATTACTAACCAAGAGACAAGACTCCCATCTCGTGCCAGGCACTGGACTGGACTCCAATTCTCGCCACTCATGAATGGCCCCCACTTCACAGATGAGAACATTGAGGCTCTCAGACATTCAGTGACTTACTCAAGTTACTGAATGTGGATGTCAGCATGCAAACCTGGATCCATTTTGTTCCAAAGCCCAGACTCTTTCCATCATGGGACACGTTGCCTCTTTCTTTTACTGAAGAGGCAGGAAGCCCAGGGAACTTCCTCCCTCAGCTCTGATCCCCCAGGGGAGCGGGGTGGTCTGAAGCAGTGTTTCCTGTGACCTAAGGGAATGGCAATGTCTTTCATATGAAGGAAGCAGTGCTTGGTACCACATAGGGTCATTGATGGGATGAGGTCAAGGCCATTGGGCAGTGTGGGTAGTGAAAGGCTATGGAGAACAGCAGTTGGTATCAGGTGGACCTGGGCTTGAATCTCAGCTGGGCCAGTTTTTTTTTAACCTCTTTAAGCCTCAGTTTCCTCCTCTGTAAAGTAGAAGGTAAACTCATGGTACTTATTGTAGGATTAAATCAGTTACTACAAGAGGAGCTTCTGCAATGCATGTATACGGTAAGCACCCAATGTGTATTACTGCTGCTGCTAAGTCGCTTCAGTTGTGTCCGACTCTGTGCAACCCCAGAGACAGCAGCCCAGCAGGCTCCCCCGTCCCTGGGATTCTCCAGGCAAGAACACTGGAGTGGGTTGCCATTTTATCAGTGTTTTTTTTTTTTTTTTAGTTCTTTGTTTATTTATTATTTATTTTTGGTCTGCACTCTTTGTTGCTGCATGTGGGCTTTTTCTAGTTGCAGCGCGTGGGCTTCTCATTGCGGTGGCCACATTTGTTTTGGAGCTCGAGAGAGGGTGCTAGGGCGTGCAGGTTTCTGTATTTTCGGCTCACGGGCTGAGTAGTTGAGGTGCATGGGCTTGCTGCCCCACAAGATGTGGGATCTTCCTGGACCAGGGATGGAACCCAAGTCCCCTGCCTTGGCAGGTAGATTCCTAACCACTGGACCACCGAAGAAGTGTTATGAGTGTTCTTTTACTAGAAGGACCTAGCACCGTGCTATGTCCTCAGGGTGCAGCTAGCTACTGGGCTTCTTTTTTTCTGGGGCCTGACAACATTCTGGCCACCACACCCCTTACCCAAGTCAAGTGGGTGCTTGGTGAGCTTATGAATTTTTATAAGGTTCTGTTTTTTCATGTGATGCTCCAGTGCCATTGGACACGTCAGCTCCTGACCTTTCGGCCGGTGGAGCGCTTCCCATAAACAGAGCCATAAAAGCCCACTGGTTTTCTCCTTGGCACTTGGTACTCTCCCTCTCTCCTTCGCCATTTGAATAGTGATGTCATATTCCAATATCCTCTCACCTCTACTGAAAAAGTCCTCCCCATGATTCCCTCCTGAGCACTCAGCAATCCCCGGAGGGGAAGTTGTGGTTTCAACAAGGTGCAAGCATCATGAAACCGAGACAGAACTGGTGGGGTGGAGAAGTTACTCAAAGGTAGGAGACAGAGAAAAACACCTACATACATTGATAAAGCCCCAGTCAGTGACCAAGGTGGGTTTTTTTGTTTGTTTGTTTTTGAGGCTTGCTGTTAAGACCTTGGCATGAAAACATTTAAGAACATATAAACAGAATAAAACATCCACTCATTTCCTCCCCTAAATGCTAGGCCAACTATTTTCCTCTGACTGCTTTCAAGTTTTCAAACATTTTTATTTATTTTGGCTGCGCTGGGTTTCTCTAGCTGTGTTGCATAAGCTTCTCTTGCTGCGGCGCCCGGGCTCTAGATCGAGCAGGCTCAGTAGTTGTGTCCCGAAGGCACTAGATCAAGTGGACTCAGTAGTGGTATCCCACTGGCTTCATTGCCCATGGCACGTGGGATCTTAGTTCCCAAACCAGAAACCCACTTCCCAAGCACTGAAAGGCAGATTCTTAACCACTGGATCCCCAGGGAAGTCTCTGCTTTCAGTTTTTACACATATTTTTATGAATATTATCAAACTGTGGGTTTAATTTGGAGTCCTTCTCTGGTCCCATAAGGTTCTTTCAGGAAGGCCCCTTTAACCTGGCTGAAACATCTTCATGCTCACCGTGGAGGTCATGGCATCACGTCAGGAGTGCCACTCCTGACACTCACCGCTCGGGTGTCTGGGTCCCAAGTAATCCTGGGGATGAGTGGAACAAAGTCTTTTGTTCAAGCCTGGGTTCCGCCATTTATTAGGCATTCAGTGACCGTGCTCTGAGCCTTGGTTTCTACATCTGTGATGGAGGTGTTGTGAGCTTTAGAAGGATGTCCAGACCTGTAAGAGAACCGCTTCAACAAGTAACAGCTAGTAAGAGAGATGTGCTGTGGTTAACTTACTGTGAGATAGTTTTAAATGACACCAAGTTGGACATCTTCTGTAAATTTCTTTTCCTTTTTTTTTTGATTATTTGGCCCAAGGGTATAGACCTCTCTGTGGCTTTTGATATGCCGTATCAATTTGCCTTCTGGAAAGCTGCTACCAATTCACAGAGTTGATAGTGTAACCTGTATTTGATCCAAAGTTAGCAGCAAAGGAAGGTGCAGGGACTAGTAATGTTAGTAACGCAGTTCAACAACAGGCAGGTTCTTTAGCAACCAAGATGCGGCAGTTAGTGGAATTTTGATGTTGGAAGCTAGCAACTGGCAAGATAGCATAGAGGTTGTGGAAGTTAGGCAGAGCATAGTTTTAGACCAACCAAAGGCAGATATTTACCGTCTGGGTGTTTGTTAAAACATGTACTCTGATTGTTGTCGTTCAGTTGCTAACTCATGTCTGATTCTTTGCAACCCCATGGACTGCAGCACACCAGGCTTCCCTGTCCTTACTATCTCCCAGAGCTTGCTCAGATTCATGTCCATTGAGTCGGTGATGCTACCTAACCATCTCATCCTCTATCGACCCCTTCTCCTTCTGTATTCAGTCTTTCCCAGGATCAGGGTCTTTTCCAATGAGTCAGCTCTTCACATCAGGTGGCCAAAGTACTGAACCTTCAGCTTCAGCATCAGTCCCAGTAGGGTTCAAGTATTTGATATTAGAATGTGTCTCTTCCCCATATACACACTGCTATATTTCAAACGGATAACGAACAAGGACCTATTATATAGCACGAGGAACTCTACTCAGTGTTATGTGGTAGCCTGGATGGGAGGGGAGCTTGGGGGAGACTGGATAAATGTATATGTGTGGCTGAACCCCTTTACTGTTCACCTGAAACTGTCACAACATGGTCAATCAGATACACCCCAATACAAAATAAACAGTTTAAAACTAAAAAGAAAATAGGTCTCTTCCCCTAAAGTATTTCTGGCATTGGGGGGAAAAAATAAGTCTAAACAAAATTTCTGCTTAAAGCTCTGTGGGGAGTTAAACTGCTCCATGGAAGTGGTTCCATGTATCTAATCTTGGTTTTTATAATACACTGAAGCTATTGCTTTGCTGGGGTGTTTTGTTTTGTTTTGTTTTGTTTTGAGTTTTTACTTGAGTTTTAGTTTTGAGTTTTTATTTCTGCCCAGCCAGACTGTAAACCTCAGTGCACAAGTACCA
This sequence comes from Bos indicus x Bos taurus, assembly GCF_003369695.1. Taxonomy (NCBI): domain Eukaryota; kingdom Metazoa; phylum Chordata; class Mammalia; order Artiodactyla; family Bovidae; genus Bos; species Bos indicus x Bos taurus. Next base: position 15,118,428 of record NC_040094.1, read on the forward strand.
TTTGCCTGTTTGGGGGATGGAAAATTCAGTCTGATGAAATTTTCATTGATGCTTTATGACCTACACTACATCTGTTCAGAGGGATGAAGAGAACGCTGAGTTGAGAACTGCTTGATCTGGGCTCAGGGCCCCGTTCTGTAATTACCTTACAGTGTAATTTGGGGGCAACTTCCCGTTTCCCAAATTCTGATGCTTCCCTCCATGGGGACTTACTTCATGTAAGTCTGTAGGAGTTGTGCTACAGGTGACTGATGGAAATATAGCCCTTGCGCCAGCGTCTCCTTAAATTATTTTTCATTTCTGGGACTTCCTTGGTGGTCATGGTTAAGATTCTGCACTTCTGATGCAGGAGATGGGGGTTCTAACCCTGCTTGGGAAGCTAAGATTCCACATGACAAGCAGCACAGCCAAAAACAAACAAGTAAATAAAATTATTTTTCATTTCTAATTGCTAAAATGACCCAAATTCCCAAGTTCAAGGGCATGGGCTTCTTGACTCTGCCCTGTACATCGTTCAGCTATACTATTATACAGCCCCATGGGAATTTCTTTAGGAATCCACACCTTTAAATTGAGGATACTGAACTACGTGATATTGAAGGTCTCCGTCTAGGTCTAATTTCCAAAAAAGATTCAGAGAATGTTGGAACTGACCCAGGAAAAACACCTGGGCATTGAAAAGTAGTTAGGTCATTATTTCTTAAGTTTGATTTACAAAAATGGTATCTAGAAACAAACCAGTGTCCAACACTAGGGGATGGTTAAGTAAATTGTGGCACATTCACATCATAAAATATTTTGGGGGCCATTAAAAACACAAGAGCTTGAAAGAACATGGAAAAAGACTTCTGGGATAATGTTCAGACAATAAAATCAAGTATGACGTCAATTAAGTACTAAAAACATGCCTGTGTATAGAAAAGAAAACTGGAAGGAAATATCCAAAATGCCTTAATGATTTCTTTTTTCTGGGTCTGGGTATTCATATTTTGATTTTACTTTTTATTTCTTTTTAAATTTTCTTGGCCATGGGGCATGTGGGATCTTAATTCCCCAACCAAGGATCAAACCCACACCCTTGCATTGGAAGTGTGGAGTCTGACCACTGTACCCCCAGGAAAGTCTTGGTATTCAGATTTTGGTTGACTTTTTATATTTTCCCAAATTTTACATAATTTATTTCTATTTTTTAATAATCAGAAAAAAGTTTACTCAGGCTTTATAAAAATTTTGAGACTAATCTAATCAGGAATCAGATTACCCCAAAGTTTAAAATTTTTCTAATGCTAGAAAGTAAGGTAAGAATAATCAATGATGACATTAAAGTAAATATGTGGATGAGGAAAATGGGCAAAATTTCCCTCTTTCTACAAAGATAAAACTACTTGGCATGGTATATTGAGAGTATTTTGAATCTGAGTCAGAGAACATGGGTTCTAACCCCAGTAGAATTCTGGCTGAATGACCCTGAACATAGTTAACTAATATTTCTAGCTGTCAGTTTCTTCATTTATAAAATGTATCTCTCAGGATTGTAGTAAAATCAAATGAGATAATGTCTGTAGAACTCTTCTGTACAATGTTAAGTTTGGTAGAGAAGACTAATAACTGGGGGGAAAAAAGGGAAGGGACCCTTCTTTGCTTTCCTTTGAAGGAATATAGCAACGGTTTTCAAACTGCAGGTCCTGGTCCATTTTATGGGACATAAAGTCAATTTGTTGGTTCACAGACAGAAATCAGTTATTCTTCAAAGAATATGTTTGAAAATGCCAGTGGATGGTAGAGTAACGTTATTTTTTGTGAAGTATAACATCAGATTATGATATAAAACGTGTATCTTACTGCCCTGAGGACCTGAGATGACTGAGCAGGCTGGAGAGTCTTTTGCTTTGAGGTCAATACCCTTGGGGAGACCAGAATAGCACAGGCCCCTTTCTCATGTTTGCTGCATGAAACTCAACAGAACCCATGTCTGGTGGCTCGTGAGTTAGTTTCAGGAGGAGAGGGGAAGTTAAGGAGGGGGAGGGAACCTGATAGTGAAATATGTACATGTGTAACCTGCTCTGCCACTTGTAAATATTTTTGCACATATGATCCTACTTTCCAAAAGAAACTTGTTAGACAGTCAGTGATGTGGCCTAAATTGCATGCCGCTCAAATATACATGTTGATACTCTAACCCTCAATATGACTACATTTGGAGATTTGGAACTTTCAAGAGATAATGAAAATTACAGAAGTCAGAAGAGTAGAGCCCTAATCTAATATAACTGGGGTCCTTATAAGAAGATGAGGGTTTCCCAGGTGGCGCAGTGGTAAAGAATCTACCTGCCAATGCAAGAGACACAAGAGATGCAGGTTTGATCCTTGGGTCGGGAAGATCCCCTGGAGTAGGAAATGGCAACCCACTCCAGTATTCTTTGTCTGAAGAATCCCATGGACAGAGGAGCCCGGCAGGCTACAGTCCATGGGGTTGCAAAGAGTCAGACATGACTGAGCTTGAGCTATCCTATAAGAACATGAAGAGAAACCAGGGATAAACACAGAGAGAAAAGGCCTTTTGATGACATAGGAAGAAGGAGGCTGTCTACAAATCAAGAAGAGCGGCCTTGAGAGGAATCAAACCTGCTGACATCTTGATCCTTGGATTTCCAGCCTCCAGAACTGTGAGAAAATAATGTTTCTGTTGCTTAAGACACTCAGTCAGTGGTATTTTGTTATAGAAACTCTAGCAAACTTATTGGAGAAGGCAATGGCACCCCACTCCAGTACTCCTGCCTGGAAAATCCCATGGATGGAGGAGCCTGGTAGGCTGCAGTCCATGGGGTCGCTAAGAGTCGGGCATGACTGAGCGATTTCACTTTCACTTTTCACTTTCATGCATTGGAGAAGGAAGTGGCAGCCCACTCCAGTGTTCTTGCCTAGAGAATCTCAGGGACGGCGGAGCCTGGTGGGTTGCCGTCTATGGGGTCGCACAGAGTCGGACACGACTGAAGCGACTTAGCAGCAGCAGCAGCAAACTTATACATCGCTATGTGCTATATGTGGTCCTAGGTCCTGGGACGGGTAGAGGGTGGGGTGGTGGTGGTCCAGAGATGAAAAGATCAGGTCCTTGTCTTTCTGGAGACAGATACACAAAAAATAATTTACAAGGCAATGTGTTAATTGCAGTATGATGCTGAATGCTGTTTAAGGTTCAAAGGGGCTCAAAGGTAAGTGTCTCTAAGTCTTCCCAAGGGAGTAGAGGCAGTGTCTCAGAGGAGGAAATTCTAGAGGCTTTCTCATTCACCCTATTTTCCGACACATTTTTTTCTTTTTTGGCTGCACAAGTTCTTCGGTGTGGTGCTAGGGTTCTTCTCATTGTGACTCACTGAATCTTAGCTCCTCAATCAGGGACTGAACTCTCATCTTCTGCACTGGAAGGCGGATTCTTAACCACTGGATGACCAGGGTAATCTCTCTGACACTGTTACTACCAGGTCAAAGCACACATTTCTGATTTGGATGCCTTTATTTCTGATCTCCGACTATACCAATAGCAGACACAAGGTCTCAGATGGAAGGGGTACCGGTGATACCTTCATGGGAAAGGCTATGGTCTTTAAGGATCACGTGGAGGGACCACCGGAGGCTCTGATGGAGGGGCAGTCAGGGCTAAGGTAGGTTGTCAAATGCAGGGAAGGCCCAGAGCTGAGAGAGGCCGCTCACAAAGACACGACCCTCTCTCCGCACAAGGGATTAATCCTTGCCCTCTCCATACACGGTCCTCTGTAAGCTTGTAGAGAATTGTCTTCATGAGTGATGTGTCCCACCCCTACCCCACCTTGGAAATTTCTAGCTTTAGATGGCAAAGCCTGGGATCACGTCCAACATCCTACTCCAAACTTTTATTCTTGACATGAAGGGCTTGCAAGCTCTTTCTGTAAAGAGCAGGATAGTGAATATTTTTGGCTTTGAACACGCTATAGTTTGGCCAGCTGATGGACTTGGCCATTGTAGTATAAAATTGGCCATAGTTAATCTGTAAACAAACTCATGTGGCTGTGTACCAACAAGACTTTACTTACAGACACTGAAATTTGAATTTTACCTAATTTTCTCGTCATGAAGTGTTATTTTTTGTTTGTTTGTTTTCTTTTCAACCATCCAAAAATGTGCAAACCATTCTCAACTCATGGGTGTCCAAACCAGAGGGCTGTAGTTTTCCTCCCCTGACTTAATGTGGTCACATACATCTTTCATGAATGTGATGATTTTTTTTCCCCCAAGTGAATCCAGGGAGTCCTGAGAGTATCAAAGAGAAGGTTAAAGATGGTTGAGCTTGCTTTACAGCTCTTGAACCTTCACAGATCAGTTCTGAAGTCCTCCTTGATAATAGTCCAAGGGAATTTTATTAAAAGGACATAAGCCCATATTCTATTTCATTATTTATTGATTTATTTTGGCTACACAGGGTCTTCATTGAGATTCAGGGGCTCATCATTGAGGTGTGCTGGCTTTCTCTAGTTACGATCCATAGCAGAGGCAGAGGGCTTCTCTTGTTGCCTCGCAGTGTGTAGGATATTAGCTCCCCCAGCAGGGATTGAACTCCCATCCGCTGCATTGGAAGGCAGATTCTTAAGCACTGAGCTAGCTGGGGAAGTCCCCTCATCCCTATATTTTCATAAATGCATTTAAAATATACTAGGAGTATTTGCATAGAGACTCGAGTCAACTCTTCCCCTGCCTGGGCCTTGGTTTCCCACTTGTAAACTGATCTAGACAACTTCTCAGGCTCCTCTCTCTCCAAAATTCCAGTGTCCCCAGAAGAGCTACCTCCATTCCCACTCCCATGCTACTGCTCTTATGCTCTGCCTCTGATCATGCACTTGGGGTCTGTTGACTTTGAGGCACTCTCCTCAGCTTAACTGCTTTTCCCCTGTTAATCTTTAAGAAAGTAGTATTAATCACTCAGTCGTGTTTGACTCTTTGCGACCCCATGGACTGTAGCCCTCCAGGCTCCTCTGTTCATGGGATTCTCCAGCCAAGAATATCAGAGTGGGTTTCCATTCTCTTCTCCAGGGGATCTTTTTTAAGAAAGAAAGGATAAGATATACAGAATTGGAGAGCTGAGGCTTTTGCATCTTTCTTGGCAGCAACACTTGGGTGCCCCCTTCGAGGAATTTACTTCCTCATCTTTGTTCGCTTTCCCAGCCTATTTCAAATAGCCTTTTGGAGAACTTGCTGTCAGAGTTGGCATGCCCGTTCCCAGAGGGAACAAGGCAGACTCCGGGTACCCAGCAGCTGCGGGCTGGCTCAGGGGACCCCATCTCAGTTTCATTTGCAGGAAGTGACTATGACCTGAGGGTCCTAGACACTGTTTATAGGCCTCAATCATTGCCAGTGAAAGAAAAATGCCCAGGGCGATGTAATTAAATGTAAATGAGATTATTACTGAAACACGGATTTTTGTTGTTGTTTCTCTGTTTTTCATTCTGTAAGAAAAAAGTCCCAGAGTCAGAGCAGCAGAGTTAAGGAGCTCTCACTCTAGAAGCACCCCAGCTATATGATAACCGAGAAGCAGATGGCCACCCCCTTTCATCACAATTTCCCCCTCTGCCCAGCACCGTACTAAGAAGTCAGGCATTCACGCCCTGTCTGGGACGGTGTCTCAAAACCAGGTGGACTCAGAGGAACCAGAGAGGCTGAAGTCTGGGTCAATATCTTCTGATTAGATGATTCGTCTAGTAATGGCCCCAGTACTGCCACACCCCCAGAGGCATTGGGGGTGTGGGGGAGGAGGGGGTCCTTGGGCCGCTGAGTACGCATGCCTGAAGGAGGCTGCCTTGGGTACACTTCTGCTTGAAAACTCAGGGGAAAAAAAGCGTTAGCGTTAGTCACTAGAGAGGGAAATGAGTGCCCTGCAAGGAAATACATTGAAGTTTCCTGTGGTTAACCCAGGGAAATCGTTGGTTCTTCCTTCTCCTGTCACCTAGGATACTAACCGCACACGTTTCCAGCCCGCATTTTCCTGTGGCCTTTGAACTCTCAGCTTTGAGAGTCTGGGTCTTCTCCTTCTCTCTTATATGTGGTTGCTCTGTTCCACCCTCTCAATGCCAGCCCACGTGGTGCGTGTCCACAACACAGGGTGTGTCTTGCGTTAGATCCTTGCTCGTCGGAGCGTGGTCTGTGGGCACTGGACTCCCTGGGAGCTTGTTAAAAATGCAGAACCTCAGGCCCTATCCCAGACCTTCTAATCAGAATCTGCATTTAAAAAATCACCCTGCATGATCTGTGGTCAGTTACTGTCTGAGAAGCACTGAATTAGAGAACAGGTGTTTGCTGAGTGTATATGATGGTCCTAGTGTTGCTGACACTATTTGCCTCTGTCTTGATCTGCAATTTTTTTTTTATTATTTAAAAAGATGTTTTATGGCCACACAGCATGCAGGATCCTAGTTCCCTGATCAGATCAGGGATCAAACCAGCTCCTGCCTGCATTGGGAGGATGGAATCTTAACCATCAGCCTGCCAGAGAATTCCCTCATTGGTGTGCAATTTTTAGTAAGCAATTGAACAGTCTTGGGCTCAGCTGCCTTTGGACTAGATCAAATAGGACAAAAACAATTTTAAGCAGAACTTTACAGAACTATGGGCTTCCCAGGTGGCTCAGACAGTAAAGAATCTGCCTGCAGTGTGGGAAACTTGGGTTTGACCCCTGGGTTGGGAAGATCCTCTGGAGAAGGGAATGACTACCCACTCCAGTATTCTTGCCTGGAGAATTCCATGCATAGAGGAGCCTGGCAGATTAAGTCCAAGGGGTCACAAAGAGTTGGACACGGCTGAGCGACTTTCACTTCCACTTACAGAACTATAAGATGAACCAGGCATGAGCCCTGACTTCAAGGGGTTTTGATTCCAGGGATGAAGATGAGAAAAATATGCAAGCAGTGGTAATACAGAATGAAAAGTGCCAGGTGCCCCAAGAGACGTGCAGAGCAGGGGCTCTGGGCTTCAGAGAAAGAGCAGGCTCCTGCAGGCTTGTTCTAAGTTCTGCCCTTCTGTGGCTTCAAAGGGAAAATGAATTTCATGTGGTAGGGCTTGTTGAGATACCTTATACTTTACAAGCTACCATGAAGTGAGGTCCAAAAATGCTGTTTTCACTGTTCAGGAGAAAGGGGAATTTTGAAAAATATTGTTCATTATTTTAGATGTAATCCCATAGACTGACTTACTGGTGTGAATCAGCATTTTTTTGTTTGTTTGTTTTGGCCACCATGCGGCATGTGGGATCTTAGTTCCCTGACCAGGGATCGAACTCATGCCCACTGCAGTCAAAGTGCAGAGTCTTAACCACTGGACCACCAGGGAAGTTCCAGAAGCAGAATTGTTTAGGAGGAATGCCAAAGATTCTAAGTAGATGAATAAATGAAAATAAAACGGAAAAAAAAATCACAGAAAAGTTTCCATTTTTATCCATGTTTCGTATCACCCAGACTGTGAGGGTTTGGAGAGCCCTCAACTTGTTCATCTCTGTGTCCCCTGATGGCTCAGATGGTAAAGAATCCATGTACAGTGAAGGAGACCCGGGTTCAATCCCTGGATCGGGAAGATCCCCTGGAGAAGGGAATGGCAACCCACTCCAGTATTCTTGCCTAGAGAATCCCATGGACAGAGGAGCCTGGTGGGCTACAGTCCTCTGGGTTTCAAAGAGTCAGACAGAAAACTAGCACACTTTACTTTTCAGGGCTGAGTCAAACTGCAATGATTTTCATGGGCAAAACAAACGGAGCCTTCTCTGGGGTAGTTTCATGGCAGTATAAATAAAAATCCTGTAACACAGCAAATTATTATCATGTCTTCATTCTAGAAAGGCAGATTGTAGAAACTATTTCCTTCAGTTGCTCAGGCTTGCATGGGAATTTTCTGAGGACCAGTCTTCCTCCTATAAGCCTTGCAAATTTCTTTTTTTTTCTAAATTAAGGCTATATTATATACTGCTTAATACATATGCATTTTTTAAAACCTTGTATTTTATATTGGAGTGTAGCTGATTAACAATGTTGTGATAGTTTCAGATAGACAGCAAAGGAACTCGGTCATACCTATACACGTATCTATTCTCCCACAAACTCCCCTCTCACCTAAGCCTTGCACATTTCTAACACCCATGAAGAAGAGCTCATCAGTAATGTGCCTTGACATTGGACTGCTAGCATTGTTGGGAATAAATCACAATACACAGAAAGCTCTTTAGAACAATTCTTTGGGTCTTCTAATATTCCATAAGTTGGGTCAATAGAATTGCTTCCATTTTAAATAACACAAAAAAGTATATTTTCTGACTATCGTCACCAAATGTAACTAGGAGAGAACCTTGGTTCATGTGCCAAGACATGTCCACTAGAGTCACTGAACCCTATGTCTTATTTCTATATATCTAGGAAAGGTGGCAGAGAAGGCAATGGCACCCCACTCCAGTACTCTTGCCTGGAAAATCCCATGGATGGAGGAGCCTGGTAGGCTGCAGTCCATGGGGTCGCGAAGAGTCGGACACGACTGAGTGACTTCATTTTCACTTTTCACTTTCATGCATTGGAGAAGGAAATGGCAACCCACTCTAGTGTTCTTGCCTGGAGAATCCCAGGGACAGGGGAGCCTGGTGGGCTGCCCTCTATGGGGTCGCACAGAGTCGGACACGACTGAAGCAACTTGGCAGCAGCAGAAGCAGGAAAGATGGACAAGGTTCTTGGATTTCTGTTTCTGATGTCAGGCTTCTCCTTTGAGTACACGTAAATAACTCATGCATATGGAATCTAGAAGGATGGTGCTGATGAACCTATTTGCAGGGAAACAGTGGACATACAGACATAGAGAACAGACTCGCGGACCCAGTAGGGGAAGAAGAGGGTGTGACGAATTGAGAGAGTAACATGGAAACATATACATTATCACATGTGAACGAGATAGCCAGTGGGAATGTGCTGTGTGACACAGGGAGCTCAACCCAGGGCTCTGTGACAACCTAGCGGGGTGGGATGGGGTGGGAGACGGGAGGGAGGTTCAAGAGGGAGGGGACATATGTATACCTGTGGCTGATTCGTGTTGATGTATGGCAGAAACCAGCACAATATGGTAAAGCAATTATCTCCCAATAAAAAAATATTTTTTTAAAAAAGTATAGACTTCAGAGCTGGAGGAATCTTGCATATCATTCATCAGAATGAGATTTCTGGAAATGTCTGGTTAATGAGATTGACTGACGTGGGCTTGTTTGTCTACAGATTCATAGAAAATCTGGATTGAGTAGAACAAAACTTTCCCCTAAAATACATTTTCGAGCTTGTAAGAAATAACGAAAGAGAAGGGTTCAAAGTTAGCATAGTAAGCAGGCACTGGGACCCTGATGGCTGACAGGGGTCTCAGATCCAGAGGCAGGCTAGGGAGGCTTAGTTTCAGTACTAAGCGAAGGCACCTCAGAGAAACTGAGGATAAGGAGAGGTGGGGAAGTGGGGAGAATTCTCCGGGTTCCTCTGCATACGAATGGGAACTGGAGAGTTGCTCACCAACTTAGGGAATTTACCAGGAGTCTTAACATCCACCCGGACTCTGGATGGAAGAATAGATGCTCTTGAGAAATTGTAAACCCAAGCCACTGTCATATGTCAGTGTGGAGTTTGAATTTATAATATCCAGGTGGTACAGCATAAGAACCAATCTGAACCAGCAAAATCGCTAAGGTCCTAGAAAAGTCATATGTGAAATGGCACGAAAGATAATCACTGCTGAAGATGAGACCAGGATGAAAACTTACAAACTACATTAGGAACCAAAGCACCATGAGGGTGAGTTAACAGAGATAATAAATGGGAGCATTTGTATCTATAATACAAAGCTATCAATAATAGAACATTCTGGAAAGACTATAAAATGTGTGTGTTTAAAATATTTAAAGAGATAAAAGGTTAAGAAAGGGACACAGTTTTTAGTATTTAGAATAAGGATGTCTGAAAAAGTGGACTTTTTAAAAATGAAAAATATAGGTCATTGAAACCAAAAACTTAATAAACTGGTTAGATGATAGAAAAGCTGCAAATGAAGAGAAAATTAGTGATATGAAATGTGGAACTAAGGAAATCGCCCAAAATGAAACATAGTTAAGTGAAGAAAAATATGTTGTGGAAGGGGATTAAGAGACATGAAATATAGAATGAGAAAGTCCAACATGGTTTTAATAGAGATTCTAAAAGAGAGTCTAAAGAAAATTTAGAAATGGGAATGTTTAAAGGGATCCTGGCTTTGAAATTTGGAAAAAAGATAAATGAGTTCTTGGATTAAAGGAGTATATTGAGTCACATGCAAGATAAATAAAAACAGCTACACACGTAGACACATGAGCATAATGAAGCTGCAGAAGGAACATAGAGCAAAACAAAACACAAAAATGTTAAAAGCTATGTTTGTTAAATATTAAAAGTGTGAAAAAGTATGAATACAAACACGTTTCTTATACAGCAATGTCAGACTGAAACAAGACCTCTTATTAGCCACCAAATGTTTCAGAACACGGTGGAAATAATCTTCAAAGTGCAAAGGAAGAACAATCATTGGTGTATAAATTTATACCCAGCTGAACTATTATTCAAGAGAGATGGCAAAATAATGACATTTTCAAACGAAGACAGAGTTTATCATCATAAACTCTTACTGGAGGGACTACTGAAGGATGTGCTTCAAGAAGTGAATTAAGCCCAGACAGAAGGAGGTGCCTTGCAAGAAGCAATATGAGCAAAAATAAAATATATACATAAGCCCATTGCTATATCTAAATAATCATCATACAAAATTTTTAAAGTAATTTTAGAGGTTTAAAAATAAAATAAAGCTAAAATACTAAGACACAATAGGAATTTAGGAAGAACAGTTAAAATGTTCTAAAGTCTTCCTTTTTGGGGATAAGAAGTTAGAGATACTGGTTAACTTTATAGTCATTAAAGTAAGTATTTACGTTAAAATTTTAAGGGTTCCTACAAGAAGAATGGAAATAAAGTGGAAAACTTCCAAACCAAACAAAAGAAGATACAGTCAAATTGGTAGAATGCTTAAAAAGAAGCGATCGAAAGAAAACACAAAGTAAAATGGTAGAAATAATTTCATCAGTATCAGTAATCATGACGACTCTAACTGGATGAAACTTAAAATTTCTGAACACGCATACGCTAGACACTAGGCATTGTTCAGTTGCAGACTCGTGGGACAAAAAAAGCAATGATAACAATGGGCTAAAGGGAACACAGAGTTCTATCTAGTAAAAGGAGGGGCACCCCCCTTTCAGTCTGTAGCGAGAAGGTTGGGGAAGACTTCCTGAAGATGGCGACCCTTCAGCTGCATCCTGGAGGATGAGTAAGAAGCAGAAGGGATAGGAAGGGTGTGCCAGGGAAAGGTGCAAAGTCATGGAAGTGTGAGAGAACAAGGAATGCTCTGGTCCAACCTTCTTTTGTTATGGATGAGGAACCTGAACTTCAGAACAGGTAAGGAGACTGTCCCAAGGTCACCCATCTGGTTAGGAACAGAACCAGGATTTGGACCCAAGACTCCCACCTCCTCGAACACCCCCTTTCTACTGTACCACAGTGCCTTAGGTGTGCAGCAGGAGGTTCGAAGACTGCATATCGTTGAGATTCCAGCCGACTTGGAAAAAGAGCTGCCTCTGGGTGTGGGGCCTGGCTGTGTCTCTGGCTTATCCTGGGCTGGAGCAGAGCCAGGAACTTGGCAGTTTCCAGAGCTGAGCAGTCCAGCTCACCCCAAGGAAGCCATGGCACCGATGCCCAGTTTAATCATTAACTCCAAGTTCACAGGGCTGGAGCTGGAATGCACAGGACCTGGGGAGCAGTCTGGGTCTCCGGGAGCTAAGAGAAAGATGGCTCTTGAGAAGGGACTCAGGTTTATTTTATTTTTTATATTTTTGGCTGCACTGGATCTTCGTTGCAGTGCCCAGGCTTCTACAATTGTTGGCAGGCGGGCTTCTCTAGTTGTGGCACGTGGGCTCTAGATGGCATGGCTCAACAGCTGCAGCACAAGGGTTTAGCTGCAGCATGTGGGATCTTAATTCTCTGACCAGGGATTGAACCTTGACCCCCTGCATTGGGAGCATGGAGTCTTATCCACTGGCCCACCAGGGAAGTTCCAGGAACCAAGTTTAGACCGGGGTCTTTTGTCCCTGACTGGGTCTGTACTCTGGGTTCAGGAATAAGCGTTTTTGCTGTTCCTCTCCATTTTGTTGGAGTTTACTTATCATCTTGTTAACTTGGTTTCAGAATCCCTGTCAATATTCATAATATATCGTACTTGCCTCTGCTGCAGCCCTTACCCTGAGCAGTAAGTCTTTACGCATTCATCTACCCCAATAAACTGCGACCTCCTAGAGGGCAGGACTCAGTCTTTTAACTTAATATCCTCGGCGTTTGGCAGAGCCTGGCATATAGTAGGTGCTCATTGTTTGCTGACTGGTTGAATAGATGATGGGCTTCCCTGATAGCTCAGTTGGTAAAGAATCCAAAGCAGGAGACCCCCACTTTGATTCCTGGGTCAAACTATTCCTGAACAGATGAGACCCTAATTCTGCATAAATGTATTCCAAAGCACAAGACTTTTTTTTTTTTTTTTATTAAAAGAAGTGGAGAGTGATTTTGCATAAAAAGTTCAACAGAGATTCACAAATATTTCTTAGGATATTCTGTGCTATCTTCATATATTACAGAGCCAAGATGAGGTCCACTGGTCTAAATGGAAGGAATGCTGCTAAGGAGTTGAGTCTTCTCCCCTTTCCGGGTTAGTGTCCAGGTGGCAGCAGAGCATCCTGAAGGTTGCTTGGGCACATTAGGGAGAGGGGTGCTCTTCAAGCATGAAAGTGAAAGGGTTAGCTACTCAGTCGGGTCTGACTCTTTGCGATCCCCATGGACTATAACCCGCCAGGCTCCTCCATCCTTGGAATTCTCCAGGCAAGACTACTGGAATGGGTCGCCATTCCCTTCTCCAGGGGATCTTTCTGAACTAGGGGTCAAACCTGGGTCTCAAGCATGAGGTGACATTTTTTATTGAGGAGACAAAACCCCAAGGAGGGCAAATTCCACCAGCATGATAAAGCTAACTGCTCCTTATAATTTCTGAAAGCCTTCAGTTGGGAAGACTGCATCACCAAGCCCTGAGAACACAACTATAAAGGAACTTCTGGATTCCATCGAAGAAACGTTCCAATGGAAGGGGAGATACAGGAGGTGGCAAAATTTCTGTTTCTTTCTGGTGAACCTGATTTTCCTGATCTGTAAGGTAGAGGTGGTCGTCTCTTCTTCATGGGGCACTTGTTGTGATTAGATGGAATGATGGTAAAGGAGCCTTGGTACGTAGAAAATGCTCAGTCATGGTGCAAACATCTTTTCCCTATTTTTGAAAGTAAGAATCCTGAACCTGTATAGAACCAGAGATGTGGAAATACATTCTGCTGTTAGAGACCATATGACTGGGTGACCAGGGATTCAGCAGCCCCATCTGGAAGGGATGGAGTCATTCTGCTGACTACTGGCTTTCAGTGCAAACATCTGCTGATACTGTTGTAGTAGAGCCAGCCCTGGAGGATGCTGGAAGAAGACATTCCTTGCAGGAACAGTCGCTTTCCCGGAAAACCCAGCTTGCCTGGTTGGGGTTGAGCCAGAAAGACTGACTTTCACCCTAGCAAATTCTCTTTCACTCCAAGGTCTTGGATACAGTGGGAAGACTGCCCAATGTCAGGGAGCCTCCTTCTGTACCAACCTCTGGGTTCTTGCTGGCGGGTGGCAAATAATCTAACCAGTTCGCCTGCACCTCTTTCTACCACCTGTAAGCTCTCAGAGACCTGTGAGTTCTTTAGAATTTCCAGTGTGCGGGGATTGTGGTGTGAGTTAATTCAGATAAGACCTAAGCTTAGATGCCTCCAGCTTCCCACCTGCTCTAGGTCCCTGCATCATCCAGAGCAGGTCACTGAGCTGCCCTTGTCACCTGGTTTCTTTTCCCTTGGCCTTTCCATTTCTCTCCATTGTTCCAAAGAACTGGGGTGAAATGAGAAGTCAATTGCCAAGGGAGATCCTCTCCTGGGGCAAATTTCCTGTTTCTGCCTACGGGCATGAAGACCCTGAGTGGGAAGGCCAGTGCGGGGCACTCTCCCAGAACCAGCCCTGGGGTGACAGGTGCAGGCTGTATCCACCCTTTTATGGTGTGTGTGGGGGTGGGGGTGGGGAAAGAGAGGGTTTAAAAGAGGAGGAGGAAGAAGAAAGACTGTGTAGAGACCCCAAGGCTGCTCCATTACTCCAAGCCCGCCCCTACCTGAAACTGTCGTCTCCACCAAGTCCCAGAGAGGGAGAAGCAGAGAGCTGGGGGTGGGGGAGAAAGAGACGGAGAGGGGGAATCAAAGAAAATTGCAAAAGTCAATGGCCTGGAACCAGAGGCAGCCTCAGCAACTGCAGTGTGACTTTGATTCCCCTATCATAACCCTGAATTAAAAATTCAGGCAATTATCTGCATGGCTTCCTTCTGATTAGAACGAGCCGGAGCCTCATTAATGCATCGGCACAGAGGAAAGCCATTAGGGTCTGTGAAATGGAATGTTTCTCTGAGAACAGGTTCCGCTTGATGTAGAATACCCAGCAAAAAGAAATTTCACACATTTTTGAGCTCAGAGTCACAGGACGGCACCCTGCTTCGGGGCTGCAGACCCTGCCACGGTCGTCCCCTCTCAGCTGGTTCTGGGTGAAAGCCACCTTTGTTTCCCAGCCTCTCTCTGGTACCTCCATCCGCTGGAGTTGTGTGTGGGTGTGGGTGTGGGTGTGGGTGTGTGTGTGTGTGAGGGAGTTGAGGGGCCAGAAGGGACTTCCTGGCCGTCCTGAGACACTGAGTCAGACTGGATGTCTGATCTCAGAGTCCTTGAGCCATGAGGAGCCCTGGAACTTTGGGGGGATTCTCTGCCCTCCTTTGCTAGAAGAACCAGAAGCAGGTTTGTTGGGGACAGGGAAGGTCCAAGACTCCAGAAAAGATCAGTGTATCTGCATGTTCCCAAGAGTCCTGGCGCTTTCCTGACCCGTATACTGACTTGGGCATCCCAAGGTGGCCCAAGCAGGATCTGGGGAAGCTGAGCCAGCCTTGGGGGTTTGTTGCTTAGAAAGGGGTGAAGGATTAGCATTCAGGAGGGCACCCTTTATTCATCCCGTATTCTGTGAGCTCAAAGCTTCCAGAGATGCAGATCTACCATCCTGTGCCTAAGGGGGTTAAAAAAAATGTGAAGTGTTAGTCACTCAGTCTTGCCCAACTCTTTGTGACCCCATGGACTGTAGCCCGCCAGGCTCCTCTGTCCATGGAATTCTCCAAGCCAGAATACTGGAGTGGGTAGCCATCTTCTCCAGGGGATCTTCCTGACCCAGGGATGGAACCTGGTCTCCCGCATTGCATGCGAATTCTTTCTTTACTGAGACACCAGGGAAGCATGCACACAATAACCGGCATTCGGAAGCTCTCATCAACCCCTTCTTTGGGATTTCTAGGGTGCAGCTCCTTTCTTCAAATGACTGTGTATTGCTTACAGGAGAACTCAAGAGCAGTTTTCCAAAATAATCACCCTCGCTGCCGGGGTAAGTTCATCTCTTGGGCTTGACCCTATGTCGTCTAGGTTTTCTTCAAGCTGGTGGATGGGACTTGGGTTCCCCCCAGACCAACAGCTCGACATTCCTCTAATACGGGGATTCTAGGGACACCAAACATTGATCCTTGGGATAAGCTACATAAAATAATATCTTTAGGAGAAAAGCCAATCTGACATGATGAGGACTAGAAAGCTGTGAAAAAGTTTTTGTAGGAAGAAAACCAGTTACGGTCATTAAGGTGCCAACCAGGAAAGCATTTTCCTTCAAAGTATTGGAACAAGCCACTTTCTTCTCCTGGCACACCTGTCCCCTATTCAGTGTTTAAAAACCAGGGCCAAGTGTCTGTGCAAAGCTGTAAACACAGCCAGGCGGTCCTGAGAATAATGGAGTCAATGTGTCAATGACACAATTTGTACCAACGGCGCCCCCTACTGGACAGCAGCAACACTGGGCAACCCGCGGTCATTCAAGTTTTTCAGAACGTTTCTAGTGCCATCCCACGTTGGAGGGGACATTCCTGGCCACCAGGGAGTTTTCCTGCAGCATGTTTTCAATACTGCGGACAGTTTTATGGGTGTAAGATTCCTAGAGGTTACCTCAACCTCTAAGACAAACAAGATGCTTGGTGATTCAACCATGTTCCTTTGTGGGTTCTGAGTGTCTGTTTTTTTCTAACGCGTCGCTCTCCTTGGACCAACACTCGCCAGAGTTAAACATAGTTGAGGATGACTTGTGACCACGGATGATCCCCGTGTAAAGGGCTGACCTAAAGGCACCCGGGGTCTTGGGTGGCTGGAGGTTATCTCTCGAGCCTCACCGGCTGGTATGGGAGTGAAAGGGACTGGCCAAAGGTCAGGAATGTGGGCCTTCTGGAGAGGGAAGCCACTCCACCAGCTTCACGGCCGAGCCTTTCTCTCTGTCGCTGAAAAGAATCAAATCTCAGCCTTTGCACCTTAGCCCCGTCTGCTGCATTCCTCAATATTTTAAACATAGACCCTCTGCTCAGTCCGACCATCCCTTTCTTGCCAAGATAACCCAGTCTCTACCTTTGTACCTTATCACTCCTTATTCGTTCCACGAATGTTTTCTTTGGACAACTGTTCTGCGCCAGACACTGTTCTAGGAAGGGGAGCTATAGCACTAGAAAGTCTCTCGTGTTCTCAGTGGGGACGCTGTGCTGTGCTAAGTCGCTCGGTCGTATCTGACTGTGCAACCCTATGGACTGCAGCCCACCGGGTTCCCCTGTCCGTGGGATTCTCCAGGCAAGAATACTGGAACTGGTTGCCTTGCCCTCCTCCAGAGGATCTTCCCGATCCAGAGATGGAACCCAGGTCTCGAAGGCAGATTCTCTGCCGTCTAAGCCACCAGGGAAGCCCCTCGTTTGGGGATACAATTATAGAAAGACAAGTGTGAGCGAGCAGTGTAAGTGCTGTGAAGAGGTCAAGCTGGGAGAGACGGGTAGAGAGGGAGGGTGGCTACTTCATCAGGGGAGGGACTGTCTCTCTGCAAAGCCCTTTGGAAAAGCTTCGTGCTCTGTCCACACTGGTGATCTGTCTGCTTTCTCTCCTTTAAAACCAGAATTGCCTCTTCCATGAAACTTCCCCAGTTCATGTTCCCTCTCCAGTGACTCTGCCCTTCAGCTCATCCCTGCTCAAGCTTCTTCCTTCTCAGAAAGATGTTTGATGATCTTAGATTGTGATCTCCTGGAGGAAAAGAGTCCTGTCTTCCACTTCTCTGCTTTGCTACCAGAGCAGGTGGTGGTGGTAGGGGAGGTGAGGAGGAGACAAGCATGTCTACTCTGTGCTAGAAGCACTCACACATTCCTTTCTCTGGTCCTCACAAAACTCCTGCAGACTCTGGCTTATTGTCCACATTTTATAAACAAGGAAAGTGGGGCTTCATTTACCCAAGAGCACACAACCAGTGAGTGGTGGAACTGGGGTCTGAACCCTGATCTCTTTAGCATCGTGTGGTCTGTACTCTTCCCACCCCGGAGCCTATTTGTGAAGTATTCCTGCGGTGGCATCAGTGAGTGATGAGTACAAGGAAAGGATAAGCTTTGTTTTCTCATTGAAGAGCTGTGCAAAAAAAGTGAGAAGCTCCTACCCCTGTCTCCTGGGTTGGCGATTCTTCCTTCACTGCATTGTAACCAGGTAACCACAGGCACCTCACTTCCCCTTCCAGGGGCTCATGACTTGTCTTTGTAAGTTAAGATTAGGCTACAGGTGGCTCAGACAGTAAAGAATCTGCCTGCAATGCAGGAGACCCATGTTCAAGCCCTGGGTCAGGAAGATCCCCTGGAGGAGGGTATGCCAACACACTCCAGTACTCTTGCCTAGAGAATCCCATGGACAGAGGAACCTGGAGGGTTATGGCCCATGGGAGCCCGAAGAGTCAGACAGGACTGAGTGACTAACACTTCACACATGACCTCCCAGCTCTGACATTCTAAGGAATGTCATCTCCTTCAAGGAATGGGAGAGGATGGATTTCGGGGAGAAGTTACCGACTTTACTGCATCAAATATGATTTTTTAACATTAAGAGACAGAAACATAACAGGGTTTGCTCATTCAATTAAAATTCAACATGTATTGAATAACTACTACATGCCTGACCATGGCATGTGCTGAGGATACAGAAATAAACTTTTAAAATATTGTTCTTTACCCTGGCATATATGTAAAGGGAAAGACAAATATCTCACGAAATTATCACAATGACAGCAGCTGATAGCTCACATGGAATCCACCCTTTGCCAGAAATTGTTCTGAGCACTTGAAACTTTTAACTCATTTTAATCTTCCCAACAAACTATGAGGGGAATATTATTTTTATTCCTACTTTACAAGTGAGTAAACTGAGTCACAAAGAAGGGTGTATGCTGAAGAGGTATTGTGAGCATTAATATTTTTTAAGATTTCTTTGATATGGATCATTTTTAAAGCCTTTATTGAATCAGTTGCAATATTGCTTCTGTTTTATGTGATGGTTTTTTGGCTGTGAGTCATGCGGAATCTTAGCTGCCTGACCCAGGATGGAACCCACACCCCCAGCATTGGAAGGTGAAGTCTTAACCACTGGAGCTCCAGGGAAGTCCCAAATGGTGCTTATTTACAGGGCCTGAGATGTCAAGATGAGGATAGGCCGTCATCCTGCACTGCTAACAGCTGGTTTTTTCCCCCTGAAAGTGAAAGTGTTGCTCAGTCGTGTCCAACTCTTTTTGACCCCATGGACTGTAGCACGCGAGGCTCCTCTGTCCATGGGATTTCCCAGGCAAGAATACTGGAGTGGGTTGCCATTTTCTTCTCCAGGGGATCTTCCTGACCAGGGGTCAAACCCACATCTCCTGCATTGCAGGCAGATTCTTTACCATCTGAGCTACCAGGGAAGCCACTGTGGTTATTCCTTACCTGACCCTTCTGCCACTTGGGATCAGCCACACACGTCCAGCTGGAGGAAGGGATTTTCTGCAATGAGCAGAGAAGGCTTTAGGGTTTTGAAACTGAAAATCTGTAGCCGTCAAGTTACATGGAACATGGAATACACTGGGTAAATTACAGCCAGTTTCCTGTCCACTGAGAAGGGGAGTGAGAAGAGGAAAGGGGCAAGCATGGATGCTCTGGGAAGTCGCGCACTAGCCCCTGCACCCACCTGAGCAAGAAGTGCGGTGGGTCCTGGGGATCAGACCTCTCCCTGAGCCCTGATGTGGCAAAAGCAAGGGTGCCCTGTGCTTGAGGGCAGTTGGAAGGAGATAGGCTCTTAGCTCTGCAAGAGCTGACCACTGTGGCCAGTGTGGTACACAGAGCAGAATGAATGTCTGTCTTCCTAGGAGAAGGATGGAAGGAATAAGAGGGTCACCGGACACAGAGCCTTCTAGAGTGGGAACCAGAGAAAACACTGCCCCAGGACCAAGTGAGGAATGGATGTCTTGTGGCTGCTGAAAAGAGGCGGTGGGGTATAGAGGCCAGGATGGGGGCACCTCCAGGGCAGGGGGCTCTGTCTGCTTTGCTCATTGCTGCATCCCGAGGTAACAACAATCCACCAACATTCGTTAAATGAAGGACCCTAGACGGCTGCCTCTAGAATCAGGCTGTTGGGTTTCATACCTCAGCTCTGCCTTTCACTCCCTGTGTCATCCTTGCATAAGTCTCTCCCCTTCTCTGGGCCTCACCTGTAAAATGGGGATTAAAATAGTGCAGATCAATACTGATCTGAGACAAAGAGAAAGAATGCCTCTGAAGCACTGAGTGTCTGGAGCAGCACACGGGCTCAGGAGGATTTGCTCTGAGTAATGGAGGCCCTTGCCTCCATCCTTTCCCGCACCTTATACCCTCTCAACTCCAACACCACCCCGAGCTTAGACACAACCTCAAAGAAAAGATGAGGACTCTGGTATTGGCGAAGATCAAGTTCCAACCATCACGATACAATAGAGACTCCTAAGGACATGAAGTTAAATGTTTTCATTTGAAACAGTTATTTTTCTGGCACAGTGAATTTTGTAGCCTGATAATCATATTCAAGATAAATGCAAGCCTGTGAAGAATCAGGTGTCCTTCTGAGAGCTTGGCTAGCATTTAAATTAAATTTGCTTGCTTCCTTGCAGATATGTTGACTCACAGAACAACCTACCTTTCACCTTACTTGTCTTTCTAGAAAAAGCCCAGTTCTTCAGGTGAGTTATTGTTTGCAAGTGCTGCTAACAGAAACTAACTTTAAGGCAAAGAGGTCAAGTCTAGGAAACAGAACTCTGTCCTTCCCCGCAAGAGCACTGGACTTTCCTGAAGAAATTCAGTATCAAGGGTTTTATTTCTTGTTAAGATATGTTCCCCTGAAGGTGAGTGATAGATATTATCATTAATTTTTTATTAAAAAGAAAAACCTATCTGTATTTACCTGACTTCCCACTTATCTAAAGGCCAATAAGTGACTATCCTATTTTCCCAGATTGTATGCATTTTTAACACTGAAAGCCTCATATCCTGGGAAACCCTCTCTGTTCCAGGCAAACAAAAAGTCTCTAAATGTCCCAGATAATCCGTAAATGCCAATGACAAACCAGGTAGGCTTGTCAGCCCAAGGAAGTGTCTGCAGTTTTTTTTTTGTTGTTGTTGTTAATGAGCAAGGAAATTTACTCATTTCAAATCAGAAGGGCTCACCTCAGGGAGGAAAATCAAAACTGATCCCCTGGGGGCACTTTCCACTCTGCTGACAATCAGTAAGCCTGGCCCTGGAGACCCTGCAAAGGGGGATACAGCCTGCCTGCCTCGATGATGAGGAGATGGGATGCAGACAGAAGACCACGTCACATGGGGGCCGCCGGACAAAGCTGCAGACCCTCGCCCTGGCATTCTTCCTGTCAAGTCCCTCGCTTTTGGTCAGACTCTCAATCCCTCGATGAACCCCGGCCACAGCGCAGGGCGGTTTCCACATCTCTAAGTTACCGTCCAGTCTGTCTGGCTGTGCAGAGCCCTGGGGTTTGTCCACAAGCGAGAGGAACCCAGGCACGGCGGTTCCCCTCAGGACACACGGAGTGGCTGCCCCAAGCCTCTGTGTGCGTCTCTTTCCTTCAGACCAAGTGTCTCTTGCTGTTTCTCTGGCGTCCTCAGACCTGACAGAATTGGTCCACTGCTTACAGAGCGAGATTTGTTTCTGCACATCACGGGGGTGAATGAGGACCCATCCGGACTGTGGGTGTTTGGCTCCGTGGTTGGATTCCTGAGGCCACAGGGCTCCTTCCATGAGTCAGGGTCTCTTGTGAAATTGTAGTCGAGATGTTGGTGGGGCTGCTTCATCTGAAGGCTTGACTGGGGCGGGAGGGTCTGCTTTCAAGACAGCTCACCACACGGCTGTTGGCTGGAGGCCTCAGTTCCTCACCATAGCACCTCTTCATGGGGCTGCCTGGGTGTCTTCATGAGATGAAAGCTTCCCCCAAAGTCAAGAGACAGAAAGCAAGAGAGAAGCCATGGAACGCCCACACCCCACCCCACCCCACTGCCTTTTAAAAAATATTTACTTATTTGGCTTTGATGGGTCTTAGTTGCGGCATGCAGGTTTAGTTGCCCCGTGGCTTGTAGGATCTTAATTCACCGACCAGGTGTCAAAACCCGCACCCCCTGCATTGCAAGGCAGATTCTGAACCACTGGACCACCAGGGAAGTCCCCACAGTGCCTTTTAAGACCCAATCATGGGCTTGCCTGGTGCCTCAGTGGTAAAGAATCCACCTGCCAATGCAAGAGACATGGGTTCAGTCCCTGATCCGGGAAGATCCCACATGCTGTGGAGCAGCTAAACACGTGCCCTGCAATTATTGATTCTGTGTTCTAGAGCCCAAGAACTGCAACTGCTGAAGCTCGTGTGCTCCAGGCTCTGCAACAAGAGAAGCCACCGAAATGAGAAGCCTGCAGATCGCAACTAGAGAGTAGCCCCTGCTCACAGAAACTGGAGGAAAGCTCACATAACAACGAAGACCCAGAGCAGTCAAAAATAAATAAATAAAAATTTTTAAAAAGACCCAACCATGCACCATCATTTCTTCCACATTCATTTGCTAGAAGAAAGCCATCAAGTCCAGCCTCACTCAAGGGGAGGGTGAAATAGGGAGCAAAGAATATCAAAGGATTTGTGTACATAGTTAAAAATCACTATTTCCCTAAACATTAAAGGACCATGGATGAATTCCCAGAAAGTTAGTTTTGGTAATTACAAAGAAGGAAAAGCACAGATTTCAAGTCACATTTGAGGTTGATCCAAGGCCTTGCTTCTTTTCAGTTTGTGGGATTTGGGGCAAAATGATCATCTCTAAACCTTACTACTACTACTACTACTACTAAGTCGCTTCAGTCGTGTCCGACTCTGTGCGACCCCACAGACGGCAGCCCACCGGGCTCCGCCGTCCCTGGGATTCTCCAGGCAAGAGCACTGGAGTGGGTTGCCATTTCCTTCTCCAATGCATGAAAGTGAAAAGTGAAAGTGAAGTCGCTCAGTTGTGTCTGACTCCTCGTGACCCCATGGACTGCGGCCTACCAGGCTCCTCTGTCCATGGGATTTTCCAGGCAAGAGTACTGGAGTGGGGTGCCATTGCCTTCTCCTCTCTAAACCTTAGTGTCTTCATTTATAAAATGAAGATAATAGTAATTCTCTCATTGACTTACTATAATAATTAAATGAGATGACCTCCCGAGGGACAGATCCAAATTGTACAGGGTACTATGCTCTTATAAAATTGACACGGCCCTCTTTAAGAAAAGAGAAGGCAAAGTTACAATTAGATGTTAGGTGTAAAATGAACATTTATTTAGAATTAGAAATGGTAAAAAAAAAAAACCACCACATTTTCAAAGCTGATAAGTACTAGAACTATCACAAAACCTAGAAAAATGACAATTAAAAAATTCAATTACCTAAGCATTACCTCTTTATCATCTTTCCTACATTTTGACTGCACATTTTTGACGACTTCTCAACATGACAAAGATTTTGTAATATTTTCCATAGTCAGGAGAGAAAGATAAATCAGTCTTTGATTCAGCCTTACAATTCATTATTTGTAATGTTAGGCACTTCTTCGGGGTTGTTGTCAAATGTGGAAAATATCATGTGTCTCTTATAGAGGTGCTCAGGGCACTTCAAAGCGTCTTGTGTAATGAATTGATGGCACCTGTTACCCAGGACCATTAGAGGGGTCTGCACAAGGGAGGGGCTTAAAGCATCAGCCTCCCTGGATATCTTCCCCTGGAAGCAGGCATGCATGCGGCAGGGAGGCTGGCGTGTATTAGGTGCTCAGGAAATGGGAAAAGCGTGGAGACAACCGTCATCCTCTTTCTCCATTGCCCCAGGCAAAGTCAGAGACTTCTCATCTTGATTTCCTCTTCCTCCTTCTCCAGGAGCTCCTCCAGGGCCCCTCAGAAGGCAGGGACAAAAATACAGCCCTTGTTATGATGGAGTCGAATGAACACTGGGCTCAGAATGAAAAGCCCTGGGTCTGAGTCCTGACTTTATCTCTTACCAGCTGAGAAATTACCCAACCGCTTTGTGTCTCAGTTTCCTCATCTCTGGGGTGAACGCTGCTATGCCAGCTTCGTGGGTTGTTGCAGAGAATAATGGCAGGCTATAAGAAAAAGGGCTTTGTAAATTGTAAGCAGTTTCACTAAAGTAAAGTGTTTATTTTGATGTCTGGAAGTTACTGAGGAGCCAGTTTGGACACTATGCAATGTATCAGAATCTTGAATTCTTTGTTCTCTGTGGTCTCAAGGAGTTGGAAATTCAAAACGGACTTTCACCAAATTTGGCACAAAGACCAGGATAGCAAAATAGTGCACTCTTTCCATAGAAAGATACTGAGTCTCAGCTAGTGCCATAATTTGTGCTAGAGATGAGAGTTCAAAGACGGACAAGACACACTCCTGGCCCTTTGTGGATGGGTAGATGGAATCCCAGACAGACATCTGCAGGTTACAGCCTCAGTGTCGCTGTGTCTCAGAGCCTCCTTCTGCCAAGGGGTGTGGCTAAATGCCCAAACGGCATGGAAACTGATGGGTGGACGCTTGCAGATCGTGGAGAATCCTTGCGCAGGTGTCCGACAGAACCATTAGAGAGTTGCAGGGAGGCCCTGCCGAGACTGACTGTTCTTGGGGGAATTTTCAGGAAGCTTTGAAGTGCCGCCAGGGCAAGGGAGGCTGCCCCATCCTGGAGGTGCATTCACTTGTAATTTACTCCTCCACGTGGGCTCTGGAGCTCCAGTCTCATAAATACATCACCCACGCAGCCCTGCCCTGTGTACAGGAAGATGGACAGAGGAGGTGGGGCGGGGGGTGCAGAGGAAGAGGAATCCCTAAATTAAGAAGGTCCCTGGGAGTCACTGGCCTACAGACAGGACCGATCCCCCCCGTCTCTCTCCTTGAAGCAGAAATATTTCCAACTAAGATCACAGACTCCCTTGTCATAAAATCAATGAAACCACAAGGGAAAATGACCTCTCGCTTGACTGCACCAGAGATATCTCAAACGGAGCCATTTCCCCTCCTGCAGAAGCAAGTGTGCTGGGGCTCAGAACCGGCATCCAGGCTCTGCTGCGGAGAATTTTTGATGAAAAGGAAATCAGGTGGGTTGGGAGCTTACTTACTTGTTTTACTTGCTGTGTTTAGAATGGTTTCTGAGCCACCCCTCCAGGGGAGAATTTTTCCTGGAGTCAGACCTGGGTCCAAGCTCCAGCTCCTCTAATTTCTGGCTGGATGTCTTTGGGCAAAATGGAATCTCATCCCGGTTTCCTCATCTAGTAAAAAAAAAAAAGAAAGAGGATGATACTGTAAGGTCTGCCTGCCCTACAGGGGTGGTGACAAGGTCAAGAGGTAAGTCTATGCAAATACCTTTAAACCACAAAGCTCTTGATAAACAACAGGTTTTATTTTTAAAAGGTAAAAGCCAGACTTCCCTGGTGGTCCAGTGGTTAGGAATCTTCCTTGCAAGGCAGGGGACGCAGGTTCAATCCCTGGTCGGGAAACTAAAATCCCACATTCCTTGGAGAAACTAAGTCCACAGGCCGCAACTAGAGAGTCTGTGAGCCACAATGAAAGATCCTACATGATGCAACGAAAACCTTGCATGCTGCAACTAAGACTCAACACAGCCAAATTTAAAAAAAAAAAAAGACAGAAGCACGAAATCCTGACAGTGTCCCTGGAAGAACTTCTTATGTTGCAAGGGACAGAGAACCTGTCTCAAACTGGCTCAAACCACTTGGAGCTATTACAACTTCTGCAACTGAAAAGGGCTGAGATAGGATTGATTCAGGTGATGATTACATTCAAGGAATGTCACCAAGGGCCAGCTCTTTCCCATCCCTGCAGGGACCACAAACCTCACGTCTTAACAGGATGTCATCCAGAGGAAGGGAGGTCCTTTGTCCACTAACTTCTGTTGAAGAGAGGTGGAGAAGTGAGAGGCTCTTCTCTTTCCAAACTCTGCACACGGATCCAATTTCACTGGCTCTCTTTATGTTGTTGTTGTCATTCAGTCACTAAGTTGTGTCTGACTCTTTTTGACCCCATGGACTGCAGCACGCCAGGCTTCCCTGCCCTTCACTATCTTCCAGAGTTTGCTCAAAGTCAAGTCCACTGAGTTGGTGATGCCATCCAACCATCTCATCCTGTCGCCCACTTCTCCTTCCACCTCAGTCTTTCCCAGCATCAGGTTTTGTCTCTTTACATAGCCAGGGGATAAGACACACCTGAAGAGGATCAAGGCCCATCCCTAGATGTGGGTGGCAGGATCATGATGCCAACCAAACCACACTTGAAGGAGTTATTTTATCAGAAGTAAAGTAAGTGGATGCTGAGTTGCAAAAACAGTATCAATCTAGCGCAGTCCATGCCCTTTAACTACTCAATAGCCACACTCACCTATATCCCCATAAATATATCTTCAAAAATACCCACTCTCTACATAAACACAAGCAACCTCTTTTCCTAAAGGGATGAGGCACAGTTTCACCCAGTCTGGTTCTCTGGAACAGAACCTTGCAAGTGGAGCTCTTTTGGTCCTGTGTGGTCCAGTGAGGCTAAGTGGTTATATTTAACCACTGTTATACACGCCATAAACTGTAATGGAGAGAGAACAGAGTAATCACAGTAAAAAGTCTCATTTGGAAAATAAAAGAACAAGAAACAACCCTCAGTGGTCACTGTCCTTACATAACCCATGTCATACTGCGCAGAAATCACATGGACGTCCTGCCCTGGCAGCAAGTATGTATCTGCCCCAGTTCTGCCCTGTGAAAGGCTCCCCTTTGCCCTCTGCCCTCTGTGGCTCCTGCTTGTCACTTTGGAAAAGTCTCTTCTGTGAATTGTCCTTCATGGCCCATATGATGTGTGCATCATGAAGGATGCCCCTTTGGGGTTCAGCGCTGTTTTAGCAGCCCTCTTTCTATCATGTGAATTTGGGGGCTTGGAAATCCTTCTCACAGACCGTTGTGGGACAGGTTTGAGGTCTCTTTGGCAAAATTATGCCCTTAAAAAATTAACAGTCTGAAAACTATAAGACTCTGATGAAGGAAATTGAAGACGACATAAACAGATGTATGGATGTGAGAGTTGGACCATAAAGAGAGCTGAGCGCTGAAGAATTGATGCCTTTGAACTGTGGTGTTGGAGGAGACTCTTGAGAGTCCCTTGGACTTCAAGGAGATCAAACCAGTCCATCCTAAAGGAGATCAGTCCTGAATATTCATCCGAAGGACTGATGCGGAAGCTGAAACTTCGATGCTTTGGCCACCTGATGCGAAGAACCAACTCCCTGGAAAAGACCTGATGCTGGGAAAGATTGAAGGAAGGAGGAGAAGGGGACGACAGAGGATGAGATGGTTGGATGGCATCACCGACTCGATAGACATGAGTTTGAGCAATCTCCAGGAGTTGGTGATGGACAGGGAAGCCTGGTGTGCTGCAATCCATGAAGTCTCAAAGAGTCGGACATGACTGAGTGAACTAAACTAATCCAAGGCAATCTATAGATTCAATACAATATCTGTCAAATTACCAGTGGCATTTTATGTTTTATTCTAAAATATTTATCAGTATTTCTTTTACATTTAGATTTCTTAAGTCATATGAATAAATTTTTCTGTATTATATGAGGTAGGAATTTGAGATTCATTTTTTCCCATATGCATAGCCCAATTAGATTGAAAATTTGGCCTAACCCAAACACTAACTCCTTTCTGAGCAATTCTCACAGAATCCTAGTTAAAATGAGCCAATTAATGAATCATTTAAAATTAATTGGATGAATCTTTTTTTTTTTGCACAGCTCACATTTGCTAGTTTAGCTAAGTTAGTAAGGGAAGACCCTTCAAAACTGACAGATTTGAGCTCAAATCTGATAAATGAAAGGATGCCAACCATGAGCAGAGTTGGGGAAGAAAATTCCAGGAAGAAGAAACAAGTCGGTAGGTAAAACTTGATACATGCAAGGGATGATGAGAAAGCCAGTGGGCTGGAGTGTGATGCTGCAGAGAATCGCAGGGGCTCATTCTTTCAAATGTGAGGTCCAAGGAAAGAGAAGCAGGCTGCAGTCACCACGAGACAAGGGAGCAATGCCTGAGGTTCTGAGGGAAGTTCTCTCTGTCTAGAGTGAGGGCGCAGGGACTTCCCTGGGGGTCCAGTGGCTAAGACTCCTCACTCCCGATGAAGGGTCCTGGGTTCCATTCCAGGTCAGGGATCTAGATCCCACATGCCGCAACCAGGGGTTTGCAAGCTGCAGCTAAAGATCCTGCGTGCTGGAACTAAGACCCAGTGCAGCCAAATAAAAAAGAAAGAAAGGAGAAGGAGGGAAAAATGACTGGGCACAATGAAAATATTTCAGACTCACGCGAACTCAGAAATGTTACCTGTAAAGCAAGTTTTCTTAGGATCTTTATACCGCAGTCTACTCCAAGGCAAGGACAAGAAGAGGACAAGGGCCGACCCAGGAAGACCACGTGGACCACACCACTGCGACGGCAGTGTGATTTCCCTGGAGAACACTCTACAGGCCCCAGCCGCTTTGGAAGAAGTTTGTTTATTTGCAGCTTCCGCCTGTCTCCCTTCCAGTCCGTGTTCCACAGTGTTGCTCAAGCAAACTTGATCGAGTTTTAACATCCATCAGTTTAAACATCCTCCAATCGTTCCCTCTAAGTTTCAGAATAAAATCCAACTTTCAGTGTGATAGGAAGGCCACTTGCTTTTGACCCCTGCCCATCACTCACACTCTGGATGGCTGCTCATACCCTCTGCTCCAAGCATCGGTCATCCACAGACTTCTTACAGCTCTCTGCCACTTTGGAGCCTTCATACCTGCTCCTCTCTCTCTGCAAGGAAACCCTTCTTCCCCTCCTTTCCCTGGTAGATTCTTCCTTTTTATTCAAACCTTGGTATCTTGGGGGGAACTTCCTTGACCACCTTGTGATCCCCTCCTCCCACCACTGGTTCAAATCCCCTTGGTTTTACCCCCAGGATTTCTCTGTGTTACTCAACCTCTAGTACCAATCTGCCTGTTGACTTTTTGTTTATTTAATCTTCTCCTCACTATATGATAATCTCCTTGAGAGTAGATTATTTTAATCATTATGGAAGTTTCTCTAATGGCTTCCCTGTAGTTAGCCTGCTTAGGTTAAAATTTCTGCTGCAAGACGTCAAGAACAGACTTATGGACAGGGGTGGGGAGGAAGAAGGACAGGGTGGGATGAATGGAGAGAGTAACATGGAAACATATCCCTTCTCCAGGGGATCTTCCCAACCCAGGGATTGAACCCAGGTCTCCCACATTGCAGGCAGAGTCTTTACCAGCTAAGTCATAAGGGAAGCCCAAGAATACTGGAGTGGGTAGCCTATCCCTTCTCCAGCAGATCTTCCCGACCCAGGAATCAAACCGGGGTCTCCTGCATTGCAGGCAGATTCTTTACCAACTTGAGGTATGAGGGAAACCCCAACATATACGCTACCATTTGTCAAATAGAGATCAAGGGAATTTGCGGTGTGATTCCAGAACTCGAACAAGGCTCTGTAATAACCTAGAGGGGCAGGAGCCGGTGGGAGGTGGGAGGGAGGTTCAAGAGAGAGGGGACAGATGTATGCCTATGGCTGATTCAGGTTGATGTGTAGCAGAAATCAACACAATACTGTAGATCGATTATCCTTCCATTAAAAATAAAGTAAAAAGATTTCTACTGTGTCACTTGCTGCGTTGTCTTGGGAACTCTGAGTCTCAGTTTCCTCACTTGCCAATAGATGCGATATCTTTATCTGCAGCATCTGGCAAACAGGAGGTGCTCAGAAGGTTGTGCAGAATGAATCCAGACAGATGGGCAGAGTTCCAGGGTGGGCACCTCTTGGCAGGAGAGGAAGGGTGACTCACTCCAGCCAATCTTCATTCCTTCCCTCCCTTCCAAGGAGGAGGGCTCAGCTTCCTCTCAAGGACCGTTATGGCTTGTGAGGACTGTGAGGAAAATCTGAAAAATGCAGGCTCTGTTCTTGTTCACCCTTATCCATGGGTTGACCTAAGGAATTCAGGATATTTCAGAGGGCAGAAATTTCCCAAACGTGTCGCTGTCTGACCATTCTTAAGAGGCTGTCTATCTATGGTGTTACTTTGGGATTCAAATTTCCCAAGATGTGTATGTCTTAACGAGAGGCTGCTGGGAGGAAGTGGAGGGATCGTGTACCCATTCTGCAGATGGTAAAACCTCACATCGTCTTCAAACTCCTCAGAGCCCAGGAACTCACCTAAGTTGTCAGGAATCTACAGAGAAGAGATCCCTGGCTCCCAGGTGTCCCCTCTCCTCCAGCTAAATGATTCTTCTCTTTTTGTTCTTATGGTGGGGGCAACATCCCCAGGGGGCCTTTCTACTTTGAATGAGTTTCTAGAAGCAAGAAAGAGAGTTGACCCTTCTCAATGCAGTCAAAAGATATGAGGCAGAGTCGAGAATGGATTGCACGGACTTCCCTGCTGATCCAATGGCTAAGATTCTGGGCTTCCAGTGCAGGGGGCCTGGGTTCGATCCCTGGTCAGGGAGGTAGATCCCACACGCTACAGCTAAGAGTTCACATGCTGCAACGAAAGCTTCCACATGTCACAAATAAGGCAGCAAAAAAAAAAAAAAAAAAAGATTGTGAATTGGTACATGAAGATTCACTTGAAGATTATTCACAACAGTCCCAAAGTAGAAATCACCAGAATACCCATCAGTGAATGAATGAGCAGATAAATAAAAGCAGAAAAAGGAATGGAGTACTGACCCATGCTACAGCATGGAGGAAGCTTGAGGGCCTCATGCTAAGTGAAAGAAACCAGACAGAAAAGACTACATGCTATATGATTCCCCTCATGTGAAGTGTTCAGAGTAGGTTAATTTGTAGAGACAGAAAGTAGGTTAATGATTGCTTAGGCCTGGGGGAAAGGGTGGACATTGGGAGCAATGACATGTGGCTGCTAATAGGTAGGGGGGTTTCTTTGGGAGGTGATGAAAATGTTCTAATATTGACTGTAGTGATGGTCGCACAACTCTGTGAATAGACTGAAAACCATTGAATTGCACACTTTAAATATGTGAACTGTATCTGAGTAAGTGAAAGTGTTAATCACTCAGTCTGGTCTGACTCTTTGCCACCCCATGGATCGTAGCCCACCAGGCTCCTCCATCCATGGAATTCTTTAGGCAAGAATACTGGAGTGGGTTGCCATTCCCTTCTCCAGGGGATCTTCCCAACCCAGGGATTGAACTCAGGTCTCCTGCACTGCAGGCAGATTCTTGACCGTCTGAGCCACCAGGAAAGCCTATATCTCAGTAAAGCTGTTAAAAAGATGTGGATCTAGGGAAAAGAAACGAATGGCTTCTCTCAGCTATGTGCTCTTCCATGTATCTACTCCGGCAAGCAGTTATCTTGTAGGGAAAGAAACAAGATCCTAACAGTGGGTTTGAGACAGATTTCTGACCATCAGTTCTTCCTTTCTCTGCTCAGCAGAGAATAGTCAAGTATCAGAGTGGGCTGCAGCTGGGTAGCCTTTAACATTCATTTTGCATTCTGAATTTCTCCATTTCCTTCCTTCCTTCTTCTCTTCAGGGACCCTATCGTCCTGCGAGGGGACGAGGTGGACCACAGCTTAGATTACAGAACTTCGACAGCCAGTCTGTCTGGAAAGGGCATTGAGTACAACACCGATTCAGGGAACTTCGAGTGCATGTGGATTCAAGATGGTCCTTCAGCTTTTCTCTGTGCAAGATGCTGTAAAGATGGTCCCCGCCTGTAGAAAGCTTGTGGTCAAGCAGAGAGATTGGCCAGTTCATGTCAAAAAAAGAGCTCGGAATGCAGGTAAAATTCCTGCTTTCTTTCCGATGAAATATTAAACTTGAGGCTGCCCGTGGGAGGTCAGCTGTGGCTAGGAGGTACAGCACTAATCTTTTCATGTTTGTCACCAAAATTTGTTCAACGTGGAAAACTTGCTTTTCTTACAAACGAACACCGTTTTCTGTCCCATTGAACACTGAGACTGTGCGCCTCAAAGCAACGTTGATCCAACTTTAAAAGCTAGGAGATGTACGGGAAAGTGGCATTCGAGCCAAGGAAAGCCACAGAGTATTCCAAACTGCTGGAGTATTCCAGAAGTTTACCTTGATTAATAAGAGGTACGACAGGGCAGGAACAGCTGGATGTGTGCAGTGATGTGGAGCAAACCAGGGAGTTGAGTTAACCATTAGGGCTTTGGCCCCTGAAGACTGTGTCACACCACAGATGTTGAGATTGTGCTGTAATAATTGCTGACTTGCTTCATGTTGCTTTCATATCCCTTGAAGTATGCCAGCCCAAATTCTAGTATTTGACATAGCTGAGAGAGCTAGCGATTATCTACTTATTTCCTAAAGTCCCTTCTGATTAAGATTGTTGGGTAAAATACAGGAAGGGCTTCTCTGGTGGCTCAGACAATAAAGAATAAGCCTGCAATACAGGACACCTGGGTTCAGTCCCTGGGTCAGGAAGATCCTCTGAAGAAAGGAATGGCAACCCACTTCAATCTTCTTGCCTGAAAAATCCTATGTGTGGGGTGTTTTTTTGCCTTTTAAACCTTATTTTTTAACTTTTCATCTTGCATTGGGATATAGCCGATTAATAGGGCTTCCCTGGTGGCTCAGATGATAAAGAATCCACCTGGAATGCAGGAGACCTGGGTTCGATATCCTGAGTTGGGAAGACCCACTGGAGAAAGGAATGGCTACCCACTTCAATATTCTTGCCTGAAAATCCCAGCCCATGGGGGTCACAAAAAGTTGACAATTGAGCAATTAACACTTACTTAGTTAAATTAAAGGCAATCCAGTTAAATTTGAATTTCAGAGAAATAAGTAATTTTTTAGTGTGTGTCCCATGCAATATTCATTGATCTGAAATTGAAGTTTAACTGGGAGTCTTCTATTTTTACCTGCTAAATCTGGCAACCTTACCTCTGATTCCCTTCTAGTCACCACAAAAATGATAAATGCAGCCCCACTTCAGGGCGAATATTTTGTGATGTGCACCATCTAGTGGTTACACGAAGAGGAAACAACTTGAAAACTGCAAACCAGAAAGCTGAAGAGAAACAACTAGGCTTAATTTTTTAAATTCTTAAAGAAGTTTTTTTTACTTACTTCTTTGGGTGTGCTGTCTGTGATCAGGTTAACCCCTTAAAATGTCCAGCAAATATCTGAAATCCTTGGTAAACTGGCCAATGTTTAAACAGCAACCCTCGCTGGGCTGAGACTCTGGGCTCCTCCGTTAATACCTAAAGGCAAACACCCAGCCCTTGTCCTGGTCTGTTGTGGTCCCCAGCGTTCCTGGTGATGCTTTACAATAAGCATGTGGCATCCAGCCATATCCATCAGGTACAGTAAATGTCAGGCTGGTGCAATTCTATTAAACCCAGCCAGGCCTGCATGAAGACTGGAGGAAGCAAGTATTTCCTGTTTACTATTTTACCAAGAGAGTACAGGGCAAGTGCCAAAGGGAACTGGTCCGATCTGATGGGCCTCTAGCTGCACGTTGCTATCACTTGGGGTGTTTTTTGCCTTTTAAACCTAATTGTTTTTATTTTTTAGCTTTTTATTTTGTATCGGGATATAGCCGATTAACAGGGCTTCCCTGGTGGCTCAGATAATAAAGAATCCACCTGGAATGCAGGAAACCTGGGTTTGATACCCTGAGTTGGGAAGATCCACCGGAGAAAGAAATGGCTACCCACTCTAGTATTCATGCCTCAAGAACTCCATGGACAGAGGAGCCCAGCGAGCTACAGTCCATGGGGTCACAAAGAGTTGGACATGACTGAGCATGCATGCACGCATCATTGATTAATAGTGTCAACTTAAGAAATAGTCACAAGCTAAAAGCTAAGAGCTACGTTTTATTTGGTGGGAATTTTTAGGACTTCAAGCCTGGGGAGACAGCATCTCAAGTGACCCTGAGAGAACTGTTCCAAGGAGGAGGCGGTGGGGAGGAGTCGGATTATATAGAAGTTTGCAGTGGGAGGGGAGGGGGTGCTGGAAGGTGGGGAGGTGGAGGGGGTGTGGGAGGGCAGCTAGTCTGAACATCAGAAGATTATTGTTAAGGAAAACCAGATATCTCAAGTTAAGGAATTTAGCGCTTTTCTATGTATGGGAAGATGGCTAGAGTCTGGGCTTACTGAAATCATGCCTTTCATATGCATCTCAGCTATCTGGGGCCAGTATCCAGTGTGTTCACATCCCCTCAGCTCCTTAGTGCTCACTGTAGGGAGTGGCTGCAGCTCTAAGGCTGCTAGATAGCAGGCATTGTTCTTTCTGGTTGCCCTCTGGGCTCAGAATTCACTTTCGGAGGGCTGGAATCGCTGATGCCTGCGACATCCTTATTTATTGACATGGCAGGAAATCCTCCATTTCTCAATAGTGTTGTGATAGTTTCAGACAGACAACTCAGCCAAAATAAACATATCCATTCTCACCTGGTGGTGCTAGTGGAAAAGAACCCGCCTGCCAATGCAGGAGACATAAGAGATGTGGGTTCGATCCTTGGGTTGGGAAGATCCCCTGGAGGAGGAAGTGGCAACCCAGTCCAGTACTTTTGCCTGGAGAATCCCATGGACAGAGGAGCCTGGTGGGCTATAGTCCATGGGGTTGCAAAGAGTTGGACACAACTGAGCGACTGAACATTCTCACCAGGGGTGTTTTTAAAAGTCCCAGTACCTGTGCCTTCCCACTTCAGCCTCTGTCTTTCCCTTCTCTTCCCTTGCCCTTCCTTCTCTTCTCTTTTTCTCCTATTTAAATCATGTGAGTTTATACATCCACGTGGGGTTACTCTAAAGACCAAGCTGACAACAGTAAGAGATGGTCAGATTTCCGAAAACTGAAATCAGATTTCACCCTAGAACTTGAGATATTTTACGGACAAAACCTCAGCATATTCACTGAGGCCCTCTCTGGGTTCTTTTGCTTTACAGACCAGGCTGAAAGGCAAAGGAGCTTCCCTGCAGCCAATTCAGTGTCTGTGGTTCTGTGATTTCATCATAAATGCTCCTTACAAAATGATATAGAAACTCCACTGGCAGTTTAGCCTGGGAGAAAATTCCAGAGCTCAATTTGTTCTTTGAATAGGTTTTAGAATAAACCTGAGGGGGAGAGAGAATTTGGGGGATAGAAATTGAATTTCATAATACCCTCCAAATGGACAAGGTGTCTCTATCATAATAACAATTTTAATAGTGAAAACTAATACCTGCAATTTTTGATGGTCCCTTATTGATCAGGATGGTTTGCACACACACTATCCTCTTTAACTCTCAGAGCAACCCTAGCTGGCTGGGGACTATATCACCATTTTGCATGCATGCATGCTAAGTCGCTTCAGTCATGTCTGACTCTTTGTGACCCTATGGACTGTAGCCCGGCAGGCTCCTCTGTTCATGGGATTCTCCAGGCAAGAATACTGGAGTGGGTTGCTGTGCCCTTCTCCAGGGGATCTTCCTGATCCAGGGATTGAATTTGCATCTCCTATGTCTCCTGCATTGATAGATGGATTCCCTGGTAACTCAGCTGGTAAAAAAAAATCAACCTGCAATGCAGAAGACCCCGGTTCAATTCCTGGGTTGGGAAGATGCTGGAGAAGGGATAGGCTACCCACTCCAGTGTTCTTGGGCTTTCCTTGTGGCTCAGCTGGTAAAGAATCTGCCTGCGATGTGGGAGACCTGGGTTCGATCCCTGGGTTGGGAAGTATTCTGGCCTGGAGAATTCCATGGACTGTATAGTTCATGGGGTCGCAAAGAGTCGGACACGACTGAGCGATTTTCACTTTATGACTAGCGCCACCTGGGAAGCCCATATTACGCACAAGCAAACTGAGGCTCAGGATTGGTGTAAATATTTCCTGCAAGGACACAGCTGGTGAGCGGCACAGCTGTTTTTCACACCCAGCGTTCTCTGACTGCAAATCCTGGGCTCTTCCTGCTCTGATATTCTGCCAAGACTACAATGCATAGTGCTGCAGATTCCTTTGCCTTTTGGCTCAGGCTTATGATGGAGAGCTCTCTGCCAAGTCACTCACATGTCAATGACACTCCATTGCCAGCCACAGCCGCCCAGTATGTTGAGGCCCTTAAGATTTTCAAAAATATTCACTTCCTTCTGGCTGGGTCAAGGAGGTCAAAAGGCAGTTTTGGTTTTTATGACACTTACCTTTGGGTAGCTGAGTCACCTTGGGGAGACTTACTGGGGCTTTGGTGAGGATATTAAAGGCTGTCTCTAAGGATCTGTGGAGCCCTCCCTGGAAAGAGCAACAGGAAACAACCACTGGTGAAAGGAATAGTGGAGATAAACCAACCCAGAAACTGTGTTGCAGAATCAATTCATTGCTCCTATCTGACGGCCCCTCATGCTGAAATGTCACCTCCTCTGGGAAGCCTTCTGGGATCTGCCTCTGTCCCAGGCCCATGTCCTTCTCACCCCACTGCCATTGACACTGGCCTCTGCTCTCCTTCTCAGCACACACAATCAGAAGCGGGAGTGTGTGCATATACATCTCTTTCCAGAGTGAATCCGTGGGTGTCCAGAAGAAGGGGTCCCAAGGAGCAGGCATAGGTGGTGGCTGGAAGGAGGCAATTTTGCAAGACTTTGCTTGGTGATTCAGGGTCACATGGATTAGTCACTGGGGAGGGTTTTGAAAATCTTTACAGTGTCCTGGTACGGTCAACCTTGTCTATGTCACAGCCTGTGGTTTTCCAGAGCACACTAGGTTTTCCCAAGCACCTTTAGCCTCTCCTCTGTGACCTGTCATAGGACTTAACACACTTACTCTTTCATTCAACAAGTATTTCTTGAGAGCTTGTTAGGGCCCAGGCACTGTGCTGGGTGCTGGAATCAGTAATGAACAAATCTGGACTTCCCCTGTAGTCCAGTGGTTAAGACTCAGCGTTCTCAGTACAGGAAGCACAGATTTGATCCCTGGTCATGGAACTAAGATCCAGCATGCCGCAGGGCACAGCCAAATAATAATAATAATAATAATAATAATAATAATAATAATAATACAACCATCAGGGCTCCTGTCCTGTGCAGGTTACTGACAAGGGGAAAGGCTTACAATCACCTGGACTGAAATGTCTCCCACAGGACACCAAGCGCTCCTTGAAGAAACAGACTAAGTTGTATCTACTTTTTAACATTTTCATTGTATGTTTCAGTTTATTATGTAGTTCACACATCATAAAGTGCACCCTTTTAAAGTGGACAGTTGAGTGGTTTTATATATTCACAAGGTTGTACAACCATCACCACTGTCTCATAGCAGATCATTTTCATCAGCCCCACAATAAACCCCACGCCCTTTAGCAATCACTGGTTGCCCTCCCTGCCCCCAAGCTCTGGAAGCCATTCGTCTGCTTCCTGTCCTCTGGGTTTGCCTTTTCTAGACATTTCACATAAATGAGATCATGCAATAATGTGGTCTTCTGTGAGTGACTTCTTTCACTTAGTGTAGTATTTCCAAGGCTCATCCATGTTGGACCAGGGCTCCGTTTCTTTTTATGGCCAATATTATCCCACTCTGAATATTCCACCTTCTGTTTGTGCAGCCATTGGTGGCTCAGTTCAGTTCAGTCACTCAGCTGTGTCTGACTCTGCAACCCCATGGACTACAGCATGCCAGGCTTCCCTGTTCATCGCCAATTCCCAGAGCTTGTTCAAACTCATGTCCATCGAATCAGTGATGCCATCCAACCCTTCTCCTCCTGCCTTCAATCTTTCCCAGCATCAGGGTCTTTTCCAGTGAGTCAGTTCTTCACATCACGTGGCCAAAGTATCAGAGTTTCAGCTTCAGCATCAGTCCTTCCGATGAATATTCAGGACTGATCTTTAGGATTGACTGGTTTGATCTCCTTGCAGTCCAAGGGACTCTCAAGAGTCTTCTCCAACACCACAGTTCGTGGGTGGCTAGACTGTTACTTTAAAAAAAAAATCCGTTTACATTTAATGTAATTGTTCAGAAGATGGGATTTATGTGTGCCAATTTGCTGTTTAATCTCTATATGACATACTTTTTTTTTGGCGCCATGCTGCATGTGGGCTCTTAGTTCCCTGACCAGGGGGTGAACCCACAATCCCTGGACTGAAAATATAAAATTTTTAAAAAAAATAATTTTATCTATTTATTTATTTTTGGTTGTGCTGAGTCTTCATTGCTGTGAGCGTTTTTCTCCAGTTGTTGCAAGTGGGAGGCTGCTCTCTAGCTGCAGTGCAGAGCTCCCCATCTTGCGGCTTCTCTTGTGGAGCACCGGCCGTAAGATGCTCGGGCTTCAGTAGCTGTGGCACGTGGCTCTGTATCGTGATACTGGGCTCTAGAGCACGGGCTCAACAGTTGTGGAGCATGAACTTAGTTGTTCTGCCACGTGTGGGGTCTTCCCAGATCAGGGACTGAACCCACATCTCCTGCACTGGCAGGAGGATTCTTCACTGCTGAGCCACCTGGAAATTACAAAATCTTAACCCCTGGATTGTCGGGGAGTCCAGTGACAGTCACTTTTGAAGTCTGTACTTTTCGCTGCCTTCCTGCTCCCTCTCACCCTGTCCTCTTGCCTGCCTCTCTCCTCTCTCCTTCCCTCCTTCTCTCCCTGTTCCTGTTTTCCTCGCTCCGATGCTTGTTACTCCATACATTATGAAACCTGTGATTAAACATCTCAGAAAGGTTCCAATCATAGGGACCATTTTAAAAACTGTTAAGTAAATGCTTTACTTTGAAATAGTTTTAGGTGTATAGGAAGGCTGCGGAGATGGTAGAGAATTTCCGCACACCCATCCCCCAGTTGTCCCCACTGTTAACGTCTTACATAGTGTGGAACATTTGTTCCAACGAAGGAGTCAGCATTGTTACCTTACTACTGACTAAACTCTGCCCTGTATTCTTTTCCCACTATCTTTTCCCTGATGGCCATTTCCTGTCCTAGGATCCCACCCAGGACACCTCACTGCATTTAATTAACATTGTCTCATTAGACTCTGCTCATCTGTGATGCTATCTCAGGCTTCCCTGTTTCTGATGACCTGGCTGGCTTTGAGGAGGACTGGGACGGTTCTTGGTGGAATGGCCCTACATTGGGGTTTGTCTGATGTTTTTCCCATGGTGAGGTGGGGGATTATGGGTTTGGAACAGCAGGATGACCACCAAGGTGACATAAATTGCTGAAAAGCCCCAGAACTAAGAAAGGAGACTAGATTTTTCAGAATTACTCAGAAAAAGCAGGGAAACTTGACTTTGAACACCTTCAAATGGTAGAAGTGCTGTGTGGGAGGATTCCCTGACCTTTTTTCCAGAGAGAGTGCTAGGCTGCCTGTCCTCAGGGTGACGAGGAAGTGAGTTTTTATCGGACGTGTGAGCACAATGTGACACGTGGTCTCTCTCCTGTCGGCGCTACAGTGACCTTAGGTGAGTCGAGCCCTCTTTCTCCGTT
Organism: Bos indicus x Bos taurus; assembly: GCF_003369695.1. Classification (NCBI taxonomy): domain Eukaryota; kingdom Metazoa; phylum Chordata; class Mammalia; order Artiodactyla; family Bovidae; genus Bos; species Bos indicus x Bos taurus. The sequence continues at coordinate 15,157,556 of NC_040094.1, forward strand.
TCTGTAGGACTGGGAAGTTCAGACCCACAAAAACTCCAGGGCCTCTTCCACTGAGACAGTTTATACTCTGAGAGATGACCCATTGGTCCCCGCAACATCCGAGCAATTTCCAAAATTTGGCTTCCCGTTCTTTCTTGTCAGTCGCAGGCTGTCTGTATTCAGTTGTATCTTGTTCCCAAAGGATAAGCCCACCCCAATCCTATTTTTTTGTTTGTTTCCTGATTCACGTGTCCGTTCATTTCTGTCTGGCTGCATGGGGCCTTCACTGCTGTGCTCGCTTCTCTCCTGTTGTGGCGAGCGGGGGTTCCTTTCTAGTTGCGGTGCCTGGGCCTCTCCTTGCGGTGGTGTCTCTTGTTGGCGAACCCAGGCTCTAGGCACATGGGCTCAGTAACTGTGGCTCGAGGGCTTAGCTGCTCTGTGGCATGTGGGATCCTCTGGGCCCAGGGATCGAACCCGTGTCCCCTGCACTGCAAGGCAGACCCTGAACCACTGGATGGCCAGCGAAGCCCCCAATTCCATTTTTAAAACGTTTCTTGCAGACAAACACACTGAAAAAAGCCAATCCAGCCCTTGGCCCCCAAGCCACACCGAGGGGCCCCGTGAGCGTCCCAGAGCAGCAGTGCCTGGGGGAGGGGGAACCCCATGCTGGTCTCCCTGCTCCCCTGCTGACACAGCACGAGGCCCAGAGGAGGGTCACAGGCACATCCACAGCCTCACGATGCTGGACGCTCTTCACCCCAAGGGGCTGTTTTGGTTCAGCAGCTCCCGGGGCTCGAATAAGTTAATCACTGATGACGAGAGATTAATTTGTAACTGCCCGGCAGACAAGATAGTTCAGATTCCGGTGGGGCGGCACTGAACTGTGACGTGGGCATGTCTCAGAAACTTGGCGCGGAGGCTGAGAACTTCGGATCCACACCGCTTCCTAGGGGCCACCCCTCATCCCTCCAGAGGGAGGGGTGGTGTGCCGAAGACTCTCCCTTCCTCTCTGCAGCGTGTGCGCTGGCCTTAGAAAACCTGTCCACGCACTGGCCAGGCTCAGTAGCAAAGTCCAGCTTACTTTTTTAAAGTTATTTATTTTTAAAGGTATTTATTTGATCGGTCAGTTAAATACATCTTTTTTACATCTTTTTTTTTTTTTTTAATATTTATTTGGCTGCACTGGGTGGCGGCACGTGGGATCTTCAATCTTCATTGCGGCCTGGGGCTCTTGATCTTTAGCTACGTCATGTGAACCCTTTCGCTGCAGCACGTGGGGTTTAGTTCCCGGACCAGGGATCGAACCCAGGGCTCCTGCGTTGGGAGCACAGAGTCTTGGCCACTGGACTACCACGGAAGTCCCAAAAAGTCCAGTTTGAAAAACCCAGATAAGGGGGAGCGTCTGCTTACCAACCGAGCCAAGGCCTGTGGACCAAACCTTGTGGGAAGGGAGGAGAGGAGGGGATGAGTAAGGAGAGAGGAGGCGATGGACGAATGTAGAAGGATGGATGGGACCTCAGGGTGGTAGGTGGTGGGTAGTGAGAGATGTTTCCTACAGCCTGAAGCCCCCAGCTTGTGGATTGCAGTCACTCCAGGAAAGCCAGGTCATTGAGGGTCTGCTCTCCCACCTCAAGAGCATCCCCTCTGTCATTCCCAACCTTAGCTCCCACCCCACCCCCCATTCTGGGCCCAGGAAAGACAGATGAGTCATGACACGCAGGTGCCCTGGGGGCCTGACCCTTGTGCTCCAAACATCACTTCTATATCAAGTAAAACGACTCTTTCCTGACACCCTGGACATCCATGGCCACAGATGTTGGCTGTGGGTGCTGCCATTCGCCAGTTTGAACCATCTCTTCTTTCTAGCCAGGACAGTTTGGAATTCTCAAGTCAAGCCTATTTATCAAGACAGGCCCTGGCAATAATGCCCTGATGGCCTTGGGCTCAGAAGTCTATTCTTTAATGCCACAGTCTCACTAGAGAAAGAAGATAAGAAAAAGTGAGTGAAACCCAAAGTAGGAATGGGGCCTGCATTAAAAAAAGGGGTGCAGAGGAAATTCTCTGAAGGCTGCTGGAATGTGGGTTCCCTACCCAGAAGGCTCTGGAGCTCAGTTGAGTAGTGGGTGATTTGTGCTTGACTTTTTTTTTTTTTTTTTGGCCACACCACATGGCGGGATTGTAGTTCCTTGACCAGGGCTCAAACCCAGGTCACAGCAGTGACAGCAGCCAGTCCTAACCACTGGACCACCGGGAACTTCCCTGGGCTTGATTTTCTACCAGGAACTCAGCATCTGTCATTCTGGTTCAATCCCACCACCCTTGCCCATGAGTGTGCCCCATGCAGTCTCCTGTCTCTCTTTTGGTTCATGCTGTTCCTTCCGCCTGTGAGGTCCTTCTCTCCTTTTCCATGTCACTCACTTTGATCAAGACCTGGCTGAGGCATCATTTCCACCAGAAAGCCTTCATGAGCCTTCAGGATGGCCCTCGATTCCCTCTCTTTTGTATCTAGGCTTCCTTATACCCATCACAACCACATCTGTGGGTTCTCAACCATGATGGGTGGCTTGGAATCACATGAGGCACCTTGCTAAACATACAAATACTGGGTGCCTCGGTAAACTTGGAAAACTGTATTTCTTTTTTTTTTTTTTTTTAATGAGTTTGGCTGTGTTGGGTCTCAGCTGCAGCCCTTGGGCTCTTCGTTGCCATGCCCAAGCTTGTGGTGTGTGGCTTAGACGCCCTGTGGCATGCAGGACCTTAGATCCCTGACCAGGGATTGAACCTGCATCCCCTGCATTGGGGGATGCAATGACTGGACCACCAGGGAAACCCCGGAAAGCTGTATTTTTATTAGTCTTTGTGTGTGTTTTGGATGCCAGGCGAGGGTTGGGTGTTTCTTCTCTAGTCTTTGTCCCCTGGGCCTGGGCACAAGGCTGAGGTCATGCAGACTGCATGTCCCTGTGCCCAGACAGCCCCTGTGGTTGTTCAGTTGCTAAGTCGTGCCTGACTCTTTGTGACCCCATGGATTGTAGGCTACTAGGCTCCTCTGTCCTCTACTATCTCCCAGAGTTTGCTCAAATTCGTGTCCATTGAGTTGGTGATACTATCTAACCATCTCATCCTCTGCCCTCTTCTCCCTGGTGGAAAGGGCTGCAGAAGTGCAAGACCCACGCCCTTTCATTCACGCTCCATTCATAGTTCCTGCCCCAGATGCTGTGCTGGGGATCCAAGAGCAAAACCCAACATAGTCTGCTTCGCACAGCTGACAATCTGGTCAGAGAGACAGATGAACCAAATTACCTACACACATCTTATTGCAAAGTACAACATGAACTTTATAGAGGGAAAGCAGAGCTGCTCTGAGAACCTGTAACAGCGACTCTATCATCAGCTGGGAGGTCAGGGAAGGCAGGGTGGAGCCCTATGTGAAGGGTAGTGGGGAGCGGTCCCACTGGGTTCTTCCCAGTGGTCTTTTGGGAATTGACTGGGAGGCACTGGGGGGTCCAAGCCCCTCCAGATGCTAAGATGGTTTCCAGAAGGAGCTTCTCCCCACATTCACCCCATGACCTTCCTTTGATTCTGCCTTTCTGCTCTCTCTTCTTGCCATGAGCTCTGGAAAATGGTGTATTTGTAAGCAGGGGTTAGGCTGTATCTCCAAACAGGGGCTGTCTGCTAATATCTGCAATGATGTTGCTGAATTTCCAAAAGGTTCACCTCTCTTTGACCCAACATAATCATGTCATGTACTGGACACATGGCTTGGCTAGGAAAGGACAGGCTCCCCTCCAGAGTCCCTCCCCACTCATCAGCGGAACATCCTTGTGCAGCGAACAACACGGGCAACCTTCGGTGGTCGGCTTGCTGCCATCTCAAGCAGGACATTCTTGCTTCTTGGCTCTCCCTTGTAGCTAGAAGACTCCCTTTATCCCAGAAGGAGATAATTACATCTTCTGTGACCATAACTCTATTTGGTCATTTAGACACAAATTTATATGTCTTTTCTGGAGGACTGGGTGATTTTCTTATCTGAATTGAAAAGAGGCTTTCTTTAAGTACAATCCAAGAGAGCTCTTTCATATGGTAATTCACACACACTCTCTGGCAGATAAGCCCTAGACTTGGCAGAAGGTTCAAAGCAGAAATTGTGTTCAGATGAGGCCCATGGACGTTTTTGATCTGATGTGCTTTTGCCACTGACGTTGGGATGATTCTGGCCTCTGAGTGGCAGTGGGCCTCAAACACCTGGTAAAGGGAAATCTTTTTAAACAAAGTCCGAACCATGTAGAGTGAGTAGAGGAGTCCTTGTTACATTTGGGAGCTGGAAAAAGAAGCATTTTCTGGTGGAAGTAACTCATGTCACAAGCTGGCTAAGCTGGAGTGGCCCTAGAGAGTCAGCTCATCTCTTCCTGTTACCAGTGGGGAAACTGAGGCTTGGAGAGAGAACACGGATTAGCTTAGGTCACCGACTGAGTGGCAGAGCCAGGCTGACCCCTCACAGGCACTTCCTTCTGCACCCGAACCCTGCTGATGGCCAGCAGTGGCCAGTGTGAGGATGGAATGAGCTATGTGGGTGACCGTGTGTATGGGAAGGTGAGAGGGGACACATGGGTTGGAAGACAGGGTGTCTCACCAGGTCTAGTGGGACCCCCTCCTGTTTCAGATATGGGAAGCCGCTTTTCCTACTTAGGAAGGCTTAGGGATAAGCATCACCTACAGGATGGGGCATGGGTTTCCCAGCGGCTCAGATGGTAAAGAATCTGCCTGCAATGCAGAAGAAGCAGGAGACACGTGTTCGATCCCTGGGTTGGGGAGATCCCCTGAAGAAGGGAATGGCTCTCCACTCCGATATTCTTGCCTGGAGAATCCCATGGACAGAGGAGCCTGACTGGCTGCAAAGGGTCGGACACGACTGAGCGACTAACACTGCTGCTAGTACTATAGGAGAGGATGCTGGCAATCGAGCGGGAACTGGGAGGGAAGAGGAAGGGGGAAGTGCGCCTTACAGACACCAGAGAACGACGTGTGAGCCACGTGCCGTGTGACTGTTTCACAAACGGCTGTAGTACTACTTGGAGCTGGAGGAGGATTGGCTGTCATCAGAGTGATATGCTCCCTCGGGCACCATATCTTCCCATGTCTGACCTGTGGGAAGACACTTCTGGTTGTGCAGACAACTTGAACTTCCTGAGCACCCACTAGTTGAGCAACCTCGTGAGTGCTCAGTAGAGATCCTGTGAAGGAAGGGGACAGAGGAAGGGTACATGCTTTCTCCTTCAATTCCCCTTAACGATAGCTTCGAAAGGTATGATTCTCTCTACCTACCAGATGAGGAAACAGAGAGGCTAAGTTTCCTGCCCACGTCACACAGCTCAGCAGCAGCAGAGCCCAACTCCCGCGGTTCTGTTTCCACCAGCGTGCCTCCCCTCAGCTTCCACTGAAAATGCCTTTCCGAGCCTCCAGGCCCTGCCGCCCCTCCCCAAAGGACAGGCAACAGAACCTGAGTGCCTTTGAGCAGAGGCAGGGTGCCTCGTGCATTAGCTCTGATGTGGGGAGGCGTATGTTGGTGGTTCAAGCATTTGAGCACTTCCAATGCTGGAAGTGGGAGTCTCTCTCCCCAAAACGCAAGGTCGGCAGACACTGGGGGACATACCTGGGTGTGTTCGTTTTTCACTCCAAGACCAGCTTGTTTGCAGCAGGCCCAAGCTCCACCAGTATGCCAGGACCCTGTTCTGATGGAGACTTAGAAAGTCAGCATACACATCTCCACTGAGGCTGCTCCTTCTTGGGCCTGAGAAATCCAGGGACCCCCTCTTCCCTGCTCTTGTCTCCTGGTTCCTCTGCTTCTGGTGACGAGGCAGGGACAGCTTGGAAAGAAGGCCTTCATCATTTCTGTAGTGAAACTGTCCCAAGATTTTGGCAACTGTGAGTTTTTTTTTTTTAATCAATATTCATTTCTCTAGTGAATTTCAACAAGATTAACTCTAAAAAAATAAAATTTAACATTTCCATTCCCTGTGAAGGGTGTTGGTGGATATGGAAAGAGAAGTTCTAAAGATGAAATTGCCTACCTCGGAAGGGCGCATGCAGGAGTCCTGACTAGGGTGAGGGTGAGGAGATCTACTCTGTGGTCCTGACTCCCTCCTGCTGCCTGTGTGTCTTGGGCAAGTTGCTTGACCTCTCTGGGTCTCCGTGCTTGCTAAGGACTCTTTCGGTGCAAATATGTTATTATTATAAACAGGGAAAGAATTCTCTCAATTGTGTAGTTCCTTTGTAGAGCTGACTTTCACACATTTGCCGTGGACAATGGTACTTGAGTTATTTCCAATGGTGACTCTAGGTCTGTGGGTTTCGTAGGTCCATCAGGCTGTAGCGTGTGTGCTCAGTCACTTCAGCCATGTCTGACTCTTTGCGACCCATGGACTGTAGCCTGCCATGCTCCTTTGTCCATGGGGTTCTCCAGGCAAGAATATTGGAGTGGCTTGCCATTTCCTCTCCTAGGGGATCTTCCCGACTCACGGAATCAAACCTGCATCTCCTGCATCGCAAGTAATTCTTTACTCACTGAGCCACCTAGAGCCATATGCATTTTACACTGTAAAAATACTTCCCATTTGCTTAAATTAAAATCCTGGACATAAAATATGGTGCACACATTTCATGGTCTAAAGATATTGAAGTCATACAGAGTCTGTTCTCTTATCATTGTGGAATTATGTTAGACATCAATGTCAAAAGATTGTTTTATGTCCCTGGCTATGTTCCAGTGTTTCCTAATTTATAGTCCATGGAAACGTGAATAGGATTTATATCCTACTGTGGTGTGAAAATTGTGTACATCTTAATTATGTTGAAAAAAAAAAAAATCCTAGAGGTGAAATGGTATGTCCAGATTGCTCTGAATTGTAGCCTCAAAACTAGAGAACCAGATCATGTGGTCCAAACTCCTCAGTTTATAGGGGTGAGGGCCCAGCATCAAGGAAGGAAGAACCCCAGGACTCAGGGAGAATTTTAACAGAAGTGAAGCTAGAACCTGGGTACCATCACGCCCAGTCTAGGGCTTCACTTATGTCCTCTCTGTATGCATAAAATCGAGTAAAAGCCAACTGGAAGAGTAAAAGGATTATAAATATCAGACTGTAATCTTAAGAACAACCTTAATCCATGTAAATACAGGCCCAGAGATTTCTATTTATATTTTCAGTTTAACACACATCAAAACCCCATCGTCTTCAGACACCGCTATGCTATGCTATGCTATGCTAAGTCACTTCAGTCGTTTCCGACTCTGTGCGACCCCATATACGGCATCCCACCAGGCTTCCCCGTCCCTGGGATTCTCCAGGCAAGAACACTGGAGTGGGCTCAGACACCGCTATGGACATTCTATTTGCATTTCCTGAAGCCACCCCAGTGAGCAACTCTGAAATAAATTAAAAAGAGTGGTCAAGCCTGAATGCACACCGAGGTTTCCATGTGCTCAGCTCAGCAGATTCAGGTATGACCCCTACAGAGCTTGGACTCTGGACTGGCACTAACATTCTCTACGCTCAATGACCATTTCACACAATGAATTCATCTGTGTAATTGTGCTTAGCTGTCCCCAGATTAACTCCATGTTTGCATGAAGATCAAAATGCTTACTTTAAAAAGTTTGGTTTTCTTCCATTTCTGTCTTATCTGGGGAGGTATTCATGCTTGGAATTTCTTGGGCTTTTCTTTTTCGAATCTCTTCTAGGGATTGAGACTGTGAGGGTGTGTGTGTGTGTGTGTGTGTGTGTGTGTGTGGTAGAGGTGCTTTACCTTTTATTGTTCTTTTTTAGAACAACTGGCAATCATTCTTCACTGTTTTGATGTCCTCTTGTCAAAGGCAAACCAGCACATTGGGAGCTTAAAGTGGGTGGCAGCATTCTTGATTGCCTCCACTCCCAGATCCTGCATTAGTTAGGATTCTGGAATTCTGCTTTATTAAACATTTTTATCCTGGGTTACAACGTACGTAAAGAGAACGCACCGGAAGTGTGCCTTTTGGGACACTTTTATATGTGTCTGTACTTCTGCTTTGCTTATACCTTTAGTTACTGTTTGGTGGCACTCGGTAGTGAAATATCCGTCCTGAGTTTTCCCAAAGGCTGCCACATTGCGTGAGGTGGAGGCTGAGGTTTGGAGTTGCTGGGAGGGTGGTGGTGTGATTGGAGTCAAGAGGATTCACTTACCACTGTTTGACCTCACTTGCGCCCTAGGCACAAGTTCTGGGAGGGACCCTAGAAGGCACACTGTGCTTTTGCTCGCCATGGGGATCTGCAAGGAGGAGGGAGACGTTTCAAGGGGGTGGGGTGTTGCCACTTAATCATTACCACTGCTGACACCAATGAAAAGCAGGCAGTGGGGATCGTCTGCCTGGACACCTACGATGAGTAGAAAGGAGGCTGGATTCCTATTAAGTGTTAGGATGAGGTAGGGATGGGCAGAATATAAAACTGAGAAGGGGAAACAGAGTGACCTGTATTTCAGCTTCAGTGTACGGTTGATTTTTGTGGTCAAAGGGTCCAAATTGCCCTGGTTATTTCCAAACACTATCAGGAGAGGAACGGTTCTGTTTTCCAGCACCCCAGTGTGTGCCCAGGATACGAGGCAGCCTTGGGGACAAATATGTCCTTCCCTGAAATAGGAAGCCAACTATTTACTTACACAAATAACACTAGAAAAGGGCTTTATAAGCAGAATTGCAGCACCTGAGCTTTGGACGAAACCCTAGATTCGTCTCAAAAGGTTCCTTCCGGAGGAAGGAAAGTCCTAAGACTCTTAGGTGGAGCACTGGCTCAAACAACAATTTAAATCAAGTACAGCCTCCACAGTCTCCAGATTGAACCTGCCCAGACAAACACCCTTGAGACCGCTTCTGAACAAAGATGACAACACTACCATTTCAACCCGAATGGGCATCACAACCTGGTTTCAGTATTCATTGTGTGAAATTAAAAAATCATATATATATCTATATAGTATAAAAAAGAAAATTCCCTTTTAAATCCTATGAATTTTCATCTTATTCACTTTCTCACCCCCTTCCTTCGTCACACTCCTATGACAAAACCACAACCCTGGTTAGATCTGACTCTGCTCACTTAGCTCCTGACCTCCATGTACCTGAAATGAGATTTGAAAAAAAGCACAGCAAAGCCAGGCTGGCAGCTCACACTTCAGATTCACAACCTCGAACCTCAATGGCGCCTTAGCGCTGCTAGGCAACCGTACGATGCACCCCTAGTCAATGTAGGTTGCTATATATCCCACTCGACCCCACTGAGTGAATGGATTAAATAAATAAACTTTATTTAGGGTCCTGTTGATGCTACAGTTATGCTTGTCCGAGTTTAAAAGTGAATTTTATTTTAGAAGCATTTTTTTAAAGTGAGCACTGGCCTTGGCATATTACCAGGTCAAAGAGAAGTATAGTGAAAAACGCACTAAATCCAGAATCAAGGGACAAAGTTTCCATCATTTTGCCACTAGCTCTTGGTATTCATCTGGGCAAACCACTTACCACTTCTGACACTTGGTTTCTTTCTTTTTTTTTAAATTGAGGTGTGGTTGATTTACAACATTGTTATTAACATTGGTTTCAGATATGCAGCAAAGTGATTCAGTTATATATATATATGTATATATTATTTTTTGGATTCTCTTCTGTTACAGGCTATTATAAGATATTGAATATTAAAAAAAAAAATAAAGTGAGCACTGTTCTTTTACCCAGAAGACTTACATTCCAGGCCAAGCCCTGCCACTTCCTAGCGGGATGGCCCTGAGAGAGTCATGCTTCCTCCATGGAACTTGGTCTCCTCTATGAGCAGGGCAGCTGGACCAGGACTCTTAAAGATGGAGAGTCTCTCTAGGTATCGGTTGTATGAGTGAGATGAGGTCTCTACTTTCTGCCGGAGTTCACAGATCCATGATTCTTCCAGCCAAGCAAGCCCATAGCTGGGTGTCAAGCAGGGGAGAGAGACTAGAGGTCTCTGACATTTAAAGGAACCAAGGAGAAACACCGGCAGGAGGACGTGTCTCATCTTTATTGGTCTCTGGTTTTGATTTCTGGTCCTGCAGCTGGGATGAGTTTCCAAAGTACGCAAACCTCTCACACTAAAAGCAAACAGTGACTTTGGAGATGACATTGGACTGGGGTTCAAGGACCCGGATTCTAACCCAACTCTGTCACTGACGTTTGGTCCCACCCTCTTCTTGGGCCTTGGTTTCTTCATCTGTATAATGAATAAGTTTGTGTCCTACTCTTGTTGTTTAGCCGACAAGTCGTGTCTGACTCTTTGCGACCCCATGGACTGTAGCCCACCAGGCTCCTCTATCCATGAGAATTTCCAGGCAAGAAGCCTGGAGTGAGTTGCCATTTTCTCCTCCAGCGGATCTTCTTCACCCAGGGAGGGGACCCACATCTCCTGCTTAGCAGGCGGATTCTTTACCACTGAGCCATCAGGAAAGAGCCTAAGTACTCTAAGGATTTTTTTTTTTAATTATTTATTTATTTATATTTATTTATTTGGCTGCACCAGGTCTTAGTTGAGGCACGAAGGATTTTTGATTCTCGTTGTGGCAAGCAGACTCTTAGTGGGACCTAGCTCTCAGCCCAGGCATTAAACCTGTTTCCCCTGCATTGGGAGTGCAGAGTCTTAGCCACTGGACTACCCTGCCAGGGAAGTCCCCAGGTGTCCTAAGCTTTTATCTGACCTCTGCTATTTCCCAGTACTGGTGGCATCCTTTTCCCCTTTTAAACTTGCCGGTCCTGTGTCAAATCAGAATTGGCACAGCATCAGCATGTTTATGGTTTTACAAGCCCTGAAACATGCTTTGCAATTAAATGATGAAGTCATTGGAGTATTGCATGGAAACACCAAGGTCTTGAACAAGGGTAGGACTTTGGAATTGTAAGAGGAATGGAAAGGCGTTCATGGTAGAAACACCTGTCCTTGATCTTGAAACTGGCTGGACCAGTGACCACAGACTGAGGGAGACCTACTGTTTTGGGAATACTGTCTGGCACTTTCCCCTAGGATGTGGCATAGGGGGCAGTTTGGGTGCTACTTGGGCAAATCACTAAAAACAAATCAAAATCTCCAGGGAAAAGGTCATTTCAACTATCTTTCAGTCTTCCTGATTCCTTTAAGAGGCCAGTTGTGGGGCTCAGACATTTTAATAACTCTCAAACCTTTGCTATTCTGTCCCTCTATCCCCACTTTCTACTAAACAGAGCTCAGGCTCGGAATCTTTACCAGTCTAGAATTTGATAATATTGTCTTGTTTACTGCATTTATTTTGTGGTTACTTTCCACGAGTGAAAGTTGGTATTTTTTTTCCATTTATTTTAAAAGACATATAGTTAAGTTAAAAAAAAAAAAGAGCTGATTTCTATAAAATTATTAAGGAATAGCATGTGTTCTGCCCAGATACTACAACATAGGGCCTGTGGTCCCTGGGGTTTGGTGGGCAGCATTCCCCAGCCCAAACTGGCATCATTCAGATAGGGGAGGGTTTTCTGGATACCACAATAGTGCTTATAATGCCATTTAGATCTACTGGATAACTCAGATTTGGGTCATTTTTTTTTTCCTTTTAAAATCAATGTTTATCTTTTCCTGATTAATTTGTGCAAAACCTGGAACTACACAAAAACATGTAGAATTAAAGGAGAAAATACTTTAAAAATTTTATGGAATATAATGAAAAATAATTATCTCTCTATTCAGAAATAAACACTCTGAGTATGTTGGAAAGTTTTTCTTCCTCAGAGCACCAACATAGCCATTATTATAATGTATATGTTTTATTTTTGTAGCCAATTTTGCTGCCTTAACATATAACATAAATGCGACCCCACATCATTCAAGACTCTTTATAAACATCTTAAATGGCTGTAAGGTTCTTTAACACAGAGAAGCCCCATAGTGGATTTCACCATTTCCCAGCTGCTGGAAATCTGGGTTATGTCCAATTTTGTCTATTAAAATGTGATGGATAGTTTTATGCATGTTTTGCCTGCATTTGGGTTTCTTAAAAAATTTTTTTATTAGAGTATAGTTGATTTACAATGTGGTGTTAGTTTCAAGCGTACAGCAAAGTGAATTGGATCAGTTATACATATACATACACCCACTGTTTTTTTAGATTCTTTTCCCATATAAGGCATTACAGAGTATTAAGTAGAGTCCCCTGTGATATACGGTAGGTGTTGCTTGCACTTTGGGTGGTTTCTTAAAAATAATTCGAGAAGTGGCATTCCTAGTGGGAAGATTTTTAAGGCTTTTGGGATACATATTGCCAAGCTTTTTCCAAAAGCGTGGGAACCTGAAGCTACTCTGATCTGAACCGATGTGATTGAACACACTCAGGTTTGTGCATGTCAGGCGGCCTTGTTATTGGAAAGAGCTCAGACTGGGCCGCTTCGGGCCAGTTACCGAAACTTACCACCTCCTGCTGATGCAGGTCTGACTAGCCCCTCCCCCATCTGTAATTCAAGAGCAAGTTTTCTTCACAGCTAGGCTCTCAAGTGTTCATATTTTGGCTCAGAAAGTACACGTGTCATGAACTTCACCTTATGTGATTCTTCGTCATGTAAAGGGATCAACAACTGTTTTTTTTCTTTTTTTTGGCTGTGCCAGGTCTTAGCTGTGACATGGGATCTTCCATCTTCATTCTAGCACGTTGGATCTAGTTCCCCGACCAGAGATGAAACGTGGGTCCCTACATTGGAGCGTGGACTCTTAGCCACTGGACCACCAGACAAATTCCAGGAACCGTCGATTTTTGTTTGAGGAATCTCCGTACTGTTTTCCACAGTGGTTGCACCAATGTACACCCCCACAAACAGGGACCAAGGGCTCCCTTTTCTCCATATCCTTGCCAACACTTGTTATTTGTTTCTTTTTGATGATAGCCACTGCAAGAGGTGTGAAAAGGCATCTCATTGTGGTTCTGATTGCCCTGATGATTACTGATGTTGAGCATCTTATCATGTGTTTATCGGCCTTTATATATCTTTCTTGGAAATATGTCTATTCAGGTCCTCTACCCATTTTTAAACTGGGTGACAGTGAAAGTCGCTCAGTCATGTCCGACTCTTTGTGACTCCATGGACTGTAGCCTGCCAGGCTCCTCTGTCCATGAAATTCTCCAGGCCAGAATACTGGAGTGGGTAGTCAGCCATTCCCTTCTCCAGGGGATCTTCCCAACCCAGGGGTCGAACCCAGGTCTCCTGCATTGCAGGCAGATTCTTTACTGTCTGAGTCACCAGGGAAGCCCAATTCAGAGGACCTTTGAATTGGGATTGGGCTTCAGGTCTCTTCAGGTCCTCTGCCCATTTTTAAATTGGGTAGTTGGTTTTTATGATGTTGAATTATATGAGTTCTTTGTATATTTTGGATATTAACCCCTTGCTAAATATATCATTTGAAAGTATGTTCTCTCCAGTGGAAATATGTCCTCCCGTTCAGGAGGACATATTTTCATTTTGTCGGTAGCTTCCTTTGCTATGTAAAAGCTTTTCAGTTTGGTGCAGCCCCATTTGTTCACTTTTGCTCTTTTTTCCATTGCTTGAGGAGACATATCTAAAAAAAAAAAAAATACTGCCTTTGCTTTCTTCTAAAAGTTTCATGGTTTCAGGTCTTACATTTGTCATTAATCTGTTCTGAGCTTATTTTTGTGCATGGTGTGAGAAAGTAGTCCAGTGTGTTTATTTGCAGGTGACTGTCCAGATTTTACTGTATCATTGGTTACCTCTGGGAGTTCATCTATCAATACCAAGTAACCCTTTTTGGGAGTCTCTGTGCCTGATTTGGGGAGGTGTGTTTGTGCCTCATAGGTAAGACGGGGCACAGCAGCCTTCAAACCTAAGAATGAGATACATTTGGGATGTGTTGGTCTTTAATCTTCTTTCATAGGTCGAAGTTCTCATTATTTTCCTCCTCCGTGCCAACAGAATAAAATGCAAAACCACTCACCACCGTTAACAGAGCCCTCTCCTTTTCACCTGGCTGTGTCCTAGCTTCCCTGTGCTCTGTTCTGGAACACTTTTCCACTAAAATGAACTCTGTGTTCTAAGAAAACGCCCTGTCCCCAAATTCCTGTCTGTCTCATCCTTTCCAAGCCTTGCCCAGGCAGTCACCTCTGCCTGTTCCATGTCCCTGTCCCACTTCACCCCCACGCTGCCTGACAATCTCTGCAATGCTGAGCTCAAGTCCCACCTCCTAGAAGCTTCTGGAAGCCAGCATCGGGCTTTGGCATTAAACAGCCTGTGTTCAAACTCCAGTTCTGTCCCAGACAGGGCAGCTGTAAATATGTTACTCAGTCTTTCTGAGCCTCAGTTTCCTGATCTGTTAAAAAAAATAAAAAATAAGAGAGGGGGATATGTCCTTCACAGTTTTAAAGATTAAATGAGACGACGTGAATGAAACCGCCTGGTATGGAGGGGACAGTCCAGAACTATTTTGACTATTGATGGAATTTCCCTCCTGGACAAGTTGGATTTACTCTCCCTTTCCTGCAGTTCCAGAGCATTCTGTAGCTCACTCCTGCCCTGACGGAGAGACTTCAGTGTTTGTGAGGTGGGATTGGAAGCTTATTTTACTTACCTTCGTATCTGCCCTGAGGCCTTTAGCATAATATTTGTGCTCAAAAAGTAAAATTAAGTTGAACCAACTCTTCGGGTTTTGCTCTCTTTTTTTCTGTGACATTCATTCCAACAGCCTCTGAGTCTGAAGTCAGTGAAGCTGCCTGATTTTTGGAGGGTGCTCCGGCCTCACCAGTCTGCTCAAGGGACATTTCCACATAAAGGCCTCATAAGCACCCCCCAACCCGACTTCCTGTGCACACTCCCCCCTACAGTCTGGAGCAGCAGTTCTCAGCCAGGGCGCTTTACTCCCCAGGGGATGTTTGGCAGTGGCTGGAGGTGTTTTGGGTTGTCACACAAGAGTGGAGGGGGCTCCTCCTGGCACCAGTAGCGATCAGGGATGCTGCGAAACATCCCATGTCCCCAGGACAGCCGCCAGACGAGGAATTATCCTGCCCCAAGGGTCGACAGCACCGAGGCTGGGAGACCAGAAGGAGAGGGCAGCTTGTGTAAGGCAGTGAGACCGTGGCGCCCCTCTGCTCACAGCCCTCTCAAAGCCCGCATCTTCCCAGGGTAAAATCCGCAGTCCTCACACCTCCCTTTTTTCTGTCTAACAGCTTTGTTGACATTATAATCTGCACAGAACCCATCCTTCTAACATTTAAAATCCAGTGGCTTTTAGGAATCTGTCATGCTTCCATCGCCACCATGGATTTAATGTTTTATTGGTGTACTTATTTTTTAAAAAATAGTCTATTCATTTAGTTTTAGCTGTGCTGGGTTTTCGTTGCTGAGGGGGCTTTTCTGTGGTTGCGGTGAGCAGGGCTCCTCTCCAGTCGCAGTGCGCGGGCTTCTCAGGGCAATGGCTTCTCTTGTTGCGGAGCGCGGGCTCTAGGTGCACAGGCTTCTGTCGTGATGGCTCGTGGGCTCAGTAGTTGCGGCTCCCGAGCTCTACAGCACAGGCTCAGCAGTTGGCACACGGGTTTAGTTGCTCTCCAGCATGTGGGATCTTCCCAAATCGGGGATCGAACCCATGTCTCCTGCATTGGCAGGCAGGTTCGTTACCACTGAGCCAGCAGGGAAGCGTTCACCATGGATTTTGGAATACTCTGATTATTCCTCCCAAGAAAACCCACCTACACCCCCTAAGCCATCAGTTCCCAGTCTCGCCTTCCCGCCAAGTCCTAGGCAAGCACTGGTCTACTTTCTGTCTCTACAGAGTTGCCTATTCTAGACATTTCATATAAGTGGAATCATACAATATGTGTGTGTGGTTCCTCTGTTACCGACTTCTTTGACTCAGCGTAAAGTTTTCAGGGCCACTCATGCTGTAACGTGTATCAGTGTTTCATTATTCTTTTCAAGGAATAACACTCTACGGTAATGATTTGCCACATCTTATTTATCCCTCCAATAGTCGATGGACATTTGGGTTGTTGCTACTTTCGGGCTATCGTGAAGAGTGCTGCATGAACATTTGTATACAAGTTTTTTTTTTTTTTTTGCAAACATGTTTTCATTTCTCTTGGGTGTGCATCTAAGTGGTTGGCTGATCTGAAAACTCTATGTGTAACCTTTTGAGGAGTTGCCTGGCTGCTTTCTCCTCCCTTTTCTCTAAGGATACACATCTGACCAACCACTGCAGGCTGCGGTTCTTCCGCCTGAATGTGCGTCTTCCTCTGTCTCCAGACTTCTCACCTGGACGGCCACAGCGCCTCCTAATAGGGACCCCCGGACAAACAGGGACCCCAGAGCACTTCCTGCACCCTGTCTGGAGGCTGGCCCGGGCATCAGCCTTTCTGACGCTCCCCAGGTGGCGTCGATGGACGGCCTAGTGGGAGAACCACAGCGCCTCCTTCCCTCCAATTGGTCATCACCCTGCTACCTGAATGCCATTTTCTAAACTAAATCTGATCGTATCACCCACACGCTTCTCGAAACCCCTCTTTGGCTCCCCCACAATAAAATCTGAACACCCTGGGATGTGCACAGGTTTCTGTGATCTCCACCTGCCCACCTCCCAGTCTTTCCTCCTTTCCCTTCCTGATTAAGGGTGCAGGCACACCCGGCCATGCTGAGGCACACACTCTTTCTTCCGTGTGCCCACTCGCCACACGTCTGTGCCCTTTCTCCAGAGCCTTTTTTCATCTTTCCAGCCTCCTCCGGCAAGTCTTGCCTGACTGCTTCCCTGGGGACCTGGCTCAGGCTGAGTGAGTCTCCCTTTGGGCAGCCTTCCCTCCCCACGCTGTCATGCCTGTGTTCATTGGCCTCGCGTCCGTCAGGGCCAGGGCTTGTATGTCATCTATCTCTGCACCCTCCGCCTGCTGACACCCAGGTGCCGTTTGTCTGTCTGGGTTGGTGTGAAGGGTGAAGAGGTAAAAGCCTGTTGATCCACGGGGGCAGGGACCAGGGAGGTGATCCTACCGCTTGCCCAGCGGTCCACTCCCGAGTCCCAACAGGAGCCCTGGGGCAGCCAGCAGGCTGCTCAACGGCCTCCCTGCCTGGACCCGTGAGTCCCCATGCCTTCCACCCTGCATCTTCATCCAGCTGCGTCTCCCGCCCCGAGGTGTGGCCAGCAGGAAAGGGGGAGGGGGGCCGGGCGGGACAGTCCTTCTGCAGCTAAAGGCCAAGTACCCCAGCGCAGAGATAAATCAGATGCTTCTACTTTCAAAGGGCCCCAGTGGGGTGGAACGTCCCCTCTCCTGTCTTTGGCCATAAACCTCCAGGCTCAAGAAGTTAATTGCTCTCCACTGGAGAAGCTATAAAGAGCAGGGCTCATCAACGGTCGGCAGAGAACACAGGCCGGACCGACCCCCCGGGCGCGGTCCTGGCTGCAGGCGCCCCACCTGTTCAACCTCCTGGGCTTCCCCTCCTGGGGTGGGCCACACTGTCTCTGGGGGGACCTATTGGAGGATGCAGGCCTTGACTGCTGGTGCTGGAGGCCCCCGGGGGGTTTGCACCCTGTAAATCCTGGGCTCCTTTCTGCGGCTCTGTCTACAGGGACGCTGCTTCACTTGCTGTGACTAAGAGGAGCACTGGAAAGGGTGTCTGGCTCTGCTGTCAGCCACGTGACCGTGGGCGACTCCCGTCCCCTCTCAGGCTCATGGTTCCCTCTGAGGTTCGGGGATGGGGTGGGGTGGACCAGGTGACCCTGAAGGCGGCTGTCAACTCCAGTGTCACAGTTTGTCCCACCTGAGCGCAAAGCTGTGTGAAGTCTTCCTCTTAGGGCCTGAGTTGTTAGGAAAACTATAGTTGGGAAGATCTGAGCCAAACACAGCAAAAAAAAGCAAACTTGAAAGTAACTCCTCTTTGTGTTTTCATTTGTTCTACATCTGGCCTCTGCACACACCAGGGGAGAACAGCACTGCACGAAGCGTCTCCCAGACCTGAGTTCCGCTTCTGCTCTGACAGGCAGTGCCCTCTGGGGCCAGTCACTTTCCCCTCCGTAGGCCTCAGTTTTCTGATTGGAAAATGGGGACACTCACATCTCTACCTGTCATTCAAGAGACACACACTGAGACTCTCCTATAGGCATGGCCTAGCCCCAGGTCGGGGAGGAGATAGAAGGTGGGTGAGATGCGATGCAAACGCGCAAGGAACTCCAGGTGGAGCCAGGAGACAGCCACATACACGATTGTGGTCCACGATAGTGAGAGATGCAAGAATCGTAGTAAAAAGAACGACAAGAGCTGGCATTCAGCTAGGGCTTCTCAGCGCTGGGCTCTCTGCCAGGGGCTTGCTTGTTGATTCAGTCCTGTATCGACCCTACAAGCTGACACCACAAACATCCTCGTTTCACGGGTGCTCAGGAAAGGTGCCCTAGAGGAAAGGGTGCGTGTATCTGTCGAGACCTGCGGTATGTGCAGGAGCTTGTAATGGGCAGTCTGAAGGGTGAACCAAGGCCTGGGCCCACAAGCCCATACAGCTGGAGCCCATGTAGGGCTGGGTGGGTTGGGGGCTGATGATGACAGGGAGGTGGGGGAGCAGCCATGAGGGCTTTTGTGAGCCATGTGAAGGGGTGAGGAAAGCCCCAGGGAACCAGCTTGGTGGCCGGTGGCTCAGAGAATAGGTTGAGCAGGCTGAGAAAGGAGACTGGAGCCCCACAGACCTGCCAGTGACTGAGGGCCTCTTGGAGAATGTTGTCATAGTTTTCAGGAAGAGGTGAGGACCTGAGCTGAGGGCTGGAGGGCAGAGGGAACTGATGGCCTACGCGGGTGACCGTGCATCATGGGGGCAGAGGGTGATCAAGGCCAGTGAGATCATGCACCAGGCAGGCTCCTGGAAATCTGGAGTCCAGCACCAGGTTCCAGCACCAGGTTCCAGCACCAGGTTCATTGCCAGAATGACCACTGGCCCACCTGCCACCTCAGCTGTCAACATGTGGGGAAGGACCCAGAGGTGGAGAAGGACCAAGCTTTCCTGGCCTGGCAAGGATTCTGCAGAACAAAGATGCCAGGAGGCCAGACCTTACAGAAAAAGAAATTTATGGACATTTGTTAAACGGGAAAATTTAAAAAAAAAATTTCTTCCTCTTACAGCTTATATTCATTTCCTCTTAAATACGCGGTGTTTAAAAGTCAATACTAAATGTTCAATAATGATTAGCTGCATCTGAGATTCCCAAGCGAAAGCTGGAGTCAAGTGCCCTGTCTAGTCAAGAAAGCGAGGGCAGAACCAGACTTGTCTGGTGGGTCATCTGGCTACTGAACTTCCTACTACAAAGTCCAAGAGTTAAAGAGGGTTGGGACGAGCATGGGGATAGAGGAGCAGCTGGATGAAGACCAGGGAGCACACACAGTCCTGCGGGAAGATAAGAGTGTGGTGACTGGGCAAGGAGGCATGGCAGACCCGGGGGGAAGGATGGCGTGATCACTGTTTCTATTACTATACATCGGTGGTTCAGCACCCGGCTGCCTGCTTGGAAAGGCATGGAGTTATCTCTCTGCCTCACCGCACACATCCCCCGCAAAACTCTAACATCTATGGGAGAGTGCATATAAATCAACAAACACCTGGAAAACAATGTCCAGTAGAGAACTGGATATGTTATGGGATACTGATGCTATGAACTATTATCAAATCGTTGAAGTCAGGTTTTAGAATATTTAGTGCTCATGGTATATTATTAGGTGAAATGGCAGGCTACAAGAAAGTATACAGGTTATAACCACAATTTTGTTGACTGTTTTCTGACAATATATCTGGAAGAGTGTTTATTTATTTATTTTTTTGGCTGCAAGGCACGTGGGGTCTTAGCCCGTGGAGCAGGGATCGAGCCCTGTATTGGAGGGTGAAGTCTTAACCACTGTACCACCAGGGAAGTCCTGATAATAGAGCTAATCTCAAGACATTTTTACTTACATATTTGCTGCTGTTGTTCAGTTACCCAGGCGTGTCTAACTCTTTGCGACCCCGTGGACTGCAGCACGCCAGGCCTCCCTGCCCCTCATCATCTCCCAGAGTCTGCCCAAGTTCATGTCCGTTGAATCAGTGGTGCCATCCAGCCTTCTCATCCTCTGTCACCCCCTTCTCCTTCTGCCTTCAAGCATACTTACATAGACTTACTGTTTTGTTTTTTCTTAAACTTCCACAATGAAGATCCGTCACTTGTATAATATGAAAAATCGAGAAATGTTATTTAGAAAATAAACCTAATATTAAAATGATTTAAACCCTTTGGTAAAGGAGAGTGGAAGCAAGCTAGGGGAGCCTCCCTCTTGAAGGCTGGGCTGCAGTTGCTGGAGCAGCTCTACTTCTTCCTGATGTCCTGCAGCGGAATGACCACACACGGCTATAAACTTCTGGAACCTGACACCGAGTGTGGGCTGTGCTTCTCTGCTGAGGGAACCTGCTGGCCCAGTCTAGGAACCTGCTCTTGTGTGACACCAGACAGTCAAGGGGTGACCGTCTCTCCGTTTCCGGGGGTGGGGGGGGGAATTATGTTCATGGTTAGCATTTTCTCAATTAAAAATGTTCTCCTATAAAATGTTCTTAAACATTTGATGCCTGATGTTACCCTGATATATTAGCATCCAGTTTTGAGAATGTACCAGATTTAGTCCTCTTTTTTTTTTTTAGCTGCACTGGGTCTTCATTGCAAAGCGCAGGCCCTTCATGGCAGTGTGGGGCCTTCTCTAGTTGTGGTGTATGGGCTTCGTTTGTTGTGGAGCACCAGGTCTAGAGCAGGCGGGCTCAGTAGCTACGGTGTGCAGGCTTCTCTAGGTGGGGGCTCGCGGGCTTAGCTGCCCTGCAGCATGTGGGATCTTAGTCCTCCAACCAGGGACTGAATCTGCACTGGAAGATAGATTCTTAACCACCGGACCACCAGGGAAATCCCAGATTTATTCTTGATTATATATCTAACTGTCTTAAGTCGATGGGCTTCCCTGGCAGCTCAGCTGGTAAAGAATCTGCCTGCAAGGCAGGAGACCCCAGTTTGATCCCTGGGTCTGGAAGATCCCTTGGAGAAGGGATAGGCTACCTACTCCAGTATTCTGGCCTGGAGAATCCCATGGACTATAAAGAGTCACAAAGAGTTGGACATGACTGAGCAACTTTCACTTTCACTTTTTCACTAAGTTGATACATCAACATTTCAGTACGCACTGGTTCTTGAAAGAATGAAGATTACAACAGCCTGGGTGTCTGTTTTTCAAGTTCTTCTACATGATTCTGAAACATTCCAGCTTGAGACCTCCTGTTGGTGTGTGTTCTAAAGTCGGGGGCCTCACAGTTTGCTATAATTAGAATTATTTGTGCGATTTTAAACCTCCCCATGGCAAAAGTACACCCCAGAAGATGGGGGGAAAATGGAAACAGTGGCAGATTTTATTTTCTTGGGCTCCAAAATTCCTCCAGATGGTGACCACAGCCATGAAATTAAAAGACGCTTTCCTTGGAAGAAAAGCTATGAAAAATCTAGACAGCATATTAAAAAGCAGAAACATAATTTTGCCAACAAAGGTCCATATAATCAAAGCTATGTTTTTTCCAGTAGTCATGTATGGATGTGAGAGGTGGACCATAAAGAAGACTGAGTGCCAAAGAATTGATGCTTTCAAACTGTGGTGCTGGCGAAGACTCCTGAGAGTCCCTTGGACTGCAAGGATATCAAACTAGTCAGTCCTAAAGGAAATTAACCTTGAATATTTATTGGAAGGATGGATGCTGAAGCTGAAGCTTCAATACTTTGGCCACCTGATGTGAAGGGCCGACTCATTAGAAAAGACGCTGATGGTGGGAAAGATCGAGGGCAGGAGGATAAGGGGGCGACAGAGAATGAGATGGTTGGATGGCATCATTGACTCAATGAACATGAGTTTGAGCAAACTCCGGGAGACAGTGAAGGACAGGGAAGCCTGGCGTGCTGTAGTCCATGGGTTCACAAAAAGCTGGACACGGCTTAGTGACTGACAACAACAGATCACTAAACTCAGAATTGGTATTTTTTTAAGTCCCCCAAGTAATTCCAATGTGCAGTCCAGTTTGAGAACCATTGTTTTAAAGCAACCTGAAATTCAGGTGCTGTGGTTCCCGAGCCTGAGAAACACAGCTTTGGTGAAAAGCCTGCGTCTGACTCATTTTGTGTCCTCTGTCTCCATCTCTTGGCCATTCTGCTACATTGCTATAATTTGCGGTTTGAGTTTCCAAGACATGCTGCTGCTTTTAAGAATGTTTGTCAACTAGTGAATATAACAAAAACAGGAAGGAGTTTCACGGATACAGAGAACAAACTAGTGGCTATCAATCGGGAAAGTGATGGGGGAGGGGCAAAATAGGAGTAGGAGATTAAGAGGCAGAAACTACTATGTATAAGATAAATAAGCCACAAGGATATACTATATATAGCTCACGGTTTATAGCCAATGTTTTATAACAACTATAAATGCAGTATAACCTTTAAAGATTGTGAGTCACTATGTTGTACGCCTCAAACTTATTATATAAGTTTATTTATATATATATAACTGCAGCCCACCAGTCTCCTCCATTCATGGGATTTTCCAGGCAAGAGTACTGGAGTGGGGTGCCATTGCCTTCTCCATATATAACATATATATGTATTATATATATTTATGTTTATATATATTATCATATAATATATAATGTTATATATAAAAAATATCTCAACTTTTAAAAAAGAATATTTACTGAAAGAAATTAGAGAACCAAAAAAAGTTAAAACTTTTAAGTAACAGAAATAGCTGCAAAATATATTCTTATTTATAATAGGATGATTTAAGTGTTAGAAAAAGAAGTAATGTAGTGCATCTAGGATCTTTTCTGTGCTTGGCAAATAAAAAGCAACCAATGGGGTAAAGAATCCATCTGCAATGCAGAAGATGTAGGAGATGCAGTTTCGATCCCTGAGTTGGAAATATCCCCTGGAGGAGGGCATGGCAACCTACTCCAGTATCCTTGCCTGGAGAATCCCATGGACAGAGGGGCCTGGGCGGGCTACAGTCCGTGGGGTCGAAAGAATCAGACACAACTGAGTGTTATAAATTTCCATCAAAGCCTTGCTTTAACTGTACCTATACATTTTGATATGTTATATTTTCATTTTTGTTAAGTTTCAAGTATTTTCTTATATGCTTTGAGACTTCCCCCTTTGACCTATGGATTAATTAGAAGTATATTATTTATTTTCAAGTACTTAAGAGATTTCCTGGTGATTGATTTCTGGCTTAATTCCATTATGGTCAGAGATCATAGACGGCATGATTTCGACTCTTTCAAATCCGTCCAGGTTTGTTTCATGATGCAGAATATGGTCGAGCTGTTCTGTTGGTTGCTGAGAAAGGAGTGAGTGCTGCAGTCGACAACGGTAATTGCTGACTCGTCGTTTCTGCTTTCAGGTCTATTGGTCTTTGCTTTGTGTGTTTTGAAGTTATGTTGTTAGGTTCACAGCCATTTAGGATTGTTAGGCCTTGTCTGTGACGTGACACTCTTATCTTTATGGAATTTCCCTGTTTATTCCTGATAAGTTTTCTTGCTCCAAAGTCTATCGTGTCTGATAGCATATAGCTACTCCAAATTCTTTTTTATTAGTACTAATATTTGCATGGTATAGTTTTCTTTTTTTCCTTTCAAACTTTACTAATTTTAAATGGGTTTCTTATAAATAGCATATAGTTGGATCTTGGATGGGCTTCCCAGGTGGCAGTAGTGGTAAAGAACCCACTTGCTGGTGCAGGAGACATAAGAGACGTGGGTTCGATTCCTGGGTCGGGAAGATCCCCTAGAGAAGGAAATGGCAACCCGCTTCAGTATTCTTGCCTGGAAACCCATGGACAGAGGAGCCTGGCGGGCTACAGTCCACAGGATCGCAGAGAGTCAGACACGACCGAATCATTAGCCTTAGCACAAATCTTGGGTATTTTTACATTCTGACAATCTCTTTTAATTAGTATATTTAGACTGTTCAAAACTTAATGTAATTGTTGATATGCTTGGATCTACTAGTTTGGGTTTTCTATTTGTTCCCTATGTTTTTCATTCCTGCCTTCTTCTGTATTATTTGAATAATTATTTGAATAATTTTTTCTGTGTGTGTGCATGTGGTTTCTCTAGCAACTACAAAATACTTAACTTTTCATAGGTTGTTTGGAATTAACATTTTATTGTTCAAGTGAAATGTAGAAATCTTACTACCATATAGATCTCTTTACCCTTCCTCTTTAGATGGTAATTTTTACGTGAATAATTGGGCTTCCCAGATGGCACAGTGGTAAAAGAATCTGCCTGCCAACACAGGAGACAAGAGATGAAGGTTTGATCTGTGGGTTGGGAAGATCCCCTGGAATAGGAAATGGCAACCCACTCCAGTATTCTTGCCTGGAAAATTCCACGGACAGAAAAGCCTGGTCACACACAGTCAGACCCGACTGAGCACACACACACAAACATACCTATATTCACTGAAGATTCTATCAGACAATATTAGAAGTTTGTACATGTTATGAAAAGCTTAAGATGAGAAAAACAGTCTATTTACCCAAATATTTCCCACATCTATTGCTCTTCATTCCCAAAGTTTCAGATTTCCCTCTGGTGTCATAGTTTTATCCACAAAATGTTCCCATGTCGAGAGGTCAAGTGAGAAAAACGCAGAGAGCAAGAGAAAGCAATGGGCTTCACTCTCTTGCTGTTGGGACCACACTTCCTCTGGTCAAAGAAGGGCTCCCCTCCCTGAAGCTTTAGGCACCTGCCTGGCTGTGACAGCCATGGCTGCATTGGAATAGCCAATGGGCAGGGGTGGAAGGGGAGAGAAGCAAGAAACAGGGGTGTCCCCCTCTCTCCCTGACCCACACAGTCAGTCCCTCATGCCCCATCCTAGGGCCAGAAACAGAGAGCTTCTCTGGGAGCTCTGTCTGCGTGGTCCAGGATTCTGTCCGTCTAGCTGGGTGGTGCTGAGTTCCCCTCTCCTTCCCTGGTCTCCCTGTTATGCTTTCCTTTTCGAGATTAGCAGCTGCACACATTGAGTCTCGGCACTCTAGCTGTGTTCAGTGGGAGGGAGAGGGTGGACTAGCACTGGAGTGAGAATGAGAGATGGATTTTTATATCACAAACAGAGCCGTGGATTTACAAAGGCTGAACAACGCGATGCACCCTTAGGGCAACCCTATAGTGTATAGCGTATAGTGAAGTCGCTCAGTCGTGTCCGACTCTTTGCGACCCCGTGGACTGTAGCCTACCACGCTTATCCGTCCGTGGGATTCTCCGTCCGTGGGATTCTCCAGGCAAGGATACTGGAGTGAGTTACCATTTCCTTCTCCAGGGGGAACTTCCCGACCCAGGGATCAAACCTGGGTCTCCCGCATTGGATGCAGACGCTTTAACCTCTGAGCCACCAGGGAAGCCCTAGGGCACCCTAACTGAGGATAAATTCTCTCCCTGCACACCCTCCCCCCTTACCCCTGACCCTGCTCCTCCAGAGCACAGTGTGGTGGCTAAAAGTCAAATTCCTTGGTTTGAATTTTTATGTTCGTTTTTCCAGATGAACTTTAGAATCATTTTGCCATTAAAAGTATTTTTTTTTTTTATCTTGATAGGAATTTAGCTAAATTTCTGGATTCAGAGAGGAATAGTCTTTTTATAATTTTGGGTCCTTCTATCTAGGAACATGGTATATCTTCTCATTTTTTAAAAATGTCTTTTTCAATGACATTTTAAAAAATTTCAGTTAAAAAAATTTTTTTTACAAAATACTTGTTACAATTTGGTTAGAATACTCCTGATATTTTGTCACTACTGCGATGAGATCTTTTAAACATAAAATCTTAATGGTTATAGTTGATATATAGCAGAGCTATTGATTTTGGCCTAATTTGTAACCAGCTACCTTATAAAACTTTTGGAGTTGATTTTCTTGATTTTCTACAAATGATGATTCATGAATTCAGTCTCTCAGACTGGTGTTTTACAAATAATGCTAATTTGGAATCTCTCTTTGAAAAAACTTCTGAAAAATTCTGCTTTTGGTTTATTTAATCATATTGACCATCAAATCTTATACAATGTTAGGTAACAGTGGTGATGATAGACTTCTCTTGGTTGTGATTTTAGCAAAGTCACTCTTCAAGAAATATTTCATGATGTTAATGAAATATCTTTTTAAGTTCTTTTTAAAAGGAATTTTGATCAGAAAAGGACACTGAGTTTTATCAAACACTTTCAGTATCCATAAAATGACCATTTGCATTTTCTTACTTGACCTATTAATGTGGTAATATGTTAATAGAACTTCTAAATTAAGAAAAACACCTGTGTTCCTACAGTCAATCCTAGTAGGTCACAGAATAGATTGCAGAGCAATTGATTCTCAAGGGAAGGGCTTTTCTGCAACACAGGTGCTCTTCTTTGAATTATGTCCCGGAGAGGCCATACCACCACCACCTTCCCCCTGGATACTGTTACTGGTGTCAGCATGAGGGTCCTTGGGAGTGTTGGGCAGAAATGGCCAATGAATGCTGGTTTGCTGAGAATTTGGCCCAATCCTAATATAATACTTTGGCCACCTGATGCAAAGAACTGACTCTTTGGAAAAGACCCCGATGTTGGGAAAGATTGAAGGGAGGAGAAGAAGGGGATGATAGAGGATGAGATGGTTGGATGGCATCACCAACTCAATGGATGAGTTTGAGTAAACTTTGGGAGTTGGTGATGGACAGGGAGGCCTGGTGTGCTGCAGTCCATGGGGTCGAAGAGAGCTGGATACGACTGAGCAACTGAACTGAACTGACTGAATATAACATCCTCACCCACTAGAGCTGAGCTTTAGTTTAGACCTGAGGACTCAAGGACTGTACTAGATTAGAAGCTCCTTCCCCAAGATCCCACTCCAGAGATCTCACCCTAGTGAGGAGACAGTAAGCCCAGGGAGGAAGTTAAAGAAAAGGGTAACGAGGGCAGTGTCTGCTTTGTGCTGGCTCCAAGATAATGCTTTACACGTATTATGTGACTGATTCCTGAAACTCTATGAGGTAGTTATCCCCTTTTTACTAATTAGAGGTCTAGAAACTTCCCCAAGGACATAATTACTAAGAAGAGTTGTTATTTAAAAAACGGGTGTAATTCCGAAGTTTGTGTAAACTGGATCTGTAATTTCTGAAGACTGGCTCTCAGGGACGGGTCACAAGGCAGAACTCACTTGCAGTCCTTGCCCTTGCCCATTAGGGATCTGTGGGGACCCACAGGGGACTGTTTCTGGCTGGCCACAGACGTCCTGGGGGCAGTGCCCATCCCACCCTGCTGGATCCAGGTTCACTGCCTAGAAGTGCAGTCAGGGGATTCCAGCTGTTCAACCGGCATCACAGAAGCGCATGGTGTGTTGACAGCTTCTGCCTGGTGCTCTGAAAATTTAAGGAAAACAAACAACTGACTTTATGGAGTACAAAAAGTTGTTTTCGGAGAAGGCAAAGGCACCCCACTCCAGTACTCTTGCCTGGAAAATCCCATGGATGGAGGAGCCTGGTGGGCTGCAGTCCATGGGGTCGCTAAGAGTCGGACACGACTGAGCAACTTCACTTTCACTTTTCACTTTCACACATTAGAGAAGGAAATGGCAACCCACTCCAGTGTTCTTGCCTGCAGAATCCCAGGGATGGGGTCCCACAGAGTTTGACACAACTGAAGCGACTTAGCAACAACAACAAAAGTTGTTTAAAGAACTTTCCACGTATTAACACGTTTCACTGTTGTAACATCCTTATGAGGCAGGCACCATCATCCCCATTTCAAAGATGAGAAAACCAGGCATAAGAGGTGAAATGACAGTCACAGATGGAGAGCAGAGCCAGGATTTAAGCCCAGGCTCTCAACCACTGCACTCTGTTAATGACATGAAGGCCGAATGAACCAGAGTAACTAGAACTCACTTAAGCTGGTGGTGAGCTTCTGCTCCTGGTCTGGATTCACGCACAAATATCAGAATCAGGGGAGCTGTTGCCTGGTTTCCTCGACGAGGTTTCTGTCTGACCTCTCATCACCTTAGGGCACTGACTCTACCATTAACTAAATCTGCAAGAGGTTACAGTGCATCTTCCTTGGGCTCTAGAAGTGGGTTTATTATCAGTGAGTTTCACAGCAAAGGTTGGAAGGTAAGTGATGTTTCCTAATGCTCTTGATTCAATGAGTTTGCTCTAGACTTCTGTGCCAAGCTGACTCCTCCTCCAAATTTCTTCTTTTAAATATCAGGAGAAACATCGGTATCATGTATCAAAAGAAAGTTCAGAATGTGGCATTCTGAATCAGAGCCAGACTTCCTACTGTTTCTGCAGCACATAAATCCTGGCCCTTTATTCTCTGGGTGGCTTCCTTCCATGACGGCAGCTTTCCAGAGCCTTCAGCCTGGGTGTACAGCCACAAAGTCACAGGGCGAAGAGAAGTAGCATCCGACCCGGACAGAAGCCCTCAGTCCACACTTACGAATTTCTGGGAGTGCTTATTAGCCTTGGTTTCTTCCTGCACATGAACATTAATATCTGTTTTCAGAAACCTGGAAACCTCAAAGGCAGTGAAAGGTTTAGAAAGAAAAAAATTTTATTCAAAGTAAGCAAATGGTAAGAGTGAATCAGCAAGGGAAACCGTTCAAAATCATTTCAGAGATCTTTTATCAAGAAACCCACCAGTGAAAGCTCAAAGAACCAGGCATGAGTTATATATGGCATATTTTTACTTTTATGAAAATAGCAAGTAAACAAGCTGCTACTTAAGAATATACTCCTTCAAGAAAAGGAAGTTCTAAGATTCAAGACAGGGTTGGTACAGGTTCAACTCAGTTCCATGGGCTCTGTAACAATTCTTGCCCAGAATCCTCCAAAGAAAATCAAGTCTAGACAATGTTTCATGTGGTGGTTTTTACTGTGCTGGTAGTCTCATGCTGTGGAAACTGGTATTCTACCAACAAAAAGAAGTGAGACTTCAGCTATTTGAATACTCTGCTCCCTAGTCTCTGCCTAAACGTATTTTCTGAACAAAGCAACATAGATGGGAGAGGGTAACTTAAGGGTAAAGGAGAAGAAAAGGACACATGGATGCTCTAAAATACGTATTTTAAGCGAAGTAACTGCAGTTAAATGATATACTGCCAAATATCGTTAGTCACTCGGTAATGTCTGACTCTTTGCGACCCCAGGGACTCTGGCCCACCAGGCTCTTCCATCATTGGAATTCTCCAGGCAATAACACTGGTGTGGGTAGCCATTCCTTCCTCCAGGGGATCTTCCCAACCCAGGGATCAAACCTGGTCTCCAGGATTGCAGGCGGACTCTACCGTCTGAGTCGTAATCTACTGCCAAAACTCACTCTATGTACCCTGATTCTTAATTATCCACATCAAGTGGAAGTGTGGGATCTTTTATCATATATCCCTAAATTCCTGACTGAAATCACTTACAATAAAGTTGGTGGTCAAGAGACATATGCAAAATTTAAACATAAATAATGTTTCAATGAGAAACGACTTTTATAACTGCTTGGGCATTATCAAAATATAATCTAAAAACTTCTCCTTGTAATCATGTAAATTAAACAAATAATCCTTTTTAAGGCACAAATCCAAAGGTGGCAAAATCACCAAAAATTCAGCATAGGGGACCACATTCTCCTAAGGGGCGTTAGGACATTCAAATAGGTGCTGATGTTATGGCCAGGCTGAAATGGACATGGGCCTTGGCCAGAGGGCCCTGAACGCTAGTTCATCTTTACAGGGCTGTGGGAAGGCATGGAGGGGGCTTCCAGGGGTGCCACTCGGGGAGCTCAGTGCAATAGCTATTTATCAACCCGAAAGGAACTGATTCAGTATTTTAGCAACCGATATAGCTGAACCAGCATGAACAGGCTGAAGAGCAGCTCTGCTTGCAGCTTTCTATAAATGCAACTTGACAAAAATGGTAGACTACGGGCACACTGCTTTACATGAGTTTATTACAAAAGAAAAACAATTCCCAGAGGCACAAGATACAACATTCTAACTCCTAAATCCTTTTGCTTTTTCCTTTGTTTAATACGCTTCTGAGACCACTCTTTAGAACCCAAGCCTACTCAGTCCACAGGACAACCCAACTCCTTGGCTCCCAGATGCACAAGTCAGAGGTTCCCGCAGCCACAGCCACAGCCACAGCCAAGGCAGTGGAACCACTCTGCAACGTGGATGAGCCCTCTGAGAAAAATTTCATTAGCTGCTCACCCGTTCTAAATTAACAGTGAAAGGACTGTTTCTGCCCCTAAGATGAAACCCCACACATCTGATGCTCAAGCTCAGGTCTTCCTGTTTCCACCTGACACCTGGAAAGTATGGTGGACTATTCACCGATGGGTTAATCCTAAGGGTGCTACTTGAGATCCAGATGAGTCAGAATAAATGGTCAGGGTATCTTCCAAAAAGGCCATGATGGCCCTTTTGGCTGGGTCGCCAGCCAGTGCCTGGACACTGTTTATGTGCCCCAGGGCCGTTCTGACCATCTGGTCTCTTTCCTGCGGGTGGTGGGGTGCTCCGGTGTCATCTCTCTCTGTTCCTGATTTTAAAAACTGTAGGATATAGGACTGGACCATGTCCCTGTGCAGTTCGAGGGTTTTCCTGATGCAGGACAGGTCTGAGGGGCTGGCCAAGCTCAGGAGGTGAATCAGCGCCTGGCAGATTTGGGTCCGCAGGCTGGCACAGTACTTGAACTCCAAAAAGTCTGTGGTGTCTTCGCTCTTCTGCAAGGCGGTGACCAGGGCATCCCAGATCTGAGCGTACTGCTCGACCGACCCATAGTGCTCCCTCCTGCGGGGGACGGCCAGGGCGGCGGCTGATCTGATGCGCACTTTGAAGTTCTTGCATGATGTCACAACTGATGTCAGGGCGTCGTAGGCCTGGGAGGTCCACGGGGCTGTTTCTAGAAAGAATCCATAGTCATTAGAGCAAATGAAGGTTTAAAAGTAAGTGGGGGGAGAGAGAGGGGAGCTGAGGGAAGCACATACACTAGTGCTCAAGTTAGTCCTTCCATGTTTTCACTTAATTCTCACTTAAAAAGCGGGTCCTGCATTTTATTGCAAAGGAAAGGAAAATACTGTTTAGGCAGTGACTGGGGGACAGAGTACTCAGATTAACTGGAGGCTCAATTTCCTAATACTGAGAAGATGATGCTCAGATTTCTGTCTTTGCTCCCTTCCTGTTGGCCCCAGAACGTCAGCCAGCTTTATTTTCGTCAGAGCTACCACTACACACTCTGTTTTGGGAGTTCTTATTCCTCAAGATGGGCAGCAGAGTAAACTGCAGCTTCCTTAATGCTCCCAGCCCTTCCTGACTCCTCTGCTGCCTCTGAAGACAGGAGGGAGACACCCAGTCCAAAGAGTGCCAGTGCCGAAGGCCACTTCAGGCTGCTTCCTCAGTGGATGAAGCCCCGAGGCTCCCAGCTGACTGGTCTGCCTGGACACTTCTGGCAGTACAAGGAGCAGAACAGACCTCCCTAAGGCGACGTAGGTTCTGCTGGTCCAGAAGAACGTCACCTCTCCAGGAAGACACCCTTGTGTTTCAGAAATGCTGGCAATTCCAGCAAGTGGGATCTGGAGGCTGTGATCCAGACCCCAGAGCAGCTATCAGCCGCTGATGATGTACCGAGGTGCGGGGCCTGTCATCCTCAGAGGCAGATCCCTCCCTGCCTGCAGCATTCCACCCCGGGGCCAACATCTCCTGTGGGATTTCCAGTTAAACCCTCTTTCTCCCATGTCTGTTTCCCCTTTAACTTTTTTTCCTGTTTGCTAAAACAATGTATGCTCACTGCAGGAAATTTTGAAAAAGCAGAAAAGAATCCTACTTATCATCCCATTGAGAGACAATCACTGTCAATATTTAGGTTAATTTCCTTTCAGTCTTTTTTCTACCCATTTATTGAGATCATACTGTAGAAACAATTTCCATATCTCATTTTCATTTGCTTAACATCAGAACTATCTTCCCAGATTATCAAAAACTTTCTGTAAATGTAATTTTAAGTGGCAACACAATACCCCTTTAAATATATAGACCATGATTTACCTCACTTTTCCCTTAAACTGGGGTGTTCAGTAAAATACCATGAGTAACAGTGTGGTTTTATTAATAATGGAGACGGGTGTGTATTGCCCAAAGAAGCCTTCCATCAGAGAGAAGGAGACGTTCTTACCGAGGGGAAGAGCAGGATTTTTAAATACATTTCCCATCGCATAACAGGCATTCCATCGGACTTTCATGGCAGCCTCAATCAGAACAGTAGAAATCAGGGCCTGGATAGCCTCCTCAATGATTTCAGCAAATCTGGGTTTTTCTATATGAGAAGGTTGCAGAAAATGGAGCAAATTCCCAAGGGCTCGGACTGCATTGCTTTTTACCTGGAGTAAGATGTAAAAGCATCAGAAATCTGTTTTGCCAAAGATATGTGTCAGAAAGTATAATTTTAGTTTAAAAAAAGAAATCGAAACACCAAACAGGAGGCCCAAAACATCTTAAAGCAATGAGATAATGAAAAATGTAGCTTGTAAAGGTGTAAGTTCTTAGAACTCTGCAAGGTCTCGTGGGGTCAACATTCTGAGTCATCAGAGAGGTGAGGTTCTACAGTTCCTTGCCCTGATTTTTTTAATGTCAGATGGGACTTCAGAGAGGTCTATCTTCCTTGTTTTACAGAGATGGTGTGTAAGGCCCAGGGGCTAAGGGACACGGTTGATTTGCAGCAAGGCTTGGAAAACCCAGGTTTCATAATTCCAGTCCAAT
Organism: Bos indicus x Bos taurus; assembly: GCF_003369695.1. Classification (NCBI taxonomy): domain Eukaryota; kingdom Metazoa; phylum Chordata; class Mammalia; order Artiodactyla; family Bovidae; genus Bos; species Bos indicus x Bos taurus. The sequence continues at coordinate 15,190,384 of NC_040094.1, forward strand.
ACTTTTCTGCCTAAAGTCTCAAACTTTGCAGCATACTAGAATCATCTGGGGAGCTTTTTTTAAGAAAACAAAAACCAATTCTGATGGAATTAACCTATGGTAGGGCTTCCCAAGTCTTCAGAACCACTGACTAAGTCAAGCACTTGGTTTGGGCCTGGTGCTATGCTAGGTGCTGTAATAAAGGCATCATGTGCTGTAATAAAAGGCATCTTGGAGTCCAGTGAGGTATATGGAATGATTTTCAGGTCACAGATGAGGAAATTCACCTTGAAAGAAGTTAAATAATGCACCAAAGGTCACTCAGCTACTAAAGGGCAAGCCAGGATTTGAACTCGGCTGATGTCTGCTGACCCTAAAGTGCACGTCTACACTTTTAAAACTTAATAGTGTAACAGGGAATATTCAAAGCCAAGCTGCTCATCTTTCTGACTTGTCAATTCTACTAAGAGATTTTTGGAAAAAGCAAGCATGGAATAGTCTTACAAACGGCACTGCTATTTTTCATGAGATAGGAAGGAAACTGTCAAGTATGGAGTGTACACTATACACCCTGAGCACTCTCTCCATCTCCTTTGAACAGGGATAAATTTGGTGAGATAGAACTGTAATACACTAAGTGTCTCACTGAGAAACATGAGGCTGTGCTGTCAGCCTACCTTGTCTTTATCCTTGGAAGCATCTACAGCTGACTGCAGCATCTTCAAGAGCAGGAGGCCTGAGAACTCTTCCTGGAAACTTGGGTCTGGTGTTTCCCTGTCCCACCCAAAGCAAGCAAAACATGTTAACTGTAAAACCCACCTACACATACACATGTGCAAATATACTCACTCAGTGTAATTACAGAAACAGCTCCACATATCTGTTCAGATTATACTGAGAACTTATTTAGGGTTTACACCTTTTGATTTAGTAGGTCTACATCTAGGGATATAACCAAAAAGGGTATCTCACAATGGAGATTTCACGCACAAAAATGTTCAATGCATATAAAAACCTACACTAACACGAACGTTCAGTTACAGGGGAATGGCAAAATAATGAGCACATAGTGAAGACTGTGTAATAACAAATAACAACTTATAAAAAGTCTACAGAAGTCAGCAGAATGCTTATACATGTTACATGTCTAGAGTGAAAGAACAAAAAGCAAGATACTTGTGTATGTGTAAGAGCAGTGGCCTCTGGAGAGGGAAATTAGGGGATAAAGCTGTGAATACATTACTTAAAAATATACAAATACAGTATTTAAAAACAGGGCAACTATTACCAAGGTTTTGATTTTCTACTTTTATAGTTTTCACATTTTCTATAATGTGGATATATTACTTGTATCAGCATACAGTATTTTATATATATATATATTAAAAACAGGTTACTAATAGTATATAAAACAAATATAAATACAGAATATAAAACAAAACAAAGCAGCAAGACTGACTACATAATATACGGGAATTACTGCTAATTCCTTTCTAGTAGGATCAAAGATGTCCTCTTGGGACCTTGGCCTTGGCAGTCAACCAGAGACAATGAGCTGAGTCACCTACATGTTGACAATCAGAGTGTCGGTCAGGTTGCCGAGGGACCAGGCTGCTTTGGCCCGGACATTAGGAGACTTGTCCTGAAGTGACATCAATATTGCATTGGCTGTGTCTGCAACAAATATGACATCCTGTGAGGTAAACAAAACAGAACACTGTAGTCACCTTAAGAGTTCACACTGCTGCCTTCAAAGTTCTCAAATTTGTTTTCAGATAAAGCTATATAAGCCTTTACCACAAACTTGTATTTTTAAATCAAAATTCATTTAATCAATTTACTGTTTTCTTATATGAAATTTAGACACTCATTAAAATTCTACGGGAAGGTCTCCCATGATTCTGATACATGCGATACACACTCAAGGAGACTACAGATTTTGCTCTTGCAAACATCTTATAACCTGGCCTGTGACAATTATCTCTGAATCCTGCGCTTGGCTTGATGATCACCTTGGGAAAAGATGTGAACAATGAAACACACTTGTAAGCACATCCTGTTCACTTACACACTTCTCAATGAGGTAAAGGTCACAAATAAAAGTGAAGGAGAAATTTGTTTCTTTGTATTAAAATTTTATTAATTTTCTAAATTATTACTATTGTATGGTAATGTCCCATTTCACTTCTTTTTTTCACTGTATATTACTTTAAACATTCACTGGCCTAGGGTCCTGGTCAGAGTGCAAAATAGTTAAATGAACTATCAGTTCAGTTCAGTTCAGTCGCTCAGTCATGTCCGACTCTTTGCGACCCCATGAATCGCAGCACGCCAAGCCTCCCAGTCCATCACCAACTCCCGGAGTTCACTCAGACTCACGTCCATCGAGTCAGTGATGCCATCCAGCCATCTCATCCTCTGTCGTCCCCTTCTCCTCCTGCCCCCAATCCCTCCCAGCATCAGAGTCTTTTCCAATGAGTCAACTCTTATAGACATTAGCATATTTTAGTAGCAATTAAGGAAACCAGATTCCAAACCAATTTAATCGCCTTTACTGTCCATTTCAGGAGCTCTATATCATCACAAAGAGTAATAAAATGACTATAAAGTGGCACGGTGGAGTTATGTGGGCTCACTGACCTGTCTGAGACAAGGAAAAAGCACATAGACCCCGAGGGCTCTCGAGGTGGCAGCTTTCACTAAACGGTTCTTGCTGTCGTTCAGCCCCAGCAGCATCGTGATGCACAGGATCTGCCTGTCGCTCTGCAATAAGAAAGGGAGGCCACGCAAAAGCGTGAGTGAAATAGTTGTGAGCCACTGCCTTCGACAAGTGACTGTGACATGTCTGTGTTGAATCCACAGTCAGGGAGGTGAACACAACTGAGTCTTTGAGGCTAACTTGGCAGAGAACAAAGGTTCAACTCAGATCCATTTAACATCAGAGGACCCACTCGAGACAGGGATCACACAGCCTCGTGACTACATGTAACCTCTACCACCGTGGGAATCAGGTCATTTTGTTCTCCTACTTTAATCATGCTGCCTTCCTTATAAAAACTAATTTATATAAATAAGAAGGGATGCAAATGCCATTAAGGGCTAAAGGAAGCAGCAGTCTAAACACAACATGTATTGGGCACCAAAGTAGGCATTTTCACATGCTTCACATTATCACACATATCATTTCCATCTTATAGGTGATAAAACTAAATTTTATAGAAGTTAAGATAACCAAAGAGCTAGAAGGCAGAAGAGCTACTAGGATTTAAACCAACTAGGATTCAAATCCAAAGAGCTAGGATTTTCTAACTTATAGATTTGAAATCCTAAAATATGAGTTCAAAGCCTCTGCTACTCTCCCTCCCCCCACCCCCAATCCTGCCTTCTAAGCACAGGGAGGAAAAGCTCCCCTGAGACATTAAGATTTCAGTGCTGTTCTCCTTTGCCCTCACCCTATACTCAGGTAGAACATGCACCTTTTCCTCAGAGATGATGAATAGTGGTTCAAAAGAGTCAAAATCAAACTCAAGCTCTCATGCTTAGCATCACAAATTAAAGATGAGAAAACACCCCGAAGGTTACCGGCAGACTGCCGAAGGCTTCCGGCAAGATGGAAGACAGGGCGTCACAGGCGCTGGCCTGCAGCGTCGGATGCTCTGCGTTCTGCAGGGCTCTGGGTAAAGGACCGTTGAGCATCGCGGTCCAGAACGTCACCACCTGGAACAGGTAGAGCTGTAAGTGCGGCCCGGGAGATGACAGTGGAGCCAGCACGCTGCTCACACTACCGCCAGGGACCAGTGACGGCGCGTTTTCCTTAAAGCAGTCGCTCGCTGCAAACACTTTCACTAGTACTTCCTAACAGCAATGAAAGGAACTTTAGAAAGCAACTAATTAAACGCTTCCACGGTCTGGTACAGTGAGGCAGCAACAGTGACGGTAGTAATGGGGACAAGAAGAGGACAGCAACAGCTTATACTCTACAGAGCTTCCCAACGCCGGGTGCTGCGCTGCGTGCTTTCCACGTATCAATGCACTGCATGTTTAAAAAACATTTATTTATTTATTTGGGCTGTACTGAGTCTTAGCTGAGGCACCTGGGATCTTCTCTCGCTCGTGGCATGTGAACTCTTAGCTGCGGCATGTGGGATCTAGTGCTCTGACCAGGCATCAAACCCAGGCCCCCTGCACTGGGAGCATGGAGTCTTAGCCACTGGACCACCAGGAAGTGCCCCCATGAACTCTTTAATTTCAGCCCCACTAAATGAAGAATATATCATTACCTCCATTTTCACATGGGAAACTGAGGCACAAAGAGGTAACCTGCTCGTGGGCAGCAGGGCTGGACTAGAATCAGATCAACCGACCCGCAGCCAGGCGCTCGTTCTAGCTGCCCTCGGTGGGCACAGGGTCGGAGCTCCAGGGTGGCCCAGAGGCCATGTGCTGGATCCAGAGGCAGAGCTGGGGCTGAGGCCTCCAGCCGCTGCTTCCCGTCTCTGCAGCCTTGGGTAGTCGCTGAACCTAAGTTTTGGTTCCTCTTCAGTACACGCAGGGCAAAGGCGTCTACTTGGCTGAGCTTGTGTGATAATAAAATGTGAGACTGTGTGTGAAGTCTCCAGCACAGCGCCCGGTGCACAGTGGAGATTCTTCAACTGAACAAAAAGCTCTGTTTTGAGCACTTGGAAGATGTTCTCACTTCAGTGCCCCTCAAGGGAGGCATCTGCAAGTGCCTTTAACAGTTTCCTTCTTATGCCTTTAAAAGCCCGAAGAATCACGCCCCAGATGCAAATCTGTCTGGGGTTTTGGTGTCTCCATTTCCTCCCCATGGACCTAGTCCTAAATTTTGCCATGTACCCATGTGCCAGTTCTTTCACCTCCACAATCCTGTCACCCAGACCCCCAATCTGGGCCCTCTTGCCCCAAACCAGAAGATGACAGACAGCTGTGGCTGCCAGCCTTCCAGCTGGCCCCCAAGGATCCTCACCTCCTGATGTTTAGGAGGCCATCCCCTTCCACACTGACTTGGGCTGATCAGTGAGGAACTTCCAAAACTAGATCATAAAAATCCTATAGCTCTATCTTGCTCTCTCTTAATTAAACTGCTATAATGGTGGCCAGGGCATTCCCTGTGGCTCGGTGGTAAAGAACCCACTGTAGGAGATGCAGGAAACGTGGGTTCAACCCCTGGGTCAGGAAGATACCCTGGAGTAGGAAATGGCAACCCACTCCAGTATTCTTGCCTGGGAAATCCCACAGACAGAGGAGCCTGGCGGGCTACAGTCCTTAGGGTCACAAAAAGTGAGACACGACTTAGCAACTGAACAAGGGTGGCCGGCTGCCTTGTACAGAGAAGACTCCAGCAGGTCCCTAGGGAGGTCCTCAAGGGGAGGGAGCGAGTGAGATCTGCCACCAGGCAGCGCTAACCTGCAAGGTATGTGGCTGAGTGAGACACCGCAGGAGAGGTGCCACCCATCTTCGTCAAATTCGGATGACTGCAGCCCCTGCCAGCAGCTGGCTGTAACCTCATGAGACCTCAGCCAGAACCATCAGGTAAGCTGCCCCCAATCCCTGGCCCACAGAAACTATGTGAGAGAATAAATGTAGGATATGGCTTTAAGCTACTAAGTGTTTAGGATAATATCAGTCAACAGTACATCAGTAATACAGAAAGTCTATCCCTTTTTGGCATATGAAGTAATACCGAAGTGTGAGCGGTTAAGAGTCTTGCCCAAAGTCACATGGAGCAAGAGAACGAGTCTGGATTAAACCCAGGTCTGTCTGATGGCGAAGCCCAACACAACTCCCTGCAAATGGTGACACTTCAGTTTTAGTGACTGTCTAGGGAAGGACTAGGGCTAGACATTCTTAATTCCCTGCAAGGATGCGGAAACAGTGAAGAGAAAAGGAACGGGCAGGCCGAGGAGGGCAGAGGGAGAAAACCTCACTCGTGTAGAGCTGACTCTGCTTTTGGCACTATGTAGGTTTCTCTGGTGGGCTCACGTGTTCCTCCTCCAGAGAATAACTGGCACAGTGTGGAGGGAACACAAAGAATCTAAGTCACAAAATCTAATGGAAATAATGGGGAAAGGGGCTGGCAGTGAAGGGGTTAAGGAAATTAAGATTCATTGAACATCTATCTGGCAGTTTTCACACCTCATTCAATCTTCCAAAAGTCCAGTGAGTCAAGGATTTTTATTCCGCTTTATAACATGGAAATTATGTTCATAATATTCATTAAGTGGTTTAATCTCATGACTTGGTATTCCAAATCCTGGGCTCTTCCCAGCATTCTAGTCTGTCTCTTGGGCATAATGAGTAACAGAATTAGGTTTTGTGCAACAAAACTGGTTCTTCCATTGCTGGCTCTATGTTACGTATTACCACATATTGAACTGCAAATAAAACGAAATGCAAATAAAACCTACTCATCCTAAATTATAAACCATAATTTCCGATACTGAAAGAAACCAAACTCTCTGATACTTTCTGATACCAAAAGAAACCATCACTGAACCTCAAAATAAAACTGAATGAAGCACTAAGAAAAGAGAAAACCATGAATACACATTTACTTACCAAGGGGACTGGAACTCTCTGATCAGGTGCTACGGAAGAATCTGGTTTATACTGGTGTATTAAGCTGGTACCCAGTTCTTCCAGAAGCTGCCAAGATAAAAGAAACAGATTATCAGAGATGAATATTAGAACCATGGAGGTAAAAAGCAACTTCAATTTACGGACTACTTCAAATCAAGGGGAAAAATAATTTCCAATTGCTTTTCTTTCTTTCCTCAGCAACTCCCATCTCAGAGGCATTCTCAACAGGAGCAAAATCACCAAGTATATTTCATTAATTTATTACCAAATCAATTTTTTTGGTTTATATGTAGAGCTGAAAATAGAAGAACGTATCACTTCCCTCCCTGAAATGTCCTAAAGAAACTCAGAACTCATGGACATGTGGCAGAGGATAGAACCTAAAAGGAGGAAAAGAGAAAAGCACGTGGCTTTTAATGAAAATTACCTTTGCTCCATGAAGCTGGATAGATGGATCTGCCTCCCCCAGGCACTTGCAAATCACCTCTCCAAGCTCCATCAAGTAGACCTGTGTCATCGAAAAGTAGCCCCTTGCCAGATGAGCCAACACCTGCAAGGAAAACGGGATTAACCCTGAGAACGGAATGCAGGACTGCAAGATCCAAAAGTGTTCCAGTATTTCAGAAATCACTCACACTCAACAAGGGGCTTAAACCTGATGTTGAATAACATGAAAAACAACCATAATCTTTATTTTATGACTAAAAATCAACTAAGTGCTATCATATAATTTTATGGTGCTTTATAATCTACAAAATGTGTTTAAGATTATCATTATTGTCTCACTTAAGCCGGGAACAATTTTTCAAAGGTGGTATTAACTAAATAGTCTAGCTGAAGAAACTATGACTGAAAAAGTTTAAGAGGTTAAAGTGTTGTGCATTAGTCGCTCAGTTGTGTCCAACTCTTTGTGACCCCATGGACTGTAGCCCACCAGACTCCTCTGTCCATGGAATTCTTCAGGCAAGAATACTGGAGTGGCTGCCATTCCCTTCTCCAGGGGATCTTCTTGACCCAGAGATTGAACCCAGGTCTCCTGCACTGCAGGCAGATTCTTTACCAACTGAACCACCAAGGGAAACCCTAAGAGGTTAAAGGACATGTATAATATCAATCAGATAATTAGCAGCAGACGCCAAGACCAAACCTGTGTCTTAGGTCATACCTGAATACAGAAAAAACCAACACTTTAATATTCAGTTCCCAGTTACAGCCAGCTGCACTGGGAGCCAACCCCATACACTACCACACCTGCAGAAAGCGCGGCCCAGGAGCAACAGAAGGGCAGGCGCCACGCACACAGGGACACTCCTGGAGCACTGGGCTCTGGTGACCTGGGGGAACCACACTCCCGGGCCTCAGAGTTCACCTTCTACACTTAGCCACTCTACCAAGAACAGGAGATGCAGCTGCTCTACCTGATACATACAAACAGAGGATTAGGCAAAATAAGTGCCTAATTAATAAGATTAAACAAACACTTAAGGGTGTCTACTAATAAAGCAGATATAACAAAATATTTTGTTGTCTCTAAGCAGATACAACAAAACATTTATTCCTTCAAAGGAAGAGAACCACCCTAGATTAAAGTAAGCAGATACAACAAAACATTTATTCCTTCAAAGGAAGAGAACCACCCTAGATTAAAGTATTTGTTTTTTCTGTATTCAGGTATGACCTAAGACACAGGTTTGCCAACAAAGGTCCATCTAGTCAAGGCTATGGTTCTTCCAGTAGTCATGTATGGATATGAGAGTTGGACTGTGAAGAAAGCTGAGTGCCAAAGAATTGATACTTTTGAACTGTGGTGTTGGAGAAGACTCTTGAGAGTCCCTTGGACTGCAAGGAGATCCAACCAGTCCATTCTGAAGGAGATCAGCTCTGGGATTTCTTTGGAAGGAATGATGCTAAAGCTGAAACTCCAGTACTTTGGCCACCTCATGCGAAGAGTTGACTCATTGGAAAAGACTCTGATGTTGGGAGGGATTGGGGGCAAGAGGAGAAGGGACGACAGAGGATGAGATGGCTGGATGACATCACAGACTCGATGGACGTGAGTTTGAGTGAACTCCAGGAGTTGGTGATGGACAGGGAGGGCTGGTGTGCTGCAATTCATGGGGTCGCAAAGAGTCGGACACGACTGAGTGACTGAACTGAACTGAAGCAGATATAAGACCAAAGAGAACTAAACATTTATTTTAATTTTCAAATGTAGATATCAAAGATAAACTCTATAATTTCTTTCAGAATTATTATATAATCTATAACACCGATTGGCCATATAATACCTGAGATGACTAAAATGGCTGGCAATGGATGAATCTGACATTTTACAACCAAGCCCCTCCACCTACCCCCCACAACAAAACAACAAAGCATTCACACCTAAACGTGAATTCACGCACAATTCCCACTAATACCAATGACACATGGCTTGGTTTTACATTATTTTCAGACTTACTCCTCATGAAGTAATCACGCTGTGAAGAAAGAATGTGTGTGTGTGTGTGTGTGTGTGTGTGTGCGTGCGCGTGCTAGGTCACTTCAGTTGTGTCTGACTCTTTGTGACCGGCTCCTCTGTCCAAGGGATTCTCCAGATGAGAATACTAGAGTGGGTTGCCATGCCCTCCTCCAGGGACTCTTCCCAACCCAGGGATCAAACCTGTGTCTCCTGTGACTCCTGCATTGCAGGCAGATTCTTTACTGCTGAGCCACCAGGTAAGCCCCGTGAAAAAGAATGATTACTTCCATTTCAGAGAAGAGGAAATGAAACCTCCTACCTGCAAGGCCTCCAACCGCATGGGGAATGGCTCATAGATGCTTCCTCCTGCAGAACCAGCATCGCTACCTGAACAGGAATCCTCCCTGGGTAGAACAACAATGGAAATGCAAAGTCGAATGAGCCAGCAGGGCTCTGAAGACAACTTTGGTGAGCTAACAGCTCCTTCTTCTACAAAGGGTCCTAAAGGGGCCTTCTTCCACCATTCAGGAGGACTGAGGTGAGGAGTGGCTGAGCTGCTGCCGCTGAGTCCAGAAGAACAGGGCTGTTGTAGAAGTAGCTGGACTTCAGGTAAAGGTGCGTGAGTGGACACTATGGCTCCCAACAGTGTGAGACTTGACACACGAACATTAACGTCTGTCAAAGGGAACAGTAAGAACCTATCACCATGGGAACGGTGACCACAGAGATCATAATTATCCGTGCAGGCAATTAAGAATTATGACTTTCTTGTTTAACCTGAATCTAATTAAACCTCTAGACAGAACTTCCAGTTTACAGGAAACACATGTATAAGTTAAATAATATCATAAGGAAAATATCCCACAAATTGAGGGTGAGACATACTGTAACAACTGGTAGGACTTCCCAGGTGTTCCAGTGGTTAAGAATCCACCTTCCAATGTGGGGACACGGGTTAGACCCCTGGTTGGGGAACTAAGGTCCCATGTGACTCGAGCAACTAGGGAGATGCCCCTGCATACCACAAAGAAGACCCAGTGCAGCCAAAAAAAAAAAGACAACTGGCTTAGACCCTTCCAAAATCAATCATGAAAGAAAGAAAAAGAGTGGTGGGCCACTGTAGAGTCCAAAAGGCTAACGTGAGGGGACAGGACAAGATGGCACAGTAGGCTCTCTTCTCATAGAGAGGAAAATTACAGTCAAGTAGAGCTACCATCTCAGAGAACGACCTGATGACCAGCAGAAAAAATTTTCCACAACTAAATTTTTTTTTAAAGCCATATTGAGACAAGTAGGAGGGGCAGAGACATGGTCTGAGAGGGACCTACACCCCTTGAGTGCTACAAACCATAGGCAGGAGGGATTTCACAGCCTTAGAGGTCCTCCTGAGGAGTGAGGGTTCTGAACCCAATGTTGGGCTCCCCAGCCCAGGGGACCTGCACCAGGAAGATGATTCCCCCATAAACCAGTGGGGGTTACACCTGAGAGAGAGTCGGAGGGCTGTAGAGAATTGTGAATCCACTCCAAAAGGCTGTGCACAAAAACTCACTGGCTCCAGGTTATGGCACACAGACAGCAGTTTGAAAAGAAGCTGATCAAAGAAGGAGATTCACTGACTACTAATAAAGCATGCGCCTGAGGGTTTCTGAGAAGCTAGAGAGCGCCACTTAAAAAAAAATTTTTTTTCCCCCCGTCTCTCTTGCTCTCTCTACTTAGCCAGGCACCGGCAGGTCCCTGTTCTGACTCTTGCCATTTAATTTATTAGCATGGGATCTGTGGATCCCACCCAACACATGCTCGTCTAATTCAGTTCCCAGTTACAGCCAGCTGCACTGGGAGCCAACCCCATACACTACCACACCTGCAGAAAGCACGGCCCAGGAGCAACAGAAGGGCAGGCGCCACGCACACAGGGACACTCCTGGAGCACTGGGCTCTGGTGACCTGGGGGAACCACACTCCCGGGCCTCAGAGTTCACCTTCTACACTTAGCCACTCTGCCAAGAACAGGAGATGCAGCTGCTCTACCTGATACATACAAACAGAGGATTAGGCAAAATAACACAGGTCTCAATAAGTTTAATAAGACTGAAATCATATCAAGCATCTTTTCCGACTAAAATCCTATGAGACAAGAAATCAACTACTAGAAAAACACAAACAAGTAGAGTCTAAACAACATGCCACTAAACAACCAATAGGTCACTGAAAAAAATCAAAAAGGAAAACCTTGAGACAAATGAAAATGCAAACACAGTGTTTCAAAATCTACTGCGTAAAGCAAAGGCTGTTCTAAAAGAGAAATTCATAGCAATACAGGCCTACCTCAGAAAGTAAGAGAAATCTCAAACAAACCATTTAACCTCATACCTAAAGGAACTAAAAAAAGAAAACAAACTCAAAGGGAAAATAAAGATCAGAGTAGAAATAAATAAAATGATACACACACACACACACAAAAACAATAGAAAATATCAATGAAACCAAAAACTGGTTCTCAAAAAGATAAACAAAATTGAAAAACCTTTAGCCAGACTCATCAAGAAAAATAGAGGGTCCAAATCAATAAAAGAGTCTGAATAAAAGGGCCCAAATTGCAAAGAGTCAGACATGACTGAACTGAACCGAAATCTGTAAAATTAGAAATGAAAGAGAAGATACAACCAACACCACAAAGGATTTACAAGAGATTACTACAAACAGTTCTATGCCAACAAATTGGACAACCAAGAAGAAATGGATAAATTTCTAAAAACATTCAGGGACCAATTACTAGTACTGAAATCAAATCACTGATCAAAAAATTCCATCCAAAACAAAAGCCCAGGAGCAGATGGCTTCAAGGGTGAGGTAAATTCTACCAAACATTTAAAGAAGACTTAATACCACTCCTTCTCAAACTATTCTAAAAAACTGAAGAGGAAGAAATGCTTCCACATTCACTGTATCAGGCCAACATTATCCTGATAGCAAAACTAGGTTTTATATTCCACTTCTTTCCAAAAAGAGGAAAATGTCTATATGTCTATCCATTTTCTACTTATATCTAAAGACTACGAATTATTATATACCAAAGCAGAAGTGAAGAAGTGAAGTCAAAGTCGTCAGTTGTGTCCAACTCTTGCGACTCCCATGGACTATATATATAGTCCATGGGATTCTCCAGGCCAGAATACTGGAATGGGTTGCCTTTCCCTTCTCCAGGGGATCTTCCCAACCCAGGGATTGAACCCAGGTCTCCCACATCGTGGGCGGATTCTTTACCAGCTGAGCCACGAGGGAAGCCCCACTAGAGCAGAACCTCTACGATTTGCTCGGTCTTAATTGTAAAGGGATACTCCAGTCACTGCACTGATGCATTGAAAAAGCATTGAACTTAACAGCTGATTCTCCAAGTTATTTCTTATCAAAAGTAGGGTTCTGGCGATAGCTGGTTCCCCTCAAAGTTTGAGGATAATAAACAGAATTATCTTAGTGTTATAAAAATGTTCTGAATATTTTAAACTAGTAATCTAGATTTTATTGATATAAAGAAGCAATCAAACTACCACCAACCTTTGTGGCGGATATAAGGTTTTATCTGGTTCCAGACTTTGGTCAGCAGGCTGAGTTTCAGACGGTTATAAGGTGAATTTGATACCAAGTTTGCAAGACACTACAAAACACAAAGAGTAGCTCATTAATGGGCCTGATTAAGCCGCAGCACAGAGACAAAATTTAAAGCATTTAATTAAAAAACAAAGTCTTTACATTCATTTGAAAATCAGTCTTTTTTTTCTTTTCCCTTTTTAAAGGGAAAAGGGCACTTGGTACAACTTAAAAGGAATTGTCTTAGTAAATCATTTATCTGGCCATACAAAGAGATCACATATACAAAGATCACATATAGCTGTGATCAGACAAGTAGGAAGAACAGACTTCCAATCAGGTTATCTTTAATAAAATTACTTATATTCTTAAGTCAATTTATTTGTGGGCAATATAAACATTACACAAAACTGAAGTAGAGAAAGTGCCTCTGCCAACTCACTGATATCTTGGCACATTTACCTTAATGATCTGAGTGAGGGTCTGTGAGGATGATTCTGCCACCAAAGCTAACAAAAGACATCTGTGCAACTCTTTAATGCTGGAAGCGATCATTACGGAAAAGGGAGTGAAAGCCCTTTTGTGGTCACTGGTATCTTCAGCAACGGAAAGAAACTGCTTTGAGCCTTCCAAGATGGCAGATAAAACTTGCAGGGCACAGGCACGTGTCTGAAATTTCAGAAGGATTCACTTCAGTGAGTTAAAAATCAGGAGTCAAATCCCCTTCTTCCTATATATACTTTTCATTTTCAAAGTATTTAGATAATTTTAATTAGACGAATAAAGGCAATGTGATTTCTATCACGTCCTAAAAGTAGCTGTGGACTAAGGCACTTGCACCGTCATTCCCTACCCTCACTTAAAAAAAAACAAAGAACTTTAAATCACATTGCTCTTAGGTTTTCTTACTATAGGGAATAAGTCTAAGCTATACCATAGTATAGAAACCTAAAATCACGAGCATGAAAATAACTTAAGGACGAGAAGCCTAGTTTAGTTGAGCATAAAGCCAACGGACAAGAGATAAGTCAACAGCCTGTGGGGTGGAAAAAGATAGACCCATCTACGATCTGTTTTACATCAAAGTTCCTGAGGACATTCTGCTTTACATTCTACCCTAAAGCGTCCATGAGCGCTCAGTGTCAATTAAATAGGATCTTTGGAACTCCATGCATACTCAGCTTGGCAGACACCATTAGTGACCAACTTTCAAAAATATTCTTAGGTACAGAAAATAACACTAGCTCCAATAAAAACCTTTGATACTCAAAGAAATACTATTAAATATAACCTTATGGATGGAAAGGAAAATACGGGCACCTCTGTCAGTGGACTGCTGTTATCTGTCAGGAATAGTGCCTTTGACTCAAGATTTTCTTTATAAGCTTAATTACTTTTAATTGGTACTCTGACAATTCTGCGGCATTAAAAATCAGAAAGGAAAAAATAAATGGAAAGAAAGCCAAATTTAACCAAAATGGAATGTAGGTGATAAATGCAGGACTACTAATGAAACACTACTGTACTGTCTTTGGTCAGCTCACCCCAAAAGGCCAATTGAAAAGACTTTTAAAAAGCAAGGAATCAACATTATAACTTTAGGATCTAATCTAAATATTTACTCAGTAAGAAGCACATCGGAGTTTGGTGTGAAAAAGGTTTTCCAGAAAATCTTCAACTGTGTTATCTCCAAATTGCTGTTGTTGTTCAGGAGTTAAGTTGAAACAAATCATTTCTACATGCCTTTTAGAGAGTAGAATCATAAACAAAAAAACCAAAGTTTTTGTGAGAACAAATTTATAGTACAGCAGAATGAGTCTTTGGAATTAAGCATAATCACTTAAGAAAGTTAGGAAGTTGACAATGTATGAGGACAGTGGTGTGTGTGTGTATGTGTGTGGTGTGTGTGTGGGGGTGGGGTGGGGTGGAGAGAGAGATCTCAAGCACAAGTCAGCTGATCCAAGAACTTAGATAAGGGGTTACCAAAACTCTTCTGTAAAGGGCCAGTAGTACAAATTTTATATTCTAGATTTTGCACACCACAGAGTCTTTGTTGCAACCACTCAACTCTGCTATGGCAGCACAGATGCTGTATAAATAAATAAATGTTTCTGTTTTCAAATAAAATTTTTCTTTTCGACAGTGAAATCTAAATTTCATATAATTTTTGCATGTCACAAAATATTCTTTTTATTAAAAAAAAATTAAAGCATTAAAAACCACTTAACTCATAGATCATACAAAATCTGGTAGTGAGCCAGATTCAGCCCATTGGCCATAGTCTGCCAACCCTCTGATTAGACCACTGGCTGGTCTTAACTGAAAAAGGTAGATGTTATGCTAAAGAAACTGCCATTTCTATAAAATGTAATTAAAATCTACAATTTTAAGAGCTTGCCAACCAAACAAAATTAAAAGCCAAGCCGTAAAAAGAAACTAATATTCAAAATAAAAAGTTTTCAGCTCAATTAACTTTGCTTCCTAACTGGGAAAAAGCATTTCTAACTATCACAGATGAAAACAAAAGAATGTCAGTGAGGGGCTTCCCTGGTGGCTCAGTGGTAAAGCACCCACCTGCCAATGCAGGGGACACAGTCTGGTCCACATCCTGGCCCCGTATGACCCCACCCCTGTGCAGAGCAACTAAGCCTGTGCACCACATTGTCGAGCCTGCACCCTAGAGCCCATGCTCCGCAACAAGAGACGCCACCTGCGCACCGCAACTAGAGAAGAGCCCCCACTCAGCGCAGCTAGAGAAGAGCCCACAAAGCAAAGAAGGTCCAGTACAGCCAAAGTAAATAAATAAAATTATACATAAAAAATTTCTCAGTATGTCAGTGACGACTGTGCTTCCAACTGAATGCACCACAGGTTTATACCAGAGCTGCCATGACCTCCAAACCATCATCAGTGTGCACTTGAGGAGAAGCTATGACACTACTGTCCTGTCACGTTTCATCCTGGCTAAGGGAAACCTCAGTCTATGCTCCCCAACTCCATACTCGACAAGCACCCGAGAAAACGACCACTCAGCTTTTACACATGGCTGCACCTTTAAACCTAGCTCTGATCAATCCAAAATGCTATTCCACTCCAGTGACATGAACTAGGTACTTTTAATTTTCACACATAACTTTCTAGCAGTCTTTCTAAAAAGCCTCTCTCACCGATAAAACACTTCTTAACATCATTAAACATTTCAAAAATAAAAAAGATATAAATATCATGAAAATTATGTCAACCTACTTTCTTCTGCATATTCTCAGATATTTACTGCAGTTCTGTTCAGCTGGAGGGTCTTCAAAAATATAAATACATATATATATATTTTCAATTTTTATAGCAGTTTTCCTTCCAATTACTAGACTGTCCTCATTAGTTATTTATTTGCCACCATCATTTTCCATTTTCCTCCCAGGTTCTCATTTGTTTATGATTCAGTCAGTTGGAAACATTTTTACCAGTTTAACTATTTAGTATAGAGAGTATCTGAAATTACCCTATAAAACATTTTTTGTGCTCATAATTGAGGCTAGTTTATTTTTCTTCACTCTATGAAAAATGTCGAAGGGTCATTTAGAAGTTTCCTTATATAGTAATCAGCTAATCAAGGAGATGATCAAAGGGAGTTCCAATGCATTATGAATTGCTAGCCTTCCTCCTTGCTTTTAAGGGAAAAATTCTAAAAACAGAAAAGAAATAATACTATTGACCTCATTAAAACTATTTACTTTGAGAAAGTAGGTTGGTTACCTGAGGACATGAGATACCATTCAGCATGACTTTTTAATGTTCATTATCGTTAAGGGGAATCTAAACAGCAGACTACTTTCCTTATTTGGGTAAAAAGCTAACTTCCGGAGAAGAGTTAACATATCCAAGAAGAGGCAAATATCTGATCAGCCACAGCTACCTTGCTGTAGCTATCCACGACTGCCAAGTTATTTTTTCTTCTTTTTTAAAAACAAGTTTTTCTCATTAGACTATGTATTACTATTTATTACTATGATTTGAAAAATACAGAAAAGTAGGAAGAAAAAAAACCACGTTGGGATCATAAAATTCTCTATCAATACTTTCATAAAACATCATCCACATTCCCCAGCCTTACATATCTTTCATAACCACTATATATCATGATATTCCAGTGTGTATTTAAGCCATTTTGAATTTTTTTTCTATTGTAAACACCATGGCAACACTATCATAAAAGAAACGGACGCACAGCTGCTTCAGTGCAGTTCAGAGAGGACACTGAAGCAGCAACGCAGCGTGCTCATGCCGCAAGCCAGCCCTGGGGCAGGAGGCCGCAGCGTGGTCTCCCTCAACCTGACAGCCACGTAAGCCCTATCCTCCTATCCCCCTGCCCATCAAGTGCTTCTCAAGTCAGGACTTGGGTCAGTAGTAGTAAGAGCCTTGTTCTGATGCGATCAGATGGGGCAGAGGGAACAAGAAAGACTTGTGGAGTCGTCCTAGTTCTAACACTTAGAATTGAAACGTTCTTACCCTTGGAGAAGGATCTTTTAGCGTAAGAGTCATCAGGGACACAGACTGTGGGCTTCCAAGCTCTGGTGTATCAGGAACAAAGGCTGACCAGTAGCCATAGAGAACTCTTTTTTCTATTGATTTTATAGTAGAAAGAAAACACGCTAATGCTCCTTGGCGAACTCTGGCTTGGTAAGACCTTTAACAACCAAAAGAAGGAAGAAAAAAGTCTTTTAATTGCTTTTAAAAACATGAGCATGAAACACTATTTTTTACAGGCAACTCAAATGATACAGTGAGAAATTCAGCATTCCACTCCACATAAGTCTGAAAGATGCTAACATATTTTTTAAATTATTTCAAAATGTGGTCAAAACATGTTAAAGCAATTTGTTTACAAACAAGTTAATAAGGTTGATAGTTAAAAAAAAAAACTACTAGCTAGCAAATAAGAGGGCAACATTTTGATATTAGGAAATTAGTATACAATATGAGATACTCCAGAGTACCCATTCATCCAACAGACAGGTACTGAGAATACCTAAGTATGTGCCAGGCACTGTGCTGAGGCTGGCAGCCAGAAACAAAGCTCCTGCCCTTGACAAGCTTATTATGGCAAAGAAAGGCAGTTAAAGAGACCTTAGCACAGTAATCAGAGACGAGTCACATAAGGGAGTGACTGGAATAGTGAGTCAGAAAAGGCTTCTCAGAGCGTGACTGTTGAGCTCACATACAAGATGAGTAGTGGTTAATAAGGCAAGAGGCAAAACAAGGAAAAGAAAGAATAAACCCAGGCAGAGGAACCACATGGACAAAGGCAGAGGAGAGAACAATGCAAACTGCAGAGTAACGCAAAATCCCACATAAATGAGAATCTTCAAGTTACAGCATGTGCAATAGACTTTAAGGTTATGAGCTTACACACTCAGTTCAGAATATAAAGCATAAAAATATAACAAAATACTACTACCTCACTTTATTCTGCATGCCTCCTTCAGCATCAGAATAGTCTGACTCACTACTGCTGACCCTCTTCCAACTGGAAGAGCTGAAGGGTGAAGAGACTCGGTCTTTTCCTGCCGCTCCACTTGCAGCTAACGGCAAACTCTGAGCACCCGGGGGGGAGGGGCACTGAGTGTCCCCTCTGTGCAGGTTCAGTCTGCCTGTGCCAGCGACTGGGGCCACTTCTCTTTCACCACTGGACTCCTCCTCCTCCTCCTCTCCTTGCTGGATTTTCTTCGCTTTTACTTTTGATTTTTTCTTTTTATTCTGATTTTAGGAGCAAATGAAAACATGTACATGATAGCTATTGGTAACTTCTCATTTGATAATTACTTAGTATGTCCCCAACATGTAGTATGGACAAAGAAGAAGAGAAGAGAAAAAAGCGGCACTCACTCAACACTCTCTGTGTCAGGCACTACGCTAAGTGCTGACATACACCTTTCTGGACTGTAAGAAACAAGGTGTGAGATACATGGGACAGAGCAAAACGTGTCATCTGGGTTTAAACACTATTGCTGTGAGCCGGGGCAAATCATTTAGCCTCGCTGAGCTTGCCCGTCCTCATCTGTTTAAGTACAAGCTAATGCCACCTGCCTTGCCCGGCTGTGAAAGCATTCAGGCTTTTCAACAGAGGTTCTGCAAGAGATTGAGGTCACAGAAAATGACCTGGGTGACTGTCTTCTCAGTTCTCGCAAATAGGATATACAGCTAGTACCACTCTAGATGCCTAGGAGAAACATGACTCCATTACATACAATCCATGTTTTAGGGCACTGCTGCTGCTGCTAAGTCGCTTCAGTCGTGTCCGACTCTGTGCGACCCCATAGACGGCAGCCCACTGGGGCTCTGTAAATACAATGTAAACACCAATTTCTTCCTTTCTTCTACTTGCTTCTCTCAGACATCCAAAGGTCTTTGGAATCTGTGCCCTCCTCTGCATGCCCAAGGTCCCTAACCTCATCACCTCTACCTTGGATAATTACTGTGGCTCCAGACTTCTTACCCTTTTACTTGCTACCACTGAGATTTTTCTGAAATGCAAATCTGATCATATCACTCCCCTACGTTAAGATTCTTCATTTCTACCACCTAAAAGATAAAAACCCAACCTCCTTAGCACAGGGTTGAAAGACCCTTATGATTTGGCCTCTGCTACATACCTGCCCCACCTTCCCTTCTGCACACCTGACACTCTAGCCCACTGGTTAATAAATAGGCTGCATGCATTCACACTCCCCATGGTTGTTACCCATTGCTCTCTCGGGAAAAAGCACTCTCCTTCCTTCTCTGTACTCATTCCTGAGGCTCAGGTGAGCCACTGTGTCTTTTAAAAAAGCACTCCTTACTCATCTATTGGTTGCCCTGAATGTGCCCCTAGAATATGCTGTGGATATTCTGATGAAAGAAATCATAAGACTGCAATATGGTTGTTTGTTTATCCACCTTCACCTTTTCCCTCAAATTCCTAAAACCAGAGTCAATGTTCCTAATGCCTAGCACAATGTCTGGGATATAACAGGTGCTCAGTAAATGATGAGTAAGTCAATGAGTGAAATAATTTCAAATTATAAGCATTTCTCAGGTAATATACTTTTAGGTGCAATACCTAGGCCATGTATCTGTATGGTACTCCAACAGAAACATGAGGGAGATGGCAGCTGTCTGGAAAGACCGAGAAATCTGACAGTGGCAACAGAGGCCTATAATGTTTTGCAACCAGACTTTTAGAGAAAACGTCTGCTGAGCTGTGGTTCAGAGCATTTGAGGGGTGAGGATGACTGGCTATGGGTATAAAGTGAATGCCCGTGTTTATAGCTGTTATACTGCCTGAACCACTTACAAGTATTAAGATGCTCTAACTGGTATTTTTAGCCATCTGATGAATTTAAACTTACTATGCTAAAAATCCTAAGCTGAAATAAAATTCAAGGTGAGCCTTGGCACAGCAGTGATGCAAATCATAGAAAACACACGGAGCAAGCAAGTGAAAACAGTCCATAGCTTAAATCTAAATAGACGTAAGTGTACCACAGCTGGGCGAGAAGTGCTGGACTCCGACTGCTGTGGCTGGATGGGCGGCCGTCCATCGTACTGAGGAAGCGGAGTTGGGTACAACACAGTGGGCATCTCTATGTTTAGTCCAGGGAGTCCGTGGAACATGGATTTCTAATAAAGATTAAGGAGACACACACACACAATGAATCATAAAACAAGGTTATTCACCATATTCTGAATCACACAGATGAACAAACTGATGTTTAAAAGCTTTACAAAGAAAACTAAAATGGGATACAAAACAGATTCCCTGAAGGATTAGGGCTTAAAGAAGAGTTTAATCTCATCTAGTCCAGAGAGATCTGGTTTGGCTAGGTTTAAGTTAAAATTTTATTTACTTATTACTTTTGCTTATTAATTTAAAAATTTTATCCAATCAGTTTTACCTAATTATTTTATCTGTGATTTTTTAAAACTCATCTCTCATATCCATATCCAAATCTAGCTCTCTATGTATTTGGAAGCAGGGGCGATGGCACAGGAAAAAAATCAAAATTTTAGTCATAATAAAGCAAAGTTATCATACGTGACTTTGATCTAAGACCACCACAAAGTTCTTACTATTTCCCAGTTGAAATGAAGACAGCTGGATCCTCAGAGAGGCTGACCTGACTTTCCCACTGACTGGCAGGCTCAGAAGCCAAAGGATGACCCCCTAATTATACATGTCTTCTTTTTTTTTCGGCAGCACCTCACGGCATGTGGAATCTTAGTTTCCCAGCCAGGAATGGAATTCAGGCCCCCTCCATTGGAAATGTGGAGTCTTAACTGCTCTACTGCCAGGGAAGTCCCCCTAACAATACACATCTTGACTGGCCTGCCTACTACACGGGAGCTAAAGGCAAGGAGAATATCTGGTTCTTCTTCCAAGTCCACACAGATTCAAGACAAACTAAAATAATCTCAGATCATACCTCATTAACTAGTCCTGATAAAATTTTAGAATTCTGGTAAGTCTACTAAAGCAAGATTTATTCTTTTCGGTTCTTAATTTTAAGTATGTTTGAAAACGAACACTTTATTTTTCTCTCTTAAAATATGATATTCTAAAGCTAGCCTTGGAGTAAAGAGGTAAGCCGTCCTTATGCCTGAGGTGTCCACAGGAAAGACACTAACCACAGTGAGGACTTGGGGTTTAAAGAGGCAATGCCTTACCTTCAGCACAGCTAGAAGAGCTCCCAGTTCATCAGTCTGTGTCAGTTTCATCTTCCCACCATTTAGGAGAGACTGTATACCTTTTAAGGCATTTTGCAACAACTAGGGGGAGAAAAGAGAAAAAGTTAAAAAGTAAATGAAATTTGTTTGTCCAGGGATCAACTTTCTAGCACTTCGTAGGATGGAAAAAAAAGACCTTTAGGCGATTAAAAAAAAACAAACTTTAGATGTGGGACGGGGAGAGAAAAACAAAGATGAAGATCCAGAGGACAGAGCTGATGATCGACTACCAATTATTTTCTTGAAGAATAGAGTGCTTTTATTGAGTACGAGTGGTCTTTTTGTACATGTTCCTAAGCCAGCATATACTAATGGTGAGCAAGAAAAAAAAAAAAGATGTTTAGTGGGAAGAATATGATAGGAATAAAAATGTAGTGGCAGAGATCAGAAACAGGAAATCTCTTTTATCATGTAACCACAGGAGCTCTTTTATCTTATTTTTTTTTACAGCAGCTTTTAAAAGCAAAGGAATGCATGTGGGAACAGGATTCTGGAGGGCAATTCTGATCAGCATTAACTTTTTGGCCAGTAATCTCATTTATAGGATTCTGTACTTAAGAAAAACTCTCTACAGGGAAAGGATATGAACTGTAGCCTTGTGTAAAGTAGTAGAAATGCTGAAAAAAACTTTCATTTCCATCATTATGACAATGATTATTTAAGAAGCTAAACCTCTGCTACATATGAAACTTAACAATAACAGCAAGCACTTTCCCAAGCATTTTAAATGCTTTTAGATCATATATACCTCATAAGACCTCTACAAGGTAGTTATAACCTCTGTCCCATTCCAGAGATGAAGAACACATAGGCTCAAGATCTTGCCAAGGTCTCCCAGCCGTAGCAGTTGTAAAACATGAGGTACATCAAGAGGTACTAAGAAGATGTTCAAGATGTATTAACTTTAAAAAGGAGAGTTGCAAAACAGCACACTAAATATGATCCCATTTAAAAATTTAAAATATGCTCATTTTTTAGAAATACAGAAAAAGAAAACCTGGGGGCATGGAGAACAAATTGCTCCCAGTAGTTTTATCTAAGCAGACTTTATATAAGAAATTTTCACCACCTTTGATCTATAATTTTTGAAAAGTGTTACTGAATTTAAATCACATTAATAAACTATCATCTTTGCATCAGATTTTTTTAAAAAGAAATAAAATACTGCAGATTTTGTTGAAATCCACCCCTTTACCTTCCATCTAAAAGACAGTCACTAGTCTGAAACTGTACAGCTTTTAAAGTCAGGAGTGGAACAGTAGTTTTAAGAACTTAGAATTGCAAAACAAAAAACAATGGCAAAACAAAACAAACAAAAACATTTCTTGTTATTTAAATCTGAAAGATGATTTCAGTCTTTTTACGTTATAATCATTCCCCTATGCATGTATCTCTAGACAAAACTAATACAAGCAACCAAATTAAACTCTTAATAGCAGCTTTCATTCCACTGCTGCTTCTAGACACATCGGTAACCGTCATAAGATTAGAGGTAGTCTCACCCACCATGCAGAACGTGATGTCATCCATGTCAGATGATTTTGGAGACTGTAAAGTGGTCAAGAAAACTTGGAAGCAGATATTTTGGTAGGGCTCCTCCAAGTACGGCTGTCCGGGCACACTAAAACATACAGAGAAAGCAACTCAAAACGCAGTTGCCTTTGAAATAGGGCTTGCAAAAGAGTAACAGTACCATTGACTAATGGAATTGGGATATATCCTGAATCAAACTGTATCACAGAAGATTATGCACTTTGGTTAACTACTGCTGTGGACAGGCACAAGGCTGGAAGGAACAGGAAGAAGAATGGTTTCCTCAGGGAAACGTTACAGAAGTTGGTAGGGAAACAAATACACAGAAAGAGAAATCTTTTTTATTCTGCTTTTTGGTTCTTAGAGGGAAATAATACAGATGTCCAGCTAGAATCACACCGTTGGACCTGCCTCCTGAGCCACTGGACAATACGGCAATGTGGAAACAAGATATTACACATCCGTTCAAGCTTGGGTTGCTCACTTTCTATTGCATGAATCCAGAACTGGGCAGCTGGTATTGCTTCTATTTTCTTTGAATAAATTGGCTATGACAGATATATCTCACCAAAGCTTAAATTAGTATGAATATATCCTTCTAAAAGATTTAATACGGTTACAATTTATACCAACAGAAAAACAAAACCTCAACACACTGCACATATTATCACTTTCACCATATTTTAGAAATAAGGCCCTAGTCTATTTTTTCCTTTACTTCTTTATGAGCTTTCTTTACAAGCAATGTTAAAATTAAAAATAAACAACATAAGATGATCTTATTAGCAAAGAGCATGAGAAATGCAACATAAGATTATTTTTCTAAGTTGGCTCTGGCTTCAGACAGATTGAACCACCTACAAAAGGCCCATGAGAGGCCCTGTCTTATCACAGCTTGGGAAATGACTGAATCCACATACCTGAGACATAAGTTTGCCATACAATGCACTGCAGCTCTCCTAACTTCAGGGTCCGACTGAGCCAAGTCGCTCAACTTCATCAAGAGTCCACTCTTGCCAAGCAAGTCTGGAAGGTACTGAAACAAAATCACAGCCAATGTTGGCCGAAGGAAAGCTGCTAGGAAAATATTATTTTTTAAACAGATTTCTTTTTTTTTCAACTAAAGGAAATTTAAGTACCAAGAGACTAGTTGCTAGGTAAATCCTTCAGATAGGCATACAAAAATATGCCAAAAAACATCAGTAAGGATCAGTACTCTCAGCCAAGCCTGCTGCTGAAGCTCTCTCGTCTTGGCTTGGCTGAATACATGAAAGGTAATGATAATAACGACTGATATGTACCAAGTCCCAAGCACTTTACAAATGAGACTTCACCCCCAGAGGAACTATTTTACACATGAGGAAACAAGGCTCAGAGTGACTGAGTAAGGGTTACTCAAGGTTACACATTTAAGTAATGGCAGGAGAGAAATCTCAACACATGCCTGCGGGTTTAGAGCCTGTGTTCTCAACCTTCAAAGCAAAGACAGAACACAGTTTACCTTTTGACACTTTGAGCCATTGCAGTAAACCAGGGCTGCCAGAGCTTGGAGAATCTGCATGTGCGTCCAGGAACTGCACTGCTGAATAGCAGAAATAGTATATGCCAACAGAAAATCCAGGTTCTGCTCATCAACAATCACCTATCGAGAGGGAAAAATAAATATGATCTAACTTTTAAAAAAATATTCCTTTTCAGACATGAATGCTCACCTGAATCAAGCTGTGTGTGAGAGAGTACGTGTGTGTCCATATTTTTTTGTCAAAAAGATCTGATCGAGAGAACCTTCTTCTTGCCCCAGTGTCTGCTCCCTTCTTTCCCTTTAATCCTTCCACTCCAAATAGAACCTGGCAAAGTCCTTGTAACTTTTTCTTGAACTAACCAGACAGTGGCAGTTGTAAATACACAGATGTTAAGTCTGATCCACTGAAAAGAAATTTTTTAAATTTTATTTTTTTAATGTCTACAATGTTGTATTGGTTTCAACTATGTTTCTTTATACCTGGTAAATGCTTGACAAACACACTGTGACTAAATATGCCTGCTAAATAGCTATTATGTCTTTGCTATGATGTGGGGAATATAACAGGAAGAAATAGCATATTCCTGTCCTTAAGGAGTTTATGATTTTATTGGATAAAGTACACTAATCCAAGTATCAATTCATGGACAACTGAAATAAACTGTCTTCAAATGCCAGAAACTTGTTCAGGGTTATGGGTGCCATGCATGATCAGGAACTTTACTAACTGTCAGTGTTAAAAAGATGATATAGCTAAGAATGTAGGCTTCCCAGGTGGTGCTGCTGCTGGTGCTGCTAAGTCGCTTCAGTCGTGTCCAACTCTGTGCGACCCCATAGACGGCAGCCCACCAGGCTCCCCCGTCCCTGGGATTCTCTAGGCAAGAACAGGTGGTGCTAGTGGTAAAGAAACCAATTGCCAATGCAGGAGATACAAGAGACGCAGGTTCGATCCCTGGGTTGGGAGGATCCCCTGGAGAAGGAAATGGCAAGCTGCTCCAGAATTCTTGTCTGGAGAATCCCACGGACAGAGGAGCCTGGCAGGCTATAATCCATAGGGTCACAGTCCATAGAGTCGGACATGACTGAAGTGGCTTATTAGCACATGTAGCTAAGGATAGCCAATGTTCAGACGCCACCACATTAGTCTGAAAAATTCTAAACTCTAAAACCGTCTTATTTCATTTAGGAAGTCACAAGTATCAGACACAGTTGGCCACCTGCAGCATTCATCTCCTCTTTCCTTGCTGGCAGAGGGCTGATCTTATTTGGATGTCCACCTTTCCCACATGAGACCTGAAGGTAAATCCCAATTCTGCTAAGACAGTGGTTTTCCATCAGTGGCGATTTTGTCCCCCAGGGAACACCTGGCACTGTCCTGTAGACACTTTTGACTGTCACAGCTGGAGGAATGCTACTGGCATCTGCTGAGTAGAGGCCAAGATGCCGCTAAACATCTTCCAATGCACAGGACAATCCCTCATAACCCAGATTTATCCAATCCAAAATATCAACAGTGCTGAAGATGAGAAACCCTGATAGAAGGGTTGAGCTGCATACTGTTAATCATTTAGGGAGCAGAAGTCCTCCAGGTGATTCTAATGAGCAGTCGAGGTTGAAATTCCTGGTTTAAGCCATTCACGGTAATTCCATTCCCTGATTAGACTGCTACAGAGGGGTCCTAATACCACCTAGGTCTCTCCAGCCTGGTATCAGGGAAAATTTGCTGGAGAGTCTAGGGGGTAAGCTTCCTCATTCTTAAATAAAAGAGAAAGAAAATAAATAGTTCTTTTGCTTCCGCTGGGTGTTATTTACTTATTTTCCATGGGATTCCTGGATTTTAGGCATCTAATGAGTGTGAGAGATGTTAGCTCAGGACAACCCATCCACTTAGCATGGCAGAATGGAAAGATGCCAGAAAGCTTCTTAATTATTAAATGCCCTTAAAGCTGCATTCCTTGGAGCGTGTGATGTAAGATAATTTAAAAAAAAAATTATTTAGCTATTCTGGGTTGTCTCTTCTGTTTCTTGCAACCAGAAGCACCTCAGATTACTTAGTTGATAAGTTTTGTGCTAACTACATTCAAATACTCATGTAGTAGTTTACAGTAAGAGCCTCAATTTTTGAACTGTTCCTAAAAAGATATCAGGGATCTTTTTATCTAGGGCCCCACCCCAGCTAAGCAACTTCTTAGGTTAGATGACAAAAATGGTAGCTTTGGGAGAGGGAAAAAAATATTGATAGGAAAGAGGTTGGGGATATTTCAACTTATTCTTAGATATACGTTTAGTCAAATATTAATACATCTTTCCTGAAAAATTC
Source organism: Bos indicus x Bos taurus (assembly GCF_003369695.1). Classification (NCBI taxonomy): domain Eukaryota; kingdom Metazoa; phylum Chordata; class Mammalia; order Artiodactyla; family Bovidae; genus Bos; species Bos indicus x Bos taurus. The sequence continues at coordinate 15,217,141 of NC_040094.1, forward strand.
TAAGGTCTGGGGGCTTGAATGATATTGGTTTCCTGAAACAAACAGACAGGAATCCCTCTGATGGACAAACTGGCGGAAAACTTTCTTTTTTTGGTCAGTTATATTTGTTTTGATATAATTCTTAGTAAGGCAATTGTTTCTCATATTTGCAAAGCTTTTGAAAAGACCAGGCTATCATTCCTAACACAGATGTAGTATCTCAAAGATAGTTACTTATTCTCAAAAGTCATGATCTGAATTCTAAAGTTACCTACAGGATTACCTGTAACGTGTTAAGTAAATGGTGGATAAGCTGAGACAATTTGCTGACAAGATGATTCTGATTAAGAGGCACGAGTCGGCACGCTTGGACAAGAAGAGTACTGACATCCTACAAAAAACAAACAAACAAAAAGAATGAAAAGGTGCTACACCTATTAGTCAAGGGAAGACCCGCCCCCAACAGCCAAATGAGAAACTAAAAGTGAACATTCACACTCAAAATGAGTTAAGATGAAAGCATAAACACAGCATGTGCTAAAAAAGGAGGAAAAGAATCAATGACTTTTATACAGTCAAGGACTCCACAGAGTCTCTACATATGTAGAGACAGTACAAATAAATAACCTAGTAAAGGATTCCAGAATATAATAGCACACACCAAAATTAAAAATACCAAAGGTAAGCAAACTGAATTTGCAATGCCACTGGGAAAATCAGAAATCACACTTGCATAAATTTAATGCAGTTAGAAAATCTTTTTTTTTTTTTTTTTTAAAGGAAACTATCTGAAATCACACCTCTCATTCATCTCTTGACGTTTATTGAACTAAAAGGCTCTGAGCACCTGCTTTGTGCCAGGTCTTTGGGCTCCAAATGTGAACATATTCCTGAACCTCAAAGAGCTCACAATCTAGCGAGGGAGACAGAAATACTGCTCACACATAATTAAAGTGTATTGGGTGCTGAAAGAATTAACTGCAAATTCTACTGGGAAACAGTAATTAGGGAAGTCCTGTAGAGACAATTTTTAAACAGAACCTAAAATGATCTGAAGAATGAGTACAACTGCCAGTCAAGGTTGTAGACGTCAAGGTCGTAGACAATGCAAGCAAAGGGAATGGAGTGGGCAGGTCTGGAACAAACACCAGTACCTGCCTGAGGAACGGCAAGTTTCAAATGACTGCACGAAACCCACAGAAGCAAGAGTGACAGAAGACTGGAAAGGCACAAATTATACAAATAAAGCATAAGTCTCCGATTCCTCCCTTAATTCCACTCCGCTCCCTGGTGACACAAACTATTACTGCATTGTAAACTCTCCCATACATTGTTTTGAACTTTTTGCATCTATAAATGTATATTTATTTTCAAGCCCTCCGCCCCCTATAGTGGTCTCATACTGTAACTTTGCTTTGGCCAGTTACCAATATGCACTGAAGATCTTCCCAGGTCAGAGTTTCACTTTTCTAGTGAGATTCCTTTCCCACTAAAGAAAAGACCACTCCCACAGGAGAGCAAATAATGGTATGCAGAACGGCTGCAGACAGCAAGTTAGAGGAGACTGGTGAACAGTCCAGGAGAGTCATCTTGCCTCAGGCATTCGCAATGCAAATAGAGAGGAGGGGATGGAACTGAGAAACATTTCCTAGACAGATTCTGAAGAATCCAGATTGGAAGGATCTGTAAAGGAGGGTGAAGAACCAGTGTCTGCACCTGTGTCCTATGTGACTGGGCGCACTCTGTTTGTATGCGTTGAGGCATGTGACAGATTGGGGATGGAGTGGGTGTATGGAGATAAAGAACCAATTTTTGAGAAATGTCAAGTTTGAGATGCCTGTGAGCGCCAGAAGACAGCTTATGACTGGGTTTACAGAATTTAGTAAGTAAGTAGTATCCAAGGCCTGATGCGTGTGAATAATATATACAAAAAGTACTTCTAAACAGACAGAGAGGGTGAACTAGCATGGAGGAACAGAAAATGGCCAAAACTCATAGTTCTCATTCTAGTTCTGCCTTTTGCCAGCAATATTAGAGTGGACCCTTGTAAGCGTCCGTATGTTTATCAATAAAATAGACCTAATAACATCAAGGTGAAAGAGGAGAGTGAAAAAGTTGGCTTAAAGCTCAATTTTCAGAAAACGAAGATCATGGCATCTGGTCCCATCACTTCATGGGAAATAGATGGGGAAACAGTGGAAACAGTGTCAGACTTTATTTTTTGGGGCTCCAAAATCACTGCAGATGGTGACTGCAGCCATGAAATTAAAAGACGCTTACTCCTTGGAAGAAAAGTTATGACCAACCTAGATAGCGTATTGAAAAGCAGAGACATTACTTTGCCAAAAAAGGTCCGTCTAGTCAAGACTATGGTTTTTCCAGTGGTCATGTATGGATGTGAGAGTTGGACTGTGAAGAAAAGAAAGCTGAGCGCCCAAGAATCGATGCTTTTGAACTGTGGTCGGATACGACTGAGCAACTGAACTGAACTGAATAACATCCAAGGTTCCAAAATCCCTGGAACTGTGCACGGTGAAGTGAAGAACGTGGTAGTAGGGAATTTTATACACACAGAGTTCCGGACGCGGGGAGCGGAGGGACGGGAAAGCGGCACCAGAGATGACACCTGCGATGTTATCAGAGCACAAGTCGGCAAGCTGGAATTTTAAAGAAGCGACTCTACCAGGCACCGCAGTGTCTTCCGGAAAGAGGAGGCTAGAGACTGCACCATGGTCGGAGGGGGCAAACTAAGCCTGCGACTAAGCATTGTGAAGCAAGGCTGGGAAAAGGCCACAGGCCGAGCTCCCTGAAGGGCGGGGCCCAGGCCAGCGGGCCTACCTCAGGGGCCACGCCGCAGCCCTCGCTGTAGGTCTCGGAGATGAGCTGGTCGAAGAGCAGGTGGATCTCCGTGCGGCCGGAACTGCTGTCATCCGGGCGAAGGGCGCAGAGCCTGGCCGACAAACAGCGAAACCCACGGCCCTGCTCGAAGGGTGGCTCCCCCGGCGTCTCTGGCGGCGGCCCGCCTGGCAGGGAACCCACGACTTGCGCCGCCGCCATCTTTCTTACGTAGGACAACAGACAAACACTTCCGGGGCAGCCCCCCGCCTCCACGCGCCAGTTCCGGAAATGCCTGTTTCGGGTCGGAACCTGAGGTGGGAAGGGGTTTTGAAACTACAGGCTCCCTCTTTGAAAACGTATCAGAAATTCTCTGGGAGACTGTTTCGGCACCCGCCTCTCCTTGAACCCTGACTAAAAAGCGAGGACTGTTATTTGTGTCCCTACCCCCCGGAGGGTTTGTTATTGGGTAGGGCTGACAGTCCCGTTCCTCTTTTCACGCTTACTCCTTGGAAGAAAAGTTATGACCAACCCAGACAGCATTGAAAAGCAGAGACATTACTTTGCCAACAAAGGTCCGTCTAGTCAAGGCTATGGTTTTTCCAGTGGTCATGTATGGATGTGAGAGTTGGACTGTGAAGAAAGCTGAGCGCCAAAGAATTGATGCTTTTGAACTGTGGTGTTGGAGAAGACTCTTGAGAGTCCCTTGGACTGCAAGGAGATCCAACCAATCCATTCTAAAGGAGATCAGCCCTGGGTATTCTTTGGAAGGAATGATGCTAAAGCTGAAACTCCAGTACTTTGGCCACCTCATGCGAAAAGTTGACTCATTGGAAAAGACTCTGATGCTGGGAGGGATTGGGGGCAGGAGGAAGAGGGGACGACAGAGGATGAGATGGCTAGATGGCATCACCGACTCGATGGACGTGAGTTTGAGTGAACTCCGGGAGTTGGTGATGGACAGGGAGGCCTGGCGTGCTGCGATTCATGGGGTCGCAAAGAGTCGGACACGACTGAGCCAGTGAACCGAACTGAACTGACATTCCCGTTTAGCACTAAGCGTTTCAGATTCGGCCTAGGATTGCAGAGCGGCCGCTGTGGATAGGAGTGGCGGAAACTGCTAGTTCGACATTCTTCTTTTCTTACATCGTATTGGAGCCCCTAATTTTTTTCTCCAGACACAAACCACCCAGAATTAAGACTGTGTTGCCCAGTCTTCTTTGCAGCTGACCGTGAATCCTGTAGACCTTAAAGCAGCCTCACCACACAAAAGTAATTTAGAAGTTCAAACTGAACCATGTAAAATGTAACTTGCCTAAGGATGACCTGGTTGAGATTGGACGCCCCAAGATTTCCTGAAACGTTGAAAAGAAGAAAAAGAAAATTTAAATGTCCCCATTTAAAATGAGGGGAACAAAATAAACATTTTTAGCGGTGAACAGTTTTCAGTCACCGGACAGGTGAAGGCTTGAAATTTGTATTTGGGCAGACTAGGAAAACCAACTCGAGGGATTTGAGTTATGCAAATATAAAATATAAGTATCACCCATGACTCTTAGAGAAACCCTCGAAGTCGGCTAACTATGCATCTTTTAATAAAACACCTATGTTTAGCAATGAAAATAGGGGCTATGTTTTAGAAGAGGTAGTTGTGGGACTTCCCTGGTGGCCCAGTGGCTAAGACTCCATACTCCTAGTGCTTGGAGCCTGGGTTCGACTCCATACTCCTAATGCTTGGAGCCCGGGTTCGATTCCTGATCAGGGAACTAGATACCCACATGTTGAAACTAAAGTTTCCACATGCCACCACTGCAGAAAATCCTACATTTCCCTAAGAAGACTGAAGATCCCAAGTGCTGTAACTAAGACCTGGCACAGCCAAAGGAATAATATATGTATTTTTTAAAAGCTAGTTCTCTGAAGACTGGGTTTATTGGGGGAGAAATACTTATTTTACATTTGAATTTGGATTTAATTATGCTTGTCTATTACTGTTTATTCTTGGGGTGTGTGTATACTTATGTATGTGTGTGATAATATGTATCATACATACATATTATGTATGATATTCAAACATCTGCTCAGACATCAGGAGCTGAGAACTAGTCACTGATGTTTTAGTCTGAATTCTAAAGCAGAGCCTCAAGTGAGGTTGATATGTGAGTGATTTACTCAGGAATGAACAGGAAAGGAGAATCTATATGTGCTACCAAGTTGATTATTGCAAGGGGTGAATGATTGCTGGATCTTTAGGATGTTATGAAAAGCTTTATGGAATGCTCTCAGAAACCCTGTCCTGAGGAATGGAAGTGGGGAGCTTATGTCTGCCAGCCTTTGGCCTCTATTGTCAAGTGTTTCCCCACTAAACATTAGTTCTGCAGAGCTTCTGGGTTGAGCATACATCTGTGTATGGCAGTTCCTGCAGGAGTCTGCCTTTGCATAGACAAGTCTTGAGGCAAAAGTGAGAGGTGTGAGCCAATAGGGTCAGAAGTCTGACAATTTAGCTTGTGCTGAGCTAGTAGATGCAGCAGATAAGCTGGTTGCAATCCCTGGGTTGGGAAGATCCCCTGGAGAAGGGCATGGCAACCTGCTCTGGTGTTCTTTCCTGGAGAATCCCCATGGACAGAGGAGTCTGGCAGGCTACCGTCCATGCGGTTGCAAAGAGTCAGGCATGACTGAGTGACTAAGCACAGCACATAGCAACAATCAGGATAAGATTGAAAGGCTGAGAATATTTGAAGCAGCACATAAGAGATGTCCAACACACTGGGCTAGAAGGAGGTGAGGCCTGGTCATCACCATAGTGAAGGTGGAGTGAAAGAAACCATGGAAGGAACCAAGGTTTGATGTGGCTCATGTTAGGTTGACACATGGATGACCCACAATTCGTGTTATTCAAGACTGAACAACTCAAATATTGTAAACCATACCAGTCTGTTGATTTCTGATGGAACATATCCTTATGGATGGTAGTGGGGTTTCTCAAAGGAAATGAACATTCCTACTCCATGGTGATTACCAACTGAAGGAAACATATCAAACTCTCAGGGAGGGCTTTGAAACCCCCTGGAATTGGCTTGTATTTAGACAGTAACCTCCAAACTATGGCATTCACAGCTTGTCAAAAGCACTCCCAAGAAAATCTCACACATCCTCACCTGTCCTCACCCTCAATATTTTTATAATCTTACAGTGACTGTGAGCCTTTAATGGGTGCTAAGTTCACAGACATTTCCTTTTATAAATTCTGCGTAAAGTGATCTGGAGCCTTATTCTGGAATTTAGCCTTTTTTTTTAAAGATTTTTTTTTTTTTTTTGGATGCAGACCTTTTTTTTTAAGCATTAAAAAAAATATTTCTTTTTAGTTTTGGCTGCACTGAGTCTTCACTGCTGCATCCATGCTCTCTAGTTGTGGTGAGCAGTGGCTACTCTGTCGTGCACAGGCTTCTCATTGCAGTGGCTTCTCTTGTTGCAGAGCACAGACTGTAGAGTATAGGCTCAGTAATTGTGGCACATGGGCTTACTTGCTCTGAGGCATGTGGAATCTTCCTGGACTGGGGATCGAACTCATGTTCCCTGTATTGGCAGGCAGATTCTTTACAACTGGACCACAAGGGAAATCCTGATATGGACTATTTTTTAAAGTCTTTATTGAATTTGTTGCAATATTGCTTCTGTTTTATATATATATATATATATATATATATTTTTTTTTTTTTTTTTTTTTTTTGACTCAGAGGCATGTAGGATCGTAGCTCCCTGACCAGGGATGGAATCTGCACCCTGCATTGGAAGGTGCAGTTTTAACCACTGAACTGCCAAGGAAGTCCGTCACTTGTTTCACATTTTGGAACCCTGTTAAAACTTCATTTTTATCACCTCATTAGGGTCTGGATCATTCTAATGGAAGTAGGCTTTGTTTTATCCCCTTCCCCCATTTCTAATTCACTTCCTTACTTCCTTCAGAACGTTGACCATAATGTGTAGTTATCGTCTTTATTTACTTGTTTATTACCTGTTTCTTCTTCTAGAATGTAAGCTTTATGAAAGCACAGATACCATCTGCTTGGTTCACTACTGTATCCTCATTGCTTGCGTAGCACCTAGGATGTAACAGGCAACCCACGATACCTGTTGACAGAATGAATGGATTCACTATTATTTATTCAGAGCCCCTATTTGCCATTTGTTGGTTAATGTGAATATCAAATGTTCTGTATACTGTAAAGTCCTATAAACCTTAGGATTCAAATGAGGTGGATATTATTATTTCTCCCTTTTACAGCTAAAGAAAGTTTAAGTGGTTTGAAAGAAAATTTAAATGGTTTGTTAGGGGCTACGAAGGTAGTAAATAAGTCAACATCAGACTACAAACAACCTGGGCCAGTTGAATCTTTTTATTTTTTTCATATTTACTTTAATTTATTTATTGACTTGGCTGTGCTGGGTCAGTTGTAACACATGAGATCTTCTGTCTTTGTTGTGGCATGAAGGGTCTCATTCCCTGACCAGGACTGAACCCAGGCCCTCTGCATTGGGAGCACAGAGTCTTAGCCACTGGATAGCCGGGAATGTCCCAGGACCAGTTGAATCTTAACTCTGTGACTGTGAAAAACATGGATACGAAATTTTAAGTCAATTTTAACCTCCCACATTTTGTAATGGGGAAAACAGGAGGTGGGGGTGCTGGTTTTTAATATTGAGATAAACTAGTAGAGGCCAGGAAGGAGAATTAGCCTTGGATTCTGTTCTAGAGTCTTAAAAAATTAGGACTAAGAGTCATCAGCTCATCAATTTGATAATAATAACAATCATTTAGTTAACATTTATTGGATGTTTCCCATGTGTCAGGCACTATTCAATGCACTTTACATGAACTCACTGCTTTTATCCTTGCAGCTCTATGACGAATATACTGTTATATAGTGGAGGAAACTGAAGTACAGAAAGGTTAGGACATATGCTAAAGGTCACACAGTTGTATGGTGGGCCTAGGTTTGAAATTTCAAGTTGGATCTCCTAACCACTATGCCATAATGTATAGGACTTAAAGTTTGACGTGGAAATATACTTAAAGCCTTGACACTTGTCTGTTAGATGACTTTGAGCAAATTGATTTCTTCAGACCTCAGTGTCCTTATATGTAAAGGGGTAGTGATAATAAGCATAGTCACAAGGTTGTTGTAGGATAAATTAGATGATACTTGTGGGGTGTATAACACAGTCCTTGTTGAATAGTAAGTGCTCAACAAATGTCGTCTATTCCCCATTGCCTCATCTTCTTCCTTACCATCCCTCACCAAACAAATCAAGTACTGTGGGTACTTTTAACGATGATGATTTATTAAAAGAAACAATTATTTTCTCTTCCCAACCACATCCTTTGTCCACTCCATCCATAGGTCCCTGTCTTCATCTGTCTTCCTGGGCAAGGACCTTCAAACAGTCACATCTTTGCAAATAGGAACTCTAGGAAGGAATGAACAATTGCTAGAGAAAGGGGGCCATAGGGTAAGTCTTCATCCTGTGAAATGTACAAAATAATTATGCATGAGACCTGTTGTTTGGGGACCTGAATCCACAGAATACAATTGAGAGACAAGATTTTCCAGTTCTGGGACTCAATAAGAATCTGCCAGGAACCAACAAGGCCATAAATGCCCTAGGGATTGTGGGTGGATAAGGCAAATAATACATTCTGAACACAAGCAGGTTATTTAAAAGTATGTGTTGATTCTGTTGTGTTTAACACAATTTGTAATCAAAACTGAATCCTGGTAGCTTTTTTATTTTTCATTGTTTTCAATCGATAGCTACTGACAGTAAAGGATTTATCATGTGAAGCCTCTGAAATATTTTTATAGGAAAGGGGCTCTTATCATTTACTATGGCAATGTCATCCAAGGCTTAAAATAAGCATACTCCTTGGTCATCAATTGTACACCTTAGAATTTATTCCAAATAAATTAATAACAGTATGTACACCAATCAGTATTCACTACAGCCATATTAATGATATTAAAAATAAGAAATATGTTAAATGTGTCTTATGGAGCTTGCTAAGTATATGACCATACATGGTGGACACACACATGAGCACACATGAAGGGCATTAGAGATGATGGGATAGAAACATCAGTGTTGATATTAAAAGTTGTTTACTAGCTATTTCTTCTTTTTTTAAAAACGACTGTTGTGTACCACGTGTGGGATCTTAATTCCCTAACCAGGGATCGAACCTGTGTCCTCTGCATTGGAACCATGGAATCTTAACCACTGGACTGCCAGGGAATTCTCTCACTAGCTATCTTTAAGTAAAATAATCAAGAAATCAAAATAGGTACATGATTATCTTATTTTCACATAGATATTATACATGTGTGTTATATGTTTAAAATATGCACCAAAGTGTTAAGCAAACATCATTTGGGGGTGGGTGATTTTTATCTTTTTTTTTTTCCTCTCAAATGAATAGTCTGATTTTTCTCTAGGATATATCAGGTAATGAAATTATTTTAAATGAAATTATTTGGAAACCACCATCCTGGGATAGGTGCTTCTTTTTCTTGGGAAGGATGGGTGAAGAGGGAGAGGTCATAAGAGATAGGCTTCTGTCTCATCTACTTCTGGGAAGTTCCACTAGGGCCGAGTGTACTGCCTGCCTGGCTTCAACGTGGAATGAGGAAGCAGGGAAGGACCTGATGTTTTTACCTTAGTTAAACACAGACGTGGCCACAGCCATTGCTGACACAGCGCTCTTCTGGCCCACAGTCCCAGTCGCCATTGCAGAGTTCAACACAGGTGCCTGAATTAGAACAAACCAGCTGAAAACTGCCGTGCTCTAGACACAGGTGTTACGGAGGCCAGCCCATGATTAAGCAGCCATTTCCCCCTTCTTCGAGTTCAATACATAATATAATTTATAAATGATTAATCACAGAGTAGTACTCATCAACATCTTATGTATTTCAATGAAAAGCAAGGCATTCACACAATCTCAACAAAGTAAGGTCTACTTTAAAGAACAGAATAATTAGTTACTCCTGGCACATACCCAGAGAAAAAGTGAAAAAAAAAGAGTCAGTTGTGTCTGACTCTTTGTGACCTCATGGCCTGTAGCCTATCAGGCTCCTCTGTCCATGGGATTTTCCAGGCAAGGGCACTTGGAGTGGGTGGCCATTTTCTTCTCCAACCCAGAGAAAACCGTGATTCAAAAAGGTACATGCACCCCAGTGTTCATTGCCATACTGTTTACAATAGCCAGGACATGGAAGCAACCTCAATGTCCATCAACAGAGGAATGGACAAAGAAGCTATGGCACATAGATACAGTGGAATATTACTCAGCAATAAAAAAGAATAAAATAATGCCATTTGCAGCTACATGGATGGACTGAGAGATTGTCATACTGAGTGAAGTAAGGCAGACACAGGAAGACAAATATCATATGAAATCGCTTGTATGTGGAATCTAAAAAAACAAGGGTACCAATGAACTCATTTACAAAACAGAAGTATAGTCATGGATGTAGAAAACAAACTTATGGTTACCAGAGGATAAAGGGGGAAGGGATAAACTGGGAGATTGGGATTCACATATACACACTGCTGTGTATAAAATAGATAATAAGAACCTGCTGTATAGCATGGGGAACTCTGCTCAGTACTCTGTAATGGCCTATATGGGAAAAGAATCTTAAAAAAAAGAGTGTATATATGTACATGCATAATTAATTCACTTTGTCGTACACTTGAAATTAATACAACATTGTAAATCAACTACACTCAAAAATTTTTTTGAAAAGGAGGATAATTGCATCTGTGGAGGGGAAGTGCAGAGAAGCCCACTTCAATGCCCTCTCTTCTCTCTGCAAGGAAAAGGGCAGAGAAGGGAAGACTTACACTTAGCTGAATGTCATCAAGCGTGCCCTGCAGCCACTCTGTGCAATGAGTCTGACTGGCCCCTTTTTACAGGCATGCCAGCTGGGGTGCACTGAGGTGACTTTCCTACTAGTCAGTACACAAGTCGGATCCAACCCAGACTCTCTGGCCCCTAGGCCAACCTCCCTCTGCCATCCCAGAGGGTGAAACTGACCCTGGCATGAAAAGTCCATCTCCAGATTTCAAGGAGTCACTCCTGACCCAAGTGGAGGCTCTGCACACTCCCAGAGCCTCAAGGTTAGTCTTTGAGGACCAATGAAATAGGTCCAGGGAGCTGTTTAAGACCCTGCAAGGGTTTCTAACAAAATGCGTGCAAAGCTGTGGATGAATGTGTGCCATGCTTGGGTGGGTGACTCAGCTGTGATCAGGAGATTCTCTACCTGATTCTGTCTCTGAACCTCTCTGGGCCTTTGTTTTCTCAAAGGTAAAATGAAGTCCTTGGATCCAGGAGGGCTGGATGAAGTTCACTCTCCAGTGTCAGCTCCAGTCAATGGAGGTGACTGTTCTCATGCTGTGTGGAGAAGGCTGGATCGCCTTGTTCAGGCTCAAAGAGAAAGAGTGCTACAATTGATTAGCAATGTCTGATGATGTAAGATGGGAGCCTGGTGGGATGTCTACAATGTACTTGCTGACCTCAAAGAAAATCAGTACAGTCCCTCCATGCTTTTATTAACTGTTGTTGATTTATGGTGAGAGAATGGGAGAATTCTTGTCTCCACTCACAGGAGTTTGGTCATTCATTAATACCTGTTGATTTCTTACTATGTAAAAAGCAGAGGTTAAGTAATACAGGAAGTATGGATATGTGGACTGGATTGGTCTGTTTAGTTGCTAAGTTATGTCTGACTCTTTGCAACCTCATGGACTGTAGCCTGCTAGGCTCCTCTGTCCATGGGGATTTCCCAGGCAGGAATATGGGAGTGAGTTGCCATTTCCTTCTCCAGGGATCTTCTCAACCCAGGGATTGAATACGAGTCTCCTGCATTGGCAGGCAGATTCTTTACCACTGAGCCACCTGCGAAGCCCTTGGAGATGTAAGATTAGGTTATTACTTTCCAGCAGCTTAGAGCCTCACAGTGGAGATAAAGTTTATGTTTAAAGTACTAAAAGCAAAGCAGTATGTGACACACGTCCTGAGAGAGGTTTATCCAAAGGACTAAAGGGGCTCGCAAAAGAGAGGACATCACTTCCAGTGAATCAGGAAAGGTAAGTCTTGAAGTATGGGAATCTTTTAAAGGCAGAATTGAGAGGGAAGGTGGAGAAGAGAAAAAAATTACTAGCAAAAATTCACAAGGGGAAAATGCAACAGGGTGGGCCTAGGGAAAGGTGCGTGATGCACCCAGGACACAACACTTAAGGAGGCCCTTGAACAGCTCTGAGAGTGAGCGCCTCCTTCAATTGTGCACCCTAGGTGCCTCATCTTCCCACTCTTCACCCTGAAATACAAGGAATACAGGAAGAGTAGCAAACAGAAGGCTGGATAAGTAATAGGGAATAGTTGGAAGTCAAGGCAGACAGGTTTGCAGCGCCTCCCTTCCCCACCATTCAGTCATGTCTGACTCTTTGCAACCCCATGGACTGTAGCCCGCCAGGCTCCTCTGTTCATGGGATTCTCCAGGCAAGAATACTGGAGTGAGTTTTCCTTCTTCAGGGGATCTTCCCAACCCAGGGATCGAACCCAGGTCTCCTGAATTGTAGGCAGATTCTTTACTGTCTGATCTTCTAGAGAAGCCTACGGCAGCAGGGGACGAAGCTACAGAGGGACCTAGGACTGAGATTTCACTTGGTAGGTCAAGAGAGAGATGTGATGGCAGTTTACTTACAAAGATTAACTGGTGTGAGAGCATAGCATGGACCAGGATTCACCGAGCAGGCAACTTTCAGAAGAAAGAGAGGGACAGGGAGAGCTGTCAGGAATCTACTGCACTGCCGGGCGTGGAGTAATCAGGGCTGAAAAGGCAGTGTGACAACGGGGGTCGGAAAGGAAGGAACATGTGTAAGAACCAGTTTCAAAGAATGACTGGTATTTGGCAACCAATGTAAGGGAAGGAGAACAAAGAGAAGAGGGGCAAGAGTTTCCAATGACATTTAGGGAGAAGAAGATACAGTGAAGATAATCTAAGAGAAAAAAGCTGGAGAATTGATGGACTGGCAAGCAAAAAGATGCTGCAGAGCTTAAAGACTTTTAACCTTTAACTGGTTCCTCAAGACAGTTGTGAGGTTTGTTAAGAAGGTCTGGGAGATGGACTTCCCTTGTGGTCCAGCGGCCAAGACAGTATGATCCCATTGCGGGGAGTCTGGGTTCAATCCCTGGTCAGGGAACTAGATCTAACATGGTGCAGCTGAAGATGCTGCATGTTGCAACGAAGATGGAAGATCTCGTGTGCAGCAGCTAAGACCTGGCACAGCCAAGTAAATAAGAAAACACGTGTGTGCTAAGTCACGTCAGTCATGTCTGACTCTTTGTGACCCTATGTAGCCCACCAGGCTCCTCTGTCCATGGGATTCTCCAGGGACGAATACTGGAGTGGGTTGCCATGCCCTCCTCCAGGGGATCTTCCCAACCCAGGGATCGAACCTGAGTCTCTTATGTTTCCTGCATTGGCAGGCAGGTTCTTTACCACTAGCGCCACCTGGGAAGCCCAAATAAGTAAAGAAAATGAAAAAAAAAAAAATTTTTTTTTAAGAAAAAAAAGGTGAAGAAGGAGAAGATCTGGGAGAGTGGTAGAGGCAGCAATAGAGACTACAGTCAGCCTTCAGGGGATTAAGGGATGAGTCATGGGGAAGAAAAGGCAGAGAATGAAGATTACTCCTTTGAGAATGTTGGCAGTAAAAGGAAAAGATGAATCATGTTTCACATCTTTAAGAAAATTTTTCTGTAAGCAATCCAACTTATTTGTAGCAAGAGATAAACTGGTGAAGAGAGAGAGGGGCTGGAGAAATGGATGGAGGCCAATGAGAGGGCAAAAGGCTTCCCTTTCGGAGAGTCCAGATGGAGGGATGACCAGAGGAAAGGAGAGGAGAAAGTCAAAGCTGAAGCACAGAGATCCTGCAGTCAAGGCGGGCCCCTGCAGTGACTCCTTGCCTGGAATACCTTCCTCTCTCTCTTTTCTTCCCCTCCTTCCCCTGCACCCACTGGCCCCCCGTGGCTTACATTCTGGCTCCTTCGTTGCAAAAAGGATAGGGCTGCCTTCTGCATGGACTCACCAAAAACTCTGAATGGTCTCACCGCAGCCTGAAGCTCCTGTATGACTAAGCAGAGGATGACTAGGGTCACAAGCAGGAGGAAGCCTGCCAACTTCATGCTGCTGTCGGAAGTCTTCGGATAAAAATGCAACAAGGCTCAAAGAGCAGAAATTTATCCTCTTCCACCCTCTGAGCTGGAATGAAAGGCTGAGGGTGGGACTAGGAGCTGCCAGAGTCTAAGCCCTGCCCAGAAGCTGACACTTCCTGAGAAATGTGACACACACACCGTGTGTACCTTGGGTAATGCCACATTGTTACCTAAGTCTCTGAGCCAAGGGAACACCCTCCTCTGACCGACACGTAAGACTCCTAAACCAGGAAAGCAATGAGTGGCTGAGAAAGGGGGTGAACTGGAGTAGGGGAACTTTCATTCACTCCTTCCTTTTTGAACACAAGTATCAGATGTCTTCTCTGGACCAGGCACGTGCTGGGCATGAGGAATAGGTCCTGACAGTGATTACAACGTAGGAGCGGGGGGCTAGCTGGGGAAGCTACAGCCTGCTCTTCCCCTTCACCCCGCCTTGCTCTGGGCCCTGGTGCCTCTGGTATTGAGGGCAGGGAGGAGCAGTAAGCCAGCCACAGGGGTGCTCCTCGGCCACCTGCTGGTGGCAAGGAGGTGACTCTAGTCTCCTTTGGGTGGGGTCTGCTTCTCTCTTCTGCTGAGGACCTAAGTAAAGGTGGTATGGTATGGTAGCCTTTGCCTGGATGATCAGTGTCATTTTCCTGGCCTGGCATTCCACCTCATCCTGTCCACCTTCATTTCTGAGAACCCAGATTCCCGATACACGTGTTAAACTCTTCCAGAGAATCTCTCATCATGAAGCACTGGGCTGAGGGAGGGCTACAGTAACCAACCAGCTAGGGAGTGAATTTCATTCCCCACTCCTCATCTGAAACACACACTCCCCTTGGGTTTTGGAGGAACCGGCCCTCTTCCCTCCCCAGTGTTAGCGGGAATGGAGGGGAGGCATGTATGAATTTTGGTCATCAATACTGTGTCCTGTGTGATCACTATTGTAATGTGAGATGAGGATGATTGGACTGGTTGCTAATGGCAGGACCAGTTTATAGTCTCTTAGTATGGCCTCAACGAGATGGCTGACTTCCCTTTAGAGAGTGCAGTACTCGACGTTTCACCAGGGGCCCTGGTTCCTAATTCTGGGGCTACAGGAAGAGATCTGCCCTGTTATGCTCCATTTGTCCCTTGAAATACACCTGTCAGAGGTCCTTTGGGCAAACCATTGACCTCATTCATTGCGAATACTCCTAGGTGGGTTAAGGGCTACATTTATGGGTTATTCATCAAACAATTTGGCAAATTACCTGAACTCAATCCTATCTGTCCCAAAGATTGGTTGCTGTCTAATTTCTGTAATAGTTCAGAGCCAAAAACTTTTAGAGATGCTAAACAGTGAAAAGAATATCACTCTATAGGCAATTTCAATTTTTAAAAAAGGCCAAAAAATGTTAAAAACTGCCCTAAACTCAAAAGTATTGTTGAAATTAAATTCATTTCCTTTTAGATGTTCTCTTTTCTGATTTTATTTTGGGTTCTTTGTTTTGCTGGTGCTGAAAGTACATGCTTAGCTTGTCCTCTGGATTCCTTAGAGCCGAGCAGGGCCTTCAGAGCCTTGGTAATGAGGCCTTAGTCTTCCCTGGATTTGCCTTGGCATGCAGCTATTTGATGCTGTGAGCTGAATAGACATTTAAGCCTTATAGGTCTATAAAGTCAAAAAATTTTTTTGCTTTGTCACACACAAAAAAATCAACAAAACCTTGATCTGAATAGAAGCCCACCACAGATGTGAGCGAAGGGCATAACAACTTCTACATGCCATTTAGTAAGCACTGGTTTTACTCTTGGCTTGGCTCCTTAAAGACCTCCTCGTATTTAATTCTAACAAGGCTGTGAGGTGGTTTGTTGGTTAGGAGTCCGATTGCTAAAACAGGAAATTAAGTATGAAAATGCAAAGGAGCCATCTCTGCTTCACTTTCACATCTATTTCATCATTTTTTTCTCTGCTGACCATCTTTCTCAGTTTGTCAAACCATATGGTAGGGGGAATATGACCTCCTCTGAGCGCTCGAGTTCAAGATGAGTCCAGAAAGCGCTAAATTTTTCCCAATCCCAAATCTAAAATGCCAGGGCAGAGAATTTCCTTGCCCTGGTTTGAGTCAGGTGTCACCTCCATCCCCTCAAACTAACAACACAAAGCTGCTGAAGGCTCTGTGTGTGTTTGTGTGTGTGAGTTAGTGTGTGTGTGTGTGTGTGTGTGTGTGTGTGTTGGAGGGAGATTCAGGGAGACATTGTAATTAGGAAGACACACAATATGGTTTCCAATACAGACAGGATTATTGCCATTTTACAGATGAGCAAACTAAGTCACAGAGAGGTTTAATAACATCCCCCAAACAGCATTTCAATGCAGAACCAAGCTTAAACTCCAAAGACAGCGCTCTTCTCTAGAACTCATTACCATCAGGTTAAGTCCAAATTCTTAGAAAATTTCTTCTATGTGGCACACATAAGCTTTTGAGGACACAGAATTCTACTTCACCTAGCGGGCACTAATTGTCAAGCTTTCATTAGCGGAGCACAGCAGCTCTGAGCTAGAGAAGATTCTGAGCACACAGTCAGATCAAAGGGAGGGTTCATCCACCTAAAACTGTAACTTTGATTTTAGGAGTTAAGGAACAACAGATGGCCCTTATTCCTGGCTCTTCACTCGGTCATTCCTAGGTTGTGGAAATAAGACCAATGCTATATAGTACTGTAGGTAAGAAAGAGGACTCTAGAGTATAACAGATCCAATTTACATGTGGCTCCACTACTTGCGAGCTGTGTGACCTTGGGGAAATTGCCTTCCTTTTCTGGGTTTTCTTCCTCATCTGATAAGCAGGCATAGGCAGCAACTCCTCATACGGTTGTTGGACAGACTGATGTATATAGATGTATATGTATACAGGCCTCAGAACTGGCAGCTACTATTAATAATTTCTGCGAAAGAGAATGTATGCCTTTCTATTTCCTGTATTAGGGCACCTGCAGACAACTCAGGCCAAAGTATATCAGTTCATTAAGGAAATACCACTAAAGAAAGAGGAATCAGGAACTTTCCATATTTTATTCTGCTGGAAATTATAGACTGAATCATGAAGAGACTCCAGGGCTTAAGCTGGTATTACTGTCAACTCAGTGACTATCTGTGAGTTCATGATTCTGGTATGGAGGTCAGGAAGCTTAGCAGGTGACCAATTTCTGTCTAAAGAGTCATTAGCTAGAGGAGGATCAGTTAAGTCACAGACAATCATCATTTTTCCAAAAGATGCTCAAAGCCTGGCCAGTGTCTGGAAAGATTTGTCCCCACCCAAAGAGTTCCCGATCCCCATAAGATTTTTCGTAACATTATGATCAGCAACAATAGCAGCTTCTTATCAGCAATGACTGCTCCACATACCAGATCTGTTTTTCCCTGTGTTCTGCAATTATTAGCTTAAGAATAGTACCTACCCTACACTGTTGGAGTGAGAATTCAATTGAATAATTATATTCGGAACAGTGCCTGGAAGATAGCAAACACCCATTAAATGTTGCTGTTTTCCAGGATTCAAGAGAGTTTTATTTTAAAAAGGAATCTTGCTTGTAACCCAAGGAACACAGGCTTAATTGTCAGAGTTACCACTGTGTGACCTTGGTTAAGTCATGCCTTCTCTAAGGCTCAAGATTCCTCATCTCTAAGAAGGTTGTTAGTTTAAACCTCCACAAATGTGAGAGCCTTTCTGTTTATTTTTTCATTTATTTTTTCAATTTTGGCCTCATGGTATGTAGGATCTCAGTTCCTGATCAGGGACTGAACCTGTGCCCCCTGTACTGGAAGCATGGCATCTTAACCACTGGATCACCAGGGAAGTCCCCAGCAGTTTTTCCTTTTAAAGGATGCTTCTCCTTTAAATGAAAGGAACTCTGTGTTATTGGTATTATTGGGCATTCATTTTGGGCCCAGCAAGACAGCTTGGTGAATACAGATATGTGCAGCAGCAAAGGAGGCTTGTAGGAAGGGTGAGGAGTGCATTTGGAGGGCAAGTGTGTGAGCAGATGCAGAGGTGGCACTTGAGATGTCCCCCTGCACTTTTTCTTCCTATACAATGTGCCCCTTGATTTTCCCACTCCTTTCCCCTTCTTGCCCTTGTCCTGGGTCCCTGACTTCCTCCTCCTGATGGTAATAGATAGTTGCTGCTGTAACAGGAGGGAAAGGGGCATGGCACAACTTTTGAAAGAATGACACAGCCCAAGGACACAACAGTATGAAAGGGCAAAAAGATATGACACTGAAAGATGAATTCCCCAGGTCGGTAGGTGCCCAATAAGCTACTGGAGATCAGTGGAGAAATAACTCCAGAAAGAATGAAGAGACAGAGCCAAAGCTAAAAAAAATGCCCAGTTGTGGATGTGACTGGTGATTGAAGTAAAGTCTGATGTTGTGAAGAACAATATTGCATAGGAACCTGGAATGTTAGGTCCATAAATTGGGAGTGGTCAAACAGGAGATGGCAAGAGGGAACATTTACATTCTAGGAATCAATGAACTGAAATCGACTGAAATGGGTGAATTTAATTCAGATGACCATTAAATCTACTGCTGTGGTCAAGAATCCCTTAGAAGAAACAGAGTAGCTCTCATGGTCAACAAAAGAGTCTAAAATGCACTGCTTGGGTATAATCTCAAAAATGACAGAATGATCTCTGTTTGTTTCCAAGGCAAACCATTCAATGTCACAATAATCCAAGCCTGCTCCCCAAGCACTAATGCCGAAGAAGCTGAAGTTGCATGGTTCTAAGAAGACCTACAAGACCTTCTAGAAATAATACCAAAAAAAGATGTCCTTTTCATCATAGGGGACTGGAGTGCAAAAGTAGGAGTAACAGGCACGTTTGGCCTTGGAGTACAAAATGAAGCAGGACAAAGGCTAACAGAGTTTTGCCAAGAGAACGCACTGGTCATAGCAAACACTCCCTTCCAGCAACACAAGAGACGAGTCTACACATGGATATCACCAGATGGTCAATACCAAAATCAGATTGATTATATTCTTTGCAGCCAAAGATGGAGAAGCTCTATATAGTCAGCAAAAACAAGACCAGGAGCCGACTGTGGCTCAGATCATGAACTCCTTATTGCCAGATTCAGACTTAAATTGAAGAAAGTGGGGGAAAACCACTCAACCATTCAGGTATGACCTAAATCAAATCCCTTATGATTATACAATGGAAGTGACAAATAGATTTAAGGGACTAGATCTGATAGACAGGGTGCCTGATAAACTATGGATGGAGGTTCGTGACATTGTACAGGAGACAGGGATCAAGGCCATCCTCAGGAAAAAGAAATGCAAAAAAGCAAAATGGCTGTCTGAGGAGGCCTTTTATGTGTGAAAAGAACAGAAGAGTAAAGCAAAGGAGAAGAGGAAAGATATATCCATTTGAATGCAGAGTTCCAAAGAATAGCAAGAAAAGATAAGAAAGCCTTTCCCAGTGATCAGTGCAAAGAAATAGAGGAAAACAGTTGAGTGGAAAAGACTAGAGATCTCTTCAAGAAAATTAGATATACCAAGGGAACATTTCATGCAAAGATGGGCACAATAGAGGACAGAATTGGTATGGAACTAACAGAAGCAGAAAATATTAAGAAGAGGTGGCAAGAATACACAGAACAGAAGAACTATACAAAAAAGATCTTCATGACTCAGAGAGCCACGATGGTGTGATCACTCACCTAGAGCCAGTCATCCTGGAATGCGAAGTCAAGTGGGCCGTAGAAAGCATCACTATGAACAAAGCTAGTGGAGGTGATGGAATTCCAGTTGCGCTATTTCAAATCCTAAAAGACAATGATGTTAACATGCTGCACTCAATATGCCAGCAAATTTTGAAAGCTCAGCAGTGGCCACAGGACTGGAAAAGGTCAGTTTTTATTCCAATACCAAAAAAAAGGCAGTGCCAAAGAATGTTCAAACTACTGCACAATTGCACACATCTCATAGGCTAGAAATTCTCAAAGCTAGGTTTCAACAGTACATAAACCAAGGACTTCCAGATGTTCAAGCTGGTTTTAGAAAAGGCAGAGGAACCAGAGATCAAATTGCCAACATTCTTTGGATCATAGAAAAAGTAAGAGAGTTTCCAGAAAACATCATCTTCTGCTTTTTGACTACACCAAGGCCTTTGACCGTGTGCATCACAACAAAATGTGGAAAATTCTGAAAGAGATGGAAATACCAGCCCACCTTACCTGCCTTCTGAAAAATCTGTATGCAGGTCAAGAAGCGACACTTAGAACTGGACATGGAGCAAGAAACTGGTTCCAAATTGGGAAAGGAGTACATCAAGGCTGTATACGGTCACCCTGCTTATTTAACTTATATGCAGACTTCTTCATGTGAAATGCCAGGCTGGATGAAGCACAAGCTGGAATCAAGATTGCTGGGAGAAATATCAATAACCTCAGATACGCAGATGACACCACCCTTAAGGCAGAAAGCGAAGAAGAACTAAAGAGCCTCTTGATGAAAGTGAAAGAGGAGAGTGAAAAAGTTGGCTTAAAACTCAACATGCAAAAAACGAAGATCATGGCATCTGGTCCCATCACTTCATGGCAAATAGATGGGTAAACAGTGGAAACAGTGTCAGACTTTATTTTCTTGGGCTCCAAAATCACTGCAGATGGTGACTGCAGCCATGAAATTAAAAGATGCTTGCTCCTTGGAGGAAAAGTTATGACAAACCTAGACAGTATACTAAAAAGCAGAGACATTACTTTGCTGGCAAAGGTCTGTCTAGGCAAAGCTATGGTTTTTCCGGTAGTCATGTATGAGAATTGGACCATAAAGAAGGCTGAGCGCGGAAGAATTGATGCTTTTGAACTGTGGTGTTGGAGAAGACTCTTGAGAATCCTTTGGACTTCAGAGAGATTAAACTGTCAATCCTAAAGGAAATCAGTCCTGAATATTCATTGGAAGAACTGATGCTGAAGCTGAAACTCCAGTATTTTGGCCACCTGATGCCAAGAACTGACTCATTGGAAAAAACCCTGATCCTGGGGAAGATTGAAGGCAGGAGAAGAAAGGATGACAGAGGCTGAGTTGATTGGATAGCATCACTGACTCAATGGACATGAGTTTGGGCAAGCTTAGGGATTGGTGTTGAACAGGGAAGCCTGGCATGCTGCAGCCCATGGAGTTGCAAAAAGTCAGACACGACTGAGTGACTGAACTGAACTGACTGAAGGACACAACATACACCGATTAGAATCAAATGGGTCCAAGATGGCAGACAAGTGGACTTTGGTTAGACCTTAATCCTCAATCAGCAAGCTAAATGACACACCCAGAGGCACCATGACAGTTCCAAGGCACTGTCAAAAGGCCAAGGAGTGGGCAGTGGCCCAATTCCTGGAAATCTCCACCCCTTCCCAAAAATGGCTGCGGTAATCTCCCACTCATTAGCATATGAAATCACGCAGCCTATAAAAACTAACCTGCCACACTCACCCTCTGCAATGACCCACACTCTGTCTGTGGAGTGTGCTCCTCTCTAAATCTGAATAAAGCAACTACTTACTTATCACTTTGTCTCTCACTGAATTCATTCTGCAATGAGACATGAAGTACTTGAGCTTCTTTAGGTCCTGAAACTAGGAACCGGGCAGGGTTTTGGCTGGGTTTGAGTCCCAGCCACGTGGGTTCAAGTCCCAAGCAGGATTTTGGCCGGGTTCAAGTCCTGGCTGTTGGAACCAGCCCAACAATGAACTGACCTGAAGGAGCGGTGCCACAGAAGAATAAGGAAAAATAAGACTCAGAAATAAAAGTGGGGACCAGGGGGCTGATGCCATTCACAGGCAAAAGCCCAGATCCTAATCCTTGCATGCCTTTTATTGCTAACATCTACTTCCTTGTTAGTGCTCTAGAGATATCTGTTGTTTACAATCTCAGATCAGAGATAAAGATAGACAATGCACAGTCCTCAATGTCATTTCTCAGCAACTCCCTCAAGGCTCAATGGTTTTCTATCAGTCACATCAGTACTTCAACAAATTGTTTTCAAGATGTCTTTCCACGATGTACATTTTACTGCTCCCAGCCCTTTGACTGGAGGTGATGAGAAAGTCGTTCTTATTTTTCAAAGAAGTCCTGTTAATTATAGTACAGGCCTGTGCATAGCATATTCCCTACACGAGCCACACGGGTTCACGTGCCAAACAGGACTTTGGCTGGGTTTGAGTCCCAGCGCACCAGTTCAAGTCCCAGTCTGAGGTAAACAGTTTCACTGCCAGGACGCCCCAATCACCTTGCGAGTTTTGAGGGCAGGCCCTACAGCTCTGTGTTGACGGTGGGGAGGATGATCGAACCCCTGCATTCACATCATGCTGCTGAGCGGACTCTGCTATGTGGACAATGCACATGGGCAGCAATGGGCTGTGCGTTATACTCATTCTCTCTGAGCTCTGCGTCATGGAACCTGCATCAGAACACAGGTAACTGCAAGTGTGATCCCTGATAGGCAGCTGACCTTCTGGATTAATCAGACCTGGGTTCAGCATTGAGTAATGTTGTTCTTGCAGGTCAGGAAGCAATAGTTAGAACTGGACATGGAACAACAGACTGGTTCCAAATAGGAAAAGGAGTACGTCAAGGCTGTATATTGTCACGCTGTTTATTGAACTTATATGCAGAGTACATCATGAGAAATGCTGGGCTGGAGGAAGCACAAGCTGGAATCAAGATTGCCAGGGGAAATATCAATAACCTCAGATGTGCAGATGATACCACCCTTATGGCAGAAAATCAAGGGGAACTAAAAAGCCTCTTGAGAGTGAAAGAGGAGAGTGAAAAAGTTGGGTTAAAGCTCAACATTCAGAAAATGAAGATCATGGCATCTGGTCCCATCACTTCATGGGAAATAGATGGGGAAACAGTGGAAACAGTGTCAGACTTTATTTTTTTGGACTCCAAAATCACTGCAGATGGTGACTGCAGCCATGAAATTAAAAGACGCTTACTCCTTGGAAGAAAAGTTATGACCAACCTAGATAGCATATTCAAAAGCAGAGACATTACTTTGCCAACAAAGGTCTGTTTAGTCAAGGCTATGGTTTTCCAGTGGTCATGTATGGATGTGAGAGTTGGACTGTGAAGAAAGCTGAGCACCAAAGAATTGATGCTTTTGAACTGTGTTGTTGGAGAAGACTCTTGAGAGTCCCTTGGACTGCAAGGAGATCCAACCAGTCCATTCTAAAGGAGATCAGCCCTGGGTGTTCTTTGGAAGGACTGATGCTAAAGTTGAAACTCCAGTACTTTGGCCACCTCATGTGAAGAGTTGACTCATTGGAAAAGACTCTGATGCTGGGAGGGATTGGGGGCAGGAGGAGAAGGGGACGACAGAGGATGAGATGGCTGGATGGCATCACTGACTTGATGGATGTGAGTTTGAGTGAACTCCGGGAGTTGGTGATGGACAGGGAGGCCTGGCATGCTGCGATTCATGGGGTCGCAAAGAGTCAGACGCGACTGAGCGACTGAACTAACTAACTAACTAATGCTGTTCTTTCAAATAAGCTCTCTGAGACAAAAGAAATAGCTTGTTCTGCCTAATCATCAAAACTACCAAAGAATGGAGGCCACTTTGAGTGACAGAGAAAAAGGAGGTGGGAAGAAAGGGACCTGGTATACACTAGGCACTTCTATGTGCCAGATTTTATAAACAGACACACATCGACACATATATGTACTTTATTTTATTTTTTACTTATTTTTTGGAGGCTAATTACTTTACAATATTGTATTGGTTTTGCCAAACATTGACATGAATCCCCCACGGGTGTACATGCATTCCAGTATTTTAAATATATATACTTGTGTGTATGTGCTCAGCCAATCAGTCAGGTCTGACTCTTTGCAGCCTCATTGACTGGGGCTTGCCAGGCTCCTCTGTCCATGGAATGTTCCAGGCACAAATACTGGAGTGGGTTGCCATTTCCTATGCCTGGAGATCTTCCCGGTCCAGGGATCAAACCCACATCTCTTGCATTGGCAGGCAGCTTCTTTAACACCACGCCACCTGGGAAGCTCCAATATATATGTAATTACATGTACATATAATTGTATGTGGAGAAGGCAATGGCACCCCACTCCAGTACTCTTGCCTGGAAAATCCCTGACGGAGGAGTCTGGTGGGCTGTAGTCCATGGGGTCGCTGAGGGTCGGACACAACTGAGCGACTTCACTTTCACTTTTCACTTTCATGCATTGGAGAAGGAAATGGCAACCCACTCCAGTGTTCTTGCCTGGAGAATCCCAGGGACGGGGCAGCCTGGTGGGCTGCCGTCTATGGGATCGCACAGAGTTGGACACGACTGAAGTGACTTAGCAGCAGCACACACACACATTATCTTCCCTCCTTTCCAAGATCAAAAATACTCTCCATTTCACACATGGGGAGCTAATCACTTCTGCATATTCATACAACTTCTTAATTACCCAAGTCTTTCTGACTTCAAATCCCAAGCTCTCTACTCCACCCGACACTGTTTCTGCCTTTTCCTTACATATTGCCACTCATTAGATTCTAGACCCAAATATTAATTCTACAGCACTCAAGGCTTGACCTAAGAGTGGGCACTGGCACCCTCTCATTTCCCCCAACCTCCATGGAACTCTAGAATTCCTTCCTGAGTTACATAACCTGAACTGCTAACAAGGAGAAATTCCCTTCGGTAAATTAAGTTTCATGCCATGCTCAGGTGAAAGGAAAACCCCATATCTGAGTATAATAGCTGTTTTCCCTCCTTCTACCTTGTACAGAATCCTCATGCCCCCTTTTACCACAGGTTCTCAGAAATGTGGATCTAGTTTTTCCACCTGCCAATGCATGAGACATGGGTTCAACCCCTGGTCCGGGAAGATCCCACATGCTGTGGAGCAACTAAGCCCATGGGCTGCAACTGCTGAGTCTGCGCTCTAGAGCCCGAGAGCCACAACTAATGAGCCCGAGTGCTGCAACTGCTGGTTCCCAAAATATCACTTACTTGGAGGAAAACTTGTCTGCTGCCCAAGAATACCTATTTTCGATTTCACATAGATGATGAAAAAACATAAGTGAGTTAAGCCAGTAAGATTTGCAGATGTATTTGTTCTGACAGCTATTTAATATACTGTGAACTCTAATTAGTCACATCACTCTTTTTTAATTTTTGTATTTTGATCACATGACATGCAGGATGGTTCCCCGAACAAGGATCAAACCTCAGCCTCTGCAGTGAAAGCGCTGAATTGTAACCACTAGGCCACTGGGGCACGCCCCTGTATCACATCACTCTTGACAAATCCATTTAATCTCTTGCCCCATCCTCCCCGCCACAGTTCCCCTCACCAGTCAACATACGCACACACTCCACTTCTAAAGATATTTGAAGGGGAGGGGAAATTCCAATTTCTTGAAGCCACTTATTCTTCCTGAATAATGGTGGTAGTGCAGCCATTATGGAATACTGCATTCTTATTGCATTTAAGACATGCCAGCCTGTGCTATAATTCAGATGTGATTTCTTTCCTTCCTTATAGGCTATGAGGTGAAGGACTTTGGAGTGACCCCATTGTGCATTTTATTGGCCTAGGAGAGGGAGTATTTGTGAGCCCTGGGATTTCAGCTTGAGGTTGAGAAAGTGAAGCTCAGTGAAGGGGAGAAAAGGGTAAGGTAGACAAATATTTTGGAACTGGACCAGCTGGAAATAAGTACAGATTTCTGGGCTACCAGTGACTTTCCATTGCACAAATCCAAATGTACCAGCCAGCAAGTAGCTGCTTCTCCAGGTAGCATCACGTAGGCTTTAGGCTCCAGGGACATTGCAATCCACTGTCAACTGAGATGGTGCTATTCTCACAACCCAATGTTGGAGGTTCCCACTCCCTCCCCTCCCCGCATCATGCAGCATGTGGGATCTTAGTTCCCAGACCAGGGATGGACCAGCAATCCCTGCAGTGGAAGCACTCGAAGCATGGAGTCTTAACCCCTGGACTGCCAGGGAAGTCCCAGAGGTTCCCTCTTTATCTCTCAAAGTTTCAGGAGGACCTCTCTGTTAGGGACTGTTTGGTTATCTTGGCCCTGAGACTACATAATTGCTCCAGGTCTTTCAAGCTCTGATGGCTTCCCTGATAGCTCAGTTGGTAAAGAATCCACCTGCAATGTAGGAGACCTTGGTTAGACTCCTGGGTTGGGTAGATTTCCTGGAGAAGGGATAGGCTACCCACTCCAGTATTCTTGGGCTTCCCTTGTGGCTCAGCTGGGAAAGAATCCACCTGCAATGTGGGAGACTGGTTTCGATCCCTGGGTTGGGAAGATCCCCTGGAGAAGGGAAGAGCTATTCACTCCAGTATTCTGGACTGGAGAATTCCATGGATTGTATAGTCCTTGGGGTGGCAAAG
Organism: Bos indicus x Bos taurus; assembly: GCF_003369695.1. Taxonomy (NCBI): domain Eukaryota; kingdom Metazoa; phylum Chordata; class Mammalia; order Artiodactyla; family Bovidae; genus Bos; species Bos indicus x Bos taurus. The sequence continues at coordinate 15,243,619 of NC_040094.1, forward strand.
AGTTGGACGCAACTGAGCGACTTTCACGTTTCAAGCTCTTGGTGGCCCAAATGGTAGCACAGATCCTGTAGCAAGTCAGTAACCAAGTGTTATGACACCCTGCTGTGTCAGTTCCTAAGGCCTCAAGCACTATGAGTGCTTCCCGCTGTAGGAGCGTGGTAAGTACAATAGCTTTCAAAGTGGTTGGCTGGAATTAAATTTCCAGATTGACAGGGGAGACTGGCAGGCTGCAGTCCATAGCGTCGCACAGAGTCGGACTCAACTGAAGTCACTTAGCACGCACATGCATCCTGCATTTTTGAATGTAGTATAGTGAGAATCCCCATGGACAGAGGAGCCTGGGGTTGCAAAGAGTTGGACACGACTGAGCGACTAAGCAAGCACAGCACGGCACATAATATACGAAAAAGAAGGAGTCTTGGAGCCACTAAAATCTGGATTTAAATGCATGTTCTACCGCATCCTGGCTGTATGACCCTGACAATATCTCCACGCTTCTCCATCAAGAGTTAGAGGCTCAGCATACACAACTCATGGGGTTGTTGTAAGAATAAGGAAATAAATCTGGGAAGTATCTGACATGAGTAATATACCAAATAAAATATTTCCCTTCTCCTCTAAATGTTTCCTTACCCTCAGTTGGATTTTAAACTCCTAAAGGCAAGAGGCCATCCTTTGCAACCTCTCTGGAGCATGTGTTACCATGAAAAGAACCACAGGCTTGAGAGCTGCCCTGAGGATCTGGGCTTGGATATCCAATATGGCGGCCATTAGCCACCCGTGGCAAGTGAGCACTTGAAATGTGGCTTGTGCAACCAAGGAGCAGGAGGGTTTTACCTTTATTTAGCCAGCTGTTAAGTCATTTCAGTTTACTTTTAGAAGCAGATATTCAGCTTAGTCATTGGAAACATTTAAGCATGTTTGGAACAAATTTGGTACTTGAATCTTCTTTTTCAACTGTACAGTTTATGAAATCTAAACACAGGTCAAGAATTTTTGATGAAAATTTAAAGCCCAGAATGAGATACACTATAAATGGAAAATACATACTGGATTTCAAAGATTTAGTGTGAAAAAAAGAAGGGAAAATCCCTCACTAATTTTTTTTTGCACTGACAACATGTGAAAGTTGAGCTAAATGTTAATTTTACCCGTTAAAAGAAAAAAGAAAAGAATGTAGTTGTCAGTCACTACTTTGGGCATCCTCCTCCAGACCAGAAGTCCAACAAGGCCCTCAGCTACTCTACCATCTCCAGAGATCTGCTTTCCATTTCGTGTGCCCTGTTCAGAGGGTCCCCATGGGAAGTGCTATTTAGACGACACGACTGGCCTCATCCAAGCTTCAGTGTATGTGGTAGACCACAGGAACTTTGGTTGGAGTCCCAAAGTGAGGTGAGGTGGGGCTTGGAGCCAATCCCAAGGAAGCAGGACGCATGCACCTTGAGGAGAGAAAGTGGGAGGGGATGGTGGCCAGGAGGTAAAGAAGTAAACACAGACAGACAATGGGAACCAGGATTTCATCTGTGGGGTGGATGGCAGCTGGATTGAAACATGGAGTCATAGGACTTCCCTGGTGGTCCAGTGGTTAAGATTTTGCCTTCCAAGGCAGGTGGTACATTGAGGATCCCTGGTCAGGGAACTAAGATCCAACATGCGTTGGGGCCAAAAAACCAAAACATAAAACAGAAGCAATATTGTAACAAATTCAATAAAGACTTTAAAAAAGGGTCCACATCCAAAACTCTTAAAAAAAAAAAAACGAAAAAAAAAAGGAAATATGAAGTCAAGGTATAGTTGCGTGACAAGTAGAGAGATTCAGTAGCAAGGGAGACTTGTACCCACTGGAGATAACAATTAGAGAAGTCTCTGATGCATAAGAAGGGGTGGTAGCCAGACTGTATGAGGAGGCCAGTTAAGCTTTAGTCGTGACTGACTCTTTGCGACATCGTGGACTATAGCCGCCAGGCTCCTCTGTCCATGGGATTCTCCAGGCAAGAAAACTGGAGTGGGTTGCCACTTCCTTCTCCAGAGGATCTTCCTGATCCAGGGATCAGACCCCCATCTCCTGCTTGGCAGGCAGGTTCTTTACCACTGAGCCACCAGGAAAGCAGGAAAGCCCATAAAGCAGAGTAAATGAGTACAAATATACAGGGATAGAAAAGGAGGGAAATTCTATTACAAGTTGCAAACTTGCCACTTTTTTCTTTCTAAAAGATATTGATTTACTTTTGGCTCCATCAGGCCTTGGTTGTGGCTCTTGGGTCTTTGTTGCCACCGGTGGGCGTCTCTCTAGTTGAAGCATGTAAGCTCCAGAGTGACATGCGGGACCTTAGTTCTCTGACTAATTCCTGAAATGGGTTCAGGAATTGAACCCATATCCCTCACATTGGAAGGCAGATTCTTAACCACCAGATCACCAACAAAGTCCCCAGGTCAGTAGGTGCCCAATAAGCTACTGGAGATCAGTGGAGAAATAACTCCAGAAAGAATGAAGAGACAGAGCCAAAGCTAAAAAAAACACCCAGTTGTGGATGTGACTGGTGATTGAAGTAAAGTCTGATGTTGTGAAGAACAATATTGCATAGGAACCTGGATTGTTAGGTCCATAAATTGGGAGTGGTCAAACAGGAGATGGCAAGAGGGAACATTTACATTCTAGGAATCAATGAACTGAAATCAACTGAAATGGGTGAATTTAATTCAGATGACCATTACATCTACTGCTGTGGTCAAGAATCCCTTAGGAGAAACAGAGTAGCTCTCATGGTCAACAAAAGAGTCTAAAATGCACTGCTTGGGTATAATCTCAAAAACGACAGAATGATCTCTGTTTGTTTCCAAGGCAAACCATTCAATATCACAATAATCCAAGCCTGTGCCCCAGGCACTAATGCCGAAGAAGCTGAAGTTGAATGGTTCTAAGAAGACCTACAAGACCTTCTAGAAATAATACCAAAAAAAGATGTCCTTTTCATCATAGGGGACTGGAGTGCAAAAGTAGAAGTAACAGGCACGTTTGGCCTTGGAGTACAAAATGAAGCAGGACAAAGGCTAACAGAGTTTTGCCAAGAGAACGCACTGGTCATAGCAACCACAGCAACTCCCTTCCAACAACACAAGAGAAGACTCTACACATGGACATCACCAGATGGTCAATACCCGAATCAGATTGATTATATTCTTTGCAGCCAAAGATGGAGAAGCTCTATACAGTCAGCAAAAACAAGACCAGGAGCTGACTGTGGAACAGATCATGAACTCCTTATGGCCAAATTCAGACTTAAATTGAAGAAGGTAGGGAAAACCACTAGACCATTCAGGTATGGTCTAAATCAAGTCCCTTATGCTTATACAGTGGAAGTGACAAATAGATTCAAGGTATTAGATCTGATAGACAGAGTGCCTGAAGAACTATAGATGGAGGTTTGTGACACTGTACAGGAGGCAGTGATCAAAATCATCCCCAAGAAAAAGAAATGCAAAAAGGCAAAATGGTTGTCTGAGGAGGCCTTACAAATAGCTGAGAAAAGAAGAGAAATGAAGGGCAAAGGAGAAAAGGAAAGATATACTCATTTGAATGCAGAGTTCCAAAGAATAGCAAGGAGAGATGAGAAAGCCTTCCTCAGTGATCAATGCAAAGAAATAGAGGAAAACAATAGAATGGGAAAGACTAGAGATCTCTTCAATAAAATTAGAGATACAAGGGAACACTTTATGCAAAGATGGGCACAATAAAGGATAGAATTGGTATGGAACTAACAGAAGCAGAAGATATTAAGAAGAGGTGGCAAGAAAACACAGAACTATACAAAAAAGATCTTCATGACTCAGAGAGCCACGATAGTGTGATCATTCACCTAGAGCCAGTCATCCTGGAATGCGAAGTCAAGTGGGCCTTAGGAAGCATCACTACGAACAAAGCTAGTGGAGGTGATGGAATTCCAGTTGAGCTATTTCAAATCCTAAAAGACAATGATGTTAACGTGCTGCACTCAATATGCCAGCAAATTTTGAAAACTCAGCAGTGGCCACAGGACTGGAAAAGGTCAGTTTTTATTCCAATCCCAAAAAAAGGCAGTGCCAAAGAATGTTCAAACTACTGCACAATTGCACACATCTCATAGGCTAGAAATTCTCAAACCTAGGTTTCAACAGTACATAAACCAAGGACTTCTAGATGTTCAAGCTGCTTTTAGAAAAGGCAGAGGAACCAGAGATCAAATTGCCAACATTCTTTGGATCATAGAAAAAGTAAGAGAGTTTCCAGAAAACATCAACTTCTGCTTTATTGACTACACCAAGGCCTTTGACCGTGTGCATCACAACAAAATGTGGAAAATTCTGAAAGAGATGGAAATACCAGCCCACCTTACCTGCCTTCTGAAAAATCTGTATGCAGGTCAAGAAGCGACACTTAGAACTGGACATGGAGCAAGAAACTGGTTCCAAATTGGGAAAGGAGTACGTCAAGGCTGTATACGGTCACCCTGCTTATTTAACTTATATGCAGACTTCTTCATGTGAAATGCCAGGCTGGATGAAGCACAAGCTGGAATCAAGATTGCTGGGAGAAATATCAATAACCTCAGATACGCATAGGACACCACCCTTAAGGCAGAAAGCGAAGAAGAACTAAAGAGCCTCTTGATGAAAGTGAAAGAGGAGAGTGAAAAAGTTGGCTTAAAACTCAACATGCAAAAAACGAAGATCATGGCATCTGGTCCCATCACTTCATGGCAAATAGATGGGGAAACAGTGGAAACAGTGTCAGACTTTATTTTCTTGGGCTCCAAAATCACTGCAGATGGTGACTGCAGCCATGAAATTAAAAGACGCTTGCTCCTTGGAAGAAAAGTTATGACAAACCTAGACAGTATACTAAAAAGCAGAGACATTACTTTGCTGGCAAAGGTCTGTCTAGTCAAAGTTATGGTTTTTCTGGTAGTCATGTAGGGATGTGAGAATTGGACCATAAAGAAGGCTGAGTACAGAAGAATTGATGCTTTTGAACTCTAGTGTTGGAGAAGACTCTTGAGAATCCTTTGGACTTCAAAGAGATCGAACTGTCAATCCTGAAGGAAATCGGTCCTAAATATTCATTGGAAGAACTGATGCTGAAGCTGAAACTCCAATAGTTTGGTCACCTGATGCCAAGAACTGACTCATTGGAAAAGACCCTGATGCTGGGAAAGATCGAAGGCAGGAGAAGAAGGGGATGACAGAGGATGAGATGGTTGGATGGCATCACCGACTCAATGGACATGCATTTGAGCAAGCTTGGGGATTGGTGATGAACAGGGAAGCCTGGAGTGCTGCAGCCCATGGGGTTGCAAAAAGTCAGACACGACTGAGTGACTGAACTGAACTGACTGAAGGACACAACATACACTGATTAGAATCAAATGGGTCCAAGATGGCAGACAAGTGGACTTTGGTTAGACCTTGATCCTCAATCAGAAAGCTAAACGACACACCCAGAGGCACCATGACAGTTCCAAGGCACTGTCAAAAGGCCAAGGAGTGGGCAGTGGCCCAATTTTTTGGGTGGAAATCTCCACCCCTTCCCAAAAATGGCTGGGGTAATCTCCCACTCATTAGCATATGAAATCACGCAGCCTATAAAAACTAACCTGCCACACTCACCCTCTGCAATGACCCACACTCTGTCTGTGGAGTGTGCTCCTCTCTAAATCTGAATAAAGCAACTACTTACTTATCACTTTGTCTCTCACTGAATTCATTCTGCAATGAGACATGAAGTACTTGAGCTTCTTTAGGTCCTGAAACTAGGAACCGGGCAGGGTTTTGGCTGGGTTTGAGTCCCAGCCACGTGGGTTCAAGTCCCAAGCAGGATTTTGGCCGGGTTCAAGTCCTGGCTGTTGGAATCAGCCCAACAACGAACTGACCTGAAGGAGCGGTGCCACAGAAGAATAAGGAAAAATAAGACTCAGAAATAAAAGTGGGGACCAGGGGGCTGATGCCATTCACAGGCAAAAGCCCAGATCCTAATCCTTGCATGCCTTTTATTGCTAACATCTACTTCCTTGTTAGTGCTCTAGAGATATCTGTTGTTTACAATCTCAGATCAGAGATAAAGATAGACAATGCACAGTCCTCAATGTCATTTCTCAGCAACTCCCTCAAGGCTCAATGGTTTTCTATCAGTCACATCAGTACTTCAACAAATTGTTTTCAAGATGTCTTTCCACGATGTACATTTTACTGCTCCCAGCCCTTTGACTGGAGGTGATGAGAAAGTCGTTCTTATTTTTCAAAGAAGTCCTGTTAATTATAGTACAGGCCTGTGCATAGCATATTCCCTACACCGGCCACACGGGTTCACGTGCCAAACAGGACTTTGGCTGGGTTTGAGTCCCAGCGCACCAGTTCAAGTCCCAGTCTGAGGTAAACAGTTTCACTGCCAGGACGCCCCAATCACCTTGCGAGTTTTGAGGGCAGGCCCTACAGCTCTGTGTTGACAGTGGGAAGGATGATCGAACCCCTGCATTCACATCATGCTGCTGAGCGGACTCTGCTTTGCGGACAATGCTCATGGGCAGCAATGGGCTGTGCGTTATACTCATTCTCTCTGAGCTCTGCGTCATGGAACCTGGATCAGAACACAGGTAACTGCAAGTGTGATCCCTGATAGGCAGCTGACCTTTCTGGATTAATCAGATCTGGGTTCAGCATTGAGTAATGTTGTTCTTTCAAATAAGCCCTCTGAGCCAAAAGAAATAGCTTGTTCTGCCTGATCATCGACACTACTAAAGAATGGAGGCCACTTTGAGTGACAGAGGAAAAGGAGGTGGGAAGAAAGGGACCTGGTATACACTAGGCACTTCTATGTGCCAGATTTTATAAACAGACACACACTGATACATATATGTATTTTATTTATTTATTTTTTTGGGAGGCTAATTACTTTACAATATTGTATTGGTTTTGCCATACATTGACATGAATCCCCCACAGGTATACATGCGTTCCAGTATTTTAAATATATATAACTGTGTGTATGTGCTCAGCCGATCAGTCACGTCTGACTCTTTGCAATCTCATTGACTGGGGCCTGCCAGGCTCCTCTGTCCATGGAATTTTCCAGGCAAGAATACTGGAGTGGGTTGCCATTTCCTATGCCTGGGGATCTTCCCAGTCCAGGGATCAAACTTGCATCTCTTGCATTGGCAGGCAGATTCTTTAACACCACACCACCTGGGAAGCTCCAATATATATATAATTACATGTACATATAATTTATATATACACACACACATTATTTTCACTCCTTTTCAAGATCAAAAATACTCTCTCAAGGGTTATCTCCATTTCACACACGGGGAGATAATCACTCCTCCAGATTCACACAACTTCTTAATTACCCAAGTCTTTCTGACTTCAAATCCCAAGCTCTCTCCTCCACCTGACACTGTTTCTGCCTTTTCCTTACATATTGCCACTCACCAGATTCTAGACCCTGGAGAAGGCAATGGCACCCCACTCCAGTACTCTTGCCTGGAAAATCCCATGGAGGGAGGAGCCTGGTGGGCTGCGGTCCATGGGGTCGCTAAGAGTTGGACACGACTGAGTGACTTCACTTTCACTTTTCACTTTCATGCATTGGAGGAGGAAATGGCAACCCACTCCAGTGTTCTTGCCTGGAGAATCCCAGGGATGGGGGAGCCTGGTGGGCTGCCGTCTATGGGGTCGCACAGAGTTGGACACAACTGAAGTGACTTAGCAGCAGCAGATTCTAGACCCAAATATTAATTCTACAGGGCTCAAGTCTTGACCTAAGAGTGGGTGCTGGCACCCTCTCGTTTCCCCCAACCTCCATGGAACTCTAGAATTCCTTCCTGAGTCACATAACCTGAACTGCTAACAAGGAGAAATTCCCTTCGGTAAATTAAGTTTCATGCCATGCTCAGGTGAAAGGAAAACCCCATCTGAGTATAATAGCTGTTTTCCCTCCTTCTGCCTTGTACAGAATCCTCATGCCCCCTTTTACCACAGGTTCTCAGTGACGTGGACCTAGTTTTTCCACCTGACCCCATTGTGAATTTTATTGGCCTAGGACAGGGAGTATTTGTGAGCCCTGGGATTTCAGCTTGAGGTTGAGAAAGTGAAGCTCAGTGAAGGGGAGAAAAGGGTAAGGTAGACAAATATTTTGGAACTGGACCAGCTGGAAATAAGTACAGATTTCTGGGCTACCAGTGACTTTCCATTGCACAAATCCAACTGTGCCAGCCAGCAAGCAGCTGCTTCTCCAGGTAGCATCACGTAGGCTTTAGGCTCCAGGGACATTGCAATCCACTGTCAACTGAGATGGTGCTATTCTCACAACCCAATGTTGGAGGTTCCCTCTCCCTCCCCTCCCCGCATCATGCAGCATGTGGGATCTTAGTTCCCAGACCAGGGATGGACCAGCAATCCCTGCAGTGGAAGCACTCGAAGCATGGAGTCTTAACCCCTGGACTGCCAGGGAAGTCCCAGAGGTTCCCTCTTTATCTCTCAAAGTTTCAGGAGGACCCAGTACCCATACCCTCTCTGTTAGGGACTGTTTGGTTATCTTGGCCCTGAGACTACATAATTGCTCCAGGTCTTTCAAGCTCTGATGGCTTCCCTGATAGCTCAGTTGGTAAAGAATCCACCTGCAATGTAGGAGACCTTGGTTAGACTCCTGGGTTGGGTAGATTTCCTGGAGAAGGGATAGGCTACCCACTCCAGTATTCTTGGACTTCCCTTGTGGCTCAGCTGGGAAAGAATCCACCTGCAATGTGGGAGACTGGTTTCGATCCCTGGGTTGGGAAGATCCCCTGGAGAAGGGAAGAGCTATTCACTCCAGTATTCTGGACTGGAGAATTCCATGGATTGTATAGTCCTTGGGGTGGCAAAGAGTTGGACGCAACTGAGCGACTTTCACGTTTCAAGCTCTTGGTGGCCCAAATGGTAGCACAGATCCTGTAGCAAGTCAGTAACCAAGTGTTATGACACCCTGCTGTGTCAGTTCCTAAGGCCTCAAGCACTATGAGTGCTTCCCGCTGTAGGAGCGTGGTAAGTACAATAGCTTTCAAAGTGGTTGGCTGGAATTAAATTTCCAGATTGACAGGGGAGACTGGCAGGCTGCAGTCCATAGCGTCGCACAGAGTCGGACTCAACTGAAGTCACTTAGCACGCACATGCATCCTGCATTTTTGAATGTAGTATAGTGAGAATCCCCATGGACAGAGGAGCCTGGGGTTGCAAAAAGTTGGACACGACTGAGCGACTAAGCAAGCACCGCACAGCACATAATATACGAAAAAGAAGGAGTCTTGGAGCCACTAAAATCCAATTTAAATGCATGTTCTACCACATCCTGGCTGTATGACCCTGACAATCTCTCCATGCTTCTCCATCAAGAGTTAGAGGCTCAGCATACACAACTCATGGGGTTGTTGTAAGGATAAGGAAATAACATCGGGGAAGTATCTGACATGAGTAATATACCAAATAAAATATTTCCCTTCTCCTCTAAATGTTTCCTTACCCTCAGTTGGATTTTAAACTCCTAAAGGCAAGAGGCCATCCTTTGCAACCTCTCTGGAGCATGTGTTACCATGAAAAGAACCACAGGCTTGAGAGCTGCCCTGAGGATCTGGGCTTGGATATCCAATATGGCGGCCATTAGCCACCCGTGGCAAGTGAGCACTTGAAATGTGGCTTGTGCAACCAAGGAGCAGGAGGGTTTTACCTTTATTTAGTCAGCTGTTAAGTCATTTCAGTTTACTTTTAGAAGCAGATATTCAGCTGAGTCATTGGAAACATTTAAGCATGTTTGGAACAAATTTGGTACTTGAATCTTCTTTTTCAATTGAACATTTTATGAAATCTAAACACAGGTCAAGAATTTTTGATGAAAATTCAAAGCCCAGATTGAGATACACTATAAATGGAAAATACACACCGGACTTCAAAGATTTAGTGTAAAAAAAAGAAAGCAAACTCTCTCACTAATTTTTTTTTTGCACTGACAACATGTGAATGTTGAGCTAAATGTTAATTTTACCCATTAAAAGAAAAAGAAAAGAATTTAGTTGTCAGTCACTACTTTGGGCATCCTCCTCCAGACCAGAAGTCCAACAAGGCCCTCAGCTACTCTACCATCTCCAGAGATCATGTGTTTTGGAGTGTACTAGCTTTCCATTTCGTGTGGGAAGGTCAGAGGGTCCCTGTGGGAAGTGCTATTTAGACAACACGACTGGCCTCATCCAAGCTTCAGTGTGTGTGGTAGACCGTAGGAACTTTGGTTGGAGTCCCAAAGTGAGGTGAGGTGGGGCTTGGAGCCAATCCCAAGGAAGCAGGAGGCATGCACTTTGAGGAGAGAAAGTGGGAGGGGACGGTGGCCAGGAGGTAAAGAAGTAAACACAGACAGACAATGGGAGCCGGGATTTCATCAATGCCAGCCAGGGTGGATGGCAGCTGGATTGAAACAGGGAGTCATAGGACTTGCCTGGTGGTCCAGTGGTTAAGATTTTGCCTTCCAATGCAGGTGGTACATTGTGGATCCCTGGTCAGGGAACTAAGATCCAACATGCCTTGGGGCCAAAAAACCAAAACATAAAACAGAAGCAATATTGTAACAAATTCAATAAAGACTTTAAAAAAGTGTCCACATTAAAAAATCTTAAAAAAAAAAAAAACAAAAAAGGAAATATGAAGTCAAGGTATAGTTGCGTGACAAGTAGAGAGATTCAGTAGCAAGGGAGACTTGTACCCACTGGAGATAACAATTAGAGAAGTCTCTGATGCATAAGAAGGGGTGGTAGCCAGACTGTATGAGGAGGCCAGTTAAGCTTTAGTCGTGACTGACTCTTTGCGACATCGTGGACTATAGCCACCAGGCTCCTCTGTCCATGGGATTCTCCAGGCAAGAATACTGGAGTGGGTTGCCACTTCCTTCTCCAGAGGATCTTCCTGATCCAGGGATCAGACCCCCATCTCCTGCTTGGCAGGCAGGTTCTTTACCACTGAGCCACCAGGAAAGCAGGAAAGCCCAAAAAGCAGAGTAAATGAGAACAAATATACAGGGATAGAAAAGGAGGGAAATTCTATTACAAGTTGCAAACTTGCCACTTTTTTCTTTCTAAAAGATATTGATTTACTTTTGGCTCCATCAGGCCTTGGTCGTGGCTCTTGGGTCTTTGTTGCAGTTGGTGGGCGTCTCTCTAGTTGAAGCATGTAAGCTCCAGGGTGGCATGCGGGACCTTAGTTCTCTGACCAGGAACTGAACCCATATTCCTCACATTGGAAGGCAGATTCTTAACCACCAGATCACCAACAAAGTCCTACAGCTCTTTTCTTAATGAAAGATGTGGCGAGAAAGATGGTGAGACTGGAATGGTGGAGGTTGGAGTGAGAGGTAGATGACATGGGTGTTTGAAGAAAGAGAAGTGTGACATTGTCATCTTGGTGGTTGGGAGAGTGAATTTTCTTGGGAGAAAGTGTGGATAGATATCCAGGCAGTATTGAGTGCCTGGGCTGGTTCCAGGAAAAAGGATGAGGAGGAAACAGGCCATGAATTGTGATGGATAATGAAAAAGAGAGAAGGTCTGTGGATTGCGGTTAAATACTCGTTTGCGGTGGAGGTCTTAATGTAAGTGAACTAGAAATCTTACATAGAAAGAATGACTTACATAGAATGATAATTCCACAGAAATCATTTTATTCAGAAAACAAGATAATTTTAGAAGCAGTCACGCCATGAATCATCAAACAATTGCCAGAATTCAACACTTAAAACTGAGTTATTTTGTTATTGAGTTATTGAGTTATTCCACATCCTGTGATCCTGGGGTTCCGGAAAAGACAGTAAGAAAACACAGACCTCAGAATAAAGATACATTTGGAAACAATTACTGAAGGAGGCCAAGGTTCATTTATCATCCAAAGAGATAGTGAAGTCCAGATCCTAAAACACAAAGATAATTATGTTACTTTCCAGAAATTCCTGCTCTTGGCTACCAACCAGCTTTCTCCACGTGCCACCCAGACTCCCACAAGCAGAGCGGCAGCTGGAGTCCCTTCTGGGCTGGCAAAGGCCAGCAGGGACTCAGCCTCCCTGTAAGTAGCTCCGCTATACTCACAGGGACTTGGCAAGATTTTCCACAGCCATTGCTGCAGCATTTTTGACCAGGGGGACAGGATCCATCTCCTGTGCACCTTTCAGCACAAGTTCCAAACATTCCTTCTGGCACCCTTGGACATGTTCCAGGTCTCTGTTCTGCTGAAAGACAAAACAGACTTTCCATAACCCAGGCTGGCTCTATAGAAGGGAGTGGGACCCAGTGCTGAGAGATAGCTTAAGAGTCTCACTTCCTGAGGGACCTCTAGCCTCTTCCCTTCTTGATGTCCCCATCACCCACCTTTTTCAACTTTGGGGCACACAGGGCTGCTTTGTCTATGGGAAAACACACTGATGACCAACTGCTGTAGCGTCTTGGGAGAAGAGAAGAGAGCCTTGCCACTCACCCCCTTCTTTTGGTTCCAGTTGAAACTAGATAATTAAATCCCAGATCACAAACAGCGTCAGCTTCCCACAGATTCTACACGCCTCCAGGTGCCAACGAACACTGAGTCCCACAGTGAGAAAAATCATCAGGCCATCAGCAGCATCATTCTAGTACAGGGTTCTGATGACTATGTTTGGAAAGAAATAGCAGATGAAAGACAAAAGGCCAGGTTTCAAGTTTTTAAAAGGGAGCTCCCTGGCAGTCCAGTGGTTAGGACTCGGAACTATCACTGCCATGGCCTGGCTTCAATCCTTGCTCGGGGAACTAAGATCCCCAGTCCAGTATCCAGTGCTACTCACACTGGGTCCCATGACCCGGCAGGATCAGCATTCCTTAAGAGCTTATTAGAAATTCGATTCTTGGGCCCCACCCCAGACCTACTGAAACTCTAGGGTTGGGGCAGAGCAATCTGGATTTAACAAGTCTTCCACCCAGGTTATTCTTACACATGTAGATATTGGAGAAACTGCTGTATATCATCCCCCCAAACAGTTTACCCTATTGAGTTGGGGGCATGGAAAATGCAGGCTGGATATTACTTTTGTGCATCAGGTGAAATGGGGGTCGACAATTCCCTTTACTCCGTGTTGGGCAGAGACCTCCTTGATCTGTGGGATTCCCTGACATACTCCTCCATCACACACACACCCCGCTAAAAAACATCTAAGTGTGGTCCTTGAGCCCAAGACAATGGAGAGGTATGTTAGCAAGCTGTTCTTTGGATTACACATGCAGTCTTAACTCTACAGCCTCCCTAGTTCCCAGGCCACTTTATCTGTTTGTTGGTTGTGCTGCACAGCATGTGGGATCTTAGTTCCCTGGCCAGTGATTGAACCCGTGCCCCTCTGCATTGGAAGCTCAGAGTCTTAACCACTGGACAACCAGGGAAGTCCCTCTCAGGCCACTTTGATTCACCCACCAAAATTATAGCAGCGGTGCTCGACCCTAGCCTTCAGTCAGGAAAGTAAGGGAACTGAAGGTTCTGCGGGGAAAGCGCACCTGCCCGCCACTGCTGGCAAGTATCAGCCTGGATCATGAGGTAAATGGGAGAGTGCACAGAGTAGTTTAGGATAAGCTTTCGTCATCAAGATGTATTAAAATAGAAAAATGTTAAAATAGCCAAGTTGAGAAAAATCAAAAGTTGCAGAATAATACATGTGGTGTAATATTTATATGACAGAATGTGTAACTCTATCATGCTCATGAAATCTCATATATGTATAAACTTATAAAAACAAGCAAGAAGAGATTAAAAACCAAATCAAGTTCATTATGACCTCTGGGAAGGGAAGAACGGAATAGGAAAAAAGACACTTGTTCAAGTGGTTTCAAGTGTCTTTGAAATGTTTATCTAAAATAAAGATATGAAGCAAATATAGAAAAATGTTAAAAAAAAAAAAAAGAGAGAGAGAGAGAATCAGCCTAGGCAGGTGTACATACCAGTGGACTGAATGAATGGACCTGAGTGTCACACCGGTGTGTTTGAGTATGAGACATCGGCTAACTTGTTCGTAACTGTGTTCTTTTCAGCCCTTGTGGAAGAATAATTTGGTACCTGAACGTTATTTCACTTTTGTGTTAAGAGTATTTCCAGCCTTTTCAAGTTTTCCAATACTTCTAAAGCAAGATATTATCAATCCGTCTTCATGGTCTTCTAGACTTGGGACACGGGGCATCTTTTCCTACTCTGTCGGAGGCTCTTTTGGCCCCATTATAGCAGCCTCCTCTCTCTATGTGCAGTGGGTCTGATAGCCACTGTCCTAGCAAGGCTGAGCATTCAGTGGGTCAGGGACATGGAAGCCTTGCAGCTCTTACCTTGCCGGTCCTGGGTGGGTGAGCAGACACGGCCACATCCATTGCTGACACATCGGCTTCCTGCCGGGCAGTCCCGGTGTCCTTGGCATTGGTCCAAGCAGATACCTACCCCTAAAGAAAATTCAGTGGAAAACTGTTAAGACTGGCAGGATAGCAGGGAAGGGCTGTGAGAAGCCTTGCTTGTTTTAAAATTTATTAAATTCAAAAAATATAGACAAGCTATCTACATATTTTGCATGATCATGAAAGTAGTACATTTCAAAAGTTTTAAAACAAAAAGTTCTCAACTATATAAAGTAAAAAGAAAGTCTCTCTTTCCCCCAGCCCATTCAGCCCATTTCCCAGGAGTTATCTCCTATTTCCTGTAGCTCCTTCTGGAATCTTCTCTGTGCTTTTACAAAGATAAAGGCAAACACACCAATAATGCACAGATGTACACACACAATGCAAGGAGATGTTTATCTATTAAATTACAAATATGTGGCATGAGACTATATATATTTTTGGTATTGAAAGATGTCTTCACTAGGCAATTTAGCAATGTATATCAAAAGCTTTCAAATGTAATTTGCCCATTCCATGTTTGGGAATTTATCCTATGAAATGTGATTTAACTCAAGGACATTTATCTTGTACTTGTTATTAAAAAGTAACTCAAAACGATAGATTATCTAATTCTTCAATAGTAGAAGAGGGTATGGAAATAAGGCATATCCACATACTGGGAAACAATGAAGCTTTTAAAAATGTGTGATAGAATTGTGTTTATTGATTAGGGGTGGTCTAAGACACCTTTGTAAAAATCATATATCCTGGATTTTTGTTGATTTGTTTGTACATCTGTCTCTGCTACTATGAGGTCTTTAAAGATGGAGATCTCTGCTTTGCTATCTCCCAGCGCTCAGCACAGTCCCAGGCATGCAGTAACCACAAAAATCAACGTCTATTCCCTGTGAAATCTGAAAAAATATATCTGTGTGCGTATGAAATATGGAAGCTTTTATTGTAAATGCTAACACGGTTATCTGAGTAACGGGATCATGGAACATGTATCTTTCTAACTAGTAGTATTTCTGAGTGTTTTTTTTTTTTTATAATGAACATTATAAGCTGTATAACAAAATAAAAGGAGTTTCAAAAAATTAGGACACAGCTCTGTGACATGCTTTTCCCTCCGGAAGGACAAGCCTGAATGTGGAGACCATGGGAATTAACCATCTAAGGAGGGAAGTCAGGGCAGAGCTAAGCACACAGTCTCCCTGGGTTGTGTGGGGTCTGGGGACCTGGGCAGGGCTGGGTGTTATTACCTGCTGTGCGGACTGGAGAGCAGACGCGACTGCATCCCCTCCTGATACATCGTTCTCCAGCCCCACAGTCCCAGTGTCCTCGGCAGCGTTGCACACAGATTCCTAACGTCAGAAAAGGATCAGTGAGTTGGTGGGAATGTAAATTGGTACAGCCACTGTGGAGAACAGGATGGAGGTCACTGTATCCAGTGGCCTTTGGTTCAAAGGAATGTCTCCTCTTTAAGCGACTTGACTGAATTTGCTGCTTGTGCTTCTAGAGTCACGTGGCTCAGTGGTAAAGAATCCTCCTGCCAGTGCAGGAGATGCAAGAGACACGGGTTTGATCCCCGGTTTACTCTTGCCTGGAAAGTCCCACAGACGGAAGAGCCTGGTAGGCATGGGGTCTCGAGGAGTCAGACGCAACTGAGCGACTTCACTTTCACTTTTCACTTTCATGCATTGGAGAAGGAAATGGCAACCCACTCCAGTGTTCTTGCCTGGAGAATCCCAGGGACGGGGCAGCCTGGTGGGCTGCCGTCTATGGGGTCGCACAGAGTTGGACACGACTGAAGCGACTTAGCAGTAGCGGCAAGGAACTAAGATCCCACACACCTTCTGGCCAAAAAAACCCAACATAAAACAGAAGCAATGTTATAACAAATTCAATAAAGACTGTAAAAATGGTCCACATTTTTAAAAAATCTTTTAAAAAATAATTAAAAAAAGAAAGAAAATCATTCAGAGGAACAAAGATTTGATCTAGGGATCTTTCTTGAGGGCAAAGTGGGGGAACAATTGGGGATGTAACTTGTTAAGGGACCTCTCAAGTTTTCTTCTGATCCAGCTGTGCAGAGAATTGAGCAGAATGGTTGCTAGGGAGATGGCGGGGGGTGGGATAGGATGCCATGAAAGAGTGAGCCAAATTAAAAGGAATATGCAACCAAAGCCTTTTTAGGGGACGGGGAATGGGGTCCCAGAAATAGAAGGCAAGAGGAGGAAATGTCAAGTCCTGGCAGCTTGCAGAGAAATGGACATCTCTGATCAACAGTGAGACTGGCACCCTTGTGGCTTTGAGAAACCAATCTGATGTGGGCAGCAGCTCACTGCCAGTGAGTTTGGCTGGGAGACCTTGGCTTGGGGTTCTGGACAGAGGCCCCCAGGCCCGATGGGAGGAGAGTTCAGGTCCCAGGTTTCCAGCTCCTGGCTCCTGTCTCGAGGATGGTCTAACCTGCACATCCTAATTCTCTGGTCTGGTGGGACTGTTCCATGAATGAGCTCATCTCCTATAAGATTTCCAGAGCTTTGCCATTGAGGGAAGAGAAGAATAAGTAATCCCTGCGAAAGCTCTGCAAGTTGAGCCTGTGCACTCACACCAGCTTCCTGTAGCATCTACTTATTATCCAGGATAGACTTGTCATCTAAGATGTGGAGTTTCTTACACAAAGAAAGTCATCTGAGAGTAGAGGCTGATCCGTATCCAACAGACTATGTGTCAAAGCTGAGTCTCATCTGTTCCTTTCCAGTTTTTATTCCATTTCCCTCTTCTGGGTGACCCGAATTAAATTAGCCAGGTTTAGAGAATCCCAGGGATTGGGGGGCCTGGTGGGCTGCCGTCTATGGGGTTGCACAGAGTCGGACATGACTGAAGCTACTTAGCAACAGCAGCAGCAGCAGAGGGATAAAAGGTATAAGTGGAGTGAACACTAAGATTCTTCTCACTTGTCCCAGCTCCCATGAGTTCAGGCACAGGGTGGCCCCATGCAAGGAGTCACTGGTTATCTGAGCACATATGCTTTGCCAGAAGTTTATACTGTGAAAATGTGTTAAGGAAACCTAACTCAAAATCGGAGTGGGGATGGGAGGAAAGTTTGGGGGAGAATGAATACATGTATATGTGTGGCCAAGTCCCTTTGCTGTCTACCGTAACATTGCTAATCAGCTATTGTGTTGTGTTAGTTGCTCTGTCCTGTCTGACTCTTTGCAACTCCACGGACTATAGTCCTTCAGGCTCCTCTGTCCATGGGATTCTCCAGGCAAGAATACTGGAGTGGGTTGCCATGCCCTCCTACAGGAGATCATTCCAACCCAGGGATCGAACCCAGGTCTCCACATTGCAGGCAGATTCTTTACTGTTTGAGCCACCTGGGATTCCAATCAGCTATACTCTAATATGAAATTAAAAGTTCAGAAAACAAATAGAGTGAGGAAACCACGAAGGGAGGGCTCGCACACAGGTACCACTCAAGGCAGCTTGTATTCTTCAGCAGGAAAGAGGAAGATTTCCTGTTTGCTGGCAACTGGGAGCCGCCCTTGCCTGCAGCCAATGAGAAGCCACCACCACTTCAGACTCTCACTGTCCTCCAATGAACTTCTGTTCAAAACAACCCTTCCCAACTTTCTCCTGTCCTCTATAAAAATGCTGCTGTCCTTCGCTCTCCTGACTTGCCCCTAGTTACCACACTTTTCTTGTTTCTAATTCTAAATCCTCTGCTATTCTCAAAAAAACTTGATTTTGCTGGCTGAATTGTTTACCATTTTCTTGTAAAAGGCTGACAATACTGTATAAATTCATATATTTCGTTTAGTCCTCACACTGTGCAGTAACAGAGATATCATTTACTGGGTTTCCTTGATGTGGAACTGAGGGTAATAAAATATTACATACGGGCTTCTCTGGTGGTGCAGTGGATGGGCGTCTGCCTGTCAAAGCATGAGCTATGGGTTCTTATTCCTGGTTGGGGAAGATCCCACATGCCATGGAAAACTAAGCCCATGCGCCACAGCTGCTGGGTCTGTGCTCTAGAGCCCAAGAGCCACCACTAATGCACCGGTGTGCTCCAACTACTGAAGCCTGAGCACCGAGAGCCCCTGCTCTGCAACAAGAGCAGCCACGCCAACGAGCCCACACACCACAGCTGGAGGAAGCCCGTGCAAAGCCAGGGAGACCCAGGGCAGTCAAAAATAAAATGAATAAATAAACGAATTTTTTTTAAAAATTACATACCTTTCCCCCGTGTCCCCAGAACAACATTTTGAAATAAATTCCTAACTGCATGAGGTGTTGCTTCTTACTGACAGTGTTTCCTGTTACTCCATTCTTTTCCTATTGTTACATTTTATTTTAAGAAAGTATGTGCTATGGTCAGGACCAAATACAGATCTACATTAGCTCATTGAGCCATCACCATATCCTCTGACATAGGTGTTGACCCACACAAGAGCAGAGGAACTCGAAGTTAAGCATCTTGCTCCGAACCCCACATTGGTGAGCTGCAGAGGTAGAATTTGAAGTTTCTGGAGCCTTGCCCTCCACCTCCTTCTATGCCAAGAACAGACCTGGGGTCAATCCTGACTCAGCCACTCACTGGCTTTATAACCATGAGCAATTCACGGTCACTTAGACCCAAGAAACTTCAGTTTCTTCATCCAGTATAATAAGGAGGTATGTAAAATCTAGTGAGGAGAACCAGCATTGAAGTATTGCTTAGAATAGCAACAGTAAACAAAATCCCACCTGAAATGCCCACTAGAAGGAGATTTACTGAGGTGATGTAGTATATTTTATATGGTGGGATAGAGGAAATTTAGTTAAATAAATAAATTTATTGAATTTAATAATTAAATATGTGAAATAAAGTAAAATTAACTATATTAAGTGTTGACAGTGAAAGATGCTCCCATAAAACTTGAGTGACAGAAAAGTATGGGGTGACTTTTGGGGGTTAAAAATATAATAATGGTAAATATTATTAATAATTAATAAATGCAAATAATAGTATAATGCTGTAGAAATGTTCATTATTTTCTAGGCAGTCAAAATATTATGATTATATAAGCATTGTGAGAGAGCTTATTCTTAGGTAGATTGATAAGGAGTTCAGGGCTCTCCAGCAGGAGAAGAGGACAAACTATTTTTTTTTTTTTAACATTTCTGTGTCTTAGTCACATAAGATGTTTTTTCTTAACCTCTAAGATGTTATTTTTCCTCTATTTCTCCTAAGACTAACTTTTATTAAGCCCAGAGCTAATGGCTTTTTTGGGGGCTCCAAAATCACTGCAGATGGTGACTGCAGCCATGAAATTAAAAGATGCTTATTCCTTGGAAGAAAAGTTATGACCAACCTAGGCAGCCTATTAAAAAGCAGAGACATTACTTTGCCAACAAAGGTCCATCTAGTCAAAGCTATAGATTTTCCAATAGTCATGTATGGATGTGAGAGTTGGACCATAAAGAAAGCTGAGTGCCAAAGAATTGATGCTTTTGAACTGTGGTGCTGGAGAAGACTCTTGAGAGTCCCTTGGACTGCAAGGAGATCCAACCCGTCCATCCTAAAGGAGATCAGTCCTAAGTGTTCATTGGAAGGACTGATGTTGAAGCTGAAACTCCAATACTTTGACCACCTGATACGAAGAGCTGACTCATTTGAAAAGACCCTGATGCTGGGAAAGATTGAGGGCAGGAGGAGAAGGGAATGACAGAGGATGAGATGGTTGGATGGCATCACTGACTTGATGGACATGAGTTTGAATAAACTCTGGGAGTTGGTGATGGACAGAGAGGCCTGGCGTGCTCTAGTCCAAGGGGTCGCAAAGAGTCGGACACGACTGAGCGACTGAACCGAAAGGTTACACAACACAACAGAACATCTGGCTCAAGGGTATGTTTTTTCTTAAGCTCTGTACTAATGATTATATAAAACAATGTATCTTGCTTGAGGACATGTTTCTCCTTCTTAACAAAACCTTCTGACTGATCCTGTTCTCTTAAGATGCCTGTTGTGGGAGTGAGTCTGGTAAGACCTTACTATTGTTAGTAATCAATGCAAAAAAGTATATAATAAAGCCCCACCCAAACTAGTAAGCGGGACACTCTCTACCGCTTCTGATGTCTATGGCAGAAGATTTCCCTATCACTTTTTCACTGTAGTAAAGCTCTGCTACACAAAAGCTGGAGAAGGAAATGGCAACCCACTCCAGTACTCTTGCCTGGAGAATTCCATGGAGTGAGGAGCCTGGTGGGCTACAGTCCATGGGGTGGCAAAGAGTCGGACATGACTGAGCGACTTCACTCTCTACGCAAAAGCTGAGTGATCAAGCCTTGTCTCTGGCGCTGGATCGAAATTCTCTCCTATGGACGCCACAAATCCGACACCGTTCACCATAAGCTATCAATTGTTCAGTCACTAAGTCATGTCCAACTCTTTTTGACTCCATGGACTGTAGTCCGCCAGGCTCCTCTGTCCTGGGATTTCCCAGGTAAGAATAGTGGAGTGGGTTGCCATTTCCTTCTCCAGGGGTTTCTCCCAGACCAGGGATCAAACCTGTGTATTCTGCATTAGGAGGCAGACTCTTAACCACTGAGACACCAGGGAAGTCATAAAAGCATACCATACATATATATATATGTATGTAAAAAAATTATATCATAATCATAGTGTGTATATACATATGCACGCACACATATATAGGCTCATCATTAGTTTCTTACTTTTATATAATGAGTATGACTTGTAAAAAAAAAGGAAATGATTAAAGGTCTTTTTAAGGGATCTTTATTGATGAGATGCCGGGCACCTGGCCCTCTGACCTGTTTTCCCCCTATAAGGGCAAGAGTGGAGGAAGGGGCCCCAAGAACGTTGATGGGTTTCTGTCTCATTTCTGATCAGCAGCACAGTTTTGAAAAGGCCAGGCAGGGCTGGCCCTGGCACACCTGGTTAGGGAACCAGGCAGGGCTCTTCATCTTACCTATTGATGCTTCGGGTGCGGGGGAGCAGACCCGGTTACAGCCTTCGCTGACGCACTGTCTTCCGGCTCCACAGTCCCGATCTCTGAAGCACTGGAACTCACAAATGCCTGCGAGGGAAGATGCATCAGAAACTTAAGTCTCAGAAGCAGGTACTAGGAAGGGGCTGCAGCAGAGAATAAAGGGAACCCTTCTTAAGAGGCAGCATCTGTGTTTTATCACTTTAACAAATTGTGTAATTTACAAAATGTCTACTATTGCAAAAAAGTTCACAATCTATATAGAACTTTTCA
Source organism: Bos indicus x Bos taurus (assembly GCF_003369695.1). Taxonomy (NCBI): domain Eukaryota; kingdom Metazoa; phylum Chordata; class Mammalia; order Artiodactyla; family Bovidae; genus Bos; species Bos indicus x Bos taurus. The sequence continues at coordinate 15,265,307 of NC_040094.1, forward strand.
GCTTAAAGACTGCTTTCACAATGTACATGACATAACAGAGATGATATTATTCAGAGATGCTGATCCCATGTATCTTTTTGTTCCTGATTCTTCCTAGTTTCTGGCTTTCCAATCCCCACCCACAACCACCACCTCATGGAGTCAATGGCAACCCCTGCTTTGTGGGGAAGGCACACCAGCCTGAAATAAAAAGGCCAGGGCCTGGCAGTGAGTTTTGAATTAGGTTTTGTTGAATTAGACAACAGGCTCTGCTGAGAGAGAAAAGATTTTCTAAATTTCAGAAGCGCCTCTTTGCTTATACAAGGCTTAGAAATCTGAGCAGAAAGAAGACACTGGAGATTATGTGAGTTCTCATCCCATAGAAAATAGGAAAGTCCTTCTGGTCAATGAGGAAGAGAGGGTAAGGAAGTGGGTATCAGAAAGGAAGGAGAGAGTGGGAAGGCAGAAAGAGAGGAAGGGAGAAAGAGGAGGAGAAGGGGAGAGAATATTTATGGAAACAAACATAAACTTGACCTTTTTGTTTCACTCCTAAGAAATATATTCTACAGGAAACATTTCCACTGATGAACAAAACTATAAAATCACGTTCATTATACCATCCTGGGCAATAGCAAAAAAAATGTCAAGCAAATAAAATGACCATCAAATGGTAACTGGTTAAATGAATTAAAGTAAATGTATTCACTAGTCATCATATAATCCTAAAATTATGAAATCTGTCTGTGTGGACATGGGAAAATGTCCACAACTCATGTTAAATTGTAAAAGACATATATTCATGCAGGGCTTCCCTGGTGGCTCAGATGGTAAAGAATCTGCCTGCAATGTGGGTTCGATCCCTGGGTTGGGAAGATCCCCTGGAGGAGGGCAGGGTAACACACTCCAGTATTCTTGCCTGGAGAATCCCCATGGACAGAGGAGCCTGGCGGGCTACAGTTGTGAAGAATCAGACACAACTGAGCGACTAAGCATAGCACAGCACATATGTCATGCATGATAGGATACTTAATACAAGAGAATAGGATATATGCTAATTTATGCAACTGGAGGCCACAATAGAGGGCTTATGCTAATTTCAGTATGGTTCACAGATGACCCAGGCTCTCTCTCATTGTCTATGTGGCTACAGGTAAGTCTTTTCACTACTGTAAGCCTTGGTTCCCTCATTTGTTTAAAAATATCCGTTACTACTTCTGAGATTTTTTAAAATCTCAAAACAATCTCAGAACATGCCTGGAAAATAGCAGGAACTCAGAATTTGATGTTTCTTCCCACAGTGACTATGTATCTGTCAAGGAATCAGTTAATGCATGAGGTTGGTAAGTCCTTCCAGACACCAAGTATCGTCAAATAGTAGACGCTGCAAGTTTTCAAACACACGTGGAAACTACTGTACTCAATAAATTACTAAACAGTTTAATAGCATCACTGAGTTAACTGGATAATCAACCACCATGTGGACTGCCTGACACTTTTTACATAATTACAGTGTCCTCATGGGGCGATTTTGAACATTTGAATCCAAACACTTTAAAGTGTTCAGGTCTCTAGGTTGGACTGAAGGCTTGTTAATTGTCCTCCAAACAGAGACCAAGGTGAAAACAGGGGAGGGCCCATGGCAAGGCTGGGATTTCATTGGAGATTTTTGGACTCCGGATATCCTGGTTTTCCACAATCACATGAGAGTGATGCTCCCTTTCCATGAAGGGCGTCTTCTGAAACGGCACATATGCGGCTCCCATACTGCCAGGGTCTTTTTCTACCATTTAGTGAGCCCTTGTTATTGTGCCAGTTCTAGGCAAGTGACTCACATCTGTGATCTCATTTATTTGTCACAAGATCACTAGGAGATGGGCCTTCTTAATCTCAATGTACAGAAACCGAGACTCTGGGAGCTTGAGTAACTTCCACAAGACCCCAGAGCTAGAAAAAAGCAGACACAGAATCTGAGACACACAAATCTTTCAAAATAAAGATTTGAAGAGAAGCTTCCTCGTTACCGCTGCCACCTCTCTGTAGCACTAACATCTGTGTTCACCCACGAACCAGGATGGGAGGACAGCCCCAGAAAGCTGCTTCTATCAAAAGACCTTCTCAGGATGACGCTGTGGATCCTGACTAAGGGAAGGGAGGGGAGCTGTGGAGGAAGGCAGGCAGCCAGCAAGACGTGGGGAAGTCCCACCGGGACAGGGCTCGCTTGCTGCAGTTGGGACTTGAGAAAAGAACAGAACACACCATATGACAGATGCGGGTCCTTTCTATTCAGCGTTCTGTGCCTTGAGGAAATGAAGAAAGAGACAGAAGTGGTGACTCTTGAAGAGTTCCTCTTGCAGGGAGGCTGTAGAAAAGTGTTCAGGGTTTTTCAAGTAGAGGACACCAGCTTTGCCATGTATTAAAACAAGTCACATAACTTTACTGACCTCAAACTTCTATGTCTAGGGAATGAGTGTGACAGCTTAAAAAGACGTTATGAGGACTCAAGGCACTCACACTTCCCCTCATCCACTCCACCCAGGGCTGCCATGTATGGTTTTACAGGTTGTGCACTGCACAACTATGTCTGGTGACAGGAGGAGCAGAACTATAATCCATCCCATCTTCATCCTGAAGCCTTCCACCTGGGCACTGCCTCCACCCAGAGAGAAGGGCAATTTTTCCACATGGATAAAGGTATTTGGTCACCAAACTGAGCACCCACTGGACTCTGACCACCGTAAGAGGCCTTTTTCTCATTCTCCCAGAGGTGACATTTGAGCTTGTGGTGATTTCCATCCATCCTTAGTGGCCCAGCCAAAAGCCAAGCAGATGTCTGTCTGTGCGAATGCTCCCTCCTGACCAAGGGAGCCTCGGGGAAGGCATATATCTGGCACTCACCCTTCACTTGTTTCTGGGCTACCATTTATTGAGCACTAAGTGCCAGGCACCTGGCTGCATATTTAGCACAGTCTCACTTAATCCTTAGAATGACCCTGTGAGATAGGACTATTATCCTTGTTTTAGCATGAGTAACTAGCAGCCATCTCAGAGCTGGGAAAAGGAGGGGCCAGGGTTTGAATGCCGTCTGTGTGACTGCAAGCCTCCTCTTACCCTCTACTGCTGTGAAGGCTCTCTGGAGCTAGCAGCCATGTTCTCATGTGAGCTGGGACAATGATGTCAGCCCCAGGACTAGCCTTCCCCATCAGAAGCCCCAGGGCCTCCTGTCCTAGCTCCGCAGAATGGGGCTGTGTAGGTCAGGAGGGGAGTCCCAGGGGAAGTCCCATCAATCAGCCAGACCTGGGGAAATACCCGCCCTGGGACAGAGGCAGCTGCTCCAGTTCACCTTGCAGAGAACAGGACAAGAAGATCTGAGCAGGAAGGAGATTAAGCGGGCAGTGAGGCCATGAGAATGAGCCAGAGTGTGGCCAGCAGCTGCCACGCCAGGGACACACACTTGTGGCCACTTCATGCAAAGATGCAGGGTGGTTTTTTTCCTTATAGTGTGAATGTGGAGGAAAATACAGGCCATGAGGATAATGTCCCATCCTTATTACTTTGGGTGATCAGCTGGGAAGTACAATGGCATTGGATATGAAGAGACCGCCGCTGCCGTTTATTAACTGCCTGATATAGGAGGAGCACATACTGTCCTTGAGGCCTAGTTTCCAAGCACTTGAAATGCGGGTAATAAGATTTGCTTCTTGAAGGTGTAATGAAGATAAAATGCAAAGGTGAGGTCTAAAGACATTTCTACCTTATCCGCCTTAGCCAGCACCATGTTATGATTGGGGAGGTTATGCAATGGTCAGTGGCAGCCAGCAGATGGCGCCACGGTAGCTCACTCTACAGACCTAGCTCCTGTGCCAGGCGCCCCGGAATCGCCCTTCCTGAAGCGGCGACAACAGCTGGGGGCGCTGTTAAGGCACCCCTTGGTCTCCCTGTCTGCAGTGTGAGCCAGGTGACTTAAAGAAGAGGGTGGGCACAAATCACGGTAAAACGAGAAAGAGGAACAAAATATATTTGGTTCATTTTTAAGTTTCCTCATCTGGAAAATGGAGGTGAGATGAATACCTACATCTTTCATACCTAAAGTTCTCAAGATTAAACAAAAGAATGAACTTTGAAAAGACCTGACACAGAGGGGTTGCCAAATATGGGTTTTCCCCTCTTTTCCTATTCTTTGGGATGCCAACTCATTGCAAAGGATCGTTGAAATAATCCCTAAGAACCGTATCTCATAAACATGACTCAAGTTGTTTTAAAATTGCATGTAGGGACTTCCTTGATGGTTCAGTGGTTAAGACTCCATGCTCCCAATGCAAGGGACCCAGGTTCGTTTCCTGGTCAGGGAACTAGATCCCACATGCTGCAACTAAGATCCAGCACAGGCAATAAATATGTATTTTTTAAAAAAGTCATAAAAAATAAAATTGCATGTAGTTTAAAACAATAAACTCATATGAAATTATTATCATTGTCAAACAGTGAAAACTTAAAACTATATGCAGCATTTTAAAGTCCATGAAACTTTTTGACCTAAACAATACATCCTTGGAAAAGCAAATTAGCCAAGTATGTTTGAATTAAAAAAAACAAGCCAACATACGTGCCCTTTGAGTCAGCAATATCACTTCTAGGAATGTTTCCTAAGGAAAGAATCAAGTTATACACGTCAAGATTTAGTTCCAAGGGGATCCTTTGATAGAAAAGTATTAGAGAAGTTGAAAAGCCCAATGATTAAGGATTAGTAAACAAAATGTGGTATATTTACAATAAAAATGCTTTGAAGTCTTTAAAAAAAATAAAGTTGTATAACACATGTCCACACTTGTGGCAAACTATTCACCACATATTACTGAGTGTTAAAAGATAAAGGAAATTTAAAAAATATATTTGTGGAGGGTGATGCCATGATTATTTGGCACCATACCCCCTGAATATATATGTGGAAGAATATGAATGTACACGTCACTCTGTTTATCTCCGGGTAATAGGAGTATAGGCACACCTTTCACCAGTTTGTTCTGTGCAGACATGCTAAGTTGCTGCAGCCTGTCCTGCTCTTCACGACCCTATGGACTGTAGCCTGCCTGGCTCCTCTGTCTGTGGGATTCTCCAGGCAAGAATGCCGCCTCCAGGGTATCTTCCCAATCCAGGGATTGAACCTATGTCTCTCATGTCTCCTGCACTGGTGGGGGGGGGGGGGTTCTTTACTACTAGCACCACCTGGGAAGCACAATTTGTTCTGTAGTTCCTGCCTTTTCTGCAGTAAGTGTGTATTTCACGTGAAAAATTAAGATTCAGTAGTGGTCTATGGAGAGTCTATGAAATTGCTATATGCTTTGACAATCCACCTATTAAAAATCAGGGAGGACAAAGGAAAGAACATATGAAAAGCAGAGTAAGCTTGGTAAGTAACTTAACTTGATTCAGGGGAAATGAAAGGATGTTGCTTAAAATCAGCTGCTGGGGGCAGAGGAGTGGAGAGGAAGGAAAGGAGGAAATTAGCTAATTTTATTATGTCTGTAACTCATAGTAAGAAACCTATAGATGATAATTAAAAAAAGAGGGGGGCCAAAGAGAAGATTCTTGAGAGTCCCTTGGACTGCAAGGAGATCAAACCAGTCAATACTAAAGGAAATCAACCCTGAATATTCATTGGAAGGACTGATGCTGAAGCTGAAGTTCCAACACTTTGGGTACCCGATGTGAAGAGTCAACTCATTAGAAAAGACCCTGAGTCTGGGAAAGATTGAGGGCAAGAGGAGAAGGGGGTGACAGAGGATGAGATGGTTGGATGGCATCACTGACTCAAGGGACATGAGTTTGAGTAAACTCAGGGAGATAGTGAAGAACAGGGAAGCCTGGCGTGCTGCAGTCCATGGGGTTGCAAAGAGTCGGACACAACTCAGCAACTGAACAATAGCAAACGTAGTACTCTAAGGTCTTGGTATAAGGTAACTATCAGAACAAAACCCATGAAGCTTTCTAAATGCAAGGCATGCAGTAAGAGACAGGGAAAAGGAGAGACAGATGACACAAATAAAATAGGCTATACAATCAATGACTATACACCTGATAAATACATTCACAACAGTAAATAAAATAGCAACCAAAAAAGGTAAGATAAACCTCATGTATCTCTTTCAGAGATGTATATAGAAATAATATGTAATAAAATGATGTCTGGAATTTGCTTGAAAATATCAGGGGATGAGGGGAGGCGGGTGGGATTAGATTTGAAAGAAGGATGACTGCATGTTGATAATGGTTGAAGCTGGGTGATGGGTACACGGTCCATCATTCCACAATGTGTCTGCTTTGTGTGAAGAATTTCCCAAAATAAAAACTGACACTGAAATCTGCTTAGGAACATTCAAAACACCTTAATGAGTAAAAAAAATGTGCAATCACTAACATGTCCATACACAGACAGAGAGAGTAAGTGTGGAAAGATGAACAATGATGTTTCTCTGGGTGATAATATTGTTGGTGTCATTTATATGGTTACATAGTTTTAGATGTAGAGTCTTGTTTTGCAACCATAAATATATATATTTGGGGGGGGAGGGATAAAAAGAAGAGTTGTTCTTAAAAAGAAGTGCCCAGGCTGAAAAAAGTTGAGAATTACGGAATGCAATGAGATCGTGATTGAAGACTCTAAAAGATCTCCTTTTTAAACATATTTTATGATGAAAGCGTTCAAAACCATACTCAAGAGTTAATTGCTATTGAACAATTGCTGAAAAGTTGGGCAGAACAAAGCATATATTCCTGCTGGGACCAGGACATCGGGCAGGGTGCTCAGCCTTACTTGCTTGCGGGGCTGGTGAGCACACGTGGCCACAGCCGTTGCTGACGCACTTCTCTCCTGCTGCGCAGTCCCGGTCTTCTCGGCACTGCTCCACACAGACACCTTGACAATCAGAAAAGACTGGGTTGAGACTCTTAAGCTAAATAAATACTTATAAATGACCATAGCATAAGAACAGCTGCGTATACTTAGATCTAGGACTTTGCTGTTTAGATATGACCTCACATAGAACCTCATCTGACCCTAACAGCAAATAATAGCTGAGGTATTTGCAGGGGTATTTGGAGAAATGCCGTAGGACTGAAGTCTTAGGAAAGAAAGATGCAAGGAAAGCAGGTTAATGGTAACCCCAATGATCTTTAACCAGTAGGTTTTATTTTTGGTGTTTTATAGATGAGGCCATTGAGAGATTGTCTGGTCCATGGCAGAGTTGGGACTTGAAGTCCGGTTGAAGTTCAACCTGACTTCAAGTCCGGTTCTTTGCCTTTAAAGCACATGTGCCTTTTTCTATACAATTCAGTGAAATTAACTTTGAATATAGAGTTGAGCCCCTAAAGGTCCAGAAATTATTTCTGATGCAAGTAGAGGATTTACTGGATTCTAATCCCTAAAGAAGGTCTCAGTGTGACTTTTTGATACTCATAGAGACAGAATTTAAAGATGGAGGCAGCCCTGGAAGCTGCATTAAAATTTTTGGCAAAAGAACAATGTCTCAACCAACAATCACATCGCCACCACCAAGAGAATTCTCACTGTGGGTCCTGCCACAGGGTTGACCTGCTTCTGCCCCCCTCACGATTCATCTCTTTCCAGCTCACTTTTATCACCTGTAACTGGGTGACTGATGTATGGCCTGGCCAAGTGAAGAGAGGCTGGACTAGACAAGAGACTCCAGACACAGTGATTACCATAGACACCTCAGGCATTCCGGTGTGTTTCTCTGGATGAGCACACAATTGTGCCAGATCAGATCGCGCCCGGCACTTAACTCTTCCAGGACAGAGCAGGGTGCAGAGAGTCAGGACTCACCTACACTCATCAGCAGGGAGCAGACTCGCCGACAGCCGTCCTGGACGCACTGTTTTCCTCTCCCGCAATCCCTGTCTTCACTGCACTCGCGGCTGCAGATGGCTGATGAGGGGAAATATGCAGTGAAAAGCTCTTCTCTTATAATCTCAAAATAAATACTTCAAATGCCTTTACAATATCATTCAAAACCCATCAATTCCCTAGAAATACATCTATCCAATTATGTGCAGAAAGGTACATGATATGACAAGAAAAAAAATTAATTATCTTAAAAATGCAGAGAGATGCCATGTTCTTGGATGAAAAGATAGGGTGTTTTAGAGATATCAATTTCTTTCCCAAATTGAAATTTAATACAGTCTCAGTCAAAATTGTAGAAAGATTTGTCACAAAAATGCATAAGCTGACTCTGAAATTTTATACGAAAGTTCACCAAAATCAACAATTATCAAGATAAGAATCGAGATCAGTTTAGCAAACTTGCAGGACTGAAATTGTGATTGGATGAACTGGGCTCTCTGTACGAAAAAAAGACACATTGTCTCCTACCTCACACCACACAACAAATCTGTTCAAGTGAGTTAATAGATTTAAGAGAAAGGTATAGCTATAAACCTTCTAGAAAATGCTATAAAAGATAGCTTCAGGACCTTTGGATAGGCAAATATTTCTTAAATTTTACAGAAATGTTACTGGCCATTAAAATAGATAGGTAGATGGAATCTCATTAAAATTATGAACTTTTCTTCACTGAATGACAACATTAAGACAGAGGAAAAAAAAGCCTGATTGAGAGCAAATGTTTATAATACACATATAAAACAAACAATTTGGATCCAGAATTCCTTACAAATCAATAGTAACAATTCATAAAGGATTGAGTAGACACTTCATAAAGGAAATAATTAGAAGTTGTGAGACAAAAATAATGTCAGATTCTGGGAACTTGGTTTTAATTGTGCAGATTGGCATAGTTTTTGACCTTCTAGAATCTCCCCATGCAAACAGAGCCATCAAAATAGCACAATTCAAAACACATAGACAACAGATCCGTAGAACAAGATATCCCCTCAACTCCAAAATGTGAGTGGGTGGAAGGAGACAAAACACCATCTTCCACCAGACCAATGAGGTGTCTGCATTTGTGTAGAAATCCGAGGAAAGCAATGAGGTGACTGGTGGAGAAAGCTGGGGACATCATTTCTATGAGAACTTCCTAAGGAACCCACTAGAGGTTGACAGCCAACCAAAGTAGTGGAGAGATGTGAATATTGGGACTAGTAAGGTCATTAAATACATACTTACAGAAGAATTAAGACTCAATAATGTTCATGAAGAGAGTCTATGAACCCTCTATATGCTGTGACAATAGACCTATTATATATCAGGAAGGACAAAGGAAAGAACACACGAAAAGCAGAGTAAGCTTGATCAGTACCTTAACATGATTCAGTGCAAATGCAAGGATATTGCTTAAACTTAACTGCTGGGGATAGGGAAGTGGGGAGGAAGGAAAGAAGGAAATGAGCTAATTATATTATGACTATTACTCATAGTAAGAAATCTATAGGCAATAATAAAAAAGGGTGGGGACCATGGCTAGTAGTCTAAGGTCTTGATATAAGGTAACTATTAGAGCAAAAAACATAAAGCTTTTTAGATGCAGAACATATAATAAGAGAGAGGGAAAGGGATAGACAGGTTGCAGAAATAAAATAGGTTATTTAATGAAAGACTATGTGTCTAACAAATACATCTGCAACAGTAAATAAAATAACAACCAAACAGGTAAGATAAACCTTATACATCTCTTTTAGAGATACATGTAGAATACATGTAGAATTTGATAAAATAATGCCTGGAATCTGAAAATAACAGGGATGGGGGAAGTGGGTGGGATTAGAGATGGAGGAAGAATGACCACAGGTTGATAATGGTTGGGTGACGAGTACATGGTGTATCATCATACGAATCTGTCTGCTTTGTACATAGATTTCCCATAATAAAAAGTTAAAACTGAAATGTGCTGAGGGAAGGCTAAATATCTTAATGAGTTAAAAATGTGCAATCACCAAAATGTCCATACACACGGACAGAGTAAGTGTGGAATGACCAACAATGGTGTTTCTCTGGGCAAAAGGAGTGTTCAGTTCAGTTCAATTCAGTCATTCAGTCGTGTCCGACTCTTTGCAACCCCATGAATCGCAGCACGCCAGGCCTTCCTGTCCATCACCAACTCCCGGAGTTCACCCAGATTCACGTCCATCGAGTCAGTGATGCCATCCAGCCATCTCATCCTCTGTCGTCCCCTTCTCCTCCTGCCCCCAATCCCTCCCAGCATCAGAGTCTTTTCCAATGAGTCAACTCTTCACATGAGGTGGCCAAAGTACTGGAGTTTCAGCTTTAGCATCATTCCTTCCAAAGAAATCCCAGGGCTGATCTCCTTTAGAATGGACTGGTTGGATCTCCTTGCAGTCCAAGGGACTCTCAAGAGTCTTCTCCAACACCACTGTTCAAAAGCATCAATTCTTTGGCGCTCAGGTTTCTTCACAGTCCCGCTCTCACATCCATACGTGACCACTGGAAAAACCATAGCCTTGACTAGACAGACCTTTGTTGGCAAAGCAATGTCTCTGCTTTTGAATATGCTATCTAGGTTGGTCATAACTTTTCTTCCAAGGAGTAAGCGTCTTTTAATTTCATGGCTGCAGTCACCATCTGCAGTGATTTTGGAGCCCCAAAAAATAAAGTCTGACACTATTTCCACTGTTTCCCCATCTATTTCCTATGAAGTGAGGGGACCAGATGCCATAATCTTCATTTTCTGAATGTTGAGTTTTAAGCCAACTTTTTCACTCTCCTCTTTCACCTTCATCAAGAGGCTTTTTAGTTCCTCTTCACTTTCTGCCATAAGGGTGGTGTCATCTGCATATCTGAGGTTATTGATATTTCTCCTGGAAATCTTGATTCCAGCTTGTGCTTCTTCTAGCCCAGCGTTTCTCATGATATACTCTGCACATAAGTTAAATAAGCAAGGTGACAATATACAGCCTTGATGTACTCCTTTTCCTATTTGGAACCATTCTGTTGTTCCATGTCCAGTTCTAACTGTTGCTTCCTCATCTGCATATAGGTTTCTCAAGAGGCAGGTCAGGTGGTCTGGTATTCCCATCTCTTTCAGGATTTTCCACAGGTTCATGACATTGTACAGGAGACAGGGATCAATACCATCCCCATGGAAAAGAAATGCAAAAAAGCAAAATGGCTCTCTGGGGAGGCCTTACAAATAGCTGTGAAAAGAAGAGAAGCGAAAAGCAAAGGAGAAAAGGAAAGATATAAGCATCTGAATGCAGAGTTCCAGAGAATAGCAAGAAAAGATAAGAAAGCCTTCCTCAGCGATCAATGCAAAGAAATAGAGGAAAACAACAGAATGGGAAAGACTAGAGATCTCTTCAAGAAAATTAGAGATACCAAGGGAACATTTCATGCAAAGATGGGCTCGATAAAGGACAGAAAAGGTATGGACCTAACAGAAGCAGAAGATATTAAGAAGAGGTGGCAAGAATACACAGAACTGTACAAAAAAGATCTTCATGACCCAGATAATCACGATGGTGTGATCACTCACCTAGAGCCAGACATCCTGGAATGTGAAGTCAAGTGGGCCTTAGAAAGCATCACTACGAACAAAGCTAGTGGAGGTGATGGAATTCCAGTTGAACTCTTTCAAATCCTGAAAGATGATGCTGTGAAAGTGCTGCACTCAATATGCCAGCAAATTTGGAAAACTCAGCAGTGGCCACAGGACTGGAAAAGGTCAGTTTTCATTCCAATCCCAAAGAAAGGCAATGCCAAAGAATGCTCAAACCACCGCACAATTGCACTCATCTCACATGCTAGTAAAGTAATGCTCAAAATTCTCCAAGCTAGGCTTCAGGAATACGTGAACCGTGAACTTCCAGTTGTTCAGGTGGTTTTAGAAAAGGCAGAGGAACCAGAGACCAAATTGCCAACATCCGCTGGATCATTGAAAAAGCAAGAGAGTTCCAGAAAAACATCTATTTCTGCTTTACTGATTATGCCAAAGGGAGTGTGGGTACCATTTATTTGTTTCTATAGCTTTGGTTGTAGAGTCTTACTTTCCAACCATAGATATGGATTTGGGGAGTGGTAAAGTGACTGTGCTGGAAAAAATTGAGAAGGACTAAATGCACGGTACCGTGAGGAAGGAGTTCAAAGAACACCCCATCCTTTGAATGTTTTATGTTGAAAACATTCAAAACCATGCTCAAGATAAATTACTATAGAACATTTGTTGAAAGGTTGGGCAGGACCAAGTGCATAGTCCTTTTAAGCCCAGGAATTTGGGCAGGGTGCTCAGCCTTACTTGCTTGCGGGACTGGTGAGCACACGTGGCCACAGCCATTGCTGACGCACTTCTCTCCTGCCGCGCAGTCCTGGTCTTCTCGGCACTGCTCCACACAGACACCTTCACGGTCAGAAAAGACTGGGCTGAGACACTTAAATTATAAATATTTATAAATGACCATGGCATAACAACAGCAGCATACACTTGGATCTACGACTTCGCTGTTTAAGTATGATCTAACATAGAACCTCATCTGACCCTAACAGCAAATAATAGCTGAGGTTTGCCAGGGGTATTTGGAGTAATTCCTTAGGACTGAAGTCTTTGTAGGAAAGAAAGATGCAAGGAAAGCAGGTTAACAGTAACCCCAATGATCTTTAACCAGTAGGTTTTATTTTTAGTATTTTATAGATGAGGCCTTTGAGAGATTGTGTGGTCATGGCAGATTGTCTGGAGATTGTCATGGCAGAGTTGGGACTTAAATTCTGGGTTCTTTGCCTCTAAAGCACATGTCCCTTTTTCTATACAATTCAGTGAAATTAACCTTGAATATAGAGTTGAGGCCCTAAAGGTCCAGAAATTATTTCTGATGCAAGTAGAGGATTTACTGGATTCTAATCCCTAAAGAAGGTCTCAATGTGACTTTTTGATAGTCATAGAGACAGAATTTAAAGATGGAGGCAGCCCTGGAAGCCGCATCAAAACCTTTGGCAAAAGAACAATGTCTCAACCAACAATCACATCGCCACCACCAAGAGAATTCTCACTGTGGGTCCTGCTGCAGGGTTGACCTGCTTCTGCCCACCTCACAATTCATCTCTTCACTTTTATCACCTGTAACTGGGTGACTGATGTATGGCCTGGCCAAGTGAAGAGAGGCTGGACTAGACAAGAGACTCCAGACACAGTGATTACCATAAACACCTCAGGCATTCCGGTGTGCTTCTCTGGATGAGCACACAATTGTGCCAGATCAGATCACGCCCTGCACTTAACTCTTCCAGGACAGAGCAGGGTGCAGAGAGTCAGGACTCACCTACACTCATCAGCGGGGAGCAGACTCGCTGACAGCCATCCTGGACACACTGTTTTCCTCTCCCGCAATCCCTGTCTTCACTGCACTCGAGGCTGCAGATGGCTGATGAGCGGAAATATGCAGTGAAAAGCTCTTCTCTTACAATCTCAAAATAAATACTTCAAATGCCTTTACAATATCATTCAAACCCCATCAATTCCCTAGAACTACATCTATTCAGTTATGTGCAGAAAACTACACGATACGACAAAGAAAAAAAATTAACTCTCATAAATGCAGACAGATGTCATGTTCATGGATAAAAAGATACAGTGTTTTAAAGATATCAGTTTCTTACCAAATTGAAATTTAATACAGTCTCAGTCAAAATTGTAGAAGGATTTGTCACAAAAATGCATAAGCTGACTCTGAAATTTTATACGAAAGTTCACCAAAATCAACAATTATCAAGATAGGAATCGAGATAAGTTTAGCAAACTTGCAGGACTGAAATGTGGTTGGATGAACTGGGCTCTCTGTATGAAAAAATAGAAATCTTGTCTCCTACCTCACACCACACAACAAATCTGTTCAAGTAAGTTATAGATCTACTCCTACTGCTAAGTCACTTCAGTCGTGTCCAACTCTGTGTGACCCCATAGACGGTAGCCCACCAGGCTCCTCCGTCCCTGGGATTCTCCAGGCAAGAACACTGGAGTGGGTTGCCATTTCCTTCTCCAATGCATGAAAGTGAAAAGTGAAAGTGAAGTCGCTCAGTTGTGTCCGACTCTTAGCGACCCCATGGACTGCAGCCCACCAGGCTCCTCCGTCCATGGGATTTTCCAGGCAAGAGCACTGGAGTGGGGTGCCATTGCCTTCTCCAAGGGAAAGGTAAAGCAATAAAGCTTCTAGAAAATGCTATAAAAGATAGCTTCAAGACCTTGGGATAGGTAAATATTTCTTAAATTTTACAGAAATATTATTGACCATGAAAATAGATAGGTAGATGGAATCTCATTTAAATGAAATCTTATTCAATCTTCATTGAATGACAACATTAAGATAGAGAAAAGACAAGCCTCATTGAGAGAAAATGTTTATAATACACATATACAACAAACAATTTGGATCCGGAGTTCCCTACAAGTCAGTAATAACAATTCATAAACTAAGAGAAAAATGGAGGAAAGGATTCAGCAGACACTTCATAAAGGAGATAATTGGAAGTTGTGAGACAAAAATAATGTCAGATTCTGAGAAGGTGGTTTTTATTGTGCAGGTTAGCATAGTTTTGAACCTTCTAGAATCTCCCTATAAAAACACAGCAATCAAAATAGCATAATTCAAAACACATAGACAACAGATCTGTAGAACAAGATATCCCCTCAACCTCCAAAATGTGAGTGGGTGGAAGGAGACAAGACACCATCTTCCGCCAGACCAATGAGGTGTCTGCATCTGTGCAGAAATCCGAGGAAAGCGATGAGGTGACTGGTGGAGAAGACTGGGGACATCATTCCTACGAGAGCTTCCTAAGGAACCCACTAGAGGTTGACTGTCAGCCAACCAAAGTACTGGAGAGATATGAAAATTGGGACTAGTAAGGTCATTAAATACTTACAGAAGAATTAAGACTCAATAATATGAAGAGAGTCTATGAACCCTCTATATGCTGTGACAATGTACCTATTAAATATCAAGAAGGACAAAGGAAAGAACACACGAAAAGCAGAGTAAGCTTGATCAGTACCTTAACGTGATTCAGTGCAAATGCAAGGATATTGCTTAAACTTAACGGCTGGGGATAGGGTAGTGGGGAGGAAGGAAAGAAGGAAATGAGCTAATTATATTATGACTATTACTCATAGTAAGAAATCTATAGGCAATAATAAATAAAAGGTGGGGACCATGGTTAGTACTCTAAGGTCTTGATATAAGGTATCTATTAGAACAAAAAACATGAAGTTTTCTAAATGCAGAACATATAATAAGAGAGAGGGAAAGGGATAGACAGGTTGCAGAAATAAAATAGGTTATATAAGGAAAAACTATGTGTTGGATAAATACATCTACAAGAGTAAATAAAATAACAACCAAACAGGTAACATAAACCTTATACATCTCTTTTAGAGATATATGTAGAATTTATATGCTATAAAATAATGCCTGGAATCTGAAAATACCAGGGATGGGGGAAGTGGGTGGGGTTAGAGATGGAGGAAGAAAGACCACATGTTGACAATGATTGGGTGATGGGTACATGGTGTATTGTTCTACCAATCTGTCTGCTTTGTACATAGATGTCCCATAATAAAAAGTTGAAACTGAAATGCGCTGAGGGAAGGCTAAATATCTTAATGAGTTAAAAATATGCAATCACCCACATGTCCATACACACGGACAGAGTAAGTGTGGAATGACCAACAATGGTGTTTCTCTGGGCAAAGGGAGTGTGGGTACCATTATTTGTTTCTATAGCTTTGGTTGTAGAGTCTTACTTTCCAACCATAGATATATATTTGGGGAGTGGTAAAGTGACTGTGCTGGAAAAAATTGAGAAGGACTAAATGCACGGTACCATGAGGAAGGAGTTCAAAGAACACCCCATCCTTTGAATGTTTTATGTTGAAAACATTCAAAACCATGCTCAAGATAAATTACTATTGAACATTTGTTGAAAGGTTGGGAAGGACCAAGTACGTAGTTCTTTTAAGCCTGGGAATTCGGGCAGGGCGCTCAGCCTTACTTGCTTGCGGGACTGGTGAGCACACGTGGCCACAGCCGTTGCTGATGCATTTCTCTCCTGCCGCACAGTCCTGGTCTTCTCGGCACTGCTCCACACAGATACCTTCATGGTCAGAAAAGACTGGGTTGAGACACTTAAACTAAAGAAATGCTTATAAATGACCATGACATAACAATAGCTGCGTATACTTTGATCTAGGACTTCGCTGCTTAAATGTGATCTCACATAGAACCTCATCTGACCCTTCCAGCAAGTAATAGCTGAGGTATTTGCAGGGGTATTTGGAGTAATTCCTTAGGACTGAAGTCTTTGTAGGAAAGAAAGATGCAAGGAAAGCGGGTTAATGGCAACCCCAATGATCTTTAACCAGTAGGTTTTATTTTTGGTATCTTATAGATGAGGCCATTGAGAGATTGGCTGGTCCATGGCAGAGTTGGGACTTGAAGTCCCAATTAACTTCAAGGCAATTCCAGTTCTTTGCCTTTAAAGCACATGTGCCTTTTTCTATACAATTCAGTGAAATTAACCTTGAATATAGAGTTGAGGCCCTAAAGGTCCAGAAATTATTTCTGATGCAAGTAGAGGATTTACTGGATTCTAATCCCTAAAGAAGGTCTCAGTGTGACTTTCTGATACTCATAGAGACAGAATTTAAAGATGGAGGCAGCCTTGGAAGCTGCATTAAAACCTTTGGCAAAAGAACAACGTCTCAACCAACAATCACATCGCCACCACCAAGAGAATTCTCACTGTGGGTCCTGCTGCAGGGTTGACCTGCTTCTGCCCCCCTCACGATTCATCTCTTTCCAGCTCACTTTTATCACCTGTAACTGGGTGACTGATGTATGGCCTGGCCAAGTGAAGAGAGGCTGGACTAGACAAGAGACTCCAGACACAGTGATTACCATAAACACCTCAGGCATTCCGGTGTGTTTCTCTGGATGAGCACACAATTGTGCCAGATCAGATCACGCCCTGCACTTAACTCTTCCAGGACAGAGCAGGGTGCAGAGAGTCAGGACTCACCTACACTCATCAGCGGGGAGCAGACTCGCTGACAGCCATCCTGGACACACTGTTTTCCTCTCCCGCAATCCCTGTCTTCACTGCACTCGAGGCTGCAGATGGCTGATGAGCGGAAATATGCAGTGAAAAGCTCTTCTCTTATAATCTCAAAATAAATACTTAAAATGCCTTTACAATATCATTCAAAACCCATCAATTCCCTAGAAATACATCTATCCAATTATGTGCAGAAAGGTACATGATACGACAAGAAAAAAAAATTAACTATCTTATAAATGCAGAGAGATGCCATGTTCTTGGATGAAAAGACAGGGTGTTTTAGAGATATCAGTTTCTTTCCCAAATTGAAATTTAATACAGTCTCAGTCAAAATTGTAGAAGGATTTGTCACAAAAATAGACAAGCTGACTCTGAAATTTTATATGAAAGTTCACCCCAACCAACAATTATCAAGATAAGAATCAAGATAAGTTTAGCAAACTTGCAGGACTGAAATGTGGTTGAATGAACTGGGCTCTCTGTATGAAAAAAAAAGAAACCTTGTCTCCTACCTCACACCACACAACAAATCTGTTTAAGTGAGTTATAGATCTATGGGAAAGGTAAAGCAATAAAGCTTCTAGAAAATGCTATAAAAGATAGCTTCAGGACCTGGGGATAGGCAAATATTTCTTAAATTTTACAGAAATATTACTGAGCGTGAAAATAGGTAGGTAGATGGAATCTCATTTAAATTATGAACTTTTCTTAATTGAATGACAACATTAAGACAGAGAAAAGACAAGCCTCATTGAGAGAAAATGTTTATAATACATGTATACAACAAACAATTTGGATCTGGAATTGCTTACAAGTCAATAGTAAGAATTCATATCCTAAGAGAAAAATGGGGGAAAGAATTGAGTATACACTTCATAAAGGAGATATTTGGAAGTTGTGAGTCAAAAATAATGTCAGATTCTGAGAAGGTGGTTTTTATTGTGCAGGTTGGCATAATTTTTGACCTTCTACAATCTCCCCTTAAAAACAGAGCAATCAAAATAGCACAATTCAAAACACATAGACAACAGATCTGTAGAACAAGATATCCCCTCAACCTCCAAAATGTGAGTGGGTGGAAGGAGACAAAAACCATCTTCCACCAGACCAATGAGGTGTCTGCATCTGTGCAGAAATCCGAGGAAAGCGATGAGGTGAGTGATGGAGAAGACTGGGGACATCATTCCTACGAGAGCTTCCTAAGGAACCCACTAGAGGTTGACTGTCAGCCAACCAAAGTACTGGAGAGACATGAAAATTGGGACTAGTAGGGTCATTAAATACATACTTACAGAAGAATTAAGACTCAATAATGTTCATGAAGAGAGTCTATGAACTATCTATTTGCTGCGACAATGTACCTATTAAATATCAGGAAGGACAAAGGAAAGAACATATGAAAAGCAGAGTAAGCTTAACAAGCTTAACAAGATCCAGTGCAAATGCAAGGATATTGCTTAAACTTAACTGCTGGGGATAGGGAAGTGGGGAGGAAGGAAAGAAGGAAATGAACTAATTTTATTATGACTATTGCTCAGTAAGAATTTTTTACTATAGTAAGAAATCTATAGGCAATAATAAAAAAGGGTGGGCACCATGGCTAGTAGTCTAAGGTCTTAATATAAGGTAACTATTAGAGCAAAAAACATAAAGCTTTCTAAATGCAAAACATATAATAAGAGAGAGGGAAAGGGATAGACAGGTTGCAGAAATAAAATAGGTTATTTAATGAAAGACTATGTGTCTAACAAATACATCTACAATAGTAAATAAAATAACAACCAAACAGATAAGATAAACCTTATACATCTCTTTTAGAGCTACATGTAGAATACATGTAGAATGTGATAAAATAATGCCTGGAATCTGAAAATAACAGGGATGGGGGAAGTGGGTGGGATTCGACATGGAAGAAGAATGACCATAGGTTGATAACGGTTGGGTGACGGGTTTATGGTGTATCATTCCAGTCTGTCTGCTTTGTACATAGATTTCCCATAATAAAAAGTTAAAACTGAAATGCGCTGAAGGAACGCTAAATATCTTAATGAGTTAAAAATGTGCAATCACCAACATGTCCATACACATGGACAGAGTAAGTGTGGAATGATCAACAGTGATGTTTCTCTGGGCAAAGGGAGTGTGGGTACCATTTATTTGTTTCTATAGCTTTGGTTGTAGTCTTACTTTCCAACCACAGATACATATTTGGGGAGTGGTAAAGTGACTGTGCTGGAAAAAATTGAGGACTAAATGCACAGTGCTGTGAGGAAGGAGTTCAAAGAACACCCCATCCTTTGAATGTTTTATGTTGAAAACATTCAAAACCATACTCAAGATAAATTACTATTGAACATTTGTTGAAAGGTTGGGAAGGACCAAGTACATAGTCCTTTTAAGCCCAGGAATTCGGACAGGGCGCTCAGCCTTACTTGCTTGCGGGGCTGGTGAGCACACATGGCCACAGCCATTGCTGATGCACTTCTCTCCTGCCACGCAGTCCTGGTCTTCTCGGCACTGCTCCACACAGACACCTTCACGGTCAGAAAAGACTGGGTTGAGACACTTAAATACCATGGATATTTATGTTGTAAATGACCATGACCTAATAACATCAGGATACACTTTGATCTAGGTCTTCATTGTTTTAACATGAACCCATAGAGAACCTCATCTGACCCTTTCATCGAATAATATGTGAAGAATTTGCAGGAATATTTGGATTTAAATTCAGGGACATTCCTTTTAAAGCATATGTCCCTTTTGCTATACAAGTCAGTGAAATTAACCTTGAATACAGAGTAAAGCCCCTAAAGGTCAAGAAATTATTTCAGATGAGAATTTATTGGATTCAGATCCCTGAAAAAGTCTCAGTGTGGCTCTTTGATACTCCTAGAGACAGAGTTTAAAGACGGAGGCAGCCCTGGAAGCTGATCAAAGACTTCGGCAAAAGAATAACACCTCCATCATGAATCATATCACCACCACCGAGAGAATTCTCACTGTGGTTCCTACCACAGGGTTGACCTGCCTCTGCCATCCACATTATGAATCTCTTCCAATCTCACTTTTATACTCTGTAAATGGAGGTTGTCTGGTGTTGTAGTTTGAGCAAGTGAAGAGAGGCTAGACTAGATGAGTGACTCCCAAATGTGGCTGATGATAACAATCATCTTTACAATGAACTACAGATAGTAGGGCCTGTTCAGGCCTAATTACTCAGCTTCTCCAGGGGTGAGCCTATATATGTACATTTTAATGAGGGCTCCAGCTGATGCTGAGATGGACTAGAGATTCTTCCAGAGCCAGTATGTCTGACATTTTAGGATTTCATCAGCTTTTGCCAATTTGTGGAGGAAGGTTGGGGACCACAACTCTTCGTCAATATCCAACCGTTCATTCATTTGCTCATGGTTCATTTACTTATTCATTCATTCCCTTGTTTCTAATTCATTAGCTTATTCTAAGAAAAATATCAACTCTGTGTAAGGAACAGGACTAGATGTTTCAGGAAGGCAGATTAAAACTGGGATGGGAAATCAAGTTTGCTTTGAAATAACAACAGTTCATAGCACTATGCATGTTTAATAGTAAGTGACAAGAGAAAGGGACCGCAAAGACTAGATAGGAGTGGTTTAGTGATTACTGCGCTAGAGAATTAGCTGGGATTTGAACTCACAAATACAGTCACACACATTGACAAAGACCATCCAATGGGGAAAGAATGGTCTTTTCAATAAATGGTGCTGAGAAAATGGACGTCCACACGCAAAAGAACAAATTGGGATTACTGCCTCAAATCATATGTATACATACGTATATATAGTATGGGCTTCCCTGGTGGCTCAGACAGTAAAGAATCTACCTGCAATTTGAGAGACCTGGACTCAATTCCTGGGTCAGGAAGATCCCCTGGAGAAGGGAGTGGCTACCCATTCCAGTATTCTTGCCTGGAGAATTCCATGGACAGAGGAGCCTGTTGGACTATAGTTCATGGGGTTGCAAACAGTCAGACACAACTGAGTAACACACACCCATACAATATACACACACATATACACAAATTCACTCAAAATGGATCAAAGACCTAAATGTAAGAGTTAAAACTATAAAACTCATAGGAGGAAACATAGGTAAAAATCTTTGTGACCTTGGATTGGGCAATGGTTTCTTAAATATGACACCCAAACAAAAGCAAAAAAAGAGGCATATAAGTTGGCCCTCAAAAAATTAAAATCTCTTGTGCATTAAAGAACATTGTCAAGAAAACAGAAAGAAAATCAACAGAGTGGGAGAAAATATTTACAAATCGTATGTCTGATAAGGGTCAAATATCTAAAACATGCTTCTGAGGGGTCTCAGTGGTGAGCAATCTGACTACAGTGCAGGAGACATGGGTTGGTTCCCTGGGTTAGGTAGATCCCCTGGAGAAGGAAATGGCAATCCACCCTAGTACTCTTGCCTGGGAAATTCCATGAACAGTGGAGCCTGGTGGGCTATAGTCCATGCGGTTTCAAAAGGGTCGGACACATCTTAGCAACTAAACAATGACAGCAATCCAGAATATATAATGAATTCCTACAACTCAGCAAGAAAAGGAAAAACCCTCCCATCTTGCAAAGGGAGGGCTTGAATAGACATTTCTTGAACAGATTACATACAAATGAACATTAAGCATATGAAAAAGCACCCAATATCATTAATCACTAGCGAAATGCAAATTGAGACCACAGTGAGGTATCACAGTAAGATATCCCACAATCACAATGATGGCTATAATTAACAGTCAGGTGTCAACAAGTGTTGGAAAGGATGTGGGAGGGATGAGAACTCTCACAGATTGACGTCGGGTAAACTGGTGCAGGCTCTGTGGAAAACAGAGCTTGGCAGTTCCTCAAGAAATTAATCACAGACTTGCCACATGACTCAGCAATTCTACTCCTTGCAAATCCACCCGAGGGAACTGAAAGCATGTTCACACAAAAATTTATACACAAATGCTCATGGCAGCATAACTTGCTTATTAGCCACAAAGTAGAAATAACACAAATGTCCATCAACTGATGAATGTATAAATCATACCTGGCAGAGCTATACGATCCAGCCATAAAAAGGAATGGAGTACTGATAGATGCTACAATTTAGATAAACTTTGAAAATGTTGAAGAAGCCAGACACAAAAGCCCACATTGTTATATAATTTCTTTTAGAAAGTATATGATATGAAATATCATATAATATTTCTAGATTATATCATATCATATTTCTAGATATGAAATATCTAGAATAGAAAAATGCTTCAAAAATGGAAAGTGGATTAGAAGGGGGTGGGGGGTAGGGAGGAAAGAACAGGGAGTTTGGCAATGGATATGGGCTTTCTTTAGGGGGTGATGAATGGTCTGCAATTAGATGGTGGTGATGGCTGCACAAAGTTGTGAATATATTAAAAACCACTGAGTGGTACACCTTAAAATGGTAAATTTTACCTCAGTAAACACACACAAGCAAACACAGAGCTTGAGACCTCAGAGAGCCTGATTTAATTGGTCTAGCCGAGGGTCTTGGCATTGGTCTTTTTAATACACTTCTGGGGTGATTCTAAAGTATTGGCAGAGCCTCTTCCTACCCAAAATGTGGTCTGTAGGCCAGCGTCATCAGCATCACTTAGAAGCTTGTTAAGAATGCAGAATTTTGGACCCCATCCCAGACCTGAATCACAGTCTGCAGTTTAACAGGATCCTTGGGTAAGTCCTGTCATATTAAAGTTTGAGAACTACTGCACTAGTCTAGAAGAACTGAGTGTGTCCATTATGTTTATGATGGAAATAGTATACTGGGGCTTTCAAGGATTAAGGAGATTTCCACAGTCTGGGGTCGGGGAGGTTGTCACATAAAAGAACATATTTACATTTTGAGGAAATCAGTTGCCTGATTAGAGCTGCACTTTGGGAAGAACAATCTCACACTCAAGCATAGAGTTGGCTGGAATTCAACACACAACATGCCTTTTAGAGGAGAAAGAGTTTCAAGAGTATTGCAAGGGTCCAGGTATGTAACTAGGGTGGTGGCGATCAGATCGCAAAGGCCATAAAAGAAACTGTGAAAGAAGATTTGACAAAGTCTGGTCATTGATGATACGGGGGGAGCAAGACAGCCAGAGAAATCATCTTTGGCTGTGGAAGTGTAGGAAAAGAAAGCCAAAAGCACAGAAAAGGAAGAGCAAAGAGAAGCCGTGGAAGAGGGTTTCAGATTGAAAAATCGTGAACAATGTCAGATTCTGCAGAAATACCAAGGAGGTTGACTATTGAAGAAAATTATTAGATTGTCAACCAGGAAGATATTGATGCTTTGGGAGAGTGAAGTTGGGGGATAATTGATGGAGGGGGGTTGTTGGTGGTGATTGTAGTGGTGGTGGTGGTTGAAGCGATATTAGAAGGGCTCAGGTGTGGTTGGTAACTGTCAAGAAAGACAGAAAACAGAAGTGGGTTCAGAAGCAAGTTTCTCAACAATGCAGAAATGTATTTGCTTGTAGGTAGAAGCAAACGGAGAGAAGAGGGTGGAGATGCTGGGAACAGACACAGAAGCTGATGGAGCAGAGTCAGAGGAGGAGGTGAGGGCAGTGCAAATGGAGAGGTTGGCCTTTGGAGAAAGGGAGAGAGGAGGTCGGCGGACACAGAGGGATGCTGGCATGGGGACTCGTGGGGAAAATTAAGGTGTGCCCCAGCCTCTCCTCGTGTGGACTGTTCTCCAAGTTTACCCATCCCCACTCCATCCCCTCTTTAGATTGCACCGGACAGTCCTAGATTTTCCACTTTCTGACTCTCTTGTTCTGAGAGGTGGGACGAGACTTACCAATTGCCTGGAGTCTTGTGTTGAGGGTGAGGAGACTGGCCAGGAGGAAGAGACCGCCCAACTTCATGTTGCTAGTTGAGGACATCATGTGCAGACGAGGCACATGTGTGAGGCTCAGGCAGCTGAGATTTATACGCTGCTGGACAGAGAGCCTGGCCTGCATTCAAGGCCACCATCAGCGTTTAGGAAACTTGAAACTTGGACCTCTGCCAAGCAGCTGACTTTGCTGGGAAAAAAAGAACCAAAAAAAAAAAAAAAAAACCTCACAAACTGTGTGGTGTTGGGCAATGTTTGTTTTCCAAGCAAGTTCTTTGAGACATGGTTCTTAGTGTAATTTAAAAAAAAAATCTATCAGATGAGAAAGCAAGAGATGTGAGGGCGGGTGAAGAAGACAGTGATAAAAGATAGATGAATATAGATAGACAGATAGACAGATATATAGAAGCCACGCCATGCCAAGTGGCTTCAGTTGTGTCTGACTCTTTGCTGCCCCATGGACTGTAGCCCACCAGGCCCCTCTGTCCATGGGATTCTCCATGCGAGAATACTGTAGTCGGTAGCCATTTTCTCCTCCAAGAGATCTTCCCAATGCAGGGATGGAACCAGAGTCTCATGCACTGCAGGCAGATTCTTTAGCATATGAGCCACGACGGAAGCTCATAGATAGAAGAGGTAACTCAACAACCTCTGTGTGCAAGGTGCTTTCCTCTTTAAGCATCACAACTGAGGTACCACAAGGTTAAACCTCAAGCTTGCTTGAGGTTACAGAGCTACTAAATGGGGTTCAGACTCAGATATTATTGGGTTCATATTTCATGACTCCTTTCCTATAACCCCCTCTGTCTCTGCATCAGCACCTGGGTCTAAATATTGTATTGCATCAAATGATACTGTTAAGGGACCCATCTTTCTCCTTCTTCCCTAAAGGTGGTGCTAAATATTTGTGCATCTGTATGCTTGTAGATGTATGTGGATGTGGATTGATAGATGCATGAGAGTGCAGAAAATTCTGGAACAATAACCTCTCAAGTAGTACAGGCACTCACCTCCTCTTAGGAATAACAGAATGAGTTGGGGGATTTGGGTACTCAAGAGGTCTTTAGTGTCAACTGAAATAAGACTAAGGTAAGGAGGATACCTTGACATATTACTTGTACAATTAACAATGAAAGATGGAAGAAAGAAAAACTCCCTAAAATAGGAAGACTAGATTGGAGAGTTGCAGGACTAGTGTCAGGAAGTGCTGTTAGGAGGGCTTATTAAACATATCATATTGCAACATAGAGAAACATATCTATCCAATCTGTCTCCCATACCCCTGACTTCCCCTAAACTCTTTGATACTGTGTTTACCCTACAGGACTTAAGAATCCACCAATTAGTGCTCTTAGTGATGCTGGGAGAGAGATGAGCAAACTTGTCCCTGGTTGCCAAGCCCTCTTTCTTCATCTGGGTGCCACTGAAAGGCATTTACTCTCTCTTCTCACCTTCACAAATTCTGAAGAAATAAAATTGGAATCCTTCTTGTGCAATCAGTTGAAAAAATAGCTGAGCCAATCTCACGCATAAACAAGTTTTGGCTCTCCCCTCTTGCCCCAGCTGTCCTGCACAGAAAGTACCACGATAGGGTCAGAATGCCTCAGCTTTTGCTTTCTTTATCTGGGAAGATGGGACACTGGGGAGATGAAAACCCAGATGCTCATTCTAGTAAATCACATGGTTGTAAAGCAGTGCAAACTCCTCTCCACTTTCGATTTCTCTTTCTAACCCCTTCAATACCTTGAAGTACCCTCACTCTGATCTCTGTCAACAGCATCTACTGGCAAAACCTGCACTGTTGGAGACACCTGTGGACTTTATGCTTCCCTGCACCAAAGTACCACCCAGCAGGGATGGGTTCCACCATAAACTCATGATCAACAGCTTCAACGATGCCCTGCAATTTTAGTACAATTTCAACACAAGCTCCCACTCTTCATAAAGTGAAGTGAAGTGAAAGTCACTCAGTCGTGTCCGACTCTTTGTGACCCCATGGACTATATAGTCCATGGAATTCTCCAGATCAGAATACTAGAGAGGGTAGCCTTTCCCTTCTCCAGGGGATCTTCCAAACCCAGGGATTGAACCCAGGTCTCCTGCATTGCAGGTGGATTCCTTACCAGCTGAGCCACAAGGGAAACCCATTCTTTATCAGGATTATTGAAAATCTTGTCCATGGTTCTCAAACCTCAGTCTCTTCCAGTCCTTCATACTCAGAAGTTGACCTTGACTCCTCCTTTACAGGAAAAAAATTTAAACTACTAAATCAATTTCTTTAAGAGACATAGGACTCTTAGTAGCAAAGTGCCTCTGTTAAGATACCTTTTGGTGAACAATTTCCCCATCCTTATAGGGTGGATTTCTGCAGGTTCTGTGGGTGCAGCACCAAACTGACCATGATCCCATGAATCTGGTCTTGACTTCTCCAAGAAGGTCCACATCTCATCTCTGGGGGTAAGGATGCCTTGGGCACTCTATCTTAATCCTAGATTTAGTGGCTGTTTCTTATATCTGCCACCCTCATACTCTTTAGAATTCTCTTTACTCCTGCTAGTCAATCCCTTAGTCAACGAAAGAGGCCAAAATGCAGTACTTGGGTGCAGTTTCAAAAACAACAGAATGATATCGGTTTGTTTCCAGGCAAACCATTCAACATCAGAGTAATCTAAGTCAATGCCTCAACTACTGATGCCAAAGAAGCTGACATTGACCAGTTCTATGAAGACCTACAACACCTTCTAGAACTAACACACACACACACAAAAAATGTCCTTTTCATCTCAGGAGATTGGAATGCAAAAGTAGGAAGTCAAGAGATACCTGGGATAACAGGCAAGTTTTGCCTTGGAGTACAAAATGAAGCAGGGCAAAGGCCAACAGTTTTGTCAAGAGACCATGATGATCATACCAAACACAATTTTCCAACAACACAAGAGATGACTCTACGTATGCACCTCACCAGATATCTGGTCAACATGAAAATCAGATCGACTATCTTCTTTGTAGTCAAAGACGGAGAAACTCCACACAATGAATAAATACAAGACCTGGAGCTAACTGTGGCTCAGATCATCCTTTCCTTATTGCAAAATTCAGGCTTAACTTGAAGAAAGTAGGGAAAACCACTAGGCCGTTCAGGTGTGATCTAAATTAAATCCCTTATGATATGCAGTGGAGGTGATGAATAGATTCAAAAGATTAGATCTGATAGACAGAATGTCTGAAGAACTGTGGCCTGAGGTTCATAACATTGTACAGGAGGCAGTGACCAAAACCATCTCAAAGAAAAGATGTACAAGAAGGTGAAGTGTTTGTCTGAGTAGGCTTTACAAATAATTGAGGAAAGAGAAGTGAAAGGCAAGGAAAAAAGGGAAAGATATACCCAACTGAATGTGAAGATCCAGAGAATAGCAAGGAGAGATAAGAAAGCCTTTCTAAGTGAATAATGCAAACAAATAGAGGGAAAAAATAGAATGGGAAAGACCAGAGATCTCTTCAAGAAATTGGAGATATCAAGGGAACATTTCATATAAGGATGGGCACAATAAAGGACAGAAAAGGTAAGGACCTAACAGAAGCAGAAGAGATTAAGAAGAGGTGGCAAAAATATTCAGAACAACTGTACAAGAAAGGTCTTAATGACCCAGATAAACTCAATGGTGTGGTCACTCACCTAGAACCAGACATCCTGCAGTGTGAAGTCAAGTGGGCCTTTGGAAGTACTGCTACAAATAGAGCTAATGGAAGTGATGAAATTCCAGCTGAGCTATTTAAAATTCTAAAAGATGATGCTGTTAATGTGCTGCACTCAATAAGTCAGCAAATTTGGAAAACTCAGCAGTAGCCACAACTGGGAAAGTTCAGTTTTCATTCCAATTCCAAAGAAAGGCAATGTCAAAGACTATTCAAACTACCATACAATTTTTCTCATTTTAATGCTAACAAGGTAATGCTCAAAATCCTTCTAGCTAGGCTTTAGCAGGACATGAACTGAGACCATTCATATGTACAAGGTGGGTTTAGGACCTAACAGAAGCAGAAGAGATTAAGTAAAGTTGGCAAAAATATTCAGAACAACTATACAAGAAAGGTCTTAATGAGCCAGATAAACTCAATGGTGTGGTCACTCACCTAGAACCAAACACCCTGCAGTGTGAAGTCAAGTGGGCCTTTGAAATCAAGTGTAGAGGGACCAGAGATCAAATTGTCAAAATTTGTTGGATCATGGAGAAAGCAAGGAAATTCCAGAAAAACATCTACTTCTGCTTCATTTACTACACTGGATCCTTTGACTGTATGGATCACAACAAACTGTAAAATTCTTTAAAGAGATGAAAGTGTCTCATGAGAAACTTGTATGGGGCTCAAGAAGCAACAGTCAGAACGAGACATGGAACAACTAAATGACTGGTTCAAAATTGGGAAAGGAGTACATCAAGACTGTATATTGTCACCCTGCTTATTTAACTTATATGAAGAGTACAGCATGCAAAATGCTGTGCTGGATGAATCACAAGTTAGAATCAAGATTGCTGGGAGAAATATCAACAACCTCTGATACGCAGTTGATACCACTCTAATGGCAGAAAGTGAAGAGGCACTAAAAAGCCTCTTGACGAGGGTGAAATAGGAGAGTGAAAAATCTGGCTTGAAATTCAATATTAAAAAGAAAACTAAAATCATGGCATCTAGTCCCATCACTTCATGGCAAATAGAAGGGGAAAAGTGGAAACAGTGACATGTTTTATTTTCCTGGGCTCCAAAATCACTGTGTATGGTAACTGCAGCCAGGAAATTAAAAGATGCTTGCTCCTTGGAAGGAAGCCTATGATGAACCTAGACAGCATACTAAAAAGCAGACATATCACTGCCCAGAAAGGTTCATATAGTCAAGTTCAGTTCAGTTGCTCAGTTGTGTCTGACTCTGAGACCCCATGGACTGCAGCACGCCAGGCTTCCCTCTCCATCACCAACTCCCAGAGTTTACTCAAACTCATGTCCATCGAGTTGGTGATGCCAACTCATCCATCTCATCCTCTGTTGTCCCCTCCTCCTTCTGCCCTCAATCTTTCCCAGGATCAGGGTCTTTTCAAATGAGTCAGTTCTTTGCCTCAGGTGGCCAATGTATTGGAGTTTCAGGTTCAGCATCAGTCCTTCCAATGAATATTCAGGACTGATTTCCTTTAGGATGGACTATGGTTTTTCCAGTAGTCATGTATGAATGTGAGAGTTGGACTATAAAGAATGCTAAGTACCAAAGAATTGATGCTTTCAAAATGTGGCATTAGAGAAGACTCTTGAGAGTCCCTTGGACTTCAAGGAGATCAAACTAGTCAATACTAAAATGTATCAATCCTCAATACTCGTTGGAAGAGCTGATGCTGAAGCTGAAGCTCCAATACTTTGGCCACCTGAGGGGAAGAACTGACTCATTGGAAAAGACCCTGATGCTGGGAAATATTGAGGGTAGAAAGAGAAGTGGGCAGCAAAGGAGGAGATGATTAGATAGCATCACTGACTCAATGGACATGAATTTGAGCAAACTCTTGGAGGGAGAAAGTGGAAGACAGAGGAGCCTGGCGTGTTGCAATCCATGGGGTCGCAAAGAGTTGGACACAACTTAGTGTCTGAACAACAACAAAGTAAATCCTTTGTTACTCTAATCCCTCTTGCAGTTAGTCATTCTTTATATTAAAGTTACTCTGTTCAAGTGACTGAATGGTCCCTTTCTCCTGGTTGAATCCAGATTGGTACCCTACCAAAGCTAACTCAAGAAGAACTAAATAACCTGATAGCCCTATATTTCTTTGAAAATTGTACCAGTAGCTTAAATGTTTTTTTTTTTTTTTTTTCTGTAAAGGGGGAGGCAAGTGTGAGGGACTGAAAGAGATTGATGTTTGAGAAACACAGACAAGATTTTCAATAGTCCTTTGCAAGAGTGAGAGTTTGTGTTGAAATTGTACTAAAATTGCAGGGCAAAGTTGAAGTCTTATGTGAAGCTGTTGATTATGAATTTATGATGGAATCCATCCCTGCTGGGTGGTACTTTGGTGCAGGGAATCATAAAGTCCATAGTTAGTGTTGGGGTTTTTCTCCCCCAGGATTTGGAAGCGACGAACCTGAAAGAAGGACACTTGGACAGTCTCTTGCAAGGACTGACAAGTTTATTTCTGCAGTCAAGCTTTTTTATAGAAGCAGGAACAAAGAGCTTAAAGTATGCGGCCAGCAGAGCGCATACAGAGTTAACACATAATCAGTAGAAACATTTCAAGGACAGCGCGCTCTAAATGACTCATGGGCTTCTCCCACAACCCGCTCTCACAAGTAACATCTCTATTTATTATTAACTCTTGGCGCTGAGCATAACCAAAGGCAGGAGATGTCTTTCTGTCCGTAGCGCAAAGCTGTGTACTTCTGTCCCTTCGCCATTTTCCCAAGGACTTTCTCCTTTTACGGCTATTTTGTACTACGCTTCCCAACAGTTAGGGGTCTCCAACAGTGGGGTTTGGCCAATAGGTGCTATTGACAGAGGCCAGAGTTAGGCAACTTCAAGGTAAAGAGGTTAGAAAGAGAAATAGAAAGCAGAGAAGAGTTTACATTGATTTTCAACCACATGATTTACTTGAATGAACATCTGAGTTTTAATTCATCACCCCAGAGCCTTGTCTTCCCAGAGAAAGTGAAAGTTTGGGCATTCTAACCCCACTGTGGTACATTCTGTGCAGGAGAGCTGGGGCAGGGAAGGAAAGCCAAAACTTGTTTACACATGAGAGCTGACATAGATATTTTTTTGACTGATTGCACAAGAAGAATTCCAATGAAGCTTGGAAGAGTGAGTAAGTGCCTTTAAGTGGCACCCAGACTGCAGAAAGAAGGCTGCCATTCAGGGACAGGTTTTTTCATCTCTCTCCCAGCAACGAAAGGAGTACCAGTTGATGGATTCATAAGTCCTGTAGGGTAAACACAGTATCAGAGAGTTTAGGGCAAGTCAGGGGTATGAGAGACAGATTGGATAGATATGTTTCTCTATGTTGCAATATGATAAATTTAATAAGCCCTCCTAAGCTGAGCACCAAAGAACTGATGCTTTTGAACTGTGGTGTTGGAGAAGACTCTGGAGAGTCCCTTGGACTGCAAGGAGATCCAACAGTCCACTCTAAAGGAGATCAGTCCTGGGTGTTCTTTGGAAGGACTGAAGCTAAAGCTGAAATTCCAATACTTTGGGCAACTCATGCGAAAAATTGACTCATTGGAAAAGACTTTGATGCTGGGAGGGATTGGGGGCAGGAGGAGAAGGGGACGACAGAGGATGAGATGGCTGGATGGCATCACTGACTCGATGGACGTGAGTCTGAGTGAACTCCGGGAGTTGGTGATGGACAGGGAGGCCTGGCATGCTGCAATTCATGGGGTCACAAAGAATCGGACACGACTGAGCAACTGAACTGAACTGAACTGCACTTCCTGACCCTAATTGTGCAACTCTTCAACCTAGTCTCCATATTTTAGGGAGTTTTTCTCTCTTTTATCATTAACTGTTAATTGTGCAAGTGATATATGAATGTCTCTTCCTTACCTTAGTCTTATTTCAGTTGAAATTAAAGACCTCTTGATTACCTAAAGCCCCCAACTCACTCAGTTATTCCTAAGAGGTAGTAAGTGGTGTTACTACTTGAGAGGTTATTGTTCCAGAATTTTTCTGCTACATGCTTATAGATGCACAAATATTTAGCACCGCCTTAGGAAAGAGAGAGAACAAATGTGACCCCTAACAGTATCATATGATGCAATACAATATTTAGACCCAAGTGCTGATGCAGAGACAGAGGGTTACAGGAAAGGAGTCATGAAATATGAAGCCAATAATATCTGAGCCTGAACCCCATTTAGTAGCTTTGTAACCTCAAACAAAAGAGTTGGGGATACCAGACCACCTTACCTGTCTCCTGAGAAACCTGTATAGGGCTCAAGAAGCAACAGTCAGGACCAGACATGGAACAACTGAGTTATTCAAAATTGGGAAAAGAGTATGTTAAGGCTGCATATTGTCACCCTGCTTATTTAACTTATATGAAGAGTACATCATGAGAAATGCCAGGCTGAATGAGTCACAAACTGGAATCAAGATTTCTGGGAGAAATATCAACAACCTCAGATATACAGATGATACCCTTCTAACGGCAAAAAGTGAAGAGAAACTAGAGAGCTTCTTGATGAGGGTGAAAGAGGGGAGTGAAAAAGTTGGCTTAAAACTCAACATTCAACCAGTTGAGTTTGGTTGGCAATCAGTCCCATCACTTCATGGCAAATACATGGGGAAAAAATGGAATCAGTGACAGGTTTTATTTTCTTGGGCTCCAAAATCACTGTGGATGGCGACTGCAGCCATGAAATTAAAAGATACTGGCTCCTTGGAAGAAAAGCTATGACCAACCTAGACAGCCTATTAAAAAGCAGAGACGTCACTTTGCCAACAAAGTTCATCTAATCATAACTATGGTTTTTCCAGTAGTCATGTACAGATGTGAGACCTGGACCATAAAGAAGATTCAGTGCCAAAGAATTGATGCTTTGGAATCGTGACGCTGGAGAAGACTCTTGAGAGTCCATTGGATTGTAAGGAGATCAAACCAGTCAATCCTAAAGGAAATCAACCCTGAATATTCATTGGAAGGACTGATGCTGAAGCTGAAGTTCCAATATTTTGGCCACTTGACACAATAAGAAGACTTACTGGAAAAGACCCTGATGCTGGGAAAGACTGAGGACAGGAAGAGATGGGGGGGACAGATGATGAGATGGTCGGATGGCATCACTGACTCAGTGGACACGAATCTGAGCATACTTCAGGAGACAGTGAAGGACAGGGAAGCCTGGTGTGCTGCAGTCCATGGGGTCACAAAGAACTGGACACAGCTTAGTGACTGAACAACAACCTCAAGCAAGCTATTTAATCTTGTCATACCTCAGTCGTGATGCTTAAAGAGGAAAGCATTTTGCACACAGAGGTTGTTGGGTTACATCTCCTATATATCATCTATCTATCTTTTCCTCTCTCATTGTCTTTCCCTTTCTCCCTCTCTTACTTTCTCTCATATGATATATTTATTTATTACTAAGGAGATATAGTTCCCTTGTCTCAAAAACTGGTTTGGAAAACAAACATTGCCCAGCACCACAAAGTTTGTGAGTTTGTTTTTTCCCAGAAAAGTTCACTGCTTGACAAAGTCCAGGATTCAAGTTACCTAAATGTTGACGGTGGCCATGAACTCTGGCCCAGCCTCTGTTTAGGAGGGTATAAATCTCAGCTGCTTGGGTCTTGCTCCATTATCAGCACACAAAGGCCTCAACTAGCAACATGAAGTTGGGTGGTCTCTTCCTCCTGGCCAGTCTCCTCACCCTCAACACAAGGCTCCAGGCAATTGGTAAGTCTCGTCCCACCTTTCAGAACAAGAGAGTCAGGAAGTGGGGAATCTAGGACTGTCCTGTGCAGTCCAAAGAGGGGATGGAGTGGGGATGGGTAAACATGGAGAACAGTCCACATAAGGAGACACTGGGGCACATTTTAATTTTCCCCACGAGTCCCCATGCCAGCATCCCTCTGTGTCTGCCGACCTCCTCTCTCTCTTTCTCCAAAGGCCAACCTCTCCATTTGCACTGCCCTCACCTCCTCCTCTGAACAGCTTCTGGGTCTGTTCCCAGTATTTCTAACCTTCTTCTCTCCATTTGATTCTACCTACAAGCGTATAAATTCCTGTATTGTTGAGACAACATTTTTCTGAACCCTCTTCTGTCTTCTCTTTCTCTTTCTTCCAAACCACTGACCCCTGAGCCCTTCCAATAGATCTTCA
The DNA here is from genome assembly GCF_003369695.1 of Bos indicus x Bos taurus. Taxonomy (NCBI): domain Eukaryota; kingdom Metazoa; phylum Chordata; class Mammalia; order Artiodactyla; family Bovidae; genus Bos; species Bos indicus x Bos taurus. The sequence goes on from NC_040094.1 coordinate 15,299,063, forward strand.
ACCACCACCACTACAGTCACCACTGATACCAAGCCCCCTCCCCCACACTCCACTCTCCAAAGGCACCAATACCTTCTTGATTGACAATCTAATAATTTTTCTCAGTTGTCAATCTCCTTGGTATCTCTGCAGAACTGACATTGTTCAGGATCTTTTCAGTCCAAAACTCTCTCTTTGCTCTCTGACGGCTTCTCTCTTTGCTCTTCCTTTCCTGTGCCTTTGGCTTTCTTTTCTTTCTACCAATACCGCCCCCCCCCCCACCCTTATAGACTCACAGTTAAACATGATTTCTCTGGTTGCCTTGCTCCTGCCTTGAGCTCAGTCACTAAGTCAACCAGTGAGAATTCCAATCCCACTCTTTGAGACTCCATGGACTGTAGCCCACCACGCTCCTCTGTCCATGGGATTTTCCAGGCAAGAATACTGGAGTGGGTTGCCATTTCCTCCTCCAGTGGATCTTCCTGACCTAGGGATCAAATCCATGTCTCCTGCATTGGCAGGTGGTTTCTTCACTATTGCGCCATCTGGGAAGCCTGCTCCTCCCACTCCGATGTAATCAATGACCAGTCTTTGTGAAATCTTCTTTCACAACTTCTCTTACAGCCTTTCCAAACTGACCTGTACCACGCTAGTTACATGCCTGGACCCTTGCAATACTCTTGGAACTCTCTCTCATCCAAAACACATATTGTGTGTTGAATTCCAGCCAGCTCTATGCATGAATGTGAGATTGTTCTTCCCAAAGTGCAGCTCTAATCAGGTGACTGATTTCCTCAAAATGCAAATGTGTTCTCTTATGTGACAACCTCCCCAACTCCTGCCTGTGGAAATCTCCTTAATCCTTAAAAGCCCCACTGTACTGTCTATCTCCACCATAAGCATAATGGACATACTCATTCCTTCTAGATTAGGGCAGTAGTTCTCAAAGTTTAATATGACAAGAATCATCCAAGGAGCCTGTTAAATTGCAGACTGTGATTCAGGTCTGGAGTGGGGCCCAAGATTACGAATTGTTATTAAGCTTCATGGTGATGCTAATAATCCTGCCAACAGACCACATTTTAAGTAGAAGAGACTCTGCCAGCAATTTTGAATCACCCCAAAAAGCTTGTTAAAAGAAACCAATGCCAACATCCTCTGCTCAGGCTCTCTGAGGTCTCTAGCTTTCTCTGTGTGGGGTGTGTGTGCTTACTGAGATAAAATTTACCATTTTAAGGTGTACCACTCAGTGGTTTTGATATATTCACATTGTTGGGCAGCCATCTAGCTGTCATCTAGCTGTAGCTCATTTTCATCACCCTCAAAAGAGATCCCATACCATTATCCAACTCCCTGTTCTGAACTTCCCCCACCCCTGACAACCTCTAACCTACTTCCCATCTCTAAGCATTTTTCTATTCTAGATATTCCATATAAAGGAAGTCATTTAATAATGTGATCTTTTGTGTCTGGCTTCTTTCACTATTTTCAAGGTTCATTTAAGTTGTAGCATCTATCAGTACTCCACTCCTTTTCATGGTTGGATTATGTGGATCTACCAGATATGATTTATATATTCATCAGTTGATGGACACTTGGGTTATTTCTACTTTGTGGCTAGTATGAAGTTAATGCTACTACGAGCATTTGTGTGCAAATGTTTGTGTGAACATATTTTCAATTCTGTAGGGTAAAATTGCTAGGAGAGGACAAAAATTTGCTAGGAGTGGACATAGTCCCATAGCAAGTCTATGTTTAATTTTTTGAGGCACTGCCAAGCTGTTTTTCACAAAGCCTGCACCAATTTAACCGCGATCAACCAGCGAGAGTTCCAATTGCTCCCATATCCTTGCCAACACTTGACACCTGACGTTTGATTATAGCCATCATAGTGATTGTGAAGTGGTATCCCACTGTGGCTTCAATTCACATTTCCCCAGTGACTAATGATGTTGGACACTTTTTCATATGCTTAATGATCATTTGCATATGATGTATTCAAGAAATAGCTAGTCAAGTCCTCCTTTTTTTTTTTTTTTATTCTTCCAATTTTATTTTATTTTTAAACTTTACATAATTGTATTAGTTTTGCCAAATATCAAAATGAATCAAGTCCTCCTTTTGCAAAATAGAAGTATTTGTCCTTTTCTTGCTGAGTTGTAGGAATTCATGATATATTCTGAATATTAGACTGTTATTAGATATATGATTTGCAAAGATTTTCTCCTATTCTATGATTTGTCCTTTCATTTACTCGATAGTGTTCTTTAACGGAAAAAAAAGTCATTAATTTTATGAAGTGCAATTTCTTTACCTCTTTTGTTGCTTGTGTTTTGGGTGTCATTTCTAAGAAATCATTGCCCAATTCAAGGTCACAAAGACTCACACTGATGGTTCCTTCTAAGAGTTTTATAGTTTTAGCTCTTATAGTTAGGTCTTTGATCCATTTTGAGTGAATTTTTGTGTATGTAGGTATATACTATGTATGCATGCATTTATGGTTTGAGGTAGTAATCCAAATTTATTTTTTTGCATGTGGATGTCCATTTGTCCCAGCATCATTTGTTGAAAAAAAAAAATCCCATTCTTTCCGCATTGAATGGTCTTTGTCTGTGTGTGTGTGTGTGTGTGTGTGTGTTTAAATCCCAGCTAATTCTCTAGCACAGTTATGGTTAAACCACTTCTCTCCACTCTTTTCTGTACCTCTTTCACGCCACTTTCTATCAAATGTTTAACGTTGTGAATGACAGTCTGTTGAGAGCAAACTTTGATTTCCCACCCTGATTATTTCTGCCTTGCTGATGTGAAACCTGACTCATACCTCTATTTCCTCAAATATCGAGTCCCTATTCTTTACATACAGTAGGTATTTTTTAAGGAATAAGTTGATGAATTAGAAACAAGGGAATGAATGAGTAAATAAACTATGAACGAATGAATGAATGGCTGAACGTTAACAAAGGGTTATGATCCCCAGCCTTCCTCCACAAATTGGCAACAGCTTATGAAATCCTAAAATGTCAGAGACATGCTGTCTCTGGGAGAATCTCTAGTCCAGCTCATCTGGACTCATCAGCGTCATCTGGAGCCCTCATTAAAATATACACGTATAGGATCAACCCTGGAGAACCTGAGTAATCAAGTCTGGACCAAGACCTACTCTCTGTAGTTCATTTGAAAGCTCCCAGATGATTCTGATCATCAGCCACATTTGAGAGTCACTCATCTAGTCCAACCTCTCTGTACTTGCTCAAGCCACACACCAGACAACCCCCATTTACAGACGATAACAGGGAAACTGAATGAGATTCATAGTGAGGGTGGCAGAAGCAGGTCAGCCACTGGTAGGACCCACAGTGAGAATCCTCTTGTAGGTGGTGATGTGCTTGTTGGTTGAGATGTTCTTTTGCCCAAGACTTTGAAGCAGCTTTGAGGATCTGCCTCCATCTTTAAACTCTATCTCTATGAGTATCAAGACTAAAATCCAATAAGTGCTTCTATCAGAAATAGTTTCTTTGTTGATGTATGGCAGAAACACAATATTGTAAAGCAATTAACCTTCAATTAAAAATAAATATTAAAAAAAATAGTTTCTTGACCTCTGGGAGCTCAACTCTGTATTCAAGGTTAATTTCACTGAGTTGCGTAACACAAGGGACATGTGCGTTAATGGTAAATAACCCTGAATTCAGATCTGAATAACCCAGATCTTATTTACTGGAAGGGTCAGATGAGGTTCTATTGGAGCTCGTGTTTACACAGTGAAGTCCTAGATCAAAGTGTATCCTGAGTCTATTAGGACATGGTCATTCACAACATAAATAATCATGGTATTTAAGTGTCTCAACCCAGTCTTTTCTGATCGTGAAGGTGTCTGTGTGGGGCAGTGCCAAGAAGACCGGGACGGCACGGCAGGAGAGAAGTGCGTCAGCAATGGCTGTGGCCACGTGTGCTCACCAGCCCCGCAAGCAAGGCTGAGTGCCCTGCCCGAATTCCTCAGCTCCACAGGAATATGCCTGGTCCCGCCCAGCCTTCCAACTGCTTAACACACACACACCTGAATAGTTCAAACAGTTACCTTATACTAAGTTCTTTGAGTACTACCCACTACCCTGCATGCTAAGCCTCTTCATTCGTGTCCCACTCCGTGCGATCCTATGCGCTGTAACCTGCCAGGCTCCTCTGTCCGTGGGATTCTCCAGGCAAGAATACTGGAGAGAGTTGCCATGCCTTACTAGTCCTCATTTTGCTATCTCTCCAGTACTTGGGTTAGCTGACAATCCATTCTTAGTAGATTCCTCAGGAAGTTCCCATGGGAACGATGTCCGGAGTCTTCTCCATCAGTCACTGCATTGCTTCCCACAGATTTCTGCACAGAGGCAGACACCTCACTGCTCTGGGGGAGTTTAGTGTTGTGTCTCCTTTCATCCACTCGTATTTTGGAGTTTGAGGGGATACCTTATTCCGCAGTTTTGTCGTCTATGTGTTTTAAATTTTGCTATTTTGATAGCTTTGTGTGTGTGTTTATGGGGAGACTTTAGAAAATTCAAAAATGTATGCAATCTACACAATTAAAACCATTTTTCCAGAATCTGACATTATTTTTGTTGAACAACTTCTTTTGCCTTTATGAAGTGTCTGCTTGATCCTTTTGCTCATTTTTCTGTTATGTTATCAGTTGGTGCTATTGATTTATAAGGAATTCTGGATGCAAGTTGTCTGTTGTATGCTTGGATTATAAACAGTTTCTACTAATGTGGCTTTCTTTTCACTCTCTTAATGCTGTCATTCAATGAAGAAACATTCCTAATTTTAATGAGATTCCATCTGCCTATCTGTTTTAATGGTCAGTAATACTTCTGTGATGTTTAAGAAATACTTGCCTATCCCAAGATCATAAAGCTGTTACAGTATCTTCTAGAAGCTTTATTGCTTTACCTTTTAATTAGGTCTATAACTTATTTGGAACAGATTTTGTTGTGTGGTATGAGGTAAGAGACAAGATTCCTTTAAAAAAAAATATATATATATATATATATACACATATATATAAACAATCCAGTTAACCCAATTGCATTTCAGTTCTGCAGCTTTGCTTAAAATTATCTTATTTTCTTGATTATTGTTGGTTTAGGGGAAGCCATATAAACTTTTAGAATAAGCTTACCCATTTTTGTGAAAAATTCTTCTATGATTTTGACTGGGATAGTACTAACTTTATTGAGGTGGGAGAAATGATATGTTTATAACACAATCTTTTCATCCATAAACATGGCGTCTCTCTCCACTTATAAGATAGCTAATTTTTTTTTTCTTAGTAGTATCACATACATTTCTGCACATAATTGGTTAGATTTATTTTTTGAATGTTATTGTAAAGGCATTTAAATTATTTATTTTCGAACTCAAGACTTCAACGCTTTTAACTGCATCTTTCCTCTTGTCAGGCACCTGTGTGAATGAGTGCAGAGAAGACAGGGACTGCGGGGCAGAAAGAGAATGCCTCCAAGTGGGCTGCCAGCACGTCTGCCTGCCTCTAGCTACAGCAGGTGAGTCCTGACTTTCTCCACCACCGTCTGTCCTGCGAGAGTTAGGAGCTTGGGGTTATCTAAAGTTGCACAACTGTGTGGTCGCCCAGAGAAACACTGGAATGCCTGAGGTGTCTCTCTGTTCTTGCCCTTTGAGCAAAAGACTGGTCACTGCACCCTTTCTCCCTACATTGTGAAGTCTGGGAATGCTGAAAAAAAAAAAATCTCATTTAATTTTGCACAAGGAATGTTTACTTACTACAGAAAAGTCAGTAAGTACGGGACAAATTGATGGCAAGATGTGCCTATAATCATATTACTGGGAGATAAACATAGTTATTTGTATGCTTATATCCTTCCACATATATATTCTGAGGGTAAGGCCTTTGCACCACAATGAAGATCCCACATGCTGCAATTACCAACAGACGCAGCCAGGAAGAAAAAAAGAAGGGAAGGAAGGAAAGAAGATTTTTTAAAAAGAGCAAGAGAAGAACTGGATGGGACTTGGAAAACTAAGAATGGGTGGAATAGAAGCCCTAGGAAAGAGAATAGCATATGCAAAGGGCTGAGGCAAAAATGAGGGTCAGACATTTGAGATGAGAAAAGAAGATTGGTGTGGCTGGAGCTTCAAAACAAGGGAGCAGGCTGAGCCTCAGGAGACAGGCAGGGATCCAATTATGGGGCATTTGGCAGGACATGCTACAAGGATTTTGGATTTTATTCTGGGTATGATGGGAAGCTTTAGAGGGTTTTCAGGTGGCTGCAGTGGAGAATGGAAGGGATGCGGGACGAATGGAAGTGGAGAGACCTAGTGGAGCGTATTGTGGTCATCAGGGCAGGAGATAAGGACAATTTCTATTGGCGTGAGTTTTTTCATGTCTGCAGGTAAAATTTGTGTGTAGGAATCTATTGCAGTTACTTCAATTTTTAAATGAATATTCAGTAAAGAAACAAATTAAAAATACAGCTTACCAGTGGATAAAGAAGATGTGGTACATATATACAACAGAATATTACTCAGTCATAAAAATGAATGAAATGATACCATTTGCACCAACATAGATGGACCCAAAGTCTGTCATACCGAGTGAAGTAAGTCAGACACAGAATCAGAAACATCATATGGCATCCCTTAGATGTGAGATCTAAAAAGACATGATGCAAATAAGCCTATTTACAAAACAGAAACTGCCTCACAGACTGAGAGAATGAACTTACAGCTTCTGGGTGGAAGGGGGAAAGGGATAGTTAGGGAGTTTGGGATGAATAGGTACATACTGCTATATTTTGAAAGGGTAACCAACAAGGACCTATGGTATAGCACAGGGAATTGTGCTCAATGTATGTGGCAAGCTGGATGGGAGGGAGGGGAGTTTGGAGGAGAATGGATACATGTGTTTGTATACATATGGCTGAGTCCCTTTGCTGACCTCCTAAAACTATCACAACATGGTCAATGGGCTATACTTCAATATAAAATAAAAAGTTTTTAAAAAAGAAGAAAAAATATAGCTTCCCATGTTTCACCCATCTTAGCCTACTTATAGCAAAATTTAAGAAGTTCTTAATGAGTGCTTAATCAAGTAGAACAGATCAGTCTTAAACAATCAGTCCCATTTAAATTTTTGTGGATTAAATTTTGATAAACAATTTAAGCTGCTTTAATTAATTTATTCAATTTTAAAAAGTACTTTCCACACCCGATCTAACACTCAGAACCTTCCAAAGTACTGCACTCCTGTAATAACAAATTAAACTTATGACTATAGAAAAATCAAGTTGTGTTAAACATGTCAATGTTCTCTGTTAACTTAGCCAAGTTCTCTTACATCTCTCAACTCAAAAATCACAAGCAAAAAATAAATTGTTTAATTACACATTTTATATTAGAATTACAAGGATAATCTGTTATATACCCTAAGAGGCCATTAAAAAATGTAAGTGCTCTAAGTTCAAAGTTATATACATGATTCCAGTGATTGCAAATTTATGGCAATTCCCTGGTGGTTCAGTAGTTAGGGCTCAGCGTTTTCATTGCAGGGAGCCTGGGTTCAATCCCTGGTTGGGGAACTAAGATCCAGCAACCAGCATAGAGCTGCCAAAAAAACCCAAAACCTTTTAATTAATCTCTGCATCTGAATATTAATATTTTGGACCTGATTTATATATTTTTAAAATTAATTAATTAATTGTTTATTAACTTATTTGGCTGAGTTGAGTCTTAGTTGGTCCACAGGATCTTCCTTGTATCAGACGGGATCTTTCCTTCAGCGCTCAGACTCTAGTTGGGTCATGCGGGCTTAGTTGTTCCAAGGCATGTGGAATCTTAGCTTGCCACCCAGGGATCGAACCTGCGTTCCCTGCATTACAAGGTGTATTCTTAACCACTGGACCATCAGGGAAGTCCCCACATCTTTCTAGGTTTAATTACCACCTTTGTGAGGCTTACCCACTAAGGTGCAGTGTTACTGTCTTACACAAATTGAGATTACTGGGCCAATTTTATACGGTCTCCACCAGTTCATCATCCCAGCACTGGAGGATGCTTAGTAGACAGAAGCCAGCACCTCCACTGAGGGTGTAGCAAACATTCCTAACGGCCATGCTAGACTTTTCTCCTGTCTTTAGCTCTTTCAGGACTTCCCTGGTGGCTCAGATGGTTAAGCGTCTGTCTACAATGTGGGAGACCTGGGTTTGATCCCTGGGTCTGGAAGATCCCCAGGAGAAGGAAATGGCAATCCACTCTAGTACTATTGCCTGGAAAATCCCATGGACAGAGGAGCCTGGTAGGCTACAGTCCACAGGGTCACAAAGAGTTGGACACGACTGAGTGACTTCATTTCACTTTACTTAGCTCTTTCAGGACATTCATTACCCTCCCCTCTGGCACTAAGGACACTTTAAGCCAATCCACCAGCCCTTAAGATCCTTCTTTTATTCTCTGTGATCTGTGTGGGTGGAATCTTGCATCTCCTTCTAAGGTTACAGCTGACGCCCTGCAGCAATTTCTTCCCACGTAATTCAGTTCTGAATGCCTGCGGTCTTCCTGGTGCTCCGCCTTGACTCCGGGTGCCTGGTTGGATTCTGCGCACCGGCCAAGCTCTCACCCGCTTCTGAGGCACATCCTGAGGTCAGGCGGGTGAGAGCCTGGATGAGGGTGGTGGTGGAGAAGCCAAAGTGGCTGGAATTGAGAGAGATTTTGAGAGAGTTGACAGGATTTGTTGATAGACAGGATTTGTTGATAGATTGGATGGATGGATCAGGGAGAGTGTTTCAAGGGTGACTTCCTGTTTTCATCTTGAGCAGCTTGGAGGATGGAGGTTCCATTCCTGAGGAGGGGGGGCTCAGAGAAGGAGCGCAGGCGCGGTAGTTACAGCTCCACATTCAGGGGACGCTCGGTATCCACCCAGCTCCCCGCAGGCCCGAGCACCCCAGTAACCCAGGAGGAGAGCCGACCTGCCTGGCAGCGGGGTGAACGCCACGGTATGCCACTTGTAGAGCCTGTTCTGCAGAGGTCGTCAGTGGCCCCTGCCGTGCCCACCTCCTCCCTACCCTTCGTCCCTGCACTCCCGCCCGTCCTTCCTGGAGACCCCAGGTCTCCCCACCTCCTCACTCATTCTAGTCTCTTTGCCTTTGAGATTTGAGCTTCCATCCCATTTTAGTGTGGATGGAGGTGCAGAGAACTGGTTTTCCGATGGGATTTGTGTGAGCCCAAGAGCACAGGGGCGCTGAGGACTGGAGTTTGGAAGAGGAGGGGGCCGTCCAGTGAGGAAATGGCCTTGGCCAGGGCAGCCGTGGGCTCCGAGGACAGACTGTGCTCTTTTCCTGACTTTGCCCCTGACAGTAGGTGGTCGTCCGCTCCCCACTAAACTCACGGATGGATAGAGACCTCTGGCCTCTGGGGTCGAAGAGCATCCTTCCTGCCCAGGAGTTTAGGGTTGAGGCCGACAGCCATGGCATGCCTTCCCCAAGGACCGAGTTGGAGGGCGTCTGCTGGGCCACACTGGTGTCCCTGAGGCCCTTCTGCAGTCTGTGTCCAGTGACACACGGCCGACTGGCATCAGCCTCTGCCCCCTGCCTGCCTCCCTTTCCTCCTCACGCCCACAGAGCACTGCCCTGTACCTGCCTCTGTCTTTAGTTGAGGAGGTGGTGAGGATGGCCACATTTCCAAGATCACTTTTACCCCAGGTGTCAAGGATAAGGGTCAGGCGGCATCTAAAGAGACTGTAGGACTTCAGCGTTGGGGTGCATGGATTGTGGACGGAGCACGGATTTGGGGGAGAGCACAGATCTGATTGAGGGATTGGGGGCAGGAGGAAAAGGGGACGACAGAGGATGAGATGTCTGAATGGCATCACCGACTCGATGGATGTGAGTTTGAGTGAACTCTGGGAGATGGTGATGGACAAGGAGGCCTGGCATGCTTCGATTCATGGGGTCGCAGAGTCGGACACGACTGAGCGACTGAACTGAACTGAACTGAACAGATTTGATGGGCGAGCACAAGGGGGCGCTATTTACAGGCGGTAGAGGGGTGCACCGAGAAGTAAATGTTTTGAATGGCAGAGACCTGGGGAAGAGCTTTCTAGGAAGGGCGAGCCGCTCTGCCCACTTGGACGAGGGAGTGACCAGGTGTGTTTGCTGTGCACCTGAGCTCTGCACATGCAGACAGAGGGTCTCCCCACGGTCGTCTGCATTCACACTGTTCGCCTTGTCTAAGGACCCTAACTGGGGTTACTGTTCGTCCTCCTCCTGGTCCTAACTACGCCTCCATCATTCCACTATTTACATCTACTCCTATTGAAATGTTTACAAGGCCCCGGATACGCAGTAAATACCATAGAAGTGTCTGTAAAATCAAAGAAATGACCAGGCTGTCTGTGAGAGAACCAATTTAAGCCACCAGTCTCTTTCTGCAGCACGGATTTATTTCAAGACCTGAGCGTGGGCAAGGGGACGACAGATGCTGTCTGGAGGCCACAGTCTCCTCTGGCCCCAGAAGGCGGAGCTTCACGGCAAAGCTTCGGGAGAGCGCAGACCATGAGAGCAGGAGCACGGAAACGCGAGCACGGGCTTTCATTCGGGCCAGGACTCGCCCAGGGCCCATCTTGGGTGACGGAGCTGGTTGGGGAGGGGAGGTGGCTCTGTGGCTTCTTCTCATGGTCCCTCGACTGTGAAGGTCCCACTGTTCCCAGCTCCCTTGGACGTTTGGCCCAGGTATTTGATGTACTTCTGCACCCAGGCCTGGCTTGGGTCGGCACAGATTGATCGCCCACTTCTGGTCTGGAAGCTGAGGAGCAAGAAGGAGAAGATGAGAAACGGAGAGTCAGCAGGCACAGAAGAGTCCGTCCCACCACCCCAGCCTCTCCTCCGACCCCCACCAGCAGCGCCTCCTGTGTCACCCCCACCCCACCCCGCTCTTGTCACTGTTCCTAGAGAGTCCTGTCCCCCTTCCCTCTCCCAGCCCTACTGGTTCTTGAGATTGCACCCTTTCCATTGTACTTACATGATCCCTGGCTGGGGGCACTGGTCCTTCAATAATTTTCCACACGAGAGAGTGGGATTGCCATTGACATGTAGGAGAAACAGCAGGTATCAGCTGGTTCTGCCACACCTAGGGCTGTAAGATGCTGGAAACTTCTCCATGAGAAAGCTTAGACCTCTATATGCACCCCCACAGCCCCTGAGGAGGGGAGCGGGAGTGTAGGGCGGGAAACATGAGACAGGAGCATCTGGCAGGAAATGTTATGATCTTTCTCCTCCCCACCCCACCCCCTTTTAAAACATCTTCTGGCTGCACTCCCAGGCATGTGGGATCTTAGTTCCACAGCCAGGGGGGGAACCAGTGGCTCTGGCAAGACCGAGTCTTAACCACTGGACCACCAGGGAAGCCCCCTCCCAGCCCTTAAATTGTTCTCCTCTGAGACATCTCCTCCCTCCCACTGCCAGCCCCTCCCAGCCTCATCTCCCAGACCCTTTCCAGGGCTGGGATGAGACTCTGTGGTCCTAGTGTTTCAAATTTCTGATTGTCCTCAGGATTCAGAAATAAGAAATCAGAATTCCTAGAAAATCTCAAATCATAAATTATTTCATATTTGTCTTTTTTAAAAAATTAAGATATAAGTGGATGTATAACATTGTATTTATTTTAGGTGTACTGTATGCTTAAATTTAAAATTTTTTAACTTTATTTGAAATTACTTTATTTAAACTTTATTTTATTTTGAAGTATAGTTTATTTACAATGTTGTGTTAGTTTGTATATTTTTTGCAGCACTTTATTCTCAGTTTTTAAAAATAATGTAACTATATAGTAAACAATGGATCATTTTTTGCTGATAGGGTTTTTTTTTTAACTTTCAGAGGTTTTCTGTAAAAATAAATAAATCCAAGGTAATAATAAATGATGTTTCTATATATAGTGACAAGATGATAGACTTGGTAACACATTGAATGTTCTCTAGCAAATAGAGACAGTTGATAACAGAAAACATGAAGGGAGGTCCATTAACACAAAGTAAAGGGTTAATGAAAACCATTTAAAAATTGAAAAAAGTGCTTTAACTATTTGATATTTAAAAGATTTAAAATTTATCATTCAAAAGTAAAAATTTTAAACATAGGAAGCATTGAGACTTCTCTGGTGATTCAGTGGTTAAGATGCCACACTGCCAATGAGGCCCAGGTTCGATCCCTAGTCAAGGAACTAGATCCCACATGCTGAAATGAAGACCTACTGCAGCCAAATAAATACAGCAAACAAAAAACCCTAAACAAACAAAATAAAACACAGGAAACGTTAGGTGCAAGCTATTTGCAGTCTTTACTTACCTTTGTTTAGCTTCAAATATTTCAGACATAGAACATTTTTTCCATATTGGGTTAGCCAAATTGTTGAAAGAATGTCTAAATGCATTTTCAAGTTGGAGTTTGAATACTAAATGCTTCATATAATCTAATTTTCTATTTTAACGATGGACATGTCTGCTTGTCCTGAATTTAGTTTCTCCTTTCAAATTGGTGTTGCTTTGGCAAATTTAAATTTTACAGAAAAGTTAGCCAATGTTTCTGCTGTCACGTCCTAGTATTCTGTGACATTTACACATTGACTCTGTGTATTTCTTCTGTCAAAGCATTTATAAAGAACTATCATACCACCTTCAGCAATTATTCAAACCCTGGGCAATTGAACGTTATGGGCAATGTCAGTGAACATTATTATTCAAATAACATAATATCCACATCTCTGAGCAAGAATCACAGCTGGAGTTGCCCAGTTAAGGACATAATTTGCTTCTCCCAACTTGTTCTTTCTTGAAACACCACTTCTATGATTGTGAAAGTATATGAGTTTTACAAACTCATTAGCATTTCTTAGCTTTGAACTCACACTTTTACCAGTGCAATGGTCTCAAGCTACCGGATGGGGATGACCTCTCCCCTAACTGCTCCCAGTCGCTCCACATGCTGATCTTAGCCTTGAACCTTGAATCTTAACTTACCGCTTTTGTTCTTGATGTCAGCAAATTCCTTTAAGTCAGGAACATCTCTCTGTTGAGTGTCATGCGAATTCTATCAGAAAATTAGAATACTTTTTCCCATTTTCCCAATTGCTCTACTGAGTTTTGGGGGGACTTATAATTTAGAAAAAAGCATATAATTTCCTGAGAAATATAATTTCCCACATGAAGGTGTTAGTGGATGCCTAGGGTGGGCCACAGCAGGGCGGGACTGTTCCCCTGCATCTGAGAGGACCCTCCTTTACAGGTCTGGCAGTGGCGGGGACTGTTAAAAGTGGGAGGTTTGCTCGGCTCAGAGGAGCAGGGCCTTGGCTAGGAGGCAGGAAAGCTCCATTAGTCCTTGTTTCTTCTCCTGAAAGCTCTGTCACTCCAGGCAGGACACCTACCCTTTTTGAACCTTTGTCCTTAAAATGGCAAATAGTAGCCTTAGGGCAATTACTGTGCAAACTGATATTTATACTGATGATTGTTTTGTGCAATAAAGGCCTTATTATCCCCACGGAACAGATGAGGAAGCTGTGGGTCAGGAAAACTAGACAAGACACAGAAGGTCACAAGCTGGCCAGAGCAGAGTTTCCAGACCCAGGCTCCCAGAGGGAGAGATGATCTGCTTCTGCCCCCAGTGCATTCCAGCGTGTTGCCTGAGCGAGTGGCACAGAGTCATCTTTTTATGTATATATGGGATAGGTCCTCTCTCATGCTGCTGGGCAGAGCAGCTGCAGCTCCAGGTTGGGCATGGGGTCACCAGGTCAACACTGACGCACTTACCACCACTCTGTACCCAGACAACCATTCTGTGGGTCATTTTCAGTACAGTGTTCAAAAACATTACCTGTGTTAGACAGCATTCCATCATAAAATAGGCCTGTGTTGGATGATGTTCCCTGACTGTCGGCTAAGGTGAGTTCTGAGTGCCTTTGAGATGGGCGAGGCTAAGCTACGGTGCTGGGAGGTTAGGTGCATTATATGCATTTTCAAATTCCGGTATTTTCCATTTCCGGTGCGTTTATTGGGAGATAACCCCCTCGTGAGTCGACGAACATGTGCGCTGAGACTCCACTACAGGCCTGGTGCCTGGCTTAGTTCCTGAGGTGGCTCATCTCCCTTCCTCACAACCACCCTTTGAGAAGTTATCACTGATCCCATTTACAGATGAGAAGTCATATGACAATAACTGAAATTATTGGAAAGCAGTGAAAAGCTCTTTCGCAGTCAAAATTCCTGGAAAATAGCTGTCAAATATGCCATTTGACATAGTAGGGTGTCAAATGATAGTCCTTGCGTGGAGTGTTGTTCAGTCTTCGATTTTGGTTGACATTCATCTCAGGAGAGTTGTTTCCTGGGAAGCCTCCTCCCAGGTCCCTCTGTGCCGCCTTCTCCCCTGGCTCCAGCCCCCTGCAGAGGGCCAAGCAGGCCTGTTGAGGGCAGTGAGCTGGGGATCAGGACACTGGGGTTTAGCCCTGCCTGCTCTTCCTGTAGCACAGGTATTTACCGAGAGCTCCTACATGGCTCTGTGCTGTGTACACACTGGACAGGTCTTGCAGGGAGAGGAGGGAAGCTGACCCGCGTGTCTCAGGCTCAAAGTCCCCTGAGACCACGCAGACCACAGCTGGGTGTGGCAGGCAGTGGGGACCCTGAGGCCTGGGCAGCGCCCCCTGTCTAAGGGGACAGCACCTCCACTTCAGTCCCATTTGGAGGTGAGCTTGTGGAAACTTGGGCTCATGTCTGCTTGGTCTTCCATATTTGTGAAAGAAATGGGCAATAGGGATTTTTAATGTTACCAGTTTTTCAATGTTGGCAACCATCCAAAGATGGTCAAACGAAGAGGGCGTGATCCTTTGTGGGTTCCTCTCGCCCAGACTCTGCTCCTGCCTGGAGGCAGCTGAGCAGACACCTGGAGGGCTCTGGGTCAGCTTCTCGAGGCTGGGGACCAAAGGCCAGGAAGGCTGTTTTCAGAGGCAGGTTTTCCCCACCCCAGGGGAGGGAGAAGTGAGCCTTAACCAGAAATAGGGAGACACCCTAGGGAAAGATGCTGTTTTGCAGGAACCCCAGACCATGTTTTCTAGACCACCCACAGCTCCTCACTGCAGCCCCGCACCCTGCCCACCCCCACCTTCAGTCTCCAGCCCCTGTGTTCTCTTTGTTCAGAGCAGTGAGAGTAGCAGGTCTCACCTTAATTAGCCTCCAAGTGCAGGACGGCAAGAGTGAGGAGGAAGGCCAGGGTGGCCAGGCTGAACCTCATCGTTCTGGGTGCTGACCAGCGACAGGAACAAGGCTGGGCTGAGGACTACTGGATTTTCTGGCTCCTTGAAAGCTGGGCTCTGAGCCTCCTTTATTTGCTGCTCAGGAAGTCAAAACATACAAAAATTTGAGATTGCATGGCAGTTTTGATTCCTTGGAGTTGTAATCAATGCTGCTGTGCAGTGCATGTGCTCTGTGACCCCATGGACTGTAGCCCATCAGGCTTCTCTGTCCATGGAATCTTCCAGGCAAGAATACTGGAGTGGGTTGCCATTTCCTCAACCAGGGGATCTTCCTGATCCAGGGATTGAACCATCTCTTATGTCTCCTGAACTGGCAGGCGGATTTTTTTCTTTTTCTTTTTAATATAAATTTCTTTATTTTAATTGGAAGCTAATTACTTTACAATATTGTAGTGGTTTTGCCATACAGTGACATGAATACCAACAATGAGAAAACAGAAAGAGAAATTAAGGAAACAATCCCATTCACCACTGCAACAAAAAGAATAAAATACTTAGGAATATATCTACCTAAAGAAACAAAAGACCTATGTATAGAAAACTATAAAACACTGATAAAAGAAATCAAAGAGGACACAAACAGATGGAGAAATATACCATGTTCATGGATTGGAAGAATCAATATAGTAAAAATGAGTATACTACCCAAAGCAATCTATAGATTCAATGCAATCCCTATCAAGCTACCAATGGTATTTTTCACAGAACTAGAACAAATAATTTCACAATTTGTATGGAAATACAAAAAACCTTGAATAGCCAACGCAATCTTGAGAAAGAAAAACGAAACTGGAGGAATCAACCTGCCTGACTTCAGGCTCTACTACAAAGCTACAGTCATCAAGACAGTATGGTACTGTCTTGATGTACCATACTGATAGATCTTGATAGATCAATGGAACAAAATAGAAAGCTGAGAGATAAATCCATGCACCTATGGACACCTTATCTTCGACAAAGGAGGCAAGAATATACAATGGAGGAAAGACAATCTCTTTAACATGTCAAACTGTCAAACTGGGAAAACTGGTCAACCACTTGTAAAAGAAAGAAAACAGGCAGATTATTTACCAACTGTGCCACCTGGGAAGCCCTGTGACCAATGGCATACCTAAAATATGAGAACTCAGTCAATTTAGACAAAGAAAAGAGGAAGGCAGAGAGTGACCCTGGCTTTCACATTTGGCTGATGTCTTGAGGGTGGTGGTCAAGGAGGCCCGGAGACCAGGAACTGTGTCAGAAACAGCCCTCCCTCTCCCGGTCTCCCCTGGGACCCTGGTTAAGCCCCTTCAGTGAGCCTGACCTCAGGTGTGGACCATGAGCTTAGAGGCCGGGTGACTGTCTCAGGATCAGCAGCTCCAGCCCAATGCTGGAGACAGATGTTGGGGTGAATGCAGGGTTCATCCCGAGCACAAGGTCCAGGCCTGATGGGGGCTAGTGGGGAGCAGGGTCCAGGGGGTTCCTGGGATGGCTGGGCCTCACCAGCCAGGGTGGACTGGAAACCTTCACCTACATGGAACAGAAGGGCCCTCCCCCCTGCCCAGCCCAGGGAGCTTCATCAGACCCTTAGCTACCCAGGCAGGGGCCCAGGCTCTCTGCTCAGCCAGGCCAGCCTCCAGGACAAGACTGAGGGACAGTTTCTTCTGGACTGAGCTGGGGGACCCAGAGGCAGGGCAGTGTTGTCCACAGAATACAATTGTTGTCTTGTCACCCTAAGTGTGTGCTGCAGGGGCCATGCTCAGGATGCCAGGATGATTTAGTGACCGAGATGGAAGGTGCCAACCATCCTGGGTGCCTGGGACCAAGGAGGTTCCTGGGATGTGGGGCTTTCAATGCTAACACAGGGATGATTGCTTATCCTGCTAGGAGGTCAGGCAGGGGTGACTGTCCCCACCTCCAATCCCACCAAATTCAGATCAGGCACCTGTGTGGTTTTTTTTCCCATTTCTTTTCATTGTGATTACAATACATGTAATGTAGAATTTGCCATCATAAACATTTCTAAGGGTACAGTTCAGTGGTGTACATTCAGTGGTGTTAAGTACATTCATACGTTGTGCAGCCTACCCCCATCCATCCACAGAACTTTTTTCATCTTGCAAAACAGAAACTCTATTCCATTCAACAGTGACTTCTCATTCTCCCTCCACAAGCCACTGGCAATCACTATTCTACCTTGTTTCCATGAATTTGACTATTCTAGGTATCTCACACATGAGTGGAATCATACAGAGTTAGTCTCTTGGTGACTGGCTTTTTTTCTCTTAGGACAGTGTCTTCAAGGTGGTCCATTTTGGAGCACATGTCAGAATTTCCTTTCTAAGCCTGAATATTACTGCACTGTCTATATACCATGTTTTGCATGTCCATCCATCTGTTCATGGACACGGGATGCTTCCACATTTTAACTATTGTAAATAAATGTTGCTATGAATGTGGCCATACAAATATCTCTTTAATATCCTGTTTTCAATTTTTTTTAATTTTGAATTTATTCATTTTTTAATTGAAGGATAATTGCTTTACAGAACTGTGTTGGTTTCTGCCAAACATCAACATGAATCAGCCATAGGTATACATATGTCCCCTCCCTCTTGACCCTCTCTCCCACCATCCTCCCCATCCCACCCCTCTAGGTTGTTACAGAGCCCTGGTTTGAGTTCCCTGAGTCATACAGCAAATTCTCACTGGCTATCTATTTTACATATGGTAATGTAAGTTTCCATGTTACTCTCTCCATACATCCCACTCTCTCCTTCTTCCCCCTGTTTTCAATTTTTTTAGCCTATACACCCAGAACTGGGACTGTTGGGTCATATGGTAAATGCATTTTAAATTTTTTCAGGAACTACCACACTGTTCGACAGGCATGGCATCATTTTATATCCCCATCAACATTGTACAAGAGTTCCAATTACTCCACATTCTCACTAACATTTGTTATTTTCTGTATCTTTGAGAGTAGCCATACTAATGGTGCGGGGTGATATCTCGTGGTGTTAAGTATCTGTGTTTTTATCAGTTTTACATAGTAAGGTTCCAGTTTGTTTGCAAAGAAAATGTCCCCTACTAATAGGAAAAAAGTCAACCCCCTGTTCTTATGCAAAGAGCAGGAACTTTTGATCTAGTCAGAGGCATTGTTTCAAGCCCAGGAATTCACCACTTACAAGCTATGGGACCTTTTGGGTAATTTTGTTAAGCTTTTAGAGATTTGCATGCTTACTGAAAGGTGTTTGTGTTACCGACAGTGAGGTCCAGCTGCTCACCACTCAAAAGCCAATGAAGAGGCCAGGTTGGTGGAAAGCAAAATTTGCTTTGTTTCGGATGCCAGCAACCAGCAAGAATGGATGTCTGTTCAAAGGCCACCTCCCCACCACTGACAATCAGTGAACAAGAGCTTTTATAGACAGAGGAAGGCAGATACATGCAGAAATAGCACAGGCAGCTCCAACAGTCATTTTGAAATTGTCCTCAGTGGTCTGACCTGCATCATCTTGATTATTTTACATACTGTTAATCTTCAGTTCCAGGGTTGAGTCTGGTTCTCAGAATTGTGGCAGCTTATGTCACAGCTACAGTCTGGTCATCACGTAGGTCACGTCTCCCACCTCGTGAGAGTTTCAGCATCTATTAATAAAAGACAACTCACAGGATATGGATCATAATATTATCTATGGTCCTTGAGAAGGAGCTAAAGGTCCTTGACTATGCTTAATGAACACATAGTCTCCTGTGACTGTTTTCCTTTGTTTCTGCATGCTCTTACTTCTTTAAACTTATTCTTTGGCAAAAGTTTTTCCACAGACAAATGGCAGGTAGAAGATATGGGGGACAAGAACCATAGGTCCTACCCCATTGCATATGTACCCTAACAATCTAAGTGAGTGAAATTTTCCTTATGTGCCCATATTGAGACCTTCCTTAGGGCTGAGGTTCATTCATTCAGTAGTTTTTTTTTTTTTTAATGTTACTTTATTTTTAATTTTTAAAATTATTTTCTAATTTAATTTTTTTAACCTATGTTTATTGAACTGCTACTGTGTTCCAGGCACTTTCTAGAACTTGAGGATACAGCAGCAGACAAGAAAAGCAAGGCTTTTGCTCTTCAGGTGCTCAAATTCCAGAGGGGAATCAGACAAGCAATGGAGAGGGAGATGGAGATATAAGCTAGGAAGAGAATGAGCCAAGGTGTTGCGATGGAGCCTGAAGGTTGAGTGAAGGTTACTTAGTAAGCCAGTTAGGGGAACCTCTTCAGGGGGGCTGTCGTTTCAGCTGGGACTGGCTTGTTGAGGAGGAGCTGGGCTTGCAAAGATCAGGGGAGGTTTGTCCTGGGAGTGCGAACAGCAAGGCCAAGACTTAGAGGTGGAAATAGGTTTGGGACATTTGAGGAATAGGCGAGCAGGTGACTGAAGAGAAGGGAGGTGAGGGCCATTGTCCAGGTCCTTTCTGTCTGGTCACTCGACAGTTTACTTTCCCTTTCGTCCATGTGGGCCCTGAAGGTAGCTGCATCCTGGAGAACAAGTGGGTGGATGTAACAAGAGCTCTTGTCAGTTGCTTTAAGGGAAAACAGGAAGAGAAGACCGTGGATTCCTCCCCCTGAGACTTCAGTCTCCCCCCTGTAGGTGGATGGAGAGGGTCTGAGCTGCCTGATTTCTCCCAGCAAACCAGAGCCCAGCGGGGAGCAGGGCCTCTCCCGGTTCTTTTTAAGTTCAGAGAGATGGAGGTGCATGTAGTGGATGCCTCTGATGGCTGTCTTTGTCCTCCCTGCTGACTGTGGGCTCCTGGGTGTGCACCAGGAAGGGGCAGGTGGCCGACACTGGCCTTTGTCCCTTGGTAAGCAGAGCATCAGATGTGGGGGAGGTGGGGGACACACGTGGGCAGGAGGAGGGGAGAAGCTGATTCATTCACCTCATCGCTTGCGTCCCTGTGCCAGCTTCTGGATGCTTGAATCTAAGTTCCTGGTAACACTCAGGTATCTGCCTTCCGTGCTTTCGTAAGCAGCATGCATGCGTATCCTCAAGCTTTATTCTTGCATAACTGACCCTACTTATCTACTTAAAAAAGAAGAGTTGGAGTAAGAGAGGGGTCTTGAGGAGGATTAAGGCTCCAAGAGATTTGAAGTAGGGGGTAAAGTTGCTGTTTTTGTTTTTACACTAGCGCAAAGGATAATATGCCAGCCCACAATAGACTGTACGTGAGTTTCCTGAACTTTACTGTTTTTCCAGCTGGTTCTGGGTTACTTTTGTTAAATGCTAGAGATCAGAGCCTTTGTTCACAACTTTTTCCAGCTCACATTTCCTCAGATGTCCACTGCTGCCAGAGATGGAAGTGGAGTTAGTCCGGTTTCACTTGCCCTAGCTTCACCCATGCTGACTTGCAGTGAACACTTCCTTTTCAAAGTGCCAACAAAGGATTTCTCACCAAGAATTGCTTAGACATAGAATCTTGCCCTTAACGAGATGGGGTGGATGATCCCTCTCAAGTTCATGGAATCCATCTTCTTTACTATTCCTTTTTTGGAAAGTCAAAAAAGCATTGAAGACGGGAACTGGGGGTGACTGGAGGGGAATATTTTAATCACAGTGTTGGTGTCATGGTGTCAGTTGCACAACCCAGGGCTGTCAACACCCTTTGGTTAACAGAGGGATGTTCAGAGTATCTGCATGAATATCTCAGTTTCTCCATTGGTTGGAAATACTTCTGATGAAATTGCTTGTTCTTTGAGGTCTTTCTGAAGAAATGATTTCCTAGTTAGAGGGTGGCCAGAAGCTGGTATTGCAGCAGGCTTCCTTCCAGGACAGATAGATCTGTGAAGTGTGTGCTAACTGCTGCTCCCCACAGAGCAGAAGGTGCTGATGTTCTTTCACAACTGATCTGACCACACAGATGTGATATCAGCGATGATGCCACCAGTGGTCCAGGTCAGAAATAGCCCTCACCATCTGGGCTGGCAGATCCACTTCTAAGATGGCTTCTTCAGTCACATGCGGTGCCTGGGCTGGGAATTTCACTGGAGCTGTGTACATATGGCCCTTCTAGACGGCAGTCTTAGGGGTCAAAGATGAGTGTTCCAGGTGAATAAGGAAGAATCTGCCTGGCTTTTTATGACTTAGTCACAGAAGTCCTATTGTATCTCTTGCATCATAACCTGTTGGTCAAAGCTGTCACAAGCCTGATCAGATTCAAGGAGAGGGGACCTAGATCCCTGCCTCTTCTTGGGAGGAGTGTCAAAGAAATCATGGCCATGTTTTAAAATCACTATAGTATCATTTTATCTGTAAATGTGTCTATAAGCTTCTTATTTTTTATTTATTTAAAAATTTTAATTTAATATAGTTGATTTACAATATCATGTAAGTTTCAGGTGTTCAGCACAGTGCTTCAGTTGTATTAGCTTCTTTTTTTGCTGTAACAAATGAACCTCAATCTTAATGGCCTAAAACAACACAGATGTATTCTCTTACCTTTCTGGAGGTCAGAAGTCTGAAATGGGTCTCTACCGGGTTGAAATCAAGGTATCTGCCTTCCTTTTTTGGAGGCTCGAAGGGAAGATCCATTTTCTTGTCTTTTTTTTGACTTCTAGAGGTTGTGCCACATTCCTTATCTGTAGCCAGCAATGGACAGTCAAATCTTTCTCACATTGCATCACTCAGACACTGACAGTCTTGCTATCCTTATGAGAATCCTGATAATGACACTGGGTCATGCAGATAATCCAGGATAATCTCCCTATTTCAAAATCAGTTGTCTATCTTGATCCCTCTTTTCTGTGTAATGTAACCTATTCACAGGTTACAGTGATTAGGACATGGCCTCTGAGAGAAGGGTTGTTATTCTGCCTACTTCAGTCTATATCTTAAGAAAAAAAAAAAAGAATTAAAAAAAATACAGTCACAGTACCATTGCTTATTGGCCATCTGTATGTACTCTTCCCTGAAATATCTGTTCATGACTTTGGTCCATTTTTTAATTGAATTGTTCATTCATTTGTTTAAGGTTGAATTTTGAGAGTTCTTTATATATTCCAAATACAAGAGCTTTGTCAAATAAGTCTTTTGAAGAGCAAAACTTTAAAATTGATGTGCTCCAATTTTATCAATTTTTCCTTTTATGGGTTGTGCTTTGGGTATCAAATTTTAGAACTTTTTTTTCCTTGTCTTAGGTCTAGAAGATGTTGCTCTTTTTTTTTTTTTTTCCAAAAAGTTTTGTCATTTTTTGTTTTAAGTTTAGGTTCATGATGTATTTTGAGTTATTTTTGGGGGGTAAGGTATGAAATTAAGGTCAAGTTTTCTTGGTTTTGTTTGTTTTTTTGTTTGTTTTTGGTTTATAGATGTCCACTTACTTTGGTACCATTTCTTAAAAAGTTTATTCTTTCTCCATTATCCCTTCTATAAATGTTTGCTAGAATTTGCTTTTGAAGGCTATGAGAATTTTGGTAGGGAGGAGGACTTAAATTACTTAATAGAAATAATTCCTTAATAGATATAAGACCATTCATATATTCCATATATTTCATGTCAGTAAATTATATTTCTGATAAGGGCGAAAGAGACTATACTCCAAAGAAACAACAAAATTTAGCAAGCATGTACCAGCCTGAGCTGGGAGAGAAACTTGGGTCTGGATTTTGAGGGTGATTTGATCAAAGACGAAGCACAAGCAGGAGTCAAGATTGCCAGGATAAATATCAATAACCTCAGATATGCAGATAACATCACCCTTATGGCAGAAAACAAAGAGGAAGTAAAGACTCCCTTGATGAAAGTGAAAGAGGAGAGTGAAAAAGCTGGTTTAAAACTCAACATTTGAAAAGCAAATATCATAGCATCTGGGCCCATCACTTCATGGCAAATAGATGGAGAAACAATGGAAACAGTGACAGACTTTATTTTCTTGGGCTCCAAAATCACTGCAGATGGTGATGGCAGCCATGAAATTAAAAGACGCTTGCTCCTTAAAAGAAATCTATGACCAACCTAGACAGCATATTAAAAGGCAGAAATATTACTTTGCCAACAAAGGTCTGTCTAGTCAAAGCTATGGTTTTTCCAGTAGTCATATATGGATGTGAGAGGTGGACCATAAAAAAAGCTGAGTGCCAAAGAATTGATGCTTTTGAACTGTGGTGTTGGAGAAGACTCTTGAGAGTCCCTTGGACTGCAAGGAGATCCAACCAGTCAATCCTAAAGGAAATCAGTCCTGATCATTCATTAGAAGGACTGATGTTGAAGCTGAAGCTCCAATACTTTGGCCACCTGATGCAAAGAACTGACTCATTGGAAAAGACCTTGATGCTGGGAAAAATTGAAGGCAGAAGGAGAAGTGGACGACAGAGGACAAAATGGTTGGATGGCATCACCAACTCAATGGACATGAGTTTGAGCAAGCTCCAGGAGTTGGTGATGGATAGGGACGCCTGGCGTGCTACAATTCATGGCGTCACAAAGTCAGACACGGTTGTGCGACTGAACTGAACTAAACTGATCAAGGAAGCTGGAACACAAGAATGGATTAGGAGGAACTTATTGACTTGGGGGCACTCTTTCTGGATATAGGCTATAACTTCCTGGCAAGGGTCGCAGAGGTTGGTGCGACTTTGCAGCCAGGAAATCTCCAGAATGCTGGAGAAGGCAATGGCTCATGCTGAGTGAAGTTAAAATACTTGAATTGCCATGACAGGTGGAGAAGAAAGGGATAAAAGTGACTATGGAAGTGGGCATGACGGAGTAGATAAACCATGTGAGGCTGAAAGATCCTCCAGATTATATTCTATGAAAAGTCCCAGAAAACGCATTATTCATCAAAGCCATCAGGACTGGCTGGTGAGACAGGGACCAGCATCAGCGGTATTTCTCCTTTTCCAGCTAGTACTGAGGGTAGGAGTGGCTGATACAAAACTTGGCCCATTGATAGCAATGGGGATAATGCCCTCTGACCTTGAATCTTCAGAATTACATCTCTCACCATTTTGTAAAACTGTTAGCCATTATCTCTTCAGATCTGTTTGCTGTCTCATTCTCTCTTTCCTCTTATTTTGAGATTCTAATTAACTAGATGGTTAATTAACCAAATAGATGCCCTGCTCTATTCTCTATGTGCTCTTATCCACTCTTTTGTATTTTTCATTCACATGTTTCCCTTTGGTTCATTTTGGTATGTTTGAACTTGACCAATATTTCTTCAGTTGAGTTTAGTCTACTCCGAGGTTTTATTTCAGTTTTTGCATTTTTTGGACCCAAAATTTGTATTTTTACTTTTACAAATTTGCAACAATACTCGTGGTAGTTTCCAGTTCCTCACCAAAAAGCTCAAGCTTCTTCTCAAGGCATTTGTGGCATCAGCATCTGGGATCTTGTTTAAAAATGTTTTAGAGTTTGAGATTTTCTAAACCACCCGGGTGATGGGGCCTGGCCTCCACTTTTTCAAGGAACGGTTTTCTTCTCATTTACTTTTCCTCCTATAAGCCCAGACAGAGGATGGTTTCTTGCAGTCCCTTCACTTGGGCAGCACTGGACTTTGTTTTCCTCCAGCTGAGAAAGGCTGTGAAAGGTTCAGTTCATCTTCTCAGCCACCTCTTCTGAATTGCAAACATCCTCAATCTAGAAGAGACTGCACTGCCAGGCTCAAATTTCTGGATTTCTATCATCTCTGGATAGAGAGAGCCTCTTGATGAGGGTGAAAG
Organism: Bos indicus x Bos taurus; assembly: GCF_003369695.1. NCBI lineage: Eukaryota > Metazoa > Chordata > Mammalia > Artiodactyla > Bovidae > Bos > Bos indicus x Bos taurus. The sequence goes on from NC_040094.1 coordinate 15,324,039, forward strand.
AGGAGAGTGGAAAAGCTGACTTAAAACTCAAAATTCAAAATACCAAGATCATGGCATCCAGTCCCATCACTTCATGGCAAATAGATGGATAAAAAGTAGAAACAGTACTTGGGCTCCAAAATCACTGTAGATGGTGACTGTAGCCTTAAAATTAAAAGATGCATGCTCCTTGGAAGAAAAGCTATGACAAACCTAGATAGCATACTAAAAAGCAGAGACATCACTTTGCCAACAAAGGTCCATATAGTCAAAACTATGGTTTTTCCAGTAGCCATGTATGGATGTGAGAGTTGAGCTATAAAGAAAGCTGAGGGCCAAAGAATTGATGCTTTTAAACTGAGGAGCTGGGTAAGACTCTTGAGAGTCCCCTGGACTGCAAGGAGATCAAACCATTCAATCATAAAGGAAACCAGTTCTCAATATTCATTGGAAGGACTGATGCTGAAGCTCCTGATGTGACGAGCCGACTCATTGGAAAAGACCCTGATGCTGGAACAGGTTGAAGGCAAGAGGAAAAGGGGATGACAGAGGAAGAGAGGGTTGGATGGCATCACCAACTTGAAGGACATGGGTTTGAGCAAACTCTGGGAGGTAGTTAAGGACAAGGAAGCCTGGCGTGCTGCAGTCCATGGGGTCGCAAAGAGTCGGACACAACTTAGTGACTGACAGCAAAAACATCCTTTCTGGGGTCTTTAAGCAACAATTCCTTACTTCTGACTTGCTGAGGTAGGTTGTCTCTTGACCGAGAATTCTACATTCCTGGTAAATCTGCTTCATGTGGAACACTGAGGAACAAATTACTAGTGTTTAATTAAGAGTGTGGGGCTTGCTCTAGTCTGCAGTTTTGATCACAACATTACCAATTGTGTGACCTTGGACAATCTCACTGAAACTCTGTTTTCTCATTTGTCAAAGGGAAATAATCAGAGTACACACAGCACAGTGATTTTGAAGAATAGACCACGCATGTAAATCCCTTAGTTACCAGAGAGGTTTAGGGTGCACATAAGAATTGTTCAGTTGCCAATTTGCTTAGTTCCTTATGAGGAAAGAGAAGAGTGAAAGAGTTGGCTTAAAACTCAACATTCAAAAAACAAGGATCACGGCATCTGGTCCCATCACTCCATGGCAAATAGATGGAAAAACAATGGAAACAGTGACCGACTTTATTTTCTTGGGCTCCAAAATCACTGCAGATGGTGATGGCAGCCATGAAATTAAAAGACACTTGCTCCTTGGAAGAAAAGCTATGATGAACCTAGATAGCATATTAAAAAGCAGAGACATTACTTTGCCAACAAAGGTCTGTTTAGTCAAAGCTATGGTTTTTCCAGTAGTCATGTATGGATGTGAGAGGTGGACTATAAAGAAAACTGAGCGCTGAAGAATCGATACTTTTGAACTGTGGTGTTAAAGAAGACTCTTGAGAGTCTCTTGGACTGCAGGGAGATTCAACCAGTCAATCCTAAAGGAAATCAGTCCTGAACATTCATTGGAAGGACTGATGTTGAAGCTGAAGCTCCAATACTTTGGCCACCTGATGCAAAGAACTGACTCCTTGGAAAAGACCCTGATGCTTAGAAAGATTGAAGGCAGGAGGAGAAGGGGATGACAGAGGATGAGATGGTTGTATGGCATCACTGACTCGATGAACATGAGTTTGAGCAAGCTCCAGGAGTTGGTGATGGACAGGGAAGCCTGGCTTGCTGCAGTCCATGGGGTTGCAAAGAGTTGGACATGACTGAGAGGCTGAACTGAGCTGAACTGACATGAGGAAATTGTTTCTCCAGATGTGGGGCCAGGAGTTGGCATCACCCAGGGATCAGCTTGGGCTTCCCTGGTGGTTCAGATGACAAAGAATTTGCCTGCAGTGTGGGAGACCTGGGCTCGATCCCTGGATTGGGAAGATCTCCTGGAGGAGGGCATGGCAACCCAGTATTCCTCCAATATCTTGCCAAGAAAATCCCCATGGACAGTGGGGCCTGGCAGGCTACAGTCCATGGGGTCACAAAGAATCAGACACGACTGAGCAATGAAGCACAGTACACAGAGCAGGGATCAGGCTTAGCTATTTCCTTTCCATGTGACAGATTTCTCTCTGAAGTGAATGATCAAAGCCTTCTTCCACAGAGCAGGACGCCCCGATGGACTCCCACAATTGTCCTAACTGTATAAACGGGACATGCAAAAACACCAAAAAGGATAAGCCAAGCTTAACCACGCCCTAGATGGAAAGAACGGAATTGGAAAGCCTGGAGGTACAAGGACGGTGAAACTCAAGATTATCTTTCCAGTAATTTGTCTATTTGTTGAATACTCACCATAGACCTACAAGTCTGGATTTAACGCTTAGGAGGGTCAGCAGCTGTAAAATGGCCATACTCTTTGATCCAGAAATTCTATTTTTCAGAACCTATTTTATGGAAATTAACTCACAAATGGGAAAAATTTTAAGGACAGTGGTTTTTTTGTGGTAGTTTATCTATGATCATATAATTGATAGCCAACTATATAGTCTACATTGCTGGACTGGCATAGTGGTTAATGTTTAAGAGCCTAATGCCAGCCTCTTAAACAAATAAAATGACATGGAAAGACTTGATTTTTAATATTACATATGAATAAGCAAGACGCAAAAAATGCAATCCTGGGAAGAAGAGAAAAACAGAAAGAAATAAACCTACTTTATATGCCGATCCACTCCTCACCCCATGTCCCATGGGCTGTCTCTTCTCCACAAGCCCGGCCTTTCACTAGGAAGGAGGAATGATTCTGATATTACACCAGGATAAGAACACATGATCATTGACAAATTTTTGACAGATTTGAAGAGAAATGAGAGAAACAGCAAGCTCTGAGGTGTCTGCCCTAACCATGAGGAAGTGGCAATCAAGAGCCCCAGAAAAGCCAGATCAATTTCTTCCCTCCTTGGAGGGTGGCTGGCCAGAAGTTGGTGATGTTAGTGCTCAGGGCTGCGGAGTAGGGCACAAAATGAACCAAGTAAATTAAGCATTTCTTCTTGACCGTGAATTACTGTTTTGAATCTCTGCCTATCTTGTTCTCAGTGTCTGTCTCCCTCTTCAGCGAATATAGCTATTGGGTCAGGGAGCCCTTGTTCCATCTCTTTTGGGGAAATTCATCTGGTCCACAGAGACAATCGCCAGCAAGATGCCACCTTCTGTACATCACCCAAAGGCTGGAGCTCCTTGGGAGAGCCAAGGGACTCTGTCATTTTGTTCATCCTAGGAACCAACTGGACCTGGCATTTGCATCTTATTAGTGAATGCCGGAGAAGGCAATGGCACCCCACTCCAGTACTCTTGCCTGGAAAATCCCATGGATGGAGGAGCCTGGTAGGCTGCAGTCCATGGGGTTGCAAAGAGTTGGACACGACTGAGCGACTTCACTTTCACTTTTCACTTTCACGCATTGGAGAAGGAAATGGCAACCCACTCCAGTGTTCTTGCCTGGAGAGTCCCAGGGATGGGGGAGCCTGGTGGGCTGCCATCTATGGGGTCGCACAGAGTCAGACACGATTGAAGCGACTTAGTGGTAGTAGTGAATGCGTTAGACCTCAATTTTCCCCACTAACAATGGGTCTACCAGATCCAGAGACAAGATAGTTAAAACTTCCTGAGAAGTTTGGGAAATAGCTCAGAATGTTTTAAAACCTTTTGTGAAGTTCTTTGCTTTCATGTGAGAAATCTCAACCATAGAGTTTAAGTGATGTGGTTTAGACATCCATCCAGAGCACTGAGAAACAATTCTAAGAGAAAGGAAGGATGAGAGTCTTGTGATACAGACAAAACTCATGAGCTGAGGGATGTAGTGAAGAGATGGTTGACCAGAGCAGCATGGGAACTCATCAGTGATAGGCAGGAAGAGGGCAAAGCCAAGATAGAATGGGGCAAGTGCTGCTGCCTCCATCCTTCGGGAGTCCATCCTGTATCCTTGTCCCTTTATAGGCAACTCTAGAGCATGAGAAGCTGGAGGCTGGGCGTGATCAGAGGGGAAGTTGCTGCATGGTGTCTTGTTATGAGTTGCACATGTTGGGGTCCCTGGGGTCACACAGAGGTTCAGAGCATCCAAGAAGAGCCCAGTTGCTCATTTGTTGGGGCTGATCGGCTGGAAAGGTTTTGGCCAGTGAGATGATGTTAGTGTCAGAGCCGTAAGGACATGGAAAGATCTACAGATTAATAGTTCCTCCCACAGAGCAGATCTGATGCTCTGCTACAGCTGTTCCGATCACAGAGGGTGACACCTACGGGTAATGTCACAGCACCCTGAGCACACAAGTCCCACTGGAAACCGCATCCTGGGTGAAAAGGACCATGACATCATGTTGCTCAGACCACTTCTGAGGAAATGATTCACGAACAAGGAGGTGGGGGAGCCAGGAGTTGCCGTCATTAAGGGACCAAGCTTAGCTGGTCTTCTACCACGAACAGAGCTTTATGGATCATACCATTCCCTTTTGCGTTTCTCAGAGCAGACGTTTCTAATGTTCTTCACAGGTGTTTTGACTGTGACATATCTACTGATGCTGTAGAGTCTTCAGTAGCCTGAGCTGTGTTTGATCAAAACTCAGATGGACAGAATGAAATTGGGGAAGTCTGGGACATGACAGATTTGATGTGATAGATAAATCTGGCTTTTAAATCACTGTTTCATTCATCAAACATTCACCAGTCCCTACAATATGCCATTAAAATCTTGTTTAACAGTTGGGTATATAAATGAATGCACATTAGATATGGGATGTCTCTATAAAGCAGGAGTCCTAAATGTCCTTATTTTTTGGCCCAGAAAGTCTACAGCTAGGAAAATATCCTATGGGGAAAAAACCTCATTTGTTGAAAAAGGTTTATGCATATAGATATTTGGTGAAGCATATTTATAGCAATTAAAAATTGAAAACAGTCCAAATGTGCTACAGTAGTGGATGACAATATTAATACGCTAGGCTGATGGATGAGGAAATTAGGCAGCTCTTAAAAATACTGGAATGAGTTGGAAACATCTTGTACTGTTAAGTGTAAATAAGAAAAATAAAAATTTGCATTCATATCATGGCTACAATTATGTCCCTTCCCTTTCCCACATACACGGTAAAAAGAGATAAAAAGCAAATAAGTAAATGGAACTATCATAAGCCTAGGAGAAAATACACTTGAAAGAAATAAGCCAAATTAATAGTCATATGCTAAGTCACTTCAGTCGTGTCCGACTCTGTGTGACCCCATGGACTGCAGCTTACCAGGCTCCTCCATCCATGGGATTTTCCAGGCAAGAGTACTGGAGTGGGGTGCCACTGCCTTCTCCGTTAATAGTCATTAGGTTTGGATAATAGAACTTTTCCTACCTTTAGGGAAAGACATTTTATTCAGATTGTGCCTGAGTTCATTTATGCCGGAATAAGACAGGAAGAATATAGACGAACACCACCCCCAACCCCAGCTCCACATCCTTACTTGCATTTGCCACGCTGCCTACCCAACTTTCAGAAGTGAAACAATTCTCTATTCTTTTCTGCATTTTATATATATTTAAAATCAGCTTTAACTACTTTTGAGAGTATTCTATAGTCAACATTACAAATTATGATTTCAGAAAAGCCCAATTGCAATTTAAAACACTAGCAACATTACTTTCTCTCCACTCCCTCTTATGCAGTGGATGAGACTTTTTGAGAAGATGTGATGGCTGAGTAGCAGCAGCTATTTCCCCACCAGGAGGTGACAAGCCCAAAGAAGAAAAGCCAACAAACTGTTGAAGGCAGATATTTTCAGAAGAGTCGTTAATGATGTCATTGAAGTGCTAGACAAACCCTGGAAATGCCTTGACTTTACAGTAAGGAAACAGGAAATGTTCTAGGATTCTTTAATAGCAAGGACTTCCTCTAAAATTTATTTACCTCCACAGTTTCTAAGGGCAAATTATTACTACAAGAGGTGAATTTGTTATCATATTTAGTTGTAAGTGATCTTTTAATTTGGAGAAGGCAATGGCACCCCACTCCAGTACTCTTGCCTGGAAAATCCCATGGATGGAGGAGCCTGGTGGGCTGCAGTCCATGGGTCGCTAGGAGTCGGACACGACTGAGAGACTTTACTTTCACTTTTCACTTTCATGCACTGGAGAAGGAAATGGCAACCCACTCCAGTGTTCTTGCCTGGAGAATCCCAGGGACGGGGGAGCCTGGTGGGCTGCCGTCTATGGGGTCGCACAGAGTCAGACACGACTGAAGCGACTTAGCAGCAGCAGCATCTTTTAATTGTTATAAATAAGCTGTTATACAGATGACCTCATCATTGTGCTTATGTCCATAAGATAGATCTCTGGCAGAGTTTTTCTGTTTAAAGGGTAGCAACAGTTTAAGGGTCATCATATTAGCTCCCAATTAGCCCAGCTAGAAGGTCTTGTAGGTCTTCATAGAACTGCTCAACTTCAGCTTCTTCAGCATCAGTGGTTGGGACATAGACTTGGATTACTGTGATATTGAATGGTTTTCTTTGGAAATGAACCGAGATCACTCTGTCATTTTTGAAACCCAAGTACTACCTTTTGGACTCTTTTGTTGACTATGAGGGCTACTCCATTTCCTCTCAGGGATTCTTGCCCACAGTGGTAGATGTAATGATCATCTGAATTAAATTCACCTATTCCCATCCATTTTAGTTTACTGATTCCTAAAACGTCGATGTTCACTCTTGGCATCTCCTTTTTCAGTTCAGTTCAGTACAGTTCAGTAGCTCAGTCGTGTCCGATTCTTTGAGACCCCATGAATCGCAGCATGCCAGGCCTCCCTGTCCATCACCAACTCCCAGAGTCCACCCAAACTCATGTCCATCGAGTTGGTGATGCCATCCAGCCATCTCATCCTGTGTCGTCCCCTTCTCCTCCTGCCCCTAATCCCTCCCAACATCAGGGTCTTTTCCAATGAGTCAACTCTTCACATGGGGTGGCCAAAGTATGGGAGTTTCAGTTTCAGCATCAGTCCTTCCAATGAACACCCAGGACTGATATCCTTTAGGATGGACTGGTTGGATCTCCTTGCAGTCCAAGGGACTCTCAAGAGTCTTCTCCAACACCACAGTTCAAAAGCATCAATTCTTCGGTGCTCAGCTTTCTTCACAGTCCAACTCTCTCATCCATACATGACCACAGGAAAAACCATAGCCTTGACTAGTTGGACCTTTGTTGGCAAAGTAATGTCTCTGCTTTTGAGTATGCTGTTTAGGTTGGTCACAACTTTCCTTCCAAGGAGTAAGCATCTTTTAATTTCATGGCTGCAATCACCATCTGCAGTGATTTAGGAGCCCAGAAAAATAGTCACTATTTCCACTGTTTCCCCATCTATGTTCCATGAAATAATGGGACCAGATGCCATAATCTTCATTTTCTGAATGTTGAGCTTTAAGCCAACTTTTTCACTCTCCTCTTTCACTTTCATCAGGAGGCTTTTTAGTTCCTCTTCACTTTCTGCCATAAGGGTGGTGTCATCTGCATATCTGAGGTTATTGATATTTCTCCTGGCCATCTTGATTCCAGCTTGTGCTTCTTCCCGCCCAGCATTTCTCATGATGTACTCTGCATATAAGTTAAATAAGCAGGGTGACAATATACAGACTTTACGTACTCCTTTTCCTATTTGGAACCAGTCTGTTCCATGTCCAGTTCTAACTGTTTGACCACTTCTGATTTACCTTGATTCATGGACCTAACATTCCAGGTTCCTATGCAATATTGTTCTCTACAGCATCAGACTTTCACCATCAGACACATCCACAATTGGGTGTCGTTTCCACTTTGGCTCAGCCTCTTCATTCCTTCTGGAGTTATTTCTCTGCTCTTCTCCAGCACTTTGGGCACCTACCAACCTAAGGGGTTCACCTTTCAGTGTCATATCTTTATGCCTTCTCGTACTGTTCATGGGGTTCTCAAGGCAAGAATGTTGAAGTGGTTTGCCATTTCTTTCTCCAAACAAGGGACTAGCTATTCTGTGTCCGTCAGCCTGTTGATGGTGATGTCTGCAGGAATTTGACCGGACTGTACTTTTTGTGGGGGCCCCACAGATATTTCCCCAGCTGGAGCCAGTGTTCAAGCTGGATGGGCCATTAAGGTTCTTATTATTAGTGTAAGACGAACCTCAATAACCATCAGGGGACTTTGAAAGACAAGGTTTGTTACTTGGAGTTCCAGAGGGTAGACAGCACGGCTGCGGCTGCACAGTGAGGTCTCAGAGGGAGAGGGCTCAGACCTGGGGCTCTGCCTTTATTGGGGTGAGGGTGGGGTGACCAGAGTATTACAGGTTCACTCTTTATTGGTGAATTTAAAAGATAAGAGAGAAAGTGTGGAAGGGAAAAGGGAAGCCACTCAAATGGTCAGTTATCTAGGTCATCCAGAACTTTCTAAAAGGGGAACTCCATGTGTAGGGCAGCCTGGCCCATCATCTAATTCTGTATCGGGGGATGTGCTTATTCAAGATGGATATCTTTGAAATGGATGCCTCGCAATCAAAAGCTTAAGGTAGAATGTTTGAGGAATGAGCCAAAGTCTGAAAGGCCAGCCTCACTCCGGCCCCTTCTGCAGCTGAGTATTCCCCAGATCTGTCCCCACCCAGGGTGTGCTTTTAGCTTGGCTCGGGGGGCTTCTCAAGACTCTGTGGTATTATCGTCTAGGTCAGAGCTGTGTTGTCGGGACAGCTTGGGGTGGGTCCCAGAAGGTTCAGCTCTGTGGGGAGATGCTTGGTGTACAGACCTGCCCTTGTGAGAAAGCACCGCACAATCTTGTCACAGGGTCACACCAGCCTCTCACCTCCTCTCACTGGGGAAACCATTTCCCCATCAAGTAAGCAACACGAGCGCTCCTGCAAATACGCTGAGCCCTTGTGGTGACCCGAAGCTTTGCTGGCTTCTGCCACTCACAGCATGATACCAACGCCGTGACAAAAAACACACCCCCCGCCTCGGTCTCCACAAGTTTCCGTCCTCTAGTGTCCCAAGGCTGCCTATAAAGAGAGGACACAGCCCAGACCCCAGCAGGAGGCTGCAGCTTCAAGTCTCGAGTCCAGCTCCACTGGGCCCACCTGACTCTCTCACCCGCCCAGCATCATGGAGATCCCCGGGGCCGCCCTGGCTGTCCTGCTGCTCACCGCGGCCCTCTCTGCCCACACCTGCTCTGCCACCTGTGAGGCCTGTCCCCAACTCTTGGCCGGGGTCTTTCACCTGAGCCCTTAAGTAGAGAGCTTCAGAGAGACTTCAGACACTATTTCCTGAGCAGAACTTTCCTTCCCAGGGTGGTTTTTAGCAATTCTATTCTCTGGCTCTGAGAGACAGTGGCAGGGAAGCCCATTTTATGGATTCCTGGGGAAATGAGGCCCAGGTGGGATTCTGACAAAAGCTGGAATCTGTGTCCAGTGGGCTCCCAGTGTAGCCTTTGGTCTCCTCTGGAATCCAGTTGAAATAACACCACTTCCTCCTGGATTCCCCCGCCCCCGCCCCCCGCACTGCCTCCTGCAGGTCTCCTGACCCTCGAGGGGCCGCTGGCTGCCTCTCCCCGTGAACAAGGACTTACCACGGTCTGTCCCCTCTCTCACAGTTAGTACCAACACCCCGACCGACTGCTGCTTCTCCTTCGTCTCCCGGCAGATCCCACGCAAACTCGTGGACGACTATTATGAGACCAGCAGCCAGTGCTCCAAGCCCGGCATCATGTAAGGGCCAGCCTTCCTGCCCGCCCTGGGGAAGAAGCCTGGGGGTCTGAGGCACCTCCTCAGAGCTCAGGACACCAGGGGGGCCCCTGCCATCTTTTCTCACCTGGTTTGGGGCCTGCAGAGGGTCCTGAGGGTCTGCCCCTGGGCAGAGGGAGGAGAGGGAAGGGGTGACAGCAGGAAGCTGTCCTCTTTCTCATTTGCCAAACAACGGTGCTGGCTTTCCAAGGGGACCCCCATAGGAGACCAAGGAAGGTCTGTGAACCCCAGGGTTAAGGCGACATGATTTGAGCATGTGGACAGGCCCTGAGATGTCCGGGGCAGAAGGAGGGAGGGGTCCCTGGGGGCCCAGGATCCCCCCCATGCTGCACTCACCAGTGTGTAACCCTTCTGCTCCTCTCCACAGCTTCAAGACCAAAAGAGGCCGGCAGGTCTGTGCCGACCCCAGTGAGGACTGGGTCCAGGAATACATCATCGACCTGGAGCTGAATCCCTGAGTGGCCTGGGAGCTGCAGGGAAGATGTTCCCTCTATGGACAGTCAGGGACGCAGGGCGATGACCCTGGGACTCCAAAAGGCACCTCTTCTGTGGGTCACACCCCATCCCCAGCCACTCACTTCACTTTAATGTCTCCTATTTAATTTTTCTCATTTATTTCCACCGTGGAAGTGTGTGATGTCTTGAATATCTGCTCTGACCCCCTCTTCCCCACCCATCCCTCCCCCTTCCTCCGTAACTGTCCTCACTCTCTGTACTTGGATCAATCAGTGTGATTGGCGCTCTCCTGGAACCACTCATATCATACATGCCAAACAACAAATGCTGGTTGAGTGGTTTTGCCCAGGACTGTGATTCAAAATATTGAAGGCTCTTCCATAAAAGGTAAACCAGCCTTTTCCTTGTGGTGACTCTTGATTTTGTCTTCCCAGCAGCCAGAATCACGGGTAGAGACTAATACGGGGTGAGGAGGGGAGAATAGGGAAATATGAAAAGGGGCCGACCACGAGTAAGGAAAAACATCCTAGAACAAAAACACCAGACATTCCCCTGGAGATACTGTCCAGGAAAGTTAAAACCGGCACATTAATTTTTAAAATTTATTTTTATTTTTTAAAAATATTTCTTTGTTTATTTTTGATTGTGCGGGATCTTACTTGCAGTGTGTGGGCTCAGTAGTTACAACACAAGGACTTGTTTGTTCCATAGCATGTGGGGTCTTCGTTCCCCGACCAGGGATTGAACCTGTGTTCCCTGTATTGGAAGGTGGATTCTTCACCACTGAACTGCCAGGGAAGTCCCGACATGTTATTTTATAACCAAATCATAACTTACCTACTTAAATGAAAACCAAGGTGGTGTGTATTTGTGCACACAATTGCATTTTTGTATGTGATTTCCTCAAAATAATGGCTCACACTTGTTGAGGTCTTATCAAGCACTAGGTTTTATGATCAGTGCGTATAGTAGTGCTGTGCTTAGCGCTCACCCTGGTGACAGGTAAGCCAGCCCTGCCTGCAGTCTAACAAGAATACCCTACCCGCCCGTTGATGGAGAGTCTTGTTCACCTTCTCCATTGCTCTGCACTCTGCTTTTTTGAGGAATATTCTTCAAGCCTATATCTGAGCTGAGACTTGGGGGCTAGAGTGGCCAGAGTTAAATTTAAAAATATGGGATGAAGAATTCTTTAGCATAAGGATGTCCCATGCAATTGTTGGGACATACTTATACAAAAATTATTTGTTGAGTATCTGAAGTTCAATTTTAACTGGGATTACTGTATTCTACCCGGTGACCCTACTTGGGGTACACACCTCTCATTAAGGCTGCCTGTTTCCTGTTGAAGTTGGGTACCTAAGAATTGGCTTGAATGCAAGTATTTTCAACATTGAATTCACATTAGAATCACTTGGTGGAGGTCGTTTAGTTGCTGAGTCGTGACTGACTCTTTGTGACCCCATGGACTGTAGCCCGGCAGGCTCCTCTGTCCACGGGATTCACCAGGCAAGAATACTGGAGTGGGTGGCCATGCCCTTCTCCAGGGGATCTTCCCAACCCAGCGAGCGAACCCGCGTCTCCTGCATGGCAGGCAGATTCTTTACTGCTGAGTCACCGGGGAAGCCTCAGAATCACTTGGGAGAGCTTTTTGAAAACTTCATTGCCAGGAGCTCACCTCCAAAGTCAAGGCTCTAATGACATCTAGGTGAAACCTGGACATCAGTAATTTTAAAATGTTAATAATGCACATCTAGTTTGAGAAGCAACGTTGGGGTGTAGTCTTAGCCTGTTTTTGGCTGGTCTTGGGGTTTCAGAGGTGATACAACTCTCTTCCAGTTTTTCAAGGCTTCTGATCTGGTTTTCTTGTCAGGTTCGTTGGATGGTTAATTAGCAGAAAATCTGTCAGCTACTGTTACTTTTAGAACAGAGATTTAGGACTCCTCCTCTCTCATAGCACAGTGCTGGGAGCTCTGGGCCTCCGCTTTCGCCACCACCCGCCTCTCCCCCATGTAACTGGCTCTGGGCTCCACACTGCCCTCTGCTGATGAAACGATGTCACAGGCGGGGAGGTTGCCCTGATCAGCTCTCTGCCTCCAAACGCATCCCACCAGCCCACCTCCTCACAAGAAACAGGAGGGTTGGTTTTGTTCACAGGATGAATTTCTTAAAGGAGGGGTCTGAGAACAGGATGAACCGGGATGTTTATGGATTCCACTTTTTGTCTTTTCTAGTCTCCCATCCTGTCATTTCTGCTTATACTAACCTTAGCTTGGAGGGGAGAATTCTGCTTTTCCAGATGACTGATTCTCAACCAGCAAGCAGAAAGGGTTTATCTTAAACAAGCTATATTTTTCTTCCTTCTCTGCTATCGGAGGAGCCAATTTCAAGGTGAGCTAATCTCTTTCTTAAAGGGCTTTGCTGATTTATGCAAGAAGTAATCATTCTTCAACACCCTGAATTTTCCTTTTTGATGTAACCTTGGTGATGCAGATGGCCTTGCTGAGAATATATAAGAAGCCATGGGGATGACCAGCTGTCCTGCTGGTTAGAGGTGTCCTCCCTGACTTTGACCTCAGCTACTGCCCTTGGCCAAGTCCACTTTCGGGGTCTGTTGCCTGCAACACTGCAGTCTATGTCAGTTCGGGGTATTTTGAGTTGCTGTATCAGAAAAGCTGACTCAATCTGGCTTAACTGATAAAGGGAGCTTGTTAGTTCACATAATTGAAGTTTCAAGAAATGGATTACCTTCAGGCAAAGATTGATCCTGTGGTCCATAAAGTATCACCATAAACCATGTTTCTTTATAAATTTTTGATCTCCATTCAATTTGGGAGCTTCATCTTAGGACTTCTACTGTAGAGTGAGTCAGCTTGCTTGCAGTCCCCACCCTCCTTGAGACCCCTTCATGGGGTTTCAGGAGAAAAAGTAATGACCTCTCCGCACAAAGGCGGAACCCAGCAGGTGGGCCACTCTTTCTTCTTCCTGTAGATGTCGACTTTCTGAGCCAGACTGAGCAAAAGAGAAGCAATCAAGATCAGAGGCAGGGCAGAGAAAGGAGTGTGGAGCAACAGTGTTCTCACCACGTGGAATGAGTTTTCTCGTGGCCAGACCACCCTGTGGAAGGTTCTGGAGCTTGAGCCTTCTTCTCAGTGACACTGCACAGATTGGGGAATCATATATCCTACCTTGTCTGGGGAAGACCCAGTTTTTGCCAGTGTGCCAGCATATTATTAATAATAGTATCCTCTTGGACTCTCAAAATGGTCATTTTATCAATAGTAGGTCTACTGCTTGAAGGGTCTCTAACAGCAGGAGCTGGTGAGATGGTCTCAGGATTGACGTACACAGAGGTCCCTGACTGTGTGGGCAAAGGATGCTGAAATCCAGTCTGCGTGTCACCTCTACAGTCTTACACCCAACACAGGGCCAGATGTGCTCCAAGAGGGAGCCTTTTCTTAATGTCCTCAGGCTAGCAAAGGCCCAGGTGTGCTACGAGTGGGGTGGGTGGAGGAAGAGGTGAAGGATGCAGGCAAAATTGGGGTGTCAACATCAGGGAACTAGGCAAAGAAAGGAGCCACAGAATCCCCTCCATGCAAAGAAATGCATGTGCTGCCCAAGAGAGCATCAGTGGCTTTTTGGTATTAAAAAAAAAGAGGCAGAGTTAACAAGCCAAATGAAACAGGGACTACATCTGTGTGCAGTTAAGAAAAGTTCTCTTAACTCCATTATCATGCCACATAGACCACCCTCTCCCCAGGACCCCAGAAGAAGTAGGTCTTTAAAAGAGAAGAGAAGGCATCCAGGACTAAAGCCTCCTCTTCCTGCAAAACCCCTGAGCCTGATTTGCAGCAGTAGGGGGTGTGGAGGAGGCAAGAAGTGGAGATGAGATCAAATTTGAGACTGAAATTATAAACTGAAAGAATTTTTATTACTGTATGTGACTAGAAAGTTGTGGATCTGCCAAAAATGCTGTTAAGGTGAAACCAGTGGTGGGAGAAAAGTTCAGCATTTTATGTTTATTTTCTGTAAGCATCAGGATAGGACAGGCTATAGCTGAGTAACAAACAACCCCTCAGTGGATTAACAAAATAAAAGTTTCTCACTGGCACCAGATCTGATGTAGGTCAGGTCGCTGGTTCTCAAAATTGAGTGTGTACCAGAGCCAGTGGAGGGCCTGTCTAAGCACAGAGTCCTGGTCCCCACGCGAGAGACTCTGATGCTGCGTGTCTGGGGTCCAGCTCAGCTCTGCTTTTCTCATGGGCTTTCCGGTGATGCTGATGGTGCTGGTCCATGAACCACACTTGGAGTAGTGCTGACCCCAGAGCAGCTTGCCTCTAGGTGGTGACGCAGGAATCCAGGCTGCTTCCATCCTGTAGCTATCGATTCTGGAATGAGAAAGGAGACAGAAAAGCCATACTGCTTTTAACTGTCCTGGCCCAGAAGGGACACACATCACCTCTGCTTGCAGTCCATTCAGAATTAGTCCCAAGAGACAAAATCCATCTGCCATGTAAGGAAACACATGGGCTATTACTATTTAGGGAGCACTAATATCTCTGCCAGTTACTGTCAACAAGAGGTTTACTGATGAAAGCGGGTGGTCCAAGGTGAACTTTTTTTTTGGCCACACCAGGTGGCTAGGAGGATCTTAGTTCCCCAACCAGGAATTGAACCTTTATTTTTGGCAGTAGGAACTGAATCCCAACCACTGGGACACTGGGGAATTCCTGACCAATGTGAACTTGCAGTCTATGCAGATAGTTGCAACATCTACATATGAAAGGTATATTTGATATTCAGAGTTTTAAATTAATATCATTGACATCTTTTCATCTCAGCACATTCATAGCAATACTTCTTCCTTTTCAGGGGTTTCATATGTATTATGTGGGTGTACTATGGTATTTTTAACATTTAGAACGCTTGTGCACTGGCTTTTTGTTAGTTTGTTTTTGGCTGCGCTGGGTCTTTGTTGCTGAGAGCAGGCTTTCTCTAGTTGGAGCCATCGGGGGCTTCTCTTCATCGTGGTGCACAGGCTTCTCACTGCAGTGGTTTCTCTGGTTGAGGAGCGTGGGCTCTAGGCTTATGGGTGAAGCGTATGGGCTTCAGTAGGTGCAGCACACAGGCTTTCAGGAGTTGAGGCTCGCAGGCTTAGTTGTTCCTTGGCATGTGGGGTCCTCCCAGACCAGGGATCGAACCCTTGTCCCCTGCATTGGTAAGCAGATTCTTATCCACTGTGCCACCAGGGAAGTGCATATGCAATGATGTTTTAAACTAGTCTCTTTCTCTCTCTCTCTTTTTGATGAAAATCTTTTTCTTTCATTGTTTTCGCAAGCTGGGCTGCAAAGAACATCTGTGTGCCTACACCTTTATAACTTTACATAGTGTTTCTTGAAATAAATTTTTCAAAATAAGATAGATTGAAGAGTATGTACATTTTAAAATTTGCTAGAAACTGTCATTACGCTTCAAAAATGCTTAACATCAAAATTCCACTTTTTAATACTAAAAAATTGAGTGCTAGTGCTAAGTAGCTTCAGTCCTACCCGACTCTTTGCAAACCTGTGGAATGTAGCCCACACAGCTCGTCTATCCATGGGATTTTCCAAGCAAGAACACTGGAGTAGATGCCATGCCCTCTTCCAGGGGATCTTCCTGTCCCAGGGATCAAACCCACATCTCTTACGTCTCCTGCATTGGCAGGTGGGTTCTTTACTACTAATGTCACCTGGGAAATAGAGTTTAAAACAAAACAAAGTAAGTAGGGCTTAACAAAAATTAATACACATTTGCATTTCTCATATGTAGAATTTCTCCCTCTTGAGTTTTACAACAGAAACTCTGATGTAGTCTAACTTTCTTATTCTTAAAAACATAATCTAGGCCAGGACTCAGGAAAGTTCTCCATAAAGGGTCGGATAGTAAACGTTTTGGGCTTTGCCTTCATACAGACTCAGCTGCAAGTATTTAACTCTGCCATAGTAATGGGAAAGCAGTCACAGACATACCATATGGAGTAGAATGGGCAAGTGTTCCTCTGAAATTTTATTTACAAAAAAAAAATTTTATTTACAGGAATTGTGTTGGATTTTAAAAAAAATTTTTGGCGGTGCCACATGATGTATTAGGATCTTAGTTCCCCAACCAGGGAGCAAACCGGTGGCCCCTGCAATGAAAGCTTGGAGTCTTAACCACCAGAGAAGTCATAGTATTGTGCTGGATTTGTTCTGAGAACTGTAGTTTACTAACCCTGATCGAGATAATTGATCTAATAAATCATTTGTCCTTCATCATAGAAGTCTTATTGCTTGTATTGGCTGATTATCTTTTTCTTCTCTAATGTTGCTCTGCTGCTACTGCTGCTGCTAAGTCACTTCAGTCATGTCCGACTCTGTGCGACCCCATAGAAGGCAGCCCACCAGGCTCCCCGGTCCCTGGGACTCTCCAGGCAAGAACACTGGAGTGGGTTGCCATTTCCTTCTCCAATGCATGAAAGTGAAAAGTGAAAATGAAGTCGCTCAGTCATGTCCGACTCCTAGAGACCCCAGGGACCGCAGCCTACCAGGCTCCTCCGTCCATGGGATTTTCCAGGCAAGAGTACTGGAGTGGGGTGCCATTGACTTCTCCTATGTTAGCCACTGATTTTGTTGAGTCATGAATTATAGGAAAATAATATCCAGGTATTGCCAACATCCGCTGGATCATAGAAAAAGCAAGAGAGTTCCAGAAAAACATCTATCTCTGCTTTATTGACTATGCCAAAGCCTTTGACTGTGTGGATCACAATAAACTGTGGAAAATTCTGAAAGAGATGGGAATACCAGACCACCTGACCTGCCTCTTGAGAAACCTATATGCAGGTCAGGAAGCAACAGTTAGAACTGGACATGGAACAACAGACTGGTTCCAAATAGGAAAAGGAGTATGTCAAGGCTGTATATTGTCACCCTGTTTATTTAAGTTATATGCAGAGTACATCATGAGAAATGCTGGACTGGAAGAAGCACAAGCTGGAATCAGGATTGCCGGGAGAAATATCAATAACCTCAGATATGCAGATGGCACCACCCTTATGGCAGAAAGTGAAGAGGAACTCAAAAGCCTCTTGATGAAAGTGAAAGTGGAGAGTGAAAAAGTTGGCTTAAAGCTCAACATTCAGAAAACGAAGATCATGACATGGGGCCCCATCACTTCATGGGAAATAGATGGGGAAACAGTGGAAACAGTGTCAGACTTTATTTTTCTGGGCTCCAAAATCACTGCAGATGGTGACTGCAGCCATGAAATTAAAAGACGCTTACTCCTTGGAAGGAAAGTTATGACCAACCTAGATAGCATATTCAAGAGCAGAGACATTACTTTGCCAACAAAGGTTCGTCTAGTCAAGGCTATGGTTTTTCCTATGGTCATGTATGGATGTGAGAATTGGACTGTGAAGAAGGCTGAGCACCGAAGAATTGATGCTTTTGAACTGTGGTGTTGGAGAAGACTCTGGAGAGTCCCTTGGACTGCAAGGAGATCCAACCAGTCCATTCTGAAGGAGATCAGCCCCGGGATTTCTTTGGAAGGAATGATGCTAAAGCTGAAACTCCAGTACTTTGGCCACCTCATGCAAAGAGTTGATTCATTGGAAAAGACCCTGATGCTGGGAGGGATTGGGAAGGGAAGGAGGAGAAGGTAAAGACAGAGCATGAGATGGCTGGATGGCATCACTGATTCGATGGATGTGAGTCTGAGTGAACTCCGGGAGTTGGTGATGGACAGGGAGGCCTGGCGTGCTGCAATTCATGGGGTCGCAAAGAGTCGGACACGACTGAGCGACTGATCTGATCTGGTCTGATCATGTTTATTGCCACATGGATCTTATCAAGAAGAGTGGTAAATCCTTATTGACTGATTCCATGGTTTTTGGTCTTTTGGCTTCATGTAAATCACTTGGGAATTTGGGGGAAAATCTATATTTCCCAGATCCTAAGAAATTCAGTTGTGACCATTTTAAACAACTCTACCAGATGGTTCTGGGGTGCTTGGAGAAATGCTGATATCAGCTTGCATTTTAGTTATATTATTTATTAGCTGTAAGACTGTGGATGAGTTGTTTTAACTCTCCGAGCTAACATTTTTGCTTCTCTCAAATGGGGATACTTTGCTGTTAGTGAAATTGTTAAAACTTAGAGAACAATACATAGTTCTTAAGAAAGCATGATTTAGGAGAAAAATAGATTTCAATGCATGAATATATATCAAGAATGAATGTACCTAAAGCATAGATTATACACTAGGTACACTCCAGTATTCTTGCCTGGAAAATCCCATGAACAGAAGAGCCTGACAGGCTACAGTCAGTGGGGTCGCAAAGAGTTGGGCATGACTTACTGACTAGACAACAGTAGAAACTGTGTCATTACTCTTCTAAGACCCTGGCTATCAAAATCTCACTTTTTGTTACTATAAAAATAGAGTTTAAAACAAAACAGAATAAATAGGAACAAAAATTAATATACATTTGCATTTCTTATAAGAAATGCCTTATCAGTTTCCATAGGGAGAAATAGAATTTTTCCTTAAATATAAAAGCAGTTTAAATGCAGGTGAGGGACTTTCCTGGTGGTGCAGTGGTTGAGACTCCACACTTCCAGTGCAGGAGGCACAGGTTTGATCCCTGGTTGGGGAACTAAGATCCCACATGCCAAGCGGTATGGCCAAAAAACAAAAACAAACAAAAAAAGAAAAAGTAAATGCAGATGAGAAAAATGTGTTTACTAAAAAGTGCAAACCAATTTCTAGGAACATCTGGACTGTCTGGAGGGCAGAAACGTACGTGGAAGTTGTAGGATGCCATCTTCAAGTATCTTTGCCGGGGTAGGTCGTACCTTGGCGTTCAGAATGGCAGATAACAGATGAAACTGATTGAGAACATTTTAGGGATACTCTCATGAACCCGCATAAATGACCAAGGGAGACAGGAGCCTGGAATGGTCTGGGATAGGGATGACCAGCCAGTGAAAGAGGATTTCAATGCGATTTTGCCCTCATTCTGATGCATGGACAGGTGAGGCCACAGGACATTGGGGTTATAAAATGTACAAGAGCAGTGCTGGTGACCAGGACACACAGATACTAAGGACCAGACTGAGCAAGTAAGTGCAAGGGTCTCAGTGGAAAGAAGAGATACAACGTGTAGCAGTCAAGTCCAGTTCATCATGTTTGCCAGAATCTTTGAGAGACCAAGTTTTATCCTCTTCCTCAGGGAAAGTCTGAATCGAAGGTTCCAGCCCCAGAGCCCATCTCCTAACTGTATCCTAACTGCTCATTATTCCAGGACAGCCGTTGGCATTTCCCAACTCATGCCACCCACATCCCAAGGATCAGGGTCACTCTCCCGGAGTTAGGCATCCGGTCCTGCTAGATGTCTGTGTGCTGCCTTGGAATGGGGTATCCCCACCCTTGCTCCTGCTCCTCCGGAGTCTTGCCCTGATAAAGGCTACTGCAACAGGCCTCATATGTGCTACATTAGTCATTCATTTATTTTTTTGCTTGACCAAAATCATATTCACAGAACGCTTGAGAAAATATTCTCGTGCCTTCTGCCCTGTCTAGAGACAGAGACATGGAAGGAGGAAAGGAGCTAGCTGGGAGGAATTTGCCTCTGATCTATTGGTTTCGTAAGTGTCCTATATTCATGGACCCACTGTAGTGTAAACATATGGTCCTGCTAGCCAAAGAAGGTCCACCAGAATGCCTAAATGGAAAGAACGACACAGCCTGAATAATGCCACAGAAACAGTTTATTTTGGACACAAGCTCTTTAGAAACCAATCATTCCACCATTTTAGATCTTCATCTTCCAGGGCTCCAATTCCAGGAATAGGAAATAGCCAGGAATGTTTTGTCGCCATGCCAAGCATCGAATTCATGGATTCATGAGAAATCTTCTGGTGCTGGTCTCCAGGCATGCTCAATAAACCTCCAGTCCAGCTTTCCCACGGCCGCCAGAGCCATCCTTCTAAAATACAGATTTGATCATGACGTTAACCGTGCATAGGCTTCCCTGGGAGCTCAGCTGGTAAAGAATCTGCCTGCAGTGCAGGAGACCCCGGTTCGATTCCTGGGTTGGGAAGAGCCACTGGAGAAGGGATAGGCTACCTACTCCAGTATTCTTGGGCTTCCCTGGTGGCTCAGCTGGTAAAGAATCTGCCTGCAATGTGGGATCCCTGGATTTGATCCCTGGGTTGGGAAGATCCCTTGAAGAAGTGAACCGTGACCCCCTCCATTATTCTGGCCTGGAGAATTCCATGGACTATTCCATGGGGTCGCGGCTGAGCAACTTTCATGTTCACTTAACTGTGCTTAGAAACATCCAGCAGTTTACCAAACCCTTGAGCAGGAAGCTCTCTCTCTTCACTGGACTCTGGCATGCATGGCCCTCCACCATCCCCCTGAGATGTACAACCTTTTTCTACCACCATCACCTCCCCATCTCCAGTGGAGGACCCACACTCCTTCCACCCTCTCAACTGCCCTGTCTTCCTCCAGCTAATTTCTGCATCCTTTATGCTCCCTCGATGTTCTCCACTCTCCAACAACTTTCCCGATCACTCTCCCTCCACGGAAAGCCAATGACTTCTGTCTTTGCTCCCACAGATCTTAGGAAAACTATATGTAAAGCACTCTGCACACTAGGCTGTAATTATTTATCTAGCCATGTCTCCCTCACCCTATTGTTCTTGTCTTTTTGTTGCAGCTCTAGCACCACACCTGCCTGACACAGGAGATACTCCATCCCATGCGGTTCCCTTTCCCTTCCTTCCTTCTCCAAGGATGACCCATTTCCAGGAAAACTTTAGCCCCTTTGCAGGGGTGGGGTGAGAAGGAAAGTGGGATGCCCTTGGTTAAGAGTAACCTGTGAAGGACTTCCCTGGTGGTTCAGTGGTTAAGAATCCAAGTTCCAAAGGAGGGGACCAAAGTTTGATCCCTGGTCGGGGAACTAAGATCCCACATGCCCTGGGGAAACTAAGTCGGCACGCTGCAATGAGAGAGAAGCCCAAACACCACAACAAAAATCCTACATGTGGTAATTGACTCGATGCAGCCAAAATAAATAAATATATATTTTTAAAATGACCTGTGCATCTAGGATCATCGATACATTATCTCATCTGAACTCATCAGGGCTCTCCTGGGATAGGGCTCCTCTTCAAGGAGGAGGCCTTAGGTGATGCAGCCTGCTGTCTCCAGCCTCTTTCTCTTGGAGTTTTCCAGATTCCCATGTGTGGTAGCCCTCTGTTCCAGCAAAGTCTACTGGGGTGCTGTTGGCAGCCTTGGCCAGCTCTTGGCTGATTTGTACTCACCTTGAAAACAGGCTTTTTGCAGACATAGCCACAGCCATTGCTGCAGCATTTCATTCCCTTGGGACAGGAATCATCTCCTGAGCATCCATGAAGACAAATCCCAGGAGAATCTTTGGGCACCTTTGGGCAGAATCCGGGTCTCTGCTGTCCTGAAACAAAACACAGGGCAGTTTTTGGGGAGCCTGGAATGCAGACTAAGACAGGTTTGAGAACTGAGGCTGAGAATCTGAAACCCTCATCACTGGCAGGACTCCTGCCTCTTCCATTGCTTCCTCTGTGCTCTGGACTCCTCCTTCAGCCTCCACTGCTCCTCTCTCGCTTGTAAGGCCAGAGTCTGTGCCTTCAGAAAGAGGTCTTCCTCCTCCCAAAGCTACACAGACTCAGAGGACAAGAAACCTGTATAGTCATAGCTCTCTTTTTCTTGCTTCGTAAGAAGATCTTAGAGAAGTCCCTGCTTACAGAGATCTCTGTCTCTCCACTCACACACCCTGTTTGTTCTGCAGGTTCCTTATGGAGTCCCGCTTCTAGGCACGTGTCCTAACTAGAGAGAACCTTACACTTTACCCACAACTTTTTTAAAAATTAAATTATTTCTTTTTGATTGAAGGATAATTGCTTTACAGTATTGTGTTGGTTTCTGCCAAAAATCAACATGAGTCAGCAATAGGTATACCTATGCCCCCTCCGTCTTGAACCTCCCTACCCATCCCACCCCTCTAGACTGTAACAGAGCCCGGTTTGAATTCCCTGAGTCATAGAGCGAATTCCCATTGGCTATCTATTTATCTATTTTACCAACAGAGAGGTTGGGAATCAGATCCAACCCAATCTGATAAAGATAATTGGAAACAGGGTAAATGCTCATTTAGATCAAAAGAAATGTGTCTGATCCATGTTGACTCTCCCCTCTGTAGTGGGGGCACAGCTGCTTCCAGGCCAAACCATCTCCAAGTCTAACCCTGGGCTCTGAGCCTTCTCTGCTGTCAGGAAGGATTCACTTCAGCACCCTCACCTTTGATAGGAGGTCTCAGAGCACAGGCCACCTCCAGCCCCATGATGATGAAAGCCACCAGAACGAAGATGGTGCCTGTTTTCATGTTGGCCTCTGGTGTGGTTCAGGGGCAGATCCCAGCCCCAATTTATACTCTCAGTGTCATCAGAAAGGAGGGTGGAGCTGGAGGCAATAAAACAGGAAGAGTATCAAATAGAAGCTCTCCAGAGAGTGCCCTCAGAAATTCTAATATATTGTTCTATTTCACAACTGGTTTCTTGGACTTGGGAATGGTTTCTCGGATATGCAAATACCAAACTGGAGAGTTTGGGAATACTTTAACCCGTCATTTATTACTCCATCACAACTTGGCCCTGGTTTCCCTGGTGAGTTTGAGGAACTGTGGTCAAAGTGTTGCAGGAAGGGGGAACACTTCCAGGGTCCGAAAGTGAACTCTTGTCTAATACTCGAAAATGAATTGTCTGAGGTGACACACATGCTGGCAAAGCAAGAGACTTTATTGGCAAGTGATGTAGAGCAGATGTAGAGCAGGAGGGTGCGGGAACCGGGGATCACTGCTCTGCCACTTGACTCGCAGTCCTGGGTTCTATGGTGATGGGGTGAGTTTCCAGATGGTCTGGCCAATCATTCTGACTCTAGCTTCTTCCTGGTGACACAAGATGAATTTCAGTGAGGAGGATTCTGGGAAGTACGTAGGACTTGTGGTGCCTCCTTTTGTCTTTTCCCTAATTCTCCCTGTTGGTGATGGTGTGTTAGTCCCTTGTTCCTTACCAGGACCTCCTGTCATAAAATAAGTCATGCCAATGGTTACTATAGTGCCTGGCTAGGGTGGGTGATTTCAGTCAACATTTCCCTAATGACTCTTCCCTGAAAGACTTCATACTCAAGATACTTCTTGGGAAATGGGGTGGAGGTTTCTTTCTTCCATAATTACTTGCAGCTAAGAATGGGTATGCTGCTGCTGCTGCTGCCACTAAGTCACATCAGTTGTGTCCGACTCTGTGTGACCCTATACAGGCAGCCCACCAGGCTCCTCTGTCCCTGGGATTCTCCAGGCAAGAACACTGGAGTGCGTTGCCATTTCCTTCTCCAATGCATGAAAGTGAAAACTGAAAGTGAAGTCACTCAGTCGTGTCCACCTCTTAGCGACCCTGTGGACTGTAGCCTACCAGGCTCCTCCATCCATGGGATTTCCCAGTCAAGAGTACTGGAGTGGGGTGCCACTGGCTTCTCTGGAGAATGGGTATAGTCCTGCCTAAAAACTAGCATTCATCCTCATAGTAATAGCAATTTAGCCTGAAACTGTCAGAGATGAAACAGGAGCCAAACAGAAGGGCTAACAGGAGAGTGAACGTCAACATTCTAGGAATCAGTGAACTAAAATGGACTGGAATGGGTGAATTTAACTCAGATGACCATTATATCTACTACTGCAGGTAGAAATCCCTCAGAAGAAATGGAGTGGCCATCATGGTCAACAAAAGAGTTCAAAATGCAGTTCTTGGATGCAATCTCAAAAACGACAGAATGATCTCTGTTCATTTCCAAGGCAAGCCATTCAATATCACAGTAATCCAAGTCTATGCCCCAACCAGTAACGCTGAAGAAGCTGAAGTTGAATGGTTCTATGAAGACCTACAAGACCTTTTAGAACTAACACCCAAAAAAGATGTCCTTTTCATTATAGGGGACTGAAATGCAAAAGTAGGAAGTCAAGAAACACCTGGAGTAACAGGCAAATTTGGCCTTGGAATACGGAATGAAGCAGGGCAAAGACTAATAGAGTTTTGCCAAGAAAATGCACTGGTCATAGCAAACACCCTCTTCCAACAACACAAGAGAAGACTCTACACATGGACATCACCAGATGGTCAACACCAAAATCAGATTGATTATATTCTTTGCAGCCAAAGATGGAGAAGCTCTATACAGTAAATAAAAACAAGACCAGGAGCTGACTGTGGTTCAGATCATGAACTCCTTATTGCCAAATTCAGACTTAAACTGAAGAAAGTAGGGAAAACCACTAGACCATTCAGGTATGACCTAAATCAAATCCCTTATGATTATACAGTGGAAGTGAGAAATAGATTTAAGGGCCTAGATCTGATAGATAGAGTGTCTGATGAACTATGGATGGAGGTTTGTGACATTGTACAGGAGACAGGGGTCAAGACCATCCCCATGGAAAAGATGCAAAAAAGCAAAATGGCTGTCTGGGGAGGCCTTACAAATAGCTGTGAAAAGAAGAGAAGTGAAAAGCAAAGGAGAAAAGGAAAGATATAAGCATCTGAATGCAGAGTTCCAGAGAATAGCAAGAAGAGATAAGAAAGCCTTCTTCAGCGATCAATGCAAAGAAATAGAGGAAAACAACAGAATGGGAAAGACTAGAGATCTCTTCAAGAAAATTAGAGATACCAAAGGAACATTTCATGCAAAGATGGGGCCGATAAAGGACAGAAATGGTATGGACCTAATAGAAGCAGAAGATATTAAGAAGAGGTGGCAAGAATACACAGAAGAACTGTACAAAAAAGATCTTCACGACCCAGATAGTCATGATGGTGTGATCACTCACCTAGAGCCAGACATCCTGGAATGTGAAGTCAAGTGGGCCTTAGAAAGCATCACTACGAACAAAGCTAGTGGAGGTGATGGAATTCCAGTTGAGCTCTTTCAAATCCTGAAAGATGACTCTGTGAAAGTGCTGCACTCAATATGCCAGCAAATTTGGAAAACTCAGCAGTGGCCACAGGACTGGAAAAGGTCGGTTTTCATTCCAATCCCAAAGGAAGGCAATGCCAAAGAATGCTCAAACTACAGCACAATTGCACTCATCTCACACGCTAGTGAAGTAATGCTCAAAATTCTCCAAGCCAGGCTTCAGCAATGCATGAACCGTGAACTTCCAGATGTTCAAGCTGGTTTTAGAAAAGGCAGAGGAACCAGAGATCAAATTGTCAACATCCTCTGGATCATGGAAAAAGCAAGAGAGTTCCAGAAAAACATCTATTTCTGCTTTATTGACTATGCCAAAGCTTTTGACTGTGTGGATCACAATCAACTGTGGAAAATTCTGAAAGAGATGAGAATACCAGACCACCTGAACTGCCTCTTGAGAAATTTGTATGCAGGTCAGGAAGCAACAGTCAGAACTGGACATAGAAAAACAGACTGGTTCCAAATAGGAAAAGGAGTATATCAAGGCTGTATACTGTCACCCTGCTTATTTAACTTATATGCAGAGTACATCATGAAAAATGCTGGGCTGGAAGAAGCACAAGCTGGAATCAAGATTTCCAGGAGAAATATCAATAACCTCAGATATGCAGATGATACCACCCTTATTGCAGAAAGTGAAGAGGAACTCAAAAGCCTCTTGATGAAATTGAAAGAGGAGAGTGAAAAAGTTGGCTTAAAACCCAACATTCAGAAAACTAAGATCATGGCATCTGGTCCCATCAGGTCATGGCAAATAGATGGGGAAACAGTGGAAACAGTGTCAGACTTTATTTTTTGAGCTCCAAAATCACTGCAGATGGTGACTGCAGCCATGAAATTAAAAGACGCTTACTCCTTGGAAGGAAAGTTATGACCAACCTAGATAGCATATTCAAAAGCAGAGACGTTACTTTGCCAACAAAGGTTCGTCTAGTCAAGGCTATGGTTTTTCCTGTGGTCATGTATGGATGTGAGAGTTGGACTGTGAAGAAGGCTGAGCACCGAAGACTTGATGCTTTTGAACTGTGGTGTTGGAGAAGACTCTGGAGAGTCCCTTGGTCCCTACAAGGAGATCCAACCAGTCCATTCTGAAGGAGATCAGCTCTGGGATTTCTTTGGAAGGAATGATGCTAAAGCTGAAACTCCAGTACTTTGGCCACCTCATGCAAAGAGTTGACTCATTGGAAAAGACTCTGATGCTGGGAGGGATTGGGGGCAGGAGGAGAAGGGGACAACAGAGGATGAGATGGCTGGATGACATCACTGACTCGATGGACATGAGTCTGAGTGAACTCCAGGAGTTGGTGATGGACAGGGAGGCCTGGCATGCTGCGATTCATGGGGTCGCAAAGAATCAGACACAACTGAGTGATTGAACTGAACTGAACTGAACTGAATGAGACTGGATGCCATGATCTTAACTTTTTTTAATATTGAGTTTCAAGCCAGCTTTTTCACTCTCCTCTTTGATTCTCATCAAGAGGCTCTTTAGTTCCTCTTCACTTTCTGCCTTTAGAGTGATTTTTCCTGGCAATACTGGTTCCTGCTTGTGATTCATCCAGCCCTGTATGCAAGATACTTCAGAGGCCTTCTAAATTATCCCAAATTTACTTGGAAATCGAAAGAACTTTAATTGAAATTTGGTATTTGGGACACTTGTCAAAAAGTTTTCAAAGTATGTGGTCAAATAAGATCTTTAGTCCCTGTGAGACAATACTTATTCCTTATTGAAAGTAACAAGAGATCTCAAAAGCAAAGCAAATCATTCAGAGGCAAATAAACACAATATCTGTTGTCAAAAGCAGCATTTCTAGAATACTTTGGAGGGAGACACCAAATTCAGTCTTGTTCTAGCCCATTCCTAACAAAATCCATTTACCCAGCTAAATTCAATCCAATCTTAGAAAATCCTGATCATACATAACTCTTTTTAGTACTTTTTCGTTCCTCGATCTACTAGGACTTGTTCCCTCAGGGTCAGAAAGCCATTTGATCAAGCTTGCTTTTACTAACTGTATATGCACGAAAAAAAAAAAAAAACTAGTTTTGACACCAGTTTTTAAGAGTTTTATCTAAACCAACTTTATCTTATGTCTAAACAAAATTGGTGACCACACAATGTTACCCCATGTCACAAGGCAGAATGGCTATCACAAATCACAACACAGAACTCAAAGTATAAAATACACACAGATCCAGATGTTCTTTTCAAACATTTCCTAAAATATAAGATTGCAGTCTCAGGAAACCTCCTTCAGAGACATGAACTTCAGATCCAAGTATGAATAGAGTATATGGAAATATCTCAGGTCTTCAAGATTTGAAAGGGAGGAAAGGAGGCCAGGTTGAAAGAAGAGGGGGGTGGTAGAGGGACTAAGGGGTGCCCTTACAGACACCTGGTGGTCACTTGCAGATGCCCAGGTGTTGTGAGACTTTCCCCTGGGCTTCCAAGAAGGGAGGATGGGAACCCAACCCTACCAGAAACTACAGGCCAGATACCAGACCTGAACCAGAGTCAGAGTTCCCTGCCCACCAGAGGTGATCAGGTATCAACCCTCAGAGCAGGCTGAGGCCCTTCAACCAGACTCCTGTGTCCAGGACCAGGACAGAAGAAAAAATAGGAGGATAGGAGGGATTGAAAAGAGGAAGAGAGAGAGAAGGGGAAAGAGGTCAATAAAATCTCCTGTTCCTTCCCTGGTCAAGGCACTCTGGCCAGCCATCCACGTCAGGAGGAGACCAGGGACAAAATGGCCCCAGCTGTGGCCCCTGGGTCTGGTCCACCAGTGTGGGTGAGCTGGTCTCCGAGTACCCCGAGTGGTCAGGATGTCAGTTGTAGCGAAGAAGAGATCCCACCAGAGTCGCCATTTTGTTGCAGGAAGGGAAACCTCTTCCAGGGTCTGAGAGTGGGCTCTTATTTAACATTCAGAAATGAATTATCCGAGGAGACACACATGCTAACAAAGCAAGAGTCTTTATTGGAAAAGGACACCCAGATACAGAGCCGAAGGGCAAGGGAACCCAGGGAACTGGCTCCCAATCTCAGATTTTATGGTAATGGGGTTAGTTTCTGGGTTGTCTCTGGCTAATCATTTTGACTCAGAGTCCTTCCTGGCGGTGCGTGCCTCGCACAGCCAAGATGGATTCCAGTGAAAAGGATTCTGGGAGGTAAGCAGGACATGTGGACTGGCATGTCATCTCTCCTTTTGACCTTTCCTGAATTCTTCCAGTTAGTGGTAGCTTGTAGTTCTGAGTTCCTTACCAATACCTCCTGTTGTAAGATAATTCATGCAAGGGACTACTGTTTTGCCTGGTCAAGTCGGGTGGCTCCTCTAACACTGCCATTGGAAATGCCACATGAGTGGCTCTGTCTTGGGTTTGAAGTGTTTACAAGGAATGATGTTCTTTGAATTTCACTTTCTTCCTCTGTGACATGCGGATGCCCATGGAAGCAACTCCACAGGCTTGTGAGCCTTCAGTGAGATGATTCATATAAAGTACAAGCACAGGACCTGCCAGACAATTTCATTGTGTCATTCTGTCAAGTATTGTCATTATTATTGTACAGAGTCTCTCTTTAATAATCTTGCAGCATCTGTTCTTACAATGCCTATTCAGCAAGACATTACAGGCCTTAATTATGCTTTGCTTCATATTGGAAACTCAAAGTACTGCAATAACAAGCCAATTGTATTGTGTTATACAATTTCTGTAGTTAAATTCCTTTTCTGTGCTGAGTATTCCACTGCCTCATATTCCCAATTCAGATGCATCCCAATGGGAGGATGGGACTAGAAGCTTCAACTAGTCCATTAAAAACTTAAGAGGGGACAGATAAATTAGAAGGTTAAGATTAACAGATACACACTACTGTATATAAAATAGATAAATAACAAAGACCTACTGTATAGCACAGGGAACTCTATTCCATGCCTTGTAATACCTGTATTAGTCACTTAGTCATGTCCAACTCTTTGCAACCCCATGGACTGTAGCCTACCAGGCTCCTCTGCCCATGGAATTCTCCAGGCAAGAATACTGAAGTGGGTGGCTAATCCCTTCTCCAGGTAACCTTCCTGAAGGGACCAGGGACCAAAGCCAAGTTGTGATGCAGCAAGGAAAGAAAGGCTAAAAAATGTTCCCAGACTCTCCAGTTTTGTATTTGCATATCCAAGAAACCATTCCCTAATCCTTGAAAACAGTTGTGAAATAGAACAAAGAAACTAGAATATCCTGGGACACTCCCTGGAGAGCTTACATTTTAATACTCTTCCTGTTCTACTGCCTCTCACATCACCCTCTTTTCTGGTGACACTGAGAGTATAAATTGGGGCTGGGCTCTGCCCCTGCACCACACCAGAGGCCAACATGAAGACAGGCACCGTCTTTGTTCTGCTGGCTTTCCTCGTCATGGGGCTGGAGGTGGCCTGGGCTCAGAAGTCTCCTGTCAAAGGTGAGGGTGCTGAGGGGACCCTAGCTGACAGCAGAGAAGGCTCAGAGCCCAGTGTTAGACCTGAGGGTGGTTTTGCCTGGAAGCAACCAGGTCCCCACAGCAGAGTGGGGATTGGCATTGATTAGATGCCTTTTCTTTGATCTAAATGAGCACTCATCCTGTGTGTCCCATTCTCCCTATCAGACTGTGTTGGGTCTGCTTAGAAATTGGGGGTAAAGGGTACGTTTTCTCTCTAGTTAGGACCTGGGCCTTGTGAGTGGGACCCCAGAGGAAGTTGGGGGACAAATGGAATGTGTGAGGCAGGGGATGGTGATCTCTGTAAGCAGAGGCTTTTCTAGAATCTTCTTATAAAGTGGGAAGAAGAGGGTTATGACTGTGCAGGTTTCTTATCTTCTGAGACCCGAGCAGCCTTCAGAGAAAGGGGAGCATTCTCCTAAGGCACAGACTGTGGGCTCCATGGGAGAGGAGCAGTGGAGGCTCGGGGAGGAGTCCAGAGCACAAAGGAAGCAACAGAAGAGGCAGCAGTCCTGCCTGTGATGGAGGCTTCAGACCTCCAGCGTCTGTCCTCAGGCCTGTCTTAGTGACTGCGCCACACGCCAAACACCATCCTGTGTTTCAGGACAAAGGAAACCTGGATTCTGCCCAGAGGTGCCCAAAGGTACTGTGGGAATTTGTGTTGAACTGTGCTCAGGAGATTATTCCTGTCCTGGGAGAGCGAAATGCTGCAGCAATGGGTGTGGTCATGTCTGCAAAGCTGCTATCTTCAAAGTGAGTACAAATCAGGCAAGAGCTGGCCAAGGGGTGCACCCAACTCTCAAGTGGACTTTGCTCACATGTCCACCGCATGGGAGAGTCTGGAAAACTCCCAGAGAAGGGGGTTGGAAACATGGCCAAAAGACAGCTGGCCCACATTATCTGAGGCCTCATCCTAAACGAGGAGCCCTGTCCCAGGACAACGCTGATCGGTTCAGTTGAGACAAGTATCCATGATACAGATTCACAGGTCATTCTTAACCAAGGTTTTCTCACTTTATTTCTCCTTCCTCACCAAAGGGATTTAACTCTTCCTGGAAAATGGAACATCCCGGGAGGAAGAAGGAAGGGAAAGGGAATCCCTAGGGATTGAGTATCTCCTGTGTCAGGCATGCATTGTTCAGGAATTGAAACAAAAAGACAGATACAACAGGATAAATGAGACAGACATAGATAAATAATCTAAACGTAGGGTGACCAGTGCCTTGTACAGATTTCTCGTACAATCTGTGGGAGAAAGAGAGTGGTTATGGGCTTTACCTAAAGGGAGAGAGATTGGGAAAGTTGTCAGAGAGTAGAGAACATTGAGTGAGAGAATACAGGGTGCAGAAAGTTAGCAGGAGGAAGGCAGGGCAGTTGAGAGGGTGAGAGGAGTATGGGTCTTCCATTGGAGACAAGGAAGTGATGGTGGCAGGAAGGGGTTGCAGCATCTCAGGGGGATGGTGGAGGGCCATCCATGCCAGAGTCCAGTGAGGAGAGAGAGCCTCCTGATGAAGGGTTTGGTAAACTGCTGGATGTTTCTAAGCACAGTTAATGTCATGATCAAATTTGTATTTTTAGAAGGTTGGCTCTGGTGGCCTTGGGAAAGCTGGACTGAACAGTGATTGAGCATGCCTGAAGAACAGCACCTGAAGATTTTTTATGAATCCACAAATTCAATGCTTGGCATAACAAGGCTTCCATATCCATTCCTTGCTCTTTCCTTTGCCTGGAATTGTAGCCCTGGAGGATAAAGATCTAAAATGGTGCAGTGGCTGCTTTCTAAAAACACTTGTGTTCAAAATAAACTAAATCTGTGGCATAGTTTGGGCTGTGTCTGTCTTTCCATTTAGGCATTCTGGTGGATCTTCTTTGGCTAGCAGGACCATATGTGTGCTCTGCAGTGGGTGCATGAATACAGGGCACTCAGAAAACCAATAGATCAGACTCAAGTTCCTCCCAGCTAGCTCCTTTCCTCCTTCCACATCTCTGTCTCTAGACAGGGCAGAGGCTCAAGAGTATTTTCTCAAGTGTCCTGTAAAGATGACTTTGTCAAACAACAAAATGAATCAGTATGTAGCACGTAGTAGGCCTATTGCAGCAGCTTGTATTAGGGCAAGACTCCAGAGGAGTAGGAGTGTGAGCAAGGGTGGGGATACCCCATTCTAAGGCAGTACACCGACATCTAGCAGGAAGCCTACCTCCAGGAGAGCCATCCTGTTCCCTGGGATGTGGGTGACAGGAATTGGAAAGTGCCAGCTGCTATCTTGACGTGATTTGAAGTTAGGATACAGTTAGGAGATAAACTCTGAGGATGTAACCTTCCATTGAAACTTCCCTGAGACATAAGCTAAATCTTAGTCTCCCAAAGATTCTGACAAAAATGATGGATGGGGTTGACTTTATCTCTCCTGAGAATCGAGTTCTCAGTTTACTTCTTTCCATCAAGATTCCTCCAGTTAGCCTGATGAGTGTGAAATGTGGTCTGCCATATCTGTGTCTCACTGTCACCAACTATGTCACCAAACTATGTCACCAACACTGCTCTTGTATATCTCATAAGCCCAGTGTCATGTGGCCTCATCTGTCTGTGCAGAGGAATGAAGGCATATTAGCATTGAAATCTTCTGTCACTGTCTGGTCATCCTCATCCCAAACCCTTCCAGTCTCCTTTGGTCCATGAGTATACCCCTAAAAAGTTTCCAATCAATTTCACCATTTACCTGCCATTCTGATTGCCAAAGAATGACCTTCCCTGGGAAAGATACTGGAGGATGGCCTCCTACAACTTCCACTTATGTTTCTCCCCTTCAGGTAGTGTTCAGTTCAGTTCAGTCGCTCAGTCATGTCCGACTCTTTGCGACCCCATGAATCGCAGCACGCCAGGCCTCCCTGTCCATCACCAACTCCCACAGTTCACTCAAAGTCATGTCCATCGAGTCAGTGATGCCATCCAGCCATCTCATCCTCTGTTGTTCCCTTTTCTCCTGCCCCCAATCCCTCCCAGCATCAGAGTTTTTCCAATGAGTCAACTCTTCGCATGAGTTGGCCAAACTGGAGTTTCAGCTTTAGCATCATTCCTTCCTGCCGGGAGCCAGCATGGGAGTCCCCGCCCATAACAAGGTTATGTGGGAGAGTTCTGGTGGGCAAGGCGAGCCAGAACTCGAGGGGTGCCCCTTTGGGCCTGCCTGAGCGTCTACTCCAAAACCAAAGTCTGTCTGTTTTACTGCTTCATGACTTTCACCAACTCCTCTGACAGCTATTCCCGACCACCTTTTCTCTGAAGGAAATCAACTTAGAGCTCTAGCTAATTAGCTTCCTGGGCACAATTGGAGTATTTAAATCCAAACCCCTCAGATGGCTCTCTAATTTGCCTGACAGGTTTACCCGGACTCCTACAGCTACGCATACGATTGTCCTCTCAGAGAGTTAGAAATTGTCAGAATAGAACTGGTAGAAGATTTCATTGTTGAGCCAATGCTTGCTGCCAAGTTTCCACATCCCCTGTATTGTATCCTTGGAAGTGTATTAATTAATATAGTTGGTATGTAGAAAAAATAAGTAGTGGCCTTGGTGTTAACAACTTTAGACCCTTAAGGTAATAAATTCTTTCCTTTGTTGTAAGCCCACTGCACCTCTGCCCGATAGGAATGCAACTTTATCTAACACCTTCGGAGGATGGAGCCAAACTCTAAAATAATTACTCTTAGAGAAAATAAGTCTTATGGTTGACAAACCTTTATCAGAGTCATAAAATGTTAACAGGCCTTCTGGCCAGAAGATGATGTAAATCACCTAAACCATTTGTATAGGATAAATTTGCAGAAAAGAAAGCCTGGTCTCAATAAGGATCAAAGACTGCTGACTTTGCATGATTTCACACCCCCTATTGTCCTCTATGTGCAACTTAGGGTATAAAAGCCCCTGTTGAAAATAAAGCTACTGGCCTTGCTCATCGAAGTTTGGTCTCCCTGTGTCGTTCTTTCTTGTTTGCTTTTCGTCCTTTTCTCTTCTGTTCTTCCTTCACGCCAAAATAATTGGAGCGCGGGGGTCCCCTGCGACCACTTATTTGCCTGGCTTCTAAGACCCACCCGAGAAGGTGCCTAAGGTGGGGCACCTTCCGCTATTCGAGAGGGGGCCTGCGGCCTCCGTGGTCAGAGCAAGCTTGGTGTCACAAACTTTATTGATTTCCCGCGTAAACCAGTTATTATTGAGCATCTAATAAATCTCTGCTTTGGTATTCTAATCGCCAACGCCGTCCTCCTGAGGGAATCCCTGGATCCAACTGGAGCTGGACCCCGGTACCTTCCAAAGAACACCCAGGGCTGATCTCCTTTAGAATGGACTGGTTGCATCATATCTCTAGAAAGTTGTTTGTGCTTTTTAGTAAACTTCTCATTTTTTTCACTTGCATTTAAACTGCCTTTATATCTAAGGGAAAGCTCTATTTCTCCCTATAGAAATTGATAAGGCCCAGATAATGCAAGATGCATATTCCAGATTTGCAACTCAGCAATATTTCCAATTCAGTGTCAATTCTCCAAATTGGGGCACAACTATGCCCCATTTTAGCAGAAGGTGGCCAGAGCCATCTCCTCCCAGTACTCTGAATTGAAACTGAGCAGAACTCTCTGGGGGTCCAGAGGACAAGTCTTTTCTGTGTCCCCTGTTTTTTGTTGGGTATAGGCTTCATTCAGCCTCCCTGATCTTCTCTGAGTTCTCTGAGTTCCACTGGGCAGATTCAAACACTCTCTAATCAGGGAAGGGAGGGGAAAAACAGGAAAGGAGCAGTCAAGGGTGGTACAGTCTTGAGGTAGGGTCCCGATTCCTTCTCAGGTAGCATCCATAACAATATCTGAGTTCTGCAGGAACTAAGGCCTTCAACCAGAAAGAGGATAACTTCAGGCTGAGTGCAAGATTCCTAGAGCACCACCCTGTTACCTCACCGCCAGCCAATCAGAAGAAACCCACACACCTTGCAGTCCTCACCCCAAATTCTGCCTTCTTTTCCTGAACCCAGCTAAAATCATCCTTTTAGGCCTCCTGTTTGGGCCCTTGTCTATTTCAACTGCTTACAAGGTTAGTATCTGACAGGGTCCAACAGTTTCAGGCCAAATCGTTGTTACGACAAGGATGAGTGCTCGTTTGGGACCCAGAATACCTCGTTTTGAATCAGCGGGAGAGAGACTTCTACCCTGCTAGGCAGGTCTAAGCCCATTCTCAGCAGGAAGTAATTTTAGAAGAAAGAGACCTCCACCCCAATTCCCAGAAAGAATCTGGAGTATGAAGTCTCTCAGCAGAAGTTGTTAGGAGAAATACTGACTGAAACCGTCCGCCCTGGCCAGGAAAGGCAGTAACCACTTCCATGAGTTATCGTACAAGAGAGCCTGGTAAGGAACTCAGGGCTAACAAGCTGCCACCAACATGAAGATTTCGGGAAAGGTCAAAAGGAGGGAGGAGATGCCTGGCCAAAGGTCCTGCCAACCTCCCCAAATCCTCCTCACTGGAATCCATTGGCTGAGCAATGCCTGCACTATCAGGAAGCACCCTGAGTTGGAATGATTAGCCAGAGACAATCTGGAAACTCACCCCATCACCACAAAATTTGAGACTGCAAGTCACGTGGCAGAGCAGTTCTCTGGTTTCTTCATCCTGCAGTTCTCCACCTGGGTGCCCCTTTCCAATGAAGTCTCTTGCTTTGTCAGCATATGTCTCAATTCATTTCCAAGTGTTAGACAGGAGCCCACTCTCAGGATCCTGAAGGGATCCCCTTTTCTGCAATGGTGCGGTCCTGAAAAATCCCCAAGATGCTTTTCAAGCACCTGGAAATGAGGAGCGATTGAACTGTCTGGTTAAAACATTATTTCTTCGTGAAAAACAAAACAAGATGATGCCCTAATAGAAAGTGGACTTCTGGGACTGGAGTGACAATCACAAATGTGGGGGTCTATTAAATTCTCGTGACATATTATCATTTGAATGCATCAGGTGTCTGCAGCAGCCATGAGGCATAAATGAACAATTAAGTTCATTTAATTGTTGATAGTGAATTTAATTGTTCATTTACGCCTCATTTCGGAGAAGGCAATGGCACCCCATTCCAGTACTCTTGCCTGGAAAATCCCATGGATGGAGGAGCCTGGTGGGCTGCAGTCCCTGGGGTCGCTGAGGGTCGGATGCGACTGAGCGACTTCACTTTCACTTTTCACTTTCATGCATTGGAGAAGGAAATGGCGACCCACTCCAGTGTTCTTGCCTGGAGAATCCCAGGGATGGGGGAGCCTGGTGGGCTGCTGTCTATGGGGTCGCACAGAGTTGGACACGACTGAAGTGACTTAGTAGCAGCAGCATGCCTCATTTATGCAGCCATGAGGCATTAATGAACGACCTTGGGAATTCCAAGATGTTCTGTAATTGAGCAGGATCCTAGGGAGCCTTCTGGGTACAGAACCTTCCCCCCATCCTCCCCTCTGCTTTAGCTCTTCTGTATTGGATACAAATTAGTGACTAAACAACAATGGAGTACCCAGATGATAGTACCTGATGCACCTTTCTTGAGTTGTTTTACACAAGCTAAAATCATCTCCAAAGGGAATAGATCGATCACTTAATGACCATGAGCAATAGTCCCCAGGCCTACAGGAACCTTGGGATTGACAATGTTAAAGCCTGTGACACCCTCACCATTAACCAGAGAAATGTGCATGAGTCAATCACATACCCTGGGGCTCTCCTCACCTTGCCTTTTAAAAGGCTTTGCTGAAACCCATCAAGAAGTTCAGGTTTTTGAGCACTAGCTGTCCCAGAATTCTTTGTGTGGCACCTTACAATAAACACTACACATTCCTTCACAATAATCCAGGCCGCATTCGAGGGAGAAGACTCAAGTTTGGGTTTGGTAACACTCAGTCTGCAAAACCCACCCATCAATACTTGCAACCATCAAAGTTTTATTCCTATTTTTTTTTCCAGAATGACATATGAGATGCCTGCATGTTCAGACTCCTAAATTTGCTGAAACTCAATTATTCCTGGAATTTCATATTCCACAGAGTCATTTCCCATCCCTGCCAAATCTTTTAAACATCCAGCTGCTGCTCAGCTCCCTAGTCCCAGATCTTGATCATGTTGCATCTTTGTCATCTTTGTCCTGTTTTATGAAGAGCCCAGAATGAACATTAAGACATAGTGTTCATAGCATGAGACCTTACTAGGTTAGAGATAATGAACTTTAAAATGTCAGATGTCATAGACCTGACCATCTCCTTAACACCTGTGGGCCTGCTGCCTTTCTGCACGACTTTAGTGAGTAATAGATCTGATTTGGAGGGATTCACAAGGTGTTCTCTCTCTTTCCCCTGCTTCCTTACACTCACACCCATTCCCCTGAGTCGACTAAAAAGATGCAAGGTGTGAGAGTTTCGAGTTAGGTTTTATTTGGGACAAAATGAGGACTGCAGCCCAGGAGGTACACCTCAGACAGCTCTGAGAAACTGCTCCAAAGAGACAGTGGGGGAAGGTCAATATATATGATTTTGGTGAAGGGGGAGTTCAATGCAATTAAGCACTCAAAATTTTACAAAAGGTTTTCTGCTGGTCACGAGGAGCTGATGTCATCATGAAGGGATTTACTCCTTTTCTAGGTGGCTCAGATGGTAAAGCATCTGTCTACAATGAGGGAGACCTGGGTTCGATCACCGGGTTGGGAAGATCCCCTGGAGAAGGAAATGGCAACCCATTCCAGTACTATTGCCTGGAAAATCCCATGGATGGAGGAGCCTGATAGACTACAGTCCATGGGGTCTCAAAGAGTCGGACACGACTGAGCGACTTCACTGCACTTAGATATGAAAAGATGCAAATGTTGGGATCATGAAATCAGTTCCTGAAAATATCTAACTATCTAAAGATTTGTTCCACCGGAGTCCCTGGAGCACAGAGTGCCTCACTCCACCCTGAACTTCCCCAGCGGGTATTGAGGGTCAACAGCTGCAGGAGCACAGGGTTCATCTCCTC
The DNA here is from genome assembly GCF_003369695.1 of Bos indicus x Bos taurus. Classification (NCBI taxonomy): domain Eukaryota; kingdom Metazoa; phylum Chordata; class Mammalia; order Artiodactyla; family Bovidae; genus Bos; species Bos indicus x Bos taurus. The sequence continues at coordinate 15,361,808 of NC_040094.1, forward strand.
AGAGGCAGAGGCAGATGGCAAATGCCCTGGTTGTTGTTGTTCAGTCACTGGCAATGCTCTTGGCAAGTGCCAATTTGTAACTGGCAATCAATTGGGCTTCCCTGGTGGCTCAGCTGGTAAAGAATCTGCCTGCAACGTGGGAGACCTGGCTTTGATCCCAGGGTTGGAAAGATCCCCTGGAGAAGGGAACGGCTACCCACTCCAGTGTTCTGGCCTGGAGAATTCCATGGACAGAATACTCCATGGGGTCACAGAGAGTCACACACGACTGAGCCAACGTTCACTCACTCACTCAAGCAATCAGTTATAAACCCAGACTCACTGGCCTTGCAGGAGGGTGGACTCAGCTTAGAGAAGCAAATCAACTGAGTTCCTCAGCAGGATTTCCTTGCGAGTCTACAGACTAGTTCCAAAAGCACAGGTTTTCCATTTCAAGGTCTGGGATTTGGGGTGGACAAGGATTTGGGTGGAGGTGAGGGGATGGGAATAATGCTGAGCTCCCAAAGATAGTTTGAAGGTCCTGCCAACTACAAAACAGCGCAGGTGGTAAAGTACCTGCCTCACAGTGCAGGAGACTCAAGAGACATGGGTGTGATTCTTGGGTCAGGAAGATCCCCTGGAGTAGAAAATAGCAACCCACTCCAACATTCTTGCCTAGAAAAGTCCACAGACAGAAGAGCCTGGCAGGCTACGGTCCCTGGGGTCGCAAACAGCTGGACATGACTGAGCACACATATGCACACACTCAAGGGCATGTGCCAACTGCCTCTTCTGGGAAAGAATCCCCTGCTGCTGCAGCTGTTGATCTTCGACACGCCCTGAAGGGAGTTCAGGGTGGAGAACAGGAATGAGGCACTTTGTACTCCAGGAAAACTGGTGGAATAGCTCTTTAGATAATTAGATATTTTCAGGAACCGAATTTTATGATTTCAGTCCTTGCATCTCCTCACTCTTTATGGTGACATCAGCCCCTGGTGACGAGCAGAAAGCCTTAAGTAAGGTAAGTGCTTGATTGCATGAACGCCCCCTTTGCCAAAATCATATATATTGACCTTCCCCCTCTACTTCCCTGGAGCAGTTTCTCAGAGCTATCTGAGGTGCTGTCTCCCAGGCCGCAGTCCTTATTATGTTCCAAATTAAACTTAACTCACAACTCTCAAGTTGTACATCTTTCTTAGGTTGGTGGTCCATAAAGTGTCAATAGAATAAATTAATGAAAAATAAATAGTCACACATGGACACACATAGAGAAATACAATAATGATTTTAAAAAAAATAAATAAATAGTAAGTTCTAAAAGTTTCAGAGAGAAAACCACGACTGCCTATGAAAGAATCAGATGAAGTTCAGAATTCTCAGCAGCAATTCTAACCATCAAGGTAATGAAAATATATTCTCAAAGCATAAAGAAAATATTTATGCATAGAATATTATATCCAGGTAAGTGATCACTTAAGTGTGAAAACAAAATTAAGATAATCCTCAGGCATCCAAGGCCAAAAAGTCCTTTTTTGAAAACATTCTTGGAATAAATATTTCAGCAAGGAAAGGAGAAAAAGTCAGAAGGATGATTCAGATTTATGGGGAGTAAGGGTGAGTTTACAGCTTACTAATAAACGGAAATTTTTTTAAGGTACAAGCATAAAACCCAGAACTAAAATTCTATATGTTATCTACGTGGCGATTGAGTAGGATGGTGTTGGGGGCACAAGCACAAAGAGAAATGAGGGCAAGCTAAGGTTCCCTTGTTCTGGAAAAGGTGCAAACATTAATAATGCTTAAAAAATCAACACAAAAGAACTGTACAAAAAAGATCTTCACAACCCAGATAATCATGATGGTGTGATCACTCACCTAGAGCCAGACATCCTGGAATGTGAAGTCAAGTGGGCCTTCGAAAGCATCACTACAAACAAAGCTAGTGGAGGTGATGGAATTCCAGTTGAGCTCTTTCAAATCCTGAAAGATGATGCTGTGAAAGTGCTGCACTCAATATGCCAGCAAATTTGGAAAACTCCTGGCCACAGGACTGGAAAAGGTCAGTTTTCATTCCAATCCTAAATAAAGGCAACGCCAAAGAATGCTCAAACTACTGCACAGTTGCACTCATCTCACACGCTAGTAAAGTAATGCTCAAAATTCTCCAAGCCAGGCTTCAGCAATACGTGAACGGTGAACTTCCAGATGTTCAAGCTGGTTTTAGAAAAGGAGGAGGAGCCAGAGATCAAATTGTCAACATCTGCTGGATCATGGAAAAAGCAAGAGAGTTCCAGAATAACATCTATTTCTGCTTTATTGACTATGCCAAAGCCTTTGACTGTGTGGATCACAATAAACTGTGGAAAATTCAGAAAGAGATGGGAATACCAGACCACCTGACCTGCCTCTTGAGAAACCTATATGCAGGTCAGGAAGCAACAGTTAGAACTGGACATGGAACAACAGACTGGTTCCAAATAGGAAAAGTAGTACGTCAAGGCTGTATATTGTCACCCTGCTTATTTAACTTCTATGCAGAGTACATCATGAGAAAAGCTGGGCTGGAAGGAGCACAAGCTTGAATCAAGATGGCCGGGAGAAAAGTCAATAACCTCAGATATGCAGGTTATGCAGATATGCACACCACCCTTATGGCAGAAAGTTAAGAGGAACTCAAAAGCCTCTTGATGAAAGTGAAAGTGGAGAGTGAAAAAGTTGGCTTAAAGCTCAACATTCAGAAAATGAAGATCATGGCATCTGGTCCCATCACTTCATGGGACATAGATGGGGAAACAGTGGAAACAGTGTCAGACTACTTTTTTGGTCTCCAAAATCACTGCAGATGGTGATTGCAGCCATGAAATTAAAAGACATGCTGAGATTCCCAGATGCTAACGTGAGCTCTCTGCCTGAGATGGACAGCCTGAGTCCTCCTTTCTTGGCTTGCTTAGTCTTTCTCTGCTCTTGGGTAGCGGGCTTCCCCACAGGAGGTCCTAAGGTGCTTACCTGAGCTCTGACCATCAACGATAAAGTCGCTTTCTCTTCATTCCCACGGTCATTCAGCTTTTACCTGCATATGCCTCTCTCAGAGATTTTGTAATTGGGATGGGAAAGTGGGCAGGCTCCTTCCACAGACCCCTGAGGAGGCTTTCGTGTCTTTCTCCTGTAGTTCTGCTCATGTAGGTCACCCACTCAGCCTTCTCTCCAGGAATTTCTTGGTATGGAGCAGGGTAGCCTCAGAGACCACCAGTCATCAAGATAGACCAGGGCTCCAGCCAGCTTGTGATCTTGCAACATCCATCCCCTTAGATGACTGATTTCACTACCATTGTGGTTCCACCCTCATGCCTAGCTGAGGCTCCAAAGCACACGTTTACCATCCTTGTGTAACTGGACCTGCTGGAGACCCCAGAAGGGCCCTGATAATGCCTAGCTTCAAAATTTCAGCTCTCACTGAGAAATTCTAAGTTACATGGAGAGAATTCTTTTCTTTGACCGTGGTTCCTAAAGGCACCAGAGAAACCAGAGCCAAGTTGTGATGGAGCAAGGAAAGAAAGGGTAAAAAAGTTTCCAGACTCTCCGGTTTTGTATTTGCATATCCAAGAAACCATTTCCTAGTCTGAGAAAACAGTTGTGAAATAGAACAAAGAAACTAGAATATCCTGGGACACTCCCTGGAGAGCTTACATTTTAGTACTCTTCCTGTTCTACTGCCTCTCACCTCACCCTCTTTTCTGGTGACACTGAGAGTATAAATTGGGGCTGGGCTCTGCCCCTGCACCACACCAGAGGCCAACATGAAGACAGGCACCGTCTTTGTTCTGCTGGCTTTCCTCGTCATGGGGCTGGAGATGGCCAGGACTCAGGTGTCTCTTGTCGAAGGTGAGGGTGCTGAGGGGACCCCAGCTGATAGCAGAGAAGGCTCAGAGCCCAGTGTTAGACCTGAGGGTGGTTTTGCCTGGAAGCAACCAGGTCCCCACAGCAGAGTGGGGATTGGCATTGATTAGATGCCTTTTCTTTGATCTAAATGAGCACTCATCCTGTGTGTCCCATTCTCCCTATCAGACTGTGTTGGGTCTGCTTAGAAATTGGGGGTAAAGGGTACGTTTTCTCTCTAGTTAGGACCTGGGCCTTGTGAGTGGGACCCCAGAGGAAGTTGGGGGACAAACCGAGTGTGTGATGCAAGGGATGGTGATCTCTGTAAACAGAGGCTTTTCTAGAATCTTCTTATAAAGTGGGAGGAAGAGGGTTATGACTGTGCAGGTTTCTTATCTTCTGAGACCCGTGCAGCCTTCAGAGAAAGGGGAGCATTCTCCTAAGACCCAGACTGTGGGCTCCATGGCAGAGGAGCAGTGGAGGCTCAGGGAGGAGTCCAGAGCACAAAGGAAGCAACGGAAGAGGTAGCAGTCCTGCCTGTGATGGAGGCATCAGGCCTCCAGCGTCTGTCCTCAGGCCTGTCTTAGTGACTGCGCCACACGCCAAACACCATCCTGTGTTTCAGGACAACAGGAACTTGGATTCTGCCCAGAGTTGCCCGAAGGTACTGTGGGAATTTGTGTTGAAATGTGCTCAGGTGATGATTCCTGTCCTGAGGGAATGAAATGCTGCAGCAATGGGTGTGGTCATGTCTGCAAAACTGCTGTCTTCAGAGTGAGTACAAATCAGGCAAGAGCTGGCCAAGGGGTGCACCCAACTCTCAAGTGGACTGTGCTTACATGTCCACCACATGGGAGAGTCTGGAAAACTCCCAGAGAAGGGGGTTGGAAACATGGCCAAAAGACAGCTGGCCCACATTATCTGAGGCCTCATCCTAAACGAGGAGCCCTGTCCCAGGACAATGCTGATCGGTTCAGTTGAGACAAGTATCCATGATACAGATTCACAGGTCATTCTTAACCAAGGTTTTCTCACTTTATTTCTCCTTCCTCACCAAAGGGATTTAACTCTTCCTGAAAAATGGAACACCCCGGGAGGAGGAAGGAAGGGAAAGGGAATCCCTAGGGATTGAGTATCTCCTGTGTCAGGCATGCATTGTTCAGGAATTGAAACAAAAAGACAGATACAACAGGATAAATGAGACAGACATAGATAAATAATCTAAACGTAGGGTGACCAGTGCCTTGTACAGATTTCTCGTACAATCTGTGGGAGAAAGAGAGGGGTTATGGGCTTTACCTCAAGGGAGAGAGATTGGGAAAGTTGTCAGAGAGTAGAGAACATATTGAGCGAGAGAATACAGGGTGCAGAAAGTTAGCAGGAGGAAGGCAGGGCAGTTGAGAGGGTGGGAGGAGTATGGGTCTTCCATTGGAGACGAGGAAGTGGTGGTAGCAGGAAGGGGTTGCAGCATCTCAGGGGGATGGTGGAGGGCCATCCATGCCAGAGTCCAGTGAGGAGAGAGAGCCTCCTGCTGAAGGGTTTGGTAAAGTGCTGGATGTTTCTAAGCACAGTTAATGTCATGATCAAATTTGTATTTTTAGAAGGTTGGCTCTGGTGGCCTTGGGAAAGCTGGACTGAACAGTGATTGAGCATGCCTGAAGAACAGCACCTGAAGATTTTTTATGAATCCACAAATTCGATGCTTGGCATAACAAGGCTTCCATATCCATTCCTTGCTCTTTCCTTTGCCTGGAATTGTAGCCCTGGAGGATAAAGATCTAAAATGGTGCAGTGGCTGCTTTCTAAAAACACTTGTGTTCAAAATAAACTAAATCTGTGGCATAGTTTGGGCTGTGTCTGTCTTTCCATTTAGGCATTCTGGTGGATCTTCTTTGGCTAGCAGGACCATATGTGTGCTCTGCAGTGGGTGCATGAATACAGGGCACTCAGAAAACCAATAGATCAGACTCAAGTTCCTCCCAGCTAGCTCCTTTCCTCCTTCCACATCTCTGTCTCTAGACAGGGCAGAAGGCTCGAGAATATTTTCTCAAGTGTCCTGTGAAGATGACTTTGTCAAACAACAAAATGAATGAGTATGTAGCACGTAGTAGGCCTATTGCAGCGGCTTGTATTAGGGCAAGACTCCAGAGGAGTAGGAGTGTGAGCAAGGGTGGGGATACCCCATTCTAAGGCAGCACACCGACATCTAGCAGGAAGCCTACCTCCGGGAGAGCCATCCTGTTCCCTGGGATGTGGGTGACAGGAATTGGAAAGTGCCAGCTGCTATCTTCAAGTGATTTGAAGTTAGGATACAGTTAGGAGATGAACTCTGAGGATGTAACCTTCCATTGAGACTTCCCTGAGACATAAGCTAAATCTTAGTCTCCCAAAGATTCTGACAAAAATGATGGATGGGGTTGACTTTATCTCTCCCGAGAATCGAGTTCTCAGTTTACTTCTTTCCATCAAGATTCCTCCAGTTAGCCTGATGAGTGTGAAATGTGGTCTTCCATATCTGTGTCTCGCTGTCACCAACACTGCTCTTGTACATCTCATAAGCCCAGTGTCATGTGGCCTCACCTGTCTGTGCAGAGGAATGAAGGAATATTAGCATTGAAATCTTCTGTCACTGTCTGGTCATCCTCATCCCAAACCCTTCCAGTCTCCTTTGGTTCATGAGTATACCTCTAAAAAGTTTCCAATCAATTTCACCATTTACCTGCCATTCTGATTGCCAAAGTATGACCTTCCCTGGCAAAGATACTGGAGGATGGCCTCCTACAACTTCCACTTATGTTTCTCCCCTTCAGGTAGTGTTCAGTTCAGTTCAGTTCAGTCGTGTCCGATTCTTTGCGACCCCATGAATCGCAGCACGCCAGGCCTCCCTGTCCATCACCAGCTCCCGGAGTTCACTCAGACTCAGGTCCATCGAGTCATTGATGCCAACCAGCCATCTCATCCTCTGTTGTCCCCTTCTCCTCCTGCCCCCAATCCCTCCCAGCATCAGAGTCTTTTCCAATGAGTCAACTCCTCGCATGAGGTGGCCAGAGTACTGGAGTTTCAGCTTTAGCATCATTCCTTCCAAAGAAATCCCAGGGCTGCTCTCCTTCAGAAAGGACTGGTTGGATCTCCTTGCAGGGACCAAGGGACTCTCCAGAGTCTTCTCCAACACCACAGTTCAAAAGCATCAATTCTTCGGTGCTCAGCCTTCTACACAGTCCAACTCTCACATCCATACGTGACCACAGGAAAAACCATTGCCTTGACTAGATTGACCTTTATTGGCAAAGTAATGTCTCTGCTTTTGAATATGCTATCTGGGTTGGTCATAACTTTCCTTCCAAGGGGTAAGCGTCTTTTAATTTCATGGCTGCAGTCACCATCTGCAGTGATTTTGGAGCCCAGAAAAATAAAGTCTGACACTGTTTCCACTGTTTCCCCATCTATTTCCCATGAAGTGATGGGACTGGATGCCATGATCTTCGTTTTCTGAATGTTGAGCTTTAAGCCAACTTTTTCACTCTCCACTTTCACTTTCATCAAGAGGCTTTTTAGTTCCTCTTCACTTTCTGCCATAAGGGTGGTGTCATCTGCATATCTGAGGTTATTGAGATTTCTCCCGGCAATCTTGATTCCAGCTTGTGTTTCTTCCAGTCCAGCGTTTCTCATGATGTACTCTGCATATAAGTTAAATAAACAGGGTGACAATATACAGCCTTGACGAACTCGTTTTCCTATTTGGAACCAGTCTGTTTACAGCGTACTAATAAACAGAAATTTTTTAAAAGTACAAACATAACATCCAGAACTAAAATTCTATAGTTATCTACACGGTGATTCAGTAGGATGGGGTTGGGGGCACAAGCACAAAGAGAAATGAGGGCAAGCTAAGGTAATGCCCTTGTTCTGGAAAAGGTGCAAACATTAATAATGTTTAAAAAATCAACACAGAAGAACTGTACAAAAAAGATCTTCACGACCCAGATAATCATGATGGTGTGATCACTCACCTAGAGCCAGACATCCTGGAATGTGAAGTCAAGTGGGCCTTCAAAAGCATCACTACAAACAAAGCTAGTGGAGGTGATGGAATTCCAGTTGAGCTCTTTCAAATCCTGAAAGATGATGCTGTGAAAGTGCTGCACTCAATATGCCAGCAAATTTGGAAAACTCAGCAGTGGCCACAGGACTGGAAAAGGTCAGTTTTCATTCCAATCCTAAAGAAAGGCAATGCTAAGGAATGTTCAAACTACTGCACAGTTGCACTCATCTCATACACTAGTAAAGTAATGCTCAAAATTCTCCAAGCCAGGCTTCAGCAATACGTGAACTGTGAACTTCCAGATGTTCAAGCTGGATTTAGAAAAGGCAGGGGAACCAGAGATCAAATTGTCAACATCTGCTGGATCATCAAAAAAGCAAGAGAGTTCCAGAAAAACATCTATTTCTGCTTTATTGACTATGCCAAAGCCTTTGACTGTGTGGATCACAATCAACTGTGGAAAATTCTGAAAGAGATGGGAACACCAGACCACCTGAACTGCCTCTTGAGAAACCTATATGCAGGTCAGGAAGCAACAGTTAGAACTGGACATGGAACAACAGACTGGTTCCAAATAGGAAAAGGAGTATGTCAAGGCTGTATATTGTCACCCTGTTTGTTTAACTTATATGCAAAGTACATCATGAGAAACACTGGGCTGGAAGAAGCACAAGCTGGAATCAAGATTGCCGGGAGAAATATCAATAACCTCAGATATGCAGATGACACCATCCTTATGGCAGAAAGTGAAGAGGAACTAAAAAGCCTCTTGATGAAAGTGAAAGTGGAGGGTGAAAAAGTTGGCTTAAAGCTCAACATTCAGAAAACGAAGATCATGGCATCCGGTCCCACCACTTCATGGGAAATAGATGGGGAAACAGTGGAAACAGTGTCAGACTTTATTTTTCTGGGCTCCAAAATCACTGCAGATGGTGACTGCAGCCATGAAATTAAAAGACGCTTACTCCTTGGAAGGAAAGTTATGACCAACCTAGATAGCATATTCAAAAGCAGAGACTACTTTGCCAACAAAGTCCGTCTAGTCAAGGCTATGGTTTTTCCTGTGGTCATGTATAGATGTGAGAGTTGGACTGTGAAGAAGGCTGAGCACCGAAGAATTGATGCTTTTGAACTGTGGTATTGGAGAAGACTCTTGAGAGTCCCTTGGACTGTAAGGCGATCCAACCAGTCCATTCTAAAGGAGATCAGTCCTAGGTGTTCATTGGAAGGAATGATGCTAAAGCTGAAACTCCAGTACTTTGGCCACCTCATGCAAAGAGTTGACTCATTGGAAAAGACTCTGATGCTGGGAGGGATTGGGGGCAGGAGGAGAAGGGGACGACAGAGGATGAGATGGCTGGATGGCATCACTGACTTGATGGACATAAGTTTGAGTGAACTCTGGGCATTGGTGATGGACAGGGAGGCCTGGCGTGCTGCAATTCATGGGGTCTCAGAGTCGGACACGACTGAGCGACTGAACTGGCTGACTGAAAAAATCAACAGGGGTAAATTCCTGAAGAATAAAATTAGAAGTATGAATTTTAAAGTACTAGATGAAAAATTTAACCTAGTTAATGGAAAGAGTAAAGAATAGCAAACTAGAAAACGCAGTAAGAAAGTATGATAAATAAGAAACAAGAAATATGGTGACAGGATAAATCCTAGTTTAACAGTTAGGGCCATAAACATAAATAGGTTAAACTCTCTGATCAGAACATAGGCAATATGCTAAGTACAGGCCTGTTCTATAGTTAACAGGGCTTCTTTGAAAAATAAGAACGACTTTCTCATTACCCCCAGGCGAAGGGCTGGGAGCAGTAAAAAGTACATAGTGGAAAAACATCTTGAAAACAAGATGTTGAAGTACTGATGTGACTGATGGAAAACCATTAGTGACTGTTCTCGTAATCAGAGCCTTGAGGGAGTTGTTAAGAAAGGTCGTCACTAGCTGAAGTGCTAAACACAATCATGAATGGCCTGAAGGTTTGACATTGAGGACTGTGCATTGTATATCTTTATCCCCCGATCTGAGATAGTAAAAAACAGATATCTCTAGAGCTCAAGGAAGTAGATGTTAGCAATAAAAGGCATGCAAGGATTAGGATCGGGCTTTTGCCTGCCAATGAGTCTTATTTTTCCTTATTCTTCTGTGGCACTGCTCCCTCGGGTTGGTTCGTTGTTGGGCTGGTCCTGATACAGAAGACCTCTCAAACTGAGTTTAAGTCAAGCAAAATACTGCTTTAAGAAATATATGAAAAAGGTCTAATAGTATGTCTTATAGAGATGGAAATTTTACTAGACAAATATGAACTAAAAGAATGCTGAATTATCAATTTTGATATTTAGCAAAAATATTTTAATATCAAATATATAAAGGGAAAAGGATATTATTTAATGTTAAAAGGAATGATAAATTAAGAGATGATTGTGAACACAAACACATATACTCTTAAAATTATTACTTGACATATATACAAAGAAATAACTGATAAAAGTAAAAGAAATACATGAATAAATTATTTTAGTTGGATATTTTATCAAATCCCTCTCAGAAATTAATGAATAATACAGACAAAAATAATGAAAAAAAAGACAAATTAAATCATAAAGATTAACAAATTCAAACTGTCACGCGAGTGTATGTTCCTCAGTTCTTTGTCTCGTCACAACAAAGAATTGGAGCAACGGACATTAAAGCCCTCGGCACGTCACAGCTCTCAGGTCTTGGACAAACCGTGTTATAGCTCTTAGGCAAATCAGTGTTACAGCTCTATTTTATTTAGAAGATAGCAGGAGAATCCATCCTTGAAGTGTGAGGGCATGCCAGCCCAAGGACTCGAAGAGAAGAGAGTGGAGGAGTGAGGGGGGGGGGGGGGGGGGGGGGCGGGGCACGGGGAGTGAGAGAGAGAGAGCGCGCGCGCTTTGGCTCCTCCTTTTATATGTTTTTTTCTCCACCTGGGCTTGCCCTATGCAAATTGGGCTTAGCCAGGAGTGCTGTTTGTTCTGCCTGAAGTCTTCACTCTGGTCCTCAGACCTTCCTTTGACCTTCCTTGTCTTTTAGCCACCGCCATTTTGGACTCCTTTTCCCTATTCTACCTACCTAACAAAACTAATGGATAATAGACAACTTTACACTCAACAACAGAGAAGACAATTTTTTTTTCTTTTTTAGTGTTTATAGGACATTCACAAAAATCAAACAAGTACTAGGCCACAAAGAAATTAAAAACCTATTCCTGATATTATAAACTATATTATCTAGCTGCAATGCAAAAAAATAAAAATTCTTAACAATTCTTAGAGTCTTCCAGAAAATAGAAGAGGAAACACTTCCTAATTCATTCTAGGAAGTCAATATTATGCTAATATCAAAGCCAGATAAAGACATTACAAGAAAAGAAAATTAAAGGCCAATATCCCTTATAAAAATACGTGCAAAAATCCTAAAAAAAAAAAAAACTAGCCAGGTGATTTCAATAACATAGCAAAAGGATTATACATCATGACCTGGTAGGATTTATCTTAAGAAGGCATTGGTGGTGAAAATCAATAAATATAATGCAGAACATTAATAGAATAAAGGAAGAAAAAACACATCAACATCTAAACTGATACACAAAAAGGATTTGACAAAACCTAACACTCTTTAATGATAAAAATACTAAGAAAACTAGAAATAGAAGTGAATTTTCTCAACGCAATAGATGGAATTCATGAAAAATTCATAGCTAACGTCATATTCAATAGTAAAAGACTAAAAGCTTTCCTTCTAAGACCAGGAAAAGACAAGGTTTCCTGCTTTCACTGTTGCTATTCAACTGGAGCTTCTAACCACAGAAATCATGCAAGAAAAAGAAATAAAAGGTATGAAAGTTGGGAAAAAAAGAAGTAAAACTACCTCTATTTGAAGATGACATGATTCTATACACAGAAAATCATAAAGAATTTACAAAAATTCTACAAGAGGCAAAAAATAGATTCAGTGAAGTTCAGGTCAGTACACAATGCAATTCATCAGCAATGAAAAATCCATAAAAGAAACTAAGCAAACAATTCCATCTACAATAGCAAACAAAAGAATAAAATACCTAGAAATATTTAACATAGGAGGTTATTACCTGTTTTATCATCGAATGCCAGATTTCCATCCTAGGAGACTAACAACATTCTCATTGCCTTTGGCTTCTAACTGGATCAATTCATGAAACCCAGATTCCTTCCATTTCCCTGAGCACAGTTGTCCTCTATCACTCCTGACACCAGTTTCCACCCACATTAAGCCCTTTTAGATACAGACAAAAGAAGGCAATTCTGCCTAAAGTTGAGACAACAGGAATTTTGTTATTACACAGCTCATAGAAAAAACAGACTGGTGAATCAGGTTTAGGAATGGATTAAGAAACAATGTAAGGCAGGTAGCAGAGGACATAACCAAGTTCAGCTCACAGCCACAATCTGGTTGCTGGCACTTCTGCTGCCGTGAATTGTTTTGGACTATCCCTAAGTCAGGAGGAGCAACCCTACATCCAAGGAGCAGTGGCTGCATGGGTGCAGGAGGGCTGAGAGGAGCTACTCCACGTTCAAGGTCGGGAGGGGCAGTGGTGAGGAGATATCCTTCGTCCAAGGTAAGAGAAACCCAAGTAAAATGGTAGGTGTTACGAGAGGGCATGAGAGGGCAGACACACTGAAACCATAACCACAGAAAACTAGCCAATCTAATCACACTAGAACCACAGCCTTGTCTAACTCAATGAAACTAAGCCATGCCATGTGGGGCCACACAAAATGGGTGGGTCATGGTGAAGAAGTCTGACAGAATGGGGTCCACTGGAGAAGGGAATGGCAAACCACTTCAGTATTCCTGCCTTGAGAACCCCATGAACAGTATGAAAAGGCAAAATGATAGGATACTGAAAGAGGAACTCCCCAGGTCAGTAGGTGCCCAATATGCTACTGGGGATCAGTGGAGAAATAACTCCAGAAAGAATGAAGGGATGGAGCCAAAGCAAAAAGAATACCCAGCTGTGGACGTGACTGGTGATAGAAGCAAGGTCCGATGCTGTAAAGACCAATATTGCATAGGAACCTGGAATGTCAGGTCCATGAATCAAGTGGTCAAACAGGAGATGGCAAGAGTGAACGTCGACATTCTAGGAATCAGCAAACTAAAATGGACTGGAATGGGTGAATTTAACTCAGATGACCATTGTATCTACTACTGTGGGCAGGAATCCCTTAGAAGAAATGGAGTGGCCATCATGGTCAACAAAAGAGTCCAAAATGCAGTACTTGGATGCAATCTCAAAAAAGACAGAATGATCTCTGTTCGTTTCCAAGGCAAACCATTCAATATCACAGTAATCCAAGTCTATGCCCCAACCAGTAACACTGAAGAAGCTGAAGTTGAACGGTTCTATGAAGAGCTACAAGGCCTTTTAGAACTAACACCCAAAAAAGATGTCCTTTTCTTTATAAGGAACTGGAATGCAAAAGTAGGAAGTCAAGAAACACCTGGGGTAACAGGCAAATTTGGCCTTGAAATATGGAATGAAGCTGGGCAAAGGCTAATAGAGTTTTGCCAAGAGAACACACTGGTCATAGCAAAATCCCTCTTCCAACAACACAAGAGAAGACTCTACACATGGACATCACTAGATGGTCAACACAGTAATCAGACTGATTATATTCTTTGCAGCCAAAGATGGAGAAGCTCTATACAGTCAGCAAAAACAAGACTGTGAGATGACTGTGGCTCAGATCATGAAGTCCTTATTGCCAAATTCAGACTTAAATTGAAGAAAGTAGGGAAAACCACTAGACCATTCAGGTACGACCTAAATCAAATCCCTTATGATTATACAGTGGAAGTGAGAAATAGATTTAAGGGCCTAGATCTGATAGATGTGCCTGATGAACTATGGACGGAGGTTCATGACATTGTACAGGAGACAGGGATCAAGACCATCCCCATGGAAAAGAAATGCAAAAAAGCAAAATGGCTGTCTGAGGATGCCTCACAAATAGCTGTGAAAAGAAGAGAAGTGAAAAGCAAAGGAGAAAAGGAAAGATATAAGCATCTGAATGCAGAGTTCCAAAGAATAGCAAGGAGAGATAAGAAAGCCTTCCTCAGTGATCAATGCAAAGAAATAGAGGAAAACAACAGAATGGGAAAGACTAGAGATCTCTTCAAGAAAATTAGAGATACCAAGGGAACATTTCATGCAAAGATGGGCTCGATAAAGGACAGAAATTGTAGGGACCTAACAGAAGCAGAAGATATTAAGAAGAGATGGCAAGAATACACAGAAGAACTGTACAAAAAAGATCTTCACGACCCAGATAATCACGATGGTGTGATCACTCACCTAGAGCCAGACATCCTGGAATGTGAAGTCAAGTGGGCCTTCGAAAGCATCACTACAAACAAAGCTAGTGGAGGTGATGGAATTCCAGTTGAGCTCTTTCAAATCCTGAAAGATGATGCTGTGAAAGTGCTGCACTCAATATGCCAGCAAATTTGGAAAACTCAGCAGTGGCCACAGGACTGGAAAAGGTCAGTTTTCATTCCAATCCTAAAGAAAGGCAATGCTAAGGAATGTTCAAACTACCACACAATTGCACTCATTTCACACGCTAGTAAAGTAATGCTCAAAATTCTCCAAGCCAGGCTTCAGCAATACGTGAACTGTGAACTTCCAGATGTTCAAGCTGGATTTAGAAAAGGCAGGGGAACCAGAGATCAAATTGTCAACATCTGCTGGATCACCGAAAAAGCAAGAGAGTTCCAGAAAAACCTCTATTTCTGCTTTATTGACTATGCCAAAGCCTTTGACTGTGCGGATCACAATCAACTGTGGAAAATTCAGAAAGAGATGGGAACACCAGACCACCTGAACTGCCTCTTGAGAAACCTATATGCAGGTCAGGAAACAACAGTTAGAACTGGACATGGAACAACAGACTGGTTCCAAATATGAAAAGGAGTATATCAAGGCTGTATATTGTCACCCTGCTTATTTAACTTATATGCAGAGTACATCATGAGAAACACTGGACTGGAAGAAGCACAAGCTGGAATCAAGATGGACAGGAGAAATATCAATAACCTCAGATATGCAGATGACACCACCCTTATGGCAGAAAGTGAAGAGGAACTAAAAAGCCTCTTGATGAAAGTGAAAGTGAAGAGTGAAAAAGTTGGCTTAAAGCTCAACATTCAGAAAATGAAGATCATGGCATCTGGTGCCATCATTTCATGGGAAATAGATGGGGAAACAGTGGAAACAGTGTCAGACTTTATTTTTTTGGGCTCCAAAATCACTGCAGATGGTGACTGCAGCCATGAAATTAAAAGACGCTTACTCCCTGGAAGGAAAGTTATGACCAACCTAGATAGCATATCGAAAAGCAGAGACATTACTTTGCCAACAAACGTCCATCTAGTCAAGGCTATGGTTTTTCCAGTGGTCATGTATGGATGTGAGAGTTGGACTGTGAAGAAAGCTGAGCACCGAAGAATTGATGGTGCTGAACTGTGGTGTTGGAGAAGACTCTTGAGAGTCCCTTGGTCCCTGCAAGGAGATCCAACCAGTCCATTCTAAAGGAGATCAGTCCTAGGTGTTCATTGGAAAGACTGATGCTAAAGCTGAAACTCCAGTACTTTGGCCACCTCATGTGAAGAGTTGACTCATTGGAAAAGACTCTGATGCTGGGAGGCATTGGGGGCAGGAAGAGAAGGGAACGACAGAGGATGAGATGGCTGGATGGCATCACCAACTCAGTGAACATGAGTTTGAGTGAACTCCGGGAGTTGGTGATGGACAGGGAGCCCTGGTGTGCTGTGATTCATGGGGTCACAAAGAGTCAGACACGACTGAGCAGCTGAACTGAACTGAACTGATCCCTAAGTCACAGTGCCATTCCCTGTAGATCCACATCATCAGAGAGAAGCAATACAATTCCAAGCCCTATTTTTCAGGGAGTAGGAAGGAAGTATCTGGGCCTTGCCAATCTCCAGAGGGAGAAACAGAGTTTCTCTTAAATATAAAGGCAGTTTAAATGCAGGTGAGGGACTTTCCTTGTGGTCCCATGGTTAAGACTTCGTGCCTGCAGTGCAGGAGGAACAAGCTCAATCCGTAGTAGGGGAACTAAGATCTCACATGCTGCAGAGCACACACCCCCAGCCCCTGCCAAAAAAGAAAAAATAAATGCCGGTGAGAAAAATGAGAAGTTTACTAAAAAGTAAAAAACTTTCTAGGGACATCTGGACTACCTGGAAGGGAGAAACCTAAGAGGAAGTTATAGGATGCCATCCTCAAATATCTTTGCAGTGGAAGGTCATTCAGTATGGCAGATAAATGTTTAAGAACATTTTAGTGGTATGGTCATGAACTTCCCTGAATGACCAAGGGAGACAGGGGCATGGAATCCTTTGAAATGGGAATGGCCAGCCATTCCATCACTGAAAGATGATTTCAGGGCTAATATCCCCTCATTCCGGTGCACAGACTGCTGAGGCCATGGGGCATTGGGATTCTACGATGTGCTATATGAGAAGCAAGAGCAGTGTTGGTGACAAGGACATACAGATATGGAAGAGCAGGCAAAGTAGGGGGATTCAGTAGGAAGAAGTGAACAGAGAGCTGGAAGAGAGAAAGCTCACAAGCAGACCGTCCAGACTATCATTTTTGCCAGAATCTTTGGGAGACCAAGTTTTATCCTCTTCCTCAGGGAAAATCTGAATCCAAAGCTCCATCCACAAAGCCTTTCTCATAACTGTATCCTGACTCCAAATCACTCCAAGACAAGAGCTGGCATTTCCCAACGCATGCCAGCCCAAGTTCCACATGCCAAGGATCAGGTTCCCTCTCCTAGAATTAGGCATCAAGTCCCGATAGATGTTGGCGCCTTGCCTTAGAATAGGGTATCCCCGCACTGTCCCTTCCAAGTCTTGTCTTAATGAAGTCTGCTGTAACAGGCCTGCTATGTGCTCCATAGTCATAGTTATTTATGTTTTATGCTCGACCAAAATCATTCACAGAGCACTTGAAAAAACATTCTCAGACCTTCTACCTTGTCTAGGTACATAGAGATAAAAGTGAAAGTGTTTGTTGCTCAGTCGTGACTAACTCACTGCAACCCTGTGGACTGTGGCTCACCAGGCTCCTCTGGAGGAATGAAACTAAGTGGGAGGGGACTAAAATTAGGTGGGGGGTGGCGGGAGGGGGACTTGCCTCTGGTCTATTTGTATCCTGAGTGTCCTGTATTCATGGGCGCATGTATACACATGTGGTCCTGTTAAGCCACAGAGGGGCCACCAGAATGCCTACATGGAAAGAAGGACACAGCCCAAACTATGCCACAAATTTAGTTTATTTTCCACACAGGCTCTTTAGAAAGCAGACATCCCACCATTTTAGATCTTCATCTTCCAGGGCTACAATTCCAGGCATAGAAAAGAGTCTGGAATGGATGTGAAAATCTTGTAGTTATGACAAGCATCAAATTCATTGATTCGTGAGAAATCTTCTGGGGCTGGTCTCCAGGCATGCTCAATAAACCTTCTGTCCAACTTTCCCATGGCCACCAGAGCCACCTTTCTAAAATACAAATTTGATCATGACATTAATTGTGCTTAGAAGCATCCAGCAGTTTACCAAACTCTTCAGCAGGAAGCTCATTCCTCTCTGGGCTCTGGTATGGATTTCCCTCCACCACCCTCTGAGATATTACAATCCCTTCCTACCACCATCGCTTTCTCTTCTCTTACTGGGGCAGGTCGACACTCCTCCCACTCTCTCAGCTGCCCTGCCTTCCTCCTGCTGACTTCATGCATCCTTTATGCTCTCCCTTGACGTTCTCTACTCTCTGACAACTTTCCCAATCTCTCTCCTCCCAGGCAAAGTCAATAACTCCTCTCTTTGATCCCACAGATCTCAGGCGAACTCTCTTTGGGGCACTCCTCACACTAGGTTGCAATTATTTATCGAGATCTGTCTCCTGACCCATGTTGTTCTTGTCTTTTTACTTCAATTCCAGCACAATGTGTACCCAACACAGGAGATACTTGGGGTTCCCTTTCCCTTTCTTCCTCCTCCCAGGATGACCTATTTTCCAGGAAGCATTAAGCCCCTTTGGTGAGGGAGGAGAAGGAAAGTGAGAAACTCCTGGTAAAGAGTGACCTGTGCTTCTAGGGTCACGGCTACTTTTCTCAACTGAACCCATCAGGGCTGTCTTGGGATAGGGCTCCTCTTCTAAGAGAAGACCTCAGATAGTGCAACCAGCTGTCCTTTTGCCATATTTCTAGCCCCTTTCTCCCAGAATCTTCCAGACTCTCACATGCAGCGGACATGTGAGCAGCCCTCTTCACCAGCAAAGTGCCCTGGGGAGTCATGTGCATCCTTGGCCAGTGCATGGTTGATTTGTACTCACTCGGAAGACAGGAGTTGTGCAGGAATGACCACATCCATTGCTGCAGCATTTCATTCCCCTGGGACAGGAATCATCACCGGAGCACATTTCAACACAAGCTCCCAAAATACCTCTGGGCACCTCTGGGCAGAATCCAGGTCTCTGTCGTCCTGAAACACAGGATGGTTTTGTGCAGTCTGGAATAGTCACCAAGACAGGCTTGAGAACGGCTGCTGGAGCCCTGAAGCCCTCATCGCTGGCAAGACTCCTCCCTCAGCCTTGACTTCTCCACTCTCAGTCTTCAGCCCACAGTCTGGCCTTAGCAGAAAGTTCTCCCTGCTCCAAAGTCTGCACGGTCTCAGAGGACAAGAAACCTTCCCAGTCATAAGCCTCTTTTTCCCGATTATAAGAAGATCTTAGAGAAGTCTCTGCTCACAGAGGTCTCCAGCTCCCCGTTCATGTGTGTAAGTCCACATGTGCTTGTCCCATAGCTCCCTGTGGAGTCCCACATCTGGGCAAAGTCCTAATAGAGAGAACACTACACTTGACTTCCAATCAGACCCAACCCAATCTGATAAGGACAATGGGAAACGCAGGGTGAACTCTCATTTAGATCAAGGGAAATGCATGAGGGGATGTGGTTGCTTCCAGGCCAAACCATTCCCACATTTAGCACTGGGCTCTGAGCCTTCTCTGCGGTCAGCTGGGGTCCCCTCAGCACCCTCACCTTTGACAGGAGACTTCTGAGCCCAGGTCACCTCCAGCCCCATGATGATGAAAGCCAGCAGAACAAAGATAGTGCCTGTCTTCATGTTGGCTTCTGGTGTGGTGAAGGGGCAGAGCCCAGCTATAATTTATACTCTCACTGTCACCAGAAAGGAGGGTGGGGTGGGAAGCAGTAGAGCAGGAAGAGTATTAAAATGTAAGCTCTCAAGGGAGTGTCCTTGTTCTAATTTCCTTGTTCTATTTCACAACTGGTTTCTCAGGCTAGGTAATGGGTTCTAGGAGAGGCGAATATTAAACTGGAAAGCTCGGGAACATGTTTAAGCTCTTCATTCATTGCTCCATTACTTCTTAGCCCTGATTTCCCCCGTGCCTCTAGGAACCATAGCCAAATAAAAGAATTTTCTCCTTGTACATTATATTATCAGAGTAAGAGCTTAAGCTAGGTGTTGTTTGTAAGGGCCCATCTGGGGTCTCCTGCTGCTCCAGTTACACAAGGATGGTGAACGTGTGCTTTGGAGCTGCCCCCATGGCTGAGGGTGGAACCACAGTGAGCGTGAAAAAGTCACTCATCTAAGGGGATGGATGTTCAAGACCACGAGCTGGGCAGGGGCCTTGAGAGTGGAGAGGCATGGTCGATCTTGGTGTCTGGTGGTCTCTGAGGCTACCCTGCTTCATACCAAGAAGTTTCTGGAGAGAAGGTTGTGTGGGTGCCCTACATGAGCAGAACTACAGGAGAAAGACACAAAAGGGTCCTCAGGGGCTTGTGTAAGGAGCCTAGCCCACTTTCCCATCTCAATTACGAAATCTCTGAGAAAGGTGCGTGCAGATACACCCCCAATGACAGTGGGAGTGAAGAGAAAGTCTGCTTTGTCCTTGGTGGTCAGAGGTCAGACAAGCACCTTAAGACCTCCTGTGGGTGAGGCCTGGGCAGAGAAAGGCGAAGTCAGCCAAGAGGGGGCTCAGCCTGTCCATGTCAGGCGGTGAGCTCACATTAGCATCTCAGAATCTCTGCAGACTCAAAGGGCAAAAGCATTTTTGAATGCTAAGAATGACTCCTTAGTCTGAAGGAGGGACCAGGGTCCCTAGAGAGAGAGCTCAGTCCAGGGTGGAGATCAATGGTGCCACGCAGCACAGACCAAAGCAAAGGGCAAGCCCAGATCCAAACCCATGATGGCTGGCTGGACCCCAGGCTGCTGCGTATTGTGGCCTCAATCGTGGGGCCAGGGCTGGACAGCTCCAAAGAGCTTGCAGGAGCATTCTCTGGAGCAGCACTGTTGGCAAGGAGAGGGCTTGCCGAGAATATCTCCCCAAAAGTGACTGAGATACGATGACTATCCCTGAGTTAACATCATCTGTCAAAGTTCATTTTCACACAACACACGATTGTGGTAAATAATTCCAACAATACAGATATATCCCGAGTAACCTTCCAGGAAGCAATCAATATTACCAGTTTGCTTTGTATTTTTCAAAGCTCTTTTCCTATGTTTTTGCATATATTTATGTGTGTATATAAACACATAATATTTTTGTAGAAATGAAGTTATATGCATTATTTTGCTTTATTCAGTTAATGTGATGTCTTGGAGAGCTTTCCAGGTTAGTATCTTCTCTTTTAAAAAAAAATAATAGCTACTATCTAAAATTCCATTTTATGAATGGTTTATAATTTATTTGGCCAGACTTTAATTGTTAAGACATTTAGCAGGTTTGGGGTTTTTCCTATGGTCATGTATGGATGTGAGAGTTGGACTGTGAAGAAAGCTGAGTGCTGAAGAATTGATGCTTTTGAACTGTGGTGTTGGAGAAGACTCTTGAGAGTCCCTTGGACTGCAAGGAGATCCAACCAGTCCATTCTGAAGGAGATCAGCTCTGGGATTTCTTTGGAAGGAATGATGCTAAAGCTGAAACTCCAGTACTTTGGCCACCTCATGCGAAGAGTTGACTCATTGGAAAAGACTCATGCTGGGAGGGATTGGGGGCAGGAGGAGAAGGGGACAACAGAGGATGAGATGGCTGGATGGTATCACTGACTCGATGGATGTGAGTCTGAGTGAACTCCAGGAGTTGGTGATGGACAGGGAGGCCTGGCGTGCTGCAATTCATGGGGTCGCAAAGAGTTGGACAGGACTGGGCGACTGATCTGATCTGATCTGAGCCTATCCCTTCTCCAGCGGATCTTCCCTATCCCGGAATTGAACTGGGGTCTCCTGCATTGCAGGCGGATTCTTTACCAACTGAGCTATCAGGGAAGGCTTAAGTACAGGTGATTTATAATGTTGCATGAATTTGCTGAATCACGGCAAAGTGATTCAGTTATACATTGCTGTTGTTTTAGTCTCTAGGTGCTGTCCAACTCTTTGTGACCCCATGGATTGTAGCCTACTGCTTCTCTGTCCTTGGGATTTCCCAAGAAAGAGTACAGGAGTGGGTTGCCATTTCTTTATCCAGGTATCTTCCTGACCCAGGGATTGAACCTGGGCCTCCTGCATTTGCAGGTGGGTTCTTTACCACTAAGCCATCAGGCAAGCCATTATACATATACATACGTATCTGTTCTTTTCAAATGCTTTTCCATTATAGGTTATTACAAGATATGGAACATAGTTCCCTGTGCTATACAGTAGGTCTTTGTTATCTATTTTCTATATAATAGTAATTATCAAACTCCTAATTTATCCCTCCTCCCTTAAATTTTTAATGGACTATCTCAAGCTATGTAGTCCTTTACTCCCCTTGGGATATATCCAAATTGGGAATATGAGGCAAAGAATTCTCACTCCAGTAAAAGAACTTAATTGGCAGAAATTATATAACACAATATAATTTGCTTGCTACTCTAGCACGTCAAGTTCCCAGTATGAAGCAAAGGATAATCATGGTCTACAATGTCTTGTTGACTACTCATTGTAATAACAGGTGTTGCAAGGTTATGAAGGAGGGACTTTCTCCAAGAATTATAACAATACTTGATCTTTGTTAAGCACATGATTGTCTGGTAGGTTCTGAGTTTATACTTTATACCCATCATCTCAATGAAGGCTCACAAGCCTGTGGGGTTGCTTCCACCAATATCTCCATGTCCCAGATGAAGAAATGAAACTCAAAGAAATGATGCCTTGTGAACACTTCAAACCCACCCCAGACTCACTGCTGTGGAATCTCCAAGGGTGGGGTCCAGAAAACCTCCCCAGATGCTGTTCATGAACCTGAAAACGAGGAGCATTTTACCTACCTGATTAAAATCTTGATTTCTTTGTGGAAAACAAAACAAAATGATGTTCCTATAAAAAGTGGATTTCTAGGACTCAAGTGACAGTCACAAATTTGGGGATTTGCTAAGTTCTCATGACATATTGTCATTTGAAAAGACCAGGTGTCTGCAGCCTTTGTAAGACACAAATGAACAATTAAAGGAGAAGACTGAGTGGAAACCTTGGGAATTCCTAGATGTCCTCCTGTGTCTGAGCCAGGACCCCGTGGGGGCTTCCCTAGACAAACCCTTCCCCCATATCCTCTGCTTTAGCTCCTCTCCAAGTAAGTGAGTGCTTAGTCACGTCCGACTCTTTGGGACACCATGGACTGTAGCCCACCAGGCTCCTCTGTCCATGGGATTTCCCAGGCAAGAATACTGGAGTAAGGTTGCTATTTCCTTCTCCTGGGGATCTCTCCAACCCAGGCATCAAACCTGTGTCTCCCGCATTGGCAGGCAGATTCTTTACCACTGCGCCACCTGGGAAGCCCCATCTCCTCTTCAAAGTACACAGATAATAGTATCTGACGCACATTTACTGAGTTGCTTTACACATGCTAAAATCACCACCAATGGGAAAAAATTAGCTACTTAATGACCGTGAGCACATAGTCCCCAGGCCTATGGGAGCCTCAGGGTTGTTATTAACCTCTGTAACACCCTCACCATTGACCAATGAATTGTGCACGAGCTGCTCACAACTCCACCCCTGGGACCCCCCTCCTCACCTTGCCTTTTAAAAGGCTTTGCTGATACCCATCGGGGAGTTCAGACTTTTTGAGCACTTGTTGTTCTGTCCTTGTATGGCACCTCACATTAAACACTGCACTTTCCCTTCCCTGTAACCTGGTGTCTGTAGATTCGCTTTACTACATGCAAGGGAGCCACCCAAGTTTTGGTTCACTTACTCTCAGTCTGTAAAACATGTTTGGGGAACCACTGACCAAAACCACTGCCCTGGCCAGGCACTACAGTAACCACTTACATAAGTGGTTGTTTTTTTTTTTAACTTTTTATTTTGTATTGGGCTATAGCCGATTAACAGGGCTGTGATAGTTTCAGGTGAACAGCAAAGGGACTCAGCCAGTCATACACTTGTATCCATTCTGCGTGAGTTATCTTAAACAGGAGATCTTGATGAGGAATGTGGAACTAACAAGTTACCACCAAACGGAAACATTTAAGAACAGTAAAGGAAGGGAGGAGATGTCAGTCCAAATGTCCTGCCAACTTCCCAGAATCCTTCTCACTGGAATCCATCTTGGCTGAGTGATATGCGTGCCACTAAGGACCTTGAGTCAGAGTGATTGGCCAGCAACAACCCAGAAATTAACGCAATTACCATAAAACCTGAGACTTCGAGCCATGTGGCAGAGAAATTCTCCTGGGTCCCTTACCCTGCTGCTCTCTGCCCAAAAAATCTCTCACTTTGTCAGCAGGTGTCTCCTTAGATAGTTCATTTCTGAGTGTTAGACAAGAGCCCAATGTCAGGCCCTGAAAGGGGTCTGCCTTTCCGGCAACAAATCTACCTGTTGTACTTGCAGCTATCAAAGTTGTGTTTCATTTTTCTTTTTTTTTTTTTCAGGATGACACGAGAGACCTTGAGACTGCAGCAGCTTCTTTGTTCAGTCTCCTGAATTTCCTGGAATTCTATTTTTCCTGCAATTTCATATTCCAGAGAGTCATTTCCCAATGCTGCCAAATCCTTTAAACACCCAACTGCACACTCAGCCCCCCAGCCCCAGATCTTGTTCATGTTATATCTTTGTCATCTTTATCCTGTTTCATGAAGAGCCAAGAAAGAAGAAAGAACACCAAGGCATTGTGTAACAGAGCATGAGACCTTGTTAAGTCACAGATGATGAAATTTAAAAAGTCAGATGGCACAGATCTGGCCAAAGACATCTTCTCAACACCTGTGGGCCTGCTGCCTTTCTGGATAACTTTAAGTGTGGAACAGACCATATTTGGAGGAATTTGCAAGGTGCCTTCCCACCCTCCTCTACTTCCTTATTCTCACACCCATTTCTCTGTCTTGCAAGCAGTCAATTATAAACTAGACTCCCTGGCCTTTCGGGGAGGGTGGACACAGCTTAGAGAAGCAAGTCAGCTGAATTCCTCAGGCGATTTTCCTTCAGACTCACTAGTTCTGAAAGCACAGGTTTCCTATTTCAAGATCTGGGCTTGGGTGGGAGAATAGGATTTGGGTGGAGGTGGGAGGATGGGAATAAGGCCAAGCCCTGAAAGAAACCAGACATAGGGTTGATAGCATAAATGTTTTTTAAATTCATGATTTAAGAGCTAGCTTTCCTCCCACATATTGGGAGAGAAAAATAAGATGTACACTAGTGAGAGGATAAAGGAAAGATGTGAGCTGAAAAGTGAGACATCTGAGAATAGCCTCAATAGGGTCTCATCCCTGCATGGGAAGAGGGTGGACTGTAGATAGAGTTGGCAGGGCGAAGGAACAACCCAGGAAGGCTGCCAGCCTTTCCAAGAAGCCTGCTGGGCTCAGAGGAGCTTAGGCTGCGTCAAATGGGGCAGAGACCTAGACCGGACCGGACCCGGAACGCTGTGACGGGACTCCTGGGTCTGTGAAGGGTGACTATGCAAAAAGTGACTATGCAAACTCAGGACAGCCCTGTGGCCGCTGGCCCTGTCATCAGGAAGAGCTGTGGTTTCTTTCACCCTCTGCAGTTCCAGTCACATCCTTGGCTCCTGTGAGCTCAGCTCCTGGCCTCCTAGGAGGAAAATGCCTGTGTCATGAGAACATAGAAGATTATCGAAGATTCTGGGGACTGGGGTGAGGTAGTGAAGGGACACAAAATTTGCCTAAATAAGAACAGGAGGTGACTGCCTTCCTGCCGTCTAGAAAGGGAGACGGGGGTGAGAGGGGGCAGGGACTGCAGGAAAGCAGAAAGCACAGGCTAGGCATCCAGTGGCTCCCCACCCCCATCCTGCCTCATCTGTTCTGGCCCCTACCCAGAAACCCAGAGAAACCTCCACCAGACAGTCTTGAAAGCTGATACAAACTCCCTGGCCTCTGGATGAGAAAAGGAAGTTGTATGAAAAAAGGGGGGAAAACACAAGTCTGATATTGCACAACAGGTGAAGCCCCACGTTGCCCCAGCACGAGGAGTCTGTGCTCTCATCTGTAATTCCCTGGTAAAGCATTTCTTCACGAGGGTGTTCAGGCTTCCTGCCGTCTTCCCTGCTGATCCGGCCTCAGTGGAGTGGAGTCTCCTCCCTTCCAACTTGCTCAGGGGCAGGGAGGTGCGGGGAAAGGGCTCCAAGGGGAGGGAGGAAATCCGGATCCTGGCCCTAACCCTGCCTTCTCTCTAATAATGAACCGTGAAGAGCCATGGCTCTGCTCTGGGCTTTATTAGACAAAGGAGAGGGTGGATTCCTCCCAGTTAGGAATGCAAGACACCCAGAGGCCCCCCTGAGTCTGGAGAAGAATCAAGACTCCTCTTAATGTGATGGGTGTGGAGTCACTGGTGAAGCTTTGGCCCTCATACTCAGCTGCTGAAGCAGCACTTCTGTGTTAGATGCCTCACCTCATTATAGTTCTTCACCCTAGAATGTGTCCACTTTACCCTGGGTTTCTCCTCTGGGGAAGTTTGTCTCACTTTCAGTCTTCAAACTTGAAACAAACTTGAAGTTTGTTGTTCAGTCGCTCTGTTGTGTCTGACTCATTGCAACCCCATGGGCTGTAGCACACCAGGCTTCCCTGTCCTCACTATCTCCCAGAGTTTGCTCAGACTCATGATTCAATGATGCCATCCTACCATCTCATCCTCTGCTGTCCCCTTCTCCTCTTGCCCTCAATCATTCCCAGTATCAGGGTCTTTTCCAGTGAGATGGCTCTTCATATCAGGTGACCAAAGTATTGGAGCTTCAACTTCAGCATCAGTCGTTCCAATGAATATTCAGGGCTGATTTCCTTTAGGATAGACTGGTTTGATCTCCTTGCAGTCCAAGGGACTCTCAAGAGTCTTCTCCAGCACCACAGTTCGAAAGCATCAATTCTTTGGCGTTCTGTCTTCTTTATGCTCCAACTCTCACATCCGTACATGACTACTAGGAAAACCATTGGTTCTTTCTAGAATGTTTCATTCCCTTCCACACTGAGCTGGGGTGGGGGGTGGGGGGTCATTGTGAATGACTCTGATATTGGTGATTGTATTAGCTTCCTACTGCTGCTGTAACAAATCACACACATTTAGTGTCCTAAAACAACACACAGTTATTCCCTTAAGCTTCTGGAAGTCAGAAGTTCACAATCTGATTCACTGAGCTGAAACCAAGGGGGCTGTGCTCCTTTTGGAAGTTTTAGGAGAAAAACCTTTTTCTTTCCTTTTCCACCTTCTAGAATTGTATCCTTTTTGTAGTCTTTGGCTCATGGTCTCTTTGTCCATCTTCAAAGTCAGCAGCATGGTATCTTGCTTTTGTTTTCATATTGCCTTCTCTTCTGTGGTTAGATCGTCTGTCCCTTTTATAAGGACACATAAGACTAGATTTAAAGTCCAGACAAATAACCCAGGATAATCTCCTCATCTCAAAATTTTTAACTTGATCATATCTACAAAGTCCGTTTTGCCATGTGAGGCAATATTCACAGCTTCTGGGATTAGGATGTGAACAGCTTGGGGACCATTATTCCGTCTACCATGGTGATCTAGACCTTGTCTTGGGCTTGGGGATCATGGATTCTCTCTCCCAACCCCTTCCCTCAGACTAGTGTTGTGTATCTTTTGCCAAAGACCATGTCCTTTCCTTCCAGGCCACCCCAACTTCTCCTTTCATTCTCTTTAGGCCCTGAGAATATCTGTCCAATGGAAATTTCTACGATGAAGGAAATGTTCTGTGTCTCTACCACTCGACATGGCAGCCATAAGGCACACGGCTCAGGTGCTGGCGAGCACTTGAGATGTGACTAGTGTGGACTTTCCTGGTGGTCCAGTGGTTAAGAATTCACCTGTCAATGCAGGGGACACGGGTTCGGTTCCTAGTCCGAGAGGATTTCACATGCTGTGCAGCAGCTGGCCTCATGAGCCACAACTGCTGAGGCTGCGCTCCTTAGAACCCAAGGCCCACAGCAAGAGAAGCCGCCACAATGAGAAGCCCTCATCCCACCACTGCAGAGTAACCCCCACTCACCGCAACTAGAGAACGTCTACCCCAGCAGTGAAGACCCAGAACAGCCAAAAACTAAATAAAGTAATTAATGTTTAAAAATGTGACAACTGTAACTGAGGCACTGAACTTTATTCGTTATTTTTATTTTTGGTTGTGCTGGGTTGTCATTGCTGAGCGAGGACTTTCTCTAGTTTCAACGAGCAGGGGCTGCTCTCTAGTTGTAATGTGCAGGCTTCTCATTGCAGTGGCTTTTCTGTGGCAGAGCATGGGCTCTATGCATGCAGACTTCAGTAGCTGTGGCTCTCTGGCCTAGTTGCTCCATGGCATGGGGAATCCTCCTGGACCAGAG
The DNA here is from genome assembly GCF_003369695.1 of Bos indicus x Bos taurus. Classification (NCBI taxonomy): domain Eukaryota; kingdom Metazoa; phylum Chordata; class Mammalia; order Artiodactyla; family Bovidae; genus Bos; species Bos indicus x Bos taurus. The sequence goes on from NC_040094.1 coordinate 15,389,585, forward strand.
CTCAAACCATGCCTTCTGCATTGGCAGGCATATTCCCATCCACTCCACCATAGGAAAGTCCAGACCTTTAGTTTTCTTTTAATTGAAATTACATTTAATTGACATTTAAATAGTCACTTGCAGCTCGTGGTTACATACCGGACAGCTCAGATGTAGGAAGATCAAAAGTAGAAGGGAAGACCAGATCAATTCAGCCCCCAATATCCTTCTCTCAGTCCCTGCAGAATCCGAAGGAGGTTTCTACAGGAACTCTGGGATGATGGGAGTGACTGAGGGCAGGCAAGGCAGGGATTTGTGTCTGTTGGCCCCAGAGAGACACACAGTCTCAGTTCTGCTTTTCCATCGCACTAAGAACACTTAAACAAGAAATGCAAATCAAAACCACAATGAGGTATTCCCTCACACTGGTCAGAATGACTATCATCATGCAGTCTACAAATCATAAATGCTGGAGAGGATGTGGAGAAAAGCGGACCCTCTTACACTGTTATTGGGGATGTAAATCAGTGCAGACACTATGGAATACAGTACGGAGGTTTCTCAAAAAACTAAAAATAGAATTGCCATATGACCTAGAAATCTCACTCCTGGGTGTATGTCTGGAAAAGACAAAAAGCTTAATCTGAAAAGATACATGCACCCCAGGGTTCACAGCAACACTATTTACAGGTTCTGTAGATTAGGATGTGAACATCTTGGGGGACATTATTCAGCCTACCATGGCTATTTACAATAGCCAAGACATGGGAGCAATCTAAATGTCCATCAACAGTTGAAGGGAAAAAGAAGATGTGGTACATAAATACAATAGAATACTACTCAGCCATGAAAAGAATGAAATATTGCCATTTGCAACAACGTGGATAGACCTAGAGATTATCACACTAAGTGGAGTCAGATAGAGAAAGACAAATACACCATGTGATCACATATATGTGGAATCTAAAAAATAAATAATAATACAAATGAACTTATTTGTAAAACAGAAACAGACTCACAGACATAGAAAACAAACTTATGGTTACCAAAAGGCGAGGGAAGAGAGAGGAGGGATAAATTAGGAGTATGAAAATAACATATACTACTATATATGAAATAGCTTAACAACAAGGATTTACTGTATAAGACAAGAAATTATATTCATTATCTTGTAATAACCGATAATGGAAAAGAGATATATATATATATGTATAAATGTATATCTATCGTGCTGTGATTCACGAGGTCAAAAAGAGTCGGACACGCCTGAGCGACTAAACTGAACTGACCTGAACTGATATAACAAATTATATATATACATATATGTATATATATGTATAATCTGAATCGCTTTGCTGTACACCTGAAACACAATACTATGAATCAACCATAGTTCAGTAAGAAAGAATACAAGCAATTTTGAGGTAGCCCCCTCTTTACCCTACTTATACAATGAGTTGTCCTTTTGGGGACCACAGTGGCATATGACAGAGCTCAGAAAAGGGAACTAACCTGGGATTGGCACTGGCCTTGACACTTTCTGAGTGGCCTTGACAAATCACTTCTCATTTCCTGTTCCTCAGTTTCCATAATATGATAGGGCTGGACCAGATGGTCTGAGAGTTTCCTCCCAGCTTATGGATCAAGACTTAATTGTGCATATAATTCTATTTCAGCCCATGATCTCTCTGACTCATGTCATGGGAATGCTTGATTGAAGGACTGTCAAGGAGAAATGGCCTTGGATTATACCCACCACACTGCAGAACCAAATCTGACATTTATTCTTTTGTCCTCGTGACAACAGTTTGCATTTGCTTTGGCTCTAGGTTCACTAATTTAATCTGCCTGATGACCCTGGGAGGACAGACATCATGGTCCTTTTTAAGTGAAAAATCTGAGACTCAGAGAGGGAAAGAGAGAATCTTCCAGGTAGCAGGGCCCCTAATGCGCCCTTTGCACATCACCTCATAACAGCCCTTCAAAGTGAATAATATCACTCCCATTTTACAGGTGTGAAAACTGAGGTCCAATAAGACAATGAAACAGGAAACTGAGTTCTTGTTTGCGGGGCTGAAAATTGAACTTCACAAATTCACAAACACTCACACAAGGCAAAATTTTAGAGGATAGAAATACAAAACTCTCAGCATAGACACTGAGATGGGGTGTGAAGAGCTCCCCATAAGTGGGAATAATAACTGTTTATATTTTATTAGAATTGATCTGTTCATTTTTGGTTGGCTTGGGGCCAGATGTATGTAATTTCTGACCAATCAGTTTGAAAGTTGGAATGTCCAGGTTGTCATTTTTATGGCTTTCTTTTGGGCCCCACTTTCTCAGTCTTCCCACACATTGCCATCCCTCGACCCTTTTCCAAGACCCCAGACCATTATTTAGGGGCCAGAAGTATGTTTAAGAATTAATGATCCACCTGGAGGTTTTTTCCCTTGATAAACTGGATAAGCAGTTAATGATTGTCTTGTCCTGGGTCTGAATGTTTTATAACCCTCCAGACCAGGGAGGCCTTCCCCTGAATGACTAGAAACTGGTACAAAGAGTTTAGCTTTATGTTAAAGAAGTGAGATGTTTACTTTAGAAGAAAAAAAAATTGAAATTAGAAAATAAAAGGAATCGAGGTCTGAGAGTCCTATCCTGTCTAGCAATTTCTGCTTCAACAAGATGACTTTCTTAATCCTAGTGAGGAACGGAGGCCCATTTTTCTGACTCCGAACTACTTCATCTTTCTATTTACAACTTCCCTGCAAGATGTTCCGCGCAGCACAGAGATCTTTTTGAGTCATCCTTTCACGGTGCTCCCCAAGCAGATGTGCAAGCCTGAACAAGTCACCTCACCTTTGAGCCTTTATGCCCTCATCAGTAAAATTGAGAATAATAGTCCCTACTTCATAAGGGTGTTAAAACCCTCCTTGCTCAAAGTATTAAGTGAGGTTTATATCTTTAGACATTTTACCCCATATTCCATCCTCAGGAATAGTTCATTCTTATTGTGTTTGGAAATTGGAGTTTGTCCCTCTTCATAATACCAGGCAATTCCCTTTACTACAAATCAAATTAAAGCACAAAGAAACGGTCTATGTTTAAAAAAAACCATTTTATTACAAAAACACTTGAAATCAGTTGCATTATCCATGTATTCACAGTAGCAGAGGGACAGTGATGGCAGACAATCCCCATGGGGGACATGGGTCCTCTGGTAAAACAAACATAAATAATGGGGAACAATACCAAATACAGTAATAGCACAGCACAGAATAAAAAAATTAAATTAAGAGAAGGAACAGGATCTGCTGAGGGGAGTCGTGAACATGGAGAGGGTGCATCTCGCTGAGAAGCGTCGGGTTCAGGTGATCTTTCCTGCAGAACACCTGCCCCGGAGCTCGGAGCAGCTCAGTTCAATTCAAGGTCATCCACGTACTCCTGGACCCAGGGCTCACTGGGGTTGGCGCAGACCTGCCTGCCCTTTTTGGTCTGGAATCTGTGGAACCAAGAGTGGCCAGGTCAGAATCCCTTGGGGCCTTGCCTGTGTTGGGTGTTCCCCATCCTTAGCTCATGTTGCACAGCCTAGTGGGGGGCTGCTGGAACCTGATTCCTTGTAACTTCCTCCCTGGGGTTTAGCTCTGGCCTCTTGGGTTGCCCAGATTAGGAACCCATGAGTTTTGCAATCAATGCGGATGTAATCTTCCCATTCATTTCCTGCTGTCCCCATCAATGACTTTTCCACATGTTTTCTAAGCATGCTTTAAGGAAACAGCCCGTATCTCCTATCATCTTTTTTATTTTACTGCTTAATCGCCCCCCCAACCCCAAATAGATCCCCTTCTTTAATCCTGCCCTCACCCTTGCCTCCCTGAAAAGCCCAGGTTTGATACTCACACCACAGCTGGCTGGGAGCAGAGGCTGCTGGTCTCGAAGTAGTCATTCACAAAGTTGCGAGGAATCTTCCGCAGAGTGTAAGAGAAGCAGCAGGCCGTGGGAGGGTCTGAGCCCACTGGAAAGAAAGGCCAAGGTAAGACCGAAGTTCTACAAGGAGCTCTTCGTTTTAGCTTCTAGTTATAGATATTCAAGGGACATTCCTGTACATCTACCAGATTCCCCAGTGCAGTCCCTTATATTCAAGCCTGCCCACTTGGAGTAGGAGTCTTATTCTGAAGAGAGGATCCTAGAGATGAAAGAATTCTACAAGGTTGAGGCTGGATTGGGTCTCAGATCACATGTGTTTAACTCCTTTCATTTTACAGATGGAGAAACTAAGGCACTCAGAGAGACAGGGACTTGCTTAAGCCAGCCTATGAGTTGGTCTTTCTTATGAAAACAGGAACTTGAATATTACTGAGTGTTTACTAGGCTCTGCATTTAACAGCAGGCTACTTAGAGATCTCCCTGGCTCCTTTTTGCCCCATCCCTGAATGCTACTGTTGGACCAGCACCAACTAGAAAAGTCAGTTCTCTCTACATCCTGACTCAGGGGCTGCGGGAAGGGTGGACTTACTTGGTGCTGAGAGCGCTGGAGAACAGAAGGCAGCCATGAGCACGAGGAGGGACAGGACAGTCACGCAGAGCTTCATGATCTTGGCAGAGGAGAGATTCACCCGGAGCTTGGACTGCAGCACCCAGGAGCTTCAGAACCCTTCTGTGCCCTGTGCTGATCCTGAGCTGGGAACCCCTCTTTATAGGAACTCTGAGGCCTGGGACAGAGGTGAGGGCATTGGCGGGCGAGTGGAATTTCCAGGGTATAGATGATGTCATGGTGCTGAGAGGGAAACTAAAGCTAGCTGACAGGGAGGAGCTCTGCACAGCTTTCTCTTCCTCAGTGGTGTCATCACGGAGGAAAGCGGAGGGAGGTGGGGGAGAGAAGAAGTGGGTTGAACCCTAGAGGGAAGTGGTACACCAGAGACAGTGACTGAGGCCTGGGGGGAGAATTGCAAGCCCAAGAGGAAAGATGGAAGCTTCACACCTGCTAGCCGGGGCTTGTAGATGAGAACCATCCTGCTCTCAGTGGTTAGCACCTCCAGAAGCTACAGACTTCATGTCAGTTCTTCCAGGGCGATCGCAGACCTGGCCCCAAGAAGGAAGAGGAAGCCAAGATTCCATGTCCCGTTGCAGGGCCTCTTTCGGCTGGGCTGAGTGACTTTAGCCCCCTGTATATTTCCTTGGGCATAAAGAAGGAGTCCAGCATTGAATGTGCAGAAGGCTGCAACAGAAGTATAGCTTCCGCACAGCGAACATTTACTATGTGCCAGGCACTGGGCAAGCTGCCCTTTACACACAAGACATCTTTAACCATATAGTGAAGTGAGTGAAGTCGCTCAGTCGTGTCCGACTCTTTGCGACCCCATAGACTGTAGCCTACCAGGCTCCTCTGTCCGTGGGATTTTCCAGGCAATAGTACTGGAGTGGATTGCCATTTCCTTCTCCTTACATATAATATCCTTATATGGATGTTAACCATATAACATCCACCATAACCCGGAGCAGGGGTGTGATGATTCCCCAGGCAATGAAGGTCAGAAAGCTGAACAGAAACCGCTGATAATCTCAAGGCCACACAGCTATTCAGTGGCAGTGCCACGATTTGGACTGAGATTCATCTGACCCTAAAATCTATTTTCTTTCCACCCTGCCACCTCCAGGACACATCTCGAAGGTGACCACAGAGAGACAGAAACTGCTAGCCACCTTGCAGCCATGCCACACGCAAAGACTCAGGGTTGAATGCAGGAAAGAAGTGTGGGTCATCTGTCCTAGAACAAGAATGGAATGCGAAAGAAACCAAGCTTTCCTTGTGCTCCCTTGAGCCAAGAACAGAAAAGGAGAAAGAATTTAGGAGGAACCAAGAATTTAGGAGGATACTCAGATAAAGAAAGTCCCTCCATTATTGGGACTTCCCTCGTGGTCCAACTGGCTAAGACACCACGCTCCCAATGCAGGGGGCCTGGGTTCAATTCCTGGTCAGGAAACCAGATCCCACACGCTACAACTAAGGCCTGGTGCAGCCGAATAAATAAATAAATATTTTTTAAATACATAAAAAGTTTTTAAAAGAATATTCCTACATTATAAAAAAGGAACTGGATATACTTGGCAATGAATTCATCTATGTTACAGATAAAGTATATAATCTAATCGTGTGGGTGTTCCACAGTCATCCAATTCCTTGTATTTATGTAAAGCCCTGCCTGGTGCGGCAGCTGCTGTGGGCCTGAAGGTGACTATGTGAAGTTTCCGAAGGCCAGGAATACAGTAGTGCATGAATTGGGAAAGTTAGAGTCATGGGATCAAGACCACTACCCACCTCTAGCTCAATCACCTCTGACCCCCTGCTCACCCCCTCTTCCACATTGCCACCTGACTCCCCCTGCTTTGAAAAACAAGGAAGAGTGAAAAGAGGGAGCCAGGCCTCCTGGGAACTGTAGCAATATGGGAGAGAAGAAGTCAGAGCATCTTGGAGAATCTCAGGATCACTAAATACAGTTCAGTGTCAGCCTACTTCATCACTGTCCCTGCTCCCTGTCCCCACCACCTACACAGGCACACAGCCTGTACTTCTTTCCTTTAACCTTTCTCTCCTCACCCCTTTCTTTCTGTGAGTCTTGCTTCAAATGTTCTGATCTTCACCAAGACCCCCATCCCCAGCTCTAACAGTCTATGATCCCTGATATCTATTGCAAGTATCTCTCAAGGTCTCTCCCTGGTTGATGGAGTTTCATCTTCACACATCTTTTTTGCTTCAAGAGCAGGCAGATGTGTCTTATAGCACCTGGAATCTACACAGACTTTGTTATCCGTGGCATTTCCATTCACCCCAAGCCACCTGCTCTCTGTCAGGGCAGACAGAGCTGAATGAAGCCCCACCCCTGCCCTCAAAGAGTTCTTAGTCAAGAGGTGATGACAGTGATAGAAATAACTATCTCTTAAGATAGAATATGGTACATCTCATGTCAGAGGTAGAAACAAAATGTCAGAGAGCCCAAAATGTGGAGAAGACTATCCCTTAGGTGTAAATGAATCATTGCTGGTCAAGGCTAAATCCACTGTGCACTACGAAAGAGCCCTTGATGTGGAGACCTCAGTGTAAACGAGTGGGGAGTGCTAGTCTTTAAGCCATGCAGATGCATAAGAATGATAAGAATAGGTGATTAGCCACACAATGAATTTGACCGTTGATTTTTGCCTCCTAGCCTTGATTTGATCTTTGGCTAATGCAGGTAAAAAATGTTTTTATTCATTAAGGTCTTAACAATAATACTTCGTTCACACCAGTGAAGCTTCACAGAGAGAAAACAAAGGCTTGTGTCAACATGTTTAGCTAAATTAATGGCCTCCAAGATTTATACACTGAGGTCTTTTCTAAGCAGTAATCGACTATACAGTCCATGGAATTCTCCAGGCCAGAATACTGGAGTAGGTAGCCTTTCTCTTTTCCAGGGGATCTTCCCAACCCAGGGATCGAACCCAGGTCTCCAACACTGCAGGCAGATTCTTTACCAGCTGAGCCACAAGGGAAGCCCAATAATCAATAGAGAATGATAACAAATGCCTTTGGTATGCACAACCAAAAAATTACTCTTCTCCTCTAGAGAACCTTCCCTGACCTCTCTTGCAACTGAATTCTGTATCTCCCTTTGGGGACCTCCATTGCATCACCTATAATATGTCTGTCTACTCGATTGTCTCCTCCGCTAGAAAGGGAGCTCCTTGAGGCAGAAGTTGTGTTCTGCTTTTCTCTGTGTATACAGTATATGTTCAATAAATACTTGGTTAAGTGCCCAAAGGCAGCCCAAACTGTTTTAATTTGAGGGGGTGTTCCTGGGTGTTCTTTGGAAGGACTGATGCTAAAGCTGAAACTCCACTACTTTGGCCACCTCATGCGAAGAGTTGACTCATTGGAAAAAGACTCTGATGCTGGGAGGGACTGGGGGCAGGAGGAGAAGGGGATGACAGGATGAGATGGCTGGATGGCATCAGTGACTCGATGGACATGAGTTTGAGTGAACTCCAGGAGTTGGTGATGGACAGGGAGGCCTGGCGTGCTGCGATTCACGGGGTCACAAAGAGTCGGACACGACTGAGCGACTGAACTGAACTGAACTGATGGGTAACATGAACTCAGGATGTGAATTCAAAGTAGCCAAATGACGTACTAATGAACTGGATGTTTTACACTTTATCCAGAATGTTTCTGGGTTTTTTTGTTTTGTTTTCTAATTTTATTTATTTATTTATTTTTGGCTGTGCTGGGTCTTCACTGCTGGAAGGGCTTTTTACTTCTAGTTGAGGCGCATGGGCTTCTCACTGTGGTGGTTTCTCTTGTTGCAGAGCACAGGCTCTAGGGCTCACAGGCTTCAGTTGCAGTTCCCAGCTCTAGAGCACAGGCTCAGTAGTTGGGGTGTGCAGGCTCAGATGCTCCGCGGCACGTGGGATCCTCCAGGATCAGGGATCAAACCCGTGTTTCCTGCATTGGCAGGTGGATTCTTTACCACTCAGCCACCAGGGCAACCCCTATTTAGAATGTTTTGATGGAATAGTAACTCTCCTGCTTCCCCTCCTTCAACCCACATGCCCAGTGGTTTTATGGTGAAAGATACTACTCCAGGACTCAGCCCTTCCCAGTTCAGGCATGTCAGAAGTGACAGTGAGAGTCAACCACGGTTCCGGGGGACCCCATGTGCATACTGTGAGCCGCCCCCTCACTCCTGAGCAGGGAAACTTTCCACTTCCCCCTCACTTGTGCTGATAAGCAGTTTCCCCTCCCACACCCCCCACTGCTTCCCTCCACTGCCACTGTGCTCGAAACTCCATCCTGGGAACTTTCACATCTGTTTTGTCATTTTGTCCTCCAGCTTCCGGAGGCTGAAAGCAAGACCGCTGACCCCAGCCATCACATGACCTTTCAAAAGTCCTAGTACTTTTTGTGTTGATTTCCCTCAACACTTTTGATTTCCCTCAGCACATCCATGTCTGTGATTTTATCTGAGTCCAATCTGTTTTTCCTTGCCTCAGATTAGGAAGCAAGACCTAGAGAAGTAAAAAAAAAAAAACAACTTGATTAAGGTTACATAGGATATATGTCAAGACTTAGTTTCTTATAACTCCTGGTCCAGAGATGACCAAATTTCTTTGACAGGCGTGACCTTCTGAGATCACACGTGGCAAGTCTCTGTAGGTACCAGACTCTCAGGAGAGATTTCAAAAGCTCCTTCCTGCTGAGTAACCAGAAGGAGAGGTGGTCAATCCCGACATTCTCTGCTTTTGTTAAAAGGGAAGGCCAAGATGCAAGTGTAGGGGAGACCACTGGGTGTGAAGACCAAGAGCACTAGCCGCTAGGACGCAGAGTGCCCAGAACTAGAGAATTCCGTGTGAGTGGATGTTGAGACTGCAAAGCCATCCTGAGCTAAGATATATGGTCGTTCCGCCAAGATCATAAACCAATAAGAGGTGAATCCTTTGGTCTGGCCAACACGGTAGCCCAACTCCTTGGTGGGAATGGGAGCAGAAAAGGGATTGTAGATTGAAAAAGTTTAGGGACACAGGGTTCAGGGTGGAGTCCACAGAATAGTGAGCTGGTTGAAGCTGCCCATCAGTGCCTCTTCTTAAAGTGGAAAAGTGCCTTCACAGCCATCCGCAGCCTGCTTTTTAGCCATCAGAGGTGGATGGCAGTGACTTCAGGGGATGTCAACTTCTGGAGAGGAGTTTATTTGGTGGGTTTGTGAAGAAAACTTTCAGTATTCGTCCTGAAGCATCTTTCTTTCTTCAGACGACACTTCTACATCTGTTTCAAGTTCTTTCCAGGCTGGTCACGGGGCACATCCAGAAACAGAATAAAATGATTTAGTAAAACTTTGTTGGGGACCTACTATGTGACAGACATTGGGTATACATGTTAAAGGCTTTCAAAAAAGATGATGCTTGATTTTTCAAAAATTCATGTCAGTTTGCTTTTCTTTTTCAGGGAATATACATGGTTACTGTACAAAATTTAGAAAATATTGGAAGGCATAAATAAGAAAACAAAAATTATCCAGCATTCTGTACATGGTTTTGTATTTTATTATTGTTACTTAATATCCTTTATGGAACCAGTATATCTTATTGTTGTTACTGTGTATTCTTCCGTGTTATTAAAAAGTTATTCAAAATTAGTATTCATGATGTTTCATTGTGTGAGTATATCAAACTTTTATACCAAAATTTATATTTAACCATTCTGTTACTTAGCCCCCTCAGGTTGTTCTAACTTTTTTTTTTTTTTTTTTGGAATTAACGAATTTTATTTCTCCCTAGGACTCTTAAAATTCAGATCCACCATGTAACAGGTCAGACTTCTGGAATAACAACTTTCCTGGGCTGTCACTCTTTTTAGGAGACAGAATTTATCAAATATCATAGTTCCAGGATGTTTCCACCCCATAACTCTAAACCAGTTAACAGAATCTTCTTAGGTCTTAATTGGAATCAAACAATCTATGTACATGCAACATAATCAAAGGAAAATAGACCATTTCCTGCCTTCCCCTGCTGAATGCACATCTTTTTTTTTTTTCCCCAAAGCGTTTGTTGCTAAGAACTGTTTTGAGTATATTTTCCAAAAAACCTGTCTACCAGTTCTGAATCTTGGCTTGGAATAAGGAATCCCTTATTCACGAAAGAATTTAACAAATATTCTCAGCCATGGACAAATAAAATTTCTTCACTCTACACCTGACATGGCTTTGCTTTAGTACTTCCTGTTTGCAAAAGTCAAACCCTATCTTTAAAACCCCTTATAATTTCCATGACCCAGAGAGGAGGGAGACTGGGGAAGAGCTGGCTTGCTGCGTAGCAGATTCTGAAAAGGGCAGGTATTTACTTTTGAAGTCAGTAAGTGGAAAAACGGCAAACATTCTTCCTCCTTATTCTGATAGTGAAAACGTGTAGGCCAGAACTAGAAAATTCTGGTCCTAAAACTAGAATACATTATAATATTAAGTACATTCAAAATTTATATTACTCTTTAATTTCTTTTCCCTGAGTTTGGGTTCACAGTTTGGTAGAGATCCTTTAAAGAAGAGGTAGGTGGGAGGGGTAAAGAGGAAATAATGTTTGTCTAGCAGCACCTGAGAGAACATGTAACCTCTATCATTTCAATCTCGGTTAACAATGATCTTTCCCTCTTGAATCTCCAAATATAATAAAGGGATGATCGTTTTCCTTTTTATTCTTATTCACTAAGGACCCTCTCTCCTTTAACATGCAGCTCAGTATTAATATCACTATTCATAAAAATGAATAGCCCTTCCAAAGACAAGCTAGCAGATCAATGCTTCAAAGTGAGGTTGTTTAGATTTAGCAGAGAGGCTCAAATGAGTAACTTTTATTCATACAGTTATTAGAGAAAACACACAAAATTTCCAGCACTGTTAACCACTGCCTTTTCTTCCTGGACCTGGTTTATTTAAAGCATTCCTATCAACTCGAGTTGGTTCTAAAGTCTGCTTTAGGGGATTCTGACATCTAACGTGGGTGGATACATTCTGGTCCAGATCTTGGCCTCCATCTTACGATGGACTGGTAGAATACTGTTTCATCAGATGCTCGTGGCAGGGATTGCAAACTCGCTCAGGCTTGATACTTGAAGGAAGAGGCAGTTCGTTTGTTGAACAGATGTTACAGAAGGTTCCTCTGCAGTTCCTACATACATTCTTTGTTAGGCTGCAGTCTTCCTGGCATAGCTGACAATACTTCGGTGGCTTTTCGGAGGGCAACGGCTGATCCTGTTGATCCACAGGGTGAGACTGCAGCCTGTGGCTTTCTTCCAGGGGCTTGTTTAGTTTAACATTTTCCTCTTGGATTTTGTGCTTCCCATCATGATGGAAGAAGAAGGAGCTATAATTGCTGGTCTGTTGGTGGGCCTGAATGTCATTGATGCCAATTTCTGTATGAAGGGAGAAGATTTGGACTCTCAGGTTGGAGTTATAGATTTTTCAATGTATCTCAAGGATGGGAACAGCAGTAAAGGTAGTGAAGGAGATGGCCAGATTACTGCAATTCTGGATCAGAAGAACTATGTAGAAGAACTCAACAGACACCTAAATGCTACTGTAAACAACCTTCAGGCAAAAGTGGATGCATTAGAAAAATCCAACACTAAACTGACAGAGGAGCTTGCAGTTGCAAACAACAGAATTATCACCTTGCAAGAAGAAATGGAACGAGTTAAAGAAGAAAGCTCCTACATATTGGAATCTAATCGGAAGGGTCCTAAGCCAGACCGGACTTCTGAGGGGCAAGCACTGAGTGAAGCCAGGAAGCACTTAAAGGAAGAGACACAACTGCGACTGGATGTTGAAAAAGAACTGGAAATCCAGATCAGCATGAGACAGGAGATGGAATTGGCTATGAAGATGCTGGAGAAGGACGTCTGTGAGAAGCAGGATGCCCTGGTGTCTCTGCGGCAGCAGCTGGACGATCTCAGGGCTCTTAAGCATGAACTTGCCTTCAAGCTGCAGAGTTCAGACTTGGGAGTAAAACAGAAAAGTGAACTGAACAGTCGCTTAGAAGAGAAGACTAATCAGATGGCTGCTACCATTAAACAACTGGAACAAAGATTGCGCCAGGCTGAGCGAGGCCGCCAGTCTGCTGAACTGGACAACCGGCTCTTCAAGCAGGACTTTGGAGACAAGATCAACAGTCTGCAGCTGGAAGTGGAGGCGCTCACCAGGCAGCGGAATCATCTTGAGTTAGAGCTAAAACAGGAAAGAGAAAGAAGGTTACCAAACAGCAGGAGCATCCCAGGAAAGGGATCCCAGAAGCCAGAAGAAGGTTGTTCTAACTTTATTCTAAATTTAGCTGAGACTTGAAGGATGATTAAACAGGAAAAGAGTGTGAGAGTGGGGTCATTCAGACAAGAGACTTGTACTTTTTAAAATATATAAAATAGATTACTTGAAATATTTTAGTTATAATGATAATAGTAACGAACACATAGCACTTACCATGAGCCAGTGATGTTCCAAGCCTTTATACACACTAATATATTTCACTGCTGCTGCTGCTGCTAAGTCGCTTCAGTCATGTCCGACTCTGTGCGACCCCATAGACGGCAGCCCACCAGGCTCCGCCGTCCCTGGGATTCTCCAGGCAAGAACACTGGAGTGGGTTGCCATTTCCTTCTCCAATGCATGAAAGTGAAAAGGGAAAGTGAAGTCGCTTAGTCGTGGTCCGACTCTGTGCGACCCCATGGACTGCAGCCCACTAGTAAATCCTAAAAGAAATCAGTCCTGAATATTCATTGGTAGGACTCATATGACAGCTGTAACTCCAATACTTTGCCACCTGATCTGAAGAACTGACTCATTGGAAAAGACCCTGATGCTGGGAAAGACTGAAGGCAGGAGGAGAAGGGGACGACAGAGGATGGGATGGTTGAATGGCATCACCGCTCAATGGACATGAGTTTGAGCAAGGTCTGGGAGTTGGTGATGGACAGGGAAGCCTGGAGTGCTGCAGTGCATGGGGTCGCAAAGAGTCCGACACGACTGAGCAACTGAACTGGGTGTATTTCATCCTCACAGTAGTTCTCTGAAGTACGTACTGTTATTATCCCCTTTCACACATGAGAAAACTGAAGCACAGAGAGGTAAGTAACCCAGGGAAGAACACACAGCTCACACCAGATAAATTTGGAAATGACACGGAGGAAGTGTGACTCCAGAGCATAAATAAACCAGAAAACGAGTGCTTATTATAAACGTGTCAAAAGCTTAACTGCCGGAGTTGTGTTATTATGATGTAAAATGTCTTTCAGTTTTGCCTTTTGCATGTCTTTAAACAGTGCGAGTCATGGATTTCTCTCTTTTCCATAGAAAATTAAGGGAGTTAAATAATGGTTTCCTTTATTTGTTCTAAATACTAAGCTCTGCAGCTGTCATGGGATATAATCGAACATATAGTATTTCACTCTGCCCTGTGATCTACAAGAAGGGGGAATTGTGCTTTACCAAGTGACACTTCATTCATAAAAAGCAGAGCAGAGACCTGCACTTTTAAGGAATCGCATGCGGTTCAGAGAACTGAGTCTTTGTTTCCAGGAAGTCTGAAGGTGGCAAGAGATGAGGCCAAAGGGGAAATAGAAGTCAGGTCAAAGAGGGGAAGCTTCCATTTCATGCTGGAAACAGTGTAGACTCTTTGAAGGGTTTTCAACAGAGACAGAGACTGACTTGAACAAAATCACTTTAAATGCCTCGTGATGGACAGATTGAACAGAGGCAAAAACTGGAGGGAAAAAAACAATTGACAGGACACTCTTACAGCTGTCATGGCAAGACGTGATGAGGGCCTGCCTAACAGCAGAGGCAATGAGAAAGGTGAGACGTAGATACACTCAGTTTCAAGTATACAGCAGAGTCTGTGGCTGAATGGATGGAGGAGATGAGGAGAAGGGAGGAGTCAAGGGTGACTTCCAGGTTTCTGGTTTGGAAACTTGGTAAGAGGGCATGCTTTTTACTGAGTTACAGAGGGAGGAGCAGGCAGACAGGTGGAAGGATCTAATTCAGTACCAAGATGTGTACCCCGCTTTCTATGCACGTGTACATACACACACACACACACACACACACACACACACACACACACACACGATGGCCAGAGGAAAATGACAAGAAGAACTCAAGATAGGATAGGGTCTGGCTGCAGAAAGAAGGGACTGCATCGATAAGATACTGTCTCTCTAGGATGCTAGAAAGGGGCCCTCAGGATACTGTCTCTGCCCACGTGAAAGGCAGGGCCAAGCCTGCTGCAACCTGACTGTATGGACCACAGCTGAAAAAAGCAGACCAAGGCTAGGCGAAACACGGGTGTCATTATCAGTGAGCCCCTCCATGGAGCCACTGCCGCTGGAGGGAAAGAGCTGAGATTGATATCTGGGGATGTAGAGCTGTGGGGCTGGAAACCAGAAGGAAACCAATCCGTCGGGGCCAGGGCACGGGAAACACTGAGGAGGTGAGCAGAGAAGGATGAGGCAGAGGTGTTGCAGAACCTGGATTATTCAGCCAGAATTCCCTGTACTCTTGGCTGGGGATGTTCTGCTAGGCCGAAGTGGGGCCTCAAAGAGGCTGGAATGAGCTAGAAACCTCACACTCAAATCAAACCCCTCCATGCTGAAAGATCCACCAGTTTGATTGTTGGCTACTTTCTGACTTCATCACCTATGAGATCTTGGGTAGCCCCCAAAAATCAAGACCTTGACACCACGGCCTTTCTGAGCCTTTATATAATATCAGTATTTCAATTCCATAGTGAGACTTTGGGCATAATACATGCTGTCAGTCAAATCAATGAATCATTTGTTCACCAAATACGTATTAAGGCATTGTGTTTACTGCTGGAGATGCACTGTTAAATAATGCAGATACTGAAATGTAAGGGCTTACTGGTGGCTCATTGGTAAAGAATCTGCCTGCCAGTGCAGAAGACATGTGTTTGATCCCTAGGACAGGAAGATCCCCTAGAGAAGGAAATGGCAACTCACTCCAGTATTCTTGCCTGGAAAACCCAAAGGACAGCGGAGCCTAGAGGGCTACAGTCCATGGGGTTGCAGAAGAGTTGGACATGACTTAGCAACTAAACAATAAAAACAGCTGAACTATAAAGCTGACTGATTCTAACTCTGTGATCCTGGACAAGTTATTTCACCTGGGAACATCAATTTACCAATTAGGAAATTTCTGAGACCCTTCCAGCTCAATCTTCCTACAGCTTCCTTACATTATTCATTCAATATGTACATATGAAGCACATACTTTGTATACAAGTATATTTTTTTCTGATTCAAATAAAAACATATATGACCAAGAACTATGGTTTTAGGATTGTATGAAAAATCTTACAAACATATAATCACTAAGAGAGAATTTTATATTCAATAAATCACCTTTGAACTGAACTGAACTGAATTAAAAAGAACAAAATTATAAGAATTAGAGGTTATGTCAGAAAATTAACCATTTTATAATCACCATGTGCTAGAATTTTATTTAAATCCACAAAGACATGGCATGAATTTGGTTTAAAATCAACAGGACATGCAATAGGCGCATGAAAAGATTCTCAACATCACTTATTTTTAGAGAAATGCAAATCAAAACCACAATGAGGTATCACCTCACACTGATCAGAATGGTCATAATTAAAATGTCTACAAATAATAAATGCTGGAGGGAGTATGGAGAAAAGGGAACCCTCCTATACTGCTGGTGGATATAAATTGGTGCAAAACTATGGAAAACAATATGGAGTTTCCGTAGATAATGAAAAATAGAGTTACTGCATGATCCAGCCATCCCATTCCTGGACATATATCAGGAAAAGATGAAAACTCTAATTTGAAAAGATATGTGAACCCCAGTGTTTAAGCAGCACTATTTACAACAACCAGGACAGGAGAGCAACCTAAATGTCCATTGACAGATGAATGGATAAAGAAATAAGGCCATTTGCAGAAACATGGATGGACCTAGAGACTGTCACACTAAGTCAAGTAAGTCAGAGAAAGACAAATATCATATGATGTTACATATATGTGGAATCTAAATATGGTACAATTGAACTTGTTTATAAAACAGAAACAGACTCGCAGACATAGAAAACAAATTTATGATTACCAAAGGGAACAGGAAGAGGGACAAATTAAGAGTTTGGGATTAGCAGAAACAAACTACTCTATATAAAATAGATAAACAACAGGACCTACTTATAGCACAGGAAATTATATGCAATATCTTGGAGTGAACCTTAATGGAAAAGAATATGAAAGAATATAAATAACTGAATCTCTTTGCTGTACATCAGAAATGAATGCAACATTGTAAATCAATTATACTTCAGTAAAAAAAAATTTTTAATTTTAAATTTCTCCAAAGAAGACATACAGATGGTTAACAAACACATGAAAAGATGCTCAACATCACTCACTATCAAAGAAATGCAAATCAAAACCACAATGAGGTACCATTTCACTCCAGTCAGAATGGCTGCGATCCAAAAGTCTACAAGCAATAAATGCTGGAGAGGGTGTGGAGAAAAGGAAACCCTCTTACACTGTTGGTGGGAATGCAAACTAGTACAGCCACTATGGAGAACAGTGTGGAGATTCCTTAAAAAACTGGAAATAGAACTGCCTTATGATCCAGCAATCCCACTGCTGGGCATACACACTGAGGAAACCAGAAGGGAAAGAGACACGTGTACCCCAATGTTCATCACAGCACTGTTTATAATAGCCAGGACGTGGAAGCAACCTAGATGTCCATCAGCAGACGAAAGGATAAGAAAGCTGTGGTACATACACACAATGGAATATTACTCAGCCATTAAAAAGAATACATTTGAATCAGTTCTAATGAGGTGGATGAAACTGGAGTCAATTATACAGAGTGAAGTAAGCCAGAAAGAAAAACACCAATACAGTATACTAATGCATATATATGGAATTTAGAAAGATGGCAACAATAACCCTGTATACGAGACAGCAAAAGAGATACAGATGTATAGAACAGTCTTTTGGACCCTGTGGGAGAGGGTGAGGGCGGGATGATATGGGAGAATGGCATTGAAACATGTAAATTAACACATGTGAAATGAATCGCCAGTCCAGGTTTGATGCATGATACTGGATGCTCGGGGCTGGTGCACTGGGATGACCCAGCAGGATGAGATGGGGAGGGAGGTGGGAGGGAGGTTCAGGATGGGGAACACATGGGGAACACACCCATGGTGGATTCATGTCAATGAATGGCAAAAATCAATACAATATTGTAAAGTTAAAAAAAATGATAATAATAAAAAATTTTTTAAAATAAATAAAAATAAATTTGCTTTAAAATAAAAAATCAGTAAAATCAACAGAACATCTTCTAAGTTTGTGAAGAGACAGCTACCTAGGTAACTAATTATTGCCCAACATGGAAAGTACAGTAATGGTAGAGGTAGATAATAAGGTCCGTTATCAGAAATGTGATTGATTCAGCAGTTTCCATTTCCTCCTTCTCACCCTCCTCAACTCAAATTCATCCACTTGCAGAAACTGAATCACGAGTGTGAAGGGGGTTCCCTGAAGAGTAAAGAAGGGAATGCAATTCGAGGAATTGATTGAGGACTGGAGCAGAGCGGGGTGGGTGTGAGGAGGAGGCATTGCCTATGACTAGGTTTCCAATGAAGCAGGTGATAGACTCCATTTGTTTTTAATTGACAGTAACAAAGAAAGACAGCTGAATGCTACAGCCCCAGTGAAATCTGCTATTGCCCCAAATCTTGCCTTTGCTTCACCTCCCTCAGGACCAGCATCAGGAATCATAGAGATGGATGGAAACACAGCTCACGTGTTTTAAGAGAAGTAACTGTACAAAGGAAGGACAGAATTCCTAAGGTGTGGTCTCACTTGGCTTATGTCTTATTTCCTCCATTATTCTAGCTCCTTTGGGAGAATTCAAAGCCCTCTTGGACTGGCCCAAATTGAACTTCTTCGCTCTTATTTGCTCCTCCATCCTGCAGCTGAATCAGAACAACCCACTTCTCTCTCTGATGCAGCAATCTCACACCTGTGACTCTGTATCAGCTGGTCAAGTCATCTATTGCCACACTGTCTGTATGTTGAAATCCTGTGTCACTTTCAAGACCAATAGTTCTATCCCTTCTGGGACACCTTTCCCTGTCCTCTCAAGGAAGCCTATGACTGCCTCCTCCTCTTGTTCTGAACTTTCTTCTATTTATCTCCTAAGAATTTTAGTGCTTTCTGCTAAGTGCTATGGTTGCCTGTTTATACTCTACCTGCTCCTATTGGACTGGGGGCATCTAGAGGATAAAGATTGTTAGAAAATATAAACCATAATTTAAAAGAACATATATATATAGTATGTATGCTATATATGCACATATATATTTGTATATATAGTCAGCAAAAACAAGATCAGGAGCTGACTATTGCTCAGATCATGAACTTGTTATTGCAAAATTCAGACTTAAATTCAAGAAAGTAGGGAAAACCACTAGGCCATTCAGGTATGACCTAAATCAAATTCCTTATGATTTTACAGTGGAAGTAACAAATAGATACAAGGGATTAGATTTGATAGAGTGCCTGAAGAGCTATGGATGGGGGTTCATAACATTCTATAGGAGTTGGTGATCAAAAACATCACCAAGAAAAAGAAATGCAAAAAGGCAAAATGGTTGTCAGAGGAGGCCTTAAAAATAGTTGAGAAAAGAAGAAAAGTGAAAGGCAAAGGAGAAAAGAAAAGATACACCCAATCTGAAAGGAGAGTTACAAAGAATAGCAAGGAGAGATAAGAAAGCCTTCCTCAGTGATCAGTGCAAAGAAATAGAGGAGAGCAATAGAATGGGAAAAACTAGAAATCTCTTCAGGAAAATTAGAGATACCAATGCAAAGATGGGCACTATATAGGACAGAAATGGCATGGACTTAACAGAAGCAGAAGATATTAAGAAGAGGTGGCAAGAATACACAGAAGAACTGTACAAAAAAGATCTTCATGAGCCAGATAACCACGATGGTGTGATCATTCACCTAGAGCCAGCTGTCCTGGAATGGGAAGTCAAGTGGGCCTTAGGAAGTATCACTATGAATAAAGCTAGTGGAGGTGATGGAATTCCAGCTGAGCTATTTCAAATCCCAAAAGATGATGCTGTTAAAGTGCCACACTCAATATGTTGGCAAATTTGGAAACCTCAGCAGTGGACACAGGACTGGAAAAGGTCAGTTTTCATTCCAATCCCAAAGAAAGGCAACACCAAAGAATGTTCAAATTATTGCACAATTGCACACATCTCACACATTAGTAAAGTAATGCTTAAAATCCTCCAAGCTAAGCTTCAACAGTACATGAACCGAGAACTTCCAGATGTTCAAGCTGGATTTAGAAAAGGCAGAGGAACCAGAGATCAAATTGCCAACATCTGTTGGATCATAGAAAAAGCAAGAGAATTCCAGAAAAACTACTTCTGCTTCATTGACTATGCTAAAGCCTTTGACTGTGTGGATCACAGCAAACTGGAAAATTCTTAAAGAGATGGGAATAGCAGACCACCTTACTGGCCTCCTGAGAAACCTGTATGCAGGTCAAGAAGCAACAATTAGAACAAGACATGGAACAATGGACTGGTTCCAAATTGAGAAAGGAGTATGTCAAGTCTGTATATTGTTACCCTGCTTATTTAACTTAGATGCAAAGTACATCATGCGAAATGCTGTGCTGGATGAAGTACAAGCTGGAATCAAGACTGCTGGGAGAAATATCAATAACCTCAGATATGCAGATGACACCAACTTTATGGCAGAAAGTGAAGAAGAACTAAAGAGCCCCTTAATGAAAGTGGAAGAGGAGAGTAAAAAATCTGGCTTAAAACTCAGCACTCAAAAAACTAACATCATGGCATCCAGTCCCATCACTTCATGACAAATAGATGGGGAAACAATGGAAATAGTGACAGACTTTATTTTGGGGGGCTCTAAAATCACTTCAGATGGTGACTACAGCTATGAAATTAAAAGATGCTTGCTCCTTGGAAGAAAAGCTATCACAAACTTAGACAGCATATTAAAAAGCAGAAACATTACTTTGCTGTCAAAGGTCTGTATAGTCAAAGCTATTTTTTTTCCAGTAGTCATATATGGATGTGAGAGTTGGGCCATAAATAAGGCTGAGCACTGAAGAATTGATGCTTTTCAACTGTGGTGTTGGAGAAGACTTTTGAGAGTCCCTTGGACAGCAAGGAGATCAAACTAGTCAATTCTAAAGGAAATCAATCCTTAATATTCATTGGAGGGACTGATGCTGAGGCTGAAGCTCCAATAGTTTGGCTACCTGATGTGAAGAACTGACTCATCAGAAAAGACCCTGATGCTGGGAATGATTGAAGGCAGGAGAAGGGGATGACAGGGGACAAGATGGTTGGATGGCATCACCAACTCAATGGACACGAGTCTGAGCAAGTTCTGGGAGATGGTGAAGGACAGGGAAGACTATGCTACAGTCTATGCAAAGAGTTGGACATAATAACTGAGTGACTAAACAACAACGATATACACGTCTGTATCAGTGGAGCTTACCAGGTGGCTCCGTGGTAAAGAATCTGCCTACCAAGCAGGAGATGTGGGTCTGATCCTTGGGTCGGAAAGATCCCCTGGAAAAGAAAATGGCAACCCACTCCAGTATTCTTGCCTGGGAATTTCCATGGACAGATGAGCCTGGCGGGCTTACAGTCCGTGAGATCACAAAAGAGTTGAGCAGAACTTAGCAGCTAAAGAACATCGTATGTATAACCGAGTCACTTTGCCATACAGCAGAAATTAACACAACATTGTAAAGCAATTATATCAGTAACGTTTTTCAAAAGGTCATTGGAAAGAACTAAATCTATTTTTCAATGTAAAAATGTGATTTATACAGTAAGTACCCACTAGTTATCCATTTTATGTGTATGCGTGTGTGCTCAGCTGTTTCAGTCATCTCCGCTCCAGGGGAATCTTCCCGACCCAGGAATCGAACCTGTGTCTCCTGCATCTCCTGTGTTGCAGACAGATTCTTTACCATCTGAACCACCAGAGGTGGCCTATGCCCACTGATAATAATAAAATAATAAAAGACAGAAAAGAAAATATATGTCTGGCTGAGAAAGTAGGCCCTTTCACACCATTGAAATTATGAGTTGAAAAGAATAGGAAAGGAAAACTGCCCTGAATTGGGCATTACTTATGTTCCTCAAGTAATGCCAAATTCAGACTTATGTTCCTGAAGGGCTTCCCAAGTGGTGCTAGTAGTAAAGAAACCCCCTTCAAAGAGACGGACAAGACTGAAGCGACTTAGCATGAGCACGATATTCCTCAAAATAATTCAGAGAAATGGAAATCAAGACTTCATTTCAGCAAAGGTATTCGAAAGAAACCTTAGTGTATTCATCCAAAAATTCTTTTAAGTTGAACCACTGACAACAATCTGCTTTCCAACTGGTTGTATTGTAAATGCTCTAAGACAGAATGTGTCCATAAATGTGTGGGCTGGCCAGGAAGGTAATACATTTTTAGTACAAAACAATGAGAAAATTCCAGAAAAAGAGGAAAACAAAATTAATCATCCATTCATCTGTCACACAACTATAAGTACTATTGATGCTTTGAGCATTTATTTCTAATGCTTTTTATTTTTTCCATTCCTAGATCATATTTATGTGCGTATTTGCACACACACATATTTGGTTACACTATTTACCATATATGTGTATGTACACATATATAGTGAACAGTGAGGTCGCTCAGTCGTGTCCAATTCTTTGCGACCCCATGGACTGTAGCCTACCAGGCTCCTCTGTCCATGGGATTTTCCAGGCAATAGTCCTGGAGTGGATTTCCATTTCCTTCTCGAGGGGATCTTCCCAACCCAGGGATCGAACCCAGGTTTCCGCATTGTAGACAGATGCTTTACCGTCTGAGCCACCAGGGAAGTAATTCTGTATACAATTAGTACATTAATACTAATGTACAATTAGTATATTAATACAATTAATGTGTATTACAATTAATATGTATAATACACATATACTAATACCATGTATGTGTATGTACACATATATATTTGTATGATTCTGTATATAATTAGTACATTTAGTACTAATGTACAATTAGTACATTTAATACAATTAGTACATTTTTTATCTTACTTTTTGACAACTGAGGTTTTGATTATATTTTTGCTACTTCATTTAGTTTAATGGTTTAATAAGAAACATTACAGTGGATATAGCCTAACTTACTTTATCATCCCCTGATAGGGAAAAATTTATATTTCTTTATTTCAAGTTGTGACGTGGGGTCAGCACCTTCCTCTCTGAAGACACCTCCGTATTTGGGCTTGTTTCTTCAGAACTCTTTCTTAGAAATGTGGTCTCTAGATTAGTGGGCATAAATATTTTTAGGCTCCTGACATATTAACAACACCCACATCTAATTTCTCTTTATGATTTTCAACTATCATTTAACCCAGTGGCCCTGGTCACTTGGTGACTGTTTGATGAATGGGCAAATGACAGAAACATGACCTCAGGCTTCCTGGTCCTCTGGCGGGAATTCCTTAATTCAGTTCCTTCCATCCAAAGGAGGCTTGGGCCACTGTCCCGGGCAACATCGCGCCTGCCCTATTCGTGTGGTTAGAGCAACTGAAGAAGCACAGCACTCTCAGTTCTGTGGAAAAGTCTGGGATACAGAATGTGTTAGAGGCAGGGACCAGACAGGAATAGCCCTGGGTGGACATATACCCCTCTCCAGACGCTCACAGGGGAAACCATTTCCTCACATGAAACCAGAGTAAGTCATGTGTTGCGGGCTGACACTTATAGCAGAAAGAAGCTATTCTTGGATATCCTGAAGCCCTGTGGTTGTCGGGGACCCTGAGTTGTGCAACACTCCGCGTGAAAGCACCGCTATGCTTAAAATTTTCCCTCCTCACCCCCAGATTCCACTTCCCCATCTGCCAGGGCTGCCTTTATAAAGAGCCAGGGAGATGGTCTCCCACTGCAGAAGGACAGAGGCAGCAGCAAGCACCAAGTCCCACCTCGGCTCCACTGACGCTCAAGCCCACACTCCGTCTCACAGCATCATGAAGGCGCCCGTGGCTGCTCTCGCCGTTCTCCTCTGCGCCATGGCCCTCTGCAGCCAGGTCTTCTCGGCACCATGTGAGTCTGGGTAGTAGCTGAGGGGGGCCCCACGCCAATCTTGTGGCCTTGAGAGCCCCCAAGAGAAAACAGAGAACCTCTTTAAGGGTTGCAAAACATCTTGGCTGTTCTCTTCAAGATTTTTAATCTTTTTAAAGGGAACCTCAGATCTAGAGCCAGGGTGAGGGAGTTATAGTCCCATTTTACAGATGGCAAAACTGAGACCTAAACAAATGAGTTTGTAAAAGGCAGAGTCCAAATCTGGTTACTGCCCAGTGGTGTTAGTTTTCCAGTAACCCCTCCTAGGTCTCCGCAAGAATTTGCCCTTTGGATGTCTTATGAGAGACAGCCAAGCTTTTTTCTTTTGCTGGGATGTGACTTCTTATTTAGTCATTAAGTGGTGTCTGATTTTTTTGTGACCCTGTAGACTGTAGCCCACCAGGCTCCTCTGTCCTGGCATTTCCCAGGCAAAAAATACCAAAGTGGGGTGCCATTTCCTTTTCCAGAGGATCTTCCCGACCCAGGGATTGAACTCGCATCTCTTGTGTTTCCTACATTGGCAGGCGGGTTCTTTACCACTGAGCCAAAGGCTAATGATTTTCTGACCCAGACACAAATTCCTGAAGGGAGATGTGATAAGAGAGAGCCCACAGTGAAGAGTCAAAAAGGAAGAAGTGTTCAGATAGAAATAAAGGACAGAGACAGGGAAATTTCTAGGCAAAAATCCCCAGCGCCTCCCAATGACTGGTCTCCCAGTCTGCACCCTGAGTGGGGCTGTTTCTCTTCCTGTGAGTCTTCTTCACACTCTCACAGATCACGGGTCTTGCCTTTTCATCTGAACTATGACTCAGGCTCAATCTGTCCCTTCCTCCACAGTTGGCGCTGACACCCCAACGGCCTGCTGCTTCTCCTATGTCGCCCGGCAGCTTTCTCGCAAAATCGTAGCTGACTATTTTGAGACCAGCAGCCAGTGCTCCAAGCCTGGCGTCATGTAAGTGCCAGTCTTCCTGCCCGCCTCTGGGGAGATGGGGGATTTGGGGGTGGGGAGTAGGGGTGGGGGTCAGCACCCAAAGGCACAGACAGGTCAAGGGAGCCATCGTGGAAGGCCCAGCCCTCCAGGGCTTATCAAATATATAGGACCTGTGTCTCTGAGGAGTGACCTGACCTGGCCAGGCTTACAGAGTCTGGGAGGGCTGAGCTGCTCAGGACAGAGAGTTGGGGGTGAGCGGGCCCCCAGGATCGCCTCCCCCTACTGCATTCCGCAGTGTGTAATCCTTCCACTCCTCTCCACAGCTTCCAGACCAAAAAAGGCCGGCAGGTCTGTGCCAACCCCACTGAGGACTGGGTCCAGGAATACATCACCGACCTGGAGCTGAATCCCTGAGTGGCCTGGAAGCTTTGAGGAACGAAGTGACCTCAGGGGCCTGACTGAGCAGCGGGGGTCTGAGCCTTGGGAGCACCCCTGTCGCCTCCATAGCTACCTCTCCTGTGCGCTGGTTGTTGTCAAACAGCCACACTCTGGGACTCGTCCCTAACTGAAATTGCAACTTATTTATATATACTATTTAATATTTGTAATTTAATTTCAATGCCCCACTGGGGTCTGGGACTGTTTGCTCCAAGAGGTCCCAAGATACCTTTTCACCAGCCTTCCTGCCCCACCTTCACTTGCACTGTGGAGACAGTTGAGTGACTGTCGCCAGCTTGTTAGAGGAGGAGATGGCGCCAATGCTGCAAGACCGACACTGTGTACTGGAGGTTTCTGTTCAGTGTTGTGTTCAGCCCAGCGAAATAATAAAGATGCTCCTTCAGAAAGTAAACTAGCTTCGAGTTTGGTTTTGTTTATCTGGCAAATCCGAATGACTGGTTGACTTTCTCTGAAAGACAAACATCATATGATATCATTTATATACGGAATCTAAAAAATATGGTACACATGAACCAATTACAAAACATGAACTGAGTCACAGATACAGAAAACAAACATGATTACCAAGGGGAAAAGGGGTAGGGGACAAACTGGGAGATTGGTATTGATAAATACATACGGCTGCTGCTGCTGCTGCTAAGTCTCTTCAGTTGTGTCCGACTCTGTGCGATCCCATAGACGGCAACCCATCAGGCTCCGCCGACCCTGGGATTCTCTCGGCAAGAGTACTGGAGTGGGTTGCCATTGCCTTCTCTGAAATACATACTACTATATATAAAAGATAACTAGTAAGATCCTACTGTATAGCACAGATAACTTTTATTTTGTGCTCTGTAATGACCTGTATCTGGCTCTTTGGAACCTATGGACCCATCCGGCTCCTCTGTACATGGGATTTTCCAGGCAAGAATACTGGAGTAGGTTGCTGTGCCCTCCTCCAGGGGAATCTTCCTGACCCAGGGATCGAACCCGCATCTTCTGTGGCTCCTGCATTGCAGGCAGATTCTTTATGGCTAGCACCCCCTGGGAAGCCTGGATATGTGTATATGTGTGGCTACTTCACTTTGCTGTACAGCAGAAACTAACACAGCATGGTAAATCAACTATTCTCCAATTAAAAATAAGTTTTAAAAAAAGAATCACTGGTTGAAAGAAATAGTAAGTTAAAGAATAGGAAGATGGGAAATGGAGGGAACTTGAGAAAGATGAAGAGGGGGCTACATGCCATACAGCTACTCCGTTTGACAGTTGTGATTGAACAATGGTGACTGCCATATCGATAAAGGAAGGATGCTGCAACCATCAAGCCATCACTTTACAGCTGCCCTGACAGTGAGCCCTGAGGGAACTCAGGATAGAAACAGGATGCCCAGCATCTAGCCGTCAACCACTACAGTCACCCCAACAGTTCACCTTGAAGACACTCAGACAGCAGAGGTGTACATCACAGGAATATTTCAGTGACCCCACCCTCTTGCCTCTCCCCATATGTACAAAAGGGCTAAATTCCTTAACTTGAGATATCTGGTTTTCTTTAATTAGCAGGAATCTTTGGATGTCCCAGCTACCTGGTCTTCATTGCAAAAACTCCTTTATGTCTATCCTGGCTCCTCACCTTGCCTCTACAGAGCAGTCTCTCCAAGTTATCTGAGATACTGCATCCTGGGCTTAAGTGCTCAGTTTTGCCCACCAATAAATCTTAACTCTCAACTTTTAGACTGTGCATTTTTTTTCAGTTAACACACTGGAATGTGTGTCTCACATTTCCAGAACACTGAAATTGTGAGTATTTTATGTATCAAATCATAATGGATACCATTAAGAAGAGTACCTGTAGTATATATTTATGATAAATCAAACTTTCTTAATAACAACAGCTAACATGAGATTTACCCCAGGCTGAGGGCTTTTTCTGCTGTGTTCATTTGATCCTCACAGTGAAATAATATAGTCTAAGTGCTATTAAATTATCATTTGATGGAACAGTAAACTGAGGCTGTGGGGTCAGAGAGGTTAAGCAACTTGGACAAGATCACACAGCAAGTGAACAAACAGCACCATTGAGTTCTGAAGCTAGATTCTGACATAACGAGAGACTTTGCTCTTCATCACCAACCAGGTTATTTCCCCAAATGCAATTCACCTGTATTCAAGTCGCAAGCAATGATTGTTTAAGCCCCTTACATCAGAATTTTCCAGGTATGTCCCTGAGAGTTGATATTCCACCAAGCTTATCAACCATTCCACATGAATGTTAACAGCTGAGAACCACGGAAATAGTCACTAGAATTCACCTCTCTTTTCCAAATGTGCTGTATATCTGCATAAGGTAACAGATATAGTGTACATTCTTTTCCTAGAATCCGTGCTCCACAAAATAAATGATTAATGTTAGAGAAGGAAAAGACAACCAGCCTACATGTGGAACAGGATTCTGTTTATAGGTTTACTGTGAAAGCTCGGTTATTTAATAGATTGCCTGTTTTATAGTTAGAGTCCTGTTTGTAGAAGAAAGAGAAATTCAGAAGACTTGTACGAAAATCAAACAGATATTAACTTTTATGAACCACAATTATTTCATTTTGTTGAAAATAATCTAATTTTCATACCCAAATTAGTTTAGATTTGTAGTGATCAAACTCTTTAGAGTACAATTCAACATTCAATTCAGTTCAGTCGCTCAGTCGTGTCCGATTCTTTGCGACCCCGTGAATTGCAGCACGCCAGGCCTCCCTGTCCATCACCAACTCCCGGAGTTCACCCAGACTCACGTCCATTGAGTCAGTGATGCTATCCAGCCATCTCATCCTCTGTCATCCCCTTCTCCTCCTGCCCCCAATCCCTCCCAGAATCAGAGTCTTTTCCAATGAGTCAACTCTTTGCATGAGGTGGCCAAAGTACTGGAGTTTCAGCTTCAGCATCATTCCCTCCAAAGAAATCCCAGGGCTGATCTCCTTCAGAACGGACTGGTTGGATCTCCTTGCAGTCCAAGGGACTCTCAAGAGTCTTCTCCAACACCACAGTTCAAAAGTATCAATTCTTCGGCGCTCAGCCTTCTTCACAGTCCAACTCTCACATCCATACATGACCACTGGAAAAACCATAGCCTTGACTAGACGGACCTTTGTTGGCAAAGTAATGTCTCTGCTTTTCAATATGCAAACATTAAGATGCCTATCCTGTTGGACCAAAATATTGTTTGTGCTGATTCCATTTCTAAGAATCTGTTTTGAAGCAACACAACCAGAGGTCAGGAATATATAGACACAACGATATTCTTTGCAGCATGGTTTACAAACATCAAACAAATGGAAACAAACACTTAAACAATCAGAAGATAAAATCAGTAGAGAAATGAGGTGTCCACCAATGCAATATTCAGTGGTTGGTAAAAAAGATAACACACATCTATATCTGTGGAAATTGTCCATAATATTAGGTGCAAAAGATATCTGTTTACCTCTAGTAAATGCAAGGATACTCTACACATGTTCTACAGAACTACACATATACAGCAATATTATTTTTACTTTCAACAACTATAAACACATATTTGCAAAGGCATATTTAGAAAGATACATATCAAATAGCTAACTATGGTGGTTTCTTAGAGGAAATTGAATTTTTATTCTATTTTCTTTAAAGGAATAGAGACTATTTTCTGTACTTTTTAATGTAGAAATTTTTATTTTAAAGTTTTTATTTCATTTGTTACAAATTGCTTCTGTTTTATGTTTTGGTTTTATGGCTATGAGACATGGGGGATCTCAACTTCCTGACCAGGGATCGAATGAACCCACACCCCTGTACTAAAGGCAAAGTCTTAACCACTGGACCACAAGTCTGTCATTTTAAATTTGGTTTACTTTTTGATAAACATGTATTGCTCACCTTTCCATTCTCAACTTTGATCATCAAAGTTGAGATCATCAAAGCTACCCTTTGATGGATGATATTCCATCTATCAAAACTACTTTCTGGCTGGGGCTCTAAGTTGGCATGAAGAAAATAGAGCTCAGGTGAGCTCACAGTCTTGATGTCATAATAGTTTTTTTTTTAATTAATGTATTTATTTTTAATATAAATTTATTTATTTTAATGGGAAGTTAATCACGTTACAATATTATATTGGTTTTGCCATACATCAACATGAATCCACCATGGGTGTACACGTGTTCCCCATCCTCACCCCCCTCCCTCCTCCCTCCCCATACCATCCCTCTGGGTCGTCCAGTGCACCAGCCCCAAGCATCCAGTATCATGCATCAAACCTGGACTGGCAATTCGTTTCTTATATGATATTATACATGTTTCAATGCCATTCTCCCAAATCATCCCACCCTCTCCCTCTCCCACAGAGTCCAAAAGACTGTTCTATACATCTGTGTCTCTTTTGCTGTCTCGCATACAGGGTTATCATTACCATCTTTCTAAATTCCATATATATTCATTAGTATACTGTATTGGCGTTTTTCTTTCTGGCTTATTTCACTCTGTATAATAGGCTCCAGTTTCATCCACCTCATTAGAACTGATTCAAATGTATTCTTTTTAATGGCTGAGTAATATTCCATTGTGTATATGTACCACAGCTTTCTTACCCATTCATCTGCTGATGGACATCTAGGTTGCTTCCCTGTCCTGGCTATTATAAACAGTGCTGCGATAAACATTGGGGTACATGTGTCTCTTCAATTAATGTATTTATTTATTTATTTATTTGGGTTGCACTGAGTCTGCACTGCTGCCTGCAGGCTTTTCCCTAGTTGCAGCAAGTGGGGGCTAACTCTTCATTGCCGTGCACAGGCTTCTGATTGCAGTTGCAGAGCACAGGTCTAGGCGCACAGGCTTCAGGGCTTGTGGCCCATGGGCTCAGTTGCTCTGTGGTGTGTGAATCTTCCTGGACCAGGGATCAAACCTATGTCCCTTATTTTGACAAGTGGATTCTTATCCACTGTATCACCAGGGAAGTCCTCATAATGGCTTTCATCAAATGAGAACAAAGCAAGGAACAAATCCTTTCACCCAAGGCTTTCCTATCACACACACACACACACACACATACATGTACACACACATGGAGCTCCTTCCCAAAAGCGTTTTACAATCCCCTTCCTTTAAGAAATGCCCCATTCCCCTAAAACCGCACCAGTCAACCCGTGACAAGTGTGAAGATTCTATCAGGAGAATGGGAGGAAGAGCTTTGTCCCCAAAGAAGCAGTGGAGGTGTCACCATTTCTTTTCTGTTGGTTTCCAGCATCTTAGGACAAACAAAATCTGCTCATTTATGCTGAACTGCTTCTCACGGTCTGGAAGCCCAAAGGCAAACAGAAGCACAATTGTGCCCACTACCCCCTCAATACAAGTGTTGTGAACAAAGAGTGTGAGAGCAAGGAGAATGGAGAGCATGGGAACTGCACTGCTAACTAACATATAGGGCATTTCAGAGTCCAAGGCTTGACTGAGGTCCTTGGTCGGTCTTTCTGGTTGACCTCCCTGGGGACTGTCCTCCTTGGACACACACGCGTGCTGAGGAGAAGCCCTTTCCCGGGGGGCAGCCAACTTCTTGACCATGTGAGTTAGGAGCCTAGAGTTTGTCCTAGGTGTTGAGCAGCTTACAGCTATTTTGGAGTGATCTTGTAGTTTCTCTGGCAAGTAACACCCTTCTAGTAACAGCAGGCTTCTGATCTCTTTGCTTCCGATCAATTCCATGAGCTTGATAACCCAAAAGACAGAGCTTGTCTAGTCATATATCTTGCAGTTTTTCTGGGGTTGAGAACGTGTGTCTCCTAGCACGGCCTTCAAAACCACAGTCACCCCTTACACCCCTACCTCTAGCCATGGGCTGGGAGACCTCTGCTTCTATCTTGGCCCCTGCAGAGACGGGGCAACATGCAGAAGTGATGAATATTTGATGCCCAAAGCTACCTCTTACCTGCTCCTTTACAAGCAGGTGATTGTCTACTTCAAATAAGCAAATATTTCACAGGAGAGGTGAGGAGGGGGACTTAGGACCCAGTCAGAGCCCAGGTTGCTCTCCTGTTAAGTCTCTCATCTCCTTGTCTCTATTCACATTAACTTTTTTTAAAACTTCTTATTTTGCATTGGGGTAAAGCCTGTTAATAATATTGTGATAGTTTCAGGTGTACTAGAGTCAGCAGAGTGACTAATGTATTCGTTCTCCCCAAATTCCTTTCCCATCCAAGCTGCCACAAAACACTGAGCAGAGTTCTCTGTGCTACGCAGTACGTCCTTGTTAATTATCCACTTTAAATATAACAGTCTATTCACATTGATTTTAGATTGAAGTAGAAATATCTGCATTCACAGCCCTTTGAGACTCCAGATTACTGACAACAGTTGTCGGGTTTTAAAGCCCTTTCTGGGCTTCCCACTTGGCACTAGAGGTAAACAACCTGCCTGCCAAAGCAAGAGACGTAAGAGACACGGTTGGATCCCTGAGTCAGAAAGATCCCCTAGAGGAGGAAATGGCAACCCACTCCAGTATTCTTGCCTGGAGAATCCCCATGGACAGAGGAGCCTGGCAGGCTCCTGGGGTCACAAAGAGTTGGACACAACTGAGCAACTAAGCACAGCACAGCAGAGCACATACATATATTCCCTCCCTCTTAAGCCTCCCTCCAACCCACTCCCCCATTCCACCTCTCTAGGTCATCATGTTACATGAATTCTTGTTCATTTTCTTCAGGGAAGAAAGAGGCTGTGTCTTCACTGGAAAAAAATCACTGGGTTCTCTTGGATTTGACTGACATGTCAGAAATCCAACTCCTAACCAGTTGCTGTGGCTGAGGGGATGCATTTCATTGATCTGCTTAAGCTAATTAAGGTTGTTATTGTTCAGTCACTAACTCATGTCCGACTCTGCGATCCCAAGGACTGCAGCACACCAGGCTTCCCTGTCCTTCACTATCTCTAGGAGTTTGCTTAAACTCATGTCCATTGAGTCGATGATGGCATTCAACCATCTCATCCTCTGTTGCCTGCTTCTCCTGTCCTCAATCTTTCCCAGCATCAGGGTCCTTTTTAATGAGTCTGATCTTCACATTAGGTGGTCAAAGTATTGGAGTTTCAGCTTCAACATCAGTCCTTCCAATGAATGTTCAGGACTGATTTCCTTTAGCGTTGACTAGTTGAATCTCCTTGCAGTCCAAGGGACTCTCAAGAGTCTTCTCCAGGACCACAATTCAAAAGCATTAATTCTTTGGTGCTCAGCCTTCTTTATGGCCCAACTCTCATATCCATACATGACTACTGGAAAAACCATATCCTGGATTGTGGTTAGATGAATTTCACAAAAACTTAAAATCTGAGAACTTTGCGATAGAGTGGCTTCCCAAAGGAATTGTGGGTTTCTGATATCAAGAAGGACGTAGAGTAGATGGTGGTCAGGAAAAACATGTCTTTTGTCTTTTTCCTGTCTTTTTTTTTTCTCTTTCTTGAGATAACAACACTAACACTTAAGGTGTGATAAATATGTTTTTCCTTTGCTGTCTAGATAATAAACTGTTAGTCTTCCCCCTTCCAGAATGACTTAATTTTCAAGAAGATGCTGATTTGTGTATTTCCTGTTGCTCTGTAAATGACTATTACCCAAATCTGAGACATTAAGCTCTTCATGGTGGCAAAGTCACAACCCCAAAATAGGCCTAGTGTTCATTCCAGAACATGCTAAGAGGGTTAGAACTGGTCCCGCCACAAACACTACCCACCCTGCTTTGTAAAAGCAGAAGATGGGGGAAGGTGGCAATCAAGAGAACTCTCAGAATAGTGAGTCATCATTACTGAAACTGCCCATATTGAGGAAGAGAGGAGAACCCTTTATTATTAAATCGACCAAGGGTAGATGACGGGAGACACACTATCCTTGCTCCTTCTATTCTCCCTTTTTCCTGGGAACAGTATCCACAAAAAATACTGAATGGAACTGACCACCTCCCCAGTCCCAAAATGGGTCAATCTTCATCTTGGATTTTTTTTTAAGCTCATCATTAGAATATAAGTATTTCCCATGTCATCATATTGTTTGAAAAGGTTGCCTAATAGCAAACCAAGTGAAGATACCATAATTTTCTTTACCATTTTCATATTGTAAACAATTTAAATTAGGTCTATTTTTCTTTTTCTCCTTTCAAACTTTTTTTAAAATTTATTTTTGATTGGTGGATAGTTGCTTTACAGTGCTGCACTGGTTTCTGCCTTACGACAATGTGAATCAGCCGTAAGTATACATACATCCCCTCCCTCTTCAGCCTCCTTCCTGCCCCGCCCCCATCTCACCCCTCGGGTCGTCACAGAGCACCAGGCTGAGCTCCCTGTGCTACTCAGCATCTTCTCACTAGTTAGCGATTTCACACACCGTAGTGCATATATGTCAGTGCTATTCTCTCAACTCGTCCCCCCCTCTCCTTTCTCTGCTGTGTCCACAGTCCATTCTCTACCTCTGTGTCCATATTCCTGCCCTGCAAATAGGTTCATCAGTACTATTTTTCTAGCTTCCATATATATGCATTAATGTAGGATATTTTTCTCTTTCTGACTAGGTCTAATTTTAAATTGTTATCAATATGCTGGGGACAAAATATTCTTATGCATAAACTTTTTTTCCATATTTAAATGTATGTTTTCATTTTTTTAATTAATTAATTTATTTTAATTGGAGGATAATTTACGCTGCAATATTGTGATTTTTTTTTTGCCATCCATCAACATGAATCAAAAGAGAAATTAACAGTAACACAATAATTGTTGGGGACTTTAAAACCCCACTCACACCTATGGACAGATCAACCAAACAAAAAATTAGCAAGGAAACACAAGCTTTACATGATACAGTGGACCAGTTGGACCTAATTGATATCTACAGGGCTTTTCACCCCAAAATATTAGATTTCACCTTTTTCTCAAGTGCACATGGAATATTCTCCAGCATAGATCACATCCTGGGGTACAAATCTAGCCTTGGTAAATTTAAAAAATTAAATGGGTTTACATAGGAAATTTATTCCTCAACATGGATTATCTTGGTCAAAGTTTAAGATCATTTTAAGGTTCCTTATGTATGTTAGCCAGAGAAGGCAATGGCACCCCACTCCAGTACTCTTGCCTGGAAAATCCATGGATGGAGGAGCTTGGAAGGCTGTAGTCCATGGGGTCACTAAGAGTCGGACACGACTGAGTGACTTCACTTTCACTTTTTACTTTCATGCATTGGAGAAGGAAATGGCAACCCACTCCAGTGTTCTTGCCTGGAGAATCCCAGAGATGGGGGAGTCTGGTGGGCTGCTGTCTATGGGGTCACACAGAGTTGGACACGACTGAAGCAACTTAGCAGCAGCAGCAGCAGCATGTATGTTAGCACCATTCCCAGATGATGCTAGTGGTAAAGAAATTCACCTGCCAATGCAGGAGATGCAAGAGAAGTGGGTTGGATCCCTGGGTCAGGAAGATCCCCTGGAGTAGGAAATGGCAACCCACTTCAGTATTCTTGCCTGAAAAGTTCCATGGACAGAGGAGCCTGGCAGGCTACAGTCCATGGGGCCACAGAGAGTCGGACATGACTGAGTGACTGAGCATATACATACATACGTAACATGTTTTTGCTTTGTGCGTATTGAGGCCCTTGATAAGCCTCTCTTGAACTAGTGAGTGTCTGAAAGGCGTCCCACCCTCTCATCATTTCTGCAGCCCAATTTGGGATCATGCAACTCTGTCTACCTGGGTGTGGTTTAAAGTGAGGCGTGCTGCTCAAGACTCATGGAGTCACTGCAAAGGCCACGTCTTTGCCGTGAGAACAGCTGTGGAATAACAAAAGTTTCTGCTGGGGGAAACTATGACTGCAGGGCTTCTAATGAGAAGGAACCAACTAAGTGTGGTCCCAGGATGACACCCATCTCTCACCTCCTCTCGCTGTGGAAACCACTTCCCTGTAAACAGCCCAAATTAAGTGAGCACTTGAACTATTCTTGCAAATACCCTGAGCCCTGTGGTTACCCAAGACCCCTCTTGCATATACAAGTCAACAAAGCACCACTGTGCTTAATAACTTCCTCTCTCGTCACCCCCAGTTTCTATCTCCCCATAACCCGTGGCTTAGGTCTTAAGAGTAGGGGACATCGCTTGGCCCCCAGAAGGGGGCAACAGCAAGCAGTTCTGGCCCTCACTGCCCCCTCGCCATGGCCCTCTGCTCCCAGGCCTCCTCTTGTGGGTGTCCTCCTGCTGCCCTTTGCTGTTGACCTCCAGGTCCTGGCTCAGGTCAGACCACATCACCAAAGCCCTACGTACAGAGGTACCAAATGAAATACAGGACGTCCCAGTGGATTTTCAAAATGCCTTGGGCTATCTGTTTAGAGGGGCTTTTCTTTCTGGAGGAGCTGTAGATTTCTATTCTATACAATTCTATACACCCAGAAGATGGGGTGGGGGCTTGTCCTATTGTGGGACTGAGAAAATTGAGTGGGTTTTCAACAGGAGGCGGAATCCAGGCTCAGTTGCTTCCCCGTCATCAGCTGAGTAGTAAAGTCACCTCATTGCTACTTTATAGGTGATTTACAGAGTTAGCCTCTCACTGGAAAAATCTTTTCTTAGACCAGGAAAAATCTCTTCTTAGATCAGATTGAAAGTGAAAGTGGTAATCACTCAGTCGTGTCCAACTCTTTGGGACCCCATGGACTATAGCTCACCAGGCTCCTCTGTCCATGGGATTCTCCAGTCAAGCATACTGGAGTGGGTTGCCACTCCCTTCTCCAGGGGATCTTCCTGACCCAGGGATCGAACTCAGACCTCCTGCATTGCAGGAAGATTCTTTACCATCTGAGCCACCAAGGAAGCCCCAAACAGAACTGAAACAAGAGGCAGGCCATTCAGTTAGCTGTCTTCCCTGCAGAGGGAGATAGAGACCAAACCTAAGATTCCAAGATGGTGACTTAGGGAGATCCTGAATGTACCGCTTCCCTCAGACACACTGAATCTATAGGTACATATTGAACAATTTCCTCTGCAAAAAGACCTGAAAACTAGCTGAGCAGCTACTTCACATCAGCAAACAGGAAAAGAGCCACAGTGAACAGCACAGCAAGATGAGGACTAAAAAGACTTTGTGCTCACCTCCTCTCACAGGAACACCAAAATTACAACTATTTACAGAACGCCTATCAATGAAAAAGACTGGAACTTACCAAAAAAGATCTTCTACAACTATATATATAAAGAAGGAACCACGACAAGACAGGAAGGGAGGAGTCACAGTACAGTCAAGATGGGCACCCAGGTGGGCAACCCACAAACAGGAGGAGAATTACAGTTACAGAGGTTCTCCCCAAGGAGGGAAGGGTCTGAGCCCCACCTCAGGCTCCCTAGGCCAGCGGTCCTGGGCCGGGAAGATGAGACCCCAGAATGTTTGTCTTTGAAGGCCCGTGGGCTTACTTTTGGGAGTCCCAGAGAGCTGTGGGAAATAGAGTCTCCACTTTTAAAGGAGACTCTTTTTGGCACACAAAAGTCTCACCTGTTTCAGGATCAGAGCAGAAGCAGTCCTTTGACAGTAGCCTGAGGCAGACCTACCTGCTTATCTTGGAGAGTCTCCCAGAGACGCAGGAGGCAACTGCAGCTCACCCTGGGGACACAGACGCTGGCAGCAGCCATTTGGGGGAGTCCATTCTACCTGGACTGCTGCTGGTAAGTAACATTTTGGAATCTTCCCTCCAGCCTATTAGCCTTAGGATCCAGCCCCATCCATACCCACCAGCCCATAGGCATCAGTACTGGGACATCTCAGGCCAAGCTACTAACTGGGCAAGGATGCAGCCCCACTTACCATCAGATAGGCTGCCTTAAGACTGCCTGAGCACATGGCCGTCTCTGAACATGGCCCTGCCCACCAGAGGGCCCAGGACCCAGCCCTACACACCAGTGAGCAGGCGCCAAGTCTGGGACCCCCAGAGTCCTATAGCCAGAGACCCCGGAACCCAGCTCCACCCCACAGTGGGCAGGCAATAGCCTCAGAATCCCCAGCCCCTCCCTCCAGTAAGCCTGTTCTAGACCTGTCTCACCCACCAATGGGTTAACACAAGCCCCCGGAAAACCTCAGCCCTGGGCCTGTGGGTTCAGCCCTGGGCCTGTGGGTCCAGCCCACTCACCAGCAGGCCAGCACCAGACCTCAGACCAGCTGGGCCCTGGCCCCGCCCACCAGAGAGCCAGCCCTAAATTCAGCACCAGCCTTACCCACCAGTGGGCCAACATCAGCCCGGGGACTGACCAGCCTCAGGCCCTGCCCCCAGCATGGCCACACGAGCCTCAGGATACCCTAGACCCCACAGCCAGCTGTGTCAGAATTCAGTTGCACCCACCAGCACTCAGACTCCAGTTCTGGAACTCTTGGACCTGCAGCCAGACCCGAGGACCCAACTCTGTACACTTGTGGGCAACCACTAGCCCTAGGATCTGAATTCACCCACTGGTGGGTGGGCACCAGCCTGGGGACCTCCTGCACCCCAACTTTTCCCACGAGTGAGCCAGCATTAACACCAGGGTCCCCCAGCCAGCCTGACACTTGACTCTGCCCTATGACTGGGCCCCACCAAGAACTGACTGTCAACCTCTACACAAGGCAGGGCCTAGCAATCAACAGACCAGGAGCCAACTAAGCCTGCTAGACTACCACCGCTACTGACTGGTAGCCCACCACAACAGGAGGATCCAAGCAGCCCATATAGGGGAGATCCCTATAGAACATAGCTCTAGTGACCACAGCGGGTGTGCTATGGGGACTCCTGGGACATCTACAAAAGGCCACTTCTTCAAGGTCAGGAAACATAACCAACTTACCAGATACGTGGAAATAAGAATAGCAAGGTAGACAAAATGAGGTGAAAACGGAACATATTCCAAATGAAGGAACAAGATACAATTTCAGAAGAAGAAAGTGAAGTGGAGATAGCCGATCTACTCAAGAAATAGTTCAAGGTCATGATTGTAAAGATGATCAAAGAGCTTAGGAGAAGAAGGGACAAACAGAGGGAGAAGTTAGAAGTTTTACCAAAGAGAAATATAAAGAACAACCAGAGATAAAGAATACAATAGCTGAAATGAAAACTACACTAGAAGGAAGCAGCAATAGACTAAATGATGCACAGGAATGAATCAGCCATCCGGAAGAGAGTGGTGGAAATCACTGAGGATGAACAGAAAAAAAGAATAAAGAGAAGTTTAAGAGACCTCTGGAGCAACATCAAGCACAATCACATGTGCATTATACGCGTCCCAGAAGGAGACAGAGAAAGAAAAGGGCAGAGAACATGTGTGTTCAGTGGCTCGGTCGTGTCTGACTCTTTGTGACCCCAGGGACTGTAGCCTGCCAGGCTCTTCTGTCCATGGGATTCTCCAAGCAAGAATACTGGAGTATGTTGCCATTTCCTTCTCCAGGGGAACTTCCTGAACCAGGGATCGAACCTGTGTCTCTTGCATTGGCAGGTGGGTTTGTTACCACTAGCGCCACCCAGGAAGTACCGCAGATAACATATCTGAAGACATAATAGCTGAAAACTTCCCTAACCTGGGAAAGGAAATGGACACCCGAGTCCAGGAATCACAGAGTCTCAAACAGGATCAGCCCAAAGAGAACCACATCATAACACATTGTAATTGAAATGGCAAAAATTAAAGAGAATATTAAAAGCAGCATTGACAAAGCAAAAAGTTAATCACAAGGGAACTCCCATAGGCTTTCAGAGGACTTCTCAGCAGAAACTCCACGGGCCAGAAGGGAGTGGAATAATACATTTAAAATGATGAAAGGGGAAAATCTACAACCAAGAATCACTCTACTTGACAGTCTTTCATTTGGATTTGATGCAGAGATCAAGTTTTACAGACAAGCAAAAGCTAAAAGAGTTTAACGCCACCAAACCAGCTTTACAAGAAATGTTAAAGGGACATCTGTAAGTGAAAAGGCCATAACTAGAAGCATGAAAACCATGAAAGGAAAGGGTTTATCAGTAAATTAACCATGCACAAAGCTAGTTATTGTTGTTTAGTCGCTAAACTGTGTCTGACTCTTTTGCAGTGCCATAGATTGTAGCCCACCAGGCTCCTCTGTCTATGGGATTTCCCAGGCAAGAATACTGGAGTGGGCTGCCATTTCCTTCTCCAAGGGATCTTCCCAACCCAGGGACTGAACCCATGTCTCTTGCATTGGCAGGTGGATTCTTTACCACCAAGCCACCAGGGAAGCCTCTACTAAGCTAGTAGGAAGGTTAAAAGACAGAAGTAGTAAAATCATCCATATCCAGAATAAGCAGTTTAAGGCATAAACAAAACAATTAGATGTAAAATATGATATCAAGATCAGTAATCATAAGGGGAAGAGAATAAAAATGGAGGGTTGCTAAAATGTGCTTGAAACTAAAAGATCAGCAACCTATAATATATATATATATAGATTGCTATTTATAAACCTCAGAGTAACCACAAAATCTATAATACACACACACACACACAAACACACACACACAAACTACTAGACCTCATCATTGAATTCAGTAAAGTTGCAGGATACAAAATTAATATACAGAAATCTGTTGCATTTCTATACACTAATAATGGACTATTAGAAAGAAATTAAGGAAGCAATTCCACTTACAATTGCATCAGAAAGAATACGATCCCTGGGAATAAACCTACCTAAGAAAGTAGAAGATCTGCATTTGGAAAACTGTAAGACGCTGATGAAAGACATCAAAGACAACAGAAACAGATGAAAAGATACCATGTTATTAATGATTAATTGGAAAAATTAATATTGTTAAAATGACCATGTTACCCAAGGCATTATGCAGATTCAAGGCAATCCCTATGAAAATACCAATGGCAATTTTGACAGAACTAGAACAAATATTTTTAAAATTACATAGAAAAAATTAAGTCTCGGAATAGCCAAAGGAATCTTGAGAAAGAACAGAGCTGAAGGAATCACACTCCCTGTCTTCAGACTATACTACATCACTACAATAGTCGAAGTAATATGATCCTGGTAAAAAGCAGACACAAAGATCCATGAAACAGAACTGGGAGCTCAGAAATAAATGAATACACTTATATTCAATTTAATCTATGACAAAGGAGGCAAGAATGGAGAAAAGATTGTCTCTTCAGTAAGTGGTACTAGGGAAACTGGACGACTACATGTAAAAGAAAGAAATTAGAACATTTTCTCACACCATATACAAAAATAAACTCAAAATGGATTAGAGACCTAAATATAAGACTGGAAACCATAAAACTACCCTTTCTGAAAGAATGTGTGGGGTCTGGCTGCTTGCTGCTCAAAAGCCAATAAACAGGCCAGGTTGGTGGAAAGGAAAGTTTGCTTTATTTCAGAATAAAGTAGGGGCGTGGGAAGTGAAGGTGCGCATCTGTCCAAAGGCCAGCTCTCCCCTCACTGGCAACCAGCGGGGCAAGAGCTCTCGTAGACAGGAGAGGGCTGCAAAGCAGCTCCGTCAGCTCTAACAGTCATCTTCAAATTGCTCATCAGGGGTCTGCCAGCATCATCTTGGTTGTTTCAGGTACAGTTAACCTTCTGTTCCAGGGTCTGCTTTTTCCCATTTCTTCGAGGCCAGCTCTCGGAGTTGTGGCAGCTTATGTCATAGATACAGTCTGGTCATTATCTAGTTAACTTCTTTGGTATCTATAGGACAGCTTCCAGGATATGGCTCAGAAGATTATCTACAGCCCTTGAGAAGGAACCAAAGGTCCTCGACTATGCTCGATGACTACGTTATTAATTTTTGGTCTCCTTTGGCTGTTTTCCTTTGTTTCTGCATTTCTCACTTCTCTGATTAAACTTATTCTTTGCCTAAAATTTTCCACAGACTACAGGCAGGGTGGCGGGGGAGGGGAAGGTCAAAGACCACAGGGCCCTGCTCTGTTTCCCTACAAGAAGAGAACAGAGGCAGAGCACTCTTTGACATAAACCATAGCAATATTTTTTGGGATCTGTCTCCTTCAGCAAAGGAAACAAAGCCAAAAATAAACAAATGGGACTTGATTAAACTTAGAAGTTTTTGCACAGCAAAGGAAACTATCAGCAGAATGAAAGGATAACCTACTGAATGGGAGAAAGTATTTGCAAGTGATATGACTGGTAAAGAGTTAATACCCAAAACATATAAACAGCCCATGCAACTCAACAATAAACAAACAACTCAATTAAAAAATGAGCAGAAAATGTTAATAGGCATTTTTCCAGAAAGACATCAGATGGCCTACAGGAACATAAAAAGACATTCAACATTGCTAATTGTCAGGAATGTAAATCAAAACCACAATGAGTTATCACCTCAAACTGGTCAGAATGGCTATGTTCAAATAGACCACAAGTAACAAATTTTGGTGAGGATATGGAGAAAAGGAGACCCTTGAACACTGTTGGTGGGATTGAAAATTGATGCAGTCACTGTGGAAAATAGTATGGGGGTTCCTCAAAAAACAAAACTAGAACTACCACACGATCCAACAATTCCACTCCTGGGTATACATCAGGAAAAGAGAAAACACTAATCTGAAAAGATACATGCAACCCAGTGTTCATAGCAGCTTTATTTACAATTGCCAAGGCATGAAAACAACCCAACTGCCCTCAGTCTTTAAATAGATGAATGGATAAGAGTAGGTGGTTATATACGTACAAGGAAATGTTAACCATTAAAAAAGAATGAAATTTTGCCAATTGCAATAACATGGATGAACTTGGAAGGCATGATGCTTAGTAAAATAAGTCAGACAAAGAAAAACAAATACTGTGTGTTATTACTTACGTATGGGATATAACAAATAAATCAGTAAATAGTAAGGAAAGGAAACAGATTCACAGATATAAAGAACTATTTGTCACCAGTGGGGAGTGGGAGCAGAGGAGGAGCAAGATGAGGGAGACGATGAAGAGATGCAAGCTACATGTAATGAGATGCAACTATATGTGAAATAAATAAGCTGCAGGTATACACAGCATAGAGAATGCAACCGATATGTTACAGTAGCTACGTGCTTGCTAGGTCGCTTCAGTCGTGTCCGACTCTGTGCAACCCTATGGACTGTAGCCCGCCAGGCTCCTCTTGCCTCTCCAGACAAGAATACTGGAGTGGGTTGCCAATTCCTCCTCCAGGGGATCTTCCCAACCCTGGGATCAAACCTGCGTCTCTTATATTTCCTGCATTGGCAGGCAGATTCTTTACCACTAGCACAGCCTGGGAAGCCCCATAATAGCTATAAATGGAGTATAATTTATACCAATTTTGAATCACCACGTTGCTCATCTGAAACTAATGCAGTATTGTAAAAAAAAAAAAAAAATCTCAATTTTTTTTTTTTTCCAAAGTGCCTCATGAGAGGGGGATAGGAGAGTCTGAAATGTGGTCTGGCCATTAACCTCGACCTCAGCGTGACCACCCACAGTCAGAAGGGAACACACAAACCAGGAGCTTCTCCCCAAGAAGCAAAGGACTTGCAACCCAACAACTGAGAACTTTTACCTGAAAAGTTCTTTGCCCGACTTTTAAGAACAGCCCTTGAGAAATGAGCTCTCTAAACATCTGGCTTCAAAAACCAATGGGGCATGTGTCCACGAGACCCAAAGGGCTGTAGCAAACTGAGAAATGCCTCTTAAGGGGCTCCTGAGGCAAGCTCACTCGCCCCAGGAACCAGCACAGAAGCGCCAGGCTTGATGACAAAGACTCACATTCACTCATCGTAAAGCAGCGGCCTGAGGGGCCGGCCGCTGGGATAGTCTCCAGGAATGGGCATGGTAGAACCATTTTGCTCTTTTCCTGCTCTCTACCAAAGCCAGTCGTCAGCACTGGGTTTTTTGTGGTGGTGGTGATGGTTTTGTTTTTTCCTCCGCCCATGACATCTTTATCCTCCAAGCAGCGGGCACTGTCTTTGTGTTCATCCCCGCCACACTCCAGGACATGTGCGTCCCTCAGAGAAGGGCTTTTACACACACCTGGAGGAGCAAGATAAGGCCCAAGTTTTTCCATCTGGTGTCTGGGCTTTGCAGCTGCTTCCGGGGGATGCCCAGTGAACGCCTGACTCCAGTGGCCACAGGGGCTTG
This sequence comes from Bos indicus x Bos taurus, assembly GCF_003369695.1. Classification (NCBI taxonomy): domain Eukaryota; kingdom Metazoa; phylum Chordata; class Mammalia; order Artiodactyla; family Bovidae; genus Bos; species Bos indicus x Bos taurus. Next base: position 15,432,832 of record NC_040094.1, read on the forward strand.
CATTCCTGGGTCCCTCCGGGCTGTAACAATCAGGGAAAACAGGCTACCAGCCTCAGGGCACAGCATGAACAGCACGCTGAAACAGAGCAGCCTCTCTGTGAAACAGGCCTGTTGGCTTCCCCTCGTGCCCCAGCCTGAGGGCCGGGCTTTAGGTTTGAAACACATCTACAGGCAACATACCCCTGAAAGTTAAAACTGGAAGACGATTTTGCAAAATAATGATTCTCTTATAAAATGCTAGCACCTGGTGCATCATATATATGATTCAGGTAAATTCAATCTTGTAATATATTCATGCACTGAAGTCTGTGCTGTGTGCTGTGCTTAGTCGCTCAGTCGAGTCTGACTCTCTGTGACCCTGTGGTCGGTAGCCCACCAGGCTCCTCTGTCCACGGGATTCTCCAGGCAAGGATACTGGAGTGGATTGCCATTCCCTTCTCCAGGGGATCTTCCTGACCCAGGGATCAAACCCAGGTCTCCTGCACTGCAGGCAGATTCTTTACCATCTGAGTCACCAGGGAAGCCCAAGAATTATATATCGTTCTTTAAATCCTAACAATTCCACCAAGAGCTAAGTATCCCCGTTTGATAGAAGTAAACATGTTGTTGGATCAGAGAATTGAAACAATTCACCCACTGTCATGTAGCTAATAAATAGTATAACTGAAATACAAGCCAATATCAGCATTTCTCCAAGCAGCTCAGAACCATCTGGCAAGATTGTTTAAAACAGTCACAATCGAATTTCTTGAATTTGGACCGGGGAATCTAGATTTTTTCCCCAAATTCCCAAGTGATTTACATGAAGCCAAAAAACCAAAAACCACAGAATTAGTCAATAGAATTTACCACTCTTCTTAATAAAATGCATGTGGCAATAGACATGTTACCTGAATATGATTTTCTTAGAATCCATGGAGCCACAAAATCAATGGCTAACATCAGAGAAGAAAAAAATAATCAGCTGATATAGGCAACAAGACTTCCAGACAAATGATTTATTAGATCAATTATCTAGATCAGGTTTGCTGCTGCTGCTGCTAAGTCGCTTCAGTCGTGGCCGACTCTGTGCTACCCCATAGACGGCAGCCCACCAGGCTCCCCCGTCCCTGGGATTCTCCAGGCAAGAACACTGGAGTGGGTTGCCATTTCTTTCTCCAAGGCATGAGAGTGAAAAGTGAAAGTGAAGTCGCTCAGTCGTGTCCGACTCTTAGCGACCCCATGGACTGTAGCCCACCAGGCTCCTCCGTCCATGGGATTTTCCAGGCAAGAGTACTGGAGTGGGGTGCCACTGCCTTCTCCAAGATCAGGTTTAGCAGACTACAGTCCTCAGAACAAACCCAGCACAAAGCCATTTCTCTGGTGGTCCAGTGGTTAAGACTCCAAGCTTCCACTGCAGAGGCCACCAGCTTGATCCCTGGTTGCGGAACCAAGATCCCTATATGCCATGTGTCATGGCCAAAAAACAGAAATCCAACACGATATCTGTTTTAACAAATAACATTTCAGAGGAACACAACCATATCCATTCCATTCCATAGAGTCTGTGGGTGCTTTCCCACTACTATGGCAGAGCTGAATAATTGCCACTGAGACTGTATGCCTGCAAAGCCCAAAACATTTACTATCTGACCCTTCGTGGAAAACTTTCCTGAGTCTTGGCCTAGATTATGTTTTAAGAATAAGAAAGTTAGACTAAATCAGAGTCTCTGTTGTAAAATTCAAGAGGGAGAAATTCTACATGCTTATGAGAAATGCAAATGTATATTACTTTTTTTTTTTTTGTATATTACTTTTTGTTAAGCCCTACTCAGTTTGTTTTGTTTTAAAATCTCTGTTTTCCCAGGTGGCATGAGTGGTTTAAAAAAAAAAACCCACCTGCCAATGCAGGAGACACAAGAGACGAGGGTTCAGTTCCTGGGTCAGGAAGATCCTCTGGAGAAGGGCGTGGCAAACCCACTCCAGTATTCTTGCCTGGAGAATCTCGTGGACAGACAAGCCTGAGGCTACAGTCCTCAGGGTCACAGAGTCAGACACGACTGAAGCAACTTAACACTAGCACTTTATTTTTTTAGTATTAAAAAGTGGAATTTTGATGGTCAGGGTTTTTGAAGCATAATGAGAGTTTCTAGCAGATTTTAAAATGTACAAACCCTTCAATCTATCCTATTTCGAGGAATCTATTTCAAGAAACACCACGTAAAGATATAAAGGTGTCGGCGCACAGTTCTTTGCAGACCTGTTAGTGAAAGCAATGAAAGAGAAACAAATTCATCAAAAAAAAGAGAGAGAGACAATAGTCTAAAACATCATAGTACATGGACTTCCCTAGTGGCACAGTGGCTAAGAATCTGACTGCCAATGCAGGGGACAAGGGTTCGATCCTGGTCTGGGAGGACCCCACATGCCAAGGAGCGACTAAGCCTGCGAGCCACAACTCCTGAGAGCCTGTGTGCTGCACCTACTGAAGCCCATACGCTTCACCCATAAGCCTAGAGCCCACACTCCACAACCAGAGAAACCACTGCAATGAGAAGCCTGTGCACCACGATGAAGAGAAGCCCCCGATGGCTCCAGCTAGAGAAAGCCTGCTCTCAGCAACAAAGACCCAGCGCAGCCAAAAACAAACTAACAAAAAGCCAGTGCACAAGCGTTCTAAATGTTAAAAATACCATAGTACACCCACATAATACATATGAAACCCCTGAAAAGGAAGAAGTATTGATATGAATGTGCTGAGATGAAAAGATATCAATGGTATTAATTTAAAACTCTGAATATGGAATATACCTTTCATTTGGGCAGCTGTAAGTACCCGCATAGACTGCAAGTTCACACTGGTCAGGAGTTCCTTGGTGGCCCAGTGGTTAGGACTCGGCTCTTACTGCCAAGAACATAGGTTCAGTCTCTGGGGAACTAAGATCCCACTAGCCACCTGGTGTATCCAGAAAAAAGTTCACCTTGGAAGGCCCCCTTTCATTGGTTAACCTCTTGTTGAGAGTAACTGGCAGAGACGTTAGCGCTCCCTAAACATTAATAGCCTATGTGTTTCCCTGCATTGCAGACGAATTGGTCTCTTGTGACTACTTCTGGTCAATGGACTATAAGCAGAGGTGATGTGTGTCCCTTCTGGGCCAGAACAGTTAAAAGCAGTATGGCTTTTCTGTCTCCTTTCTCATTCCAGAATCGATAGCTACAGGATGGAAGCAGCCTGGATTCCTGCGTCACCACCTAGAGGCAAGCTGCTCTGGGGTCAGCACTACTCCAAGTGTGGTTCATGGACCAGCACCATCAGCATCACACCGGAAAGCCCATGAGAAAAGCAGAGCTGAGCCAGACCCCAGACACGCAGCATCAGAGTCTCTCGCGTGGGGACCAGGACTCTGTGCTTAGACAGGCCCTCGACTGGCTCTGGCGCACACTCAGTTTTGAGAACCAGCAACCTGACCTACGTCAGATCTGGTGCTAGTGAGAAACTTTTATTTTGTTAATCCATTGAGGGGTTGTTAGTCAGCTATAGCCTGTCCTATCCTAACTGCCTTATCCTATACTTTGACCACCTGATGCAAAGAACTGACTCATTGGAAAAGACCCTGGTGTTGGGAAAGATTAAAGGCAGGAGGAGAAGGGGATGACAGAGGATGAGATGGCTGGATGGCATCACCAACCTGATTGATATGAGTTTGAGCAGTCTTCAGGAGTTGGTGATGAACAGGGAGGCCTGGCGTGCTGCGGTTCATGGGGTCACAAAGAGTTGGACATGACTGAGCGACTGAACTGAACGGAACTGAACTGATCCTAACTGTTACAGAAAATAAACATAAAATGCTGAACTTTTCCTCCACCAACCTTAACATCATTTGGGCAGATTACATAACCTTCTGGCCACATTCAGTAATTAAAATTCTTTTAGTTTAAAACTCCAATTCAAGAGCAGCCCAGGGGGAGGCCGAGGCTGCTGGACCCGCCCGGAAGGCCCGGGCGCGAGAAGCGGGGCAGGGAGGTTAGCAGGTGTGGGGTGTAGCGAGTGGCGTAGGGGACAGGGTCGCCCCCGGGTCCACGATGCAGCCCCCGGATGAGGCCGCAGTATTTTCCTTATATGATCGGGCCCCATGGCTGACGGCGCCGCTGGCCCGGAGCCTGAGAGGATTATGAAAACATGTCAGGCGAAATGGGGCCAGGGACCCGGGGGCTGGGAGGTTAGGGGGAGGCAGTTAGGCTAAGATTTGGGTAACGTTAGGGTGGTGCCTGCAAGCCCTGGTCGATGATGACGTGACCACTGCGCAATCTGAGTTCTGGGAACTAGGTGATGGAGCGTGTTCTGAGAACGGACTGAGACCGAAAAAAAAAAAAAAAAACAAAAAACTCCAATTCAAATTTGATCTCATTTCCACTTCTCACCCCCTCCACTCCTCCCACTGGTGCAAATCAGGCTTAGAGGTTTTTGGAGCAAGATGAGGCTTTAGGTGGTCCTGGACCCCTTCCCCTCCTCTCTTTTAAAGGCCTAATTCTTCTGGTGTGTTGGGGAGAAGGCGTCTATGTGGGGTGATAATGGAGTAAAGAGAACTTCTTGTAAATGTACACAGATGTAGTCCCTGTTCCCTTCTGCTTGTCTTCTCTGCCTCTCTTTTTAATGCCAACAAGCCACTGATGCTCTCTTGGGCAGCACATGCATTTCTTTGCATGGAGGGGGTTCTGTGGGTCCTTTCTTTGCCTAGTTCCCTGATGTCAGCACCCCACTTTTGCCTGCATCCTTCACCTCTCCCTCCACCCACACCATTGGCAGCACACCTGGGCCGTTGCTAGCCTAAGGACATTAAAAAAAGGCTCCCTCTTGGAGCACACCTGGCCCTGTGTTGGATGTAAGACTGTCTAGGTGGCATGCAGACTGGATTTCAGCATCCGTTGCCCACACAGTCAGGGACCTTTATGGATATCAACCCTGAGACCATCTCACCAGCACATGTCACTGGAGACCCTTCAAGCCGTAGACCTACTATTGTTAGGATGACGATTTTGAGAGTCAAAGAGGATACTGTTAGTAATATTCTAGCATAACCAGCAAAAATGGGGTCTTCTTCAGATGAGGTGGGATATATAATTCCCCAATCTGTGTAGTGTCAATGAGAAGAATGCTCAAGCTCCAGAACCTTCCATACGCACTGCCATATTTAAAACAGATAACCAACAAGGACCTACTGCATGGCACAGGGAATTCTGCTCAATGTTATGTGGCAGGCAAGATGGGAGGGTGGTTTGGGGCAGAATGGATACATGTAATATATGTATGGCTGAATCCTTTTGCTGTCCACCTGAAACCATCACAACACTGTTAATCAGCTATAGCCCAATATATAGCCCGATACAAAATTCAAAGCTTTTTTTGAGGGGAAAAAAAAAGCTCCAGAACCTTCCACAAGTTGGTTTGACAAAGAGGAAATTCACTCCATGTGATGGGAGCATGGCTGCCCCCACACTCCTTTCTCTGCCCTGTCTCTTATGTCAGTTTCTTTTCTCCCACTCAGTCTGGCTCAGGAAGGGGACAAGTTCATTCTACATCCACAGGAAGAAGCAAGAGTGGCCCACCTGCTGGGTTCCACCCTTTGTGAGGAGAGATCGTTACCTCTTTCCTTGAAACCACACGAAGGCGTTTCAAGGCGGGCTGGTGGGGACTGCAAGCAAGCTGGCTACAGTTGATGTCCTAGGAGGAAGCTCTCAAATTGAAGGGAGATCAGAAGTTCAGAAAGGAACATGGTTTGTGGTGATACTTTAAGGACCACTGGATCAAGTTGGCTTTTTTTCCTTTTTTTTTTTTTTCTGGATCAAGTTTTGCCTGAAGGTAATCTACTTCTTGTAACTTTAGTTATGCAAACTATTAATAACAAGTTCCGAGTATCATCAGTTAAGTCAGATGGAGCCAGCTTTTCTGATTTGCTGTTGTTCAGTCCCTCAGTCATGTTCGACTTTTTGCAAACCCATGGACTGCAGCACCCCAGACTTCCCTGTCCTTCATTATCTCCCGGAGCTTGCTCAAACTTGCACCAACCCGTTGAGTTGGTGATGCAACCCAACCATCTCATCCTCTGTCATCCCGAGCTGACATATTTATGAGGTGTTTTTTTTGTTTGTTTTTTGTTTTTTATTTTATTTTTTAATTTTATTTTATTTTTAAACTTTACATAATTGTATTAGTTTTGCCAAATATCAAAATGAATCCGCCACAGGTATACATGACATAGACGGCAGTGCTGCAAGCAGCAGATTGCAAAAGTGACCTTGGCTGAGGGCAGTAGCTGAGGTCAAAGTCAGGGAGGACATCTCTAACCAGCACGACAGCTGGTCAAGATGAGAATCTGCCTACCAAGTTTGCATCAAAAAGGAAAATGCAGAATGTTGAAGACTGATTGCTTCATGTTACATCAGCAAAGCCCTCTAAGAAAGAGACTAATTCACCTTGAAACTGGCCCCTCCTCCGATAGCAGAGAAGGAAAAAAAAAATTTAGTTTGCTTAAGAGAAACCCTTTTTGCTTGCTGGTTGAGAAATCAGTCATCTGGAAAAGCAGAATTCTCCCCTCCAAGCTAAGGTTAGTATCAGCAGAAATGACAGGATGGGAGACTAGAAAGGACAAAAAGTGGAATCCTTAAACAGCCCGGTTCATCCTGTTCTCAGACCCCTCCTCTAAGAAATTCATCCTGTGAACGAAACCAACCCTCGTGTTCCCTGTGAGGAGGTGGGCTTGTGGGATGCGTTTGCAGGCAGGGAGCTGATCAGGGCAACCTCCCCGCCTGTGGCATCGTTTCATCAGCAGAGGGCAGTGTGGAGCCCACAGCCAGTTACATGGGGGCTGTGGTGGCAAAAACGGAGGCCCAGAGCTCCCAGCACTGTGAGAGAGGAAGAGTCTTAAATCCCTGTTCTAAAAGTAACAGTAGCTGACAGATTTTCTGCTAATTAACCATCCAACGGACTTGACCAAAAAACAGATCAGAAGCCTTGAAAAACTGGAAGGGAGTTGTATTTCCTCTGAAACCCCAAGACCAGCCAAAAACAGGTTATGACTACACTCCAACATCGGTTCTCAAACTAGCTGTACATTAACATTTTAAAATTACTGACGCCCAGGTTTCACCTAGACCTCACTAAATCCTTAACTTTGGAGGCGAGCTCCTGGCAATGAAGTTTTTAGAAAGCTCCCCCTGGACTTGTCTGGTAGTCCGGTGGTTTAGAATCCACCTACCAATGCAGGGAACACAGGCTTGATCCCTGGTTCAGAAAGAGTCCACTTGCTAAGGAGCAGCTAAGCCCGTTTGCCACAACTATTGAGCACAAGGTCTAGAGTCTACATGCCACAGCTAGTGAAGCCCATGCACGAAAGTGAGAGGAACCACCTCAGTGAGAGGAGCTTCCCAGTGGCGCTAGTGGTAAAGAACCCTCCTGCCAATGCAGGAGACATAAGAGACGAGGGTTCAATCCCTGGGTCAGGAAGATCCCCTGGAGGAGGGCGTGGCAACCCACTCCAGTATTCTTGCCTGGAGAATCCCATGGACAGAGGAGCCTGGTGGGCTACAGTCCATGGGGTTGCAAAGAGTCGGACGCGACTGAAGTGACTTAGCAGGAGGGAGGCACCTCGGTGAGAAGCCTGTGCACTGCAACAAAGACCCAGTGCAGCTAAAATTAATTAATTAAAAAGTATAAAGCTCCCCCAAATGATTCTAATGTGAATTCGAGGTTGAAAAGCACTACTCTGCCTTCAAACCAACCCTGGGTTACTCAACTCTAACAGGAAATAGGCAGCCTTTATGAGAGATGTGCACCCCAAGTAGTGTTACCAGGTGAAAGACAGGAATGCCAGTTAAAACTGAATTTCAGATACACAACAAATAATTTTTGTATAAGCATGTCTCAGCATTGCATGGGACATGCTTATATTAAAGAATTCTTCCCCCTATAATTATATGTAACTGACCACTCTAGCTCCCAAACCTCAGCTCAGATGTGGCTTGAAGGACATTCCCCCACAAAGCAGAGTGCAGAACAATGGAGAAGGTGAGCAAAGCTCTCAGTCAACTGGCGGGTAGGGGATCCTTGCTAGACTGCAGGCAGGGTTGGCTAGACTGTCACCAAGGCAAACACTCAGCACAGCACTACTGTAAGCACTTAGCATCAAACCCAGCACCCAGTAAACCCTCAATAAGAGTTAGCCATCATTTTGACGAAATCATTCATGAAAACACATTTGTGTGTACAAATACACATCACCTTGGTATTCATTTAAGTAGGAAAACTTCCTAGACTGTATCAATTATGATTTGGTTGTAAAATAATGTGTTAGGGCTTCCCTGGTGGTTCAGTAGTTAACAATCTGCCTTCCAATGCAGGGGCCTCGAGTTCCTTCCCTAGTCAGGGGACTAAGATGGCACCTGCCAGGGGTTAACTAAGCCCTGGTACCTCAACTAAAGAGCCCTTGTGCTGTAACTAAGACCCAACACAGTTAAAAATATAAACAATTTTTAATATAGATAAATGAAAATCTTTTTACTTAAAATTATTTTTTAATTAAAAAAAAAGTGTCAGTTTCAACTTTCCAGGACAGCATCTCCAGGGGAATGTCTGGTGTTCTTGTTCTAGGATGCTTTTTCTTTCTCGTGGTTTCTGCCTCTTTTCATATTCCCCTACTTTCCCCCCAATATTAGTCTCAATCTGTGATTCTGGCTGCTGGGAAGACAAAATCAAGAGTCACCACAAGGAAAAGGCTGGTTTACCTTTTATGGAAGAGCCTTCAATATTTTGAATCACAGTCCTGGGCAAAACCACTCAACCAGCATTTGTTGTTTGGCATGTATGATACGAGTGGTGCCAGGAGAGCGCCAATCACACTGATTGATCCAAGTACTGAGAGTGAGGACAGTTACGGAGGAAGGGGAAGAGGGGGTCAGAGCAGATATTCATGACATCACACACTTCGACGGCGGAAATAAATGACAAAAGTTAAATAGGAGACATTAAAGTGAAGGAGGGCCCCAGTGAGTGGCTGGGGATGGGGTGTGACCCACAGAAGAGGTGCCTTTTGGAGTCCCAGGGTCATCGCCCTGCTTCCCCGACTGTCCATAGAGGGAACATCTTCCCTGCAGCTCCCAGGCCACTCAGGGATTCAGCTCCAGGTCGGTGATGTATTCCTGGACCCAGTCCTCACTGGGGTCGGCACAGACCTGCCGGCCTCTTTTGGTCTTGAAGCTGTGGAGAGGAGCAGAAGGGTTACACACTGGTGAGTGCAGCATGGGGGGGATCCTGAGCCCCCAGGGACCTCTCCCTCCTTCTGCCCCGGACATCTCAGGGCCTGTCCACATGCTCAAATCATGTCCCCTTAACCCTGGGGTTCACAGACCTTCCTGGGTCTCCTATGGGGATCCCCTCGGAAAGCCAGCATCGTTGTTTGGCAAATGAGAGAGGACAGCTTCCTGCTGTCACCCCTTCCCTCTCCTTCCTCTGCCCAGGGGTAGACCCGCAGGATCCTCTGCAGGCCCCAAACCAGGTGAGAAAACACGGCAGGGGCCCCCCTGGTGTCCTGAGCTCCGAGGAGGTGCCTCAGACCCCCAGGCTTCTTCCCCAGGGCGGGCAGAGAGGCTGGCCCTTACATGATGCCGGGCTTGGAGCACTGGCTGCTGGTCTCATAATAGTCATCCACGAATTTGCGCGGGATCTGCCGGGAGACGAAGGAGAAGCAGCAGGCGGTCGGGGTGTTGGCACCAACTATGAGAGAGGGACAGACCGTGGTAAGTCCTTGTTCAGGGGGAAAGGCAGCCAGCGGCCCCTCGAGGGTCAGGCAGACCTGCAGGAGGCAGTGCGGGGGGTGGGGGCGGGGGAATCCAGGAGGAAGTGGTGTTATTTCAACTGGATTCCAGAGGAGACCAAAGGCTACACTGGGAGCCCACTGGACACAGATTCCAGCTTTTGTCAGAATCCCACTTGGGCCTCATTTTCCCAGGAATCCATAAAATGGGCTTCCCCACCACACTCTCTCAGAGCCAGAGAATAGAACTGTTAAAATCCCCTTTGGGCAGGAAAACTCTGCTCAGGAAATAGTGTCTGAAGTCTCTCTGAAGCTCTCTACTTAAGGGCTCAGGTGAAAGACTTCGGCACTGCCGCCAAGTGTTGGGGACAGGCCAGAAGGAAGGGAAGGCGGACTCACGGCTGGCAGAGCAGGTGTGGGCAGAGAGGGCCGCGGTGAGCAGCAGGACAGCCAGGGCGGCCCCGGGGATCTCCATGATGCTGGGCGGGTGAGAGAGTCAGGTGGGCCCAGTGGAGCTGGACTCGAGACTTGAAGCTGCAGCCTCCTGCTGGGGTCTGGGCTGTGTCCTCTCTTTATAGGCAGCCTTGGGACACTAGAGGACGGAAACTTGTGGAGACCGAGGCGGGGGGTGTATTTTTTGTCGCAGCGTTGGTATCATGCTGTGAGTGGCAGAAGCCAGCAAAGCTTCGGGTCACCACAAGGGCTCAGCGTATTTGCAGGAACGCTCATGTTGCTTACTTGATGGGGAAATGGTTTCCCCAGTGAGAGGAGGTGAGAGGCTGGTGTGACCCTGTGACAAGGTTATGTGGTGCTTTCTCACAAGGGCAGGTCTGTACACCAAGCATCTCCCCACAGAGCTGAACCTTCTGGGACCCACCCCCAGCTGTCCCGACAACACAGCTCTGACCTAGACGATAATACCACGGAGTCTTGAGAAGCCCCCCAACCCAAGCTAAAAGCACATCCTGGGTGGGGACAGATCTGGGGAATACTCAGCTGCAGAAGGGGCCGGAGTGAGGCTGGCCTTTCAGACTTTGGCTCATTCCTCAAACATTCTACCTTAAGCTTTTGATTGTGAGGCATCCATTTCAAAGATATCCATCTGGAATAAGCACATCCCCCGATACAGAACTAGATGATGGGCCAGGCTGCCCTACCCATGGAGTTCCCCTTTTAGAAAGTTCTGGATGACCTAGATAACTGACCATTTGAGTGGCTTCCCTTTTCCCTTCCACACTTTCTGTCTTATCTTTTAAATTCACCAATTAAGAGTGAACATGCAATACCCTGGGCACCCCACCCTCACCCCAATAAAAGCAGAGCCCAGGTCTGAGCTCTCTGCCTCTGTGAGACCTTGCTGTGTGGCCTCAGCAGTTCCAGGTACCCTCCAGGACGGTGAGTAACAAACCTTGTCTTTTCAAACTCCCCTGATGGTTGTTGCTGAGGTGTGTGTTGCAATCACAGTTAAGAACCACAATGGCTGATGCAGCTTCAACTTTGGCTCCAGTTGGGAAATGTCAGTGGGGCTCCCACAAAAAATATAGCCCAGGTGAGTGCCTGCAGGCATCACCATCAACAGGCTGAGGCTGACACAAGACCGCTGGTCTCTGGGTTAGCTGGACTAACTGGGAGCTAATATGAGGAGCTTTAAAATGTTGTTACTCTTTGAATAGCAAAGCTCTCTGCCATGCATTGGAGAAGGAAATGGCAACCCACTCCAGTGTTCTTGCCTGGAGAATCCCAGGGACAGGGGAGCCTGGTGGGCTGCAGTCTATGGGGTCGCACAGAGTCAGACACGACTGAAGTGACTCAGCAGCAGCTGCCAGGGACCTATCCTGTGAACATAAACACAATGATGAGATTGTATGCATAATAGTGTTTGTTACAGCTTATTTATAATAGTTAAAAGATGGCCTACAATTACATGAGGTATATTCACCTCTTGTAATAATAATTCACCATTAGAAACTGTGAAAGTAAAGAAATTTTACTTTCTTTAAGTAACAATGACATTTCCTATTTCCTTATTGTAAAATCAAGGAGAAAACTCCAGGGTTTGTCTGGTAGCTCAGTGGCATCATTAAAAACTCTTTAACATCTCCCCTTCCCACATCATTTTGTTGGCTTTTCTTCTTTGGGCTTTCATCTCATGGCTGCTGCTGTTCAGGCATCAGTTCAGTTCAGTTCAGTTGCTCAGTTGTGTCTCACTGTTTGCGACCCCATGAACTACAACATGCCAGGCTTCCCTGTCTGTCATCAACTCCCAAAGCTTGCTCAAACTCATGTCCATCATGTCGGTGATGCCATCCAACCACCTCATCCTCTGTCATCCCCTTCTCCCCTTGCCTTCAATCTTTCCCAGCATCGGAATCTTTTCCAAGGAGTCAGTTCTTTGCATCAGGTGGCCAAAGTATTAGAGTTTCAGCTTCAGCATCAGTGCTTCCAATGAATATTCAGGACTGATTTCCTTTAGGATGGACTGGTTGGATCTCCTTGCAGTCCAACGGACTCTCAAGAGTCTTCTCAAACACCACAGTTCGAAAGCATCAATTCTTTGGTTCTCAACTTTCTTTATAGTCCAACTGTCACATCCATATATGACTACTGGAAAAACCATAGCTCTGACTAGATGGACCTTTGTTGACAAAGTAATATCTCTGCTTTTTAATAATGCTGTCTAGGTTGGTCATAACTTTTCTTCCAAGGAGTAAGCATCTTTTTATATCATGGCTGCAGTCACCATCTGCAGTGATTTTGGACCCCCAAAAAATAAAGTCACTGTTTCCACTGCTTCCCCATCTATTTGCCCTGAAGTGATGTGACCAGATGCCATGATCTTAGTTATTTGAATGCTGAGTTTTAAGCCAATTTTTTCACTCTCCTCTTTCACTTCATCAAGAGGCTCTTTAGTGCTTCTTCACTTTCTGCCATAAGGGTGGTGTCATCTGCATATCTGAGGTTGATATTTCTCCCGGCAATCTTGATTCCAGCTTGTGCTTCATCCAGCCCAGCATTTCTCACGATGTACTCTGCATATAAGTTAAATAAGCAGGGTGACAATATATAGCCTTGACGTATTCCTTTTCCTATTTGGAGCCAGTCTGTTGTTCCATGTCCAGTTCTAACTGTTGCTTCCTGACCTGCATACAGATTTCTCAAGAGGCAGGTCAGGTGGTCTGGTATTCCTATCTCTTAAATTTTCCAGACTTTGTTCTGATCCATACAGTTGAAACTGGACATGGAACAACAGACTGGTTCCAAATAGGAAAAGGAGTACGTCAAGGCTGTATATTGTCACCCTGCTTATTTAACTTATGTGCAGAGTACATCATGAGAAACACTGGGCTGGAAGAAGCACAAGCTGGAATCAAGATTGCTGGGAGAAATATCAATAACCTCAGATATGCAGATGACACCACCCTTATGGCAGAAAAGGAACAAGCACTAAAAAGCCTCTTGATGAAAGTGAAAGAAGAGAGTGAAAAGTTGGCTTAAAGCTCAACATTCAGAAAACAAAGATCATGGCATCTGGTCCCATCACTTCATGGCAAATAGATGGGGAAGCAGTGGAAACAGTATTTAGCTTTATTTTGGGGAGCTCCAAAATCACTGCAGATGTGACTGCAGCCATGAAATTAAAAGACGCTTACTCCTTGAAAGGAAAATTATGACCAACCTAGACAGCATATTAAAAAGCAGAGACATTACTTTGACAACAAAGGTCTGTCTACTCAAGGCTATGGTTTTTCCAGTAGTCATATATGGATGTGAGAGTTGGACTATAAAGAAAGCTGAGTGCAGAAGAATTGATGCTTTTGACTGTGGTGTTGGAGAAGACTCTTGAGAGTCCCTTGGACTACAGGGAGATCCAACCAGTCCATCCTAAAGGAGATCAGTCCTGGATGTTCATTGGAAGGACTGATGTTGAAGCTGAAACTGCAATATTTTGGCTACCTGATGCAAAGAGCTGACTCATCTGAAAAGACCCTGATGTTGGGAAAGACTGAAGGCAGGAGGAGAAGGAGACGACAGAGGATGAGATGGTTGGACGGCATCACCGATTCAATGGACATGAGTTTGGGTAAACTCCAGGAGTTGGTGATGGACAGGGAGGCCTGGCCTGCTACGGTTCATGGGGTCGCCAAGAGTTGGACACGACTGAGCGACTGAACTGAATTGAACTGACATAGCCAAAGGCTTTGGCGTAGTCAATAAAGCAGAAGTAGATGTTTTTCTTGAACTCTCTTGCTTTTTCGATGATCCAACAGATGTTGCCAATTTGATCTCAAGTTCCTCTGCCTTTTCTAAATCCAGCTTGAACATCTGAAGTTCACAGTTCACATACTGTTGAAACCTGGCTTGGAGAATTTTGAGCATTACTTTACTAGCGTGTGAGATGAGCGCAACTGTGGGGTACTTTGAGCATTCTTTGGTATTCCCTTTTTTGGGGAATAGAATGAAAACTGACCTTTTCCAGTCCTGTGGCCACTGCTGAGTTTTTCAAATTTGCTGGCATATTGAGTATAGCACTTTTACAGCATCATCTTTTAAAATTTGAAATAACTCAACTGGAATTCCATCACCTCCATTAGCTTTGTTCATAGTGATGCTTCCTATGGCCCACTTGAGTTCACATTCCAGGATGGCTGGCTCTGAGTGATCATACCATCGTGATTATCTTTTTTGGAGGTCGTTAAGATCTGTTTTGTATAGTTCTTCTGTTCTGTGTATTCTTACCACCTCTTCTTAATATCTTCTGCTTCTGTTAGGTCCATACCATTTCTGTTCTTTATTATGCCCATCTTTGCATGAAATGTTCCCTTGGTATCTCTAATTCTTTTGAAGAGATCTTTAGTCTTTCCCATTCTGTTGTTTTCCTCTATTTCTTTGCACTGATTCCTGAGGAAGGCTTTCTTATCTCTCCTTGCTATTCTTTGGAACTCTGCATTTACATGGGTGTATCTTTCCTTTTCTCCTTTGCCTTTCACTTCTCTTCTTTTCTCAGCTATTTGTAAGGCCTCATCAGACAACCATTTTGTCTTTTTGCATTTCTTTTTCTTGAGGATGTTCTTGATCCCTGCCTCCTGTTCAATGTCATGAACCTCTGTCCGTAGTTCATCAGGCACTTTGTCTATCAGATCTAAGCCCTTGAATCTATTTCTCACTTTCAGTATATAATTGTAAGGGATTTGATTTAGGTCATACCTCAGTGGTCTAGTGGTTTTCCCTACTTTCTTCAATTTAAGTCTGAATTTGGCAATAAGGAGATCATGATCTGAGCCACACAGTCAGCTTCCAGTCTTGTTTTTGCTGACTGTATAGAGCTTCTCCATCTTTGGCTGCAAAGAATATAACCAGTCTGATTTCAGTGTTGACCATCTGGTGGTGTCCATGTGCAGAGTCTTCTCTTGTGTTGCTCAGGCATCAGGTCTTCACAGAAAGCCTCATCCACAGGTATAGGAGGGAGTCTCAGAGAGGCAGAGAAAAAGCAGTGTTACTACTGCTTTTAATTTAATTTTTTAACATAATTTGTGATGCTAACTATAGATTACCCTCAAAAGTAGTAAAAATTGATTTTAAGTATATAGAAAATAGAAAAATATTGTTTCATTTCTGAAAGTTGGGTAGGCAGCATGGCAATTGTAAGTAAGAATGTGAGGAGTTTTCATCTACATTCTTCCTGTCTTATTGTGGCCTAAATGAATTCTGAGGCTCATCTAAATACAATGTCTTTGCTTAAAGGTAGGGAAAGTTCTATTACCCAAACTTAACCACTATTAACTTGGTTTATTTCTTTCAAGTGCAGTTTTCCCTAGGCTTTTGATATTTCAGTTACTTACTTTTTACCAGGGGAAGGGACATAACTGTAGTCATGATATGGATGTGTCAAGGGAGTGTATGTTCCTCGGTTTTTGTCTCGTCACAACAAAGATTTGGAGTGACGGACATTAAGGCCCCCCTCGGCGTGTCATAGCTCTTGGGTCTTGGACAGATGGTATTATAGCTCTCAGGTCTTGAGCGGACCGTGTTATAGCTCTTAGACAAATCAGTGTTACAGCTCTATTTTATTTAGAAGATAGCAGGAAAATCCATCTTCGAGGCGTGAGGGCACATCGACCCAAAGACATGAAGAGAAGAGCACCCCAGCGCGCGGGGGAGAAAGAGAGAGAGAGAGAGAGAGAGAGAGCTAGCTTTGGCTCCTCTTTTTATATGTTTCCCTCCCTGGGCCTGTCCTATGTAAATTGGGTCAGCCAGGAGTGGTGTTTGTTTTACCTGAGGTCCTCACTCGGGTCCTCTGACCTTCCTTTGTTCTATTTTCACCGGCTTTTCCCTTTCTTGTTTTTTAGCCACTGCCATTTTGGACTCCTTTTCCCTATTCTACCTACCTAACAGATGCAATTTGTAGTTTTGTTATTTATACTTAACATTACAAGACTTTCCCAAATCATTCCAGTATTTTTAAGAGCTGCTTAATTTACTCATCTATCAACATAGTGCATTAATATTATCATGTGCTACTGTAGCTCATTTGGACTGTTTTTGATTTTTATTTGCTATAAATACACTGCACCAAATATCTATATGCATAAAACTTTTCGACAAATGACGTGTTTTCCCATAGGATATTTTTCTAGTTGTAGACTTTCTGGGCCAGAAAATAAAGACATTTAGGGCTCCTGATCTATAGAGACACCCTATGTCTAATGTGTGTTCATTTCTATACCCAACTGTTAAACAAGATGATGGCATATTGTGGGGACTGGTGAACGTTTGATGAATGGGAAAAGTGGATTTAAAAGCTGACTTCATCTACCATGGTCGTGTCTGTAGCCCAGACTTCCCCAATTCCATTCTGTCCATCTGAGTCTGGATCAAACATGGCTCAGGCTACTGAAGACTCGATGGCATCAGTAGATATGTCATAGTCAAAACACCTTGAAGAACATTAGAAACGTCTGCTCTGAGAAAAGCAAAAGGGAATGGTATGATCCATAAAGCTCTGTTCATGGTAGAAGACCAGCTAAGCTTGGTCCCTTAATGACGGCAACTCCTGGCTCCCCCACCTCCTTGTTTGTGAATCATTTCCTCTGAAGCGGTCCAAGCAACATGATGTCATGGTCCTTTTCACCCAGGATGCGGTTTCCAGTGGGACTTGTGTGCTCAGAGTGCTGTGACATTACCCGTAGGTGTCACCCTCTATGATCAGAACAGCTGCAGCAGAGCATCAGATCTGCTCTGTGGGAGGAACTATTAATCTGTAGATTTTTCCATGTCCTTACGGCTCTGACACTAGCATCATCTCACCTCCTGTCACTGGCAAAAAACTTTCCAGCCAATCAGCCCCCAAAAATGAGCAACTGGGCTCTTCTTGGATGCTCTGAACCTCTGTGTGACCCCAGGGACCCCAACATGTGCAACTCATAACAAGACACCATGCAGCAACTTCCCCTCTGATCACACCCAGCCTCCAGCTTCTCGTGCTCTAGAGTTGCCTATAAAGGGACAAGGATACAGGATGGACTCCCGAAGGATGGAGGCAGCAGCACTTGCCCCATTCTATCTTGGCTTTGCCCTCTTCCTGCCCATCATCAATGATTTCCCCACGCAAGTCCCCATGCTGCCCTAGTCAACCATCTCCTCACCACAAGCCTCAGTTCACGAGTCTTGTCTGTATCACAAGACTCAACTCTCACCCTTTCTTCCTTTTAAAATTGCTTCTCACTGCTCTGGACAGATGTCTAAACCACATCACTTAAGCCTATGGGTTGAGATTCCCCACATGAAAGCAAAAAACTTCACAGAAGCTTTCAAAATGCTCCAAGCTGTTTCCCAAACTTCCCAAAAACTTGTAGCTCTCTTAGATAGGCAGAAGAGGACTAGGACCCACTTTTAGTGGGGAAAATTAAGGTCTAATGCATTCATTCAGTTGAGTGCAGTCACTCAGGCATGTCTGACTCTTTGTGACTCCATGGACTGCAGCACGCCAGGCTTCCCTGTCCATCACTAACTCCCAAAGCTTGCTCAAACATGTCCATCGAGTTGATGATGCTATCCAACCATCTCAACCTCTGTCGTCCCCTTCTTCTGCCTTCAGTCTTTCCCAGCATCAGGGTCTTTTCCAAGGAGTCAGTTCTTTGCAACAGGTGGCCAAAATATTGGAGTTTCAGCATTCATTAACAAGATGCAAATGCCAGGTTTGATTGGTTCCTAGGATGAGCCAAATGACAGAGCCCCTCGACTCTCCCAAGGAGCTCCACTCTTCGGGTGATGTACAGAAGGTGGCATCTTGCTAGCAAATGTCTCTATGGACCAGATGAAGTTCCCCCGAAAGAGACGAACAGGGGCTCCCTGCTCCAATAGCTATATTCCCTGAAGAGGGAGCCAGAGACTGAGAACAAGACAGGAAGAGATTCAAAACAGTAATTCACGGTCAAGAAGAAATGCTTAATTTACTTGGTTCATTTTGTGCCCTACTCTGCGGGCCCTGAGCATTAACATCTCCACCAACTTCTGGCCGGCCGCCCTCCAACGGGGGAAGAAATTGACCTGGCTTTTGATTGTAGCTCTTTTGAAGTGGCTCTTGATTGCCACTTCCTCATGGTTAGGGCAGACACCTCAGTGCCTGCTGTTTCTCTTATTTCTATCCAGATTCACCACAACTTTGTTGATGATCATGGTAGTACCCCCAGCCCGTGCTCCTACCCTGGTATCATATCAGGATCATTCCTGCTTCCTAGAGACAGGCAAGGCTTGTGGAGGAAGACAACCCATGGGACATGGGATGAAAAGCAGATAAGCACAGATAGTAGATTTATTTCTTTCTGTTTTTTCCTCTTCCCAGGATGTTTTCTGCATCTTGCTTTTTAATATTTAATATTAAAAATCAAGTCTGTCATGGGCATAGGGAACAAACATATGGTACCATAGAGGAAAGGGGAATGGGATGAATTGGGAGATTGGGATGGACATATATACACTACTATGTATAAAATAGATAACTATTGCATATCTACTATAGCACAGGGAAATCTACTTGATGCTCTGTGGTGACCTAAATGGGAAGGAAATTAAAATAGAGGGGACATATGTAAACACATAGGAGATTCACTTTGCTATATAGCAGAAGCTAACACAACATTGTAAAGAAACTATCAGTTCAGTTCAGTCACTCAGTCGTGTCCAACCCTTTACAACCCCATGAATCACAGCACACCAGGCCTCCCTGTCCATCACCAACTCCTGGAGTTCACTCAAACTCATGTCCATCGAGTCAGTGATGCCATCCAGCCATCTCATCCTCTGTCGTCCCCTTCTCCTCCTGCCTCCAATCCCTCTGAGCATCAGGGTCTTTTCCAATGAGTTAACTCTTCGCATGAGGTGGCCAAAGTATTGGAGTTTCAGCTTCAGCATCAGTCCTTCCAATGAACACCCAGGATTGATCTCCCATAAAAATTAATGCTAAAAAAATTAAGTCTGTTCTTGTCATTCTATTTGTTTAAGAGGCTGGCTTTAGGATCCTATACATTAGCCTTTATGTCTATCAGTGGATTTATTCTATTATTCCAACATTGTAGAGTATGTAGTTTAGTGTCAATTATTTTATCATAGATTAGCTACCCCAAATAACACTGTCTTTAAAATTTTCCCCATTTATGAGTGCATTTCCATAAAATAGATTCTGAAAAATAGAATTTCTGGTTCAGAGTATAGACATTTTTACATCTGCTGACCCTCATCCAGCATTAAATCCAGACTTTATTGTAGGGCTGCAATGATTATTTGGCAAATAGTCCAGTTACTGGAAAGCTAATCCTGACTTTCACCACCCTTGCACCTCCAGGCTTTCCAATTCTGTTCTTTCCATCTAGGAAGTGGTTAAGCTCAGCGTATCCTTCTTGAGGCTCAGTGGAGTTTTTACACGTCACATTTAGACACTTAGGACAATTATGGGAGTCTATCAAGGCACCCTCGGAGAAGGTGATGGCACCCCACTCCAGTACTCTTGCCTGGAAAATCCCATGGATGCAGGAGCCTGGTAGGCTGCAGTCCATGGGGTCGCTAGGAGTCAGACACGACTGAGCGACTTCACTTTATTTTTTCACTTTCATGCATTGGAGAAGGAAATGGCAACCCACTCCAGTATTCTTGCCTGGAGAATCCCGGGGACAGGGGAGCCTGGTGGGCTGCTGTCTATGGGGTCGCACAGAGTCGGACACGACTGAAGCGACTTAGCAGCAGCAGCAGCAGCATCAAGGCACCCTGCTCTATGAAAGAAGGCTGTGATCACTCACTTCAGAGAGAAATCTGTCACATGGAAAGGAAACAGCTAAGGCTGATCCCTGGGCGGTGCCAACTTCTAGTCCACCATCTGGAGAAACAACTTTCTCATAAGCACCAAGCAAATTAGTAACTGAACTATGTGTTATGTGCTCCCTGAGCTCCTCTGGTAATCAAAGGCAGCCCTGCGTGGTGCAACTCACAGGACATGACTACACTTAAAATTCCACCATAGACACCTCTGACTTTTATATTTCCACAGCCCAGGGCATCCAGAAAAAGAAGAGAAGACAGCTCACATCCAAGAAGGAGACAAGCAGAAGTGAGTTCCCAAGCCCCTTCTCAGCTCTGCCCACACTCTTCTGCCTGCCTGTCCAGCATCATGAAGGTCCTCGTGGCTGCTGTCTTTGTCCTCTGCACTGTGGCCCTCTGCTCCTGTGCACGAAGTAAGTCTGCTATCCATTGTCAGTTGCTACTCATACTGTAGTCCGAAGTCCAGCCCGAGTGCTGTGGCTTAAGAACCCTTGTGTGAAATTAAAGAACATTGAATGGGGTTTTGAAAATGACATGGTTGCTTTTTTCAAGAAGCTTCAAAAGGAGTGCATTGATTTGGGCTGCCGGTTGGAGTTAGGAGAAGTTTTATCCTACTTTTTAGGTGAGAAACTTGAAGTCTAACATGTTTGCTTGTTAGCATGAGGTAGAGGGGGGCTTCCTCGGTGGCTCCATGGTAAAGAATCTTGACTGCAATACAGGAGATGCTTGAGATGCTGGTTTGATCCCTGGGTTGGAAAGATCCCCTGGAGGAGGGCATAGCAATCCACTTCATTAGTTTTGCCTGGAGAATCCCACAGACAAAGGATCCTGCTGGGCTACAGTCCATGGGGTCACAAAGAGTCAGACATGACAGAAGTGACTTAGCATGCACTTATGCTTTAATTGATCAGGAAAACATTTCCACAAAGGAAGCTGGGAGTAGGGAGGAGACGTTCTAGGGTTTAGTTCCCTGTAGAGAAAGATAGAGATCAAATGAAGAGACAAATCCAAAGACAAGACTAGGGATATTAATGAGAAACTAGCAAATGAAAGAATCAAATGATTTCCAGTTTCCTTTGCCCACCATGTGTTCCTGACCCTCTGGGGCTTGTCTTTGCTCCTGCGTAACTGTTATTCTTATTCCTGTACAGAAAGGGTTCACACCCCACCCACTTGCTGCTTCACCTACACCTCTGGGAAAATCCCCCGTGGAAATGTGGTTAACTATTTTAAGACCAGCAGCAACTGCCCCAAATCTGGTATCATGTAAGTGTCAGTCCTCCTGTTCAACCCTGGGGAGACTCAGGACATGGAGGCGAGGGTGAGGGGTATCCATAGGGGTCAGAGCAGGGAGCAGATCTCAAGAGCACCAGTTCATGGCAAAGGGTCATCCTGGGAAGGTGCTCAGCACTCTTGGGCCTTTTGTCCATACTGGACACAGGGAGAGGTCAATGGGCTGTCTCCTGACATGGGACGAGGCTTGCAGGGAGCCAGGGAGGATGTGGCCAGAAGTGGAGGGAAAAGAGGAAAGGAAGGTGGCAGCAGAAAGGAGGTGGCCTGAGGTTATCTCCATAAATCCCATAGGGATGAAGATGCAGAGACCACAGGTGGTCAAAACCATCCCTACTCATTCTCTGTACTATACGTCTGCCCTCTCCACAGCTTCCTCACCAGAAGGGGCCTATCTGTCTGTGTCAATCCTGCTGATAGCTGGGTCCAGGAATACATCAGGGACCTGGAGAAGAGCCCCTGAGTGGTCCAGAAGGAACCTATTGAAATGTGGGCAGAGACTGGGCCTCAGGGACCTGAGCAAGGGGACTGCAAGCCCGGAAGTTTCCTCTCCCATGAGTCCCTCTCCCCTCCACTCACCACATTCTGGAAACTTTCTTTACTTTAGTTAAACTACTGAAATGTAAATTGTTTTATTCATTTGATGCTTTCTCTGAGAAATCCTATGATGCCCTCTCATTCCCAAGCCCCTTCCCAGTCAATCACGCGGAGGCTGATGAGTAATGATTTATACTCTGTCTCTGGCTACACATCCATCAACAGATGCTTATTGAGTTTTTCTGAGACTTTTCCTCTGTTAAAAATGTCAGAATAATAAAGATTATTTTTATTTCTTAAATATATTTTAGACTTATGGCTTCACTTTTTTTTTCCCCCTTGACAAATCAGTTTCATTGGTTGGAAAGAATAAGAAAGAATGCATAGAGGCATCTGAGCAGAAAGGGAAGTCAAGAGAATGAGGATAAGTGTCATTTCAACCACACCAGCTTTATACCAGAGAAATACTTCTTGTAGTTCAGAAAAAAAGCAAAGGATTGAAAACAAATGTAAACTAATGTGCAGCAAGGAAATTCATCACTTAAATAACACCAAAGCAAAGCATTCGATCATGTGTATTTAAGCTTTCTTAAGAATAAGGACTAACAGCTTTTGAGGACTTACTATGAACCACGGTCTATACTAAGGGATTTACATGCATAGTCTGTTCTTCAAAATCACTGTGCTGTGTGTACTCTGAGTATCTCCCTTTGACAAATGAGAAAACAGTTTCAGTGAGCTTATCCAAGGTCATACAGCTAGTAACGCCATGGTCAAACCTGCAGATGAGAGCAAGACCCACACTCTCAACTTAACACTAAGAAATTGTCTCTTAGTGTGTAAATCACTTGAAGCAGATTTACCAGGAATGCACAATTCCCTGCCAAGAGACAGACTACCTCAGTGAGCCAGAAGTGAGTTGCTGGTTAAAGAAAGGATAGAAATCCAGAGATAGCCTGGCACTGAGACCTCTTCTAGACTGAGGATATTGGCAATTCAGAAGAGGTGGCTAAGAAGGTGAGCTGAACCTTTCTCAGCCTTGCTGGACTGGTGGAGAACAAAGTCCAGGGCTGCCCAAATGAAGGGACAACAAGAAACCATCCTTTGTCTGGGCTGATGCCTTAGAAGGAAAAATAAATGAGAAGGAAACCATCCCTGAACAAGAGGAGGCCAGCTCCCATCATTTGGGGAATTTAGAAAATCTCAAACTCATTGAGTATTTTTAAATACGATCCCAGATGCTGATGCCACAAATGCCTGACAAGGAAGCTTGAGCTTTTTGGTGAGGAACTGGAGGTTATCATGAGTATCCTTGCAGATTTGTAAGAGTAAAATAAATTCCGTAACCAAAAAAATGCAAAAACTGAAATAAAACCTCAGAACAGGTTAAAACCAATAGAAGACGTACCGGTAAAGTTCAAACAAATCAAAATGAAGCAAGGGGAAACAGAAAACTAAAAAATACAAAAGAGAGGATAAGAGCACACAGAGGCTAGAGCAGGGCATCTGTGGTCTGGGTGACCAGAATCTCAAAACGAGAGGAGAAATGGGAATTTGCTGTATGACTCAGGGAACTCAAACAGGAGCTCTGTGACAACCCAGAAAGGGCGGGGCGGGGTTGGGGGGGTGGGGGTGGCGGGCAGCGGATAGAAAGAGAAATGGGAAGGAGGTTCAGGAGGGAGGGGACACAGGTGTAATTATGGCTGACTCTTATCGATGTTTAACAGAAAACAACAAGCTTCTGTAAAGCAATTATCCTTCAATTAAGAAATAAAGTGGCAAAAAAAATAAAGAGAGAATGAGACAGCAAACAGATCTGAAGAGATAACAGCTAACAGTTTTAGAAAACATATGAAAGATATAATTCTGAAGATACAAGGAGGGAGGGCATTATCCCCATTGCTACCAATGGGCCAAGTTTTGTATCAGCCACTCCTACCCTCAGTACTAGCTGGAAAAGGAGAAATACCACTGATGCTGGTCCCTGTCTCACCAGCCAGTCCTGACGGCTTGATGAATAGTGTTCTCTGGGACTTCCCACAGAATATAACGTGGATGGCCTTTCAGCCTCACGTGGTACACCAACTCCACCATGCCCACTTCCACGGTCATTTTCATCCCTTCCTTCTCCATCTGTCATGCAATTCAAATATTTTAAGTTCACTCCACATGAGTCATTAATTTCTCCAGGATTCTGGAGCTTTCCTGTCTGCAAAATTGCACCAACCTCTGGGATCCTTAACGGAAGTAATAGCCTATGTCCAGAAAGAGTTCTCCTAAGTCAATAAGTTTCCCCTAATACATTCTTGTGTTCCAGCTTCCTTGATCAAGCATTCTCAAAATCCAGACCCAAGGTACTCTCCCAGCTCAGGCTGGTACATGTGTGCTATATTTTGTTGTTCCTTTGGAGTTTAGTCCCTTTCCTCTCTTATCAGAAATATAATTTACTGACATGAGAAGACTATGTAACAAAGAATATATGGAAAATATGAATGGTCCTATATCTATTAAGGAAATAACACCAGTAATTTAAATCCTTTGCAAAAAAAGAAATAATCTTCATACCTAGTTGGCTTCAAAAGCACATTTGGCTTCAAACATTTATTGACAAGATAATGGAGAAAGAATAATCTTTTCAACAAATGGTGCCAGAAAAACAAGACATCCATAGACCAAAACCAAACAAAAGAAAGACATCTTGACCTTCACACCTTACACACAAGAATTAACTCAAAATGGATCATGGACTTAAATACAAAACCACAGAACTTTTAGGGAAAAAAAAAAAGAGAAAATCTTCTGGACCTAAGACAAAGCAAAAAGTTCTCAGATTTTACATCCAAAATACAACCCATAGAAGGAAAGATCTATAAATTGGACCTCACCAGTTTTAAACGTTTGTTCTTCAAAAGACCCATGAAGAAGATGAAAAGACAAACTACAGAAAGGGAGAAAAGTCTGCAAACTACAGGTCTAACAAAGCACTTATATTTGGAGTATATAAAGAACACTCAAATCCTAACCTTAAACAAACAAATGAACAATCCAATTGGAAAATGGAGCAAAGTCATGAACAGACATTTCAGTGAAGGATACATACAGATGGCAAATAAGCAATGGTGGTGTGATTGTGTCTTTTTAATCTTTATTTTTTTAAGATACAGACTGAAGTAGTGGGGTAGACAGAATAATGACCCCTCTCTCAAAGTGGCCACTCTGGAATCTCCAGTAACTGTGACTATGTGACATTACACAGCGCTGAGGAATCAAAATAGCCTTCAACTGATTTTCAGATAAGGAGATTACCCTGGGTTATCTGTATGACCCAGTGTCATCACAAGGATCCTCATAAGGATAGCAGGAGTGTCGATGTCTGAGTGATGCAATGTGAGAAAGACTTGAAGGGCCATTGCTGGCTATAGATAAGGAACGTGGCACAACCTCTAGAAATCAACAAAAGCAAGAAAATGGATCATCCCTTGTGTGTGCACGCTAAATTGCTTCAGTTCAGTTCAGTCGCTCAGTCGTGTCCGACTCTTTGCGACCCCATGAATCGCAGCACCCCAGGCCTTCTTGTCCATCACCAACTCCCAGAGTTCACTCAGACTCACATCCATCGAGTCAGTGATGCCATCCAGCCATCTCATCCTCTGTTGTCCCCTTCTCCTCCTGCCCCCAATCCCTCCCAGCATCAGAGTCTTTTCCAACGAGTCAACTCTTCACATGAGGTGGCCAAAGTACTGGAGTTTCAGCTTTAGCATCATTCCTTCCAAACAAATCCCAGGGCTGATCTCCTTCAGAATGGACTGGTTGGATCTCCTTGCAGTCCAAGGGACTCTCAGGAGTCTTCTCCAACACCACAGTTCAAAAGCATCAATTCTTCGGTGCTCAGCTTTCTTCACAGTCCAACTCTCGCATCCATACATGACCACTGGAAAAACCATAGCCTTGACTAGATGGACCTTTGTTGGCAAAGTAATGTCTCTGCTTTTCAATATGCTGTCTAGGTTGGTCATAACTTTTCTTCCACTGAGTAAGCGTCTTTTAATTTCAGTTGTGTCCAATTCTTTGCAACTCTATGGACTGTAGCCCACCAGGCTCCTCTGTCCATGGGGATTCTCCAGGCAAGAATACTGGAGTGGACTTCCATTTCCTTCTCCAGGGGATCTTCTCAATCCAGGGATCCAACATGCATCCTTCATGTCTCCTGCATTGGCAGGTGGGTTCTTTACCACTAGCGTCACCTGGGAAGCCCCAAATAACAGAGGAGGGCACCCCTCCAAAAAGGAAGGCAGCTTTGCAGATACCTTGATTTTAACCCAGTGAGACTCATTTCAGACTCCTGACCTCCAGAAATGTAGGAGAATACATTTGAATTGTTTTAAGCCACTAAGTTTGGGGTCATTTGTTACAGCAGCAACAAAAAGCTAATACAACTGAATCACTGCTGTACACCTGAAACTTACATGATACAGTAAATCAATTCTACTTAAATTTTTTAAATAAATAAAAATAAAAAAATAAGAAGCTAATACAAATACTTATAGATAAAATTATACTATAGTGGTTTTAAAACATGGCCAAGATTTCTTTGACTCTCTTCTCGTGCAGAAACAAGGATCTAGGTCCCCTCTCCTTGAATCTGATCAGGCTTGTGACTGCTTTAACCAGTTGATTATGGTAGAAGAGATACAATAGGACTTCTGTGACTAAGTCATAAAAAGCCAGGCAGCTTCTACCTTATTCACCTGGAACACTCATCTTTGACCCCTAAGACTGCCATCTAGAAGGGCCATATGTACACAGTTCCAGTGAAATTCCCAGCCCAGGCACCACATGTGACCGAGGAAGCCGTCTTAGAAGTGGATCTTCCAGCCCAGATGGTGAGGGCTATTTCTGACCTGGACCGCTGGTGGCATCATCACTGATATCACATCTGTGTGGTCAGATCAGTTGTGAAAGAACATCAGCACCTTCTGCTCTGTGGGGAGCAGCAGTTAGCACACACTTCACAGATCTATCTGACCTTGAAGGAGGCCTGCTGCAATACCAGCTCCTGGCCACCCTCTAACTAGGAAATCATTTCTTCAGAGGAACCTCAAAGAACAAGCAATTTCACCAGAAGTGTTTCCAACCAATGGGGAAACGGAGATATTCATGCAGATACTCTGAACACCCCTCTGTTAACCAAAGGGTGTTGACAGCCCTGGGTTGTGCAACTGACACCATGACACCAACACAGTGATTAAAATATTCCCCTCCAGTCACCCCCAGTTTCTGTCTTTCAATGCCATGAGGTTTTCTCTCTATAAAGAAAAATGGCAATGGCTTGAACCCAAGAAGGAAGTCACTCTTTCCAGAGGGTCCAGGCTATCATATTCTACCAAGTGGTTCAGAAAGGAAGAGCAAGGGAGGTTAATTTTACTTTACAGATGAAATAACTGAGGCCAAATTCACTGAAAGTTGGCAAGAGACATACTCCAAGCCTATTTATTTCTCACTGGGCCAGGTAAGTTCAGATTCATGTTAGTTATCCCCGAAAGTCCTGTTGTCTTGGTGGCATAAGAGATAGCCCAGGTTTGATCCCTGTTATTTTTAGTGACTTCATGGGCTAAATGAAATTCCCTCCCTGCAGAGATGGTAGGCCAGATAAGGCATTTTCCTGTACTGGTTCATTTAGTCCTCAAAATATTACTAATGGTGCAAATTTTATTGCACCCCCCGTTGATAGAGGAGGAAATGAAAGTTCGGAGAGTTTAGGTTAACTTCCTTATAGCTGTGCTGCCAGCAATGCTGTGTAGTTAGCAATGTTGAATAAACCTGGGTCCATCCATGTCCCATGCTCTTAACCATCAGATCCATCTCTCAAGGTGTGGTTCCACCTGAAACGTTTTAACCTAACATTCCCTGTTTCATGATTCCCTGTTTCAGTTGGTACTCTGCTTGCAGTTGGCCAAGAGATCATTCTCTTGGGTGGTCAAAGGTAAGATGATTCAAGTCCCTCTCCCCACTATGGCAGCTTGGCTTTACGCTTGCTTATCAAACAAAAGTCAGAGTATAGGCAAACTTTCTGTTTGCCATCCCTCTCTTTCCCCTTACCCCTACTCAGGTACGTTCAGGGCACATCAGCAAATATACTGTCTATGTTGAATCTACCTAGGTTTTGAGACGACTTCCTCTATCGTTCATGGCACCTCTGATCTCTACAAATATTTCCCTTGGTCTTCCCTCATCTGCATTTATGGGAGTGGTACAGCAATAACATTCCCTGCCCGGGGCAATGATTCTCTCCCTCTCTCTTCAATCTCCGGCTCCAATAGTCTGGAAGGATGAAGAGAGATACAGGATAGTCCTGCCATCTCCAGGGGATATTGTCTCTGGAAGGGATATATGGAATTGTCTTTGGGGGGTGAGACAACAGTTTTATGCAGGATAAATTCCCAACCAACATCTTATTAAATTACATAGAAAATTTCAGGAAGATGGAGGGCAGTGACACTGCCTGATCCTGGAAAATAAAGGAGAAGAATTACTCATAAGGTTACAGTAGAACTCTGCAACTTAGGAAATCACAAGTATGGCCCCAATTTTAGGAAAGATATACCCTACTTGTGTAATGGTTAATATTCTTCACATATCAAAATTTTAGAAAAATAACAAACATATTACATACCTAAGTGTATATAGAACACAAAATTTTGCTTTTAAAAGAAATTAAATTTTTTCCTTTTCCTTTTCTCAGTATTTTTCCTTACTACTACTAGTCCATCTAGAGGAGGTTTGATGGCACTGGATATAGCAGGTAGCCAGGGAGCTTGGGGTGCAAATGAAGAGTGACCTCCATGCCACATTCTCCCATCTCCAGACAAGGTCACAGCTCCATCCACATCAGAACATTTACATTTACTTCCTCAGACATCTCACTATTTTTTCTCTTATGTCCAGAGACTTGTACACAAATGTTTGTACAAGTTTTATTCAAATACCCCCAAGTTTCATTCCAAATAGAACTCAAATATCTTTCAAGTGGTGGATGGATAAACAAACTGTGGTACCGTTATTCTGCTATAACATGAAACATACATTCTTAAAAATCACTGAAATATGAGAAAGTGTGCAATAAAAACCATAGGGCTTCAGGGAAATGGGATTGGGACACAACACTCAAACACTTGCTCAAAGATACACTGGAAAAACTAGGAATCTAATAAAATAATAGCACAACTTTATGTATGTGAAATAGTTAACATAAATACTACAGTAAGTATGACACGTGGAAAAAAGCCCAAAGTTTGCTTGTGGAAGTGAGAGTCAGGGGGTTGCAGCTTGTAAGTTATTGTGAAGCAGTAGAAGGAGGGTTGTCTAAAATCAGAAACTTGTAATTCGAGCTGTGGATGGGTATGGCTCATAACATACGCAATGAACTGAGGTAGATGGTAGGCATTTGAGTGTGTGTGTGCGCGAGCACATACAAGCTGTAGTGATATACACCTATGAGGCCTGTTCACCTAGTGTTTTTCATGGATAAAATCACATGTAAGCAAATGGAATAACTTGTTTTAAGCTCAAATTGTTTCCTAATATGTCAATCATATTAGAATAAATTCACATTTTCTAAAGAAGTATTATAGCAGACCTGACTATACATTCACACAGTGGTATATTACTCAGCAACAAAAAGGAGTCAACTACTGATACATTGGAGAAGGCAATGGCACCGCACTCCAGTACTCTTGCCTGGAAAATCCCATGGACGGAGGAGCCTGGAAACCTGCGGTCCATGGGGTTGCTGAGGGTCTGGACACGACTGAGGGACTTCACTTTCACTTTTCACTTTCATGCATTGGAGAAGGAAATGGCAACCCACTCCAGTGTTCTTGCCTGGAGAATCCCAGGGGCGGGGTCGCACAGAGTTGGATTCGACTGAAGTGACTTAACAGCAGCAACTGATACGTGCAAAACTATGGATACACGTCAGGAGCACAACATTAAGAATCCAGACTGAAAAGGCTACATATTGAATTATTCCACTAAGATGAAACTATAAGGACAGAAATCTGATCAGTGAACAGTATGAATTAAGAGATGGGAATTTCATCAGAGACACTGAAAACCTTTAAAAAAGGATCAAAGAGGAATGTTAAAAATGAAAAATAAGATCTTATAAGTGAAGGGTACATTAGCTAGGCTAACAGCAGACTAGACAGAGCAAAGAACCAGTAGACTTGAAGATAGATCAATAGAAAATATCTAATTAAGATACAAAAAGTGAAAAAAATGTTGAAAATAAGAAGAGTGCATTCAAGATATGTATAAAAATATCAAATAAAGAAATAAATATGTATGTTTGTTGGAGTATCAGAAGGGGTGAGAGAATTAGGAAGCAAAAAAAGTCGAAGACATTAAACTACAGATCCACAAAGCTCAGGAGTCCCAAGCAAGATAAATACAAAAAAGACAACAGCTAAGCACAATAAAATCAACTTCAGAAAATCCAAATACAATATACATATTCATGTGTACATGGGACATTCACCAAGATACACTGGGCCAAGAAACAAGTCTAAATAAATATCCAAGAATTAAAATAACACAGAGTATATTCTCTGATCATAGTATAATCTATTAAATCTGATTGATCTAATTAGAAATCAATAACAATAAAATATATAATAAACACTCAACTATTTGGGAATAAAGAATGCAATTCTAAATTACTCATGGGGCAAAGATAAAAATCACAAAATAAACAAGAAAATATTTTGAACTGAATGATGATGAAAATACATGATATAAAAACCTGTCATTTTGAAGCTAAAGCAGACCTACAAAAGAATTTAGAGCTTTTAATATTTCTATTCAAAAACCAGAAAGATATAAAAAAATTAAATAGATCTTTCACCTTAAGAAGCTAGGAAGAACTGAGCAAGTTAAGCCCAAAGAAAGTTCATGGAAGAAAAGAATAAGATTTGCAAGCAATGAAACAGAAATCAGAAAAGAGAAAAATCCGTGAAGTCAAAAATTGGTCATTTGGAAAGATTAATGAAATTGATAAATCTTGTTGTTTCTCATACTTTTCTCACTGGGTCCCTCAATAAATTTCCCATTAGAGACCAGCAGCTTATCCTTCTATCCTGATGCTATGTCAGAGCCAGTCCTCCTGACTCTCCATAGGAGAGACATCCTGAAGGACATGGAGTGGGCACAGTCCACAAAGCATAGACAGGTGGGCGAGAAAACATCCTGGAAAGGACCAGCCTCCCGGGGCCCTGCTAGGTGTGCAGGACACAGGAGAGATTCCTGAGGAGTTTCTGCCTAGGCCCAGGGCCTACAAGGGGTCAAGAAAGAGCTACCTTTTTGCAAAAGACAGAAGTCAGCCCCCATGAGCAATGAAACAAATGTCTAGGGGATCTTAGGGCTTGAGGAAATATTTCTCACTCTGAAATTAGACTGAATCTGAGCTCCCCAGCACAGAGAAAAACACGGAGTAGAAAGAGAAAAAATCCCACAGATATTCTGCTCCTGAACCGTTTCTCTTTTATGCATTTTTCCCTTTTACCACTGTTTCCTTCATATAAGAGACTGTAAAGTCTGTGCCAACCCCAGCAAGGTGTGAATCCAGGATTACATCAGCAATTGGAATTAGACCCCTGAGGGCTCTACAATCAGCAGGGAAAGAGCTAGAGACGTGAACAGATTGGCTACAGGGACCTGAGCCAGGTGAGGTCCCTGCAATCTCACTAACCACTTCCAGACAAACTCTAGGGCTCACTTTCCCTTTATGTTAAATTTATGTATGCTATGTTCTGGTTGTAATTCCTTTCCAGCTTCAAATTGTATTATTTACAAAATATGCTGAGAGATCATGGCCTGCTCTCACATCCCCTCACTTTGTCCCCTTCAGTCACACAGGGATTTCAGTGCCTGAAATCAGCTGGGTCCAGGGCAGACATTGTAAGAAATTTATCAAACCAGCAATATTTATTGACTATGTGTACCCAGTTGTGGATTCTGGATTTGGAAAGAATAAAGTTGGCCTTCCTTCCATCCTCCTGTGTGTCTCCCTCTGAATTTAATTATTAAATTTGAGGAGTATTAATATTAGAGAGGATGTAGAACTACTGACACCCACATGCTGCCGCTGGCACTGTGACTAGGTCCTGTGGTTTCGGAAAATTCTGTTGTCATCCTGTATAGTAAAAGTGTTACCAAAAGAGTATCTGGGGTCCAGCTGCTCACTGCTCAAAAGCCAATAAACAGGCCAGGTGGGTGGGAAGGAAAGCTTCCTTTATTTCAGATCCTGGCAACTGTGTGGAGGGAGATGGGGCTAGGCAGACATCTGTTCAAAGGCTGACTCCCCATCACTGGCAACCCGTGGGGTAAGAGCTCTTATATTCAGAAGGAGGGGGCTATATGTAGAAACAGCACAATCAGCTCTGACAATCGTCTTCAAATTGGTCATCGGTGGTGCGACCAATGTCATCTTGGTTGTTTTAGGTACAGTTAATCTTCAGTTCCAGGGTCGGTTTGTTTCCACTTCTTTGAGGTCAGTTCTCAGAATTGTGGCAGCTTATGTGGTGGGGGTACAGTCTGGTCATCATATAATTGAAGTCTTCCACATGGGGTTTCATAAGGTAGCTCACAGGATATGGTTCAAAATACTAGCTACAGTCCTTGAGAAGGAACTAAAGGTCCTTAACTGTGCTTGCTGCTGCTGCTGCTGCTAAGTTGCTTCAGTCGTGTCCAACTCTGTGCGACCCCATAGACAGCAGCCCACCAGGCTCCGCTGTCCCTGGGATTCTCCAGACAAGAACACTGGAGTGGGTTGCCATTTCCTTCTCCAATGTAGGAAAGTGAAAAGTGAAAGTGAAGTCGCTCAGTCGTGTCCGACTCTTCGAGACCCCATGGACTGCAGCCCACCAGGCTCCTCCGTCCATGGGATTTTCCAGGCAAGAGTACTGGAGTGGGGTGCCATTGCCTTCTCCGTAACTGTGCTTAGTGACTACATTATTATTATTTGGTCTCCTTTGACAGTTTCCCTCTGTTTTTGCATTTCTCATTTCTCTAATTAAACTCATTCTTTGACTAAAGTTTTCCACAAACAAAAGGCAGGCAAAGAACATGGGTGGGGGGCAATGATCATAGGGTCCTGCTCCATTTCAGAAGTGTGTTTATCCAAGGACCTAGCATGCTGCTGCTGCTGCTAAGTCACTTCAGTCGTGTCCAATTCTGTTCGATCCCATAGACAGCAGCCCACCAGGCTCCGCTGTCCCTGGGATTCTCCAGGCAAGAACATTGGAGTGGGTTGCCATTTCCTACGTGCTCCTAAATACATCCCCCAAATACCCTTGCACACGTACACTGGGGAATATGCACAAGAATACTCACAGCAGCCCTGTTGGCATTAGTAGAAATAAATTAATAAAATCAATTACTAGCAAAAATTTAAATGGGAAAATGAAAAATACATTATGATATATTCACATACTGAAATACCACCAGAAGTGAAAGAAAATGTACTACAGCTAGATACAGTAATATGGGTGAATTTTCAGAAGTATAATGTTGAGAAAAAATGCTATGAGGGAATACATATAATGATTCTACTCATATAAAGTTCAAAAATATACAAAACTAAAAATAGATGGTTTAAGATTCAAGTATGCTTGGTGAAACTGCAATAGGAAAGAAACTTTGTATTCTCACACAATCACTAAAGGGATATTGCTTGTAAGCTTAAATTATGCAGTGACCCATCTTTGGGATCCCTGGCTCCCATGTCATGATCATCAAGCTAAAATACCTTTGTTTAGCTCATGGGAAACTTCCAGACCGTGCCCCACCTGTGAATGGCTGCCGGACAGGAGAAATTAACACATCTCCTCCGGAGTCTGACCAGAAACAGTACCTTACTCCCTCCCCTTTTAGTGTAAAAAAAGGCTGAATTCTAACTCAGGAAAGATGGTTCACTCGTCCACAGTCTTCTCCTTCTGTGGGTTTTCTGCAGAGAGTCACTATTCCTTGCCCTAGCAACTTGTCCCTTGATTAATTGGCCCATTTGGGGTGAGCAGTACAAGCTTGGACTCGGTAATAAAATCACAGGAAAAGTGAGAGTATAGCATAGATTATGTTTGGAAGAGATTGTTTGGAGGAAAGGGGAAAGGGACAGAACTGCAGAGGGCTACATGGAGTAGTGAGTGCAGGGATGTTTGTTATGCTGTTTTTCTTCATTCTCAATCTTTGTTTTGTGCGTGTGTGTGTGTGTGTGTGACTCAGTTGTGTCCTACTATTTGAGATCCCATGGACTATAGCCTGCCAGACTCCTCTGTCCATGGAATTCTCCAGGCAAAAATACTGGAGTGGGTAGCCATTCCCTTCTCCAGGGGAATCTTCCCAACCCAGGGATCAAACCCATATCTCCTGCATTGCAGGCAGATATCTGGAGCCACCAGGGAAGCCCTATTTAATGCCTGCTGCTACTGCTAAGTCGCTTCAGTCGTGTCCGACTCTGTGCGACCCCACAGACGGCAGCCCACCAGGCTCCCCTGTCCCTGGAATTCTCCAGGCAAGAACACTGGAGTGGGTCGCCATTTCCTTCTCCAATGCATGAAAGTGAAAAGTGAAAGTGAAGTTTCTCAGTCGTGTCCAACTCTTCGAGACCCCATGGACTGCAGCCCACCAGGCTCCTCCGTCCATGGGATTTTCCAGGCAAGAGTGCTGGAGTGGGGTGCCATTGCCTTCTCTGATTTAATGCCTACTCAATGCTAAATAAAAGCAATTATAAAGCCATAACAATCAGGTTATAGAAAAGAACATTTAGTATGACCCCATTTTTTGTTTAAAGGTATATGTATTTAATATGTATAATGATTATGTATGTAAAAATGACTAGAAAATTGCACATCAAAATATGAATAGTATTAAACAATGAGTTTTTTCTTATAGTTTGATTTTCTTAAAAAGTCTGTAAGAATTATGCACCATTTTTATTGAAAAATTACTTTCAGCCACATATAGAATTTTATAATGAAATGATATTGCTCA
This sequence comes from Bos indicus x Bos taurus, assembly GCF_003369695.1. Taxonomy (NCBI): domain Eukaryota; kingdom Metazoa; phylum Chordata; class Mammalia; order Artiodactyla; family Bovidae; genus Bos; species Bos indicus x Bos taurus. Next base: position 15,467,802 of record NC_040094.1, read on the forward strand.
CAATATGTCAAAGCCTGGGCTATGAAATTGACATTTTTGTGTATGATCCCAGCTCAGAGAAAGCATTCAGAGACAAAAGAAAAAGATACACCTAAAAGTGATACTGTGTGACCACACAGAATTTCTGTTTAATTCATTTTGCTTAAGTATTTTCTAAGCTCCTTCACAGTACCACTTTTTCAGTAATAAATCATGATGAAAGCTTTTTGTTTGTCTCATTTTAAGAAGGATGAGCCAGGGAATTCCCTGGTGGTCCAGTGGTTAGGACTCTGCTCTCTCACTGTGGAAGCCCCGGGTTCAGTAGCTGGTTGGGGAACTAAGCTCCCACAAGCTGTGCAGTATGGCCCCAAAAAAGAAGAAGAATGTGCCAAAAGCCTACTGCTTACGTAAGCTTTCAGAGGACTCTATGCATCTTGCTCATGGCTTAATCTCTGGCACCTGGAAGCGCTCTACTCACAGGATGCATTCATTAATTATTTACAGAAAAAATGAAAGAGTAAATGAGTGAATTGATGAATAAACAGGTGGAAGGGATAAAGCACAACAGTTGGTCTCCAATATTTATTTGTCCCTTCTCTGTCCATTTCCTTCTCTGTCCATTACAGTCGAAAAGGGTATAAATTCCATGGATGAGAAGAAATTGAAGCCCAAGATGGGTAGGAGAGGGTATGGTGTTTCATTCCTTGGCTTGGATGAAGTCCTTTCTAGCAGCCCAGACACCTTACAGACTGACCATCTTTGTGGATTCTTAGGAGGCAGGGAGGTTGTAGAATAAGATGAACAAACAGCAACCGAGTTTCAAAAAAAAGAAGAAGTGGAAAGAAGAGGGATTCCATGAACTTGAGAGGGGTCATCCACCTCTGTTAAGGGCAAGATTCTATGCTTTTGCAATTCTTGGTAAGACATCCTTTGTTGGCACTTTGAAAAGGAAGTGTTCACTGCAAGTCAGCATGGGTGAAGCTGGGGCAATGAGGCTGGGCCAACTTCACTTCCTTCTCTGGCAGCAATGAACTGCTGAGGAGCCATGGGCTGGAAAAAGCTGCGAGCAAAGGCTCTGCTCTCCAGCATTTAATAAATTTTCTCCAGCTAGGAAAACAGTAAAACTCAGGAAACTAATGTACTGTCTACTGTGGGCTGGTACATTATCCCATGTGCCAGTGCAAAAAACAAAAACTTTAACCCCCCAAAAGTTACCCAGCCTTAATCCTCCCCAGGCCTCCTGCCTCACTCCAGCCCTTCTTTTCTGAGTAGAGAAGTAGGGTCAGTTATGCAAGAATAAAGCTTCAGGAGGAGGGTACACGCTGTTTACAAAAGTATGGAAAGCTGATACCTGAGTGTTACCAGGAACTTAGATTCAAGAGTCCAGAAGTTGGCACAGGGATGCAAGCGATGATGTGAATGAATCAGCTTCTCCCCTCCTCCTGCCCACGTGTGTCCCCCACCTCCCCCACATCTGACGCTCTGCTCACCAAGGGACAAAGACCAGTGTCGGCCACCTGCCCCTTCCTGGTGCACACCCAGGAGCCCACAGTCAGCAGGGAGGACAAAGGCAGCCATCAGAGGCATCCACTACATGTCTCTCCATCTCTCTGAACTTAAAAAGAACTGGGAGAGGCCCTGCTCCCCACTGGGCTCTGGTTTGCTGGGAGAAATTAGGCAGCTCAGATCCTTTCCATCCACCTACAGGGGGGAGACTGAAGTCTCAGGGGGAGGCATTCACAGTCTTCTCTTCCTGTTTTCCCTTAAAGCAGCTGACAAGAGCTCTTGTTACATCCACCCACCTGTTCTCCAGGATGCAGCTACCTTCAGGGCCCACATGGATGAAAGGGAAAGTAAACTGTAGAGTGACCAGACAGAAAGGACCTGGACAATGGCCCTCACCTCCCTTCTCTTCAGTCACCTGCTCATCTGTGTATTCCTCGAATGCTCCAATCTCATTCCTCCTCTAGGTCTTGGTCTTGCTGTTCCCACTCCTAGGACACACCTCCTCCAGTCTCCCCCAAGCAAGTCTGGCTCATCCTCAACAGGCCAGCCCCAGCAGAAGTGACACTCCCTCTGAAGAGGCTCCCCTGACTGGCTTGGTAAGCAACCTCCACTCGACCCTCAGGTCTATCAGAACACCTTGGTTTTTCCTCTTTCTAACTTCTAATTCCATCTCCTACTCCCTGTTTGTCTGATTCTCCACTATAATTTGAGCATCTAAAAAGCAGAAGCCTTCTTTTCTTGTCTGCCTTAGTATCCCCAGGTTGTAGAAAGTATCTGGCATGCAGAAGAAGTTCAATAAAGATCAGTTCAGTTCAGTCACTGAGTCGTGTCCGACTCTGCGATCCCATGGACTGCAGCACACAGTCTTCCCTGTCCATCACTGACTCCCAGAGCTTGCTCAGACTCAAGTCCATCGAATCGGTGATGCCATCCTACTGTCTCATCCTCTGTCATCCCCTTCTCCTCCTGCCTTCAATTTTCCCCAGCATCAGGGTCCTTTCCAATGAGTCAGCTCTTTGCATCAGGTGGCCAAAGTATTGCAGTTTCAGCTTCAGCATCAATCCTTCCAATGAATATTCAGGACTGATTTCATTTAGGATGGACTGGTTGGATCTCCTTGCAGTCCAAGGGACTCTCAAGAGTCTTCTCCAATACCACAGTTCAAAAGCATCAATTTTTTAGCACTCAGCTTTCTTTAGAGTCCAACTCTCACATCCATACATAACTAGTGGAAAAATCATAGCTTTGACTAGATGGACTTTTGTTGGCAAAGTAATGTCTGTGCTTTTATGCTGTCTAGGTTGGTCATAACTTTTCCTCCAAGGAGTAAGTGTCTTTTTATTTCATGGCTGCAGTCACCATCTGCAGTGATTTTGGAGCCCAAAAAATAAAGTCAGCCACTGTTTCCACTGTTTTTCCATATATGTCCCATGAAGTGATGGGACCAGATGCTGTGATCTTAGTTTTCTGAATGTTGAGCTTTAAGCCAACTTTTTCACTCTCCTCTTTCACTTTCATCAAGAGGCTCTTTAGTTCTTCTTCCCTTTCTGTCATAAGGGTGGTGTCATCTGCATATCTGAGGTTATTGATATTTCTCCTGGCAATCTTGATTCAAACTTGTGCTTCATCCAGTCCAGCATTTCTCATGATGTACTCTGCATATAAGTTAAATAAACAGGGAGACAATATATAGCCTTGACATACTCCTTTCCCGATTTGGAACCAGTCTGTTGTTCCATGTCCAGTTCTAACTGTTGCTTCCTGACCTGCATACACATTTCTCAAAAGGCAGGTCAGGTGGTCTGGTATTCCCATCTCTTTCAGAATTTTCCAGTTTGTTGTGATCCACACAGTCAAAGGCTTTGGCGTAGTCAATAAAGCAGAAGTAGATGTTTTCCTGGAACTCTCTTGCTTTTTCGATGATCCAGCAGATGTTGGCAATTTGATCTCTGGTTCCCCTGCCTTTTCTAAATCCATCTTGAACATCTGAAAGTTCACAGTTCACATACTGTTGAAGCCTGGCTATGAGAACTTTAAACATCACTTTGCTAGTGTGTGAGATGAGTGCAATTGTGTGGTAGTTTGAACATTCTTTAGCATTGCCTTTCTTTGGGACTGGAATGAAAACTGACCTTTTCCAGTCCTGTGGTCACTGCTGAGTTTTCCAAATTTGCTGGCATATTGAGTGCAGCACTTTCACAGCATCATCTTTTAGAATTTGAAATAGCTCCACTGGAATTCCATCCCCTATGCTTGTTTTGTTCTTAGTGATGCTTCCTAAGGCCCACTTGTCTTCACATTCCAGGACAGGTGGCTCTAGATGAGTGATCACACCACCGTGCTTATCTGGGTCGTGAAGATCTTTTTTGTACAGTTCTTCTGTGTATTCTTGCCACCTCTTCTTAATATCTTCTGCTTCTATTAGGTCCATACCATTTCTGTCCCTTATTGTGCCCATCTTTGCATGAGATGTTCCCTTGGTATATCTAATTTTCTTGAAGAGATCTCTAGTCTTTCCCATTCTATTGTTTTCCTCTATTTCTTTGCACTGATCACTGAGGGAGGCTTTCTTATCTCTTCTTGCTATTCTTTAAAACTCTGCATTCAGATAGGTATATCTTTCCTTTTCTCCTTTGCGTTTCACATGTTTTCTTTTCTCAGCTATTTGTAAGGCCCACTAGGACAATCATTTTGCCTTTTTGCATTTCTTTTTCTTGAGGATGATCTTGATTACTGCTTTCTGTACAGTGTCATGAACCTCCATCCATAGTTCTTCAGGCACCTTGTCTATCAGATCTAATCCCTTACATCTATTTATCACTTCCACTGTATAATCATGAGGGACATGATTTAGGTCATACCTGAATAGTCTAGTGGTTTTCCCTACTTTCTTCAATTTAAGTCTGAATTTGGCAATAAGGAGTTCATGATCTGAGCCACAGTCAGCTCCCAGTCTTGTTTTTGCTGACTGTATACAGCTTCTCCATCTTTGGCTGCAAAGAATATAATCAATGTGATTTCGGTATTGACTATCTGGCGAATGGTCAATCAATGTTAACCATTTATCTCTTTATCTTTAATCTGTAAACATAGATTAAAAATTAAATAAAAAATAATTTTTTAAATAAAATTAAAAATAAGGTTAAAATTTTTAAATCTACTGAATGAGTGAACCTCAGCGCTCGGGAATGTCTCAATGCAGACACCTAAGGGAAATTTCACTCACTTACATTGTTAGGTTACACACACCTTTCAGAAAGCATGCAAAGCTTTACAAGCTTAATGAAATTACTCAAAAGTTCCCATAGCTTGTACGTGGTGGACTCTGGGACCTAAAACAATGCCTCAGACTAGATCCAAAGTTTCTGCTCTTTCCATGAGAACAGGGGGTTAATGCTTTTACCTTTCAGTGGGAAACTTTTTTGGGACAACAAACTGGAACCCTACTATGTACAGCTGATAAAACACAGGTACTTAACACCACGAACTATCACCCCACATCATTAGTTGGCCACTCTCAAAGATACAGGAAATAACAGTCCCATATCCCAAAAGAACCCTCTTCAGTTCAGTTCAGTTCAGTTGCTCAGTTGTGTCCAACTCTTTGTGACCCCATGAACCGCATCACGCCAGGCCTCCCTGTCCATCACCAGCTCCCGGAGTTTACTCAAACTCATGTTCATCGAGTTGGTAATGCCATACCCATCTCATCCTCTGTCATCCCCTTCTCCTCTCGCCTTCAATCCTTCCCAGCATCAGAGTCTTTTCCAATGAGTCAGCTCTTTGCAGAAGGTGGCCAACGGTTGGAGTTTCAGCTTCAACATCAGTCCTTCCAACAAACATTCAGGACTGATTTCCTTTAGGATGGACTAATTGGATCTCCTTGCAGTCCAAGGGACTCTCAAGAGTCCTCTCCAACACCACAGTTCAAAAGCATCAATTCTTCGGCACTCAGCTTTCTTCACAGTCCAACTCTCACATCCATGCATGACCACTGGAAAAACCATAACCTTGACTAGACGGACCTTTGTTGGCAAAGTAATGTCTGTGCTTTTTAATATGCTGTCTAGGTTGGTCATAACTTTTCTTGCAAGGAGTAAAAGTCTTTTATTTCATGGCTGCAATCACCATCTGCAGTGATTTTGGAGCCCAAAAAAATAAAGTCTGCCACTGTTTCCACTGTTTCCCCATCTATTTGCCATGAAGTGATGGGACCGGATGCCATGATCTTAGTTTTCTGAATGTTGAGCTTTAAGCCAACTTTTTCACTCTCCTCTTTCACCTTCATCAAGAAGCTCTTTAGTTCTTCTTCACTTTCTGCCATAAGGGTGGTGTCATCTGCATATCTGAGGTTATTGAGATTTCTCCTGGCAATCTTGATTCTAGCTTGTGCTTCATCCATCCTGGCATTTCACATGATGTACTCTGCATATAAGTTAAATAAACAGGGAGACAATATACAGCCTTGACATACTCCTTTCCCGATTTGGAACCAGTCTGTTGTTCCATGTCCAGTTCTAACTGTTGCTTCCTGACCTGCATACAGATTTCTCAAGAGGCAGGTCAGGTGGTCTGGTATTCCCATCTCTTTCAGAATTTTCCAGTTTGTTGTGATCCACACAGTCAAAGGCTTTGGCATAGTCAATAAAGCAGAAGTAGATGTTTTCCTGGAACTCTCTTGCTTTTTCGATGATCCAGCAGATGTTGGCAATTTGATCTCTGGTTCCTCTGTCTTTTCTAAAACCAGCTTGAACATCTGAAAATTCACGGTTCACATATTGTTGAAGCCTGGCTTGGAGAATTTTGAGCGTTACTTTACTAGCGTGTGAAATGAGTGCAATGTGCAGTAGTCTGAGCTTTCTTTGGCATTGCCTTTCTTAGGGACTGGAATGAAAACTGACCTTTCCCAGTCCTGTGGCCACTGTGGAGTTTTCCATATTTGCTGGAACCCTCTTACCCAGGCAAGCCAGGGTGGTTGGCACCTTCCATCTCAGTCACTAAACCATCCTGGCATCCTGAGCACGGCCCCTGCCGCACACACTTAGGGTGACAAGACACAACTGTATTCTGTGGACAACACTGCCCTGCCTCTGGCTCCCCCAGCTCAGTCCAGAAGAAACTGTCCCTCAGTCTTGTCCTGGAGGCCGGCCTGGCTGAGCAGAGAGCCCAGGCCCCTGCCTGCGTAGCTAAGGGTCTGATGAAGCTCCCTGGGCTGGGCAGGGGGCAGGGCCCTTCTGTTCCACGTAGGTGAAGGTTTCTAATCCACCCTGGCTGGTGAGGCCCAGCCGTCCCAGGACCCCCCTGGACCCTGCTCCCCCCGCCCAGCCCCCATCAGTCGTGGGTCTTGTGCTCGGGGTGAACTTGCACTCACCCCCACATCCCTCTCTGGTGTCCAGCCAGAGCTGCTGATCCTGAGACAGTCACCCAGCCTCTGAGCTCACGGTCCACCCCTTAGGTCGGGCTCTCCGAGGGGGCTTAACCAGCCTCCCAGGGGAGACCAGGAAAGGGGGGCCATTTCTGACATAGCTCCTGGTCTTCGGGCCTCCCCCACCACCACCCTCAAGACATCAGCCAAACGTGAAAGCCAGGGCCACTCTCTGCCTTCCTCTTTTCTTCGTCTAAATTGACTGAGTTCTCATAATTTACATATGTCATTGGTCACAATTCCAAAGAATCAAAACTGCAAGCTTAAATTTTTGGATCTTATGACTTCCTGAGCAGCAACTTTTTATAAAGGAGGCTCAGAGCCGAGATTTCAAGGAGCCAGAGAACCCAGGACTCCACAGCCCAGCCCTGTTCCTGTTGCTGGTTGGCACCCAGAACGATGAGGGTCAGCCTGGCCGCCCTGGCCTTCCTCCTCACTCTTGCCGTCCTGCACTCGGAGGCCAATGAAGGTGAGCCTGCTACTCCCACTGCTCTGAACAAAGAGAACACAGGGGCTGGAGACAGAAGGTGGGGGTGGGCAGGGTGTGGGGCTGCAGTGAGGAGCTGTGGGTGGTCTGGAAAACATGGTCTGGGGTTCCTGCAAAACAGTGTCTTTCCCGAGGGTGTCTCCCCATATCCGGTAGGGGCTCACTTCTGCCTCCCCTAGGGTGGGGAAAACCTGCCTCTAAAACAGCCTTCCTGGCCTTTGGTCCCCAGCCTCGAGAAGCTGACCCAGAGCCCTCCAGGTGTCTGCTCAGCTGCCTCCATACAGGAGCAGAATCTGGGCGAGAGGAACCCACAAAGGATCACGCTCTCTTCACGGCTTAGATGAGGGGTTGACCGTATTTGAATGGTTGCCAGCATTGAAAACTGGAAACGTTAAAAATCCCTATTGCCCATTTCTTTCACAAATATGGAAGACCAAGCAGACATGAGCCCGAGTTTCCACAAGCTCACCTCCAAATTAGACTGAGGTGGAGGTGCTGTCCCTTTAGATAAGGGGCGCTGCCCAGGCCTCAGGGTCCCCACTGCCTGCCACACCCAGCTGTGGTCTGCGTGGTCTTGGGGGGACTTTGAGCCTGAGACACGCGGGTCAGCTTCCCTCCTCTCGCTGCAAGACCTGTCCAGTGTGTACACAGCGCAGAGCTGTGTACGAGCTCTCAGTAAATACCTGTGCTACAGGAAGAGCAGGCAGGGCTAAACCCCAGTGTCCTGACCCCCAGCTCACTGCCCTCAACAGGCCTGCTTGCCTCACTGCGGGGGGCTGGAGCCAGGGGATAAGGCGGCACAGAGGGACCTGGGAGGAGGCTTCCCAGGAAACAACTCTCCTGAGATGAATTTCTTTTTTTTTTTTTTTTAACTTTTATTTTTGTATTGGGGTATAGATGATTCACAATGTTGTCAGTTTCAGGTGAACAGGGAAGGGACTCAATCATACATATACACGCATCCATTCTCCCCCAAACTCTTCTCCCATCCACGTAACATTGAGCAGAGTTCCCTGTGCTCTACAGTAAGTCATTATTGGTTATCCATTTTAAATATAGCAGTGTGTACATGTCCATCTCAAACTCTCTAACTCTCCCTTCCCCCATCCTTCCCTCCTGGCAACCACAAGTTCATTCTCTAAGTCTGTGAGTCTCTGTTTTATAAGTTCATTTGTATCATTTATTTTTAGACTCCGAGTATAAGGGATGTCATAGGATATTTCTCCTCCGTGTGACTTACTTCACTTAGCATGTCGCTATTGTTGCTGTTCAGTCGCCCAGTCGTGTCCAGCTCTTTGAGACCCCATGGACTGCAGCACGCAGGCCTCCCTGCCCCTCACCATCTCCCGGAGTTTTCTCAGTATGGCAGTCTCTAAATCCATACACGTTGCTGCAAATGGTATCATTTCATTATTTTTAAAGGCTTAGTAATATTCCACTGTATATATGTACACATGTATGTATATATGTATACATGTATGTATGTATATATGTACACATGTACCACATCTTCTTTACCCATTCCTCTATCAATAGACATTTAGATTGCTTCCAAGTTTTGGCTATTGTAAACAGATCTCCTGAGCTGAATTTCAACTGAAATCAGAGACCAACCAATACTCCACACTAGGACTGTCCTTTGACATCCTGCTAGTTCGATGGATGATGGCTGTTTTTCAATTTTGACTGTGAAATTTTGACTGCGAAAGAGCTTTTCACTGCTTTCCAATAATTTCAGTTATTGTCATAAGACCTCTCATCTGCAAACCAGATCAGTGATAACTTCTCAAAGGGTGGTTTTGAGGAAGGAAGATGAGTCACATCGGGAACTAAGCCAGGCACCAGGCCTGTAGTAGAGTCTCAGGGCACATCTTCCTGGACTCACGAGGGGGTTGAGTTGAAAGTTGAAAGTTAAGTTGCTCAGTCATGTCCGACTCTTTGCGACCCCGTGGACTGTAGCCCACCAGACTCCTCTGGCCATGGGATTCTCCAGGCAAGAATACTGGAGTGGGTTGCCGTTTCCTTCTCAGGTTACCTCCCGATAAACGCAACCGGAAATGGAAAATACCGGAAGTTGAAAATGCATATAATGCACCTAATCTCCCAGACACCATAGCTTAGCCTCGCCCATCTCAAAGGTGCTCAGAACTCACCTTAGCTGACAGTCAGGGAACATCATCCAACACAGGCCTATTTTGTGATGGAATGCTGTCTAACACAGGTAATGTTTTTGAACACTGTACTGAAAATGATCCACAGAATGGTTGTCTGGGTCCAGACTGGTGGTAAGTGCGTCAGTGTTGACCCCAATGATCCCATGCCTGATCCAGAGTTGCAGCTGCTCTGCACAGCATCTCAAGAGAGGATCTATCCCGTATATACGTAAAAAGCCGACTTTGTGCCACTTGCTCGGGCAACACACTGGAATGCACTGGGAGCAGAAGCAGATCATCTCTCCCCGGGAGCCTGGGTCTGGAAGCTCTGCTCTGGTCAGCCTGTGACCTTCTGTGCCTTGTTTAGTTTTCCGGACCCACAGCTTCCTCGTCTGTTCCGTGGGGGTAATAAGGCCTTTACTGCACAAAACAATCATCGGTATAAAAATCAATTTGCACAAGGCTATTGCCGCAAGGCCATTATTTGCCATTTCAAGGACAAAGGAAAGGGTGGGTGTCCTGCCTGGAGTCACACAGCTTTCAGGAAAAAAAAAAAACAAGGACAAGTTGAACTTTCCTGCCTCCTAGCCAAGGCCCTGCTCCTCTGAGCCGAGCAAACATCCGCTTCTAGCAGCAACCCCGCCCCTACCTGTGAGAGAGGGTCCTCTCAGATGCAGGGAACAGTCCCGCCCTGCTGTGGCCCACCCTGGACGTCCACTAGCATTTTCAAGTGGGAATTCTTCTCAGCACTTCTCAGGACATTATATGTTTTTTCTAAATTCCAAATCCCAAGAAAAGTCAGTTGAGCAATTGGGGAAAACGGGCAAAAGTATTCTAATTCTGTTGATGGAATAAAGCTTAACATTCAACAGAGAGATGTCACTGACTTAAAGGAATTTGCTGACATCAGGCATGAAAGCAGGAAACACTGGCACGTGGAGTTAAGGTTAAGATCAGCACGTGGGGGGATGTGGGCTGGAGCACAAACGGGAGAAGTGGTCTTGATCCAGCTTCTTGAGACCATTGCCCTGTTACACATGGCAGTTCACAGCTCTGTCTGCTGCTAAGAAATGCTGCTGCTGCTGCTGCTAAGTCACTTCAGTCATGTCCGACTCTGTGTGACCCCATAGAAGGCAGTCCACCAGGCTCCCCCATCCCTGGGATTCTCCAGGCAAGAACACTGGAGTGGGTTGCCATTTCCTTCTCCAATGCATCAAAGTGAAAAAATAAAGTGAAGTCGCTCAGTCGTATCCGACTCCTAGCGACCCCATGGACTGCAGCCTACCAGGCTCCTCCATCCATGGAATTTTCCAGGCAAGAGTACTGGAGTGGGGTGCCATTGCCTTTTCCGAAGAAATGCTAGTAAGTTTGTAAAATTCATACACCTTCACAATCACTCAGCTGTGTCTGACTCTTTGCGACCCCATGGACTGTAGCCCACAGGCTCCTCTGTCCATGGGGATTCTCCAGGCAAGAATATTGGGGTGGGTTACCATGCCCTCCTCCACGGGATTGTCCCAACCCAGGGATTGAACCCAGGTCTCCTGCATTGCACGCGGATTCTTTACCATCTGAGCCACCAGGGAAGCCCAATCACGTAAGAGGAAATACAAAGAGAAAATGCATACATGTCACAGAATACTGGGACATGAAACCAAAAACATTTGCTAACATTTATATACGATCTAAATTAGCTAAAGCAGGGGACTTCCCCGGTGGTCCAGTGGTTAAGACTGCACACTTTCAATGAAAGGGACACAGGTTTGATCCCTGGTCCAGGAACTAAGATTCCACGTGTTGTGTGGGCAGAATGCAATATCAATTTGAATGAGAAAAACAAATTCAGGAGAAGCAGACCAGATATGTCCATCATTAAAATAGGAAATTAGCTCACGTGAAGGAAGCATTTAGTACTCAAACTCCAACTGAAAATGCATTTAGACATTCTTTCAACAGTTGGGCCAATCCAGAATGGAAAAAATGTTCTATGGAATTACTTGCTACAAAAGAAAGGTAAAGACTACAAGCAGTTTGCAATTGATGCTGCCTGTGTTTTAAATTTTTATTTTTGAATGAGAACTTTAAATATTTTAAATAGTTGTTGCACTTTTTTTGGTTTTTAAATGGTTTTCATTGGCCCTTTATTTTGTGTTAATGTTCCCATCTTTTCATGTTTTTTATTATCAACTGTCTTTAGCTGCTAGAGAACATTAAATGTGTTACTGAGTTTATAATCTTGTCATCATACATAAAAACATCCCTTATTGTTACTTTGAATTTATTTTTATAGAAAACCTTTTTTTTGGGGAAAAAAAAAAACCTTCATAGAAAAATGATTCACTGTTTACTGTGTAGTCACATTATTTTTAAAACATGAGAATAAAGTGTTATATATTAAAAAAATCACCTAACACAACACTAAATCAACTATACTTCAAAATAAAATAAAACCTTAAAATGAAAAAAAAATTAATATGTAGTACAACCTAAAATGATTTTTATCTCATTTTTAAAAAATATGAATATAGAATAATTTATGATCTGAGAATTTCCAGGAATTCTGATTTCGTATTCCTGAATCCTGAGGAAAACCAGAAATTTGAAACACTAGGACCACAGAGTCCCATCCCAGCCTTGGAGAGGGTCTGGGAGAAGAGGCTGGGAGGGGCTGGAGAGGCAGAGGAGGGAGGAAAGGACTTAGAGGAGGACAATTTAAGCGGGGATAGGGGGTGGTTGGGGGGGGGCCGCAAGGGAGCCTCCCTCATCGTCCAGTAGTTAACACTCTGTGCTGCCAATGCAGGGGCCGCTGGTTCTATCCCTGGTCAAGGAACCCAGGTCCCACATGCAGTGTGGCTTAGCCAAAAGATTTTTTAAAAGGCGGAGAGAGGAGGAAGAGCAGGCCGTTTCCTGCCAGGTGCTCCCATCTCCTGTCTCCCTCCCCTCCTCAGGGGCTGCGGGGAATGCAGATAGAGGTCTAAGCTTTCTCATGGAGAAGCTTCCAGCATCTTACAGTCCTCTACCTTGCAGAACCAGCTGGTAACATGAGAGTCTGCTGTTTCTCCTCGGTAACAAGGAAAATCCCACTCTCTTTGGTGAAAAATTATGAAAGGACCAGTGACAAGTGCCCCCAGGAAGCGGTCATGTAAGTACAGCCCCCCAACAATGGAAAGGGTGCAATCTCAAGAACCAGTAGGGCTGGGAGAGGGAAGGGGGCGGGACTCTCTAGGAACAGTGACAAGAGCAGGGTGGGGTGGGGGTGACACAGGAGGCGCTGCTGGTGGGGGTCGGGGGAGAGGCTGGAGTGGTGGGACGGACTCTTCTTTGCCTGCTGACTCTCCATTTTTCATTTTCTCCTTCTTGCTCCTCAGCTTCCAGACCAGAAGTGGGCGATCCATCTGTGCCAACCCAAGCCAGGCCTGGGTGCAGCAGTACATCGAATACCTGGACCAAATGTCCAAGTGAGCTGCGAACAGTGGGACCTTCACAGTCGAGGGACCATGAGAAGAAGCCACAGAGCCACCTCCCCTCCCCAACCAGCTCCCTCACCCCAGATGGGCCCTGGGCGAGTCCTGGCCCGAATGAAAGCCCGTGCTCGCGTTTCCGTGCTCCTGCTCTCATGGTCTGCGCTCTCCCGAAGCTTTGCCGTGAAGCTCCGCCTCCTGGGGCCAGAGGAGACTGTGGCCTCCGGACAGCATCTGTCGTCCCCTTGCCCGCGCTCAGGTCTTGAAATAAATCCGTGCTGCAGAAAGGGACTGGTGGCTTAAAGTGGTTCTCCCACAGACAGCCTGGTCATTTCTTTGATTTTACAGACACTTCTATGGTATTTACTGCGTATCCGGGGCTTGTAAACATTTCAATAGGAGTAGATGTAAATAGTGGGATGATGGAGGCGTAGTTAGGACCAGGAGGAGGACGAACAGTAACCCCAGTCAGGGTGCTTAGACAAGGCGGACAGTGTGAATGCAGACGACCGTGGGGAGACCCTCTGTCTGCATGTGCAGAGCTCAGGTGCACAGCAAACGCACCTGGTCACTGCCTCGTCCAAGTGGGCAGAGCGGCTCACCCTTCCTAGAAAGCTCTTCCCCAGGTCTCTGCCATTCAAAACATTTACTTCTCTGGGCCCTCCTCGACCGCCTGTAAATAGCGCCCCCTTGTGCTCACTCATCAAATCTGTGCTCTCCCCTCAAATCCGTGCTCCATCCACAATCCATGCACCCCAACGCTGAAGTCCTACAGTCTCTTTAGATGCCGCCTGACCCTTATCCTTGACACCTGGGGTAAAAGTGACCTTGGAAATGTGGCCATCCTCCTCGCCACCTCCTCAACTAAAGACAGAGGCAGGTACAGGGCAGTGCTCTGTGGGCGTGAGGAGGAAAGGGAGGCAGGCAGGAGGCGGAGGCTGATGCCAGTCTGGCCGTGTGTCACTGGACACAGACTGCAGAAGGGCCTCAGGGACACCAGTGTGGCCCAGCACACGCCTTCCAACTCAGTCCTTGGGGAAGGTTTGCCATGGCTGTCGGCCTCAACCCTAAACTCCTGGGCAGGAAGGATGCTCTTCGACCCCAGAGGTCAGAGGTCTCTGTCCATCCATGAGTTTAGTGGTGGGGAGCGGACGACCACCTACTGTCAGGGGCAAAGTCAGGAAAAGAGCACAGTCTGTCCTCAGAGCCCACGGCTGCCCTGGCCAAGGCCATTTCCTCACTGGACGGCCCCCTCCTCTTCCAAACTCCAGTCCTCAGCGCCCCTGTGCTCTTGGACTCACACAAATCCCATCGGAAAACCAGTTCTCTGCACCTCCATCCACACTAAAATGGGATGGAAGCTCAAATCTCAAAGGCAAAGAGACTAGAATGAGTGAGGAGGTGGGGAGACCTGGGGTCTCCGGGAAGGACGGGCGGGAGTGCAGGGGCGAAGGGTAGGGAGGAGGTGGGCACGGCAGGGGCCACTGACAACCTCTGCAGAACAGGCTCTACAAGTGGCATACCGTGGCGTTCACCCCGCTGCCAGGCAGGTCGGCTCTCCTCCTGGGTTACTGGGGTGCTTGGGCCTGCGGGGAGCTGGGTGGATACCGAGCGTCCCCTGAATGTGGAGCTGTAACTACCGCGCCTGCGCTCCTTCTCTGAGCCCCCCTCCTCAGGAATGGAACCTCCATCCTCCAAGCTGCTCAAGATGAAAACAGGAAGTCACCCTTGAAACACTCTCCCTGATCCATCCATCCAATCTATCAACAAATCCTGTCTATCAACAAATCCTGTCAACTCTCTCAAAATCTCTCTCAATTCCAGCCACTTTGGCTTCTCCACCAAACAGGAAGTCACCATCCTCAACCAAGCTCTCACCTGCCTGACCTCAGGATGTGCCTCAGAAGCGGGTGAGAGCTTGGCCGGTGCGCAGAATCCAACCAGGCACCCGGAGTCAAGGTGGAGCACCAGGAAGACCGCAGGCATTCAGAACTGAATTATGTGGGAAGAAATTGCTGCAGGGCATCAGCTGTAACCTTAGAAGGAGATGCAAGATTCCATCCACACAGATCACAGAGAATAAAAGAAGGATCTTAAGGGCTGGTGGATTGGCTTAAAGTGTCCTTAGTGCCAGAGGGGAGGGTAATGAATGTTCTGAAAGAGCTAAAGACAGGAGAAAAGTCTAGCATAGCCATGAGGAAAGTTTGCTACACCCTCAATGAAGGTGCTGGCTTTTGTCTACACAAGTCACACAGAAGGATCACTGGAGTGTCTAGTTAGAACCTAGATGACACCAATCGTTTTTTGTTTTGTTGTGCTGTGGTTTTCTTTCTTTCTTTTTTTTTTCCCCAGCAGTGCTGCACAGCATATAGCCCCCTGCAGTGGGAGCACAGAGTCAACTACTGGACTGCCAGGGAAGTTCCCAAAACCAACCCTTTTTAGATGCTCAACATCACCCATTATCAGAGAAATGCAAATCAAAACCACTATGAGGTACCATTTCACGCCAATCAGAATGGCTGCAATCCAAAAGTCTACAAGTAATAAATGCTGGAGAGGATGTGGAGAAAAGGGAACCCTCTTACACTGTTGGTGGGAATGCAAACTAGTACAGCCACTATGGAGAACAGTGTGGAGATTCTTTAAAAAACTGGAAATAGAACTGCCTTATGATCCAGCAATCCCACTGCTGGGCATACACACTGAGGAAACCAGAATTGAAAGAGACACGTGTACCCCAATGTTCATCACAGCACTGTTTATAATAGCCAGGACATGGAAGCAACCTAGATGTCCATCAGCAGATGAATGGATAAGAAAGCTGTGGTACATATACACAATGGAGTATTACTCGGCCATTAAAAAGAATACATTTGAATCAGTTCTAATGAGGTGGATGAAACTGGAGCCTATTATACAGAGTGAAGTAAGCCAGAAAGAAAAACACCAGTACAGTATACTAATGCATATATATGGAATTTAGAAAGATGGTACCGATAACCCTGTATACGAGACAGCAAAAGAGACACTGATGTATAGAACAGTCTTTTGGACTCTGTGGGAGAGGGAGAGGGTGGGATGATTTGGGAGAATGACATTGAAATATGTATAATATCATGAATGAAACGAGTCACCAGTCCAGGTTCGATGCACCAGCTTGGGGCTGGTGCACTGGGACGACCCATAGGGATGGTATGGGGAGGAAGGAGGGAGGAGGGTTCAGGATGGGGAACACATGTATGCCTGTGGTGGATTCATTTCGATATACGGCAGAACCAATAAAATATTGTAAAATTTAAAAATAAAATAAAATTTAAATAAATAAATAAATCTGCTCCTGAAGAAAAAAAAAACAACCCTTTTTAAAAGATGCGAATTCCAAGCCTCCTATTGTCATTTTGACTATAAAGGTAGAGCTGCGTGTACGCAGTTATAGTGTAGAGATGATCACACTTGAAATGCACAGGCCTGACTCTCAAGTCTCTATTGGCCAGTAAGCACTCCCCAATGCTAGGTTAACAGGGACTAGGGGAGATTGCAGCAATGTAGAATGGATACGCCCCTTCCAAATGGGCATGTGTTCCAGTAAATGGCTAAGTGGGAAGAGAGTGTGCAGAATTAAGGACCTAAAGTCCAGTCCATGGAAATCGGATTCATTCCCTTTAAGAAACCTGAAGCCACAAGGCTTCCCTTGTAGCTCAGTTGGTGAAGAATCTGCCTGCAATGCAGGAGACCCGGGTTTGATTACTGGGTTGAGAAGATCCCCTGGAGAAGGAAATGGCAACACACTTCAGTATTCTTGCCTGGAGAACCCCCGTAGACAGAAGAGCCTGGCAAGCTACAGTCCATGGGGTTGCAAGAGTCGGACACGACTTAGGAACTAAACCACCACCAATGCTAGGATAGTGATCTGGTGGCAATTACATATAATTAGCCCAGTAATCTCAATTTCATAAGATAATAACTCTGTAAGTTAAGAGTTACTCTGTAACTGGTAAGCCTGTGGAAGCTTACAATTAAACATAGGTCGTATAGTGTAAATCAGGCCAGGAATATTAGTATTCAAATGCAAAGATGAGTTACAGGTTTGTAATCATTGGAATCATCTATATAGTTTGGAACTTAGAGCACTTATAATACATTTTAAAATGATTTCTTAAAGTACATAACAGATTATTCATGTGATTCCAGTATTAAATGTGTAATTAAATAACTTATTTGTGCTTGTGATTTTGAGCTGAGCAATAAATATAAGAGAATATGGCTAAGTTAACAAAGAACACTGGAGTATTTAACACAACTTGATTTTCCTATAGTCCTAAGTTTAATTTGCTGTTATTATAGGAGTGAAGTGCTTTGGAAGATTCTGAATGGTAGATTGGACATGGAGAATATTCTTAAAAATTTAATGTGCCAAGTCGCTTCTGTTGTGTCCAACTCTGTGACCCCATGTAGCTCGCCAGGCTCCTCTGTCCATGGGATTTCCCAGGCAAGAATACTGGAGTGGGTTGCCATTCCCTCCTCCAAGGGATCTTTGCAACCCAGGGATCAAACCCAAGTCTCTTACATCTCCTACATTGGCAGGCAGGTTCTTTACCACTAGCACCAACTGGGAAGCCTAAAATCCAGTATATTAAGTTAATTAAAACAGCTTACATTATTTACAAAAATTTAATCCACAAAGTTCTAAACAGGACTGATTGTTTAAGGCTTGTCTAGTCTACTTAATTAGCATTCATCAGGGACTTAAATTTTGCTAGTTTTATAAATAGGGTAAGATGGGTGAGGCACGGGAAGCTATATTTTTAATTTGTTGCTCTACTGAATATTCATTTAAAAATCAAAGTAACTGCAATAGCTTCCTACACACAAAACTTGACCTGCAGACATGAAAAAAAACCTCACACCAATCCAAGTCATACTCATCTCTTGCCCTGATGACCAAAATATGGTCTACTCAGTCTCTCCACTTCCATTCTTCCTCCATGCCCTCCATGCTCCACCACAGCCACCTGAAAATCATACCATTTAGCCACCATACTTCCCTTTATAAACACAATCAAATCCAAAATCTTTATAAGCACGTCCAGCCAAATGCCCCATAACTGGGACCCTGCCTGTCTCCTGAGGCTCAGCCCGCTCCCTCATTTTGATGCTCCAGCCACACAGACCTCCTTTAGTCACCTCAAACACTCACACCTCATTTTTTGCCTCAGGGTCTTTGCAAATGCTAGTCTCCTTCTCCTACGGCTTCTATTCCACCCACTCTTAGCTAGCCAACACTCATTCATCCTTTAGGTCTCTGTTAAAGATTCTTCTTAGAGCAGCCTCGTGTTAACCTCTAGTATAAGTTTGGTCTCCAGTGACACAGTTTCGTAAAAATCCTAGAAATAACCCATTATAGCTCTCATCACAACTTGTAACTCTGTCCTTATTATATGACACTATTTCGTTAATGGCTTTCTCCCTCATAAGACAGTTCCATGAGGCCAAGTAGCATTGAGTAGGTGAATTAGGAGAGGCAAACTCTTTGCTGATGGCCCAGACAGCATCACCCCAGCCCTGCCTTTGCTGTAAACATGAACTGGAAATTCCACTGGTGGGTCAGTGGTAAGGACTCCGCACTCTCGCTGCCAAGGGCTTGGGATTCAGTCCCTGGTTGGGGAGCTAAGACTGCAGAAGCCATGTGGTAAAGCCAAAAATAAAAAATAAAGTACAATTTTTTAATGGGCTGGATCAGTAGGTTTCTATCAGACTTTCAGGTTAGGGGGTCTCCAACCTATGGTCTTGGAGTTAAATCCAGCTGCTGCCTGTTTGTAAATAAAGTTTTATTGAAACACAGTCATGCTCGTTTGTTTTCATGTGGCCTTTGACTGCTTTTGATCTACAAACAAGAGCTGGGCAGGTGTGACAGAGACTTTGTGGGGCCCACTCTCCTCTTTCACTTTCATCAAGAGGCTCTTTAGTTCTTCTTCACTTTCTGCCATAAGGATTGTGTCATCTGCATATCTGAGGTTATTGATATTTCTCCCGGCCATCTTGATTCCAGCTTGTGCTTCATCCAGCCCAGCATTTCACATGATGTATTTTGCATATAAGTTAAATAAGCAGGGTGACAATATACAGCCTTGATGTACTCCTTTCCCAATTTGGAACCAGTCTGTTGTTCCATGTCCAATTCTAACAGTTGCTTCCCGATTTGGAACCAGTCTATTGTTCCATGTTCAGTTCTAACTGTTGCTTCTTGACCTACATACAGATTTCTCCGGAGGCAGGCCAGGTGGTCTGGTATTCCCATCTCCTTAAGAATTTTCCAGTTTGTTGTGATCCACAATGTGGACACACCCAGAACATGCCTCACGTTTTGTTGTTTCCACGCCTTAGTCTGAAAGGGTGAGCTCTAGAATCAGAAGACCTCTGTTTGAATCCCAGCTTTGCCCCCTTTCTAGCTGTGTGAGCCAATTATGTCATAGCTCTGCGCCTCTGTATCCTCATCCGTAAAAGGGGACGACAACTCTACCAATGTCACAGGGCTGTAGTCAGGAAATAATTGTAAATATTTTCAAAATAGTAAGTGCTTCCTGTCTTACAACAACTATTATCCCTGTTGGCAGTTACCTTTGAGTAGAATGTTCTTCTGTCTTTCTCTGCATTCTAAAATCGAATACAGTCTCAGTCTAATTTTTGAGACCCAGGCCAAATGCCATCCCTTTCATGAATTTTCCTCCGCATTCTAATCTAAGGAGTTCTCTCTTGCTTTCCTCTGAAATCCTCACTGAACGCTGAGGTCCCACAGCTCTGGTCAGCAAGGTCTTTCTCAGTTTTCTTCATCTCTACCCCAACTAGAATAAAAGCATCTTTACTAATACTTACAGTAATCCTTCTTAACAAGGATTTGTTTAAGTAAAAGAAATAAGCCTAAATCTCCTAACAAAGAAAATCTCTGGTCCAAATAGCATCACTGGTGATGTCTACCAAACACTTAAAGAAGAATTAACACACCAAACTCTTCTAAAAGACAAGAGGAAGAACTACTTCCTAACTCATTCTATGAAGGCAGCATTACCCTGATCTCTGAACATATTTTCACTTAAAAACTTGTACATGAATAATGTTTATAGCAGCATTATTCTTAATACCCACAGGTTATGAAACAAACCAAGTGCCCATCAGGTGATGAATGGATATACAATATGAGATATAGCCATACAGTGGAATATTATTCAGCCATCAAAAAGAATGAAGTACTGATCCATGTTACAGCATGGAAGAACCTTGAAAACTTTGTTAAATGAAAGGAGTCAGACACAAAAGGCAACATATAGAATGATTCCCTTTACACATGAAACACCCAGAATAGATAAGTCTGTAGAGACAGAATGCAAATTAGTGATTGCCGGGGGCTGGGGGAGGGGGAAAGAGAGTGGGTTGCCACTGAATATTGTAATACCTTTGTATGTGTGTGTGTTTTATTTTTTATCATTTTCTTTTAAATTTAATTTGTTATGGTCATGTATATTGCAACCAAAGAAAGACAATGCCAAAGAATGCTCAAACTACCGCACAATTGCACTCATCTCACACGCTAGCAAAGTAATGCTCAAAATTCTCCAAGCCAGGCTTCAGCAATATGTGAACCATGAACTTCCAGATGTTCAAGCTGGTTTTAGAAAAGGCAGAGGAACCAGAGATCAAATTGCCAACATCCGCTGGATCATGGAAAAAGCAAGAGAGTTCCAGAAAAACATCTATTTCTGCTTTATTGACTATGCCAAAGCCTTTGACTGTGTGGATCACAATAAAGTGTGGAAAATTCTGAAAGAGATGGGAATACCAGACCACCTGATCTGCCTCTTGAGAAACCTGTATGCAGGTCAGGAAGCAACAGTTAGAACTGGACATGGAACAACAGACTGGTTCCAAATAGGAAAAGGAATAAATCAAGGCTGTATATTGTCACCCTGCTTATTTAACTTATATGCAGAGTACATCATGAGAAACCCTGGGCTGGAAGAAGCACAGGCTGGAATCAAGATGGCCGGGAGAAATATCAATAACCTCAGATATGCAGATGACACCACCCTTATGGCAGAAAGTGAAGAGGAACTAAAGAGCCTCTTGATAAGAGAGTGAAAAAGTTGGTTTAAAGCTTAACATTCAGAAAACTAAGATCATGGCATCCGGTCCCATCACTTCATGGCAAATAGATGGGGAAACAGTGGAAACAGTGAGAGACTTTATTTTTCTGGGCTCCAAAATCACTGCAGATGGTGATTGCAGCCATGAAAATTAAAAAACGCTTACTCCTTGGAAGGAAAGTTATGACCAACCCAGACAACATATTAAAAAGCAGAGACATTACTTTGTTAACAAAGGTCTGTCTACTCAAGGCTATGGTTTTCCCAGTGGTCATATATGGATGTGAGAGTTGGACTATAAAGAAAGCTGAGCACCGAGGAATTGATGCTTTTGAACTGTGGTGTTGGAGAAGACTCTTGAGAGTCCGCTGGACTGCAAGGAGATCCAACCAGCCCATCCTAAAGGAGATCAGTCCTGGGTGTGCATTGGAAGGACTGATGTTGAAGCTGAAACTCCAATACTTTGGCCACCTGATGCGAAGAGCTGACTCATTTGAAAAGACCCTAATGCTGGGAAAGATTGACGGCAGGGGGAGAAGGGGGCGACAGAGGATGAGATGGTTGGATGGCATCACCAACTCAATGGACATGAGTTTGGGTAAACTCTGGGAGTTGGTGGTGGACAGGGAGGCCTGGCGAGCTACAGTTAATTGGGTTGCAAAGAGTCAGACACGACTGAGGGACTGAACTAAATCTAAATATTGCAACTGTGTGAAACTACTACACGATGTTGTTTAGTTTCTGAGTTGTGTCCAGCTCTTTTGCAACCCAACGCCCTGTAGCTTGCAGAATCTTAGCTCCCTGACCGCTGACTGAGCCCACTTCCCCTGCAGTGGAAGCATGGAGTCCTAGCCACTGGCCCACCAGGGAATCCCTGTAACACCTTTTGGAGTGATGAAAACCTTCTGGAACTAGATAGAGGTGATGGGCACACAAACTGTGAATGTCCTAAATGCCACTAAATTTCACATTTTAAAATGATTAATGCAATTAATATTGCGTTATGTGAGTTTTACCTCAACAGCAACAACAAAAAGCAATAAGCCTCCTCTTGAATGAGGAACTCTTATTTTGCTTTCAGCAAGCCTGTAAAGATGAGGCAATCTTTATTGTCCAAAGAGGAAGTTATTAGTTAGCTTTTACTCATAACAAGTCACCCTAAAATTTAGTAGATTAAAGCAAGTGTTAACAAGATACTGCACACCTATTAGAATGGTGAAAATCCGGAACAGTAACGGTATCAAATGCTGACAAGGATGTGGAACAGCTGAAATTCCCATCCATAGCTGATGGGAATGCAAAATGGGACAGCCACTTTGGAAGAAAATGTATAGATTTCTTACAGAATTAAATATATTCTTACCATGCAATCCAGTAGTTATGCTTCTTCGTATTTTCCCAAAGGAGCTGAAAACTTATGTCCACCCAAAAACCAGCACACAGATGTTTATAGTAATTTTATTCATAATTTCCAAACTTGGAAGCAACCAAGATGTCCTTCAGTAGGTGACTGGGTAAATAAACTGTGTTACCTCCAGACAATGGAACATTCAGTGCTAAAGCAAATGAGCTATCAAGCCATGAAAAGACACGGAGGAATTTTAAAAGCATATTACATATCTTAAAAGTGCAGTCTCAATAGGCCAGTATTTTCAAGTCTTTGTTTGTGTGACACATTCTATTATCTCATTTACCAAGAAGCCAATCTGAAAATGCCCCATACTGCATGATTCCAAGTATATGACATTCTGGAAAAGGCAAAACTGTCTCTGGAGAGACAGTCAAAATTTCTGTGGTTGCAGGTTGGGGGTGAGTGGACAGGTGCTAGGGAAGATGAGTAAGCAGAGCACAGAGGATTTTTAGGGCAGTGGAAATACTCTGTGTGGTACCATAATGATAGATACATATAATTATACATTTGCCCAAACCTATAGAATATACAGCACCAAGAGTGAACTGTAATGTAAACTATGGTCTTTGGAGACTCACAGAGAATGAACTTATGGTTGCCAGTAGGGAAGGATGGGGGCAAGGGATAGTTAGGGAGTTTGGGATGGACATGTAATCACTGCTATATTTCAAATGGATAACCAAGAAGGACCTCCTATATGGTACATGGAACTCTGCTCAGTGTTATGTGGCAGCCTAGATGGAAGGGGAATTTGGGGGGGAATGGACACATGTATATGTATGGCTGAGTCCCTTCACTGTTCACCTGAAACCATCATAATATTGTTAATTGGCTATACTCCAAAAAAACAACTATGGCCTTTGGGTGATTATGCTGCGTCCATGTAGGTTCACCGCTTGTGACAAATGTACCACTCTGATGAGGGCTATTGAAAATGGGGAGACTGTCTCTGGGGGTAGAGTATATGCAGGAAACATCTATACTTCCCTTCAGTTTTGCTATGAATCTAAAACTGCTCTTTTAAAAGTATTAATGAAAACATTAAAAAAATTTTTAAGTGCAAGGATTTATTATTTCTCACAAATCTATGGGTTGGATAAATGGTTCTGCTGGTCTGAGGCAATTCAGCTGGGGTTCAATGGTTGAGGATGATCTCTCACCAGGGACAGCTCTCCACATGGTCACTCAACCTTTGAGAGGTTGTTGTGGGCTGGTACACATAAAGGCATAAAAGTTCCTAGCACAAAACTAACACAAGTCTCAACAGGCCAGCAGTTTTCAAGTCTCTGTTTGCATGATACATTCTATTATCTCATTTACCAAAGTCTCATAGCCAAGACTAGAGTCAGTATGGGACGTGACTTCCCACATGCATACATACTTGGTGGGGGGGATTCTTGAAGCCCTTTTTTTACCGAAGCTACCAAAGGGAGGAAGAAGTTAAATATCTGAACCAAGATCTAATGTCTAATAGCCAAGCTAGAGTTAGGAGAAGTGCTTGGTACAAAAGGGAAGCCTCTCTATTTGACTTGATATCACCAAAGCATATAGGGAATGGTCAGACAGTATCTGAGGAACCCCGTCCATGTGTGACCACAGAATGGTTTCAATTCTACACTATAGAACAGACTTCAGCTATGGAATCTTGAATGGAATATTATTGTTTGGGGTTGCTGTATTTTTCTAAGGAGGGTGTGGGCCCTGTCTTGTAGACAGCAAGGAAAACAAGAAGACCAGTTGGTTGGATCTGCTTTTCCTCTTACAACTTGAAAAGAAAGATTTTCCTGTGTGCGATAGTGACATAGATTAAGATCATGCATGTGGAAGAAAAATGCACACATAGATTATTTCCAAACACAGATATTTACAGTAAGGACACAGAGGATGTGGCCACCTGCCTCTGTGGGTCCTGCGTCTCTAACATTTACACAACCCACAGCAAGAATCCATAAGGAGTCAGGTGTGCCAATATTCAAAACATAAGTGAGTGAACAAATTTAAAAGTACACTGAATTACTTAATATTGCAACCATATGAAACCATTGCATATTGTCGTTGTTTAGTTGCTAAGTCGTATCTGACTCTTTTCAACCCCATTGACTGAAGCCCGCCAGACTCCTCTGTCCATGGGATTTCCCAGGCAAGAATACTGGAGTGGGTTGTCATTCCTTCTCCGAGGGGATCTTCCCCACCCAGGGATCAAACCCACATCTCCCGCATTGGCAGTCAAATTTTTTACCCCTGAGCCACATAAGGAAGCCTGAAACTATTGCATATACAGCCCTAATTCAGGAGTCTATCGCCATAGACTGGAGCACAAAAAAAGCAGCAAGAAACTGTACATGGAGCATTTCAGGGGAACAACTCTTTATTTTACAAGAATGTATCGTTTTCACACCATATGAGAGGAAAGATTTTGACAAGTTAGCTGGCTTGTCTTTTCTCTCATCTAAAGTCTTCTGCAGCTCAAATCTTTCCTGCAGTCCAAAGGGGTATCTTCTTCCTGTGTTGGCAGTGGTAACCCATCAGCCTCCACAGCTTTTGGACTCGGGTGTGCTTCCTTCCAAAGACATAGAGCTAGAGCGGGAGAGGTGAAAAAGCATTTTCCCTGGAGGCATGAACTGTGTCACTAGAACGGATGTTTAGTGTTGCAGATCATGCCAAGCCAGCCCTGAGGACCACATACCAAGAGACAGAGGTGTTTTCTGTGTCCTCTGATGAATTTATTTAGTGTGGGCTTACTGTATAAAAGCTTCCCTGGTGGCTCAGATGATAAAGCATCTGCCTGCAGTGCGGGAGACCTGGGTTTGATCCCTGGGTTGGGAAGATCCCCTGGAGAAGGAAATGGCAACCCATTCCAGTACTCTTGCCTGGAAAATTCCATGGACTGAGGAGCCTGGTGGGCTACAGTCCATGGGGTCGCAAAGAGTCAGACACGACTGAGCGACTTCACTTTACTGTATAAAAGGGGCTTCCCAGGTGGCCCTAGTGCTAAAGAACCCACCTGCCAGTGCAGAAGACTTAAGAAATGCAGAGTTTGATCCCTGGGTCGGGAAGATCCCCTAGAGGAGGGTATGGCAACCACTCCAGTATTCATGCCTGGAGAATCCCATGGACAGAGGAGCCTGGTGGGCTACAGTGCATAGGATCACAGAGTTGTACACGACTGAAGCGACTGAGCACCGCACAGCACGCTGCGATATGAAGAGTGCTGCAAAGTAAGGGATCCAAGCAGGGTTCCCCACTGTCTGCATCTTAAAGTCCTGGCTCTTTGAAAGTTGGGATGCGCTAGGCAGGTAATAACCACTGTCCCAATATGTCAACATACTGCATGCTTTGTGTCAGATTGCCTCGAAGGACATGACTTACACAGGCCCTGGATGGAACAGTTTACTCAAGAAGAGAAGAGACAGAGCAAGATCAGCTTCAACAGTGAGGGTCAGTCCCCCCACACACAGCCAGTGGGTGCCATCTTGCAGTTGACTTAGGGCAATGATCTGCATGCTCCCTCTTGGGCTGCAAGTGAAGGACCCTTTCCCTCCCCACCAGGAACAGATAGTAGTGGGGTTGGCCTGGTGCCCTATGTCATTACAAGCTTAAGCAAAACGAAGGAGCATACGCTGAGTCCAAAACAGAGTAAGATAATCTCACACAAGGCAATAAGCCCAGCACAGCTGTGCAGCACTTTATCTCTGGGGAAAGAAGTGTTCCAGCCCCAAGGCCTCTCTTCTGTGGCCCTGAAGGGGTTGAAAGACTGCATAGACTAGAATGCCTTTCCCGATGCAGTGTGCAGCTGGCCTGAGGGAGAACTAGATCACTACCTCGCCTTTGTGTGGGACTCAAGGTATTTAACTTGAATTCAAGGTACCTTCCTTACTTCCTTACTTCCGTACCTTCCTTACACAGCCATCAGAGGAGGCCAGACACCTGGGATGATTTCATTTGGAAACTAAAGGTACTCTGGTGTTGGAGAAGACTCTTAAGAATCCTTTGGACAGCAAGGAGACCAAACCAGTCAATCCTAAAGGAAATCAACCTCGAATACTCATCGGAAGGACTGATGCTGAAACTGAAGCTCCCACACATTGGCCACCTGATATGAAGAGCCAACTCATTGGTAAAGACCCTGATGCTGGGAAAGGCTGAGGGCAGGAGGAGAAGAGGGGCAACAGAGGATGAGATGGTTGGAGAGCATCATCGACTCAATGGACATGAGTTTGAGCAAACTCCAGGAGATAGTGAAGGACAGGGAAGCCTGGCATGCTGCAGTCCATGGGGTCACAAAGAATCGGACATGACTTAGCAAATAAACAGCACCAAGAAAGGAACAGCAAGCAGTGCAGGGAAAAACCACTTCAGGCCTTTCTCCTGAAAAGGGACCAGTGCATCTGTGCATGGAACACCATCCTGAGATTTCAAGACCTGCCCAGGATACAGACACATAACACACGGAGTGACAAAGAAAGGAGTGATGGGGAGTTGAGAGCAATGGCAGACAATTGTCACAGGCCAAGTGCAGATCTGAGAAAGCAGGTGGGCCATCTTAGCTCAAATATGCTGACACTGTAACAGTACAGGGCAGCTCAGCTTATGCTAGACAAACAGGTTATGCAAGCCTAGGTCCCGGGATGTGGCAAGACCAGTGTTTACAGGCAGAAATGACAGGGTCGTTGGTATTTCTGCAAGGGAAGAAGCTGCTGGGTGTGCTAGGCAGTATTGTGAAATAGTTGTAGTAAGCGCTTCATGTAGTAAACATCTCGTCTCAAAGGAAGTACCCATAACGCAGTTTCGGAGTGTAGTAACTGCTCAGAAAGCACCAGCTGTTGTTATCATCAGCCCTGGAAGACCCCTGAGGTTGGAGCAGCTTACAAGGAGCACAGCCTGCTCCCTCAACCATGCCAAGCTGAGTAACAAATAGAGCTGATGTGATTCTTCAATGTCAACAATGATGCTAGGTGGCATAGGAAAGAAAAAATCCATAAAAGACTCAGGAAGTACACCAAAGCCACTCGATTAAAAATAAATAAATTAAAAAAAAAAGAGAAACAGCACTATATTGTGAAATCGTACATGTGTCTTCATCGCTTCTTTTTGCTGAAGAGATGTGCATTCGATGCTGCATCAGACACTTCTTACACTACTTCCCACCCATCAGCCCCATCGCTTCCTCTGGCCACCACTACAACAACCAATCTTGTACAGGCCTTGCCCAGCTCCATGGAGGGGCAGTCTGGCAGCATCTCCCCTTTCATAGCCTTCATCTCATCATGCATGCCATTCCTCTCCTGAATCAGGGAGTCTCCGATGCTGAGATAGAGAACCTGCAGGAAACCACTTGGTACTCAGGACTGAGATGCTGCAGCCTGGAGGTACTGGACGAGGACTCGGGAGCCTCAGAGACTCAAAGACTTGGAAGTCCCTGGGGAGTATCCACAGCAAAAGAGAAAGTCAGCGAGTACATGGATGGAATGGCTTGTCCCGTGGAAGTCAGCCAGCCTCTTCCCTCAGCCACAACAGAGCTAGTGCAACAAGCCCTTGGCCGTGGTGGCAAGGACAGAGGTTAGGCATGGGCCCAACAGTGTGGGCTGTCTCTCGTCAAGACCCATTTAACTGTGGCTGCTGCTGGATGCATAACCTTCCGGCAGAGATAGACATTAAGTCTCACTATGGCGCCGGCCTCCAAGGAGAAAACGCAGCCGTACAGTGGCATGTTGATTATCTTGGACGTCTGCCAACCTTAGCAGGACCAACACTTATTCCCGATGTGGGGCTTTTCACTACCAGCAGTACCTTTGCCAGGCCAATGGTCCAAGGACTTAGAGAATGCCTGATCGCTCAGTATGGTATGTGCACAAGAGGGCCTCAGGTCAAAGGATCCATCTTACAAATGGTGTGAGTCAGTGGGCATATGGGATCCACTTGGTGTTACTGAAACAGCTAAGAGAATGGTGAGGGGTTAATAATTTAGCTGAAGCAAAAACAAACTTCAGGGCTGGGACTTCTCCAGAATGCAGTGTATGCATGGAAGCAAAAAATGTTAGATAATGCCATGTCCCTGGAGGCTAAAACACACAGGAATCAAGGGGTTGGCCTCCGTCTTCATATTTCCAGTCATCTATTTGTGATTCCCATCCCTGAAGCATTAGACTCTGCTGGATTTCCAGGGAGATGGGAGAGGTGGAGATGAACAAGTATGAGTGCACAGTGTGGGTTCTACTGAACCTGAAAGAACGTGTGTGTGTGAGTGTGTGTGCATGTGCACACGCACACGCGCTCAGTCACTCAGTCATGTCCAACTCTTTGCGACCCCACAGACTAATACAACCAGCCTGAAGCAAGCTTTGTGATGGATTAGACATAATAAGGAAGTGGCAACCCACTCCAGTGTTGTTGCATGGAGAATCCCAGGGACAGAGGAGACTGGTGGGCTTAAGTCTACAGAGTCGCACAGAGTCAGACATGACTGAAGCGACTTAGCATGCATGCATGCGTTGGAGAAGGAAATGGCAACCCACTCCAGTGTTGTTGCATGGAGAATCCCAGGGACAGAGGAGCCTGGTGGGCTTAAGTCTACGGGGTCGCACAGAGTCGGACACGACTGAATCGACTTAGCATGCATGCATGCATTGGAGAAGGAAATGGCAACCCACTCCAGTGTTCTTGCCTGGAGAATCCCAGGGACAGAGGAGCCTGGTGGCTTAAGTCTACGGGGTAGCACAGAGTCGGACACGACTAAAGTGACTTAGCAGCAGCAGCAGCAGCAGCAGCAGACATAATAAAGGCACAAACACCTTGGAGGGAAGCAAGGGGCAGACTGTATTATGTATTACGTCACACCTTTGCAACCTCACTCCTTACCTCAGCCACTGCTCAGTCACTGCTTTTCCTGCTTCATGGAGGTGTCTTACCTCGTAACTCTAGCTTACCTCGTAACTCCAGGCTTCTCTGATTCTGAGGTATGGAATATGTGAAAGAACATAACAGACACTCATGAGCAAACCAGAAGTGTGAATAAATTAATGCTTGTATATATGGAGTCTAGAAAAATGGTGCAGTTCCCTATGTGCAGGGAACGAACAGAGACAGATATAGAGAATCATGCAGACACGGGCAGGAAGGAGAAGGTGGCACAAACTGGGAGAGTGGCATTGACATATATACATTACCAGGCATAAAATAGACAGCTAGTGAGAAACTTCTACATAACACATGAAGCTCAGCTCGATGCTCTGTGATTGATGGCCTAGAGGGGTAGGATGCGGCGTGGAAGGGGGGATCCAAAGGGAGGGGATATATGTATATACCTATAGCTGATTACAGCAGAAACTAACAGAATTTTGTAAAGCAAATATACTCCAATAATAAAATAAAATTAATATTTGAAATCCATCCCTGGCCAATGAAGTCTTGCTCTCACAACAGTTTAACACATTGCTGCGTAACAATCCACTTGAAGCTTACTAGTATAAATTGGCAACAGCTGTATTCTACTCACAAATTCTACGGGTCAGAAATTCACACAGGGCACAGCCCGGATGGCTTGTCTCTGCTTCATGATGCCTGGGGCATGCCTGGGAAGACACGAAAAGCAAGAAATGACCCAAAGGGATGGGGAACCATCTAGAGCAGGGCTGTCTAGTAAAAATACAATGCAAGTTGCATGCTGTTGTTGTACTCTCTAAGTCGTGTCAACTCTTTGCAACCCCATGGACTGTAGCCCACCAGGATCCTCTGTCCTGGGGATTTCCCAGGCAAGAATACTGGAGTGGGTTGCATTTCCTTCTCCAGGGGATCTTCCCACCCAAAGATCAAAGCCACGTCTCCTGCATTGGCAAGTGGATTCTTCACTGCTGAACCACCTGGGAAGCTCATGTAGTATTTTACATACTGTCAAATACACAGGAGAAAAATCAAGACAAGAAATCTGGGCAGAGGGAGGTTATAATTTCAGATAGAGAGTCCCAGAAAGATTAACAAGAAAAACAACATTTGAATGACGAGTTGAAGGAGGTTAGGGAGAAAGTAAAATTTTCTCCCAGAAAAGTTATTGAAGGGAAGAGCAATGTAGGAAGCAGGAACAGAAATCTCTGAGCCAGCCTGCATAATCAAAGCAAAATGAGTGAGGGGAAGAGTAATAAGGACTTGATAACAGAGCATGAACAGGGACCAGATCAGATAGGGGCTTGTAGGCTAGGAGAAGGATTGGGCTTTACACTGGGTTGGGATGCAGGATTAAAAAGCCATCCGTGGGTTTTAAATAGGATTGACTTGGCTGATTTATATTTTAACAGGATCACCCAGGCTGCAATGTTGAGAATGAACTGGAAAGGGGCAAGGGCAGAGGAAGGAGACACATTAGGAGGTTTTTGCAAGAATCCTGGTAAGAGACAGGAATGGCTTGGACCAGGTGGAGAAAGAGGATGTGGTGAGGAACAATAAGGTTCTGGACACATTTTTGAAAGTAGACTCACCCCAGTATTTTTAATGGATCAGATGTGGAGGTGAAACAAACAGAGGAGTCAAGGGTTAAGATTCTATGTGAGGAGTCACATGACCAGGCTCACATGTTAGAGCACCTTGATAACAGGCTCTCTGTGCCCTTGAATGGGGTGAACTCCCAAGGAAAACATTCTGATGAGAGGATTCAGTGACCCTCCTAGAGGAAGGATCCTTCATAAACTGGCTTCTCCCTTTGCCTGTGTCCAGTGGGCAGTTGGAGAAGCCTCATGTCATCCTCGCCCCTTCTTCCTGTTGCCTTCTCAGCCTCCTTCCCTTTATTTAGAAATAGCGTGTTATCTATTATACAACCCAGGAAAGCGTTCTGATCTCTGCCCTGTGACTTCCCATTCCTCCTCTTTCTATAAATACAAGGGCAGAGCAGAGATCCAGGGAAGTCCGAGAGAGCCCCAGAGTCCTCAGGCTGGTCCACCGTCTGTACACCAGGAAGATGAAGACCTCCATAGCTGCCCTGCCCTTCCTCATCCTCGCTGCCCAGGCTGCACTTGGTGAGTTCAGTGAGCCTTCTTCCAGGTGGGCAGGTGGGTGGTAACTTGCAGACCAGGGAGGAGATGCAGAGGGACACCTTTGCCCAGCGTGGATATAGCTCCTGTTTAAAAGCAGCAGGAGTAGGTACAGACCTCTCCCTTTAGCCGCTGGTCCCCGGGGAAAGCAGCATACAGCTGACTGGTCCCACCTGGGGAAACAATTCTCTCCCTTTCATGACCAGAATTATCTGATACTTTCTCTTAGCTGACATAGGAACACTATGGACGAGATCAAGAGAACTGTAGAAAAATCGTAGATCTGTAGAAAGAAGTATAGACTTTCACAATGTTAGAACTATTATATGCCCTCTAGCATAAAACTCTCACTTCAGAGAAGAAATTGGACAAGCCAGACAAGTGACTCACTCAAGTGTACTTAATCATCTTATTTATTTATGTAACAAATAGATGTCTAGTATTTCCTATTTGAAAGCAGGCACTGTTCTAAGTGTCTTGTAGATATTAATATGTTGGATCCTCCTGACAATGCTGTAGAGTAGACTATCAGCAAACTATATGGATTTACTTATTATTATTATTAATTACCCTCTTACAAACAAGAGATGAGGCATAGGAACTCTAGATAACTTGCTCAAGATCACACACGCATACGTGGTGGCATTAGGTTACAAGCTAGTTAGGAAGCTGTAATGGGAAGACAACACCCATCCAAGACTTCGTTTTGCAAGCTCCATACATATCATATTAAGCATATTGAAGTGTAGGCACATGCCTCATTTAATATAATTCATATGTAACTACATAAGAATGAGCTAAATTTTAGTTATGCTTGCCTAATTATTCTAGTACAGGTCCACAATCCATTTATCCAAATCTTTGGGGCTAGATGCATTTTGGAATGCAGAATTTTTCAGATTTTAAAAAGGCAATGCAGTATGACCCAGAAATTCCATTTCTTCTTGATATAGCCAAAAGAACTGAAAGTAGATACATGAAAGAGATACCTACACAACCTTGCTAATAACAGCTTAATTTTTACTTGCCAAAAGGAGGAAGCAACCCAAGTGTCCACTGACAAACAAATGGATTGGAAAACAGGATGTGTGTGTGTATATATATATATATATAGAGAGAGAGAGAGAGAGAGAGTATTATTCAGCCTTAAAAAGTGAGGGAATTCTGACATGTTCCACAACATAGACGAACATTGAAGACATGATGATAGATGAGATAAGCCAGTCACAAAAGGACAGATAATATGATTCCACTCCTACGAAGTACTTAAAATAGTCAAATTCAGAGAGAAAGTAGAGTAGCAGTGGCCCAGGGTTTAGGGAAGGGGGAAATGGGGAGCTATTGTGTAATGGGCACAGAGTTTCAGCTTTCAAGATGAAAAAAGTTCCATGGATGGATTGTGGTAAGTTGCGCAATATGAGAAGGTACTTAATGCTATTGAACTTTTCGAGATGATTAAAATTGTAAAGTTTATGTTTTTTGCATTACGTATGTGCTAACTCTTGGTTATTAGCAACTACAGACTAAACCCAAATTGCTGCCTATAGCTCTTGGTACTTCGGTTGACAGCTCTTAAATGTACAAAATCACCTCCAGTTCATGTCAAACCACGAATACCCCTGTCTTCAGGTCTGCCTGCTAGAGCTTTTGCTTTTCCTGATTGTGATTTTTGTGACATTTGATCTCAGACAATTGCACTTTTTGATAACTTGAGGAAAACAAAAATTACCTGAAAAACTGCCTGACCTGCTGCATTGTAGACATGTAATCTTTGCAAAGATTGTAAATGACAATTGTGAATATTCAGACATGATTATTCTTTCCTATCCATGTTCTGATCACAGGGAGACAGTGAACAAATGATTATATTAGAGACTTTTTTATTTATAAGATCTGATGTAAAACCACTACTTTCAACTTTTTAGATCTGAATGTTGCCTGTTTAATATATTTCTTTTAAAGTTTAAAAGGGGTTAATATCAATTGGATAACATTTTGTCAAGCATTTTTTTTTCTGATTGTTAATTTTGATGCTAGCTGGAATTCAAGAAATAACAGTGACCTTATTCAAATGAAGAAATATTTTAGTATTTTTTTTAAATTGTAAACTTTGCATTATGTTCATGCTATCATATTCTAAAAGAATGTATTTTTAAAAAGGTAACACATACCTGGGCATTACTTAACATCCCTGGCAGAGTCTGAGACACACACATTAACCAAACACAGTCACATTTCTGCAGCAAACACATTCACACTAATGGAGTAAATAAAGCCTGTAAATAGCCTCACTTCACTTTGGGTGATGTTGTGTCACCAGATCAGTTATAGAGAAATGTTTACTGTTTCCAGAGCCCTGTGAATTCCAGAAATGTGTAGAGAGCATGGTGCATTGGATCGCATTATGGAACTATTCAACTGATCTACTCGTGTTGGGTGTGCAGTTAGCTTTTTGTATTCACAGTCAATAGAATGGTTCCCTATCTCGAACTTTTTCAAAAGTCCCCTGAAAAGTCTCAGGGCCTTGATAGAGAAAATGGGCTTGGAGGCACATCTGGGCCAATGGTTCAGTATCCTTGCCTCCCTAGCAGGAGATGGGGTTGAGGAATGAGACAGATGGAGGTGTTGAAACGACGTTGCTTCCCAGTAATTTTTCTCCCCTTCTCTACTGTTTCTCTCAAGTAAAAGACGTGATGTCAAACCTGAAGTTTGAACTCTCAAGTCCGGAAAAGAATCACCACTCATTGTCTCAAGGAGGTAAAGTTTTGTTATGGCATATATTTTAGAACAGCTAGCAGGTACAGATTGGCTCAAAGACTTCAATCCACCTGGTTTACAGGACCTGAGGGGGGTCCTGAGGGTGGTGAACATCTCCAAGGAAGTTCAGGAGGGGCTGTGTGTCCATAGATGGCCTCTTCCAGAGATGGACTTGATTCCACCTGGCTGTCCCAAGAGTTGGCTCACTACGGGGAGAGGGGAAGGGTGCTCTGGGATGCCTCCTGCAGGCCTCAGACTCTCCTTCTTCTGGGAGAAATTCTGCTCTGTCGTGGCCCTGCCTGGATGCCCTCAGACACACAGCTTAGCCCTGGGGAGAGCGAAATGTCTCTGGCAAGGAGAGGCCATAAGTGCTGGAAGAGAAGGCAAACATCCCTTTCCAGTCCTGAATCTTCAGGACTTCCCTGGTGGTCCAGTGGTTAAGAATCCGCCTGCCAATGCAGGACACACGGGTTCCATCCTTGCTCCGGGAAGATTCCCCATGCCTCCTTGCAAGGAAGAGTAGTCCCTGATCGCTGTAACTGGAGAAAGTCCGTGTGCAGCAACACAGACCTAGCACAGCCAAAGATAATTTTTTTTAAAGCCCTGCACCTTCTCACTCTTCCCAGTAGGTGGGAGGAAAGGGAGAAAGGATGCAGTTTTCATCAGTTTTGTTTGTTTAGTTGCTAAGTTGGGTCCAACTCTTTTGCAACCCCAAGGACTGTAGCCCTCCAGGCCCTTCTGCCCATGGGGTTTCCCAAGCAAGAATACAAGGGCGGCTTGCTGTTTCCTTCTGCAAGTTTTCCTCCCACTTAGTCCTTAAGTGATGCTTTCTCTTGTTGCAGGTTTTCACCGGCCCACGGACTGCTGCATGTCTTACACCCCACGAAACATCCGATGTGTATTCATGGAAAATTATATAGAGACGAGCAGTGGGTGCTCCCGGCCAGCTGTCATGTACGTATGCCAAGCTCACTGGCCATCGCTGGGGGCAGAGTGGAGAGGGGAAGGGGTGGCACCTGAGGAATGGATGTCCAGGAAAGTCCCACCCTCTGGATCCTGCCAGGTCAGCAGAAGCATGTGTCCTCAGTAGGATCCTTCAGGGCACCAGGTATGAGATGCTCCAGGTGAAAAGGGAAGCTAGGGAAGGAAGGTGAGAGCCGGAGGGAGGCTTCACAAGAAAACTCTGAGTCGCTGAGGGCGTCTCAGCCTGAGGGAGAGTCTCAGAGAGAAGCTGCTCTAAATTCCTGCAGCAGAGAAAGGGAAGAACTGGCTGGGCTGTCAGGGGCCCAAGGCGCAGGGAGGATAGGGTGCCCACCCATATTTGCTGAACCTTCTGCTGTTTGTAATCTTTCCCCCCACCTTCTTCCCAGCTTCATCACCAAGAAGGGGCAGCGTGTCTGTGCTGATCCTAACAATGAGGGAGTTCAGAAATGCAAGTCGGAGCTGAGGCTGGGGTCAGCCGTCGAGGACCTGAGATCGCTATTGGTTGAGCGGAAGCGCCTGGACCGGGCCCCCTCTTCTCCGTCTCTCTTGCCTCACCGTCCTCATTGGAGGGCCGTGGCCTGAATTACTTTTTAAAAAGCAACAGTTACTGTTCTGTTCTAATTACAAGCACAACACATTCATCAAGAGTATCCAATTTGACTTCACTCAAACTTTTAGAGGGAAAAGATTGTGTAGAAATTCCTGAACTTTGGATTCGTGGGGTTTTTTTTTGGGGGGGGGGTCTGAACAAGATATCACAGTGTAAACTTTTTTAAGCTAAAAACATGGCATTCAAATACAGACTTAGAGTGTGTATTTAACCCATTAATCACTAAACCGATTCAAAGATCATCTGAGGAACAGAAGTTGGTATAGTTATTGGAGATGGCATTCTGAAATGTTTTGTTAGAGAAAAACAAATTAAAATCCTAGAGGGCAATAAATCTGTAACTTTGGGGACTATCTTTTGTACTAGACAGCAAGCCTTTGGATCTGTGCTTAACAATAAAATTACAAATCAGTCTCAGTCAACAAGCAATTTCATAAATTCTGGGTGTTGGTCAACGTATATAGACAGTCAATCAAATGTACATTTCCCATACAGATTAAGGAATCCTGGGTGAGTCCTTCAGAAAGTGCTCCAATATGACATTGAAAGGCCTATACTCATCCTTCTGCCTTAATGCTACTCTTTGGATTTTTTTTTTTCTTACCAGATATAAGTTCCTAAAAGATATCTTCTCTGAAGTTAAAGGACATTAGGAAAACACTTAAAACTAAAGTTAATATCAATTTTAGATTCATATCTATTAAAGCATATACATTTCTATTTATAATTAGTAAATCTTAATCAACTCTCGCATAAAATTCAGAAATAGAGGACTGAATTCTAAACAACAACATTTTTTTTTAATTCAAAAAAAGTTTAAGATTTTTTTCCAGGCTAAGTTGGCAGAGTAGAAAGGCCCTGAACTCACCTCCTCTCATGAACACACCAAAATCACAACTTGGCTAGAAAGTTTTTTCGAGTTTTCCATAAGATGGTATGGAAAAACCAAAATGAATTATTTTGGCCAACCCAATACTTGTAGAACAACTATCAATGGAAAAAAAGAAACACAAACAGAACCTACCAACAAGAAAATATATTTTACAACTAAAGATGTTTAAAGAGGAATCACAATAATACGGTGCTGGGGGTGGAGCAGACTCATGATAGGCCAAGTCCCATATTCCCTGGTGGGTTTCCCAGATGGCGCTAGTGGGAAGGAATCCACCTGCCCATGCAGGAGAAGCAAGAGACTCAGATTCAATCCCTGGGTCGGGAAGATCCTCTGGAGGAGGAAATGGAAAACCACTCCAATACTCTTGCCTGAAGAATTCCACGGACAGAGGAGTCTGGCAGGCTACAGTCCATGGAGCCGCAAAGAGTTGGACACGACTGAGCACACACCCACATTCACCCTCATGGGTGGCCCACAGACTGGAGAATGCTTACATTGCAGAGGTTCTCCCACAAGAGTGAGACGTCTGAGCTTCACTTCAGGCTCCTCAACCCAGGGGCCCTGCCCTGGGAAGATAAGCCCCCAGAGTATTTGACTTTGAAGGCCAGCAGGGCTTATACTGGGAAAGATTGAGGGCAGGAGGAGAAGGGGGTGACAGAGATGGTTGAGATGGTTGGATGGCATCACTGACTCAATGGACATGAGTTTGAGCAAACTCCAGTAGATAGGGAAGCCCAAGGAAGCCTGGCGTGCCGCAGTCCACAGGCTCGCAAAGAAACACAGCTGAGCGACTAAACAACAGCAGCAACAGGGCTTAATTTTGGCAGTCCCAGAGAACTGGAGGAATAGAAACTTCACTCTTAAAGAGAACACACACAAAGTCTTGCAGCCTGTAGGACTCACAGCAAAAGCAGTATTTGATAGGAGCCTGGGATCACACCTACCTGCTGATCTTTGAGGGTCTCCCCGAGAGGCAGGAGTCAGCTACAGCTCACCCTGGGGACAGACACTGGCAGCAGCTGTCCTTGGGAACTCACTGCCACAAAGACACCTTGCTGGTGGGCACCACTGTGGAATCCTTCCTCTAGCCTATTGCCCCCGGATCCAGCCCTGCCTGGTCCAGCAGCTTGTAGGAACCAGTGCTGGCCTGC
The DNA here is from genome assembly GCF_003369695.1 of Bos indicus x Bos taurus. Taxonomy (NCBI): domain Eukaryota; kingdom Metazoa; phylum Chordata; class Mammalia; order Artiodactyla; family Bovidae; genus Bos; species Bos indicus x Bos taurus. The sequence continues at coordinate 15,505,779 of NC_040094.1, forward strand.
CTCAGGCCAAGCAACTACCTGGGTAGGAGCACAGCCTCACCATCAGTAGACAGGCTGCCTTGAGACCCCACTGAGCACACAGTTGCCTCTGGACATGACCCAATCCACCCAAAGACCCAGAATCCAGCTCCACCCACCAGTGGGCAACCCCACGGCTTACAGAACCAACCTGTCCACCAAGAAGCCAGATCCTACTTTGGGACCACCTGGGCCTCTGTCCTGAGCACTAGTAGGCTGACACAAGCTTTGGGACAACTGGAACTTGTACCCAACTGTGTCAGAAACCACTCCACCTCACCAACACTAACGATCTGACACCAACTCTGGGACCCCTGAGCCCTGCAACCAGACTCTAGGACTCAGCTCTCCCTGCCAGTATTCTGGCACTAACCCCAGGAACTGGCTTTACCACCAGTAGGTGGGCCACAGCCCCAGAGTCTTCTAGTCTTGAGTCCACACACCAGGGAGCCAGCACAAGCCCCAGGGCCCCTGGAGTTCCGCAGTCAGCTGCTTTGTGACCAGGCCCCACTAACAGCAGCCAACAGCCTCTATACAAGGAAGTGCCTGGTAAGTAAACAGACCAGGGTCAACCAAGCCTATCAAACCGCCCACATAGCCCGCCACAACAAAAGGAACCACACAGCCCTCATGGGGGGAGTCCCCAGAGCATGCAGCTTGGACGACAAGAGGGGTGTGCACTGCTGGAATGCACAGGACATCTCCTGTACAAAGCCATTTCTCCAACGTTAAGAAATACAACTCACATACCAGATGCATAAAAATATAAACAGCAACTTAGGCAAAATGAGATGCCAGAGGAACATGCCCCAGACGAAGGAACAAGATTAAACCTCAGAAGAACTAGCTGAAGTGGAGAAAAAAAGAAAAAAGAACCAAGTGAACTGAAGATGGGCAATCTACCTGAGAAAAAAGTTCAGGGTAGCAATCATGCATGCATGTGTGCTAAGTTGCTTCAGTGGCGTCTGACTCTTTGTTACCCTATGGACCGCAGACCACCAGGCTCCTCTGTCCATCGGATTTTCCAGGCAAGAATGCTGGAGTGGGTTGCCATGCCCTCCTCCATGGGATCTTCCCCACCCAGGGATCAAACCCGAGTCCCCTGCATTGGCTGGTAGGTTCTTTTTAGCGCTAGCACCACCTGGAAGCCCAGTGATCATAACAGTGATTAAAGAACTTGGGAGAAGAATGGATGCACAGAGCGAGAAGTGAGAAGTCTTTAACAAAGAGTTAGAAAGTAAAAAAGAAAACCCCCAAAGAGATGACAGATGTAACCAATAAAGTAAAAAATACACTAGAAGGAATCAACAGTAGACTAAATGACACAGAGGAATGGCTCAGCCAGTTGGAAGGAGGTAATAGAAATACTGCTGCTGCTGCTAAGTCGCTTCAGTCGTGTCCGACTCTGTGCGACCCCACAGACGGCAGCCCACCAGGCTCCCCCATCCCTGGGATTCTCCAGGCAAGAACACTGGAGTGGGCTGCCAAATAGAAATAACTGATGCCCAACTCTCTCTCTGGCCCATGGTCCCCTCTGGACTCCCACAGCAGATACCCTTCTTTATTTAGAGAACTGTACTTGCAGCTTCGTCCTGAGTCAAACCCCTGACTGTCCAAAAGTGGAGACTGGCAAGGTCCTTACTTGTTTTTTGGGCCCAAGATTCTTCTCCCAACACCTCCCAACTGATCTTTGGCTTCCCCGGGGTCCTGTTGGAAACACGTTTTCTCGATGACCTTCTCCATCACCTATGTAAGGATATACGTTTTTCAGCCACTTTGTGTGTTGCCATCAAATTGACAAAGGTCCTTTATATAGAACAGAAATTTCTCACCTTATGGTTAGCTTTCTGTCATCTTTTCTGATCCTTTACTGTTACTATGAGTTTGTTTGTTTGTTTTTTTAATAGTGAAAACTTTTATATTTGGAATTAGCCAGCTGGACTTGGTTTAGATGATCCCAATTTTGTTGGCAACAGCCAAAACATCCTAGTCAGGAGCCAGCTTTCTTCTGTCCATCAGGCCTGATCAGGGTGTTGACCTCAGCCCCCTCAATGTCATCGAGCTTCTTCCCAGCCTGATTAATCTGATGCTTGTTGCCTTGACAGCCACAGTGAATACCAGTGTGTTTTGGTCTTTTCTTTTCTTCTTGGCTGACTCGGATCGAGGGAGAATTTGATGACGTCATAGTGGTCGAATTCATTTCTCCTAGGGGCAGTCTCCCAAGGGTATTCGGGCTGCCTCCTGAGCTGCAGTGTTTCGGGCCGCCTTTTTTTGTGAACCTTAGCCACAGTTTTTGGGTTGTGGATGCCTTTCAAGACTGCTGCCTTGGCCTTCAGAGCCTTTGCTCTGGCTTAGGCTTTGGAAGGGGCAGGGGCTTCCTTCTTCGCCTTTGGCACCATCTTTGTGAAAAGCGGAATTTATTTTTAGTGTGGTTTTTATCTTCCCACTTATTCTGTCATTTCTATGGAGTTGGGGGAAGCAAAAGAGGCAACACAGATGCTAAGGGTTCTGGCCTATATTTTGAGCCCTGTATGATCTTTCCTATTGCTCTCATTACTTGGGGTGTCCACAGAAGCTTTTGACTTCCCTGTTGAGCATTTTTTGGGTTTTTTGTTTGTTTGTTTATTTTCTGTTTTGTTTTGTTGTTTTAGCAGAGAAAGATTTATTGCAAGCCCAGACAAAGAGACAAGCTGATTCATGCCCTAAAAAGTTTCGAGCTCCCCAGAGGTTTTCAGCAAAGCATTTTAAAAAATCAGGTGGGAGTGGGGAGGGTTGCAGGGTATGTGATTGTGCACAATTGTGCACAACTGTGCACAATTCTCTGATTGGCTGATGATGAGAGCACAAGGTGGTGTCACAAGGGTTAACTTTACCAGACTTAGGCTTCAAAAGTCCTTAGGCTTTTGAGCTATGGTGTTGGAGAAGGCTCTTGAGAGTCTCTTGGACTGCGAGGAGATCCAACCAGTCCATCCTAAAGGAAATCAGTCCTGAATATTTATTGGAAGGACTGATGCTGTAGCTGAAACTCCAATACTTTGGCCACCTGATGCGAAGAGCTGACTCACTGGAAAAGACCCTGATGCTAGAAAAGATTGAAGGCAGGAGGAGAAGGGGACGACAGAGGATGAGATGGTTGGATGGCATCACTGACTCGATGGATATGAGTTTGAGTAGGCTCTGGGAGTTGGTGATGGACAGGGAAGCCTGGCGTGCTGCAGTCCATGGGGTCGCAAAGAGGAGGACACCACTGAGCAACTGAATTGAGGCTCCAGGAGGCCTGGGGCTATGAGCTCCTGGTCATCCAGTAGGTAACATCTTCCATCTGATGAGGAGTTTCCACATCTGTAAAACAACTCAAGAAATGTATATCTAGGTATGTGATTATTATGTATTATCTAGGTAAATGTATTAATGTATATAAATGTATTATCTAGGTACTTCAGAGAAGAGCTAAAGCAGAGGATATGGGGGACAAGACCCCAGAGGATCCTGCTTCCCCCCTTTTCTTTGATACTCTTGAGATTTTGTTTCAGAGTCTTGAAGATCTCAAAGAACTATTGGAGAAAAGCAATGCTAGCCCTAAGGGCAATGTGTGTGGTTTTGACTTGCCAACTGAGTAGAGTGAAACGGTGAGCGCAAACCACTTGGGCTGTGCCAGGTGCCTCACAACAATGGCAGCTGAAAAGAAACGAGGGGTGACATGAGACTTTCCTTCCTGACCAAGCACCTGGTCAATCACAGCTGTTCTCTGAGCTCTTTGAGGATACGATGCAATGTTATGTAAAGTCAGTTACATGATACTCTCTTTTCACAGTTCCTCAAAAACAACATGTTCTCTATTGTCTCCTGCTCTCTGTGGTGACTCCGCCAGAAATGACCCCTGCTCTCAACCCTCCCAGCAAAACTCAATTCATTTAGATGCAACCATAAAATCTTCCCTCACTGTCCCAGTCAGAACACCCCTCTCCCTTTCCCTAGAATTCTGAAACAGATATTTATCATCACTCAAGCTGACAATGATTGAGTGACTGTGCTGTGCTGTGCTTAGTCACTCAGTCGTGTCTGACTCTTTGCGACCCCATGGACTGGAGTCCACCAGGCTCCTCTGTCCCTGGGATTCTGCAGGCAAGAATCCTGGAGTGGGTTGCCATTTTCTTCTCCGAGGGATCTCCTGGACCCAAGGATCGAACCCGAACTCTTGCATTGTCAGGCAGATTCTTTATTGGTGAGCCACCAGGGAAGCCCTGGAAAAAGTTTAAATGTGGCTCAGTAAGTCTGCCAACCAATTTTTGAATTTTTAAAAGTAAAAATCTTGGGACTACCCTAGTGGTCCCGTGGTTAAGATTCCATGCTCCCAATGCAGGAGGCATGGTTTCCATCCCTGGAGAGGGAACTAAGATCCTACTTACCATGTGGTGTGGGGGAAAAAATAAAAATAAAAATCTTACAAATGCAAAATAGCTAGAAAAATATGTGCTTTAAAGTTGTAAAAAAAAAAATCCATACATTTACTATTTCACTTTTAGAACCATAGACAAGATTTTTTAAGTAACGTAGCTCATACCCTTTTTTCTTGACATGGACCAGGGCTGGGGCAGAGGGCCCACTTGATTATGGATGGTGGGGTCTGTATTTGTCACATACAAGTGATGTAGCAAAGAAGTAAACCTTTAATATAAGGGTCCCACCCACCCTTTCAGTATTATTCAATTTTTTAAAATCAATGCAAATGTGTTGATTTGAAAAACTTTTTAAAAGGCACTCCTGCATACTCACCAGTGGGCCACAGAAGAACCTTTGAGGTCTCTGATTATGTTGCCATCAAAGTCCATTCACCCCACTGTTTTGTAATTTTCATTTACTTTTTTGAGTTCCCTCTTCAAGCTATGAGGTCAGGGTCACTTCCAGGCTGAGTCCATAATATTATGACAAAGAAGGGATGTGGTCACTAAACCCATTCTCTCTTCCCACTGGGCACATAGATGACCTATATTTTTCTTACCTCTGCCTTTAAGTTGGAGTCAGGTGACTTCATTCTGGCCCTGGAGTGTAAGTGAAAGTAATTTATGCTATTTCCAGAAATGGGCCATGAAAATCTGCCTATCCCCCTCTGCTTCTCCTCATTGGCAGCAAACTTGGAGGCTCCTTTTTTGAAAATCTTCACAAGATAGAAGATGTGAAAAACATCATCAAGAGGGAAAAGAATTGCAGAAAGAAGAGGCCAAAACCTCTCAAAAATTAAAAGGCAAAGAAAATGAGTGTTTTCTAAGTAAATTACAAATTAAAATTCTGCTTACTCTTAATTTTTACTGTTCAGCCATTTTTCTTTTTTTTTAATTTATTTATTGATTTTAATTGGAGGCTAATTATTTTACAATATTGTAGTGGTTTTTGCCATACATTGACATGAATCAGCCATGAATGTACATATGTTCCCCATCCTGAACCCCCTCCCACCTCCCTCCCCATCACACCCCAGCCATTTTTCTTGACCTTGCTCTCTGATTCCATACATTCCAGAGTGTTCAATGGATTTGTAACTATTAAATAAAAATAGCTGTCATTTATTAAATCATGTAAAAGTATTAAAATTAAATTTTATTGATTAAAAAAATGGATGCATGAAAAAGCTTTGCCCAGCACACACACACATACACATACACCCCACTGCTGACCCACAGCAGACTGTGACATGAGCAAGAAATAAACCTTCATTTAATGACTCCCCTGAGATTTATGGGTTGTTTATTATAGCAGTGAGCATATCCAGGCTAATGTAGGTAGGAACTCAATAACTGCTTGAAAAATAAAGACTTTCCTCTAAAGATCGAAGCAACAACTTGGCAGGTAGGCTAGTCCCCACAAAAACAAAAAGAATGTCATTATTTTGTCCCAACTAAACATTCTTCCCAGAAACAGCTTGTTTCCTTATATTGTTGCTGGCGACAATTTCTATCACTTGACTCGAGGCATTTAAACAGTGTTATTATAGACAATACAGAAAATTTCGAATAAATGACAGTCTTGGCACCCAAGCATGAGAATTCAGCTATTTCCTGTGAGATATACATACTTAGACCAGCTCAATTCATCCTTCTTCTGAAACATATACTTACAGGAATTTCCTCGATGGTCCAGTGGTTAAGAATCTACCCTGCAATGCAGGGGATACAGGTTCGATCCTTGGTTGGATAAGATTCTGCAGAGCAATTGAGCCCACAAACCACAGCTAGAGAGTCCATATGCTGCAAGGAAGGTTCTGCATGCTGCAACTAAGACCCAACGCAGCCAAATAAATATTTTTTAAAGTAAATAAATAAAACATATACTTACAGATCATTTGCTATCTGCTAGGCCTGCCCCTGCCTTGATGAGTGGAGGAGAGAAGATGGAAACAGCCTTCTAACCACAAAAGCAGAAAGAATGGGGCAAGGGCCCCCACTGGAAGAGCGTGGCCAAGGCCATTGGACTGAGAGAAGGAAGAGTGGATTGGTCCTGCATCCAAATCACTTCATGACTGTGAGCGAGTCTCTGCCCTTCCTGAGTCCCAACTCCTCCTCTGTAAATGGCCCATGTAGACAGATCTAAGGACAGCAAGTACGTAGCACCAAGCTGCCCCTTCACAGAAAGCACATCAATCACATGATCCACGGATGCAGCTTCAGAACAGTTTCCAGCACTGAGCTCCTGGCCACTGCTAGTCCAGGAAACCTGCCAGCTGCCTGTTAGAGTCCCTTGGACTGCAAAGAGATCCAACCAGTCCATCCTAAAGGAAATCAGTCCTGAATATTCACTGGAATGACTGATGCTGAAGCTGAAACTCTAATACTTATGGCCACCTGAAGTGAAGAACTGACTCGTTGGAAAAGACCCTGATGCTGGGAAAGACTGAAGGCAGGAGGAGAAGGGGACAACAGAGGATGAAATGGTTGGATGGCATCACCAACTCGATGGACATGAGTTTGAGTAGGCTCTGGGAGTTGGTGATGGACAGGGAAGCCTTGCTTGCTGCAGTCTATGGGGTTGCAAAGTCAGACACGACTGAGCAACTGAACTGAACTGAACCCCAAAGAAGGCATCTTCTAGGTTCCCATTAAGCGTCTCTGTCACGAAGTCAGAAACTGGGAGAAGGTCCCTAAGAGATCTCCCTGAACTCAGAAATGTCTCAGACCAAAGGTTTTATAGAGAAGCCAAAGCAAGCAGGACGATTTTAGACACCGCTTTATTGGGACTTCCATGGTTCTTCTCCATAGCATAGTGGTTAAGAACACAGACTTGGAAGACTTCCCTGGTTGTCCAGTGGCTAAGACTCCATGCTCTTAATACAGGGGGCCTAGGTTCCATTCCTTTGTCAGGAAGCTAGGTCCCACATGCCACAGTTGAAAATTCCTCATGCCACAGCTAAATATCTCATGTGCCACTATGAAGATCGAAGATCCTGCACGCTGCAACTAAGACTCAGTGCAGCCAAATAATTAGATAAATATTTTTTTTAAAAAAGAACATAGACTTGGGAACCAGACTACCCAATTGGAGTTTGAAGCCTGATTCCACTTATCAACTGTCAGAGCTTGGGCAAGTTATGGATGCTTTTTGTGCCTCAGTTTCCTCAACTGCTAATATAATATAATATAAGCTAATATAATTTAAGCCTTATAATATAAGGCTTAAAATGCCTAAATTCATGAAGCATTTGGGACAACAGCTAGTGTGTATTAAAGTGTGTGTGTGTGCACCCGAGGTTGCTTCAGTCATGTCCAACTCTTTGCAACCCTATGGACTGTATCATCTGTCCATGGGATTCTCCAGGCAAGAATACTGGAGCGGGTTGCCATACCCTCCTCCAGGGGATGTTCCTGATCCAGGGATCAAACCCACGTCTTTTATGTCTCCTGTATTGGCAAGCGGGTTCTTTACCACTAGCACCACCTGGGAAGCGCCATATTAAAGTATAAAGCTTGTTAAATAAATTGTCTAGTGAGCACCATGGCACTTCTTCACCCCCAGGGGACAGTGAAGGAGTGAGGATGAGGTTGGGAGCCAAAGGTTCTGCTGAAGAGCTTAAGTGAGGATTTCCAAGACTGGAGACCCTATCCTGTTACCCCAAATCCTCTCTGACCTCTGGCCCCCATACAGCCTTGCTCTGGGGCCTGGTACCAGAACTAAGTACGGGACACATCCCAGCCTTGAGATCTTGAACTAAGGCTGAGCCAGTCTTCCCTCCCCATGGGGCTCGTGGTCTTTCTATGACTAAGGAAAGGCGTACGTCAGAGGGTTAAACAGGGCTTCCCAAGTTGCTCAGTGGTAAAGAATCCACCTGCCAATGCAGGAGATGCAGGAGACGTGGGTTCGATCCCTGGGTCAGGAAGAGCCCCTGGAGTAGGACATGGCAACCCACTCCAGTATTCTGGCCTGGAGAAACCCATGGACAGAAGAGCCTGGTGGGCTACAGTCCATGGGCTCACAAAGAGTCAGATACGACTGTGCGACTGAGCATGGGATAAAAAATAAAATATCATATCTAAAATCTGGCAATAGAAAAGGGTTAAATATATTCCCACTAGGGTGGAGGTCAATTTCCTCTCTGAAATCTTGGCTCTCCAGGCTTCCTTCACTCCACCCTCAACACATGTGCAGGATGTGAAATCGCTGAGGGATCTACTGCTTCCTACTTCCCTTTGAAATCCTAGTTCCCTTACTGGAAAAAAAAAAAAAATTTTGTCTAGATGAGCATTTCTCAAAACTTCCGAAGCCCAGGAAGCCTCTGAAGCCCCTACCAAGCTGCCTCTCCTCCTGCAGCTGCTCCTCCACGGGAGGATGAAGGTCTCCATGGCAGCCGTCTCCTTCCTCCTCCTCCTCAGCATCACTGTGGCCCTTGGGTCCAAGAACGGATCGTCTTCAAGTGAGTACAACACCTTCCAACCTGGTCCCTGTGGGATAGCAAGCAGGAGCCGGGGTGCTGGGATGCGAAGAGAAAGGGGCTCCAGAAGGGGGTCTAGTGTCTTCTTTTCTTTATTACTGAAGTGTAGTTGCTGTGGGCTCCCCAGGTGGCTCAGTGGTAAAGAATCCTCCTGCCAAGCAGGAGATGCGGGTTTAATCCCTGAATCGGGGAGACCCCCTAGAGGAAGATACAGCAACCCACTCCAGTGTTCTTACCTGGAGAATCCCACGGACAGAGGAACCTGGCCGGTTACAATCCAGGGGTGGCCGGTTACAATCCAGGGGTCGCAAAGTGTCAGATACTATTTAGCGACTAAATAACAACAACATAGTCCCATGGACAGAGGAGTCTAGTGGGCTGCAGTCCATAGGGTCACAAAGAGTTGGACACGACTGAAGTAACTTAGCACGCATGCCTACACAAGGTTATATTACCTAAGGTGTCTAATATAGTGATTCATAATTTTTAAAGATCATATTCAATTTATAGTTATAAAATATTGACTGTATTCCCTGTGTTGTATAATGTATCCTTATAGCTTATTTTATACTTAATTGTTTGTACCTCTTAATCCCCTAGCCCAACTTTGCCCCTCCCCCCTTCCTTCTCCCTACTGGTAAACACTATTGTTCTGTATATCTGTGAATCTTTTCTTTTCTGTTCTATTCATTTGTTTGTTGTGTTTTTTAGATTCTGCGTATAAGGATATGATACTGTGTTTATTTTTCTCTGTCTGACTTATTTCACTTAGCAGGCTCTGTTGCTGTGAAAGTCACTCAGTCGTGTCCTACTCTTTGCAACCCCATGGATATAGTCTGTGGAATTCTCCAGGCCAGAATGGGTAGCCTTTCCCTTCTACAGGGGATCTTCCCAATCCAGGGATCAAACCCAATTCTCCCGCATTGTGGGCAGATTCTTTACCAGCTGAGCCACAAGGGAAGCCCAAGAATACTGGAGTGGGTAGCCTATCCCTTCTCCAGTGGATCTTCCAGGCCCAGGAATCGAACCAGGGTCTCCTGCATTGCAGGCGGATTCTTTACCAACCGAACTATCAGGGAATCACTTAGCATAATGCCCTCCAAGTCCAACCAGGTGGCTGCAAATGGCAATATTTCATTCTTTTTACAGCTGAGTAGTATTCCACTGTGTCTGATGTCCTCTTAAACTGGTTTCATCCTCACATTGCCCAGGACCAGTCCCCTCCCTGCCAACGCCATGCAGTGAGGCCAGGTTATCTCTTCACTCCCTCCATTCCTCTCTCTTTGCCATTAAACTAAAGACAGGCCCATCCCATTTGGGCTCATTATCCCCCAGGAGACTGGGAAGACGTGTTTGGGACCCTCAAGGTCACTTTGTCCCTTTACCCCCTGAGATTTGGATCCAGGCTGCTTCCAGGGTCTCCCTACCCCATGAGTGCAGCATCACTTGGGTATGTACTTGGGGGAAAGGAACAGTTGGGATGGGGGAGCTCCTAGGCCACCATTTTTCAGCTTGTTTCTTCGGAAGAGCTGCCTTTACAGGCAACCCAAGCTATTCGTCACTCTGCAATTTTACCTCGTTTCCTTTTTAGAAACTGAAGGGAAACATAGAAGGCTGTTGAAATGGAGCTAGACTAGACTGGGTGGAATGGGGACAGTTTGCTTTGCTTATCTGAGGAGTCACTGGGCAGCTCAGAGGATGCAGTGACAGTGGTTCTCAGGGACCAGGGGGTCCCTTACTCCACTCTTCAGGGGGTGAGAGTGCTGCTGGAGATGGCGCTGCATAAGACGACCAGCCCTTCCCTTGCCACCCAAGCACCTCGGTGATGCCGAGGCCATCGCTGTGCACACCCATATTTCTGTCCAGGTTGGTCACATAACGTGACGGCCCCAATCACTGCACCCCCTAACTGCAAGGCCCTTGATCTGAAACCCCTCCCCTGCTGCCCCTGTAATTCAATCTTGGTGTGACTTTGTTGTCACCAAGAGCACCTCCTACAAGAGCCATGAAATTTTGGAATCAAAAAATAACTGAAAAATACAGTGATTTTTTTTAAGTGTTTTAGATCAGGAAAATTTTTCTTCCAGCAAAATCTTACACAGGAGGCCCAAAATGTAAAACAGGGGAAAAACGGCAGATGGGGTCTTATACCCGTAACTCAGCTCCCAAGTGCCTCTGCGCCTCCAGGAAGCTGTGTGTAAAATGCAGTCAGCCGCCAAGGCAGTTAACCGCCTTGTTCACAGATGAGCAGACATGGGGGTGATGGTGCAAAGCCAACAGAGGCTGGATGGGGTTAGATCTGGTAGTCCTAGCTCCCTGGTCATTGTCCGTGGGTCTTGGTGTGGGCATTCTGCCCTCTTGGCAGGGCGTGGGTTCAGTGGGGATCAGGCAGGATGGGGGCACTGGGAGGGACAGGATCTGCATCCCCAATCCTATTGGGACTTTTCCCCCCTAATATCCCTTCTCCCCAGGGTTGTGTGCTCGCTGAGATCTGGACTTTGCTGCGCTTCCATCCAGAGTTCAAAGTCATCAGCCAGTCCTTTGGGGGTGAGGCGGCAATTGTCGTGGTCTATGCGCAGGTTGGAAAAGAATTTCGAGACATGAGGCAGAATGAGAGGAGAAGAGAGTTTACTAGAGCAGGAGATGCTGTTAGGCCAGTGGGCTGGCTCAAGACAGGGACAGTGCCTTTTGTGGGCTGGTAGCCAATTTTTATAGCCTCAAGACAAAGAAACTTCTTGCTAGAAGGGTGGTGTTAGGTGGTTGGTTAGGATGCTATAGGATGGGTATTTTTGTCAATGTGGGGTCAGGGAGCTGCCCGGTTTAGAGCAGGGGGGCTCATGACAACATAGCTTCCCTGGTGGCTCAGATGGTAAAGAATCTGCCTGCGATGCAGGAGACCTGGGTTTGATCCCTGGGTCAGGGAAGATCCCGTGGAGAAGGGAATGGGAAACCCACTCCAGTATTCTGGCCTGGAGGATTCCTTGGACAGGGGAGTCTGGCGGGCTACAGTCCATGAGGTGACTTTGGTAAAGGACTCCACAGGGGTGAGAGAAAGGGAGGCAGGGTGATCGGTGATGAAGGAGGAGAGAAAAAGGAGCCCGGGGATTAGCCTGAGAGGGAGGCCAGGGGACTGAGCTTTTTCTACAGCCCTCTCTCTGAATTCTGGGGTGCTCTCCTTCCTTTCCTCCTGCACCCCCTAGGGTTCCAGAGGCAGTCAGCACCCTGCATCTCTAACGAGCACCCTGATCTCAGCTTGCTCCCCTCTTTCTCCTCAGGAGGACCTTACCACCCCGCCGAGTGCTGCCTCACCTACGTGAGCCGGCCAGTCCCCCGGCAGCGCGTTTCAAGCTATTATGAGACCAGCAGCCAATGCCCCAAGCCTGGAATCATGTAGGTGAAACCCACACACCACCCTGGGGGATGGGGGGCCCGTAGGGCTGGGAGCATGGTGGGGAAGGGCAGGGGGGAGAACGCAGGATGGGTGCTCCCCAAAGTGCTCTCAGGCGTGTCCACAGAGAGAAGCAGCATGGGGTGGGGTAGGGAGAAGCAGACTTGGGGCTCAGGGGCCGTCAGGGGGGCCCTGCTGGGTCCAGGAGGAAGCTGGGCCCATGGATGAGGATGTGGTGGGGAGAGGAAGGAGAGGCAAGGGACACCTCCTGGGTTGGGCATGGAGACTGGACGGGTCTAAGCAGCCCTGAGGGGCTGGAGGGTGTATCTCCGAAAATACACTGGCCCTGGGCTGCCTCTAACTAAGGAAGGGGAACCGGTCTGGGTGGAATGAGGAATCTGTGAAGAAGGAAGGACTGGCTCTCGCTTCCTGGCTCCCGGAGCCTTGGTTGGTCATCCTTCTCCCCTCTTGTTCCACAGCTTCATCACCAAGAAGGGCCATTACATCTGTGCCAACCCCCGTGATGGCTGGGTCCAGGACTATATCAAGGAACTGGAGGAGTGACCCAGAAGTAATGGAGAAGGACACAGCTCGGGATTTAAAGAGAGGGGGTTGAACCCCACTCCCCTCCTCCCAGCTCAGCCCCAGCCGCCTCCTGGGAGATGCCCTGACTTGAATTAAAGACCAGTCAGGCCCTTCCCTGCCCTCATGCATTTCTACTAAATTTCCCCGCTCGCTGCGGACTTGAGGACACTGGTGAGCCCAGCCATGCCTGCTCTGGCAAGGCAGCTCAGGGTGCCACCCTCAGCCTCATGCTTCACTCTGCAGAAGTTTGGCCAGAGCCTGGTGCAAAAAAAAAAAAAAAGGGTCAGGTCTGCCATGGAGGTAGAGAGAAACTGAACAGGAAGTGAGGAAGACACGCTGTATAAAGGCTACCTTGAGACAGTAATGACCACAATAAAAACAGATACTATTTTTGTAGCACCTCCATAGTCCAAGCACTCTGCTAAAGCAGTCTATGTGCATTCATTTATTTAAGCTTCACAAGGAAAGCTTGATTTTGCAGCTAAATCTTCATAAAGGCCTCTCTGTAACAGTTAAGTTCCATAGTCTTTTTCTGTGGTGGTCCCAAGGCCTTTGTCCCCTGCTGGCTAAGATAGGAATGATTGATGGACAAATTTTATCCAATTCTTCGCCATCCACATACACACATCAGGTTGCACTATATTGTTTTATTCATTTTTGTGTACTTCACAAGGCATAGCAAAAAGTCTGGCCCACATCAGGTGCTCAGGAAATGGATGGATGGGTGGGTGGATGGGTGGGTGGGTGGGTAGATGGATGGATGCATGCATGCATGCATAGATGGATGGATAGTGGATGGTGGATGAACGGGTGGATGGATGAATGCATAGATGAATGAATGGATGGTGCATAGATGAATGAATGGATGGTACATAGATGGATGGGTGGATGGATTGATGCATAGATGGGTGGGTGGATAAATGGATGAATAGATCAGTGGGTGGATGGATGGATGGTGGATGAATGAGTGGATGGATGCATAAATGGATGGATGGATAGATGGGTGGATGGATGGATGGATAGTGGATGGTGGATGAATGGGTGGATGGATGAATGCATAGATCGGTGGATGAATGGATGGTGGATGGGTGGATAGACGGAATGAGAAAGGAACCAAGAGGAAGCTTATGTTCCAGCTGACCCCAAAGGCTCTCAGACCCATCTTCCAGGTTCAAGGAGCTCTGCATACACAGAGGAAGAGCACACCCAGTGTAGACATGATGACCACCCTCCCTGGTCTCCAGCCCTCCATAAAGACCAAGGGTGTCTGCACAGCAAAGGCACAGCAGGCTTCCTCATACCTCCTCTCCTCCACACACAGAGGTTAAGGGTTATCTCATATACCTACCCCGCTACCCTCATAAAAAGCCACAGCTTTACCACCACTAACTGCCCTGAACCCACCAGGACTAATTGCATTGCCTGCTTTTCCCTATTTTATAAGCAATCTTGCCAAACAACAAGACCCACAAGGATTTTCGAGATCCTTATTTCCCCACACCCCGTCCCCCACAACTGCTATCTCCTGAAACACTCCCTCATGCCTCTAGAGGTCACAGTCCATCAAAGAGCAAATCCCCTCTTTCATTTCTTCTCTGAAAGCTGCCTTCAGCCTGGAACAGGGTTCTGAGGCAGTCTGAAAAGAGAAGATACTGAGGGGCAGGTCCATGGGCCCATGCTGAGTCGCTTTGTAGCCCACCAAGCCCCTCTACTGGAGTGGGTTGCCATGCCCTCCTCCAGGGCATCTTCCCGACCCAGGGATTGAACCTGCTTCTCCTGCGACTCCTGCATTGCAGGCGGATTCTTTATCATCGAGCCGCCAGGGAAGCCCGAGGGGGCAAGTCCAGCTTTAGCCAAAGCCAAGGGCGGAAGCTGGAACTCTGGGACCCAGAAGCAGGTTGTCAGGTTCACCGTGTTGGACAGCCCTCTGCTGGCCATGATTGACCACGGTGGCAGATTGGATTAACCCACACTGAGGGCACCCAGGCTTCCCAGGTGACGCTAGGGGTAAAGAACTCGCCTGCCAATGCCAGAGACCTAAGAGAAGCTGGTTTGATCCCTGGGTTAGGAAGATCCCCTGGAAGAGGATACGGCAACCCACTCCAGTATTCTTGCCTGGAGAGTCCGAAGGACAGAGGAGCCTGGAGGGCTACAGTCCTTGGGGTCGCAAATATTTGGACATGACTGAAGAGACTTTACCCGCACGCATGAGGGCACCCAGGAGGGATCAGCTGATTAGACCTGAAACTGGTTCCCAGTGCAAAGTCCAAAGAGGTAAATGAGAGCATCAACAAATGAGACAAACATTTCAGCAAACAGGAACCCAAAGATCTGACCCTTTAGGAATGGGGGAAGAGTATTAGTGACGTAATCTGCAACAAGAAAGTGTGAGTTCCATCGTGTGTCCTCGGACGGGGGCGAGGGGGACACTCTTTTCCGAGGTCACTAAACCCTACCCTTGCCTCAGTCTGTGCTCTCTCTAACCCTGCTTTCTGTTTGCCTCCCAAAGACTGATCACCTGGGGAAAAGGTCGGTTCAACCTCCCCTCTTCTTTCCCAAAGTAGAGATGGGGGCGGGGAACTCGATGAAGCCACACAGATTCTGTTTCCAGGACTGCCTATCTGGCTCCGTGGTAAAGAATCCGCCTGTCAATGGAGGAGACGTAGGTTCAATCCCTGGGTCGAGAAGATCCCCTGGAGGAGGGCATGGCAACCCACTCCGGTATTCTGGCCTGGAGAACCCCGCAGACAGAGGAGCCTGGTGGGTTACAGTCCATGGGGCCACAAAGAGTCGAGTCGACTTAGTGACTAAACAGCCTCTGCCTCCTACCCACGTGAGATTTATTTAGCCTCTCTAAGCCTCAGGGGCCTCATCTGCAAAACGGGAATAAAGTCTCTACTCCCCTCTGTGAATTTAAGTAAAATAGGGCCTGAAGGGAGCTGACACCCAGCGCCTATTCTTCCCTTTCTCTTTTCCTCCATGCAGATGCAAATATTAGCAAATTCAACTGTGCACCAGACCCCACCCTCCACTGCCCTCCCTTTCAGCAAACAGGAAGGGAGGACCGTCGTCTCTCTTCCTCCACCCACTCTGAAGTGGTCAGAGTCCAGAGAGCTGAGGGCCCCGCGTGGGTGACCAGCAAGGAAGGAGACTGTGTCCGCCCAGCCTCCCCCCGGAGCCTGACTGCCCACTGAGAGGATGAAGGTCTCCGTGGCTGCCCTCTTTCTCCTCGTTCTCACCATCACTTCTGTTGTTCACAGCCAGCCAAGTGAGTCCACCTGCCCCTGGAGGGCGGCACTGAGCCAAGGGAACAGGGAGCAGGCCAGGGTGATGCCGAGAGTGCTCTCAGGCCTCCGTCATCAGCCCCAGGCCCCCACCTGCACCCACGCTGCTGCACACTGGCCCCTGGCAAGCAGAGCTGAGCTGCGCTCCAGAGCTGCTGGGGCTGGGCAGTCTCAGGAAGCTGGGTCGAGGTCACGTCAGGAGTCCTGAGGACACAGCAGGAATGATCATTTAGGAGGAAGAGCCAAGGAAGGAGCAGAAGGGACAATCACAAACATATGTGATGAGGAGGAAGGCGAGGCAAGTGGGTGGGAAAAGCCACGCCTGCTCTGGCAGGGCAGGACCAAGGGAGTCAGGGAGGCCGGCGGAGGGAGATTTGGGGCTAAGCCCAGAACGGGGAGTCTGAATCTAGACACCCCTTGCGGGCAGGATCTGTTGTAGATTTCTGGGACTGCCATGGCAACCAAGAGACGCCCCAGTGGGATGCCCACATGTGCCATTTGGGGATTTCTGGGCCCTTGGCTCCATCTCCCAGCCTAGGGCTAAAAAAGTTTGTAGAAAAGAGAAAAGGAGTTGAAGGAGATTGAAAGGCTTTGTAGCCATGAGACAGATGCATGGGCTCTGCCTCTACCAGCATTTATGAGGGCTGGTGACAGGCAAGGGACCAGAGACTCAGGCCATCTCTCAGTACATACCCGCCTTTAATGGCCCTTTCTTTCTCCCTAAGGCTGCCCTTGGCACGTAGTCTGGCTGGATTCTGCCTTTGTGAACCCTCGGGGGAGCGAGGGTCACACACACCATGTAATCTGCCCACATACTCTCAGCACGCCCCTGATCCCTGTAAACGTCGCCTTAAAGAACCAGGGCCACTGTGGGTAGAGGCGCCTCCTGGGGGTGGGAGGGGGCAATATTGCCCTTCGGGAAGGTCAGGCAGGAAGAAAAATGGCCCAGCCAAAGCATGGATCAGCCAAATGGTGCCCTGGAGACGTCTCAAGTTTTGCCACCTACTGGTCAGGGATTTGCACTCTGCAGGTCTCGGGGCTGGGGAAGGTAATATCCTTGAATGATGAGCAGTCAGGGGAGCTCAAGGGGGACACAGTGCTACCAACCAACCAAGTCTGGCCTCCTGGGAGTGTCAGAGAGGGAGAGAAAATACTTTCCAAGCCAGTAGAGTGGCCATTACTACCATTACCTCTTTAAAAAAAAAAGAAAAAGTTTTTATTTTGTATTGGAGTGCAGCCATTAACAATGTTGCGATAGTTTCAGGTGCACAGGGAAGGAACTCAGCCATGCTTACACATGTATCCATTCTCCCTACCATCAGCTCTTAATCACAAGCGCTGACACTTTCTACACCAGACTCTGAGTTAAGGGTTTTGCAAGCATTTTCTCAACTCATCCTCACCACGATCCTAGGACATAACTTCTTTTTATTATTATTGATTTATTTTTATTGAAGTATAGTTGATTTACAATGTTGTTAATTCTTGTTATACAGCAAAGTGATTTGGTTATACATATATATGCATTCTTTTTAAATATTGTTTCATTATGGTGTAGCATAGGATATTTTGTTACTTGCAGAATAACTGTTTTACAATGTTTTGTTCGCAATGTGAATCAGCTGTATGTTTGCACACATCCTCGCCCTCTTGGGCCTCCCTCCCACCCATCATCCCAGCTCTTTAGGTCATCACAGGGCACTGAGCTGAGCGCCCTAGGTTATAAAGCGGCTTCCCACTAGCTCTCTGTTTTACACATGGTAGCATATATATGTCAATGCCACTGTCTCAATTCATCCTGCCTTCTCCTTCCCCTGCTGTGTAGGATGGAGCTTTTTCACCTTCATTTAATGGGTGAAGGCATCCAGAGAGGTTAAGAAATTTGCCCATGATTCAAGTCATTTAGTCAAGACTCCAACCCATGCTGTCTGGCCCCAAAACTTAAATACAAGCCTTTTCCCCTTGCCCTGACATCTCCTGCTCATCCTTGCATCTCAGCTTCCCCCCTACCTCAGCTTCTCTGGTGCCTCTAGGACAGAATGCAGGCTCCCTGACATAGTTCAGAAGGGGTGCAGCCCTCCCCGCCCTCTTTAATATCCTCTTCCTACTTCTTCCTTCCCACCTTGCACTGTGGCTCCTGGAACTGCTCCATCCTCCCAGACACGCTGGGCTTCCCCCACCTCAGGCCTCCATATATTTCTTTCTTCCAGATCCCATGACCCCTCTGTCTGCCTAAGTCCTGCTCATCCCTCAGGAATCAGCTCAGACATCACCTGCTGCGGGACTTCTTCCTCAACCAGCCAGGCTGGGTCAGGTGCTCCTCGTTCTGTTCCCATGGCCCCTTGCGTCAAAATCTACTCTATC
Source organism: Bos indicus x Bos taurus (assembly GCF_003369695.1). NCBI lineage: Eukaryota > Metazoa > Chordata > Mammalia > Artiodactyla > Bovidae > Bos > Bos indicus x Bos taurus. The sequence continues at coordinate 15,524,338 of NC_040094.1, forward strand.
CCATTGTAGTGCTTATCTGTTCACTTTGCTTTTTCACCCAGACTGGTCTATAAGGGGACACAAGAGTAGTGACTGTGTCTTCCACATGTTCTAACTCCCATAGAGCCTGGCTTGTAATAGGAGCTTAATATATGTTTGCCCAGTCAAGTTCATCAGCAAATGTGAATCCCCCAGTCCTTTGTACTTGATGAAGCTCAGCCTCAGATGAGGCTGAAAGATCTGCAGAAGATTCATCTTTTTCTCTTGTCTGTTACCCATCAAGCTACCACCAATCCCTGCTGACAGATGGCTTTGCCATCAGAAGAACAGACAAAATGCAAGAGATGGGAGATGGAGGTGGGCAGCCATGGGCTTCCTCTCTGCCTTCTTAACTCAGCTTTCAATGTCATCCCCTCAGAAATTCCTGAGTCGGTGAACCCCCCACCCAACTGCTGCCTGAAGTATCATGAGAAAGTATTGCCGAGGAAACTGGTGGTGGGATACAGACAGGCCCTCAACTGTCACCTGCCGGCAATCGTGTAAGCACCGTCCTGCAGACATTTACAGGCAGCGGGAAGGGGAGCCCAAGGCTGGATCGGGGTACACAGAACCAAGTCTCCATGCTAGAACAGGGGAGCAGCAGTTAAGGGCCTGGGCTTTGACTCTCATGGGACAGGCCTGGGGTTTGTTCTAGACTTTGCCACCTTACAGAGGCACGTGGCTGGTTCATGTGGTCCAAGAAACGGTGGCCATAACGGAACTCGAGCCTGAGGGTCTAGGCTGAATGGAGAGGGGCTGAAAGAAGAGACGATGAGGTCTAGAGGCCAGAGAGGGGAGTTTTTTGAGGGGACCCAGACAGAGGGAGGCCTAGGGAGGTGGTACAGGGCATGAGGCAAGCCCCCAGTGAGCTAGAAGTGAGGGGGAGCGTGTGGACTGGACCCCTAACTGCTCCAGGGCCCCTGATGGTCTAACTCTGCCCCCACAGCTTCATCACCAAGCGGAAACGAGAGGTCTGTACCGACCCCAACAATGACTGGGTCCAAGAGTACGTCAAGGATCCCAGACTTCGTCCGCGGCATTCCAGGAGGTTGGCCTAGGTTAACATCACCAGATGGGAGGAAGGTCAAGCCCAGATCCACAACTCGCCGTGGTGGTCAGGCCTCCAACAGAGCCCAAGTTCGACGGGGGCGGGGGGAAGGCGTAATCCCGTGAAAACACAGGCAACCTTGTGGTCTGAATGACAAGAGTCACCTTCAGAGAAAGAGGCCAGAGATTCAAAAAAGTAAAGCATTTCGAATATATTCTCAGTCTCCGGAGGAAATGCCAAGGTTGAGGGGGAGGGCAGGGATACATCCTTAACGCTCAGCACAGCACTTTCACATCCTCCTCCTTGTCCTGCTTCAGACCCTCACCTCCCTCCGATGCACCAGCCCATCCTGAACGATCACGTCCTGCCTCCCAACAGCCAAACCACCTCTGGCTCTCTCTGGCCTCCCACTCATTAAAAGACTCACGGGACTCTTGACTTTTCCTGTCTACCCTTATCCTTTGTCTAGATCTCTTTTTTCTTCTATTATGCTTTTCTTTTAAAACCTAACCTTTTGGGACTTCCCGGGTGGTCCAGTGGCTAGGACTCTGTGCTCCCAGTGCAGGGGCCCAGGTTCAATCCCTGGTCAGGGGACTAGATCCCACACGTGGCAACTAAAAAACCCCTCATGCCGCAACTAAGACCCAAGGCAGCCAAATAAATAAAAATTAAAAACAAAAAACCTAACCTTTTCTTATGGGAATCGTCAAATGCTAATGATTTTTGTCCCTGTTGCTGAGGCTTTGCTGAATTCCCCAATATTGGGTCTTCCCCAGGGTGATGTGGGTACAGATGGTACTGAAACAAAAGAGGAGGTGTCAATCCCTAGGTCCCTCCCACTGCAAGCTGGAAGGGCATTTGGCTAGGCTGGGGGTGAAAATCCTGGTCCAAAACTCAACCATTCAGTAAACACAATTTCCTTTATTACCAACTTCGTTTCTAACTCCCTGCCTCCTTTCTGCTGGGATGGCAGAAACTTAATCTCAGTTTTTTCAGGGTCTTCACATTCCCCTGAGAAATTTCTCCATTTGGGGAACTGGAGCTTTTATATAGCACTGAGGCCAGAGGTGGGGGGCTTCCCTGGTACATCAGATGGTAAAGAATCTGCCTGCAATGCAGGAGACCTGGCTTCGATTCCTGGGCTTAGGGAAGATCCCCTGGAGAAGGTAATGGCATTCTACGCCAGTAGTCTTGCCTGGAGAATTCCATAGACGGAGGAGCCTGGTAGGTGACAGTCCATGGATGGCTAAGAGCAGGACGTGACTGAGTGACTAACACTTTCACTTTATTTTTTTTCCAGACGTGGATTATTTTTTCCCCCTCCTCCCTACCTCTCTGTCCCCAGCTCAACAATAGGGAGTGGACTCAGACAAAGTCCAACATTCCCCCAAAATGGTGTTGTGAAGGCAAAGCAAAGTCAGGCAAAAGCCCTGACTAAAGCCCTATAGAGAAACGAATTTGGTGAAGTGATCATTGGGAAGACTGGTCTTCCAATGACTTGGATTCTGCTAAACTGACCCAAGCCTGCCCCCAGTGGCCGCCCGTGGTACTACATCATCCTGCCTGCCTGCTCCCCGACCCCAACTGACGCTAACCCACCCAGACGCCACCTGACCCCAGCTGACCAATCAGACTCTCTCTTAGATGAACTTCGGACCTGAGAAACCAGCCCTGGAGCATTGTCCAAAGGGAAGAGGTCTGTGTACTCGTCTGCGGAAGCCCCTGGAGCTGCCCTGTCCCTCCTCCAGGCTTGGAGGTTTGGCTAACCTCAGTTGCATGAGGTGCCCCAACATTCTTCCCACTATTCTTGTTTGTTTTGTCCGTTTGTTTGAATTCCTAGAGGACCGTGGTGGCATTTAGCACCTCTGCAATAACTTTTTGCTGGTTTAGGTCAGTTCTGTTGTGTGTGTGTTCACACGTACCCAACATTTTTACCGTATTTAAGTGTACAATTCAGTGGCATATTGTCATGCGACCATCACCACTATCCATCTCCAGAACTTTTCCCTCACCCCAGACTGAAACCTCTCTTCCCCATAAACAATAACTTCCCCCTCCTCCCTCCCCCCAGCCCTTCAGTTCAGTTCAGTTCAGTTCAGTCGCTCAGTCGTGTCCGACTCTTTGCAACCCCATGAATTGCAGCATGCCAGGCCTCCCTGTCCATCACCAACTCCTGGAGTTCACTCAAACTCACGTCCATCGAGTCAGTGATGCCATCCAGCCATCTCATCTTCTGTCGTCCCCTTCTCCTCTTGCCCCCAATCCCTCCCAGCATCAGTCTTTTCCAATGAGTCAACTCTTAGCATGAGGTGGCTAAAGTACTGGAGTTCCTAGCCCTTAGGAACCACTATTCTGCTTTCCTTCACTATGAACGCGATTCCTCTAGGAACCTCTAGGTACCTCTAGGTACCTATACCTCTAGGTATAAATGGAATCATCTCGTTATTTGACCTTTTGTAACTGTCTTATTTCACGTAGCACAATGTTTTTAAAATTTATGCATGTTGTCAGGATTTCATTCTTTGCTAGGCCTGAATGATATTTCATTGTCTGTGTCTACCCTGTTTTGTTCATTCATTAATGTGTCCACGGGTGTCTGGGTACCCCCTTTTCCTTACACGAGCTCAAGTTAGCAGGTCTTAGCTTCTGTCGTTTGTGCCAAAAGCACTTTAACTCCTGTACTGACCTGTCAGTCACCACGCTGGCCAGCAGGAGCTTGGGGCAGGTAAGGGCCTCAAACTCTGACCCTCCCCTTTGTCCCGGACAGAGGTCAATGCTCCCTTGTCGTCCCTCCAGGCTGTGAGCTCCTACTTTTGGATCCAGGGATTTCTCTCCACAATTCCTGCAATCAAAGCTAACTGTGATCAAACATCCTCCAGGAGCTCACAGCCCAGGGATGACAGAACCACCGACAGATACAACATAGCCAGGCTGGACCTCTGCTTGCCGGAGCCAGAGTGAACACAGAGAGGTGGCAGGGCTTGGATTGACGCAGAAGCCAGACCACGATCGGTGTGCACAGCCAAGCAGGAGGTTTCAAAGTCCTTAGCCAGCACCAGGGTCATAATCAGGGAACTCGAGTTCAAAGGCCTGAAGGACAAGCTTCCTGAAAACAGGAAGCACAGGCGGGGCCGGGATTCCAGCAAGCTGGAATGGAAATGTCATCATGAGTCTTTTTTTTTTAATCTATCAAGAGTTCAGAGTTGAGATGTCAGTCCAAAAATCTAATTGAAAAATCTGTATACAAAGTCAAATTCTTATCCCGGCACATAATAATAAAACTTGTCAGAAACTCCCAGTGGTTCAGAACCAAAAGTAACTTATCTCAGGTGCAATCGACTGTTTTGTTGTTTTTGTTGGGGTTTTTTATTCGTTTTTTATTGAAGTATAATTGCTTTACAACATTATGTTAGTTTCTGCTGAACAATGAAGTGAATCAGCTGTATGGATACATATATCCCCTTCCTCTTGAGACTCCCTCCCACCCCAACCCCATCCCACCCTCTAGATCACCACAGAGCACCAAGCTGAGCTCCCTGCGTTACACAGGTTTCCACTAGCTAGCTATTTCATACATGGTCGTGTATTTATGTCAAACCTGAACTCCCAGTTCATCCCACCTTCCCTTTCCCCCTCTGTGTCCATCAGAGGGTTTTTCCTAATCTTTTCAAGGTAGATAAATGCCTGGCTTTTAACATAACACGCATGAACACAGAGGCACACACAGGAAAGACCTCCTCGTTCTGACCCATAGGTGTCTCCCAACCGTGATCAGCCTGATCAATCAAAGTGATTCATTCACATTACTGTATGCCTAGCCAGCTTATCAGAGAAGGCAATGGCACCCCTACTCCAGTACTCTTGCCTGGAAAATCCCATGGACGGAGGAGCCTGGTGGGCTGCAGTCCATGGGGTCGCTAGGAGTAGGACACAACTGAGAGACTTCACTTTCACTTTTCACTCTCATGCATTGGAGAAGGAAATGGCAAGCCACTCCGGTGTTCTTGCCTGGAGAATCCCAGGGACGGGGGAGCCTGGTGGGCTGCCGTCTCTGGGGTCGCACAGAGTCGGACACGACTGAAGTGACTTAGCAGCAGCAGCAGCCAGCTTATGTGACTGTCAGCCTTGTGGAACCAAGATGACTGGTAGCGGGTGGACAATAAGGCCTGGAATAGCGGGGTTTTCACTCATCTTTCAGAGAAAAGGGTAGAAAGGGGTGAAGGCCACACACAGCAACGTGAGGGGACCAGTGGGTGGGACAGGAAGGGAAAATAGGAAGGAAGCAGCCCTGGGCAGTACAAGGAGCATTCTACCTGGCATCTAGGAGCCTGGCCGGCACATCCCCTCTCATGGATCCCCTCTGCACCCCATCCCCACTGTGCACCATGAGAATTTAGACAAGATGACCAGATGTCCTGCGGCTAGCTCTGGCTGGCCTGTAAGAAATGCTATTTAGCCTTAGAGGCAACCTCCCAAGGCCAGCCAGAAGGGCAGGCACTTTCCCTCTGTAGGAAGAACACATGGGCATGCACCTGTGTTCAAGCAACCGCTGAGAGTCAGCAGCAGCCTGAATGAGGATCTGCGGGACACAGTGATGTGCTGGTTTAAAAGCTTTGTCTCGGGACTTCCCAGGTGATCCAGTAGCAAATTCTCCTCTCACAATGCAGGGGCCTGGGTGCGACCCCTGGTGGGGGTACTAGATCCCACACGCCACGACTAAAAGTCCGCAGGTCGAAATTTTAGATCCCCCAGGCCACAGATGCAGGGAGGTAAAAAGCTAAATTTAAAAAAATAAAAGCATTCTCCACACTCAGGCAAATCCAGGTTCAGATCCCAACTCTGTCTCTTAACTGTGATGCTAAAATGTCGCTATTCTGTTATCAGCTAGGACGAGAATCCCTCTCCTGGAGGGAAAAAATCATGTTTAGAAAATGTGTCTGCAACCTCAGTGAAGGCAAGAAATGCCCCCAGGACATGGACGTGTGTATGCATGTGTGTGTGTGCACGTGCACGCGTGTGTGTGAGCCGCTCAGTCATGTCCAACTCTTCGCGACCCCACGGAGCCCACCGGGCTCCTCTGTCCATGGAAATCTCCAGGCAAGAATAGACTGGGGTAAGATTTCAAGGGGAGGGATGAAATCACTCTGAGTAAGCCAAGAAAAGAGACCACTTGGTCTTTGAAAGCCAGAGATGGGACACAGGGCCCGCATCCCTGGACCGGAGACCAAAACCTGTGAAGTAAGTCATCAGGGATTCACAGAAGTCTTGTGGAAGCTTTGATCGTCTCTAGACTGGAGAACTGCAGAAGTGGAAAGACTTCCAGGCAGCTCTCAAGATCAGGGAGGTGACTCAATGTCTACTTTAGGTGGGTGGTGAGGAAAGGCATTACCGAGGAGGTGACATGCCCCTTGAGAGCTAAATGACCGGCGGGAATCAGCCACACAGGGAACCGGGGGAAGGAAACTTTGCAGGCAGGACTTCCGCAGTAGTCCAGCGGTTAACAACCCGCCCGCCAGTGCAGGGGACATGGGTTCGATCCCTGGTCCAGGAAGATCCCACGTGCCTCAGGGCAACTAAGCCGTGCTCAAAAGCAATGAAGAGTAGCCCTGGATCCCTATAACAAGAGAAAGCCCATGTGCAGCAACAAAGACCTAAAGAAAACACAAATAGATAAAACTTTTCAGGCAGAGGGCACAACCAGGGCAAAGCCCTAGGCTGGGGACAGTCCGGCTGGAGCACAGAGGTGAGGAGACCAGCACGAGCCGTGAGAAAGTCAAAGGCAGGGAGGGAGTGCTTTGTAAGCCCGGGCAAGGAGCATGCAGTTCATTTTAAGGGAGGTGGAAAGCCATCCAGGACATTTTTAAGCAGCTGAGGGAGAGCATCTAATTGACCTTTGAAAAATCACCTGCACAGACAGGGATTCCTGGGGGGCAAGGGAGACCCCCGCAGCAGTCCTGGCTCCAGGGGATGGTGACTTGGACCAGGAAGGAAGTGGTGGTGGCTGAGGAGATTAGGGACATCTCGGGGGACAGAATTGAAAAGACGTACTGAGAAAGATGGGCTTGAGCTGTTGGTGCAATTTATAGAAACGGGGATGTCTGGGAAAGAGTGAATTGAGGTGGGGGATCAAGAGTTCTGTTTGGCCTGTGTTTATTTTGAGGTGCTAATTAGGTGTCCATGAGGCCATGTGGAGAAGGAAGTTGGCTATGGGAGCTTGGAAGGCCAAGGAATGGTCAAGCTGGAGTATATAAAACCCTAGGGCCAGACAGAGTCAGCCGGGGAGAGTGTGGAACAGGTAATGAGTAATGGGCTCGGGGGCGTTCAAACATTTAGAGACCAGAGCGGGAGTGACATGTAGATGGGCTGGCACAGTGGCCAGGGAGATGGCAGGAAAACCCAGAGGGCGTGGTAACTGATAAGCCAAGAAAATCATTTAATCAAGAGAAAGTTATCAAATGTGCTCAGTGCTGCCAAGAGATAAAGGAAGAGCAGAGACGGGCTTCCCTGATGGTCCCGGAGCTAAGACTCCACACTCCCAACGCAGGCAGCCTGCGTTCGATCCCAGGTCAGGGAACTGGATCTCTCAGACTACAACTAAGACCTGGCATAGCCCAATAAATATTTTTTTTTTTAAAGAAGAATAGAGAAAAGCTCTTTGGAGTTGAACTTTGAAGGTCATGGGCTTCCCTGGTGACTCAGAGGGTAAAGAATCTGCCCGCAATGCAGGAGACCTGGGTTTGATCCCTGGGTGGGGAAGATCCCCTGGAGAAGCGGATGGCTACCCACTCCAGTATTCTTGCCTGGAGGATTCCATGGACAGAGGAGCCTGGCAGGCTACAGTCCAGGGGGTCGCAAAGAGTCAGAAACGACTGAGCGACTAACAGTTCCACGTTTTTCCTTTTGAAGGTCATCCGTGAGTCGATAAGTCTCAGTGGAAAATAGTGATAGAAGCCCAACCAAAGGGGTAGGGGGAGAACAGAGGTTGCGGAAGAGGGGCCCAGAACACTACAGAGGCAGCTCCAGTAAGAACTTTTCTATGAAGGGAAGCCAAACTTAGGTCAAGAGCAGAAGGTTCAAGGGAGGATTTTTAAAGATGTGAGCATCTGAAGCAGGTTTATATGTTGATGTGTGACGTAGTCAGCCTCTCGGAGATGCAGCTTTTCCTTGTTGTGAAATGACTGAAACACCAGCGATCACAGGTTACCAGGAGAGTCACACCAGTTAACATGTCAAGAGGACACAGCGCTAGGCCTGCCTCAGAGCTGGGATTCAGAGCTTGTGAGCTCCCCTCCCTGAGCGGGAAGGCACAAGGCCAGCCGGTTCTCGCTGGTGGGGCGAGAGGACAGCCCTCGGTTCCTACATTCCGATTATGACAGAGGAGGAGAAGCTGGTGGGTGGAAGGCAACCAGATTGTGAACGGCAGGATTGAGAAATTGCAGGGGCCCCGTTGTGTTCGCCCTAAACACACACTCGGGGCTTCCTCTTCTGTTGGCATTCTTCCCAGAAAGGAGCCTTCCACTCCAGACCCTACAATGGGGGTTTCTCGTCTGAACCACAGAACACGAGCAGCTTGAGTGGCTATTTGGTCAACTTTCCCAAGAGTGATGCCCAGGAGAGAGGCTCATCCTTTACCTCCAGTGCAGGTCTTTGAACCCAGCTCAAAGGGCTGCCTAGAGGGCGGGGACCACCTCTTCTAATTGACTCTGCTCCCACCGCCGGCCCCCCCACCCCCTGTGCCAGGGGAGGGGTTGGAGGTGTTTACTAAATGTCTATTCATGAAATTCACACTAAGGAGGGGGGCAAGGGGAGGGGAGGGAGTAACACTCGTGTTCAGAAGTCAGCGTGAGAGACCCCTTCTGATTGCCAGTCAGGGGGTCAGGGCAAGGATGTGTCACCATGGACATGGTATTTTAAATAAGGTTCCCAGAGGTTAAGGGTTTGCAGCCACTGAAAAGGGATTCTAGGCCGACTTGATCTTAGGAAAATTGGAGGGCAGCGCCACCCAGTGGTTAAAAATCACAGTGACTAGCTGCTGTGACGTATTTTCTTGGGCTCCAAAATCACTCTGGACAGTGACTGCAGCCACGAAATAAGACACTTGCTCCTTGGGGGAAAAGCCATGACAAACTTAGCGTATTAAAAGGTAGAGACATCACTTTACCAACAAAGGTCTGTATCACCAAAGCTATGGTTTCTCCAGTAGTCATGTATGGATATAAAAAGTTGGACCATCGAGAAGGCTAAGTGCCGAAGAACTAATACTTTTGAATTATGGTGTTGAAGAAGACTCTTGAGAGTCCCTTGGACTGCAAGGAGATCAAATCACACAATCCTAAAGGAAATCAACTCTGAATAGTCATTGGAAAAACTGATGCAGAAGCTGAAGCCCCAATATTTGGTCATCTGATGCAAAGAGCCAACTCATTAGAAAAGACCCTGATGCTGGGAAAGACTGAGGGCAAGAGAAGGGGGCAGCAGAGAATGAGATGGTTGGATGGCATCACTGACTCGATGGACATGAGTTTGAGCAAACTCTGGGATGTGGTAAAGGACAGAGAAGCCTGGAGTGCTGCAGTTCATGGGGTCACAAAGAGTTGGACACGACTTAGCAACTGAACTACAACAAGCCCCTGTGTATTCTTAAAGGGTTGTCACACGTGGCTGTGTCCAGGAAGACCCACCTGTGCGTTAGACCCGCTGCTCAGAGGCCCCTCATGTTGCCCACCTCTTCCAGATTTTTCTCTCCCCTTTTACAGGGAGCTGAGGCTTCTAGTTCATGTTGAGGCAGAACAGATAAAAGATCCTGCTCTCAGAGAACTTGCATTTTAGTGGGGAAAAAGTATCCAAATACACACAACGTCAAGCGGTGATAAGTTCTCTAAGAAGAATAAAGCACAGCAAAGGTGCTGGTAAGAGGCAGAAGACAGCGCCGTATGATTCGATAGGACCCCACCCCCCACCCAAAAGAACAGTTTAACATAAACTTGTCTCCCTAGAGAATCTTCGACTTCCAGCCTGGAGGACTGAGTATCTGACATATCCAACAAACTGATCCATCTGAAAACAGATGCTACAAACTCAGAAAATCTTTTTTTAAAAAACGCAGCTGTGAGCACGAGAGATTGTATAAAAAGAAGGTGGATTTTGGAGGGATGTTGAAAGTGGGAGCAAGCAACAAGCAGGCATGCAGTTCATAACGTTTGTGGCTTTGACCTGAAGTCAGCTGCAGTTGCTGCGGGGGATGCCACAGCGCTGGCTCAAACTCTGGTGAGAGAGTCTTTGGTCTTTCTGGTCAGATGAACCAGAGGAAGGAGCCTGAGACAAAAGTGAGGAGAACCCCAAAAAGAAAAAAGTCCGTGAAAGGGAATCCCAAACTCTTTATACAACCTTAGCCCACAGTTTTTAGCCCCGAGGGCATGGCAACCCACTCCAGTATTCTTGCCTGGAAAATCCCCATGGACAAAGGAGGCTGGTGGGTTACAGTCCATGGGGTTGCAAAGAGTCTGACACGAGTGAAGCAACTTAGTGTGCACACACCTGGACAGAACTTGCTTGAGGAAACCTGAAAGCTGCTCACAGCTGAAACTTCAAGAGCTGAACTAAGATCCTAGCCACCATCCTCTGCAGGCAGGAAGCTCACAGTTTGGTTTTGTTGTTATTGTAGTAGTTGTTGTTTTGATGGGAAGATGATTTAAATTTAGTGCGGAGCCCTTGCTTTTGTTTTTTTAAAGATGATCTGCATCGGCCAGTAAAACACTTCTGTTTTATATTATTCAGCCATGCTACTGCTAAGTCACTTCAGTTGTGTCCAACTCTGTGCGACCCCAGAGATGGCAGCCCACCAGACTCCCCCGTCCCTGGGATTCTCCAGGCAAGAACACTGGAGTGGGTTGCCATTTCCTTCTCCAATGCATGAAAGTGAAAAGTGAAAGTGAAGTCGCTCAGTCCTGTCCGACTCTTAGCGACCCCATGGACTACAGCCTACCAGTCTCCTCCATCCATGGGATTTTCCAGGCAAGAGTACTGGAGTGGGGTGCCATTGCCTTCTGCGTTATTCAGCCATAAAGAGGAACAAATGTGAGTCAGTTGAGCTGAAGTGAATGAAGCTAGGGCCTGTTATACAAAGTGAAGTAAGTTAGAATGTGTGAAAGTCGCTCAGTCGTGTCTGACTCTTTTCGACCCCATGGACTATACAGTCCACGGAATTCTCCAGGCCAGAATACTGGAGTGGGTAGCCTTTCCCTTCTCCAGGGGCTCTTCCCAACCCAGGGATTGAACCCAGGTCTCCCGCATTGCAGGTGGATTCTTTACCAGCTGAGCCACCAGGGAAGCCCAAGTTAGAAAGAGAAAAACAAATATCATATATTGTCGAATCTAGAAAAACAGTACTGATGAACCTGTTTGCAGGGCATGAATCAAATGCAAACATAGAAAAGACTTGTGGACATAGCCAGGGAAGGGGAGGGTGGGACAAATTGAGAGAGTAGCATTGAAGCATATACATTACTGTAGGTAAAGCAGAGAACTAACGGGAAGTTTCTGTATAAAACAGGGAGCTCAACACAGAGCTCTGTGACAACCTAGAGGGCTGGGACAGGGTGGAGGTGTGCGGAGGTTCTAGAGAGAAGGGACATATGTATACTTGTGGCTGGTTCACATTGTTGTATGGCAGAAACCAACACAACATTCTAAGGCAATTATCCTCCAATTAAAAATGTTTTAAATAATTTCTAAATGCTTCCATTTTAAATTTTGTTTTACTGTTTTTACTTTTTCCTCTTTTGTCCCTAATTCTCAAGTTGATACAGAAAATACATCTATCTCTTGGCTAAAATCAGCATTAGGATGATTTTTGACATTTATATTAAAAATATATTATTACAGAGAAAACTGGTTATACACTTTTTTCTGCTGATTTATCTACTTTGAAAATATCATTTTGTTTGATCCAAGACAGTAAAATGCAGAAATAAAGTTTAACACTATGTCTACTCAAAAAATTGAACAGATCTGGTAGCCATGGGTCAACACCCCACATAGTGATTGCCGCTTTTTGCATGAGGCTTGCATTCTCCAGCTGGCCTATTTCACTCTTTTAGATTACTGCCTGGACTCAATGGGCATTTGAGTTTGTGTGCCGTGTCCCTTGCTTTAATCCATCACATGTCCACAGCTAATGACTGAAGTTGAGTCTTTAACTCTCTCAAAGAGAGAGAGCTGTGTCCAGGCATTTCTGCATAATTTCTGACTATCCCGACTATTCTATATCTGCAGAAAAAGCAGAAATGAAAAGTGGAGGGCAAGAAACTCCTGATGACATTGTTTGAGCCTCTGGATCAAGCCAGACCTGAAGCTGGGAACTGCTTGCATTTTCCAGTTCCATGAACCATTATGTTTCCTTTTTGAGTAAGCTCATTTAAGCTAGATTTCTGCCACTTATGCCAAAAATTAGTACCTCCAAAAATTAGACCAGACCGGCCGCAGAGTGAATGTGGCCCCTCGTATTACCGAAAGGACAGAGATGTGGCTGCACTTGGAGGAGACACAAAAGCAGAGGTGGGAAAAGGCACTTTCTCCAAAACTAATTCTGGAGGGTTAACTTAGAAAGGGAAAAGGTTGTCTAGGAATTGGCAAGGCTGAGGCATTGCTCTGGCAAGTAGTGAGCTAGATTACACTGTAATGGGATAATCTGAGATGCAGTGAGATTGCGTGGGAGAAGAGGAACTTGCAGTCATGATGAGGAGCCTTGCCCTCCGCGAAGGTCATGTCCACTTGTCATGTCATCCTCCTAATTGGCACCTCAATTTAGAACCCAGAGATACTGCTTTCCCACGCTAGCACCTTTAGGAAACTAACACACCAGCTGGGGCTATCCATTCCCACCATCCTGAGAGATGGAAATTTTCGGAAAAGAGGAAGTGAGAGTATTATGGATTATGGGGAATTTCCTGGAGAGCCCAGGCTTGAAGTGGACACTTAAATGAGGGTTTCTAGAAACAGAAAGTCTTCAAGGGGCCTTCTGGCCCGTATCTGCCACAGTCCAGCTCTCATCCTGACCTCTGCAGACAAACTTCTCCCTCTGCAGTGTTGCCTGTCGGATATTAGTGGGGTGTGCCCTGCTCCTCAGTGGGGTCCAGAAACAGTCATCTACTCAGAAGCTCTCCAATGCCCCCAGAAGGCCATCCCAGCCTTTAGCTAAGGCCTCCTGGGGACAGGGGCCTCCCCGTGAAGGTCTGTCCTCCCGTCCAGCAGCCACAGCCTGCTTCCCCAGCTCAGTCCAGCCAGCCTTTTCCAAGTCCTTTCTGAATCAATCCAGCTTGCCCTGCTTTGCACGAGGCTAGGAACCAAGATGACCTCTGATCTTGGGCATCCTTGCATGAAACCAAGACTCCAGTTCGAGGTTCTCTGCCCTCAGGAGACCCGATTAAACTTGATGCAACCTGAACGCCACAGCCTTGTGGAAGTCCAGACCCCACCCCCAAGATTTCCTTCTATTCCTTTGGCCCGTTTTCTCCCTCTCCAACTGCCCTCCCCAGTGGGGAGTCCCACACAGGTTCAGCAGCAGGTATTGTCATACTGGATCTTCTCCTTGGCAAAACAGTTGCTCTCCCAGCTCAAGAAAGAAGGCAGGGCCAGTGTCTCCTTGGAAGGAGGAAGGCATAAAGTAGAGACAGCTGGAGAACCTGGAAATGCTGCCCCTTCTACTCTAAGAGTGGCAGAAGAGTAGAAGGCGGGACCTCAGGGTCAACAAGTGGAGAGCAGTTTGTCATACAGTTCTCCCTTCAGACCAGAGGTTGGGGGAAACCTGAATTCAGAGAAGCTTGTGTGCAGCCTTAGTCATTGTGGTACAATGGGACACACCACCAGCCAACCACTGATAGATGCAGTATGAATGGATTTCACAGACACGGTTTGGAGCGAAACAGTCAGACTCATGAGGGTAAATACTTTTGCCCATTTTTGTGAAATTCAAGAACAGTCAAAACAGTCATAGAGGGACTTCCTTGATGATTAAGTGGTTAAGACTTCACCTTCCAATGCAGGGGGTGCAGGTCTGATCCCTGGTAGGGGGACCTAAGATCCCACATGTCTCGAGGCCAGAAAACCAAAGCAGAAACAATGCTGTAACGAATTCAACAAAGACTTCTTAAAATGATCCACCCCAAAAAATCTTAAAAAAAAAAAAAAACAGTCATAGATATCAAATAGTAGTTACTTTTAGGGGATTCACTGCCAAAAAAAAAAAAAAAAATGTGAGGGAGGGAAATCCTGGTGGTCCAGTGGTTAGGACTCTGCACTTCCACTACCAGTGGCCAGGGTTCGATCCCTGTTCAAGGAATTAAGATTCCACAAGCCCTGTGGCGTGGTGAAAAAAGAGAGAGAGAGAACAAGAGAGAAACTTCTGAGGAGCTGAAAATGTTCTTTATCTGGGTTTGGGTGATGACTACACACGCATATCCATGTGCCAAAATTCATCAAGCTGTAAGATGTATACACTTAGCTGTATGCAAGCCACACCTCAATAATTCCTTTTAATTTTTTTATTTCATTCTTTGGCCATGCTGGGTCTCCGTCACTGCTCGGACTTTTCTCTAGCTGAGATGAGCAGGGGCCGCTCTCTCGTTGCAGTGCGCAGGCTTCTCGCTGCAGTGGCCTCTCTTGTTTCGCAGCACAGGCTATAACACGCATGGACTTCAGTAGCTGTGGTTCCCAGGCTCTGGGGCACAGGCTCAGGAGTTAGGGTGCACAGGCTTAGCTGCTCTGCAGCGTGTGGGATCTTCCCGAACCAGGGGCTGAACCTGTGTCTCCTGTACTGGCAGGCAGATTCCCCACCACTGAGCCACCAGGGAAGCTCCTCAATAATTTTTTTTAATAAGGAGCTGGGGGAACGGTAAAGCAGAGACAGCAGTTCTGTACTATGCTCTTGGGAACTACATATCTGCCAGGCACAGGGCAGCTGGGATTGCAGGGGGAGCTGACGTCACCAGACTGTCTGGCTCTACTCTACTGCTTCCTACCATATTCTATACTGTAATCTACATGGCATTTTTAAATGGGAAACTGGGAATGGGGAGGAGATGGGGAAATGCCCCTGGCTGTAGAGGGGCATGACCCTCTTAAGGACTAACCCAGGCTACTAAACCTAAAGTCACTTCAGTCGTGTCTGACTCTGTGTGACCCCAGAGACGGCAGCCTACCAGGCTCCACCGTCCCTGGGATTCTCCAAGCAAGAACACTGGAGTGGGTTGCCATTTCCTTCTCCAATGCATGAAAGTGACAAGTAAAAGAGAAGTCGCTCAGTCGTGTCCGACCCTCAGCGACCGCATGGACTGCAGCCTTCCAGGCTCCTCCATCCATGGGATTTTGCAGGCAAGAGTACTGGAGTGGGGTGCCATTGCCTTCTCCCACACACATGCAAATGCAGGAGACATCTCTCTAGGAGTGAACAGTGAGGAAGGGAGCGCTGTTGGAAAACAGACTGCCACATTTTACTCCCTGTTAGGATATTTAGTGATATTTTCCTATTTCTATCCCCTCTTCCCTTCCCTGAGTCAAGCAGCTAGTGTGCACCACACAGCTCCTGCAGCCCTCACAGGGGAGAGTTGATGCAGGGCAGAGAGCAAAATTGGGGGTCTCTGGCTTGTGTTCTAAAAGCCTATACCCTCTGCACAAAGAGGATTCAAAGTGCATTTCCTTCATGTCTTCACCAGAATTATTAAAGAGAGTGGATTTCTTCCAGGACAAAAAAAGAGAGTTCTGCTGAGAGTCTGGGGTTAGTAGGTGCAAACGATTACCTTTAGAATAGATAAACAGGGACTTCCCTGGTAGTCCAGTGGTTGAGATTTCCACTGCAGGGGGTGAGTGTTCAGTACCCTGTCAGGGAAAAGATCCCACATGCCCTGCAGCACAGCCAAAAAGAATAGGATAGATAAACAGCAAGGTCCTACTGGATAGCATAGGGAACTGTATCCAATCTCCTGGAATAAACCTTAAAGGAAAAGGGTATTTTTTAAATGTATGCATGTGTATAAAAGAGACACTTTGCTGTTCAGCAGAAATTAACACAACATTATAAATCAACTGCACCTCAATTTAAGAAAAAAAAGAAAAAAGAAAGATAATGAAACACTCATTTAGAAAAAAAAAGTGGGGGTGGAATTCTTTGCTGACCCGGTGGTTAGGATTCTGGGCTTTCATCACAAGGGCCCCCGGTTTGACCCCTGATCAGGGAACTAAGATCCCGCAAGCCATTTGGCATGGCCAAGAAAAGAAAGGGAGTCTTGGTTTGGGCTGGAGGGAGGCAGGTGCAACCTGGCATCCCAGCACCACTGCCGGGAAGCAGGTGTCAACACAGAGAAACAAGAGCATTGCTCACCACCGGGCTCTACAAAGATGAGGTCACAGCCTGCTGAAGAAGCTGCCCGACAGCACGCTCTGAGGGGAAACGAGGCCCACAGCAGGATGTACAGACATTTTCTAATTTTCCTTGTCGTGTCTTCTCAGACACACCCCTCATTTAAAAGTGGACATTTAATTTCAAAATACACGGGATTTTTAAGTATCGTTGATATTAATTTTCCACTTTGATATTAATTTCTCCTTTAAGGCTTTTCCTCTCTGCAATCACCCTCTGTGTTTCTTCAGTCTTTTAACTTTATTGAGGCTTTCAAAGGCTAAGTCCAAGATTTCTCTTGGTAAACATCACACTGCACTTGAAAACGTGGGTTATTTTCAGATATCTTTTGATACTGATTTCTAGCATAATTCCACAGTAATAAGAGGACAGACTCTATGATTTCTGTACCTTCAGGCCATGAAATTTTTGCATCTTGTATTATGTCCCTATATATGTTCCAGTGTCTCCTGGCTTATAGACTACGGAGACTTGAATAGAATTTGTGTCCTGTTATTGTGTGAAGATTGTATAAATCTTAACTATGTGAATTGGTTCATAGTGCTTCTCAGGTCTACCATATCCACCTTTCTATCTTTTCATTCTATGAATTTTTGAGAGTTTGACATTGAAGCTCCAACTTAAAAAGAAAACCGTAATTTATCTACTTTCAAAATAATTGTAATATATAGTAGAACTATATGTAACCTTGTTCTGTATTTTTCAAGTCTGCTGTAAATGTGTTATCAAATTTTCATAATTTAAACATAAAAATAAAGGAAGAAATTGTAATATATAGTGGAATTATGTGTAACCGTGCTCTGTATCTTCCAAGCCGCTGTAAATGTGTTATCATACTTTCATAATTTATAAAGGAAACAAAGAGAAGACCACAACAAGACGAGACACTCTGTGCCTCAGAGAAGCAGACCTCTCAGTTAGCTAGATGTTTATCTCAGGAAGAATTTGAATGAACTCGGATTCTCACCTCTTCCCATACACCGAACGTCACTAACGCCATTCACCAGAGATATCTGTTCTCTGTGACTAGCGGTACCCTTTCACCAAGCTGTCTGCCTGACTGCTCATAACCCTCAGCCGATAATCATACATACCCTGGCTTCCCCACCCCACACTTCTTTAGAGCAACTTCGCAGAGCGACTGGGAGGCTGGCTCCCAGGCTACAGTCCTCAGCCAGTCCCTGAATGAAACCTGAAGTCACAGCTCACACACTGTGTCTTTTTCTTTAGGCCAACACAGGGGAGACCCCAAAGAAGAAGGGCTGTGGAGAACATTCAGACAGACGGCCCAAGTCCTGGGGAAGGTCTCTGTGTCCTCAAGCGGACCCCAGACTATCGGAACACCATCACACCCGCCAGTCCACACTAACCCCAGGGAGGAGGGCTCAGCAGTAACTGGTGGTGACAGGTCACCATACAGGGCCCCAATGCCTGGAACACTCCCCCCAGAAAGGTGACATTAAAACTTCCAGCAACAGGGCAGGATAAAAATACATCTCAAACCAGGGTATAGTGGTAAAGTTCTCTTTCCTATAAACCTGAGTCTGTAACTTAGATTCCAGCCACAGCTCTAGGAGCTTCTGCATTACTTGAATTGGTTTTAATGATCTGCTTGTTTTCTTTGTGTTTTATTTGCATCATTTCCCTTCATTCCCGCATCATTTCCCTTCATTCCCTTCATTCTTGTTACCCTGTGTCTCCAGCATGGAAATCTACAAGGGAGGAGTCCTCTGGAGGTGCTCCCACCCTGGCTTCCCTGAGGCTTTGGTCTGCCCGCAGATGCCCTTGACCCTTCATCCTGAGGGTGGACCACAGTAGGACCCCTACCTGCCTCCCTCCTGGGCTCACAGAGCAGCCTGAGGCTCCCGGCTGTGTAACTGACAGGGTGCCTCCCCCACCTCCTTTCTTGCCTTACTACACAGCAGAGTTCCTGCCAGGATCACCATCCCGACCTCACTCCCCAGGGGAGAGAGGGAGAAGGAAGGGGCCCGAGCTCAGGAAACCCGCCAGTGTCTAGCCAGCGCTGGCCTCGCTCATTCTTGTCTGCTCAATCCTCCCAATCCTGCCTGGGAGCCTGAAATGGAAATTCTGAGTCATGAGCGTGCCTCCACTTCCCCTTTTCTAGCTGGAGTCCTCCTCAGCTCTTCCTAAGAAGCCTCCGTTCTCAAACCCATGTGTGACCCACAACCCTGTCACAGCCCAGCTCCAAGAAGCAAGGGGTGGGGCAGTAGGAAATGAAAAGGAAAATCACACTCAGAGACCATCTTGTTATGTGTCAGGCACCTTACAGTTCAGTTCAGTCGCTCAGTCGTGTCCGACTCTTTGTGACCCCAGGCCTCCCTGTCCATCATCAACTCCCGGAGTTTACTCAAACTCATGTCCATCGAGTTAGTGATGTCACCCAACCTTCTCATCCTCTGTCATCCCCTTTTCCTCCCACCCTCACTATTTCCCAGCATCAGGGTCTTTTCCAATGAGTCAGATCTTTGCATCAGGTGGCCAAAGTATTGGAGTTTCAGCTTCAGCATCAGTCCTTCCAATGAATATTCAGGACTGATTTCCTTTATGATTGACTGCTTTGATCTCCTTGCACTCCAAGAGACTCTCAAGAGTCTTCTCCAACACCACAGTTCAAAAGCATCAATTCTTCTGATGCTCAGTATCCTTTATGTCTCAAATATCTACCCTGCAGGGCAGGGATTTTAGCCAAAGGGCATACAAGAAAACCATGGAGAATTCAGAATTCAAGCAACTTGCTCCAACACACCCAGCTAGTCAGTGACCAAGCCAAAATTCAAATCTATGCCTGTCTGACGCCAAGGCTCCCAGAGGGACGGATCAATGCCTGATCCACCTTCCCTGTGGTCTCTATGGGCCATCGTCATAGCATCTACACGCCCAGCTCAATGTCCACACCTACTAGCTGAGGAAGGTCCTATGCCCCCGATCTTTCTCCATCTCCGCGGCCACAACAGAGAAATCTTTCTGGTCCAGCTCATCCTTTTAATCCAGGCCACAATTGGATTAAATGGACCATTGGCTGGCCCTCTATAGCAAGCCCCTGCCTCCTGCCTCAGGGCCCACCCCCAGCAAGATGGGAATGCTGGGGAATTCATCCTGAAGAGCCCTTGATCAATGATAGATCCACACTGGTGGGCAGATCACTCAGCTTCTCACTCCACACCATGTCCCAGAGGTCCCCAGGGGACTTTGAGTCCAAGGTGCCCATTATGATCATTTGTTGTTATTTAGTTGCTCAGTCATGTCCAACTCTGTGTGACCCCATGGATGGTAGCCCACCAGGCTCCTCTGTCCATGGGATTCTCCAGGCAAGAATACTGGAGTGGGTTGCCATTTCCTTCTCCAGGGGATCTTCCCAACTCAGGGATCAAACCCATAGTCTCTTGCCTTGGATGGCAGATTCTTTACCGCTGAGCTACCAGGGAAGCCCATTTACAATGGTGGTAATCTGTTCAGTAAAGAACCCTGCAGGAGCATTCTTACTTTTTATGCTCCATTTCTCTGTGTCCCTCCTAGAAATTCCTGGGATCACCTCCAAGGGAAGTTGCTGTTATTCAGTAGCCAAGTCATGTCTGACTCTTCCAAACCCCATGGACTGCAGCACGCCAGGCTTCCCTGTCCCTCATCACCTCCCAGAGTTTGCCTAAGCCCAGTGAAGCACTTGCACTCAAATCCATATCTTGTATTCTACTTCCAGGGGAGACCAACCTCAGAGACGTGTGTGAGAAAGAAAAGTCAAGGATGACAACTCCTAGGTTGTTGGCCTGAGTGGTAGAGCTTCATCATCTCAGCTGAAGCAGCTACTTATCCTGAGCACCTGCCTTATGCATTCAGCTGGGCCCATGACATGGAACATGCCAGTCAACTATCCCAGCCCCAATGTGTCCTGCACAGGATCAGCCCCACGTTACCAATAAGGAAACAGGCTCGATTAAGTTCACCCCTTTGCCCAGGGTCAAACAGCTATTAAGTGGTGAAACTGGCTTTCAAGGAGCTGAGGGAAGTAGCAAGTTCACACTGCTTTGGCAGGGGCCCAAAACCTGAGGTCCTGACGATCCCTAATTACCAGGAGCCAGATCCTCACTCCCAACAGGAAGGTTCCCCTTTCCTCACAATAGAAATTCTTTTTTTTTTATGATAAGCATTTGATGTTTAATGTAGGTATGCATTATGCCTTTTTTTTTCTCTTCTCATTTTTAATTCTTTTATTGGAGTATGCTGCTGCTGCTAAGTCGCTTCAGTCGTGTCCAACTCTGTGCGACCCCAGAGATGGCAGCCCACCAGGCTCCCCCGTCCCTGGGATTCTCCAGGCAAGAACACTGGAGTGGGTTGCCATTTCCTTCTCCAATGCATGAAAGTGAAAAGGGAAAGTGAAGTCGCTCAGTCATGTCCAACTCTTTGCGACCCCACGGACTACAGCCTACCAGGCTCCTCTGTCCATGGGATTTTCCAGGCAAGAGTACTGGAGTGGGGTGCCATTGCCTTCTCCCTATTGGAGTATAGATGCTTTACAGTGTTGAGTCATTTTCTGCTGTACAGCAAAGTGAATCAGCTGGACACATATATTCCCTCCCTCTTAAATGCCTCCCAGCGCCCCCATCTCACTCCTCCAGGTCATCAGCAGCGAGCTGAGCTCCCTGTGCTACACGGCAGCTTCCCACTTGCTATCTATTTCTCACATGGCAGTGTGTGTATGCCAGTCCTAATCTCTCAGTTCATCTCATCCTCTTCCCTCTGTGTCCATATGTCTGTTCTTCTGTTGAGATTCTGAATGGTGCTACCATTCACTTTTTCACTGATGGAAAAAGGAAGGCAAGAGAGAATGGAGAGACAGAGACCAAAAGTACAAAGGGGAGGCAAGAATAAACAAGATCATATCGGCTGGTCTGTAGTGAGTGCTTACAATGTGCTAAATCCTATTCAATCATTTATGTTATCTCAGAGAATCTTGCCAAAGCCGTAGGGGAAGAATTGTTTAACATTATTCCCTATTTAACAGGAGGGGGGAAAGGACGAGTTCAACAGAATAGTAAAGAGAAAATCCACCCACCTGACGTCCTGTGGCCTGGGTGTAGCCGCACTGCCCTGTGACTCAACCTCCATACTTTCCATTTCTCTTCTTTTCTTTCTTTCTAATTTTTTGACAAAACCATTCCATATCCTACTCTCTGAGCCTTTCCTACTTGGTCCCTGGGAAGGAAATTAAGCCACATAAAGAGGACTGAAGGGGACTTCCCTGGTAGTCCAATGGCTGAGACTCCACACTCCCAATGCAGGGGGCCCAGATTTAATCCCAGGTCAGGGAACTAGACCCCACGTGCCACAGCAAAGATCGAAGATTCCGTGTGCCCCAAGTAAGTCCTGGCACAGTCAAATAAAGAGTTTTGTTTTGTTTAAAAAAAAGGTGGGGGGTGGGGGACTGAAGCTACAAGTCACAGGACAGCTACATGACAGAAAAGGGAGGGTCCCTCGTGCTTTCAGCCGCACCAGCAGGGCTTTGCAGAGACAGATGCTCTGAGTATCTGCAGCACTGAGGCCAGAGAGCAGCCTATGTGTCTGCAACCCCAGGGGGTGGTTTTGTGGCTGGAAAGTGGTGCGCATCTGCGACAGTGGGGTAATCCTTCACCGTGCATCACGCGGCAGTGTCAAAAACGGACATGCCACCACTTAGCTACACCCCCAAAGACGGATGGATGTACTCTTTGTTCTGGGAACTGATCCCACACCGGTAGACCCATTCCCTCCAAGATGGACGATGGGAAACCCTTTCCAAGAGGGCCTGGGGATGCAGGGGGCACTGAAGCAACCTCGAGGCCCTGCTGCGGGTGGGGGGCGTGGCTCTCACCCTCCGGGTTCCTGCGGAGGTGTCATCTCACCTTGCTCTGAGCTCCAGAGACTCGCGGTCCGCTCACTGGGCGTGGTCGCCAGAGCCCCTGGTCCCTCACTTCCAGCCTCTGCCCCACCACGTGCTCCTGGACCTGAGTCTCAGCGTGTCCTCCTTCCTTTTTAAGCCACCCACCTGGCAGGTTCTGCTCTGGGGTCATCCGGGGCCCCACCAAAATATCCCCAAAACTGGTTCCCTCCGGCATCTCAGCGACTGCAAGCTGGCAGGAAGCTCAGCCCATCCGCATGCCCTCATAAGAACTGAAGGCTGGGGCTGGGTCCTGCCACCTCTCCCCTCCAGCTCCCAGCTTCCACTGAATTCTCTCTCCCTTCACAAGCAGGGCCCTCATCTCCCCAGAGTAACCCCTCTGCGAGTTATTGGGTGTGAACAGATGTTTACTGGAAATTTGGGCATATGATAGGTTCTGAATGTAGCACAGAATAATTTGGGTGAGAACCTAAAATTAGACATTAGGGACTTCCCTGGTGGTCCAGTGGCTAGGACTCTGTGCTCCCAATACAGGGTGTCTGATCCCAGTTCAATCCCTGGTCAGGAAACTAGATTCCATGTGCCACAACTAAGCGTTCATATGCTGCAGCTTGGAGTTTCATTGCAGCAACTACAGAGCCCATATGCTGCAATAAAGACTGAAGAGCCTGTGTGCTGTAACTAAGACTCAGCACAGCCAAATAAATTAATTAAAAATAAATAAAAAATAAAAGTAGATATTAGCCATAAAAATCCCTGCTTTAAAAATCCACTGGCCAGAGACTTCTCTGGTAGTCCACTGGTTAAGAATCTGCCTGCCAATATAAGGAACACGTGTTTGACCCCTGGTTCCAGAAGATGTCACATGCCACGGGCAGCTAAACACCACGGGGCAATTAAGCCCCAACTGCTGAAGCCCCCACACCGTAATGAGTGACCCCTGCTCACTGAAACTAGAGAAAGCCCGAGTGCAGCAATAAAGACCCAACACAGCCAAAAATAAATAGATAGCTAGATAGATAGATTAAAAAAAATTTTAATCCACTGGCCATTTCCTGACAGAAAAAAAATTAATCTCTTCCTGGCCTGACTTTCTTCCCAAAACCCGGGGCCCTTGGACATCTCCCCTCTACTCCCTCACAACCCCACACCAGCTCTCACACTGACCATGAAAAACTCTCAAACCTATTTCTTTCCTTTGCAGAAAAATTAGCCCTCTCTAGACAACAGAGGTAGGGAGAGATAAGGCAGGGAGTCTCCCCTTTTTTAATCAGATATGCCCATTATGCACCTTTTCCCCAAACCCAAAAGTAATTCCCTCCCTAAGAAGATTTTAGCCCTCATTTTAGACCAATCAGCTCAAGTTTAACCAGCTCTCCTGAGACAACATTTCTGTACTGCCTCATACATTTCTGTGAATCCTCACAGTGCAAAGTGGGCAGCATTATTATCCCCATTTCACAGACAAGGAAACTGAGGCTCAGCAAAGTTAAAGAACACAGCCAATGAGTGAATCAACATCCAGGCAAGAACTCAAACCCAGGCAGGCCTTACTCTAAACTCTGTGGCCTCCACCACTGGCCCCCCTTGGAGGAGTGGATGTTTTTGTAGCTGGGAGGAAAACCCCATTTTTAAAACAATTCCCAAGTGGCAGGAAAGGCCAGTGTGCTGCAGAGTCATGTGTGGAGCCAGGAGATAAGAACCCCATGCTGGGGTCATGGCAGCCTCACAGAGCAGGTTTCAGCACTCCTGTTTCTTCCTGAGTCAGGCTCTTCCTTGACCAGAGTCACCACGGCAAACACCAGGGCAAGTCCCATCCTGCAAACAGTCACCCTGGGGCCGACCACAGCATCTCCAGACGTCAGAGCTACAGAGAGGCGGCTGCAGACTTGAGGCTCTCCCAGACTACCTAATCACCATGCACCCTTGGCAGGCAGGCACTGTTCCCCCGTGGCTGCCAGGCACCATGCCCTTTCACCTCTACCCAGCAAGGGGCGAAGCCCAGGAGGCCATCAATTCCAACCACCACTGTTTCTTCCCTCCCTCGTGAGAAGAGGTCACCCTGACTTCAGTGACCATGTGCGCAGCTGCAGCTATTCACTGAGCGGCTGCTGTGTGCCAGGCACTGTATACAATGACCTCCTCTCGTCCTTCCAGTCCCAGGACTCAGTAGCAGTCAGCCCGTTTTACAGATGAGCAGACCATCTAGCAAGATGACGGCAGTTTCTTGAACTGTCACAACTTCAGCAGCAGAAGCTGGAATTTGAAACTAAGCTTGTGCAACTGCAAAGCCTGTGCAGTTTCCACTACGCAACACCTTCTCTCGGAGGAGATAGTAATCTCCCCCTCCTTTGCCAGGGTCCAGACATCAGTCTCCTTCTAGGGGAAAGCACAGAAGGCTGTGTTTTGGGGGTCAAAGCACGATTCTAAAAGCTGGTGGGATGAGGGGTTGGGTGAGAGACTGCAGCAAGGATGAGCCTCTGGGTGAGCCATCCCACCCCGGTGAGACCTGGGTCCCTCATTGGACTTAGAGATTAAAGAGACTCTAACACCGAGCCTGAAATGCCAAGGGACTCCCGGGCACTTCCTGCCAGATGACTCTTTATAAAGTGACAGAACATGCACATGATACTAAATTCTGAAGATACAAAAATAGTATCCCTCTGGTGGGGAGGAATAAATTGGGAGTTTAGGATTGACATATACACGCTATTACGTTTACAATAGATAATCAACAAGGACAGGGAACTCTGCTCTATATTCTGTAATAACCTAAATTGCAAACGATTTTGAAAAAGAACAGATACATGTATCTGTTTAACTGACTCACTTTGTTGAACACATGAAACAGAACATCGTTAATCAACTGTTGTTGTTCAGTCACTAAGTCGTGTCCTTCTCTTTGCAACTGCAGCACACTAGGCTTCCCTGTCCTTCACTCTCTCCTGGAGTCTGCTCAAACTCATGCCCATTGATGCCATCCAACCATCTCATCCTCTGTTGCCCCCTTCTCCTCCTGCCTTCAATCTGTCCCAGCATAAGAGTCTAACGAGTCAGCTCTTCGCATCAGGTGGCCAAAGTATTGGAGCTTCAGCATCAGTCCTTCCAGTGAATATTCAGGGCTGGTTTTGTTTAGAATGCTCTAGTTTGATCTTGCAGTCCAAGGGACTCTCAAGAGTCTTCTCCAACATCACAGTTCAAAAGCATCAATTCTTAGGCAGGCGCTCAGCCTTCTTTATGGTACAACTCTCACATCCATACATGACTGCTGGAAAAACCATCGCTTTGACTATACAGACATTTGTCAGCAAAATGGTACCCCAATATAAAATAAAAATTTTAAAAAGAAAAAAATCAACCAAGCTGGGTGAAGGAGTCATGTAAAAAAGGTAATTTTTTACCAGAAACTTAAAATAAATACTATAATAATTTTGAACGGTTGTATTGTTTAAAATGATACATGTTGGGGCTTCCCTGGCGCTCCAGTGGTTAATACTCGGCGCTTCCAATGCCAGGAGCCCAGGTTCAACCCCTGGTCAGGGAGTTAAGAGCCCACATGCTGTGCAGTGTGGCCAAAAAGTAAAAAATAATAACAATAATAATAAATTAAAAAAGAATGACTCATGTCAATTTTTCAAAATGTACTTTTGTCCTAAATAAACTCACATTTTTCCTTTGGGCTCTGCCATGCAGTATCTAGGGTCTTAGTTCCCCTACCATGGATTGAACCCCGTGCCCCCTGCATTAAGAGCTTGGAGTCTTAACCACTGGACTGCCAGGGAAGTCCCTAAACTCATGTTTTAAGTGTCTGAAAGATTAAAAAAAAAAAGCACTACCTCTTTTACCCCTACCCCCAGGCCTCCTTTGCATTGCCCTTTCTGATAGGAAGGGAAGGTAATTGATACCAGTTTCCCATGAGCCTTCAGAAGAGAACCTGTACATTTACAAGCATCGATGAGTTTTCTTTTTTCACACACATGCAGCAAACTTCAAAAACTACTCTGTTTCTTGTCTCTTGTATCTTAGAGATCATTTCATATCTGCACATAAAGAACCACATCATTCTTTTTAGTAGCTGCCTAAAATTTCATTATATGGAAGTACTGGATTAATCAGCCCCTTGCATGCTCAGGCCCTTCAGTTATTTTTGACTTTTTGCAAGCCTATGGACTGTAGCCCACCAGGCTCTTCTGTCCATGGAATTCTCCAGGCAAGA
Organism: Bos indicus x Bos taurus; assembly: GCF_003369695.1. Taxonomy (NCBI): domain Eukaryota; kingdom Metazoa; phylum Chordata; class Mammalia; order Artiodactyla; family Bovidae; genus Bos; species Bos indicus x Bos taurus. The sequence continues at coordinate 15,550,928 of NC_040094.1, forward strand.
ATACTGGAGTGGATTGCCATGCCCTCTTCCAGGGGATATTCTCCACCCAGAAATCAAACAAACATCTCTTGCAGCTCCTGCATTGCAGGCAGATTCTTTACCACTGAGTCATGGGGAAAGCCCCAGTCAGTCCCTTCCTGATGGACAGTGAGGCTGTCTGGAGCCTTCACTATTACAAACCATGACCATCTTGTATATATTAAGTTTGTGCACATGTGTGTATGAATGTAAGATAAATTCCTAGAAGTAGAATTGCTAGTGCTTATTAAATACAATATGTGCTTTTAAAATTCGAATGGGTTTTGCCAAGCAGCCCTCCAGAGAGGTGGAAGAGTGTGTAGACCATAAACAATGAAAGGCAGCGCAGAGAATGCTTTCCATATGAGGAATGACCATTAGCTGCAAGAGACAAGCTGGGGGCAGACAGGCAGGCCTGTGCCTGGCCAGACATTCATCCTAGGACAAGTGACAAAGATGAGGCAGGGGCACCAACAGGCAAGCCACCCATTTCACAGATGGCAAAACAGGCAATGGGAATTGACAAGCTTCACCCAGGGTCATGGCCTGGGTCCCTGTAAGCACGGGGCAATTTCCAGACAATATCTGTTTCACCTTCTGATCTCAGCTCCAATCTCTTGTGCTGACTTAGCAAAAACTTGGAGAACCAGCTCCTTTCTACTGTGAACTGAAAGTATCTGAGCCACCCACGTTGTTTAGGTTTTTCTGAGTCACTGTATTCCCCTCTACAAGAAACCAGGACCTGCTCACACACACACACACACACACACACACACACACACACACACTCACCCAGGGGCTGTTTCCAACCTGCATGGGGCCCACAGAGCCCTGACCATTCACAGCTCCAAGGTGAGTAGCAGTGATTATCCTGGACATTCATCCACCAGCCTAAAGAACCAAAAATCTCAACAGACCCTCTCCGGGGTGACCAGCTAGGTGGAGGGCAGTGAAGACTGGGAAGAAGTGAGAGGGACACGTGAGCCAGGAGTGTTCTCATCAGCCATTCTGGAGACAGAAGTAAGTATGGCAAAAACAGTTCTCCGTCTTTGCACTTGGAAAGTACCTCCCACCCACTAACTCACCCCCCCTTCACAGAAGTTCCCTGAGTTATACCGGGCAGGGATTCTTATATTCACAGTCCCCGTTTGAGAGATGTTAAAAAGGAACTATGACTTCCCTATTGCTGGAGAGGTAAAGAGACTAGAGGCAGAACCTAGGATTAAGAGGCTTAATCCTGGCCACATCCTGTTGTGCACTTGTGGTGAGCAATCTCCTGCAGTGCACGTCCACAAAAACCATCCCTTGTCTGCCCGCAGGCAAAACGAGTCACTCTGTCCCTGGAAACATTGCTAGAGGGCCTCCAGCGCGTGGATAGACATGAATTCCTCTCTCTGTGTAGTCGTCTTTGTTTCAGCGCCACAGATACATCCTTTGTATGAACACCCAAGAAGACTCTTGGGATATTTCTGACGGATGGGTTTGCACTCTAAGTGCCTGGTATGGCCTCTGGAACATGAAAGTGAAAGTGAAGTCGCTCAGTTGTGTCCGACTCTTTGCAATCCCATGGACTGTAGCCTACCAGGCTCCTCAGTCCATGGAGTTTTCCAGGCAAGAGTACTGGAGCAGGTTGCCATTTCCTTCTCCAGGGGATCTTCCCAGCCCAGGGATCGAAACCGGGTCTCCCGCATTGCGGGCAGACGCTTTACTGTCTGAGCCAGCGGTGCTGAATAAAAAATGTGTTTCTTCAGGGACTTCCCCGGTGATCCAGTAAGACTCCACTCTTCCAATGCAGAGGGCACAGATTCCATCCCTGGTCAGGGAACTAGGATCCTACATGCTACACAGACCAAAAAAAAAAAAAGGTTTTTTTACTGCGTTTCTTCTGCTGTATTTAAAATAGATAACCAACAATGACCTACTGCTGTAGCACAGGGAACTCGCTTAATGTTTTGTGGCAGCCTAGATGGGAGGGGAGTTTGAGGGAGAAGGGATACATGTTTATGTATGCCTAGTCCCTTCCCTGTTCACCAGAAACTATTACAACATTGTTAATCAGCTATACCCCAATACAAAATAAAAGGTTTTGGCTTTTTTTTTTTAAGTGTGTTTCTTGGATGGCCGAAGGATAGATAGGTAGATGGATAGATGAATGGGTGGACGGTTGGGTGGAGTATTGGTTTAATATGCTTCTGTGTTTGTTTTTTAAGTTCCTCACACAGCATCCATTCTCCCTTCCAAATATCATCTTGATATCCTTTTGTGGACTTATTTCTGCTCCAGGGTATACAGTCTCAGTGGTACTGCAAAGCCCAGAGTTCTGTCCTCTCCCAGCGAAGAAGCAAGCAAAGGACACCAGCTTGGCTGTTTACCCTCCCTCGCCTAGGACTATGAATCTTTAATAGATTGAGATGTGGATAGGAAAAAAATGGCTGGGGTGTGTTTATTTCAACAGTGGTACCCTGATGAGACTGTCCGGTAGTACTGCCGCCCAGATACCCTGGTGTCCCACTTGCCCTTTTTCCAAGTCAGGTTCTCCAATGCTCTATCCATTCTGTGAACTACTCAGCATTGCCCCCAGTACAATACCCTCCTGCTTAAGTTAGCCAGAGTTGTTTTCTACACTAAGAAACAAAGAATTTTATTTTTTATTATTTTAGTTGTTTTTGGCTGTGCTGGATCTTCACTGCGGTGAGGACTTTTTTTCTCTAGCTGCAGCAAGCGGGGGCTACCCTCAAGGTGCAGTGCACGGGCTTCTCATTGCGGTGGCTTCTCTTGTGGAGCACGGGCTCTAGGGCGCGCGGGCTTCAGTGGTTGTGGCACGTGGGCACAGTAGTTGTGGCACAAGGGCTTTGTTTTCACGCAGAGCATGGGATCTTCCTGGACCAGGGATCGAACCCGTGCTTCCTGCACTGGCAGGTGGATTCTTAACCACTGAGCCACCAGGGAAGCCTCAGAGAATTTTACATGTTACAGACATAGAAATGAATGGAAGGGTGGCGGGGATGTGGAGGAATGGAAGGAGTGGAAGAGGGAGTGAAGGGAAAGGATCGACCAGTACGGCCTACGCAAGGACTTCACGAGCTAAGTAATAAGGTGAGTCCCTTCCCTTGGACGGGAAGGAAGCAGAGATGATAAGATAACCCCTCAGCCTTACCTTCAGGAGAAGTAATGTGAATCAATTTTAGGAGCAATGGACACGTACCCCCAACTCTCCTCCAGGATACCACAAATCCTCTAGTTTTATATCTTTTAATCGAGAATAGCCTCAGAAACAATGTCAAACCTCCACTTCCTAGATGAGGAAACGGAGGGCCACAGAGGGCAGAGTTCTGCCAACATCTCACAAAGAGGTCTGGAGCTGAACTGGGGCCAGAGCCCAGATCTCCTAAATCCCTGTCCCCCCACCCCCCTTGTCACTGCCCAGAGCTGCCTCTGTCAGGAGTGACTCAGGTGCAGAATTTCCAAATCCCATTTTGAGAAAATTCCCCAAGGGGATTTCCTCGAGAATGCCTCAAGAAGTCCTAAGGTCCCTCTCTCTGTGGCCTGAATGCTCTGCGGCCGGGGGTGAGTGGGGGGCAGGTTGGAAAAGAAACAGGAGACTGCAGACCCCCAGCCCCAGGCCTGGCTGCGACAGGTAAGAGGTCGAGGGGCGTCTCAGAACCAGCTCTTAAAAGGGGGCAGAATCCAGGCCACAGCCACAGAGCCCTGTGAGATTCTGAAACTTGTGTTACTTCCTTTGTCAATCTGTCTGTGAAACTCTTTGAAAACGGGGTCTGTGTGCTGGCCTGCAGGGCCAACCAGGAAAGGGGAAGTGGGGACCAGGTCTCACCCAGCAGCCAGGCTCAGAGAGCGAGAAATCTAGGGCCTGAGTCTCTGAAATCTGCCACACAGAAGGCAGGAAAGGTCAAGGCAGGCCTGAGTCATTACCGTTTTTTTGTGTGCTTTCTGCCTAATAACGAAATAACACCTGAAATATCTAGCAATGCCTAATATATCCAGCACAGTGCCGAACAGCTAGTGGAAAATCACTGACAACTTCCCTCGCCTGCCCCATGTCTCCTGACGCTGAGCTGAGATGAATACCTCCCCTGAGCAGGGGTAGGGTGGGGGGCCGGGTACCATGAGGCAGGAAACTCTGGAGCCTGACATTTGGGAAAACAGAGAGAAGGCGTTGCTTTCTTTATGTGCTGGTGCCAGGATTGGTGATGGGCGGTCAACTGGTCGCCTCCTTTCATCCTCTGGGGTGTCCCAGGAGCTAGGAGTTTCTGCCCTGTTTCTAGAAAGGAAACTGAAGTGTAGACGAGTTAATAACTCCACCAAAGACACACAGAGAGTAAGTGATCTGTTTGATTTCAGCCCCAAGTTTGTCCTCGCCTTCGCCAGGCTTTCTCCCTAGAGTCTAGGGACAGTGGAAGGGGGCTCAGAAAGTGAGCACAGAGAAAGGGGAGCCTCCGACAAACACGCAGAGTAAAACAAAGAACAGACTCCCAAGTGTCAGGAGGAGGAGGCCCTGAAATTGCCCCATCCCCCATCCCCAGCAATTTTGGAAGAACTGATCCTTCTGCCCGGGCCTCGATGCCCCACCTCCAGGGCACCTTGCGGTGGGCTCCTCCAGTCCTGCCCCCCCAACCTGCCCCGAAGCGAAAGGGGTGAGCACACGAGCAAACACACCGCCTGTGGTCTTCAGCCGCAGTAAACAAGCAGAGCGCACAGCCCCTGTCCTGTGTGGTGAAGGTGCGAGCGGAGGGGAGGCTGAGAAGCTGCAGCCCTTCGACCTCACTGTGGTTGAACCTGGAGAATGGGTGTCATGTTCGGTGCCCTGACAGTGAAATGTACCAGGGGATGGGGAAGGGAAGGGCGGCCCAGAACAGGATGACAGGACGTGCAAACCGCAGCTGGGCCAAAAGGCGATACCATGCAGGGCCCCCTGGGCTCCTGAGCACAAGGCTTTCTGTGTCCCCCGTTTCTTTGATTAGAGGAAACTGCCTTCATTCAGCCTCCATGACCTTCCCTGAGTTCCACTGGGCAAATTCAGGCAGTTGTTAATTAGGGAAAGGAGAGGGTAAGAGACCAGAGAGAAACAGTCAAGAGCCCCCTTGGGGCAAGGTCCTGGTTCCCCATCAAGGGATACACACTGTATCTTTGAGCTGTTTTGCAGATACAGCAGCAGCAGATACTGAAACCCTCTGCAGGACGGAGAAGTATGGCCTGCTGCCGACCCCAGACCCATTGGACCTGAAGGTTGATGATGCTGACTGCTCCTTACCTCACCACCAACCCATCAGAAGAATGTCCAAGAGCTGATCATGCGCTCTTTCAAAAATTCCTATAAAACTTCTCACTATCTTCCCCAAGTGGTTTTGAAGGCATGAGCCTGCAATGACCCCATTTGCCTGGAAAAGTGATAAATCAATTCTTTTCTACTTCACGAAAAGCTCTGTCTCGGAGATTCAGAACCGGTATACAGAGAAGCTGAGCTTTTGGCATCAAAGGACAGGGCAGGATGGAGCAGGAAAACTCTTGAATAGGGGTTTGGATCCTGCTCCCACCTGGGCAAACTCCCCGCATCAGCTGGGAGGCCTCCCCTTCACCTTCACACAGCCGCCCCCTAGAGGCCTCCACCCTCACCAACTGAGCACGTACCCCAGGGGGCCCCAGCAGACACAGGGCGAGACAGCAGCGCACTGGCTTAAGCGGGAGATATTCACTCGTGTTAACGAGGGTGCAGAAGAAAAACACAGAGAGCAAATCTCCAATTTTTTGCCTTGCTGTTTGGTCGCTCAGTCGTGTCCAACTCTTTTGAGACCCCATAGACTGCAGCCTGCCAGGCTCCTCTGTCCAAGGAGTTTCCCAGGCAAGAATACTGGAGTGGGTTGCCATTCCCTTAACCAGGGGATCTTCCCGATTCAGAGATGGAACCTGTGTCTCCTGCCTTGGCAGGCGGACTGTTCACCACTGAGCCATCAGGGAAGCCCCGTCTCTAACTTGTGGATGGAGACAATTAAGGCTCATCCAGAGGAAATGACTTTGCTGCCAGCTTCTCTCAGGGCCCCTGACTGGGATTCTTACAGGATGGAGGGAATTTCCCTGCTCTGGACATTTTTTCTTTTTTCTTTTTTTTTAATATCCACCAGAAAAGCCAGAGCGGCTCCCCACACAGTCACGAGGGCGGGGAACTCCAGGTCAGAGCAAAGCTTCGGAATCCAGAGGAGATGGGGTTTCACTTTCTTTGCCTGCCTTTGGTTTCCTAACGTCACAGTGTTGGGTTGGGCAGGCGGCCAGTGTAACTAAAGAAAGAGAAAAGGAAAGATTGGGCCAGGAGGGCCGAGGAGAGGCCATACTCGGCTGGGGGCAGTGCGTCTGGTTTCCTTCAGGACAGAGAACCAGCTGTCTGAACTTGAGAGGCCCATCAAGGATCCTGCTGGGTCTATGAACCTCTTACATGCAAAATGTGTGCGTGTGTCTGGGTCGGTGTCCACGTGTTTGTGGAAAGTGTTCACAGCTTTCATCAGATTCTTAGCATAAATACCTCCCTTCGTCCCTCTGCGGGGCTCCGCCTCTCCGCCAGCGGCCCACCCTCGGCGGCCACCCCCCTCGTCCCCGCGATCGGGGGAGGCGCCCGTCCCGCCTAGACCGAGGGGCCAGGGTGGACGGCGCGGTCCGGACGGAAGGAGGGGCGTCTAGAGGGAAGGGGGCGCCCCTCGCGGGCCTCCTGGCCTCGGCGAGCCGCGCCTTCCTCTCCATACCTCGGTGGGCCTCGCCCGCGGGCTGGTACGGGCAAAGGGGAGGGGCAGGATGCGAACGAGAGGCCGGGGACATCGCAGTTCCCCTTGCGGGGGACGGGGGTGGAACACACGTGAGGTAGGGGGTCGACGCCTCGGTGCCCGTATCCTTCCCCATCCCCGGCGCCCGGGGTGGGGTGCGGACGCGGCGGGTCTCCGGGCAAAAAATAAAACAAAAAAAAGGATGCTGAAAGAGCTCGATTCCCCCAAAAAGGAAGCAACCAATCTCTCACCCTACAGATGAAGAAACTTAGTGCCAGAGAAAGTAAGCCGCTTGCTCCAAGCCAGGATTAATAACATAGCCGAGTTTTGAATGTGGGAGGCTACAGCGTCTTAATCAAGATGCTGTAAGAAGGTATCAAGAACAACCGAGCATTAATGTATTTATTTTTAATATTTTTATTATTAATTTATTTAGTTGGCTGCTCCAGGTCCTAGTTGTGGCAAGAAGGATCTTTAATTCCAGCCTGCCAACGCTTAGTTGGGGCATGTGGAATCTAGTTCCCTGACCAGGGATGGAACCCAGGCCCCCTCCTTGGAAGCACAGAGTCTTAGCCACTGCACCAGCAGGGAAGCCCCTAAACCAGCATTAATTTAGCATCAGTCATGTCCAAGACATTTGTTGGAACGCAGGGAAAGGATGCAATAAACAAATTGAAAAAAAAAGCATAAGACGTTTTTACTGTATCCAGGAAGTGAAAACAAGAGAAAAGATGACACCAAAAGGAGTCTGTTTTCCCTTGTTCTGGGTTGGCTCCCCCCGCCCCCCGCCACCCACAAACAGAAGCTCCAGAGGGCAGGCCTTTGACTGGCTCACTCCTGTCCCAAGAGAGGGTTGCCTGGCTCACAGCAATTATCAGTGACAGTCTGTGGAAGGAGCGGTGTTAGCTAAGCACACTGGCAGGACAGGGAAGGCAGAGGCATCTTCATGACGTTTGTACCTCCCCTGGTCGCTAAGCACATCTGCCATCATCACTTCCCTAGGTCCTCTCAACCACCGTGTGCTGGGTCAGCCGGGCAGGCAGTCCTGGTTTTCAGGAACATAAAATGCTGGGTGAGTCTTAATGATAGTTGCCATTCACTGGACACTCACCCTGCACCAGGTACCAAACTGTTCACACAGGTGTTTTGATTTCCTCCTGGAATCAGTACCTTTGAGCCACAGATACACTGACTCCATGAGTCCAGACTCTGATTTCGCATAGGAGAAAGGGCAGAAGTGAATTATAATTGGGTTCTTCTCTCTCCTCTGCAACCCCACAATCCACTGGAACAACCGAAAGGGAATAAAATATTCCTGACATGCCCACTGCTATTCCTGCTTAGCAACCAGCCCTGCAAACCACATCCCCATTTCCATGACCACTTATATACCGACAGGCACACACACACAGCAGAAAGGTTCACTTGGATTTAAAAACGGGGATGAATGTGGTCCATCTGTGGTTCCCACATCTCTGTCCTCAGCTCGTGTCCCAACTCAGCAGATTTGGCATCCGGGAAAGTACTTTCCTTTCTTCCTGAAAGAGGGAAGCTGAGATCGAGGAAAGGCAACAGAAATGGAGCTCATGTGGGAAACTGAGCCTTAGCAAAGGTTTCAGGATTTCTCCAGAAACAGTGCAGTGTGGTGGAAAGCTAGGAACCCAGACAAACTTGGGTTCCATGTTGAATTCTACCACTTTAGGCTATGTGACCTTAAGCAGGCCATTTAACCTCTCTAAGCCTCACTGACCCCTGCTTAAAATTAGTCTCTAATAAATTCAGGCTTCCCTGGTAGCTCAGCGGTAAAGAATCTACCTCCAGCTCAGGAGACACAGGTTCAATCCCTGGGTCGGGAAGACCCCTGGAGAAGGAAATGGCTTGGCAACTCATTCTAGTATTATTGCCTGGGACATCCCATGGTCAGAGGAGCCTATGGGCTACAGTCCACAGAGTCACAAAACAGGGGGACTCGACTTTAGTGACTAAACAGCTACAATAAAGTTCACTAATCCATATCAACGGTAGGAGTGGGGGGGTCTGGTTTAAATCAGTGAAGAACCTACAGTATAGAATATCCTTAAAGGGACTGTCATTTCCTTACTCTTAATAATAATATGATGATAATAGCTAATAACATTAGCTAATGTTATGAAGTACTTAATGGGAATTGTACTAAGACCCATACAAGCATGAGCACATTATGGGATCTTAATTGTCTCAACAGCTGTGGGAGGAGCCAGTATTATTATCCCTAATTTATAGATGAGGAAACTGAGACCAGGCAGATGAAGTAACTTGTAGGAAGCTACCTGGCTCATAAAGGAGAAAAACACCAAAGCACCTGCTCTTAACCACTAGGCCCCACAGCCTCCTATGTGTCTGGGGACTAAGGGGATTCTGTGAAGGGAGCAATTCAAACAGGCAGATCATTTTGTGTAGAAGGTTGGATGTTTCTTAAGTGCTTGCAACTTATTTCTTTAAATGACGTGGCCTATGCTTTCCAAAACTATGTTTTCTATTGCTAATTGATTAATAGGTCAGGTGGTAATAAGAGGATTCTTATAGGTTTAGAACAATAACACCTGGCACCTAGAGAGGATGAACAGCTTAACTTAATGTGGGTCAGTGGGAAGGGCTTGAGCATGGTCATCAGAAGTACTTGGGTTCATAAACTGGTGCCGTCACTAAAGAGAACACTATGGAGGTTCCTTATAAAACTGAAAATAGAGTTACCATACGATTCAGCAGTTCCACTCCTTGGCATATATCCAGAAAAGATGACAACTCTAATTTGAAAAGATACATGTACCCCAGTGTTCATAACCGCACCGTTTACTATAGCCAAGACAAGGAAGTAACCTAAATGTCCATGCTGCAGCTGCTGCTAAGTCGCTTCAGTCATGTCCGACTCTGTGCGACCCCATAGACGGCAGCCCACCAGGCTCCCCCGTCCCTGGGATTCTCCAGGCAAGAACATTGGAGCGGGTTGCCATTTCCTTCTCCAATGCATGGAAGTGAAAAGTGAAAGTGAAGTCACTCAGTCATGTCCAACTCTTAGTGACCCCATGGACTGCAGCCCACCAGGCTCCTCCGTCCATGGGATTTTCCAGGCAAGAGTACTGGAGTGGGGTGCCATTGCCTTCTCCGAAGTGTCCATAGACAGATGGATAAAGAAGATGTGGTACATATATGCAATGGAATATTGCTCAGCCGTAAAAGAAGAATGAATGCTATTCTGCTGGAATATGGATGGACTTAAAGATAATCATACTAAGTGAAGTAAGTCAGATATCTTAGATTATCATACTAAGTCAGAGAAAGACAAATATTATGTGATATAAATTATATGTGGAATCTAAAAAAAATGATACAAATTAACTTATTGACAAAACAGACTCACAGATATAGAAAACAAACTTATGGTTATCAAAGGGAAAGGGCAGAGGTAGGGATAAGTTAGGAGTTTGGAATTAGCAGATACACACTACTATATATAAAACAGAGAAACAACAACACTACAGTACGGTACAGGGAACTATGCTCAATAACTTACAATGACCTATAATGGAAAAGGATCTGAAAAAGAATATACAATGTGTGTGTGTGTGTGTGTGTGTGTGTGTGTGTGCTCAGTCCTGTCTGACTTCTTTGCGACCCCATGGACTGTAGCCCACCAGGCTCGTCTGCCCATGGGATTTCTCAGGCAAAAATACTGGAGTGGGAGTCATTTCCTCTTCCCAACCCAAGGGTCAAACCTGAGTCTTTTACATCCCCTGCATTGGCAGGCAGATTCTTTACCACTGTGCCGTCTGAGAAGCCGGTATGTATATACAGACAGATATAAATTTATCTATACATATATATTTGAATCAGTTTGCTGTACCCCTAAAATTAACACAATTTGTAAATCAACTATGGTTCATTTTTTAAGTCAGTCTGAAAAAAAAAATACTTGGGTTCAAGCCCCACTTCCTGCTGTGTGATCTGAGGACCTTAATGACCTCTTCTGAGGCTTAGTGTTCACTTCTATAAAAGGAGAATAATCACCATCCTGCCTCAAAGTCTTCAAAAGGAAGAAAAGAGACAAGTTCTCCCCATTCTGGGTGATTCAGTCCCCCTCAGCCGCCAAGTTACGTATGTGACAGTAGCTAGCAAGAAACCTCCTTGGTATAAGATCACATTTTTAAAATTACACTTTTTAGAATGTGTTTGCCTTTGTCACTGTCAACAGACTCTTTTAGATAACTCAGAAGTCAACTTCAACCCAGGCCAGACTGTCACTAATTCTGAATTACCCAAATAGGAATTGATGAACAGCGACTGTATCTAATGCTTTGAGACAGAAGGACCACCTCGGGTCTAATCCAGACCACCACTTGGGTTCAGTTTTGAGGATGCTCCAATGACACATCTCATCACCATGAGCAGTACTTCATGGACGGAGCACTGCACTGGGAACGAGGGCACCCGGGCTCCCATCTGGTCGTTCTGCCCCTCCTCCTGCCCCGGGAGAAGCAGCTTCCGGATCTCTGTGAGGACCAGGGAGCGCCCTGGCAGACAAAGCCCAGGCTGTGTGCGGTGGAAGAGATTTTCTGCCACGGAGGCTTGTGCTGGCTCTTGTCGAGGGCCAAGAGGGAAGTGATGAGCTCATTCTGGATGCGAAGGCCGTGAGAAGACAGAGAGAGACACACACACTCACTCACACACACACACACACACACACACACACACACACACTCCCATACACACATATATTTCCGGAGGCTATTTCAGTTTTCTTTTCCGTTTTGTGCAATTTCACTGATGATATCAGCAGCAGTGTGTGGCTGCTATTTGGAAACTCCCCGAGCGGGGGCGCCCCGTCCGCCAGCCTGCCTCCCTATAAAGGGCCGCCTGGCACCCTGTAAAGGGCCAGCCGGAGCTGCAGAGGATCAGCACGCGGATCGACCCAGCCTCTGCCCACAGCTACCATGAAGGTCTCTGCCACTGCCTTCGCTGTCCTCCTGATGGCGGCCGCCCTCTGCGCTCCTGCTTCTGCCTCCCCATGTAAGTTCAAGTCCACAGTCCCCAGGGCCAGCCCTTAAAGGACTCGCCCGGATCTCACCTTCTTTTCTTTCCTTTTTATATATTTTAAAAAAATATTTATTTTTATTTATTTATTTTGGCTGTGCTGGGTCTTCATTGCTGCATGGGCTCTTCTCCAGTTGCAGTAAGCATGGGGCTACTCTCTAGTTGCAGAGCTTTGCATTCCAGTGGCTTCTCTTGTTGCGGAGCGCAGGCTCTAGGGTGCCTGGGCTCAGTACTTGCGGCTCCTGGGCTCTAAAGCACAAACTCAGTAGTTGTGGTGCCCGGGTTTAGTTGCCCCATGGGTATGTGGGATCTTCCAAGACCAGGGGTTGAATATGTGTCTCTTGCATTAGCAGGGAGATTCGTTACCACTAAGGCACCAGGGAAGCCCTCGCCCTCTTTTCAACTGCAGCGTTTATACCATCTGACTCCTATGATTTATATTCTTCCACATTGCTTTACTCAGATGTCCAGTTGTCCAGGATAGATCTCTAAGCCACTGCATGGCAGGGACCCCTCTGATCAATTTGTCTGTGTCCTCAAGGTATACACCCCAAGCCCTGCAGGTGCTCACCGAATGTGGACTGGGGCTACTAACAGGCAAAGGCTGCTCGAGCTGACCTGCAAACACCACTAACTCATGTCTGTCATCACCAGCAGGGTTTCTAAGAAGGTTCTAAGTACTTGACTAAAATCCTCCTGGGACAGTCATACTTTCCCCATTTCATAGATTTAGAGAACAGATAACAAAATCTAATTAAATGTCCACTATGGATCAAGTATTGTGCTGATTGCCTTGCATATCTCATCTTACTCAATATTCTCATCTAATCTTTGAGTAGCTCTCTTTGACAGTCCAGAGAGGTTAAGTAACCTGTTCAGGGTCACGCAGCTAGGAAGTAAGAAAAGTAGTGTTCAAACCCAGTTCTTCTTGGCTCTGAAACACTACTACTCTGTTCAGAAATGGCAACTGACCCTTTCCGGGGGCATCCTGAAATCACTGACCAACAAAAAGTCCTCCTTCTCTCAGTAGCTTCAGTCAGAGGCTCCCACAATGCAGTATGCATCTTCAGGCCCCTCTTTGGTGTCCTGGCTGAGTCATGAAGTCTGAGTTTTAAAAAACCTCCCCACAACCCAACCTAGGTCTCAAAGAAACCAAGTTCCGAATCCACCGAGGATCCTAGGACGGCAAGAATAAGGGCGGAGGAACTAAGACCAGCCCAGAGGAGACCCAGCCTGCCCTGAGAGCCCAAGGCATGGGGTTGTGGTGTAGAAAGGAGGCGGCCAGCTGGCCTCAAGGGTTAGGTGAGAGAATCCCCACTCTGGCACTGTGTGTCCACGGCTAAGTGTCTTTACCTCTCTGAGCCTCAGTTTCAGCCAAAGGAGGAAAATAGTCTGCTGGAGATAAATCCTATAAAGCGCCCAGCGCAGTACCCACTGTGCACTGGCGATGGATCCAGGAGTCTCCTTCTTTCCTTCTCCCAGATGCCTCGGACACCACGCCCTGCTGCTTTGCCTATATCTCCCGCCCGCTGCCCCGCACCCACGTCCAGGAGTATTTCTACACCAGCAGCAAGTGCTCCATGGCAGCAGTTGTGTGAGTCGCAGCCCCGTGGAACCCTCGGGGTGGGGGGGTTGGAGGGAAAACTCCCACCCAGAATCAGTCTCCCCTGGCAGGAGCCCTCAGAGAGGGCATTCCCACCCACCCTCCAGCTGTTCAAATAGCTGTGTTCTGCCCTCTCTGGATTCAGATTCCCCAGCTATTGTGGAACAAGCTAGACAACGTGTTCCTGGAGGAGCCCCCCGATTCTGATAGGCTATGTTAGCTCTCTGATCTTTATGGATGTGACTGTTACTTGAACCTGGTCTGCAACATGCCTGGTTGGAGAAGATTGACTCATACATCCCTTTCCAGAAAAGGACCCCAGAGTCCCCCACATCCTGCCCCCAATCAAAGTCACCCACAACCTCAGAGGAACTAGACAGGGGAGGTCAGAGGTCAAGGCCCTAGTTGCAGCATGTTAAAAAGAAAAAAAAGTTATTGATTGATGAGGAAAAAATAATGAAATGAGATTCTCCTTTAAACGCGCAAGCTATGACATTTGGAAAAATTATAATTCTTGCTACCTAGGAAGTTCCTGCTGTGTGTCAAATGTCTTACATGCATTAGCTCTGCATTTATCATAGCATCCCTGACGGGTATGAAGAATTCTCTCCACGTTTCAGAGAGTGAAACTGAGACCCAGAGAGGTTCGGTGACTTGCTCAAGGTTGCGCAGTAAGTGAGAGAGGGAGCCTGTCTCTAGAGCCTCGTCTTTCTACACTAGTAAGATCATTAGCAGTAATTGCTTATGGAGTTTAAGACGACAGAGACTTAAAGAATGAAAACGGGGCAGTCGTGAAGTTTTCTGTATAATGAGGACTTTGTTGTTGTTGTTTGGGGTTTTTTTTTTTAATATTTACTCATTTGTTGGGCCGCACTGGGTCTTAGCTGCTGACCTGCAGAATCCTTTTAGTTGCAACATGCCAACTCTTAGTTGTGGCACGTGGGATCTAGTTCCCTAACTAAGGATGGAGCTGGGGCTCCTGCACTGGGAGCGTGGAGTCTTACCCACTGGACCACCCACGATGAAGTTTTTTAATCCAAAAATTCCTGCGGCACTGGCAGAGTTGTAGGATTCAGAGTTGTAGGTATTAAGAGTTGGCCTTTGGTCCTGATGAATTCTTCAAATTATTGCTATACTATATATTTGCTGTTTAGTACTACTAATTTTATTTCTGAAAGCAAGTATTTTTCGGACGGAAAAGCAAAACAGAAAAACCTTCTTTGAGCACCTACTATGGACAGGCAGAGAGGAGTAAACCACCACCCCTGCCCTTCCGGGACTCAGTTAGATGCTGCAATGACCAGGACATCCTACATGAGAACACAAGAGGAGAGAAGGAACACGCAGCGCCTCGGGGCGCAGCTAAGAGAGGGGATGTAGGGCAAGTCTGCGCTGCTTGACTTGGGATCGGACTGAGGGACGGGTGTATCGGGCAGCAGGGATGTTGCCAGAACTCTCTTTAGGTTTTTGTAGGGTCTCCGTGTAGAAAAGCACTGAGGGCCTCGAGGGTCAGCACAAAGAATCAAAAGTGTGAAGTGAGCTAGAACAGGGAAAGTCTAGACAAGAGGGGTCCAGTGGAGAGGCCGTCCACATGAGTGGTACTGAGGTTGAAGAGGACTTGAAGGGAAGGAGAGACAGGGGTGGGGAAACTTCCCAGGCAGAATCAGCAAGCCTGGGAGCTGATGTGAGGTCGGGAGCAAGGAAGAGAGAGGCCTTGAGGGTGACGCTGAGGTTTCAGCCCGCACCTGGAGAAGGGTGAAGCGTGGAGCCCCCTCAAGTCCCAAGGAAGAGCTGTTTTAAAAGGAAGGAATGGGACTTCCCTGGTGGTCCAGTGGTGAAGACTCTGTGCTTCCAATGCAGGGGGCCTGGGCTCCATCCTTGAGAGGGGAACTGAGATCCCAGCAAGGTGGGATGAATTAGATTAGGTTTGACATAAATATCCATGTGTAAAATAGAGAGCTAGGGGGAGCTGCTGTGTAGCCCAGGGAGCTCAGCTCGGTGCTCTGTGAGGACCTAGAGGGTGGGATGGTGGGGCGGGGAGAAGTCCAAGAGGGAGGGGATATATGTATACATATGATTCACTTGTAAAGCAATTATACTCCAATTAAAAAAGAAAAAGGAAAAGGACGAAGATGCCAGCACCATGAGCCTGTGGAAGTGCCAGCAGGGAGTGTGAGCTGAAGGGTTAGGAGCCGAGGAAACAGGGCTGGAGCTGGAGGTGTGACATTTTTTTAAGGGAGGAGGGGGTCTTCTGATGTCAGAGTGGCATTTCAACCATCTCGGCTGCTCCAGCCAGTCTGTCTTCCCTGGAACCCCAGCTCTTCCACTTAGTAGCTGTGTGAGCTCGGGCTCGTCACTTCACCTCTCTGAGCCTCAATTTCTTTGTCTGCAAAGTGGAAGAGAATAGAGGTATTTCCCTCCCTGGGTCAAAGTGAGAGTAATAAAAAGAAAAATGAAATTAGACTATCTCTTGGCACACAGGTAGGTGCCTGGTAGGTGTTAACTAATCATCTTTCTCCCCACAAATGTATCCTTAGATACATAGAAGTGAAACTTGATGAGCGAATGCAATTCATCCAATCACTAACTCTTTCGATAAACATTCATTAGGCACCCACGGTGTGCCACACCCAGGGCCAGAGACTTGAGGGAGCACATGGGAGGAAAGAGCAGCAATGCCGAGCACACTTGCTCCCCAGGAGGAGCAGGTGAAGGTGGAGGGTAGTCAGGCCAAGACAGGGTCCCCACGGAGGCTGGGGGCGCAGGGAGAGATGGCCTGGCAAGGGAGGCTGCCATCCAGTCTCACATTCATCAGGGAGGAGCAGGAGGCTGGGGCACCCTCCAGATGGTGGTTTCCTGGCCTTTAATTTCCTGGCCATAAGCCTTCGGGGCCGAGGAGAGAGGACAGTGAGCCGGCAGGATTTCCTGTATGACACCTGGCTGGCCCAGAGCAGGGTCTGCATCAGAAGCTCCCTCACCACCCCAAACAAGAAGACAACTCAGAACAGCCCTCTGCTCGATTTCTCTTCTCTGCACGCCGAGAAAGGGGGAGAAAGAGAAGTGATGGGGCGTTCAGAGCGCAGCTCAGAGAAGGCGAAGCAGCTCCCCTGAGAGCACATGCTCTCCATGACAGAGCAGGAAAAGGGGCCAAGAGATCTTCATCCTCATCAGACAACCCAAGCCTTCACTTTGTCTGAAAAAAATCCCAGAAAGACGCAGGAAAGCATCCTGCAGGAGAAGGCAAAGTAAGAGAGGTGCAGGGAGGCAGGGCGAGGTGGAGAGGAACCTGTGAATGAACTGGCGGCCCTGCCGGCCCCTTCCTGGCGCCTCAGTGGAAAAGAACCCGCCTGCCAAGCAGCAGATGCAGGTTCAATCCCTGGGTCTGGAAGATCCCCTGGAGGAGGGCATGGCAACCCACTCCAGTATTCTTGCCTGGAGAATCCCGTGGACAGAGGAGCCTGGTGGGCTACAGTCCGTGGGGTCGCAAAAGAGTCAGACACAACTTAGCTACTAAACAGTAATAACTCAAGAAGCACTGCTGGCCAGACCCGGGGCATCCCCCAGAGAGAACCAGGCTCCCAGCAAACTGGCAGGGCAGGCAGCTCGACGGAGCCCATGGTCCCCAGGCTGCGAGCCCTCCAACTGATACCATAAACACCTGTAGACTGGTCTCCACATCCTGGCCGGTTAATTGCTTTGACAAGTGTTCATATCTCAGGGCCCTCAACCTCTCCAAGCCACCACATCTACTACCAGAACCCCTGGTCTCATGTTGCTCTGATCCACCCTAAAACAGAGGCCCCACAGCACCCCAATAACAACACATATGTAGTATTTTCCAAAACTCATTCACTCACTTATCTCATCTGAGCTTCACAGCAATTGTGCAAAGTAGGGATTATTTCTCTCCATATTTTAGAGGTAAATGTAGACTCAGAGCCCCTAAGAGATTTGCCCAAGGTGATCTAACCAGTGAGTGGTGAACTCAAGACTCACTTGAGTCCTTCTTCCGTTCACCCACAGACGGGTTCCTTTGTGGAGTGGCTACGTGTGGCGGGCACTGTGTTACCTAAAACCACACTGGCGTGTTTGTTTTGCCACCTCGTCTCCCACTTAGTCAGCCGTGACTCAGTTCTGGAGGGTGCCTCTTTTTCTCTGCATCTTCAGCAGCCAGCACAGGTTCTGAAACAGGAAGTGCTGAGAAAGGCTAGTGGTTGACCCGCTCAACCCTGGGCTCCTTGAGCCCCGTATTCCCTGAGCTCTCCGGGGTACATGTGTTTGTACAGAGGCGTGGGGGTTACAGTGCACACATAGCTGCTTCTGGCTTGTAGCCCTTTGACCCAAAAGAAGAGAAAGCATCCTTTCCTTGAAAGCCACAAACACAATCGTGGAGCTCCGAAAATAACCCACCCGGTATCATTTCCTCCTGGCCTCAGTCCCCCTCATCCCCAAACCTGGCTGTCTCCACACTGACCAAGTCCCCCCCCTCTTCTCTCCCGCAGCTTTATCACCAGGAAGAACCGCCAGGTGTGCGCCAACCCAGAGAAGAAGTGGGTGCGAGAGTACATCAACGCTTTGGAGTTGAGCTAGGGTGGAGGACGCCTTGAACCTGAACTTGCGCCAACTTTGCTTCTCGCTCTTGTCCTAAGCAGCTTGGGAGGCTCCCCCGCAATGCCCTCCTCCCACCCTCTCCTGGGAAGGCACAGATTCCACCCCGCGCAGCAGCAGCTGCTGTGAAAGACCCTCAGTGCTCCTGGGGCTCTGCCCTTGTGCACAGGAGGTCTCTAAGCTCCGAGCTCCTGAGCCCCTGCCCACCCACCGCTCTGCAGTCAGAAAGGATGCCGGCGTCTCTGGAGGGGAAGGAGGGCAGGAGACTGGGCTCCTCTGGTCATGGCCCGTGACCAGAGCCCCCATCTCGGTCCCTCACTGGGGAGGGCTGGACTGGCAAATGAGAAGAAATCAGCTGTTCATTAAAATTCTCCAAGCGATTGCAAAGCTGACTCTTGGTTTGCTTTCCTCTCCAGAACCACCCCCTCCCTCGTGAGCCAAGCCTTGGATCCAGGGCTTGACCCGCTGGGTGTCCAGCCTGGATCTGGGGGCTGTGAGCAGAGCCGGGGGGGCAGGCTCTGTGAGAAGGCACGTGGGCAGGACAGGGCAGATAAAGTGACCAGTGGCTTTTCTACTCTGAGTGAAGACCACAGTCACTATCTCCCAGCCCCGGAGCCCCAAGAATTTCTGTCCCTCCCTGCCTCACCCGTCCCTGCTTCCCCAGACCATGGTTGGCCCTTCCGCCTACTCTGCTGGCTTCCACCCAAGCCCACCCGACCCCTTACCTGCAGTGGGTTTCTTTAAGCCCCTGGAATGGACTTTTATCCCATCCCTCCCAAATACCTCGGTTCTTTCACATAAAGAGAAGGGGGGATTTTGTGGTTTTCTGCAAGGGTACCAGCGCTTTGCAGGTGGGAGGATTCCAACTTTCCCATTGATGTGTTCCTTCCCGTGAACCTGTCTTAGCAAAATATATCTTCATAATTAGAGCAGGCGTTAACTGAGTGCTCACTCTCCACCAGGCACTGCCAGCCCCTTACATCCACCATCCTTCCTCCTCATAACCCTTTGGGACAGGTAGTATTACTAACCCTGTTTATAGTAGGGGAAAACCCTTGGCAGGAGATGGAAATAACTTGCCCAAGGCCCCAAAGCAAAAAAAAAAAAAAAGAGGGGGGTGGATAGGAGGAGGTACAATGAACATTTAGACCCACCAGGTCCAAGGTCCAGTGCCCAAGCTGATGTTTTTTTTCTCTTCCATCTTCAATCTGCAAAATTTCAAACCTACTGAAATTTGCAAGAATATACTTTCCATCTAGATTCAAATATTACTGTATCTATGTGCTTTATCTTTGCATATATGTGCATGTGTGACAAACATGTGTCATATGGATGGTTGGCATACACATTTTTTTCTGAAATAAATGTTGCAGATATCATTTCCCCCTTAACAGTTTGTGTACATCTCCTAGTAACAAGACATTCTACAGAACCACAGAATGAGTAGCATTTAACACTGGTATTAATTTCTCACCTACCATCCATGATCAAACCCTCACAACTGTTCAGTAATGCTCTTTATAGTCATTATTTTGTTTTAATCCAGGATCCAATTACTATTACATATTGAATTTAGCTAACATGTCCTTTAACAGACTTTGTCTTTAAGTATATTGTTATTTTCGTAGGAATTCAGATTGGATTTTTGTAGAATATTTTTTAGGGGGCTTTGTCTGTTTGCTTCTCCATAAGGAGATTCAGCTTGAATATTTTCGGCAGAAAGCCACAAGGTGACGCTGTCTTTCTCAATGCGGCCCATCAGGGCACGTGATGTCAGCTTACTGCAAGTGATGGCCCAGTCGGAGGACTTAGCGGCCGCGGTCTCTCAGAGCGAGCTGCCCACTGTGTGCCCACTGTGCCCACTCTGTGCCGAGCATTGGGGTACGGTATAGCAATCACTGCAAGCAATAAAAGGAATTCTCTGTGGTTCAAATGACACAGAACCTTCAACTGGAAGCAGTGGCTCAGCAAGCAGGACTCTACAGTCGGGGTGGCAATGCAAGCTGGTGGCAATGCAAGCTGCTGGTGGCAATGCAAGCTGATGTACAGCTGATAGACTTTGAGATAAAATCTGTAAGGGGTGACATTTCTCCTTATCAATGTTAATTGAGTGTCTATCCACATTTGCATTTTTATTATTGCTGTTCGTATAATTTTTTAATAGTTCAAGGGTTTCTTTTATTTTTTAATTTTTGGCAGCACCACACGGCATGTGGGATCTTAGTTTCCCAACCAGGGATCACATCTGTGTCCCCTGCAGAGCAAACATGGAAAATTTAAATGGAGGGCTTGTTCATGCTTCAGATTGCTGTCATTTGGGACTTCCCAGCGTTCAAGTCTGGATGCACGTTTTCAGTTCAAGTTGGTGATGTATATGCTATTACCTTTTCCTGTTGTTTTTATTTTTCTTTTAATGACTGCATATTGAAATTAAACCAAACAATTCTCTATTTAATTCTCTATTAAATATTGGAATTGCATATTGTGTGTTTGTATCAAGTGGTTTCTGTTAACAAAGCCTTCAAGCCTAAAACAAAAGTAAAACTTTTAGCAAAGCAGACCACCAGGGAAGTCCTCATATAGTTTTAAAAACTCACATTTTTTTTCTAAAATGAAATAAAATAAATGTGTTCGTGAACAACAACCCAAAGACTTCTATCTCTTGCTGCCAAAGAAGGAGGTATGTGTATGATTGGGAGAAGGGATAGTTAGGGAGTTTGGGATGGACATGTACACACTGCTATATTTAAAATGGATAATCAACAAGGACCTCCTGTATAGCACAGGGAACTCTGCTCAATGTTGTGTGGCAGCCTGGATGGCAGGGGAGTTTGGGGGAGAGGGATACATGTATATGTATGGCTGAGACACTTCACTGTTCACCTGAAACCATCACACCATTGTTTGTTTTTTAATTATATTTATTTTAATTGGAGGCTAATTACTTTACACTATTGTAGTGGTTTTTGCCATACATGGACATGAATCAGCCACGGGTGTACATGTGTTTCCCATCCTGAACCCCCCTCCCACCTCCCTCCCCATCCCATCCCTCAGGGTCGTCCCAGTGCACCAGCTCTGAGCACCCTGTCTCATGCATCGAACCTGGACTGGCGATCTATTTCACATATGATAATATACATGTTTCAATGCTATTCTCTCAAATCATCCTACCCTCGCCTTCTCCCACAGAGTCCAAAAGTCCGTTCTTTACATCTGTGTCTCTTTTGCTGTCTTGCAGATAGGGTCATCGTTACCATCTTTCTAAATTCCATATATATGCATTAATATACTATATTGGCATACCATTTTTTGTTAATCAGTTATACCCCAATACAAAATAAAAAGTTTTTGAAAATTTAAAAAACTTCAAAGGAGACAAAAAAATAACAAGGGATACGTGAGCTTGAGGCTCATTAAGTGCTTTGACTTTTTT
Source organism: Bos indicus x Bos taurus (assembly GCF_003369695.1). NCBI lineage: Eukaryota > Metazoa > Chordata > Mammalia > Artiodactyla > Bovidae > Bos > Bos indicus x Bos taurus. The sequence continues at coordinate 15,572,430 of NC_040094.1, forward strand.
TTCTAATTTATGCCTCACCACTGCCCCTTGAGCTCACCCGACAGGCATGGCTTTCCTCCTTTCAGATGAGGAAAGTGCACCTCCCAGAGGGAAAGCGACTGGCTCAAGCCACAGGCCAGTAGATGCCAGGGCTGGGGCTCCAGAGTAGAACCAGAGTGTTCCATGCACCTAGGTGATCTTTTCACTCAACACTCGGAGGCTTCTAGCTCTAGAAGCCCAGACACCTCACTAGTCCCTCTTGAGCCACAGACGACAGGTCTCCCCGAGCTCTGCCCCAACTCTCACAGAGGAGCAGTCCTTGTAGTCCCTGCCCGCCCCCCAGGAGAAGAGGATGGCCTACGAAAAATCAGTCAACATCTCTGACATCAACAGGGTGATGTTCAACTGCCCATGGCTGGAATATCCAGGAAGGATCAAAGGTGAGGTTAGAATGGACAAGAGTGGAGTCGGGGATAGGGACCTGAAAAGGAAAGCTCCCTGGCCCCCACTCCCAGGCAGGAGTCCGGGTGATGTCAGCAAATCTATGGGCAGAGTCAGGGCAGATCCTTGGGTACTTTCAAGGCTCTGTACACCCCTCAAGGTAAGTTTCCAGGGCCCTCTAAGGTGGGATGTCTCTGCGACTCCCCAGCTTCTGCTTCCTCACCTGCTCTGCACTCTCACAATGCCAAGGTTTCAAGGTGTTCCTCTTGCCCACTGTTCTTCTCATCTGTCTGGCTACTCTCCTACTTGCACTGAAGACTCGGCTTGTGGATAATCTCCTCTGAAAACCCTCCCTGCTCCTCCCCACCAGGTTAGGACCCCTCATCAAGACCACCTATGCCTTTATCCATCCTCACATTTATTTCCCTTTCTTAATCCCCAGAAAATGGTTCTATCTCACCAGTAGACCAGTGGTTCTGAAAATATGTTCCCAGGATCAGCAGCATCAGTATCTTGTTAGAAATGCAACTTCTCAGGATTTACCTGGCGATCCAGGGGTTGACTCTGTGCCACCAATGCAGAGGGCAGGGGTTCGATCTCTGGTCAGGGAACTAAGATCCCACATGCCACTCAGCATGGCCAAGACAAGCAAACAAAAAACAAGATCTCCAGTTTTTTCTAGTGCCACTCAAGTTTGAGAACCACCGACCATTTTTACATTAGAATCCTTTGGGAAGCTTTCTAAAATGCCTAGGTCCCTTCCTTGGACAATCTGATTCAATTAGTCTGATGCAGGACTGGGCCATGTTAAAAAATTCCCTCAAATAATTCTAATACGCAGCCAGGGATGAGAACCACTCTGCCAGACCAGTGTGTCTCCAATTTCAACATGCATAGGAATCTTACTCAAATAAAGATCCTGACTTAGTAGGCCTGAGAGATTCTGCATTTCTGAGAAGCTTCCAGGCTATGGCAATGCTGGTATTGCACAGACCAAGACACCAGAAATGTACGAGCCCCTTAAGGACAGGAATTATGGCTTCTTTACCTCCCCAGTGCCTGATATCGTGTTTGCTAAATGCTAATGCTCGATAAATGAATGCCCAGAAGGACAACTCTTCCACTCACCTTTGTCCGTGTGGTCTCCTTTGCACAACAGAACTCAGAAGAGCTGCAGCTCCTGTCCTACTTCCCTGGTCCTGTCACCAGGTAAGACCCCTGACTTCCGCCACCCTGGGAGCCTTGTTGGAGGAAGAAGGTCAGCAGACCATCCCTTCCCATTAAGACTAGTTCATAGAACCCTATGGGCTCCCTGGTGGCTCAGACGGTAAAGAATCCACCTGCCAATGCAGGAGACCTGGGTCCAATCCCTGGGTTGGGAAGATCCCCTGGAGAAAGGCATGGCTACCTCCTCCAGTATTGTTGCCTGGAGAATTCCATGGACAGGGGAGCACGGCGGGCTACAGTCCATGAGGCCGCAAGGAGTCGGACACGACTGAATGACTAACACAAACACATACTTAGAACTCTACTCTCACCCCTGGGAATGCCACTAACTCTGTGTGACCTTGGACAAGTGGCTTTCCCTCCCTGAACCGCAGGAGTAGCCTCTATCACAAGTCAACCTCTGTCCCGCTCCCTTTGTCGAGTGGCTATGAGATAACATCTGTAAGGCTTTGCCTGTGCAGGCAGTTGCTTAATAATGAGTTATTTTTGAATTTCAGATAAACAATGAATATTTTTCAACATGCCTATGTCCTAAATATTGCCTTCACTGCCTGGAATCAAAATTCAGTGGGACATCCTGGAGTGTTTTGTTTGTTTGTTCTTAATTGAAGTAGAGAAGTTTATTTATTTGGCTTCTCTGGGCCTTGGCTGTGGCATGTGGGATCTAGTTCCCTGACCAGGGATTGACCACCACCCACCACGGCCAGGTCCCCTGCAATGAAAGCTTGGAATCATAGCCACTGGGCCACCAGGGAAATCTCAATCCTGTTTTTTATTTGCTTGGTCCTTACAAAATCTGACAACCCTACTTAGAGTGAGTCAATGTCCCATTTTCTGAAGTCACGACAATCACCTGCGAACTCATTATGATGGCCTCTGTCACCCCACTGGGAACCACTAGCCCAAGCCCTTTTTCAGAGAGTTGTTGTAGAGACAGGAAGGCTTGAGAAGGGACAAGAATGAATCCTTGTCAAATCTTCAGAGAAAACCCCTGACCCCTCTAAAACCCTTGGCCACAAGCAGAGCTGCAGTTTCACAAGTGTCTAAGACAGATTATTTGAAGAAATCCTGTTTTTCCAATGAAACTATTAAGTTCCATGAGGACAGGAATGATAACTGTCTCCCCAGCACCGAGCACTTGGCACATAGTAGGTGCTCAATAAAAATCTGTCGAATGCCTGGGTGGATGAGCAGGAGCCCAAAATACCCCTCTCTTTACTCCACATGTCCCCTGTCCCTGGCCTTTTCATCTCCTTGCCCAGATGGCCTTTTTTTTTTCTTTTTGGTTGCACAAGGTCTTCAATGCTGCACATGGGCTTTCTCTAGTTATGGGAAGTGAGAGCTACTGTCCACTGTGGGCTTCTTACTGCGGTGGCTCCTCCTGTTGCAGTTCACGGGCTCTAGAGCGCAGGCTCTGTAGTTGTGGCAGACAGGCTTAGGTGCTCCTTGGTATGTGGGATCTGCCCGGACCAGGGATCAAGCCTGTGTCCCCTGCACTGGCAGGCAGATTCTTATCCACTGGACCACCAGGAAGTCCCCATATGACTTTCTCAAAGTCCCTTGAAATTCTAAACTAACTAAACTGTGGACAGTTGTCCCTTGGTATCCACAGGGGATACCAAATTCCACGGATACTCAAGTCTGTTGTATAAAATGGAGTGGTGTTTGCATGTAGCCTACATACATCCTCTCTAGATTATTTATAATACCTAATACAATGTAAATGGTATGTAAAGAGTTACCAGGTACATGGCAAATTCAAGTTTTGCTTTTGGGAACTTCTTAGAATTTTTTTCCCCCAAATATTTTGATCCCATGGTTGGTTGAATCCATGGATGTGGAACCTGTGGATACAGTGGGCCAACTGTACTCAGATCAACTTACAGACCAACAACGGTTTCCCAATCTTTATGTCATTAGTCCTTCACAACCACCTTGGGAGGGGTACAGAACAAGGATGATTAGCCCCATTTTGCAGATGAGAAGACTGAGACCTTGGTAGGGTAAAGTCACTTGCCCGAGTCACACAGTTGGTTAGGAGCTGGCTGTGTCTTCAGGACGAGAGGCTGAAGGGTATTTCCCTCGTCTATTCCCTTCTCACCATGGCCCTCTTGCTGGCTGAGAAATGTCCCCTGTGGCTGCTCTGCCATTCACACCCACCTCCAGGCACCAAAGGAAGAGTTTCCCCCAAGTCCGGAGTGCTGGAGAGAGCACCCGAGCAAGCCGAATGCCGTACCTTACTGCTACTACAAGAAGCCCGAGCTGTACACGCACTGGTATACCCTGTATGATCGCCGAAAGGAACGGGAGGCCCAGAAGACACTGCGGAAAATGAGAGATCACCCCAGGTGTGTTTTGTCCCTTCCTGTTCTCCACGCCCTCCCCATCTCCTAGGAAAGGACAGAAAGAGAAGAAAGGGGTGGAGTGGGGCTGGGGGGCTGGGGTGGGGCAAATCAGCCTACAGACCCCCGAGGAGACCCTGGGGTAGATGGAAGCTGATCTGAGCTGGGCTGAGGACCAGAGGCAGAGGAGAGTCCGTGAAGTAAGGAGGAAGGGAACGAGGGGACAAGGGCTACCTGTGTGATTTCTCCCACAGGTACCTCAAGGAGGGTACCCTCAGCCAAAAGCTCCGTCTCCCCATGAGCAAGCTGACTCGCAGGTCTCCGGTGGAGTCCAAGCCCTTAGACCCTGCTGGGGAGCCCCTAAAGTGGCAAAGGTTAAAGGTCAGGGGCCATGGCAGGGGCCGGGCAGAATGGGGAGACTCTGAGGATGCCTTTACCTCGGGCTCACACTATCCTTCCACCCTCAGAGCCTGCCGGCAAAATGGAGTGGGGGAGGAGAGTGGATTGGGTGAGCTCCTTCCACTTTGAAGGAAGCTTGGTAGAACTATATTTGTCCCTTTCTTCCCTTCCACTGGCTTCCCTGGATGGGCAGGAACTCACAGAAAGCCTGAAATCTCCCAGGGAGGATGAGCAGCTCTACGCAGCACAGGTGAGAAGTGGCAAGGGTGGAGGGGTGTGGTTACAGGCCAGTTAGGAGTTGGCTGAGCTGGTGAGGAGAAAGATGCTGGAGGTGGAGGGCAGGGAGGGAGTGATGTTCCAAGAACAACCTCCAGCAGTGTCCAGAAGGTGGCAGCTCGCGGCGGTGGTGTCCAAGCTCTCTCCCTTTTCCTCTCCCCCTGTTCCTGCAGGCTCTGGGGTGCCTGGGGGTCAGAGACAAGTTTGTCATGGATGCACTGTGTCAGGTGGTGAGTCTGGGGCTGCACAGAGTCCAGGAGAGGAGGACACAGGGCCCGCGGTCTGCAGAGCCTTGGGACCTGAGCACAGACAGGGCCCCCCAGGGTCAAGGACGATGGGTCAGATGCCGGAAGGAGGCAGCCGCCTTGTGCGACATATGCCCATCTCATGCCCTTGGCTTCTTTAAAGGGCAGCTTGATCTTAAAGGATGGGGAAGGGGGGATCTGAAGATCCCCTTTGTCTGACAGAGAAGTTGACTTTGGGGGTGGGGGTGGGCTGTGTTCTTACCCATAATCTCATTTAAATCTTCTGATACTAGAACTAGTTAGCAGGAGCTGTATTGTTCTAATGAGAAAATGAAAGCTCTGAGAGGCCAGGTGACCCGCCCTAGGCCTCATGGCTATCAGACACCAGATAGTGAGCTGAACAAAAGTCTTACTCCTAAGTTATGGTCCTTCCATCGCATCACCCTGCCTGTACCCATGTTTGAACATAAACAGGTCACTCGGTTTCCTCATCTGTAAAATGAAAAGTTAAGCTGAGCTGATCCTGAAAGCTCCTGATAGTCCACCACCTTAGGGCACGTTCCCACCCCCTACCCCCTTAAATCAGGCCCAAGCCGGTCCGGAGAAAGTGAAATATGAGGCCTGTCGAGCCCTGGCCATCCTGGGTGAGTGGGTCCTCCCCTGGGTGGGAGTAGGGGCAGGGGAGGAAGCAGGCAGTGTAGCCGCAATCCACCTTTAGGGAAGGACAGAAGACAGTGGACGGCGCCCCCACTGCAACCCAGTCATTGGCAGATCTGGGAGTGATCCGAGGGATTGTTGGGCAGAGCGAGGAAGGTGGGGTGAAGAGGGAGAAGAGGTGGGAGGGAGACAGAGAGCAGGCTCTGGGAACTTCGGTCACGCTCAGCCAGCTGCTCTGGTGTCCTGGGGGCACGGCCGACCGTGAGACCGAGGTTGTGAGGACGCAGAGGAGTCAGGTGGAATCTGGCAGAGAGGAGCCGCCCCGGAGGCTCCGCCCTGACCTGAGGCTCCTCCCTGTCCAGGATGCCTGAAAAAGCACGTGATCCAAACTCTCATCAAGAAGTTGAAGGGGCAAAATGAGGGGCAGAGGATGGATACTCTGATAGCACTTCGAACAGCTCTGAGTTCCTGGGCTACTGTCCCCAGAGATCAGGTGACTGTGGGGGAAGAGTCAGTCCCCGGGGCAAGTCGGACAGGTCATCAGTGGTGCTGGCTGGGGGTTAAGCTGGGGCGAGGGTACCTAGCTCCTAGCTCTGATAGCGGGGGACGATGTCCTTGTGGAGTCCCCTGTGGAATAGGTTGCCTGGACAGAATCACTGGCGTAGCTCCTGAACTGGTCATACCACCTCTGAAGAGCCAGCTTTCAGAGTTGTCATTTGTCCTGCTCTAAAATGGATATAGTAGTTATAGCATCGTTGAGAAGATTAAATGAGATAATATATGTAAAGCACCTACTTCAATGCCTAATTATTTTTTTATATATATTTATTTATTTGGCTGCACCAGGTCTTATTTGAGCCATGCAAACTCTTAGTTGTGGCACGTGGGATCTAGTTCCCCGTTCAGGGATCGAACCTGGACCCACTGCATCGGGAGTGTGGAGTCTTAGCCACTGGTCTCCATGGAAGTCCCAGTGCCTGTGCTCTTTCAGTGACCACGCCTCATTATTATTATCATCCTTAAAATAACCTGTTAAAGGAAAACCTCTGCCCAGAGGGGACAGGGACCAAGAAAGTCTGCTGACACTACTTGAGATTTTTCCCCTTTAGGGTCCTCTTATTTTGACCCCGTCACTGTTCCACATGAAATAGAATTCATTACATCCACTTATTCAACAAACATATTGAACAGCTATCATGGGCCAGACATCATCCTAGGCCCCTGGGATATGTCAGCAAACCAAAGCAGGCAGAGATCTCAGCTTTTGGTAGATCTTACATTCCAGTGGGGTGGGGGAAGGGGAGAGGGGAGACACGTGAAAGTGAAAGTCACTCAGTCGTGTCCGACTCTTTGTGACCCCATGGACTATACAGTCCATGGAATTCTCCAGGCCAGAATACTGGAGTGGGTAGCCTTTCCCTTCCCCAGGGGATCTTCCCAACCCAGGGATCGAACCTAGGTCTCCCTCATTGCTGGCAGATTCTTTACCAGCTGAGCCACAGGGGAAGCCCGGGGAGACACGTAATAACCAACAAATTTCATTATATAGTACGTTAGATACAGCAAGTGCAATGGAAGAATTATGTAGAGGGATGAGAATGATTAGGATGATCAGGGATGAGAGCGATCAGGAATGCTGAGTGCAGATGGAATGAGTTGCAATTTTAAACACGGAGGACAGGGGAGGCCTCATGCGGAAGTCGTCGTTTGAGCTCAAGCACGAAGGTGAGGGGTGAGCCTTGCAGATATCTGAGAGAAGGCATCCCCAGCAAAGGAAGAATCGAGGCAAAGTCCCGAAGGCAGGGGCAGGCTTGGTATGGGCAAGGAACAGCAAGGAGGCCATGTGACAGAAGTGGAGTGGGAACAGAGAAAGCAGGAGGAAATGAAGTCGGGTCAGAGGCGCTAACAGGAGACTGGCGCATATGTGGCCTTCTGGATGACTTTACGTACTTGAGCTTTTCTTCTGAGTGGAATAGGTTTTTGAACAAAGCAATGATGTGATCTAACTTATGTTTCAAAAGTTCACTCTGGGGGACTTCCCTGGTGGTCCAGTGGTTAAGACTCTGTGCTCCCAATGCAGGGGCCCTGGGTCCAATCCCTGGTTGATCCCTGGTCGGGGAACTAAGACCCCTTATGTGGCACAGTGGCCAAAAAAAAAAAAAAAAAAAAAAGGTTCACTCTGACTGCTATGTTGAAGAAAGATGGGCAGGGGATGAAAGGCAAAAGTGGAAGCAGAGAGACCAGTTGTGCTCAGTCACTTCAGTCGTGTCCGACTCTCTGCGACCCCATGGACCATGGCCCACCAGGCTCCTCTGTCCATGGGATTCTTCAGGCAAGAACACTGGAGTGGGTTGCCATTTCCTTCTCCAGCGATAAAGTATGAAGTGAGTGAAGGGAGTGAAGTGAAATCACTCAGTCGTGTCCGACTCTTTGCAACCCTATGGACTGTAACCTCCCAGGCTCCTCCATCCATGGGATTTTCCAGGCAAGAGTACTGGAGTGGGGTACCATTTCCTTCTCCAGAGAGACCAGTTAGGAGTTGTTAAAGCAATCCTCGTGAGACACAATGGTGGCTTGGACCACAGTGGTTGCAGTGGGGTTGGTAAGCAGTTTTAAGTTCTGAATATGTATATATGTATTAATATTTATTGGTTTGTTTTGGCGGTGTCGAGTCTTGGTTGCGGCATGCAGGATCTTGTAGTTGCGGTATGTGGGATCTAGTTCCCTGAACAGGGATCAAACCCAGGCCCCCTTCATTGGGAGTGTGGCGTCTCAGCCACTGGACCACAAGGGAAATCCCCTGCATATATTTTTAAAGTAAAACTCTGACAGGTTAAATGTGAGCTGTGAGAGAAAGTGAGGAAACAAGGAGGAAGCTGAGGCTTTTGACCTAGAAACGGAAAGGATGGAGTTGTCATCAACTAAGGAGGAGAATGAGTTTCCCTGATAGCTCAGTTGATAAAGAATCTACCTGCAATGCAGGAGACCCTGGTTCGATTCCTGGGTGGGGAAGATCACCTGGAGACAGGATAGGCTACCCACTCCAATATTCTCGGGATTCCTTTGAGGCTCAGCTGATAAAGAATCTGTCAGCAGTGTCAGAGACCTGGGTTCAGTCAAACCTGGGTTCAATCCCTGGGTTGGAAAGAAACCCTGGAGAAGGGAAAGGCTACCCACTCCAGTATTCTGGCCTGGAGAATTCCATGGACTGTATAGTCCATGGGGACAGGACTGAGCAACTTTCACTTCACTTCAAGATGGAGAAAGCTGCACATGCAACAGGCTTGGAGGTAATATCAGAAGTCCAGCTGTGGACAAGTTATGTTTGTGACGTCTTCTGGACATCCAAAGGAAACAAATAAGCAGCTGGATATACAACTTGGAGTTCAGAAGCCTGAACTAGTGGAAGAGATCTACAAGTTGCCAGCATATAGGTAGCATATCATGTCATTCAATAAGATGAGATCACTAAGAACCAAGAATCAAGACTTGGGGCACCCCAGTGTTAAGAGGTCAGAGATAAGAGGAAGAACCAGTAAATACTAAGAAGTAGCCAACAGGTAGGAAGACAACCAATAGAATGGTATACTGAAAATCAAGTAAAGAACATTTATGAAGGAAAAGGAGACAAATCAACCATATCAAACAATATAAGGACTGAGAATCCATACAATGGTTTTAACCATGTGGGGATCATTGATTATCTTAACAAGAACTATTCTGGTGGGGTGGTGAAAGTCTGAATGGAATAGGGTTAAGAGAAAATGGGAGGAAAGAAGGGCAAGATGGCAAGAATAGGCAACTGTCCAAGTTTTTCTGGATAGAGCTGTAGTCAGCAGCAGGGGTAAATTCTAGAAAGAGAAAAAATGGCAGCCTGTTTCAACGCTGAGGATTAATGATCCAGTCGTCAGGAAAATGATCGTTTTGAAGAGGGTGGGAAGAGTTGGGCAGCAATGTTCTTGAGAAGATGAGAAGGGATGAGAGCAAGCACGTAAGAGATTGGCTTTATCTTTTTTAATATTTTTATTTATTTGGCTGCACCAAGTCTTGGTTGTGGCATGTGGGATCTTTAGTCGCACGTGGACTCTTGGTGGCAGCATGTGGGCTCTAGTTTCCTGGCCAGAGATCGAACCTGGGCCCCCTACAATGGGAGTGTGCAATCCTAGCCACCAGATCCCCAGGAAAGTCCCCAAGACTGACGTTTTTAGATAGATGGTCATGGTCCACAGTAACGTGGAAAGGAAGGAATATGGGTGCAGGTGTTGAAAGTTGGACAGAAGTGGTGGTAAGTGTCTCTGGAACTTCTTTTCTAGTTGCTTTTATTTTGCTCAATACAGTACGAAGCAAGGTCATCAACTTAACAGAATAGAGAAAGAAGTGTTAGAGGGTCCAGAGGAAGGAATATGAATTAGGAAGGTGGGAAAGAGAACTGCCCAGGGAAAAGCAGTCTGACCATTAGGCATCATTAAGGGTCTACATAAGGTTTGTGTTCATATACTTCAAGCAAGATTAGTCATCGTAACTTTGATTTCCTCTGGGAAGTGCATGCATAGAGTTGGTGGAGAGTTTAGTACAATAAAGAGGGGCTAAAGGAGTTCAGGGACCATGGAATTGAAGCTGGGTAAAAAGGGAAGAAAGTGAGGAGGAGGGCAGAGTTGCTCAATGAATTGTTAGTCTTCATGCAGTCCAACTTTTTTAATAGAGTGATTTATTAGCATTAAATATACAAAAAAATTCACTTTCATTTTTATTTATAAGAATCTGAAAGTAAGGAATATAAAAGTTACAGATAAATTCTTTCACTAAGAAAAGTTTAAAAAATAAGCAACGGAGATAACACGATATGTCTAAGTGATAGATCTGACCATGTACTTTTATAAACCCTCACAATCCCCCGCATATACATCTATACTTACATAAAAGAACTCATCTTTTATGTAATAGCCAAGTAAAAACTCCCAATTCCTGTTTAGAAGAATTCAATTAACAACAGGAATAAATAAAAGCACTCTGACCACACTATACAAATGTAAGGAACTTTTATAGACAATTTACGATAGAAAAAATACATGAATAACTAACCCACATATATACTCACGTACAGGTAATGAAATAAGTTCAAAGTAAAGCTATTTAACATACTCCTTTTTAAAAAACTCATTGGCATATAGTTGCTTTACAAAGTTATGTAATGTTACAATGTTTTCACTGTACAGCAAAGTGAATCAGTCATTCGTACATATTGTTGCTATTTAGTCAACAAACTTGGACAAAACATGTCCAACTCTTTGGCAGCTCCATGGACTGCAGCCCACCAGGCTTCTCTGTCCGTTGGATTTTCCAGGCAAGAATACTGGAGTGGGTTGCCATTTCCCTTTCCAGGGGATCTTCCCCACCCAGGGACCGAACCCATGTATCCTGCACTGGCAGGCAAGTTCTTCACCACTGGGCCACCAGGGAAGCCCCGTACATACTTTTTTGGATTTCCTTCCCATTTAGGTCATCACACAGCACTGAGTAGAGTTCCCTATGCTATACAGTAGGTATAACAATAACTGCTGACATCAGAGGAGAACCAGAAAGACAGGAGGAGAGGGAGTCAGAGAAAAGCTGCAGTAACGGGTAACGATGAGTCCCTCTGTGGGAATTAACGGCTGACGTAGCACCAAGGACAAGGTTATGGGAGGAGAGGCGTCGGGTCAATGACCTGTGTATTTTTTTCAAATGTCAAGAGCTGAGACAGCAGAGGTATTAAAGAGAGTAACGCCAACCCATCCACAAGAAAAAGTCATAGAGAAGTGAAAGGCTGTGAGCTGGGAGCAAGTAGATGGGAGCAAGAAGGAGGGAAGTGGGTAAACTAAGCTCTTGATAGGAGATTCCTTCTAGGGAAGAGAGAGAAGGGGCTGGAAGCAGTCTTGAATTGCCCTCCTCACAAAGCCTGGCCAGAGACCTAGTCCAACCGGCCCGTCTCCCTCTCAAGAGGACTCAGGTGGAGGATGAAGAGAAGCTGGTGCTGGCGCTGCTGATGCTGATAAAGAAGTCAGGGAACAAGGCGGCGGCGGAGGCGGCCCTGTGCTTGGGGTTCCTGAGGCCCCACAGCAACGTGGCCCGAGAGTACTTGCTGCAGTGCCTGTGTCAAGGGCCGAAGACCCAGCAGATGAAGGTGTGAGGGGCGGGGGGCCGGGCTTCCCGGGGACCCCGGGGGAAACGGTGCTGACTCTGCTGGGCTCTGGGCCCTGTCATCCTCATCCCAGAGAAAAGGAGCTTCAGCAGGGAGCACCACAGGGTCCTCTGTGTGTTTGTGAATATGTATGTGGGTCACATGGGCATAAGTGGACACAGATCTGTGTATATTCCATTCATTCACGTATGGGCACATGTGCACACACGTGAACTTGCGCTGTCACTCATGAGGCCAAGGAGGAGGAGAAAGGACTCTGCCTGTTTCCTACAAGTTCTAGCCCTCAAGCGTGCTTGGCCATCCAAATGCCTCTTGGTCTGGTATACGCCACCCCGCCCTGCCCACCCCCACAGGCACTCACTGTGCTGGTCAAGATAATGGGTGTGCACTCAGCCACAGTTGTCAGGAGCATCCTGGACCAGCTGTCCTGTTCCAGCGTCCTGGAGGTAAGCTCTCAACTGCCTAGTACCCTTCCTGCTCCAGCACAAGGATGTGCTGGGGGATGAGGAAGGCGGTCTGTCCTTTGTGTCTGCCCTCAGCACCGTTTTGAAGCCACGCAGATGCTCAAGGCCATAGGGCTGGAATGGATCCAGGCACATGGTCTGGAAGAACTCACATTTGACCTACTCAGGAGAAAGACATATAATGAACCCTTCTTCGTAAGTGAGACCAACACTCCCAAGCCCAGGCAGCCCAAACCTGTCTCTTCACCTTTCTCTAAAGGACCCCCACCCTGCCTTGGCTCCCACCACACTGCCCCCCAAAGTTCAGTTCAGTTCAGTTCAGTTGCTCAGTTGTGTCCAACTTTTTGCAACCCAATGCACTGCAGCAAGCCAGGCTTCCCTGTCCATCACCAACTCCCGGAGCTTGCTCAAATTCATGTCCATCGAGTCAGTGATGCCATCCACCACCTCATCCTCTATCGTCCCCTTCTCCTCCTGCCTGCAATCTTTTCCAACATTAGGGTCTTTTCCAAGGAGTCACTTCTTCATATCAGGTGGCCAAAGTATTGGAGCTTCAGCTTCAGCATCAGTCCTTCCAATGAATATTCAGGACTGATTTCCTTTAGGATTGACTGGTTTGATCTCCTTGCAGTTCAAGGGACTCTCAAGAGTCTTCTCCAACACCACAGTTCAAAAGCATCAATTCTTCAGCACTCAGCTTTCTATATTGTCCAACTCTCACATTCATACATGACCACTGGAAAAACCATAGCTTTGACTATGTGACCCTTTGTCAGTGAAGTAATGTTTCTGCTTTTTAATATGCTGTCTAGGTTGGTCATAGCTTTTCTTCCAAGGAGCAATTATCTTTTGATTTTGTGACTGCAGTCACCATCTGCAGTGATTTTGGCACCCAAGAAAATGAAGTCCATCACTGTTCATTGTTTCCCCATCTATTTGCCATGAACTGATGGGACATGAACTGATGGGATGCCATGATCTTAGTTTTTTGAATGTTGAGTTTTAAGCCAGCTTTTTCACTCTCCTCTTTCACTTTCATCAAGAGGCTCTTCAGTTCCTCTTTGCTTTCTGTCATAAGGGTGGTGTCATCTGCATATCTGAGGTTATTGATATTTCTCCCACCAATCTTGATTCCAGCTTGTGCTTCATCCAGTCCAGCATTTCGCATGATGTACTCTGCATATAAATTAAATAAGCAAGGTAACAAAATACAGCCTTGCCATACTCCTTTCCCAATTTGGAACCAGTCCGTTGTTTCACGTCTGGTTCTAACTGTTGCTTCTTGACCTGAATACAGATTTCTTAGGAGGCAGGTCAGGTGGTCTGGTGTTGTCTAAGAATTTTCCACCAGTTTGTTGTGATCCACACAGTCAAAGGCTTTGGCATAGTCAGTGAAGCAGAAGTAAGTGTTTTTCTGGAATTCTTGCTTTTTCTATGATCCACCAGATGTTGGAAATTTGATCTCTGGTTCCTCTGCCTTTTCTAAATCCAGCCTGAACATCTGGAAGTTCTCGGTTCACATACTGTTGAACTTAGCTTGGAGAATTTTCAGCATTACTTTACTAGCATGTGAGATGAGTGCAATTGTGCAGTAGTTTGAACATTCTTTGGCATTGCCTTTCTTTGGGATTGGAATGAACCTTTTCCAGTCCTGTGGCCACTGCTGAGTTTTCCAAATTTGCTGGCATATTGAGTGCAGCACTTTAACATCATTATCTTTTGGGATTTGAAATCACTCAGCTGGAATTCCATCACCTATACTAACACTGTTAATAGTGATGCTTCCTAAGGCCCTCTTGACTTCACACTCCATGATGTCTGGCTCCAGACAACACCATCATGGTTCTCTGGGTCGTTCAGATCTTTTTTGTATGGTTCTTCTGTGTATGCATGCCCCCCAAAGCATGCATCACATTTCCCAGAACATAGCTCCTGTCTCCAAGCCGTCTGGCCTCTGTGTGGGCAGTCCTCTCAGTTTAAAGTGCCGTTATTCCTCCCTCCCCTGAAACGTGTAAAACTGCCTCTGCTTTCAGTCCCACTGGTAAGTAGCTGCTCTCTCCTACTGCCTATTAAAATACGATCACCCCTTCCAGACCAGCCCAGACAACACCTCCTATGGGAAGCTTTCCAATCACCACCAACAGAATCATCCTGCCTTCCTGTGCACTCCCTGGCTTTTACCTTTCTTAGAGCTTGCTACAAAGCCAGCCACAGCACTAAAGACATTTTTCTAAGCTGTGAATCAGATTGCAGCTCACCTCTGCAAAAAACTTGTTACTCCCCAAGCTCTCAGGAGGGCTTACATAGCCCTTCACCACCCAAGGCCTGCCTGACTCTTTACCCTCACCACACTCGTGCCAAGCCATGCACCAGCAGTGCTTAGGAGCAGCCTGTCCTGACTTATACCTGTGGTCCCAGTGTAATTGCTGTGTCCCACTCTGAAGACTCTGTATGGTCACCTAGCTAAACTGAACCATTTCCTGTTCCCTAACCTCTCTGTGCTCTCTCCTGCCTCCAGGCTTTTGTACCTGCTCTCCCTCTGCCCAGGGAAGTTGGCCCCCAGCCTCTTGGCCTGATTAACTCCTACTCATGCCTCAGGTTTCAGCTGCGGCATCACTTCCTCCAGGAAGTCTTCTTGGAACTCAGACTGAGCTAGGAGATCCTCCTGTTGTCCCTACATTTAGTTCAGGAGTCTGACTGCCTGTTCACTTGTGTTTCCCCCACCAGACCGTGAGCTCCCTGAGGCAAGGATCATCCACACAGCACAAAGTAAACTCTCAATGAAGGTTGATGGTCCAGTGGTTAAGACTTCACCTTCCAGTTCAGGGGTTGGGGTTCAATCCTTGGTCAGGGAGCTAGGATTCCACATGCCTTGTGGCCAAAAAGCCAATACGTGAAACAGAAACAATACTGTAACAAATTCAATAAAGGCTAAAAAATGGTCCACATGAAAAAAAAAAAAAAGTGGGAAGCACTTAAGAGCACACCCCTGAGTCCCTGTCCCACCTTAATCTCTCTTCAGGCTATAAGGCAGGCTGTTGCTGAAACTGTGGAAGAGCTCAAGATGAAGCCCATGATGTTGAACTTGGTGGAGGCGTGAGTGGTTCGGGCTGGGAGCTACCAGGGCCAAATCCTAGGCTGTGGGAAGGGGACAGAGGGTCAGTGAGAGCTGAGAACCTACTGCCTGGTCTCAGATCACACTGCCCAGGCCACTGGCCAGTCACTCTTTGACCTCTGGGCTTTTCTTCATCTGTAAAAAGGGGCTGGTAATACCTACCACTCAGAGTTGCTATTTAAAGCTCAAGTTAAGATGAGGACTTGGAAGGGATTTGTAACCGTAACGTTCTGGACAAATGTGAGTCCTGATCATCACTCAGAGCCCCTTGGAAAACTGTTGTACTGACCTTTCCCCTCCCAGTCCCTTTCCTGACCCAAGAAACAAGAAGGGGACGTTAATGAAATTAACATCACTCATCAGCTTTATGCCTGAGTCACTCTGGACTATAAGCAGCAGCCAGTCTTCCTCCCCTTCCCCTTAACTGGACCACAACACACTCACTCCCTTCTCTTCAGGCAGCTGATGAGCTCAAATGCCATAGCACGCCAGGAAGCAGTCATCTCTCTGGTAAGGCCAGCTCCGCAACTCTGACCAGATGTGTTGATGGCTGGGGGAGTGGGCAGTCCAGGAGAGCTATTGAGGGAAGAAAGGGCTGCAAAGTGTGGGGAGGGGGTTTGCCGGCTTTTTTATTTTAGACTTCCCACTGTACCAGGAGTTAAGGGAAAGCTTTTCTGCAGGACTGGAGCTGGGTATGAGAAGGGACAGGTGAAGGGTGTGAGGGGCATTGCTAAAATGTGACAGAAACTATCTTGACTCTTCCGGTGAAAAAAATTGTACCGGAACCCAATGCAGAGGCAGGCCCTCAAAGGTAAGGAAGCAGCTGGGAAGCCACATCTCCTGTCCAGGGAAAGGGTCATCACGAGGGCACTAGAATGGAAGAGAGCATAGACAGGGCATCTTCCTGGGCTGGCTACTGAGGTGCCCTCATCCTGCCTCTGCCAGAGCGTCCTGGGGATCCGCAGCCCACAGGTGTTCCACTTGGTCCTGGACATGCTGGATGTGGAGAAGAACGCGTCTGTGAAGAAGAGTGTAAGGCATCCCTGCCCTCCTCTTCCTCCAGCCTCTCCCACTCTCCTCACACAACATGCCCTCTGATGGAGGAGAGGGGAATAAGCCCTTAGACGTTGTCCCTCGACCTCATTTCCTGGGACTCAGAGTGACCTGTGGCCAGAACTCCCCTCCCCCCTCCCAGGGCTGGCCTGAAGGGAGCCAGCCACAGGGCTTGTTTCAATGCAGCTACAAGAAACATTAATTCTTTTGGCCTCCATCGATCCCTGGATCCAAAACAAGCTAAAGAACAAGGTTCTCTTTGTATGTGAGATGCCAAAGACCAGCATGAAGGTGGAGTTCACAAGGTTCCGGAAAGAGCCTGAGAACCCTGAAGAGACAAATATCCAAGACTTTAAACTTATAGAGCTGAACCCCTTGTTTCTTACAAAGTCCAGTGCCATGTTAGACCGACAGAAAAAGCTAAACCCCCAGAAAGGGTCTGATACCCCTGGCTTCCTACCCTCTTTCTCTATATCCCCCAAACACCAGTCACAGGAGCCCTGGGCACAAGGGATCAGAAAGCAGCTCCAGACCTTTACTGAGACCCCCAACTAGTCAGGTGTTTAGGTCGAGTCCCTGCTCTTTCCTTAAGGGTGCTTCTCAGGCTCGCCTGAGAAAATGATCAGTACTTATCTTCCATGAATAAATGAGCATCACTCTACCTACCATGATGGTTCCCTTCATCATGAGCTGCACTGAAACACATATCTTCTCACTCCTGGCTGGGCCTTCCTTGCTCTCAGCTGCACATCCTTTCCACGAGACAAACCTGCTCTGGATGGCCAGCCTGTCTACCTACATCAAGTCCTTTGTCTGCATCCAGAATGTGATGACAAAGCCAGAGCTGAGCCCCTGTCCAGAGGGGGCTGCTGAGGAGGAAAATGGGAGAAAATCCTGGAGAGCTTGGCTCTTGGGCCATTTCCTCTTACTAACTTGTCCCTCCCCAGCACCGCCCCCCATTTCCCTATTGGTGGTCAAGAGATAAATTAGACTTAATTAAGACCAACCATCCTCTCTGCTGTCTCTTCTCTCACACCTGCTTTCCAACTCCCTTAGGGTCATTCCCTCTGACAGACTCTATTTACTCTCTAAGAAGTGCCTTAGTGCCTCCCTCATTTTACGAAATGCTTCAGTTTTCCTTGGCCAATAGGACTGGTCACACCAATCCCAACAAGCTATGTCCTCCATTAAAAGGAAAAGCCGACTCTGGAGTCAGACAAATCTGAAATCAAGTCCCAGGGCCCATCACTCACTTGATCTTCTACTGTGGAGAAGTTACTGAACCATCCTTACCTACAAAATGAAGGGAATGCATACTACTTCTGAGGGCTCTTAGGATTACGTGCGTGTGTGCAAAGTTGCTTCAATCGTGTCCCACTCTTGGCGATCCTATGGACTGTAGCCTGCCAGGCTCCTCTGACTATGGGGATTCTCCAGGCAAAAATATTGGAGTGGGTTGCCATGCCCTCCTCCAGGGGATCTTCCCGACCTGAGGATTGAACCTGCATCTCTCACATCTCCTGGTGCCACCTGGGAAGTCAGAATAACACAGAACCTACTGGTGCCTGGTATTCCATAGAAGGCACTCAAGTGGAGATTTCTTTTCTCTATTCCTCTCTTCAGTGTTGCCCTGTGAGCCTGTGACCACCAGAGATTTAAAAAGCTCTGCTACCTTCATTTACCCCTCCGATCTTATTGTGCGGTCAATGAGAGGTCAAGTTCTTTCCATTGAGCTGCAGCTGCTGCTAAGTCGCTTCAGTCGTGTCCGACTCTGTGTGACCCCATAGATGGCAGCCCACCAGGCTCCACCGTCCCTGGGGTTCTCCAAGCAAGAACACTGGAGTGGGTTGCCCTTTCCTTCTCCAATGCATGAAAGTGAAAAGTGAAAGTGAAGTCACTCAGTCGTGTCCGACTCTTAGTGACCCCATGGACTGCAGCCTACCAGGCTCCTCCATCCATGGGATTTTCCAGGCAAGACTGCTGGAGCAGGAAAGGCCAAAGTGAAACAAATGTTCCCTTCTACTGCCCTACATACCAGGTTCTAGAGTAGTCCAGTTATTCTGAATCCAGCATGGTATATGTCACTGAGATTTATCTGCCCACCTGCCCTACCACTTATAAATTCATGCTTTGCTTTACAGAATTTTAAGTAAAAACCAAAGGAATGGTATCACTATTCTGGGGTATAAGCAACACTGCCTCTAATAGTGTGGCACAAAGGCCAAAGATGGAAAAATGATCTTTTCCTCTTTTGTCCACTCTACAGTTTTGCACCAGTGAGCATCCTAACCTAAATTTCCCTGGGCCTTAACAGTGGGTAGAAGTAAAAAGTAAAAGTGGGCTTCCCTGGTGGCTCAGACGGCAAAGAATCTGCCTGCAATGAAAGAGCCTGGGGTTTGATCCTTGGGTCAGGAAGATGCCCTGGAAAAAGGAATGGCTACCCACTCCAGTATTCTTGCCTGGAGAATTCCATGGACAGAGAAGCCTGGCAGGCTACAGTCCATGGGGTCACAAAGAGTTGGATACAACTGAGCAACTAACATTTTTACACTTTAATGGCCTGTGGGTACAAAATGAGTCCTTTACTGTATACTTTAGGCTCTCCACTCCTGCCAAGTTCTGCCCACAGATCTCCAACCCTTCCTCTTCCACACTTCTGGATCTCTCCAGGGCGGGGGGGGGGGGGGGGGGGGGGGGGGGGGGGGGGTACGGGGGTGGTCTCATTATTCAGCCAAATACCACAGGCTCTGCTCAGCAGGACCTCCATCCTAATTCCACCAGCCCTCACCAGATTTAAGACAGTACGAGCATAAAGGTCTGCATACAGCATCTACCATCTGGTAGACCATCAACATTCCAGTCTTCCCAGTACTAGAGCTACCTAGACCCAATGTTCTTAGAAACATGCTTAGTCCAAGCTGGGGCAACTTCTCTGAGGCCTGAACTGCCCACTCTTCTCAACCATCCGGATCTGCTGGGACTGATTTTCGACACCATCCAAAATGTAAGACCCCTCCTTTCTCCTCCCTTTCTAATGGGATCTCTAGATACCCCCACTAATGGGGCGGCAGGGGGGAATGGATTTATACTGTCTACCTCTTCAAACATTTCTCACCCCTCTGTGTTGTAAGTGAAATCTGGCTCTTGAACTGGCCTCTTCCTGAAACGGCAGATGTTGTTCCACCTCCTGCATTCCTTCCCAATGTCACGATCTCCTGTCATTGTTTCCCTAAGGGTCTTGGCTCAAACTAGCTCTCCCACCCTCTGCCCACTTCCTTATTTCCTCTCATTCACTGCCTGAATCTTAGTCTTGCTATCACCATCCCTATGGACAACCGTCTTGACACCTCAGCTCCTTGGTCCTTAAGCTCAGCTACAAAGGCTTTTCCCTTCCAGTTACTCCAGCTACCCATTTCTGTGGCCACATTTAGCCCTTGTCACTCCCAGGAATGGCTCCAACTCCAAAATACTCATGAACATCTGTAATACTTTCTGACCCGAATCTCCCATCTATCTAGCTCTTTTTAACCCCACTACCAGTCCTTTGAATCTCATCAGTAACCCTCCCTAAGCTCTTGACTTCCCTACACTGTTAGCCAGCCCCCTCTCACTATAATTTCTACTCAGCCCAGACCCCATCCAGCAACCACTCTCCTCACTAGCCTCATACTTCCACTAGCATCTCTCTCCCTGACTAATAAAACTCCCAACCCTGAATCAAATTGCCTCTGATCCTATAACCAGGTTGCTGATTATGGTGGAGAGAATTCACACATCCATAGACTGGCTCCCCCAAAATACTTGCCTCCTATCTTAACTGAGCCCTTATTGCTCTCTGGCAACTTTATGGTGATGAGTGACGATACTTTCCTATTTCCTACAAGTTATTTCAAGCGTTCTCTGTTCTTGTCACATTTCCTACAGTCTCTTCAAACTTTCTATCACATTACCTCCTCAACTCTCAGTAGACCGTTACAATTTCTCTTCAGGGAGGAAAAAAAGACATCAGATGAAAATTACCCCAAATACTTCCCATCTCTGTTGTAAGAATCCTTATACACAGTAGTTAAGAGCACAGGCATAAGGCCAGATACTCTAGTTAGTATCTGATCTCTGTAACTTAACTAGAGATGTGATACTGGGTAAGCTGCTTAACCTTTCAGAGCCTCTGTTCCTCAATGTATCCTCTGAAAGGCCCTTCCAGTAGCAATCAAAATCATTTACACCATTCACCTCTCCTGTGATTTCATATTCAAAGAGTATTTTTCCCTATACCTCTTTGCCTCACAGCATTGTTACAAGAATTAAATGAGTTAACACACACCAATTTCTTATTAAGAGCTTGGTACATAGTAAGCTCCCAACAAATGTTAGTCATCTGTTACTTTTATCAGCATCTGCACTTATTCTTACCTCCAATTACAATGCAAGAAGCACTCTCCTGAGGCAAAATCCTCCAGTGTGGCGATTCCTTCAAGGAATTTAAATACCAATTATCCCCACTTCCTTCCAAGTAGTGCATAAACATAATCAATTCCCATCCATCTTAATAAAGATAAAAACCCATACCCTGGTCATGTCGCCCCTTCTTACCTCATCCTATTTCTAACCACCCTTCATAACCAAAGTTTTTAAATCGTCGTTCACATCACCTGTCTCCATTTCTCTATTATTTAATTATAAATTATTTAAAGTTTAAATTATTTAATTATAAATAATTATTTATTACCCTTTGGGTTCAATTTTCTACCAAAACCACTTTTGCTAAGGCAGTGATTCTCAGAAATTCCTCCCCACCCTCCTGCCCCCACCAGCCAGGGGCATTTGGTAATGTCCAGAGACACATTTGGTTGTCACAACTGGGGACTGCTACTGGTGTCTTGTAGAGGGCAGGGAGGCAGCTAAACATCCTACCAAGTACAGGAGGGCCCCTCACAACAAAGAATTATCCAACCCAAAATGTGAGTAGCACCAAGGTTGAGAAATCCTGTGCAAAGATAATTTACAACTCCATGTTGCTATCAACAACGAATGCTTCCTATAGTGAAAGTCAAAGTCCGGCTCTTTGCGACCCCATGGACTACATACTCCAGGCCAGAAGTCCATGGAATTCTCCAGGCCAGAATACTAGAGTGGGTAGTAAGATTCTCCAGGGGATCTTCCCAACCCAGGAATCGAAGCCAGGTATGACTGAACCCAGGTTTCCGGCATTGCAGGCAGATTCTTTCCCAGCTGAGCCACAAGGGAAGCCCAATACTGGATTGGGTAGCCTATCCCTTCTCCAGGGGGATCTTCCCGACCCAGGAATCGAATCGGGGTCTCCTGCCTTGCAGGCGGATTCTTTACCAGCCGAGCTATCAGGAAAGCCCCTAGTCTTTATACAGCTTGGCCAACTCGAGCACTTGACATCAGTAGTTTTTCTCCTTGAAATCCACTCTTCCCCTGGGTTCCACAGACACCTCACTGGTCATTCAGTCTGCTTCCATATCTTCTATTATCTTTTAGATGTTGGTATTTCTCAAGGTTTCATCCTAGGCTCTTCTCTCTAGTCTCCAAAACCATCAGAATCAAATGCAGCTTTTGATTTTTAAATGTGCCAGGCCTCTTAGATTCCATTGTTTTGGATTGGAGCCCAGACATCTTTCGCCTTGTAAAAAAGTTTCTAGCTAATTCTAGCATTCACTGAGAATGGAAAAACCACTACTGTCTTGCTTTATCCATATCCACTTCATCCCTTTAATTACCATTTATACATTAATGACTCAAATCTGTAATAGATTCATTTAGTCAGTATTTATTGAGTACCTACCTATTCTGTGTCTGACACTGTTCTAGGTAATCGGGTAGAACAGTGATCAAAAGAAGAGGTTCCCTACTCTCCTGGAGCTTACATTCTAATGGAGAAAAATTAACCACAAAAAGATTTCACATAGTGCTAAGTACTATGATGACATTACAAGAGGTGATGTTAGTGTGACTGGAAGTATTGTACATAGGAAGGCCAGCAAAGACCTAGGAGGGAGGGTGGGATGTGACCCAACATTGTGGTGAGAAGCAGTCAGCCAGGTAAGCATGAGGAAAGAGAATCCGAGACAAACCATATACAGAAGCACGTTTGGTACCTTTAAGAACTAGGACTGCAGTGGTTAAGGAAGGCTAATATGGATAAATGTTCTATAATGAGGTGGCAGAGACAAAGGCCAGATCACACAGGGCTTTGTAAGCCAAGGTAAGGAATTTATAGCCTACATACAATAGGAGGTCACTGAAAGGACTTTAAAGAGACATGACATATAATACTGTTGGCTACTTTATGAAAAATGGTTTTTAGAGGTGCAAGACTGTAGGGGGAGGGAGCCTGCTGCTGCTGCTAAGTCGCTTCAGTCGTGTCCGACTCTGTGTGACCCCAGAGACGGCAGCCCACCAGGCTCCCCCGTCCCTGGGATTCTCTAGGCAAGAACACTGGAGTGGGCTGCCACTTCCTTCTCCAATGCATGAAAGTGAAAAGTGAAAGTGAAGTCGCTCAGTCCTGTCCGACTCTTCACAACCCCATGGACTGCAGCCTACCAGGCCCCTCCGTCCATGGGATTTGCCAGGAAAGAGTACTGGAGTGGGTTGCCATTGCCTTCACCGCCCACTACTTCTGACATCCAGCCAAATCTCGTCAAATTCCCCCCTTCATTTCTCAAATTTATTACCTCCTTGTCCAGTCACTATCTGAGCTCAGACCAGTATCATCTCTCACCTGGTGTACCACTCTGTCTCCAGTCCAACCTCTCTACAAGGCAGCCAGAATTTTCCGTTGATGCCACTCAGGTCAGGCCACTCCCCTGCTTAAAATGTTTTAATGACGCCTCCATATGGAGGCATGGGGAAAACGAAATGGAAGGACCTTATCATGGAGCTGGTTTACCTCTCCATCTTAACTTTTGCATGCCCATTCTTAAATTCCTTCTTCCAATTACAATCATACAGTTTTCAAGTAAATACCCTGTTCTTCATTCTGTTAACTCTTTGATTTATTCATGTCAGTTTTCTGCTGGAACATCATTTCCTCACCCCAGCCTCTTTACTTTAACCAATTTCCTAGTCTTCTTTCAATA
Organism: Bos indicus x Bos taurus; assembly: GCF_003369695.1. Taxonomy (NCBI): domain Eukaryota; kingdom Metazoa; phylum Chordata; class Mammalia; order Artiodactyla; family Bovidae; genus Bos; species Bos indicus x Bos taurus. Next base: position 15,595,912 of record NC_040094.1, read on the forward strand.
CTCATCAAGCCTTCCCAACCCCACCTGATCAGTTAAGTATCCTTTCAACCAGCCATCAAAGCACCTTGCATTTATTCTTACTGTGGCCCTTATCAAACTATACGCTATCTGTTTGCTTGATGAGCAGTATGTCCAGCATTGATGCAGTGCCTTATCCTTGGTAAGGATAGAATATTGTAAAGAATGTCAAATAACATGCTCTGTACATTGGTATCTTAACCCTGGCTTGTCAAACCCTAACTCTTCTACACAGCTCTTGTACCTCCATATTCCCAGCATCTAGAACACTCCCCTAAATAAATGATACTCAGCTGTCAACTAACTATATCAAAATTACCTGGTGATCTTAAAATAAGATTCCCAGCTCTACCTCCCCACATCCCACCAGTTTCTAATCCAGCAGACCTGGGATGAGGCCTAGGATATTTGGAATTTTTACAACCTCCTCGGGTGGTTCAGACACACAGTCATGCTTGGAAACTACTATTTTTAACGGAGTAGGAGATCAATAAATACTGTTGGAAGTAACATTTTAATTTCATGAAGTAGAATTCATTTCCTAATTCTTTAGGGTTCAAGTCTGCTGCAACTGCACCCTACGTGTGACCAAACAATGCACTAATGTACAAAAGTCCACAAAACAAGCATTCTTTATTGCAGTATTACAAAACACTTTCCATTTTGGCAATATTTTACAACGCACTTAGCTTCAAGAGTTGAGAAGGAGAAGGCTGGAACCTAAAGGGGGATATTTCAACTGACATTTCTAAAAGAAAAACTGTCCCCACCCTCCCACCCAAATAAAAATTCAAATGTCACTTAATTTCACTACCCAAGAAGAGGCCACGAGGAAAGCAGCAGGCAAACTCTGGCAATTTCTCTATGGATCTTGTCAGAGACAAAGGAACATTCAAAACAGTCATCAGTATGGTCGGTTGCGCTGATCATTTCTGTAGTCGTTTCTAGGAATGAAAAATAAAGAGCCAGACTAAATTCTAATTTTCTACCAAGAGGGAGCATCAGACCCTTCTTTAGGATGCTGTTGACTAGCATCTGCTTGACAAATTTCTATAAGGATGACAATATGCCTAGTGTATTTCTCTACTTCTAGAAGGTGCTTACTATATGTCTAATTTATCAGCTTTAAGACACACAAAGTTCCTAGAAGCTTTGCTGTGACTAATTCTCTTAAAAATTTTTTCATCTAGAATAAAGACTAAACCACTGTGGTATTTCAGGTTGGAGACCTTGCCATTCCAGCACTCTAAAGAGAGTAGATTACTGGAATAAGCAAGCAAACACATTCATGTAAGAATTCTGGATCTGCCACTTATTATATGATCTTGGAAAAGTTACCTAACATTTCTTATTCCATAAAATGGAAAGTACATCTACTCCTGGGGTTGACAGAGGGACTGGAACTCCAGTATACAAAGACAGTTACACACAATTTGCCACACACTAAGAAGTATTCAGTTGGAGAAGGAAATGGCAACCCACTCCAGTGTTCTTGCCTGGAGAATACCATGGACGGAGAAGCCTGGTAGGCTGCAGTCCATGGGGTCGCACAGAGTCGGACACGACCGAAGCGACTTGGCAGCAAGAAGTATTCAGTAGATGATCATTACTAATAGGTAACAATTATTCAGTGATTATCATGGCCAGCTGTAATATAATCTAATACAACTCCACAAAATAGGGCTAAATGCCATTAGCCCTATTTTACAGATGAGAATATAATGCTCTAAAGAGTTAAGTAACTTACTTTAAGTCACACAGCTAATAATAAGTGGTGGGGCCAGGATTTCAAAGAAGATAGTCTGTCTCCAAACTCTGTGCTCTTAACTCTATGCTATACTAATTCTGGCTGCCCTATACTGTTTCTGACATAGAGAAGCTTAGTACAGTAATTGAAATTATTTTGCATCACTGGTTACTCAACTCTTTATGCCTCTACACTTACACGTGCATCGCACACTCCCATCAGTACCACCAGTGATTTTTAATCTGGAAAAAGTGCAACAATCTCCAAAGAAACAGCTGCAAGGTAGCACATGTGACTGAAAAAGCACACCCCTATAAAAGGTATGCTTGCCCCTCAGATTAAGAATCCCTGATTTACACAGTTTCAAATCATCTCTCAATCTCGACTATCTTTAGCTTTAAGAATACACACACCTATCATACATTATTCAAATATAAAGATCTCAAGAATTTCCAAAACAAAATAAATTTTGGAAATTACTAAGTAGGGAACTAAATGGATCTTCTCCATCCTAACTGAAAGAGCTGACAATGGGAAATTCAAGTCATAAAAAACTGGACAAGAAGAAAATGTGATGAAAGGGGCTTAGATTCTAAAATCTAGGAGCAGTGAGGTAGAAACATTAGCGAATACATTCTAATACTCACCTTCCTCCCATTTTGCCTCCATAGCCACCTCGGTCTCCTCCATAGCCTCCACCTCGGTCTCCTCCGTAGCCGCCACCACTCCTGTCTCCTCCATAGCCTCCACTTCGGTCCCCACCGTAGCCTCCGCTACCACCACGGTCTCCTCCATAACCCCCCCCACTTCGGTCTCCTCCATAGCCTCCTCGGTCTCCACCATAGCCTCCTCGGTCTCCTCCATAGCCTCCTCGGTCTCCACCATAGCCTCCTCGGTCTCCTCCATAGCCTCCTCGGTCTCCTCCATAGCCTCCGCCTCGGTCTCCACCATAGCCGCCACTTCGGTCTCCACCATAACCGCCGCCACGGTCTCCACCATAGCCGCCACCTCGGTCTCCTCCATAGTTGCCTCCTCGGTCTCCTCCATAGCCCCCACCACGGTCCCCACCATAGCCACCTCCTCGGTCCCCACCATAACCACCCCCACTTCTGTCTCCACCATAGCCACCCCCACTTCTGTCTCCTCCGTAGCCACCACCACTTCTGTCTCCACCATAGCCACCCCCACTTCTGTCTGCACCGTAGCCACCTCGGTCTCCACCTCTGCCCCCACGGCCTCTGTAGCCCCTCTCTCCACCGTAGCCTCTTCCCCGGAAATCTGCAGGTGGAAATGAAAACCAGTAAGGCCAGCAGAATCATGGAAAGCCTCCTTAATGCTAGTCAGAAGATTAGAAGCAGATGCCATTAAGGCTGACCCACCTCCTCCTGAGGGACGAGAGTCCTCTGGTCTGGGCTCATTGCACTGATTGCAAGAATTCCTTCGAGCAAAGTTCATATTTCCACATGACCTAAGAAAGAAGGAAAATAAAATGCTCAACTGTTTCCAATGGATTCAGAACCCCCTCTTGCACCTTCCAAATCCAATCCCAACTCCTACATCCACCAAAATAAACGGGATACTTACGGATTAGGGCAAACCCAGTCCCCACTTTTGGGGTCTCCACCTCTCCCCTGAAAGCCTCCACGACCTCTATATCCTCCACGGCCTGGGGTAAATAAGGAGGAGGGAAGAATCAGTAGCAGGTATTAACAAAGCAGAGGAAAAGCATCAGATGAAAAAAACTACGTGTTCATCAATAACTGGGCTGCTCCCCCCAAATTAACCTCTTATGGCAGAACTCCATGATTCTTTGATTTGGGGTTTTACTTATTCAGTCAACACAGGAAATATGGAAGAAGCTCCAAGGTGCACATTATAGTTCAAATAATGCACTAAGAAACTTCATTTCTACAGTACCCTCCTCAGTTTGAGAATCTCAGTGATAAAGATAAGGTGAGAAGACATATTCCAAATTTAAGAAATTAAGACACAACAGAAATAAACAAGTTGGCAGTAACTGTATCAGGGAACTCACAAACAGGTCAGATTAACTACCAAATTAGGAATCAGTTAAATTGCCTCCTAATTTCCAACTGAAACAAACTGCATTATACAGCTTTCCAAAGGGATTTCTAGAACCTTTTTCCATCCTTTCTTAGTTGTTATAACACTTTATTTATCTTTCTGTATCTCACTTTAAGACAGAAAATCTAACCCTTTGTGTAATACCCAAGCCTGTGAACAAGAATCTTACCTCGTCGCCCACCTCCACTTCCACCTCCTCTCATGAATTCAGGTCTTCTGGTGGCAAAGGACACTTTAATGATATTGCCGTGGAATTCTTTTCCTTAAAAAAAAAAAAAAGTTTTGAAGAAATGCTACTCCACATTTCCACCTCTTAACAAAATATAAAACTGCCTCGGAAATTTTTAATTTCAGAGAAATAACTCACACGTTCTCACAGAAATTCAAACACAGTAGCGTTCAAGAGTCAAGGTACTAAAATATGACACAATCTACTGAATAGAACAAATTTGCCACTGGGAGACAGTCATTTCTTACTGAGCAAAAAAAAGCTCATGTCTAATCATTTTTACATGAAAGCCAATGAATGTAGTATGCTACCATTTCTTTCTTTAAGGGAATGAGTGTGTGTGTGTGTGTGCATGCATGCATATGCACACATATGCCTATTTATACACTGCCTATTGTTGCTTAACTCTCAGTAGGTGAAAAGGTAGAAAGGAAACTCAATTTTTACGATATACTGTTGGTACCATCTTAAGTAGTTATCTTTAAAAATAATGTGTGCATTTGTGAATTTATATGCATGTACATATGCACATATTCTGCTGTCCCAGGGCCTTGGAGACAAAAATTAGCCTTTTCACTTTATATATTAAACAAGAGAACAGACATATCAGAAAAAGGTGCCCAAGGATTCATAAAATAGTTATAAATCTAGGAGTCTTAGCCCCCTCAGCAAACTCTAATTGCTGTGACTGGCAACCTTCCACAGTGTCAAATGGTATAGCAAGCTCTTTGACATAGGAAACAAACCATGGATAAATATTTTAAAAGCTCTACAAAGACCTGGTAATTAAGATCTGAACTATGGAGTTTCTGTTAAGAGGCTCATTTGCCCTATGAGGGAAAGACACAGTAACTGTTTTAACCTATTATAAGCTAAATAGTTTTATGAGTCACAGAAACTATGAAACAGAGAAGTGAGGGAGGATGGACCTGGCTTTTCAAAGGCGAGAGGATAAGATGTGCTTAGAGCAAAAGATTCGGAGAAGGCAATGGCACCCCACTCCAGTACTCTTGCCTAGAAAAATCCCTCGGATGCAGGAGCCTGGTAGGCTGTAGTTCCATGGGGTCGCTAAGAGTCGGACACGACTGAGCGACTTCTCTTTCACTTTCATGCATTGGAGAAGGAAATGGCAACCCACTCCAGTGTTCTTGCCTGGAGAATCCCAGGGACAGGGGAGCCTGGTGGGCTTCCGTCTATGGGGTCACAGAGTTGGATACGACTGAAGCGACTTAGTAGCAGCAGCAGCAGCAGCAGAGCAAAAGATTAAAATGCAACTATGTATTGGAAGACACAGGTGCAATAATCTTGGAACTGGGAGAAACCACATGTGCCTATCAATCAGACACAATTTACTTCTTCAGAGACAGTGCAGCCCAACTGCCTGAATTTGAGCCCTAACTCTACACTTCTTCTGTGATCTTGGAAATTACTTATCTCTCTGCCTGAGTTTCATCATCTGTAAGATGGTAATAAAAGCAATAAAAAAAAAAACTAACAGGGTTACTGTGAAGATCTGAGTTAATGCACATAAAGTTCTTAGAACTGTGCCTAGCTCATAAACTACAGAAAGCATGCAGTGTTATTCTCCTACAATGGCAGGTGGGTTCTTCCCCACTAGTGCCACCTGGGAAGCCCCATTATAAGGTACAACAAAAACAATAAATGGTAAGACATCAAGGAAATAAAAGCATGAGACAAAACTACATTTGGAGTAGAATGATAAAACTATTTTTAAAATACATTTTAAAAAGCTGGAAGAAATACCAATAGTTTTCTCTATATAGACTATGGAAGCTTTACTCCTTTCTTCTACTTTTTAATATTTTCTTATTTTCAGGGGAAAAAAAGTCTTATTGTACAAGTCTTCTACTACATATTAACATTGTATTTGAAGGGAAATTAACCTAAATTTTAAAAGACTATAGTTAACCAGGCCAACCCTTCACATTTCTATGAGGGTGGCCTCAAGCACAAAGGATGACATTAGGAAATATTTTAGACAAAGAAACAGTTCATCTCACTTCTACAGGTACATAAGAATTCTGGCCTGTATTCTCAACAGGATATCTAAAAAAGTAAATATGAAGATAATCATTGTCTACCAGAACATATTTTGACTTCAAGACCAGAAAACATTTATCAAAACCACACACTGAAAGTATATGAATGAGGTATACCATCAAACCAGTCAATGGCTGCCTTAGCTGAAGGAGGGTCATCAAATGATACTGTTGCCTCCCCTTTTGGCTTTCCTGTGTCCTTGTCTGTGTATAGATTTATCATTGGTTTTCCAGTCTTTTTATTTGTCTGAGGAACGAACAAGCTGGTGTTAGTATTTTAAGAAAAAGTGATGAACCACACAGAAAATTAAAAACTTAATTTTTTTAAAGGAATTCACATATCCATACTATAAATACTACCAACTTAACATAAAAGTGGAGTTATCTGTAGGTTCTGAAAAGGAAAATCTAAAATACATTAAGTGAAAAGCAAACTATAAAAATGATACATGTCATACTGTTTTATCCATATATAATTTCCTCAAACCCACAAAGAAATAAACATAATGCTTCATATAAACATTTACCTTGTAAAACTAAAAAAAAAAAAAAAACCAAGAAGAACGTTCACCAAGCAAATAAATTACCAATAAGGCGTACACACTGGATTTGGCTGAGAAGGGAGTGGAAGACAAGAATTTTTACTTTTCAAAACTATGATAATTTTTTTAACATATTTCATGTGTTAATTTCTTAAGAAATGTCTGCTCTCCAAGAGGCGGAAAAAAAATTCAAGTAATTTCATAGACACCCAAAAAAACCTGATTTCAGGCAAATGCTAAAATCTACTAACACTGCTCTAAATGCCTCTTTCTAGTTGAAGATGAAAATTTATTAATGAAACAGTGCACAAGACGCTTAAGTACAATAAAGTTATGAAATAAAGCATTATTATATTGGGCAAATATATAGCAGACATTAAATACCAACATAAAAAGTTGTTAGTAATAACTTGGGTTTTCATATGTTGGTATTTCAGAATATAAAAATGTTCACACAATTTCATTTGGTTCTCACAATTTTAAGAGGTAGGCAGAGACTATGTTTAGAGTACTAAGATTGAAAACCAAAGCTGTGGAAGGCTGCGGAAAGGTAAACACAAAGCAAGGAATAAAATCTTTATGCATTTAGCAAATTCAGCAAAGGCCTACAGCCAGGGGTGAACACATGCATCAGGGAATTTTAAGAGACAAGTGATACTGGAGTGTGGACTTCTTACATTATCTATGTATCTTAACCAGAATGTTAATAATTATGAGATTTGCAACATAAGCCAACTTCTAACTCACCTTGATGATTCCTATTTGTTTAAAGAACTCTCCCACTTGATCTGTAGACACACCCTCCCCAAGTCCTTGTACAAAGATTGTGTTGTTATCTGAATTATCAGATTCTGAATCTAAAGGAAAAAAAATATATATGATTAATTTTATATACTGCTTAGGTTTAACTATATCCTGTTTAGTAACCAAGAACAGTAATTTATTGTCCAATATTCAACTATTTCTATGACCAAAAGGAAGAAGGACCAATACAGGAAACCTCTTATGATAAACATACAAAGTGGTCACAGTAATTGTTTGGTAGGTCAATTCTTACAACTAAACTTCATGAAAAGTGGCTCAAGTCCACACTTTGAAGATCTTATAAATCTTACTCTTCAAATTCAGATACAGGACTCAAGCTCAGGAAGAGATGAAGAAAGTCAGTATAAAGTAGCATTCCTTTCTTTGGAGGGCTTTAATTCTTTCTGGCTAATCAATACTTTTAAGGCTTTCTGGTAGAAATTCCCCGAATCTGACACTCTGGACTTCCAAGCAAGCCAGCAGAATTGCTCACTTCCCATTCACTGTAATAAGCTTTATATATACCAGAGGGTATAAATAAGAGACAAATGATACTGGAGTGTGGACTTCTTACGTAATCTATGTACCTTAACCAGAATATGTTAATACTCATGAGATAATTAGGGGCACCTTGACACACACCTTACCTTACTCACATACTTTTGGATTAGTACAACAAAGTAAGAAAGATGTACAAAAATTCAGTCCATCAAAAGATAATTCAGAAACTGACATCCACATAGAGTACTTTTGGATCTTAATAAAAACCAAGTTCTGATTTCAATATATATTAAAAAATTTTAACTCAAATTTTTAATAATATCTAAATCATAACTTCCAAAAGGCTCCAGGTAGCCATGAACCTCATTTGAAAATAAAAAGGCATGTGAAATTAGTGACCTCTGCGCAGAATAAGACAACTCTCTCATATATGATTTCAGGTTTCTTAGGCCCATTAAGCAGACTATTAATCCAACATATTTTCTTCAACACAGCTATTCTACTTCTAATTCCCCAATGATACGAATCCTCTTGTACCTGATTTGTAGTCACTAAATAAATAATGCTAATGAGCAATACAAAATCAAGTGTTTCTTCACAAAAGCAAGAGGAGGGAGCAGGGGAAAGCACAAAGAGTGATTTTCCTGAGCAAACTTTCCAAACCCCTTGAATTTTTCTTGCTGGAACATCTTTAAAAGGGAAGCTTCCTGGTTCTGGCAATACTATCAAGTCAAATCTTCCTCCTGTCCTAACTCTTCCAAACACACATATTCTTCCTTTGAAAAAATGGAAAACTAAGATTTCCTTAATGGCAAAGTCACAAACTATTATAAACCTTACCAGCATCTGGTCTGGGTCCATAATCCCTGTGACCTAAGGGAAAAGAAAAGAGAAAGAAAAAGAAAGCTATTTAAGGCGACTCATTAGAAATCATTTAAAACAGTAATAATAACCAAGGCATGAAAAGTCAATACTTTCAAAATCCTTGTAAGTAACCATCACAGATTTACAAAGTAAATATATAAACTAAGTTTTATTAAAAGTTTAAGAAATCAAGATGAATGTCAATATGCCCTTAAGCTTGTCCCAGACGGCACCAGCCACTTTGGCGTTATGCTAGTATCACTTTTGTTAAGCTCTGACTGTGAAGGCTGATTGGAAAACCCTAGTAATTTTAAAACACCATGTCAGCTACCTTTATTAAAAAACGTTATTGACAAAATCCAGTGACGGTCTCATTCATTGGTCACCACAGACTCTCATGCAAATTCACTGTGTAGAAACCCATTGGACTATTTGAGATCAACTTTGTCTTTTTAATATTTTGAGATAAATATGTATATAACGTTTTAAAGCACACAACACACACCAGCCTCAACAGAATAAGAAAGGGCTTAGACTACGTCTGCGGGATATTGGTGGCTTTTAGATTTATATAGCATTTCCACTGAAACATTTTGGGATACTCAGCACTTACCACCAAAATTTTTGAAGCCACCGCGGTCACCACCACTGCAGAGGAAAAATTGAAGAAATGATTTCTTCCTTAAGTCTCTAATGTGCTGAGCCCTGGGCTCAATCTACACTTAACTGTCTCAAGTAGAGTGCCCAGGAAACAGTAGCACCTCTAACTTTCCAGTAAATTTCATTTCATAGACTTCAAAATGTTGTTTTCACCTAAATGTTTTCCCAAGGATCTATTTCCACAAGGGTGCCTTTTCAAGAGCATTACAGAACATTATCTAATATACTCTTACTTTAAAATCTTCCCAACCCCAAGCCAAAGGGATACTATTCAAATCAACTTAAACTGAAGACACAACAGGAAGAATGCTAAACTAGAGCAAACGTTCTTTCCAAGGGGATATTTTTGTTAAATATGAGAAAAAGGAAAAGGCCTAGAAGAATAAAAAGCAAGGTTAAAATTTTGACAGAATGGGAGAGGAAAAAGCTCGAGCACTATGTTCTACTGTGATATCAAACAGTGGGTTTTATGAGATGAGAGGAAAAGCGAGGTACAAATACACACAAAAGTGAGACTGAATGAAAGCAGTCTTAAAAATTCAAATCATTCAGATACCTAGCAAAATGAGCTAGCAGAAAGTATAACTTTAAATTGGCATATGCTAGATCTCATCACAGAACTGCTGAAATTCAAGCCAACCCGTGCTCTGCACACCAATCAGGAGACTATGTCAGAGACAGAATGCTACACACTCCACAAGAAATGACTTTAACTGGCAATTTCCACTGCCATTAAGTCAATGCCCCTTGCGTGCATAGCTTTATATAAGAAATTCTCTTATCAAGGAACTCTTTAAATATTCATACATTAAAAGTTTGTTTCTCTTAACTGAACCATATTATCTTCTAAGATTCATGTGCTGATACGGACATAAAAATAATCAACAAGTTTTCAGATAGTGATACCTAATTTTCTACTACTACTCATCTTCTACTATAACCAAAGAAACTATTCCAATGTACTGCTGCTAAGTCGCTTCAGTCGTGTCCGACTCTGTGCGACCCCATAGACAGCAGCCCACCAGGCTCCCCCATCCCTGGGATTCTCCAGGCAAGAACACTGGAGTGGGTTGCCATTTCCTTCTCCAATGTACTAATGTCCCTTTAATAATAACTCTGCCATCAAGATGGGTTTTCTGAGCCATCCTGAGAAAAATCCTCTGAATAAATGAGAAAGAATTTTTTAAGTCTATTCTAACTACCTTGATGTTAAAAAAAAAAATTCCCTTGAAACTGGTATACAGTTATAGACACAAGATCTCAATTTGCTATTAATTTTTGTTTGATACCCAGGAAATCTAAAAAGGAGAATAAGCCTATTTCAAAGCTATGCAGACAAAGAGAAGCTCAGGTCTTTCAAGTACATAGTTTCCTGTTGAGTATCTAAGACCTCTCTTTCAGAACATTACCCAAGCCCTCCCGTCAACCCATACTTCTAAATGGCCTTTTTATCACTGCTTAACTCTTTAGGGAAAGGAAGCCAGAGTTCTGAGATTAAACTGCTAAAAATCTTATTAGAAACAAGATATCTCAGATTTCTTCAAAGATGAGCATATGATCATTAGAAATGATGATAAAAGAAGTAGTGAAAATATAAAGCCCATATTCCTATGTCAGGACATTAAAATACCCAAGATAAAGTTGTTGTTGTTGTTTTTAAATAGAAATTTTTCACAACTAAGTGCTGGAAGAGATACCACTGAATTATTTTGCTGTCACCTTAACCAAGAATCAAACTGTTCATATCTGGCTGCAATGGGGGGAAAATACACAATTTCATACATCATCTAGTTCCTGGAGTATCTATTCTGGCCAGCAATACAACTTTGAACAAATAAGAAGGGAAAAAAAAAAGGACATACTCCCTGTAAAATATAAAGGGATATAAAATAAATATCTGAATAGGTTTATAATCTCCTATTCCTCCATATAATAATATTTTAACTTAAGTCATCATTACCGAGCACTTTGAAAATTCAACAGCTGAACACTTCAAACACAGTATATTAAATAAGTACCAGTCTTCAAATTAAGAGACTCAGGATATATAGTCTTAACTATCACTAATCAATCTTGAAAACATAGACCAGTCAGTAATTCTCCCTTGGCTTCTGTTTCCTCTCTCACAAAATAAGGGTCTACACCAGGGATCCCCAACCAGTACCTCCTGTCAGATTAGCAGCAGCATTAGATTAGAAATAAAGTACACAATAAATGTAATGCACTTCAATCATCCCCAAACCATCCCTCTAATCCCCAGTCCACGGAAAATTGTCTTCCATGAAGTCAGTCCCTGGTACCAAAAAGGTTAGGGATTGCTGGTCTACATCCTTACTATCTGAAAGGTGGTCTATAGAATAGCAACAAAGGCAGAGCCTAGAAGTGTCTCAGAAAAGCAAGGACACCCAGACCTACTGAATCAGAATCTACATTTTAGTAAGATCCCCAAGGAGTTCGTATGTATATTACAGTGAGTGAAGCACTGGTCTAGATAATCTATGATTTTATGTGGGGCTTTCTTTCAATTTCCAGTATTTCAACACTTTTCTTTCCTTATTAAGCAAGTTCAATTAATTACAGTTCCTTACCAGGAAACATTGTATTAAATACAGTAAACAAACCTCAAATAGTACCACTACCAAATCAGTTAATGGAAGACAGGCCTTTGGTTATGAATCTTTCTGTCAAATCTACAATCAAGTTACAAGTCCCTTTTCTATAAACTAAGCTAAGGCCTCACTAGCAAATTAAGACACGAAGGCATATGAACATCTGAGTCAAGGTGTTTGCCACAACAAATTTTTTCTCTTCCCAGGAAAAGCAAAACTGTACACACAAAGAATTCCTGAAGAATGTTTTAAAGTAAAGAAGTAGAGGTATTTACTAGAGACATAATATAACCATACTCAAATGTATGACTGAGTGTCCCCTGCATAAGAAAATCAACTGTATATTCTTGACTCAACTACAGAAATGGTTGTCCCAGGTTCAAAATGACGAGAAGCCTACTCAAGGGTAGACTGAGTGTTCCTTCACTGTTACAGCATTACATACTCAGAGAAGACAATCAGATTTAATTTCAGGTGCTTGCCAAGAAAGAAAATGTTCTTCGACAGAATCTCTATTTCCAAAATTTAATTTTTAGAACTCCAAATATATCTATATTCAAGGACTAAAACTTCCAAAAGTTACAGGTGAATACAGGAATTTTTATTCTCAGAAAACTCAATACCCAGAGAGAAAAAGCAACGTAGCTAAAGTTGAAAAAGATTAGTTCTTAAAAAAACTATGTTTGATTTTTCATACCAGTAGTCCAGAATGTAATTTTTTGGATATGAAGACCAACATTCAGTTCAGTTTAGTTGCTCAGTTGTGTCCGACTCTTTGTGACCCCATGGACTGCAGCACACCAGACTAATATTAATTCCAAACATAAATGACTCAAGTGGATTTAGATCCCATTTCTCAACAGTAGCTCTATTTGTTCTTTTTTTTTAAGATCTTTTTGATGTGGACCATTTTAAAAATCTTTTTTGTTTCTGTTTTGTTTTGGCTTCTCAGTCACAAGGCATGTGGGATCTTTGCTCCCCAACCAGAGATGAACTTGTACCGCCTACATTGGAAGGAGAAGTCCTAACCACTGAACCACAGGGAAGTTTCAGTATTTATGTTCTATTTCCTCCCATTCCATATAGGTGTGGTAAAAAGGCTTTCTGGATTCAGTACTTATCAACATTTCAGAAGACCAAGAATCTATCATTCTAGAGCTGCACTGTCCAATACAGCATTTATTAGCTATATGCAGCTGTTTGTTGATCTTCTGAAATATGGAGAACCTAAACTGACATGTACTCTAAACGTAAAATACAAAATGGATTTCAAAGTCTTCGTATGAAAAAAAGAATGTGCAATATCTCAATTTCTATACTAATAATATATTTTTGATATATTAGAATAAAATTTATTATTAAAATTAACTTCACTTTTTTTTTTAATGTAGCTACTAAAAAATTTTAAATTACATCTGTAGCTCCCTGCTGACCCACATTATATTTCTATTGGGCAGCACTGTCTGGACTATCACTAGCACACATGCACATTTCCAAGCAAGCTATTCAAAAACTCTTTTAAGAACATTAAAAATTCAAGGTAACTTTTTGAGACTTGAGATGTTAAAGCCTAAAAAACTACTTAATGTGATGACATACTAATAATGGAAAATGATTATCTAGTTTTAGTAATTTTACAATGCATTCACTGCAATGATAAAGTTAAAAACACTGAGAAAAATTATGGCTTTAAGCTTCTAGTACACTAGAAGGTCAGTGGCATTTTATGTGGTTGGTGCAAAAATAATTGTGGTTTTGCATTGTTGAACTTTGCTATTTGATACTGTAATACTCACAAATAAATAAATGTGATTATGTTACACATCATTTTAATGCACATTTCTCACTTTTTTTTGCTAATTGACTTATTATTTGATGTCTATTTTACATTTATTTTAGACTAGGGAAATGATGTTAGGCAAAAGGCAAGTTCGGGCAATTTTCTTATTCAAAATGTGTCATAAAGCAGCAGAGACAACGCACGACATCAACAATGCATGTGGCCCAGGAATTGCTAATGAACACATTAGTGCAGAGGTGGTCAAGATATTTTGCAAAGGAAATGAGAGCCTTGAAGATGAGGAGTGTGTGGCTGGCTATCAGAAGTTGACAACGACCAACTGCGAGGATCATCGAAGCTGATCCTCTTACAACTACATGAGAAGTTGCTGAAGAACTCAATGTTGACCATTCTATGATTACTAGGCAGTTGAAGCAAACTGGAAAGGTGAAAAAGCTTGATAAGTGGATGCCTCATAAGCTGACCGCAAATCAAAAAAACCATTTTGAAGTGTCATCATCTCTTACACAACAACCATTTCTCAATGCAATTGTGAATTATGACAAACAGTGGATTTTAAATGACAACTGGTGACAACCAGTTCAGTAGATGGACTAAGAAATAGCTTCAAAGCACTTCCCAGGTCAAACTTGGACCAAAACAGGGCCATGGTCGCTATCTGGTAGCCTGCTGACCATCTGATCCACTGCAGCTTTCTGAATCCCAGCAAAACCGTTACATCTGAGAAGTATGCCCAGCAAATTGATTGCACCAAAAACTGCAATGCCTGCAGCTGGCACTGGTCAACAGAAAGGGCCCAACCACACATCACACAACCAACGCTTCAAACGTTGAATGAATTAGGCACAAAGTTTTGCCTTATTTGCCACATTCTCCTGACCTCCTGCCAATCAACTACCACTTCTTCAAGCATCTCGTCAACTTTTTGCAGGGAAAATGCTTCCATAACCAGTAGAAGGCAGAACATGCTTTCCAAGCCTTCATCGAATCCGGAAGCATGGATTTTTATGCTACAGGAATAAACAAACTTATCTGTCGTTGCCAAAAATGGTTGATTATAACAGCTTCTATTGTTGTCAAAAGATGTGTTTGAACCTGGTTATAATGATTTGAAATTCAGTTCAAAACCGCAATTACATTTGCACCAACTTAATAGATGACAATAAGAAATCTTTTTTGCTGCAAGTGCTTTTCCAAAGAAAAACATTGTTTCCTATAGTCTTCACATGTTTCTCTTTGGTAACTGGAAAGCTCACAGATCTCTTTGGTCCGAATTCTTTCTGCAGTCAACAACCTGAGTCTTAAGAATGTCCCATCCTTTACCACCCATCCCACCTTCACCAGCAAACTGTGCCCCTTCTTCTTTAATTATAAACCCAACTAATGTCAGATATTCTTCAAACAGCCCTGAAAGGATATTTTCAATCTTGCTATTTTTAAATAAGATGATTACAAACACAAATGGGAGTGTTAATGAAGACTAATGTAAGATGTTTGGGTATTTTGGTACCTAAATGTAAAACCAAGTACAGGAAAGCAAGCCCTGAAACTGGGCCTTTTTTTTTTTTTTTTTTAATACTTTACTCCTGTAAGTAAGCTAAAAAATCACATCCTGAACAAGATATTGTGACACATGAAAATTATATGAACTTCATATTTCAGTACCCATAAACTAAGTTTTATTGGAAGAAAACCATGTTTATTCATTTATATGTCTATAGCTGCTCTGGTGCTACAAGAGCAGAGCTGAGCAACTGCAACAGGAAACACGTGGCCTGCAAAGCCTAAATTACTTACTATGTGGCCTTTCACTAAAGTTTGCCAATCCAGTATAGAAAGTAAACATAAGCAACTACATAAATTTCTTAAAAAGGTCTTTTATGTACATTCCATTTACTAGTGGGGTGGGAAGGGGAGTAGAGGGGGAGGGAGGGAATGTATGTATATATATATATATAGATAGATAGCAACTGGGCAAAACCCCTCCCTACCCCCAAATTCTACCCTGACCTGAACCAGACATTTTGACCTAATATATATTGTGCTTGTCTATAAGATTTTGTTTGAAGGGCTTCTAAGGTTAAATAAAATTTTTAAAAATCAAAAATTTAGCTCATGATTCAATACCTGGGTCAAAAATTATACTGAAATATGTTGCCAAAGAGTTATCAAAGTGCTTAAAATACCAGGGTTGGTTAAGCTATGGATCTTTCCTCCTTTATCAGGAAAAGTCCTTCAACTCTTTGATTCTAAGATAAGTCATCTACCAAAGTTGAAAACATATTTTTAACGACTTCCCTACTCTCCTCCTTCTAAAAAGTGGGATTCTACTATTCTCAGACATAATTTAACAGGTAATCTATACATATAATTATAACCTCTTTATGAAAATTAAACTTATGATATACTATAAAACATATAGCATCCCAAGGCAGCTAATTATCTAAAACAGGGGTTCCCAACCTCCAGGATCTAATGCCTGATGATCTTAAGTGAAGCTGATGTAATAATAATAAAGTGCACAATAAATGTAAAACACTTGAATCATCCCAAAAGCATCCCCCTCCAATCCCACTGTGGAAAAATTGTCATCCACAAAACCAGTTCCTGGTGCCAAAGGTTGGGGACCACTGATCTAAAACATATTACCTGGAAAAGCACGTAACCTGTTATCCTGTCTGAGATGCTGTTTGAGGGGTGGAAGCTATGGATAGAGAGTAAGCACTGTATCCCTGTACACTGTTCACTTATATCCACATGATACACTATCCTCTTGGATAACGAAGAGGCATACAACAGAGTTGCTCTACCTTAATACATTGACTTTGGCTATTAATCAAAACTTTTAATGTTCAAGTCTTATAAATGTTTTTCAAATATGTTTAGACTTTAGATTTGTTAGATCAAAGCACTGCACACTAAACAGAAAAAGTCAGTGAGATAGAATCCCTGGCTCAGTTGAAAAATTAACAGTGCTATATGTAACTGATTCTCTCAGGTTACCTCAGGGAACAGATACTCAGTCCCTAAGAAGCAAAAGAGTACTGAGGTATTATTGCCAGTTAACATGCTGCTGACAATTTCAATTCCCAAAGAACACAAATTATCCTTCAAGCCTATATATTTTATACATGAAATTTGCAAGGTACAAATTTCACCTGAGGACAGTAAGTGCCAACTATTTTTTCATTCCTGTTTTTAGAGCAAAAGTGCTAAATTTACAGATATACTTGAAAGTAATTTTAAAACCAGCTTTCATAACATATGCCGTAAGTAAATACCAAAACCTGGTAAAACAATTAAAAAAAAAAGGAAAGCTGAATTAAAAAGTCATTCCTTTTCCACAGCTTAGTCTAGACAAAATACACAATGGTATGTGACATTGTACTAATTATTTCAGTAATTATTTACTTAAAAATAGGAACAGAACAGTTCAGTTACATACAATCTTTCTCTCCTCTGCCAACCTCAACTTTATACTCTGCTATTGCTTCCTAATATTTTCCCATCCCAAGGGGATTCAAGATTAAAGAACAGCCTCTCTATCTTCCAATCTAGAATTCTAAACTTACCTTTTATTTTCTACAGACTGAAACACTTGGATTTCCCAGAGTCATCTTTTAAATGAGTTTAGAGTCTATAGCTCTGGCATGAAAAATATTGTTAAGTGGTTTAACCACATTATAATAGAGGACTTTTCTCCACTGGTTTTAATACCACAAAAACTAACTGCTAAGAAAATCTATTTTGAGGTAATTTATGTGACATCTTAACACTGAAAATAAAATTTGAATTTCTGTCCTCTTGTCTAGAACATCTCTTTTTTAGGCATCTTAACGAAATCAGATGATGGAATCAAACCAGCTAAAAAAAAAAAAAAAAAAAAGTAGGCATCTGTACCTAAAAACTTACCTTGATCCTGTCATAGGACCTCTTCCATCCTTGTCATATCCCCCACGCCCTCTACCTCCTCCCTGTGACCCGCCATATCCTCTATTATCTTCTCCATACCTACTCACATCACGACGGTCATCTATAGAAAAGAAAATTAATACAAACATACATGAGTAACTTAAAATTTCTGACAAAGGCTTTCCACAACACAATCCTAAATGGCTCTTTAAATCACCTGTGACCTTCAGAAAATGGTACCTGTGCACAAAACTCAAATGCAAGTCACTGTAACACAATCTGGAATTAAATGTATGAGAATTATACCTGTGTCAAATCCCATTCTACCAAAGTTAGACAGCAAAACGGTGACATAGTTAACACATTTTGATGTGATGGTAACACGAAATAGTTTAAGTACATTAGGTACAGAACTCTAGTTAATTAAAAGAACACCCTAATCTTAAAAGCTACTTTTTTTCATGTCAAAAATATCTGAATGTAAATAAAACACAGATAAGGAATAACCAGATTTTCAAACTGAGAAACAGTAGTGAATATATGCACTGAATAAGGTATTTAGTGAATGAACTTTCTCTTTTACTCAGTTGCTAAGTCATTCATTCAACTAGTCAACAAATATTTATTAAGCAGGTATAAAAATGAGTAAGGCAGGACCTTTGCCCTTGAAGCATTCATTTTTATGGCTGGTCAGACTCTTAAATACCACAGTAAAGATAAAGTGGTGTGATGTTAGAGAAGGTTAATATAGGGTCATAATTTTCTCAAATCACATACAGCACCACCACCAAAAAAAGAACTGGTAGTGTGAACTTCCCTGTTGTGGTACACTGGTTAAGGTTCCGTGTTTCCACTGAGGGGGGAAAGGATTCAATCCCTGGTTAGAAACCTAAGATTCCACATGCCTCATGGTGTAGTCAAAAAATACAAAATTTTCAAATTAAAAAAAAAAAAAAAATGGCAGTAGCAGCACTGTCAACTGATCACTTTATTGAGACAACAAAGAAAATTTTTTAATTAGCCACCAAAAAAAAAAAAAAAAACACCACGTGACCATTTGGAGTCTCCAAGAAGTTCAGAAATATCAATCTAAGAAACTAACTTTGATGGATATGAGAAAGAACATATGTTCAAGGTCACTCCAAATTTTTACAGTTGAAATCTATAATTTGTATTGGGTCTTTCAAAACAAAGTTCAATATACAAACAATTCTCTGAAGGTTAAAAAAAAAATAAGAGTGGCGGATTCATGTTATGTATGGCAAAACCAATACAATATTATAAAGTAATCAGCCTCCAATTAAAATAAATAAATTTATATTAAAAAAAAAGAAAATACACCAAAAAAAAAAAGAGGTCAGCATATCTTACCTTGTGTGTGGTGGCTGTAATTTTCCCTTTGTGAATGGTAGGACTGCTGGTTTTGATTATAGGAATCATGCTGCTGATCATAATTTGACTGCTCATCATAAGAGCCTTGATGTTGATCATAGCCTGACTGCTGGTCATATGAATCTTGTTGACCATAGTCTGACTGGTCATATGAAGGTGCTCTTCCACCTTGGCTAAAACAGAGATCAACAACTTAAGTGACTTTACAGGACTGTTTACTGTAGTTAAGCCAACTGAGTGATTGCTATAAGACCTCAACCACATTTACTACTCTTTTCTGATGAGAATCATCTAGTTTTTGTATCTAGAGAATCTTATCACCAATGGAATGACTTTCAAACAATAATTCTACTATCACTGAAGAGGTGTCGCATTATGAGAAAAATCACACACTTTCGAAAACTATAGAGAAGAAAATCGTATTTAATATTTTGGGGACTACTTTCTTATCTTTAGAACCTTATCATTAGTATACTCTTCTAAGCATAATATACTCTTCTAAGCATAGTATACTCTTCTAATCATATCGGAGAAGGCAATGGCACCCCACTCCAGTACTCTTGCCTGGAAAATCCCATGGATGGAGGAGCCTGGTGGGCTGCAGTCCATGGGGTCGCTAAGAGTCAGACACAACGGAGCGACTTCACTTTCTCTTTTCACCTTCATGCATTGGAGAAGGAAATGGCAACCCACTCCAGTGTTCTTGCCTGGAGAATCCCAGGGACGGGAGCACCTGGTGGGCTGCCGTCTATGGTGTCGCACAGAGTCGGACACGACTGAAGCGACTTAGCAGCAGCAGCAAGCATGTCCAATAGTATAAAATATTGCTATTAGAAACTGGCAATTAAATCATTCAAATTTTTAGTCTGCTGAGTAGAAGGAGCTTGCTTTGTGATGCCACTTTTTAACTGAAAAGAAGTCTAAGTATCAAAGAAGACTGCTTTATTATCTCTGGCAATTAAAAAAAAGATTCTAAGCAGGTTCTGAACAATATGGTTATTAATTACCTGCTCTCAGGATGGGAGTATTCATTGGATTTGAGTTCTAATGTTTTGAGTTACTTTAAAAAAAAGGGGGGGGGGAGTGGGAACAAAAATGGCCTCCTATCTTAATAGTCACATCTTATTCTGCATCAAGTGATCAAAACATCTAATAAAGATCAGGATGTTCCCCAACTCCCTATCCAAAGCACATGACAACAATGGTCAAGAATCCTAGAATGTCCTTGAGAATGATTTAAACCAAATCTAACATTTCTCTTTGGTCCACACTTAGATGTCTCATTCCCAAAAATGTATCCTTATAAAAAGATTCTCCTTAAATTTAAAACTAACCAATAGGACTTGAAGAACCTGCTAAGGTAACATGCTTTTGGGATAGTATTCCCTACGCCTGTATTTCATTTCTACTTTTCAAAGCACTCTCCTATCTATTAAGACTGATAAATGTGATCTCATAAATCTTTTCCTAATTTCTTCCCCAATGCTTTTATTTAACTGAATTTCACTTATAATAATTTCTTTTGAATAATTTCTTTCCTGCAGAGATAAAAAAATACTAGTGACCTCAATTTCTATCTCACTTTTTAGCTGTGTAACTTGGAAGGCTATATAATCTTAACAACTTCTCTTTACTTTTGATAATTACTGGTACTATCTCATAGTGCATTCCCAATTACATTAGGGAATGCAAAAGCATTTCACAAATGGTAAAGCACAATAAAAAAAAAGTTGCTATTATTAAAATTAATAACAAGGACAGGCCCCTCAAATCCAAAAATTATTAAAAAAAAAAAAAAAAGACCTGTAAAATTGCTAATATTCACCTACCTATATTAACAATTAAAACATTTTTTAATGTATCTGAAATATGTGGATAGTTTTTGGCACTTTTTCTTTAATATTTTTGTCCCTGAAAAGGTAAGACATTAAAATGGTTAAAAAATAAAATCGAAATAAAAAGTAAACATTGGTAAGTACACACAGGCAGCTTTTTTATTTCATCTCAGGTATAAAGCAAAGGTCCATTTGCAAAGGATAAAGCAAAGGTCCATTAACATTTAAATCACGTGCATTCATTTAGAGCTGAACTAATTTTATAAGTAACACATGAAAAGAACAAAATATCAACTGACAATTTCCACATTCTTTATAACACAAAACTATGAAATTCATACTTCATCAATACTTTTCTGAAAAAAGTGTTTAAAGCAAGGACTTTTTGGTGAAAACTGTTTAACACCCAAAGTGTTCTTTTCACTTCCCAACACAACCTCAGCACTCTACTGTTTCCTTACCCTCCTGATGATTCCACGTTTTGCTGTCCCTGGTTATTGTAAGACTGCTGGCTGTATGAGCTCTGCTTTTGATTCTCATAACCACTGTAGGACTGTGAATAACCTAAAGATTGAATGGATACACATTTAGGAAAGGTTCTGATTTCTTAACTTCTAAAACAGTAAATTTAACAAATCAGTCCAACCTGATTGGCTTTGTCCATAACTGGAGTAGCCGCTATAGTTCTGTCCATATGAAGGCTCAGTAGTTTGTCCATAGCCAGAATAGCTCTGAAATTTAGATAAATACAAGTTTCATTGCATATTTAAGATTAAAACTATTTATAAAGAACTCAATTTATATTTAACCTACTTGTGGTGCTTGTCCATAACCTTGGTTGCTTTGATTTCCATAGGAAGAATAACTGTAAAAGAAAGACGTACTACTTGAAAGATACGTGCTAGAATTTAAAAGCTTAAAGAACTCTATCCTTGTTTTCAACTTTCAACTCAAATACAAGCTTTTTTCCTGAAAAACGGTCAATCTGCCTACCTCTTAGAGTCTAAATTGAAAGGTGGTAACCAAAGACTGTCAAAAGCATAAATGAAGTCGTTCCGAGACCTCTTGAATGTCAATCACCAGAAGTTTTGCTTTGACAATCTCCCACAAAAAAAACTTCACCACACCTAAGACCCAACGCTGCCCAAGATAAAAATAAATAAAAATACACTTATTGTGCCAAAAAAAAAAAAAAAACAACTTTACCACCAGAGCTAAAAAATCCCAAGAGAATTATGCTTGGGTAGGTGGGAGGCTGGGGATAGAAAGGAATGGTAGCAAGACCCATAAATATGTACAGCGAAAAAAAAAAAACAGACTCTAAGTTAGAGCTTCAATCAATTTAACTGTGCTTTAACAGATTAATTTCTTCCTACCATTTACCTTAACTTGCCTCTAAGATCCTAGAAGAGGCACAGTGTGGCACTAAATGTCCAGTTTTAGTGCCTCAGTAATAGAGGTATGTACATCTTCAGACCACTATCACAGAGTAAAAGTGTACTGTACCCTCAGTGGTACATCACAGCCTGGCATAGTTTTTGACTGAATGAAAACATGTAGCTTCCTCAGATCTGAACTTTCTTTAATGTTATTGTATATAAGCTTTAACAAGTCAGAAATAAACTTTCTGAATATATGCCAAAGGAAAATAAAAACATCTGCCAAATAAATTATTAGTTTAGAGCTATCAAGTACTAAAAGAATTTAACTTTATAAAATATATTTCATTGAATAAACATTTGCCAGTTGCCTACTACAAGGGTCTATCCTATAAGAATAAAAAAGTCAAATCAGTGTTGTTTTCATTAAGCTTAAAATTTGATGACAGATGATATCTGAGAAGCTCTCCTGAAAATCTCACACTGACCTGCAAAACATTTATAGTATGAGCTGAAGGCTGTATTTCTAGTAAGCAAGAGAATCCTACTACATGTGAATGTATTCACATAAAAACAGACTTTTTATTGTGAGCATGGCAAGGAGCCTTTTAAAAATACTAAACACTTCTATCATAGTACTTCAAGAAAATCCACTCCAGAAACATGTTAGCATATTGTATACATCCAAAAAATGTTTTTTCTAAGAAGCTGTTATAGTTCAACTGCTTAAATCCTTTTAATAATGATTTCTGCTGAAAACTTTCTTAAAGAAAACAATCTTTACAATACCTGTGAGATTTGTTTTAATCTCTAGGGGGCATCTATATTTACTGATTCAAACAGCCTTTTAAAAAAAGAAAAATATTTTATAGCACTTATGTACCTAGGCCAACTCTTTCCCCTCAACAAGCTAATATTTAACTCTTTAAGACGTCAAGATACCAAATCTCAAGAGGGACACCTGACTAAATATATCTTTTTTTCTCAGTTCTACTCATTCATGGTATTACTGAAACGTGCATATACTTTACCTTTGCTGTTCACCCCCAGACTGACCGTAACTTCCAGAATCTAAAACACATAAAAAGAATGTTTAATCTTATTTAAAAGTAGGCTTCCTGCAAAGGCTGACTTTAGCTCTTACAGATGAAATGTGATAAGAAAATATTATAAAAAGTAACTACAGAAAGGAAAACTAGAAGTTAAAAATATAGTGCAAGGAAAAATCTGTGTCAACAGTACTGGCTATTTACAGTAATATCTCTGAAAACAACCACTCTACAAATATGTCCTCATGTCACAAAAACCAAGTAAATAAATGAGAAACAATCAGTGAAAAACCCATCCTTTTAACAAAAACTCAAAAGCTCAAACTATACTATCTTTATATACAAAAAGACATCTGTTAAAACTAATCAGGATTAAAAAGAAAAGAAAATACACACTCTAAGAATATACACCATTCCCTTAGATTGGATTGAACTGCTCTGGCTGTCAGTAGAAACAATAAGATCTCTGAAGACTTGGTAAAAAGCTAAGTCAGCTGTTTAACCCCAACTTCATCAAAGTTTTCAGGGACTTGGCCAATTAGTATATATCCATTGGGATTCTCCTCAGATTCAAATGAATGACCTAACTTTATTAGTGATGAGTAAGAGAAGAATTGGGGCTTCCCATGTGGCACAGTGGTCAAGAATCCACCTGCCAATGCAAGAGTTGCGGGTTAGACCCCTGGGTGGGGAAGATCCCTTGGAGAATGCAATGGCAACCCACTCCAGTACTCTTCCCTGGGAAATCAAATGGACAGAGAAGCCTGGCGGGCTACAGTCCACAGCATCATCACAGGAGTTGGACATGACTTAGCTACTAGAAAAAAGAAGACCTGGGCTTCCCTGGTGGCTAACGGAGGTGGAAAAAAATTGCGCATCACTGCCCATAATACTCAGGTGGCGCTAGTGGTAAAGAACCTGCCTGCCAATGCAAGAGATGTTAAGAGACATGGGTTTGATCCCTAGCTCAGGAAGATCCCCTGGAGGAGGCATGGCAACCCACTCCAGTATTCTTGCCTGGAGAATTCAATGGACAGAGGAGCCTGGTGGGCTGCAGTCTACAGGGCTGTAAAGAGTTGAACATGACTGAAGTGACTTAGCATGCACAAGCCTGTAATAATAAAATGACTAGATGTGTAGCTAACAATCAAATAAGAAATATATGAAAAGAATATAGAATCTACCTGGATCATAAAAAGATTAGATGCATCTCAAAAACTAGATGTATCTAAAATACTAGATGCTTCTATCAAATGGCAAAGGAAATTAGTTTCAACCAATTCAGAAACTAAAAAGGATTACAGTGGAAGGACGGAGTGTACGAGTGAAACAAATATATAAACACTGGGGATATAAAGCTTTAAATTATATCCCAAGGCACTGATGTGGGTTCTCCCAGCAACAAAGTAGAGCCCAAGATCTTATTATACTTTGGCTCAGGCAAGAATTATAGAAGTACACAGCACACATGGTATACAACCCTAATCTATTAAGTGTTAGAGCTTGTAACCCAGTCACTTCTGCTCTCTGAAAGTTTAACTATGACTTCTTTAGCTGGCTGACTTTAAAACTCTAGAACACAGAAATAAGCATATTGACCAACAAGTCTATCCCTTAGTATACATGACTGAGAAAGTATAGATGATTTACATTCAGAGAAAATCAATTTATAAACTGTATGACAAAAAATAAATTCTAAGGCATTTCTAACAACTGCTCATTATTAAGTACTTGGCACTTGAGCCTTATATCTGGGCCCATGAATTATTCAGAAGTGCTTTTACCTCTAAGCGTACAGGGTTTTGTTACTCTTTGTGGTTCTAATTATATTCCATTGCAGCCAGAAAAAGGTATTTTCTCTATTCTGGGTATTTGTCAGGATTTTGCTTTTCCCCTTGGTAAATACTTTCACGTTCATAAATGCCCCCTATGTGCTTGAAAAGAACTGCATTTTCTAAATGTTCAAAGAATTCTGTAAGATGCTTGTTAATTCTATCATTCCTATTCCTACTGTTTCATCTACCTGATCTATTAATTACTCAGAGAAGAATGTTTAAACTTAAAATTCCCTGTCTGACTCTGTATTTGTCAACTTCTTCTCTTTTTTTTTGCTTCTACATTTTGAGGCTATACTGTCAGGCACAGAAAGGTACATATTTACACCCTCCTGGTGAATTTCCTTTTAACATTACATGAAGACTATCACTAATAATGTCCAAACTTTCTTTTGACTGGTAACTAAGCAATCTTCCTTTTGGTTGATGTTTGCCTGATTAGTCTTTCCTATCTCTGTATTTCTTAACAGTTCTTATTCTGACGCTTTAGTGATCTTCCCCGGTGGCTCAGATGGTAAAGAATCTGCCTACAGTGCAGAAGCTCATGGTTCGATCCCTGGGTTGGAAAGATCCCCTGGAGAAGGGAATGCTTACCCACTCCAGTATTCTTGCCTGCATAACCCCCTGGACAGAGGAGTCTGGCCGGCTAGTCCACAGGGTCAAGTCACACATCACTGAGTGACTAACATTTTCACTTTTTGTATCATTTTTGAAAGCATAAATCTAGATCAATTTTTCCCAATGTGGAAAATCTCTCAATTGATGTTTTCATATTTTCACTACTGTTACTTTTTATTTATTACTACTAGCCTATACTGGACTCTCTACTTACCAGGGTCTTTTTTCCCCCAACTCCTCAACTTCCTTCTACTGGATTTTCCTCTCTTTCCCCCTCTACTGCTTTAGATGCTCAAATTCTGTTCTTGTAATAAGTTACAGCAGCAATAAGTTACCATTCATTAAAGATTATGTTCAATTTTAACATACATTTTTGGCAAAGTTCAAAATGATCTTCAACCTCCACTAGAATATAAGAATTTTAATGTTAAAATGCCAATTACAGCCTTCATCTATTATTTTGCTTCCACATTTTTTCCCGTATCATTTGCTTCCACTGTAAAAACTCTATAAATGTAATCATTTTAATCTTCAAGATTCCATACAGTCAATACTTTTTATCTACTGCATTTATTTCCTCTATATTTTTTGCATCCTACCCCTCCCTTCTGGATTTCTTTTATGCGTTCCTTCAGTAAAGGCCTGAAAGTGGTACTGTCTTTTATTTGGATAAAAAATTCAAGGTCATACATTATTTTTCCTCTAAACTTCAAAGATCACTTCATTATTTAGCGGCTTCTTAAAACTTTTAAGAAATCTACCAATCTTACCATTTCCCTATTTCTTCTGATAGGTCTGTTACTGGTATTTCATAAATCCGTAGTCTCACATTTATGTACCTGGGTATGAACTGACTTTTATGTCTCATGTTTGAGACTACTGCTTCTTGATCCATCAATTTTGGAAAATGCTCAACTATCAATTACCATTTTCTCCTTCTCAAACTCAGATGTATGTCAGAGCTTCCCAATCTACTTTCCATGTTTTTTTTTTTAAACTTTCTGACTGCACTCCAGACCATGTGGGATCTTACCCAACAAGGGATCAAACCCACACCCTCTGCATTGGAAGCACCAAGTCTTAACCACGGGACCACCAGGGACAGTCCCTCCCATGTTTCTTAATCTCTCACTCTTCGTTTTAACCTTCTGAACTGAATCCTGGGTAATTATTAAACCCCATCTATTTTCTACCTCCCTAGTTATTTCTTCTGGCTAGGTCTATCTGCGATTCAACTTAGCCACTTTCTCCACCTCTACAAGTTACACTTGGTTCTTTTCAAATCTATGTTAAATTTTTTTTAAAGTCTTGGTCTTAGGGCTGATTCCTTTTTAAGTTTTTAATAATTTTAAACCTATAATACGCTTGCCCAAACCATCTAATTTGGGGTTCAAATGCCATTTGTCACTCTCATTTTGGTGAGCTGTTTCCCAGAATTCTGCAATGTATTACTGTGAACTGCAAGGTTTTCCCATAAAATTCCTAGTGACCCACGCTCTGAAATTTCCTCAGAAAAGGTTTTCATTTGTTTCTACTAAGAACCCCAAGGTTATTATTGCCAGTCTAGAACCAACTTTTACATTAAATTTCTTGGCTTAAGATTTCCTGGACCTCATAACTAGTCTAAATATACACTGAACTATAAAGCCCAGGTCCCAGGTTACAAATTCTTCGAAAAAGACTCAAGGCCCAGGTTTGTTATCTCCTATGCTGATACAAAGGTTTTTTTCTAGTTCATTCTTTCACTGAAGATACAGTCTTTTAAACATCCAGGTTTTATGCAAGAGTCTCAGTTCCCACTACAAGGCTCTAAAGGTCTGAATATTTCATCTCCTGTGCTTAGTTACTTGAGCAATAAACTCCAACTCTCTGAATACTGTGACCTACACCCGCCTCTTCAGGGAACAGCAAGTTAGCTCTATGCCTACCATGCTGGCTTCTACTTCACTTCTGGCAGCAGAAGCCCGCCCTTTGTTTTATGTTAAGCTCCCGCATTTTTAGTTATTTGTAGACAGAATATTTGCAAGTTATCTTAGTCTGCCATACTGCCAAAAAGTATCTTGACTTTGTAGCTTTTATATGTATAAGTGATATCAGATTTGACTTGTAACTACAAAGCTGTCAACTAATATTTATCTGAGAGTCTGACTCACAATATTTACAATTCTGACTTAATTGTTGATTACGTACACACTTTATTTTACTAGATTTGTAAATCTGTCTTGTCAGGCACCTAGAGTGGTTGAGTCAATTTAATAAATTTTTAAGTACAGTTTGGAATGTTTAACGGATTTACATAAACTGAATGTTATTAGTTGTTTAGGAGGGAGTCTGCTGTTAAATTTATTAACTTAAACATTCAAGAATAAGTGAAAAACATCATTCCTATTTTATACCAAGTCAAAAGTATTATTTTAATACCCAAATTACAAAATGTACAAATATTATCTAACACTAAGTAGAACTTAATTCTAAATTTAGTTGACTTAATGTAGAAACAAGCAAATTATTAAATAGTTCTTTTTGACATGAAAGTCAATTTCAATATTAAAAACACTCAAATTACAAAACAACAAGGATGTGTACTGTCTTGGTGATTTTGAAGATCAGTAATAATGCATTAACCAGCTCACACACTATTATGACATACTGAAAATCATGGATTTTGCAAACAGTATACCTCTAAAATTTAATTTTCCATAAAAGCTACCCAGTCCTACAAAAATAAGCCACTGTTTTAAACCAATAATCACATTAAAAATAAGACAGGTCAGTAGTTCCTAATGAGAACTATATGCACTGAAATGGTAAATTTCTCCATGAAGGTAGGAGAATCATTTTTAAATCATAGAGAGGTTTCACACCCTCCTTAGAGTGTGTTTACATGTACTTCTGTGGAACTTTACTGAACTTCATTCCAAATTATGCACCTAATTAAATGTATCCCAACATCTACTTTGGGGTAAGAAATTACTTCTCACTTGAGCAAGAATTAAAGAGGTTAATTCTGTGCAATTAATACCCTCTTACATCAGGTAAATGCCCCTTTCCCCAAAAGATCTGACTTAACATCCATGTTAATCTAAGGAATGTTCTTCATTCCCAGGTCCAACCATTCTTGCTAACATGGTCTCCTTTTAGCCCGCTGCTTTCTTTTTGTCACACATTTCCACCCTTCTGCAAAACTGGATTACTTGGAGAAAAGGGATTGGTTTTTTTTTTTTTTTTTTTTACTATCAACAGGTTCTCCCTTGGGAAAAAAAATGTAAAACACTCTGCCAGCAGTCATTTTCATCCCAATCACATGGCTTTCGGGTACGTGTTCTGCTTTTCCACCTCAATAGTAGTATCTAACTCTTGTGACGGTTTCTAGTTAAGTGGAAAGCTGAGTCTGTCTTTCTGTCTTTGCAGCCTGTGATGTACCCAACGACAGAGGACCCTGTGCGGCACCTAAGAGTGCTAAATCAAGGGCAGATCTGGGTTGGAGGGAGAATAGATATATGTGTATCTATGGCTGAGTCCCTTTGCTGTTCACCTGAAACTACCACAACATTGCTAATCGGCTATACGCCAATACAAAATAAAAAGTTTAAAGTCTGAATTAAAAAAAAAAAAGAGCAGATCCACCTCCCAGACTATATATTCTGCTTTAGCAGGATCTAAATGGGCTGTCCTGATGAGACCAAGGCCTGTCTCCTCCACACAACGAGTCGGGGGGCTGGGGCGCGGAGGCGGGGGGTCCCTGTATAATTTTAAGTGTATCATTTATCATTTGGTGGAAGACTGCGTTTCCTTTCGTTTGTATGCTTCAACGTAAATGCAACAAGCATCTACACGAGCCCATTAATAACAGACAAAGCTCACTTTCAAGCTCGTGAGGAGACAACTTTAGAGGGTCTGAAAAGATGACAGAGGAGGGTGAACTGGAAGCTGAATTAGATGCAAACACCCCCAACTCGAATCCGGGAGGCTACTACATGAATGACGACATGTAGGATTTCGTGTCAGGCAACATCCTTTTAAAAAGGGCTCCCAGAGCATCAAGGCCCGCACCTGATGAATGGGTGAGTCAGGAAGGCCCAGCTCCACTTCACGGATGGGGAAACTGAGGGACGAGACGGCGAGACGACTGGCCTGAGGCCTCGCTGAAAGATCTGAGGCGAAGCGGAGAACCACAAGCACCGATTCTCTCCGGCTGATGCTCTAATCACGGGCTCCCCCCGCCCCTACGATGGCGTAGCGGCCTCCGCCCCCACCCCGATTCACACACCCGCCCCCGGGAGCGGCACGTCGCCTCAGCTTCCAAGGGCTGGGTCAAGAGACTGGGGGCTCGAGACGCTCCCGCCGAGACTTGCAGACGGAGAGCGTTGGGAGCGTGCGTCCCTTCAGTCCAACATGGCGGCGGCCGCGGCCGCCCCCCCACCCCAGCCTCCCTCAGGGCCGGAGGCTTCCCTCGGGGCCCTCCGGTGGGCGGGAAAATGGCCCAACCCCGCCGGGCCCCTTCTCGCCGCTGCCGCTGCTCGCTGAAGAAGTCACCTACCCGACATGACTAACGGCCGCGGCGCGAAGCCCCCACAGCCCGCAGAAAACAAGGTATACGAGCGCCAGGCGGCACGGCGGCCGGAGCTGTACTGAGGGCGGCGCGGCGCGCGGGGCTCGACTGCGGGGCCTCGGCAGCCAATCAGAGGACAGTGGGCGGTACGACAGCGCCGCGACTCGAGGGGTGACTCTGTGCTAGGACCGCCCTCCGAACTCGGAGGACTTCAGAATCCCTTCTCGTTCCCCCCTCCGTGGACGGTACCATTATTGAGAGGGAATGGAGGAGAGGAAGTATCAACGCCGTGATCGGGACGGGGGCGGAAGCTGAGCCTACCCGGTCCGTCCTGATTATAGTCCTGTTTCTCACTTGATCTGATAGAATTCGAGGTTAGGAAGTGAAAGAGAAGAGGCCTTATAAACATAGGTTATATGGTTAGAAAAGGCCTTTCGTTCTATCAGATTTCTAATGGTATGCCCTAGTTCAGTAGATTTGGGCTGCGCACTGCTTGAACCACCTGGGGGCGTTGGAAGTTGCTCCCAGACGGAAAGTCCTGACGGACCAAGTCGCTTCCCCGTTAACTACCTTGTCGAGGAACAGACTACGAGGTGATACTGGAACAAACGTCTGCCTTAAAATAACACACAAGGGACTTTTCTGGCGGTCCAGTGGTTAGGACTCCGCGCTTCCAATGCAGGGGGCGCGAGTTTGATGCCTAGTGTGGGAGCTAAGATCCCATGTGACATGCTGCGAGGCCAAAAGATTGGGGGGGGGAGGGGGCGGGGCGCGGAATTCACACACAAACTGAACCCTGAGGATGTGTCAGGGTGAGGAATCGAGCTTTAGTTTTCAATTCTAGGATAATAGCTAATTCGAATTGTCAGGCACCTTCCATCATCTCATTTAATTCTCACAATCGACTAATGAAATACTGTGCCCACCTTACAGACAAGAAGGCAAAATTCGCTTGCCCTGAGTCGCACAACTGATAAATGGCCAATGTGGAATTGGGATCCCGGTTACCAGACACCACTGCCCGTGGGTCTGACCATTCTGTTGTACAGGATAGAGAGGGCTCGCGGGGGCTCGAGCTCTCCAGAGTGAAATGAGGCTGTGAAAGCTCAGAGAGCACACAAGGACACCTTCTCCAAAGGCGACGTGATATCTGAGCCAAACTATAGATGATGACTAGAAGCCAATCACTTCTCTAGAAGGGAAAAGTGCTTTTCACTAGCTATGAAGCAAATGATTCAATATGTTTGAAGATTACCGGCAAGGGGAGTGTGGTAGGAGATGAAGCCAGAAGAGTAGAGGGGTAAAGAGCTGAGATCTTGTAAAGTTCATTAAAGTTTGCTCTTTATCTTGAAGGTAGTGGGTACCTCCTGCCAGATGATTTTAAAGGAAGATCAGATTTGCATTTTCAGGCTGCAATAGGAAGAATGTATGGAGATGCTGCTGCTGCTGCTAAGTCGCTTCAGTCGTGTCCGACTCTGTGCGACCCCATAGACAGCAGCCCACCAGGCTCCCCCGTCCCTAGGATTCTCCAGGCAAGAACACTGGAGTGGGTTCCTTCTCCAATGCCTGAAAGTGAAAAGTGAGAGTGAAGTCGCTCAGTCGTGTCCGACTCTTAGCGACCCCATGGACTGCAGCCTACCAGGCTCCTCCATCCATGGGATTTTCCAGGCAAGAGTACTGGAATAGGGTGCCATTGCCTTCTCCGGTATGGAGATGAGAGGTGCCTAAAAGCAGAGAAACCAATTGGGTGACCAATGGAATAGTTCTGGTGAGGGATCATAGTGGCCTGGACTTAGGTTTTAACTATGGGGATGGAGGTGAGTGAAAAGATCCCTGACATACATAGGTAGTTGAACTGGCAAGATTTGGTGACCAGTTTGAGTGGGGAAAAAAGCGAGAAGTCCTGGGTAAATTCCACACTTAACAGGTGGATAGGTAGTCATTCACTGTGATAGGAAACAGAAGGAGGAGCACGTTGGTCTGGAGGTGGAGTGATATGTTCAGAATTACTCCCTTCAGGGCTCTCTTGCCTTCTGAGATGGCCCACAGTCTGTTTGTGGAATGTGTTTCTTTCTAAATAAATCCACTTCTTTATACAAATATCACTTTGTATCCAAATTATTTCCCAACAAAGCAAGAACCTCAGATTCATCAGGAAACATATGGACAAAACCAGGCGGGAGAATTCAGGGCTAATTTTCAAGTTCAAGTTCCTCATGCTTATCACCTTGGCCTGTGCTGCCATGACTTCATCTTCATCATTAGATGACTGAAGGTCATTGGAAGTGGGGCAATGTCACAGTGCAAGTGAATAGTGCCTTTTTCACTGGCATCTATGGCATATGGAACTTGTATGTCTTTGCTCTGATGTTATTGTATGTGCCATTCCATAAGAACTATGGGAAGACCAGTCCAATGATTCAAGCACTCTCAGGCACTAAAGGGTCATCTTGATTGGGATCACACAAGAGAACAGATGGACAAAAGTACTTGTGAAATAGTGTTAGAGACCACTGTGACCATAGACTCAAGAAAAATGCTCCCATTACTGTTAATATTTGGATGATAAATTCTTGTTGTAAAGGGGGAAAAAAAAGAATTATTGCCTTCAGGTAAGAAAAGGAGGCAAGACGTCATCTTTATTCATTATACTAGCAGTAAATGTGAGCTCAGCTCTGGATGTGGAGGGCCACAGAGCTCTATGCTGCTGCTGCTGCTGCTCCCCGGTCCCTGGGATTCTCCAGGCAAAAACACTGGAGTGGGTTGCCATTTCCTTCTCCAATGCATGAAAGTGAAAAGTGAAAATGAAGTCGCTCAGTCGTGCCTGACTCTTAGCAACCCCATGGACTGCAGCCCACCAGGCTCCTGTGTCCATGGGATTTTCCAGGCAAGAGTAGTGGAGTGGGGTGCCATTAGACAGGTCCAAATAAGCAAGGTTGAAGGAAAAAAAATTCTTGTCTTTGAAAGACTTTTTCTTAATGTGGACCATTTTCAAAGTATTGAATTGTTACACCATTGTCTCTATTTTATGTTTTGGTCTTTTAGCCACGAGGTATGTGGGATCTTAGCTCCCCAACCAGGGATCGAACCTGCACCCCTTACAACAGAAGGCGAAGTCTTAACCACTGGACCACCATGGAAGTCCCAGGAGTAAAAATTCTTTCATGACTAAAAATGATGTAGCCATTCAGTTTATAGATCGAGGAAGATAACCTGGAGGAGAAGTCAGGGAGGAGAGAATTGGGTTATTGCTGGTGGGGAAAGCAGAGGACAGGACTTCTAGGTTTTTCTTCCTCTTTTCAAATTTTTTTAGAATTGAAGTATTTTAAGATATGGATAGGGCTTCCCTGGTGGCTCAGTGATAAAGAATCCAGCTGCCAATGCTGGAGCCACGGGTTCAACCCCTGGTCCAGGAAGATCCCACATGTTGAGGAGCAACAAAGCCTGTGAGCCACAACTACTGAGCCTCTGCTCTAGAGCTGGGGAGCCACTTCTACTGAGCTCACGTGCCACAACTACTGAAGCCCGAGTGCCCTAGAGCCTGTGCTCTGAAACAAGAGAAGCCACCGCAACGTGAAACCCACACATCTCAACCAGAGAGTAGCCCCTGCGGGCCTCAACTAGAGAAAAGCTCGCAAGCAACAAAGACCCAGCACAGCCAAAAATTAATCAATTAAAATTATTTTTTAAGTCTAATTTAAGAAAAGAGAGATGGATATACAAAAACTTGCTCATCATGGACCCCTTCATTTGTACCATGATCCATGCATGATTGCATTCATGCATTCTTCTCTCAGCTGCCATCTCCTGAGGTCTACTAGGTGTCAGGCCCTAGAAGGCCTAGAGATAGAGAAACAGGAAGCAGGGCAACTCCTGTCCTCCAGGAACTGCTTTCTCAGAAGAGGAACAGCAAAACCTGTGATTCCGATCAACTACTGAATGTCTTAGAATCGGAGGGTGCAGAGGGTGTTCTGAACACAGAGGAAGAGCACCTAGCCCACGTGAAGGGTAGAGGGGTGATGAAAGAAGGCTTCCTGCAAGAGATGCTTTCTAAACTGAGCTTTGAAGAAAAAACAGGAATTAACTGGGGGCTGTATATCAGGAACTGGCAGAAAGGACTATTATTTGCAAACACCAGGGAAGAGCAAAGTTCTGGGAATTCTAAGTGATTCAGTCTGGCTGGTCTGCAGAGTTGCAGGGGTGGGGAATGGTGATAAGTGAAAGAAGTGGGCAGAAGTTACATTCTGAAGATTCTGTGTGCCTTGTGGAGGAGTTTGGATGTTAAATTTAAAACAATGGGGAATTTCTGAGAAATCTAATCAAAGGAGTGACATTTAATTTTTTATATATATCCATTATCTCATTTAATCTGGACAGCCCTGTGAAATAGACATGCTGTTACGCACATTTTGTAGACTGAACACTGAAGCTTGGGAAAGTGAAATTCATTACCATGTTCACACAGTCAATGAAGAACAGAAGCAGAACTCACGACCAGGCCTTTGGGCCAAACTCTTCGTACAGTGTCTGTGGTCAGAGAACTCTGTGAAACAGAACTCCTCCCAGCTCCACATTGTTCTGGGGCTTCTTTCCAGGGGTTCTTCTCTAATGCCAACAGACTCAAGATCGACTCCTGTACCCTCCTGCCTTCCAGGCTTTTGCCTGAGGATGATTATCTGCAACAAACTTTAATCCTCACTCTGTGTATCTCCCGGCAGATTCTTCGTATATTTAGGGGGCTTCTCAGGTGGCACGAGTGGTAAAGAACCTGCCTGTCAATGCAGAAGATATAAGAGATGTTGTTTTGACTCCTGGGTCTGGAAGATCCCCTGGAGGAAGGCATGGCACCCACTTCAGACACACGACTGAAGTGACTAGCATGCACACTGTGCTTAGGGAAGACAGCAGGTGCTTTTCACACATCAGCATTTAGCAGAATGTATCTGGGAAGGTCTTAGTACTGGGTCTGTTTCTGCCTGATCCATTCCTCGGGTCCTCGTTTGGGGAGTTGAATACTGCAGGCTGGTTTCAATTTCAGAGTTTCCTTTAGGTAGTAGCTTCCAGTTAGAATGGTTAGTGACCATCTAGGTGGGAAATTAGGTAGTAGAAAAAAGGGAGGATAGAACTTCCCTGGTAGTCCAGTGGCTAAGACTCCTTTCTGAGGGCTCTTTCTCCTCCCTCATCCCCTCCTTTCTCTGCCTGCCACAGAGGGTGTCTCTCCAGAGACCCAGTTTCCCTCGATGACCCTGGCTCCTGGGCTCCTTCCCTTCATCCCTCCAGCATATGGCTGGTAGAGTCTTCTTGTTATTGGTCGTTTCTAAGTTGCCTCCACCCAGTCTGGCTTCCTAACCCTTCCAGCACTGGAATAGAATGGCACCCCACTCCAGTACTTTTGCCTAGAAAATCCCATGGATGGAGGAGCCTGGTAGGCTGCAGTCCATGGGGTTGCGAAGAGTTGGACACGACTGAGCAACTTCACTTTCACTTTTCACTTTCATGCATTGGAGAAGGAAATGGCAACCCACTCCAGTGTTCTTGCCTGGAGAATCCCAGGGACGGGGGAGCCTGGTGGGCTGCTGTCTATGGGGTCGCACAGAGTCGAACACGACTGAAGCGACTTAGCAGCAGTAGCAGCAGCAGGACCCTGCAAGGACTGTGATTTTACTCAAGATGAGAAGGGAAGCCAGTAGAGGGAGCCATTTAGCAGAGTGTTAACAGGATCTGACCTGTTTTACCAGTATTACTCCGGCTCCTATCTGGAGAACAGACTAGTGGGCAAGAGAGGAAGCAGGGAGAGGTTATTACTCCCACCAGAGTAAAAACCAGACGACAGGGATCCTTTGCCACTTTCGAAATCCTGTGGAACTCAACTGTACCACAGTTCAAGGCTTGCCTACCTGCTTAGAGGCCAACTTGTTCGTCCTTAGGTTGCATTGTTCATCTCTGAACACCCCCGGCGCCTCGTACAACACCTGAAACAGTAAACACCCAAAAAAAATGTGTGTGTGTGTGTGAGAAAGAGAGAGAGAGAGAGTGAGAGAGGGAGAACTTGTATTGAATGAATAAATAAAAGGCAAAAAAAAAAAAAAAGTGGCATGGTTTGTCTACAAACTCCCGAATCTCAAAAACCATATCTACCTACAATTAAAATAAATTTATATTTTAAAAAAACACACGGCATAAAATGAACCATGTTAAAAAAAAAAAAAAAAACACGTCTAGGACTTTCCTACTTCCCCACGGAGCACAGAGTAAGTGCTCAGTGAGTATTCGTTGAAGACTCGAGGCCTGCTCTGTGCCAGGTGTCATCATCACCCACCGCCCACCCCTCGGAGGGGTCCCTGGAGCCCCAGACCTCCAACCTTCCTCGAGAGCAAAACTCCCTCCCACAAAGATTAGGCTGACACTCCAGAGCAGAGCCTGGAGGTGGGTGTGTTTCTTGTGAGTGACTGGCTGCCCTGTCCTTTGGACAGAGGCAGGCCCTTCCTGTTTGGGGTGGAAAGGAACCAGACACTTTCCTGTTAGCAGGTCTTTTAAGCAAAGCCACAGATGCCAAACAGGTCCTGACCCCACCTTTCAGGCCAGATGCCTCGAGGTTAGACGGCCTTTATGTGGAAGGGAAGTGGGGCACATGGCCAGATTGGCCAGGCTTTTATTGTGTTCCTGGCAAGTCCCCTGGGCCCTGCTGTGAGTAAAAAACAAACCAGAAGAGTGAACCATGATGACGGTTAGAGCTGACGGTACGACTCTGAGCCAGAAAGCATTTGGGAGGGAATGTTCACGTGATTGTCCTGCAGCAGGACAGGCTTGTGTATACCTAGTGGCTATGACAGCATCTGAGTGTGAAACCCGTGTGAAGAACACATGCATGTCCACTTACGTCCGTACAGCCAACCCCCACCACTTGATAAAATCGAACAGCTATTAATTGTCTAGTTGGGCTTCCCTGGTGGTTCAGACAGTAAAGAATCCTCCTGCAACACAGGAGACCTGGGTTGGATCCCTGGGTTGGGAAGATCCCCTGGAGGAGGGCATGGCAACTCACTCCAGTATTCTTGCCTGAAGAATCCCCATGGACAGAGGAGCCTGGCAGGCTACAGTCCATCGGGTTGCAAAGAGTCAGACATGACTGAGCAACTAAGCACAGGACAGCACAGAAAAGGCAGGAATTATTATTGACACCCCCCCCCCCCGCCTTTTTTTAAATTTTGGCTTTACCGGGTCTTCTTTGCAACACACTAGCTCTCTAGTTGTGATTGCAGCACACAGGCTTAGTAGCCCAGCAACATGTGGGATCTTAGTTCCCCACCCGACCAGAAATCAAACTTGTGTGCCCTGCATTGGAAGGTGGATTCTTAACCACTGGACCACCAGGGAAGTCCCCTATTGTCCCATTTTTAAATGGCAGACACTCAGAGATTGGTTAATTTGCAAAGGTCAACAGAGTGTGAAAAAAGGCAAGATAGATTCAAACCCAGGTCTGTGTTGCACAAAATTTCTTGCTTCTTCTAGTCCCTTAGGAGCATGGCATGTGTGCGTATGTACAGGGAATTAGAAAGGCAGGTATGCTCTTGAATGTGATGAGACCACATCCATCTGTGTTGTAAAGAGGAAATTTCTCTTCCAGAGAAAGAACGGGTTGCTAGAAAGTCAGGGCTTCTAAAATTGACTCTCAGCTTAAAATGCACAGAGGTCAATAAAGAGTCTAAATTATCACAGTTAAAGTCCTCACAACTCTGGGAAATGCATCCTCTTCAGTTCTCCTGAGCTAATCTCACATCCTCATTATTCCTCTGATTATACCTATTATTGTGGGTTTTGGAGGTCGATCACTCCATTAGCACTTTTCTCCGGAGCCCAGAATTCCTTCTGATAATATCTGTATTGTGTTCTGCACACTTCCTGGGGAGGAGGAAGGGGCAGAGACAGAGCTGACTGTTTCTCGTATTATGAAAAGAGAAACTGAGGCCCAGAGGGGCCTCTTCCGGGTCCACATATCCTGACTGATTCAAGGGGTCCTGATCCGGAAGAGGACTCCATGGCCAGCTGCTGCCTCCTGACAGGGAGGAAGGAATGGCCAGACGGCCCCAGCATGGGTTCCTCAGAAGTCCTGTCTACTCTGGGAGGGCTAGGAGGCACTGTGAACCTGAAATGAGCCCCGGTCCAGGAAGGGGGGAAGTAGCTCTCTTTGAAGAGGATCTATGGAAAGGACTAGCTGGGTCAGGAACCTGCTCAACCAAGATGGGGAGGGAGGGAATGAGAGAGCCAGAATCTGGGAAAAACTAGAGCGGTTTTCCTCCTTTTTTTTTTTTTTTTTTAATATTTATTTGGTTGTGTGGATCTTAGTTGTGACACAAGGGATCTTCCTGAAGTCACGGGGGATCTTTCATTGTGGTGCCTGGATTCTCTAGTTACGGTGCGCCGGCTCAGTAGCTTCGGTGCACGGGTGTAGTTGCCATGAGGCATGTGGGATCTTAGTTCCTCCCCTGCTTTGCAAGGCAGATTCTTAACTACTGGATCACCAGGGAAGTTTCTCTGTTTTCCTGTTAAACATTGGATCCTAGTATATATTTAGTGATCCAGTAGGTCTGGAGTAGGGCTCAGGAATCTGAGTTTTTAACAAGTGTCTCCAGATGATTTAATGCAGGTGTTCAAGAACTCTATTTTAAAAAACCAACATCTACAATTGACTTTAATGTATATACCTAAGTTTTTTTTCTTTGGTGGGGGGGCCACTTGGCAAGTAGGATCTTAGTTCCCTGACCCGAGATCAAACCGTGCCCTTTGAAATGAAACTAACTACTGGACTGCTAGGGAATTCCCAAGAATTCCGTTTTATAAATTTGAACTTGAAGCAGGATAATATAGTGTTTAGGGCCGAAGATCTGGAGCTATACTCTCCAGATTTGAACCCTGGCTCCATTGTTAGATTTGTGATTGTGGACAAGTGATATAATCTCTCTGTGTCTCACCTTCCTCATCTGTAAAATAAAAATGCTTGTGTGAGTAGCTATCTCATAAGGCAGCTGAAAAGATACAATAAGATGATTTATGTAAGGCACATAGCACATACATGGTACATGTTAATTTCTCAGCAAGCATGAGCCATTATTATTTGTTCCAAATACTCCTTCCCACCTCCACCCCCACTCCCACCAGAGGAAGAAATAATGATATCGAATAAATAAATGGACTTGTCTCCAGAGTATTATTTTGGATGTAGGTGATTTTGGTTCATGCTTTAGGGATTCCTGCTCCAAAGCCACTCTCCTGCCATCACTCTTTTGATACCCTTGCTGTGGATACTCTCTTTCCGATAAACTGCCCTGCCTTTCTCATTTCCCTTTCCCCCTCAGTCTCCTTCTCACATGGCAAACCGCCCGCCTTCACAGCATCCAAAGTGTCCTCAAGATGTGTCCTGGAAAGTAAAAATATTCAGCAAGTTCATTGTGGAGGTGCATAGGCCCCTGGATTCCTGAAGATCATAGAATTTGGTGCTCTGCGATCTATGAGTAGGCTTCAGAGGCAGATGGGGAACTGAGCTTCCTGCTACCCAGGTACTAACCATGGCAACACACTGTCTTTCTAGGAAACAGACATATCCCGCCCAAAGGCATGGTTGAAGCCCAGGGTGGATGTGGGGGTGGGGGTGAGAGGAAGCTTCTGCACAAACTCTTGCAGACACTGCCAAGTCTGATGGCATCTCCAAGTGACCAGAAGCAGAAGTGGAGTGGGGAGAGGTGAGGATGAGATGAAATAATCCAACCAAGGACACCAAGGGAGAGATTTCCCTGGTGATCCAGTGGCTAAGACTCCATGCTCCCAATGCAGGGGGCCCATGTTCAATCCCTGGTCGGGGGAATTAGATCCACATGCCACAACTAGAGTTCAAATGCCACATCTAAAGATCCTACATGCCACAACGAAGATAGATCCCACATGCGGCAACTAAGACCTGGCACAGCCAGATAAGTAAAAATATTAATTTTTAAAAAAAAGATACAAAGGGAAAGCAGAGGAAGTCAACTCCAAATGCAGAAATGGTGCCAGTGTTCAGGTCTCTGGACCAAGGCTAAGCTGGGATGCAGAGAAAGCAGGGTCAGCTCTCCGTGTGGCTGAGCCTGTCTCCTTCCAGACCTTCAGACTCCAGAGAACTGCTGCTCCCTGCCTTCCCCTCTCCTGCCAGCACAGCGGAATGGAGAACCCCAGGGATGTGCTGGAGGAAGGGATGGCAAATATTCTGCCTAGAGAAAGAATTGGCAAACCTGGTGTTGATTCCAGCTTGGCCCTTGGTGTCCTTATCAACTGGTGCTCCTCAGAGCTTCCTGCACCAAAGCAAAGCCACATCTGGTCTATCAAAGTCCATCTGTTGGTCAAGGACACCATATGCCATGTCATAACTGCAACCTTCTGACACTGCCTCCCACACACACTCTAGGATTGTGTGTGGGAGATAAAATAGAGGATAAAATAGAGGATGCCCAGTTAAACCTGAATTTCAGATAAATGACTAATACTTTTCCCCACTCCAGTACTCTTGCCTGGAAAATCCCATGGATGGAGGAGCCTGGTGGGCTGCAGTCCATGGGGTCGAGAAGAGTCAGACACAACAGAGCGACTTCACTTTCACTTTTCACTTTCATGCATTGGAGAAGGAAATGGCAGCCCACTCAAGTGTTCTTGCCTGGAGAATCCCAGGGACGGGGGAGCCTGGCGGGCTGCCGTCTATGGGGTCGCACAGAGTCAGACACAACTGAAGCGACTTAGCAGCAGCAGTAGCAGCAGCAGTATAAATATGTCCCAAATATTGCATTGACACATCATTGTGGTTTTTGTTTAGTCACTTAGTCCTGTCCAACACTTTTGTGACCCCATGTACTCTAGCCCGCCAAGCTCCTCTGTCCATAGCATTTCCCAGGCAAGAATACTGAAGCAGGTTGCCATTTTCTTCTCCAGGGGATCTTCCTGACTCACGGATTGAAACCACATCTCCTACATTGTAGGCGGTTTCTTTACCAATGAGCCACTGGGGAAGAGCTCAAATATCGTGTATTAACATATATATATATATGTGTGTGTGTGTGTGTGTGTGTCTATGAGATCTAGAACAATGGTACTGATGAATCCATTTTCAGGGCAGCAATGAAGATGCAGACATAGAAAAAAGACTTGTGGACATAGTGGAGGAAGGTGAGGGTGAGATGAACAGAGAGTAGCATGGAAACATATACATTACCATATGTAAAACAGGTAGCCAGTGGGAATTTGTTATATGACTGAGGGAGCTCAAATCGGTGCTCTGTGACAACCCAGAGGAATAGGATGGGATGGGAAGTGGGAGGGAGGTTCAAGAGGGAGGGGACATATATATACCTATGGCCGATTCATATTAATGTATGGCAGAAACCAACACAATATTGTAAAGCAATTATCCTTCTATTAAAAATAAATATTTTAAAAAAGAAACAAAAAATGACTTGTTAATCTGATACTCAAGCTACCCTTCTAGATTTAACAACCCTTCTAAATTCTGAACCCTTCAGAATCTTCCTCCCCCAGGTTCACCCCAGGACTTGGCCTGAATCTGTTCTCTGTTCTTTCATTAGCAGAGGACATTGGCTTCAGGCTGCCTGCTCTCTGAGGGTAAGACCCAGGCCTTTGTCCACCATCTCCATTCCAGGTAGGTATGCTCCTTACAGAAGTGCACAAGGGTACCGGCCAAGAGTGAGCAAAGAAATCCATCCTCAACTCTTTGCCTCACAGGGCCGTCTCACGGAACTGTGAGCCACTGAAGGGAGCTTTTTTCTTACTGATCTACCCAGAGGAACTCTTGCTTCTAATTGGTTCGCCCAGTTTCAGTGCCCCTTCTTCATTGGCTGGTTGGGAGGTGGGCGGGGCCAATTTCCAAAGAGTCCGCCCACAAGAACTCCCGTTTCTAAGTCTGCTGCTAAGTCGCTTCAGTCATGTCCGACTCTGTGCGACCCGATAGATGGCAGCCCACCAGGCTCCGCCGTCCGTGGGATTCTCCAGGCAAGAACACTGGAGTGGGTGGCCATTTCCTCCTCCAATACATGAAAGTGAAAAGTGAAAGTCGCTCAGTCGTGTCTGACTCTTAGCGACCCCATGGACTGCAGCCTACCAGGCTCCTCCATCCATGGGATTCTCCAGGCAAGAGTACTGGAGTGGGCTGCCATCGCCCTCTCCGTTTCTAAGTCTACTGAAGGAAATTCAAGAATCCTTCCATCCAAGTGGCCTCTTTTTCTAAATTCAACGTGTTAGTTGCTCAGTCATGTCCGACTCTTTGTAATTGCCTGGACCCTGAAAGTGAAAGAAGAGAGTGAAAAAGTTGGCTTAAAGCTCAACATTCAGAAAACGAAGATCATGGCATCTGGCATCTGGTCCCATCACTTCATGGGAAATATATGGAAAAACAGTGGAAACAGTGTCAGACTTTATTTTTGGGGGCTCCAAAATCACTGCAGATGGTGACTGCAGCCATGAAATTAAAAGACGCTTTCTCCTTGGAAGGGAAGTTATGA
Source organism: Bos indicus x Bos taurus (assembly GCF_003369695.1). Classification (NCBI taxonomy): domain Eukaryota; kingdom Metazoa; phylum Chordata; class Mammalia; order Artiodactyla; family Bovidae; genus Bos; species Bos indicus x Bos taurus. The sequence continues at coordinate 15,638,943 of NC_040094.1, forward strand.
CCAACCTAGATAGCATATTCAAAAGCAGAGACATTACTTTGCCAACAAAGGTCCATCTAGTCAAGGCTATGGTTTTTCCTGTGGTCATGTATGGATGTGAGAGTTGGACTGTGAAGAAAGATGAATGCCAAAGAATTGATGCTTTTGAACTGTGGTGTTGGAGAAGACTCTTGAGAGTCCCTTGGACTGCAAGGAGATCCAACCAGTCCATTCTGAAGGACATCAGCCCTCGGATTTCTTTGGAAGGAATGATGCTAAAGCTGAAACTCCAGTATTTTGGCCACCTCATGTGAACAGTTGACTCATTGGAAAAGTCTCTGATGCTGGGAGGGATTGGGGGCAGGAGGAGAAGGGGACGACAGAGGATGAGATGGCTGGATGGCATCACCGACTCGATGGACATGAGTTTGAGTGAACTCCGGGAGTTGGTGATGGACAGGGAGGCCTGGTGTGCTGTGATTCATGGGGTTGCAAAGAGTCGGACACGACTGAGAGACTGAACTGAACTGAGCTGAGCTTGCCAGACTCCTCTGCCCATGGAATTCTCCAAGCAAGAATTTTTACTGGAGTGGGTAGCCATTCCCTTCACGGGATCTTCTCAACCCAGGGATCAAACCTGAGTCTCCTGCATTGCAAGCAGATTCTTTACCGTCTGAGCCACCAGGGAATTCCCACCCCTTCCCACCCCACCACCTCTTTCTAAACGATACAAAAATATCCTGTGTGCTGAGTCCCTAAACCTTAGGATAAGAACACTTGAGTTACATTTGCTTAGATCTTAAGAGATTCCAAATTACCTTTACACACATTAACTCATCTAAACCCCACATCAACCCTCCAGTGGTATAATTGTGCCATTTGCTTTTTCAGTTCAGTTCAGTCGCTCAGTCATGTCTGACTCTTTGCGACCCCATGGGCTGCAACAGGCCAGGCTTCCCTGTCCTTCACCAACTCCCGGGGCTTGCTCAAAATCATGTCCATCCAGTCAGTGATGCCATCCAACCATCTCATCCTCTGTCGTCTCCTTCTCCTCCTGCCTTCAATCTTTCCCAGCATCAGGATCTTTTCCAGTAGGTCAGTTCTTCGCATCAGGTGGCCAAAGTATTGGAGCTTCAGTCCTTCCAATGAATATTCAGGACTGATTTCCTTTAGGATTGACTGGTTTGATCTCCTTGCAGTCCAAAGGACTCCCAAGAGTCTTTTCCAACACCACAGTTCAAACGCATTAATTCTTCTGCCCTCAGCCTTCTTTATGGTTCAACTCTCACATCCATACATGACTACTGGAAAAACCATAGCTTTGACTAGACTTTTTTCTTTTCAGTTCAGTTCAGTTCAGTTCAGTCGCTCAGTCATGTCCGACTCATTGCGACCCCATGAATCACAGCACACCAGGCCTCCCTGTCCATCACCAACTCCCGGAGTTCACTCAGACTCAAGTCCATCGAGTCGGTGATGCCATCCAACCATCTCATCCTCTGTCGTCCCCTTCTCCTCCTGCCCCCAATCCCTCCCAGCATCAGTCTTTTCCAATGAGTCAACTCTTCCCATGAGGTGGCCAAAGTACTGGAGTTTACAGGTTAGCAAACTGAACCTGGAAGAGAGATAGTAACCTGTCCGCAGTCACTAAGGCAGATAATAAAACCAGTTTACTTTGGCTTACTACGAGTTTGACTAAACTTTTCATGTAAATCATTTCTCAACCCTTACTGAGATTGTGTGGGATATATTCAGCAAGGCACTTTACACATTTTCTCGATCTTCAGGCGACTTTGCAAACTAAATATCATTCACTCTCATCTTACTAAGGAGAAAACGGACCTCTGCAGTCACAAAGTCGTAAGCTGCAGCCTCCCATTTACAAAACGTGGACTTCATGATGCCAGGTACGCTGCTCCGTTATCTACAGGCATTGTCCTCTCATTAAATGCTCCTTATTATCACATGACGTCGCTATTCTTATTATCTTCATTTACTGGTGAGAAAAAAATATATTCAGAGAGGGCGAGTGACTTGCCCAAGACCACACAGCGAGCTGGTGGTGGCTGAGGCAGGATTCCCATCTGGAGCTCAAATTCAAGTCTTAAACTCCGGAGTTGGTGATGGACAGGGAGGCCTGGGGTGCTGCAGTCCACGGGGTCACAAAGAGTCGGACACGACTGAGCGACTGAACCGAACTGATCCCAGCCCAGGGCTCCTTCTCTCATACTCCAGGGCCTCCGTCCCCGTCGGCCCAGTTGAAACAATCGATGACCCTCGAGTAGGCCAGAATCCCTCTTCCTCGAAGTCTTAGGTAGCCACAACCGCCAGGAGAAGACGTTTCCTCCCCTGCCCTCCGCAGAGAGATCCGGATCCGCGCGGGGCGAGGCCAAGCCGCCTGCGGAAGAGGCGCCTGTTAACACAACAGCGCGTTCCAGGCGAGCCGGGTGGGTGGAGCCTGAGTGCCGGGGTCCCGCCCCCTTCCCCCCCCCCCCCCGCCCCCTCGCCTCCAGGTCCTGAGCCCTGGCATCCGTGGGCAGGCACTGCAGGGCTGGACGACCTCGAAGCCGGCTCGCGACGAGGCGCTGCGGAGGAACCTCCCGGCGCTCGGAGACGGGACACAGGCGAGCCCCTGCGACCTTCCCCTCGGCGCTGGGCCGGCGCAGCGCTGGAGCGTCCGCGGGGGCCCGGGCGCGGCGGACCGACGGCCGGCGGCCCCACGCCGCGTGCCCGGTGCCCCGCGCAGGGGCGGCGGCTACATGGCCGCGCGGGTCGGCCTGCTGCTCCGCGTCCTGCCGCTGCTGCTGTGGGGCGGCCTGGACGCCCAGCGCGTAGGCCGGGAGCTGCGCCGGGAGGCGGAGGTACGCGGTGAGAGCCGGGCTGAGAAGGTCCGCGCGCTGGGGACCGGCCCTAACTTTGCAGTCAGGCCACCCAGCCGCCCCATCTGCGCTGACCGTCGGCGTGACCCTCCCTTGTCCTCCTCACCCTTCACACCTGCACGCGAAGAGCAGCATTCTCTTCCCTCCCACCCCATCCTGAGCCCGCAAGCCGGGGCTGGAACCACACGGACACGCGGATCCGCACTGGGTTCCCAGGACACGGGGAAGAGGTCAGCGATAAAATGGGGTAGACAGGCAAGAACTGAGGGAGAGGGGACTCCCACACCCTAGTTTGGGGCGCAGCCATTGTCCCTCACTGCCTAGGCTGGGGAGACTTAGCAGTTCATTCATCCGACGCCCAGAGGCCTCCCGAGTCAGACGCTCCTGAGACTCCCGGATTGGTGGGGAGAGGGTACCGCTGGCTGGCCCCGAAACGGGGCAAAGCTCTGGCTCCCTGAGCTGGTGCTGCCGCTGACCAGCTGAGACAGGTGAGCGCCCAAGCTCAGAACTAGTTTCCCATCTCTAAAATGGGTAAGAGGAGCACACTCTTTTTTTTCTTTGCCCGGCATGTGGGATCTAAGTTCCTCAACTAAAGGTTGAACCTCAGCCCTTGACAGTGAAAGCATGGAGTCCTAACACTGGACCACGGCAGAATTCCCCAAAGTAGCATATTCTTTTTAAAAATAATAACAATAATTTTTTATTTGTTTGTTTTTGGCTGGGTCTTCTTTCCCTGGGTTTTCCTTGCTGAGCCGGGCTTTTCTCTAGTTGTCGTGTGCCGGCTTCTCCTCATTGCCTTGGCTTCTCCTGTTGCTGAGCACAGGATCTAGAGAGCGGAGGGGTGCAGAGGGCTCCAGTAGTTGCTCGGTTCCCAGGCGCTAGAGCTCAGGCTCAGTAGTTGTGCCACAGGGGCTTTAGTTGCTCCCATGCATGAGGGATCTTCCTGGATCAGTGATGGAACCCATGTCTCCTGCCTTAGCAGGCAGATTCTTTACCCCTGAGCCGCCAGGGAAGCCCCAAGAGTAGCAAACTCTTGAGTTGTTTCTAAGGAGCTTTAAACAATGCTTCAGGACTGAACTTGAGAAAGGTGGGTGGGGAGGTGGAAGTGACCCTTAAAGATTTCCCATCTCATTTTTCCTCCCTTGGACTCAACTGCTTGGTGTGGGTGGGACAAGGGGAACTTTTTGTGAAGTGGAGGTAGAGATAAATTTGGGGCGTCTATCGTCTAGATAAAGGTGATTGTAATAATATATACCAGTTTCATTTCTTTCTTCCCCATAGAAGCATCTCTGTATGTGTTTTTATCTCTTCCCTGGATTAGAACTGAATGAAGTCTGCTATTTTTAAGGAATAGGGATCCAAGTTAGTTTTAAATGACTGAGCCCAGCACTCTGCCTTGAGACTCTTACTCCTCTAATAGCATCATTCCTGCCCGGAAACTGCCAGATGCAAGCTTCTCAGTATCCCTACTCCCCTCCCCTAGAAGAGGGAGAATCTCCAAACATAAGAACCCTGCAGAATGAGGAGGGCCACCTCCGAACCGCTCTGCCTTCCACCAGCCGGCTCCTATCACTGCTCTGAAATATTTGGAAATGGCCCCGCATCCACGAGTGTCCTCTCTCCAACTCCTTCACTCCCTCCCCTTCTAAGCACTGGTCTCTTGCTCTGTGCTCTCTGCTTTTGCACATTCGAGAATCACTTTATTTCTCTGACTTTAGTGTCTTACAACATCAAGTGCAGAGTCCTTCTGGCCCCAGGAGAAGGCTTCCGTGGACCAAGCCAAGTCTTGTTAAGAGTCCCACCCCACCTCCTCCCAAGTCCAGGTCCCGGGCAATCCTTGGCAGGAGAACAGAGACCGTATCACTGCCGCCCAAGCCTGTGGTGGCCCCAGATGGAGAGAATTTCATCTTGGAGTGTGCTTGGGAAACCTAATATCTAGCAGACTGAGTCTCTTTCCATCTGTTTAACATAATTGAAGGGAGGAGATTTTTTTTGTTACCTCTGAGAACAAGAGATATTTTTAAAAGCATGAAGAACTCCGGAAATGTGCAATAGGTGTGGTCCATATATGCATAAATATATATGCAAAGTGCGTCATGTTGGTATGTCTGTATGTGTTTCTGTATATGATCAATTGCATGGGCTTCAGTGTCAGACAGACCTATGTACAAAAAACCTCAGGTAAATTATTTAACCTCTATTAAGCCTCGGTTTTCTTTTCTGTATAATGGGGTTAGTAATGCCTATTCCATAAGACTTTGGTGTGGTTTCATGAGATAATGTATGTGAAATGCGTTCTAGGCTCAGCACAGTGCCTAGTATGTAGAAAACAGTCTATCAAAGAAAATTGTTCTCAGTGTTGTTCTTGTTGGTGTTATCTTAGAAAGTTGTGACCCCCTGGACCATAGCCTGCCAGGCTTCTGTATACTAGGCTCCTCTATCCAGGCAAGAGTGGGTTGCCGTTCCCTTCTCCAGGGGATATTCCTGACCCAGGAATCAAACCCAGATCTCCTGCCCTGCAAGCAGATTCTTTACCATCTGAGCCACCAGGGAAACAGAGCCTCAAATTAAAGTCCTGGTTTGGTGACTAGTTCTCCTAGAGCAGTAACACAGGACAAAATATGTAAGGCAACTATTTTCAACATTTGACAACAAGGCTATAATTCCTAAGAGATGGTATTGCTATAGCTACGTTACAGATTACTTCAAATTTCAGTGAAGTAAAAGAACCATTTATTGTGTTCCTAGCTACTGTGGGTTAGAATTTCAAACAAGGCCCATCAGGGCAGCTTGTCTGTGCTCTGCAGTGTCTGGAGATGGAACCATCTGAAGGCTGCTTACTCACCTGTCTGGCAGTTGCTGCTTGCTGTCAGCCGGGGGCCTCAGTTCTCTCCGTGTGTGCCTATCCACGTGGTCTCTGCTTGTGGGCTAGTTTGGGCTACCTCCAGACACGGCAGTGGGGTCTCCAGGCTGAGTGTTGAGAGAGAGAGAAGAGTAAGAGAAGCAGAAGGTGTATGTCTTTGTGACCTAGACTAAGAAGTTTCGTGGCATCACTTCTTTTTTTTTAAAGACTTTATCATTTATTTTGGCTGCGCTGGGTCTTCCTTGCAGCGTGCAAGCTCTGTGTTGCAGTGTATGGGCTTCTCTCGTTGTGGTGCACTAGGGCACCCAGGCTCAGAAGTTGTGGCACACGGGCTTTGTTTCAGTATATGGGATCTTAGTTCTCCGACTGGGGACTGAACCCCAGGCCCCCTGTGTTGGGAGCCCGCGGTCTTATCCACTGGACTACCACGGAAGTTCCCATAGCATCACTTCTGCTCTGCTCCGCTGACTGGAGCCCCAAGCCCCGGGTGGAGGGGAGGAAACTGAAATCCCGCAGTTGGTGGGAGGGGTGTTGTAGTCACATTGAAAGGAGAGCACGGGAATGGGAGGCGTTGTGATCATTTAGGGAAATACAACCATTCACAGACAGGAACCTCCACAGAGTGAGCCTCCTGATCACCCCAGCTCTCTGCAGAGGTTCAGTTCCCTGACCACAGTGCAGGGAGCCAGTTCCCAGACAAAGCCCAGCCGTCCTGCTGAGCTCATAGGCAAAGGTCAGAGTTCTGGAGATGGAAGGAGAGGCACGGCGGAAACATGCTGTGTGATCTTAAGCTTATCGCTTCCCTTCTCCACTCTGCAGATTCCTTTTCTGTAAAACGAAGGAGTTAAATTTCTTAAGTGACTTTTAAGCTTCTCTCCAGCACTACCCTTCTTTACCTTTGGTATTCCTGTGCCTCTGCGTGTACATGTGCGTATGTTTCATATTCCTATGGCCATGTCTATCCATCTGGATGTCTCTGTGTGCATTTTTTTTTTTTAATTTGAAAATTTTTGGCTGCACCGGGTCTTCCTTGCTGCATGTGGGCTTTCTCTAGTTTAGGTGATTGGAGGCTGCTCTCTATTTGCAGTGTGAGAGCCACTCATTGTAGTGGCTTCTCTTGTTCTAGAACACAGGCTCTAGGGCATCCAGGCTTCAGTGTTTGTGGGCACAGTCTTAGTTGCCCCGCAGCAGGTGGGTTCATCCTTGGCCAGGGATGGAACCCGTGTCCGCTGCACTGGCAGGCAGATTCTTAACCACTGGACCACCAGGGAAGCCCTGTGTATATTCTTGTGCCCTGCATGCATGGCTCTGTGTGTCCCCTGTGTGCACACAAAGACATAAAATCAAGGGTTTTCCGGAGTGGGGTTTGCCTGGGAGGGGTCTGACTGCTTACAAAGCTGCATTGTGAACGAGGTCATTGTTGCCCGCTTAGGAAAACCAGGGCTGCTCAAGTAGGAAGCGCCTCCATTGCTGAGTTGCCAGACGGAGAGTTAATGAATGACATCACCACCCCGGCCCCCCTCCCATTCCCAGCCAGGCCCTGTCCTGTTCTCGGGCAGCACAGACTGTCCCAAGGGATCTGCCTGTCTACCATGCATTGCTTGGACTTTCTTTAGAACAACCAGGCAGTGTGTCCAGGACCTGCCTTCCATATCTGTGTAGCTACTCCCATGCACGGGTGCAACAGGGAGCTGGGTAATTTGTCTCTCTGGGGAGACTTTAGAGCTTCTGTGGAATATCCGCCCCCAGATGCAGTGTCTGTTTCTCATACCCTAGAGCCATTTGCCTGACTTCATGTGAGTCAGAAACCCAGAAGCCCGGGTGTGGAAGCCGTTCCCAAGAGCTCCGCTCTGTGACTCACAGGGTGCATAAGAGGCTCTCAAGGGTCTCAGAGGACCAAGAGTTGATGGAAAAGCAGTTGGAGTCTGAAAAAAACAAGACATCTAGTGACAGCTGGATGGTGGAAGCAGGGACACAGAAGAGAGAGACTATTGGACAACTCTCCCTAAACACAACCTTCGTTAGTGCGTTGTTTTAATATTTTTATATTTATTTGGCTGTGCCAGGTCTTAGTTGCAGCATTCGGGATCTTAATTCCTTGTCCAGGGATCGAACCCAGGCCCTGTGCACTGGGAGTGTGAAGTCTTAGCCACTGGACACCAGGGAAGTCCCCAAGTTGGGACATTGTTTTATGCCTTAAACTTAACCCCACATCCAGTGAGGACCATGGCTGCTCCGTACAGTCTGGTTATTTGACATTAGAAAAAAGTACAATGTGGGATCTGGCTGGAGAGTGGGCAGCTAATGTTTTCCAACTTCCTTGAGGATGGAAAGTGAAAGAAAGCATGGGGATTACGGTAAGAGGTATCTAGGTTACACCGAGACAGAACTCTGTGAATACTGAACCAGAGACAAGGGAAAGGGGGAGTAGAGGAAGGGAGTCAGAAGAGAAGGGGAGGTCTTCACCCAAAATAAAGGAAAGGGGCCCAGCTGGTCCCACTGCCCTGAGGCCTTCAGTAGGTTCCAGAAGTCAAAGCAAAAGCACTGAATTCTGGAAGCAGATGTTTGTCTTTGTGAAGAACATACTTGAGCGCTGTAGAATCCCTGTGGCTTGTCAGATGGCCCCTTTGGATGTCATGGGAGATGTCATCCCAGCCTCTTTCTTGAAAGCCGGAGTTCCTTGCCTAAGCAGCCTCTTCCCTCTGCTCCTGCTTGCAGAGGAGACAGAAGGAATCAAGCTAGAAATGCCCCTAGTGTTACCTTTTTTAATCTGAGGGCCATCTCCAAGGGGCCAGAGCAGGCTGATCCTTCAGTTTTAAGGCATCTGAGTCACTTGTTTAAATGTGAAATAAGACTTCCTGGGATAGGTTTTCAAGAATTTGGATTCAAGTATGAGACCCTGTGGACTTCCCTGGTGGCTCAGCTGGTAAAGAATCCGCCTGCAATGCGGGAGACCTGGGTTCAGTCCCTGGGTTGGGAAGATCCCCTGGAGGAGGGCATGGCAAGCCACTCCAGTATTCTTGCCTGGAGAATCCCCAAGGACAGAGGAGCCTGGAGGGCCTATAGTCCAGGGGTTTCAAAGAGTCAGAGACAACTGAATGACTAAGCACAACACAGCATATGAGACACTGTACTCCCTTGAAACTTTTCTCATCTTTAGAATGGGAGTAACAATACCTGTCCTGCCTATGTTCTTGTGAGGTAATTGTGACCCTCAAGGAAAGTGAGATGCCCTGAAAACTTTGCAATAGGCAAGGGCTCCCTGTGCTCCTGATGACCAGAAACTATGTTTCTTCATGGGATGTGCCAAGAGAGGGCTTGGGCTTCCCAGATGGCTCTAGTGGTAAAGAACCCACCTGCTGGTGCAGGAGACATAAGAGACACAGGTTTGATCCTTGGGTTGGGAAGATCCGCTGGAGCGGGGCATGGCGACCCCCTGCAGTATTCTTGCCTGGAGAATCCCATGAACAGAGGAGCCTGGCAGTCTACAGTCTGTAAGGTCACAAACAGTCAGACACGACTCAGACACGACTGAAGCGCCTTAGCATGCAGGCCAAGACAGAATGTCAGCTATCACCCCCTGCATCTTGACTTAGCTAATAGGGCTGCAGATGTGTTGGATGACAAGCAACAATCACACAGAGTCACTATAGAAAGATTAAAATCAAGAGGAAGCATAATATGAGAAGGAGAAGATCATAGGTAAAGCCATGTGGTTTCTTCATGAGCTTGCCATTTTGCAATTTTCCAAGTTGTTTCATATTTGCTGCTGCAGTTCTTTTTTAAATTATTTCTTTCTTTGGCTGTATCGGGTCTTAGTTGCCGCACATGGGATCTTCGTTGCAGCCTGCACGGTCTTTCGTTGCGGTGCACAGACTTTTCTCTAGTTGTGGTATTCGGGCTCAGTAGTTGTGGCTCACAGGCTTAGTTGCTCCGTGGCATGTGGGATCTTTGTTCCCTGACCAGGGATCAAACCAGTGTTCCCTGCATTGTCAGCCAGATTCTTAACCAGTGGGCCACCAGAGAAGTCCTTGCAATTCTTTGATATGGAAGATGTCCCGGCCACTCTGTGGGCATGAGACTGCGAGCTGGTCCTTCTTCAACTCATCTACCAAAGGTCCCTTCCAGCAATAAAGTTCTGTGTCTGTAAAGGGGAAAATAACATTTTTAATGATGCAACTATCATAAAACCTTCCCAAAGCTTCCTCTTACTGGATTTTCACAATGCTCCTGTGAAAAACATAAGGCAGTATTCCTAACCCCATTTTATATTTTGGGGCACAGGAAGGTTAAGTAACTCTGTCGGATAGTTCACACAGCTAATGAGTTGCAGAAGCAAGACTACAATAATAGAAGGAACTGGCGTAGATCTTAGCTGTAATCAAATCCCCTCACTTTATTTCTTTTAATATTTATTTATTTGGCTGCACTGGGTCTTCGTTGCATCATGTGGGATCTAGTTTCCTGACCAGGGATCCAACCCAGGCCCCCTGCTTTGGGAGCATGGAGTCTTAGCCACTGGACCACCAGGGAGGTCTTACAACCCCCTCGTTTTATAGAAGATGAAACTGAGACCAGAGAGGCACAGGACTTGCTTAGGGACACACAGTTCTCCACAGCACCAAGAATAAAGTTCAAGTGCTCAGTCCAGGGCCCTTGCCTTGCCCGGCTCATGACTCAGAGCTCTGGGATTCATTTGCTACACCTCACCGCTAGTCTTGCCCTGCTCAGAAATGGCCAGAACTTCCCCTTCCTTCAGGCACTGGGTGGGCTGGGCTCTACACACCCTCCCAGGACAAGTCAGGACAGATGAAGGACTTGAACCCCTGGAATTCTGATCCCTCTCGGCTTTCTGGGTCCGGGGAGAACCATTTTCCTCTTTCTCAGACACCACAGCCACTCCCAGGGCTTTACGGAGGCGACTCCCCAGGAAAGCGGCCCCAGCCCTGAGTGAGTGGATGAGGCAGGCTGGCACAAACTTTGAGACCTGAGAGGGTGAATCATGGAGGCACACAGCCCTCCAGCTTCCTCTTCGTGCAGCTCCAGCCCTGGGCTCCATGGGGGACATGACGGGGGGGGGGAGGACAGGGCAGAGAGAAAACCCGATGCTTGAACCGCGAGGCGGAGAGGAGCCCCGGGGCATGGCCTCCGTGAAGGGGGACGGGGTGATCTCAGGTGCAGCTCAGGGCGCCCCTGAGAGCGCACAGCACAGCCCCCCAAGCCTACGTTTTCTCCTGGTGTCTCTTGGCCATGCTGTCACCTGCGTGCGTGCATGCTAAGTCGCTTCAGTTGTGTCTGACTCTTTGTGACCCCATGGACTGTAGCCCTCCAGGCCCTTCTGTCCATGGGATTCTCCAGGCAGGAATACTGGAGTGGGTTGCCATGCCTCCCTCCAGGGCATCTTTCCGAGCCAGGGATGGAAGCTGCTTCTCTTATGTCTCCTGCATTGGCAGGCGGGTTCTTTAGTGCCAGCTGGGAAGCCCCTCTGGCCCTGCTCCCCTACTCTTTCTCCCAGGCAGAGAGGGGAGTTTCTCTCAGCTTTGCAGGAGGAAAACTGAGGCAGGGCAAAAGGGGCACACAGAAGGGGGTGAGGGAGACCTGCAGGAGCAGAGAGCATCTCAGCCCTGCCTCCTCCTCACCCTGAGATGTGGGGCTCCCTCCACTTGACAGAACTTGAGGACACTCAGTATTAAGGGGCCCCTGCCTGTAACTAAAATATTTTAAAATATGTGCATATTGAACACCCCTGGAGGAGGCAGTGGCAACCCACTCCAGCAGTCTTGCCTGGAGAATCCCACAGACAGAGGAGCCCGGTGGGCTGCGGTCCATGGGGTTGCGAGGAGTGGGACACGACTGAAGCGACTGAGCATGCATGCATACTAAACATAGAATAACTATAATGGAGTTCTGAAATCCTGATAATCCCCATTATAACATTTCGGTGCTTTTATGGAAATATAAAGTGTCAGATTCTTAACATTTCTTGTACTCATTCTTTCGGTGTCTCTTGGCTGGTGTCCTGGATACTTGTGTGCTCTGCCTGCTGGAAATTCAGCTCTGCCTTGAAACCCACAGATTCCCAAAGAGCAGGCAGCCCAGGACTTCCCCTCTGAGAGACCCCTGAAAAAGCCTCCAGCCCCATCCTGCCCTCCACCCACCTTGCCTGCCAGAAGTACCAGGCGCTGGCAGCCCAGCCAGGAAACAGGAGACGCTGCTAGTCCACTTCCCCTCTCTCCTCCCGCTCTGTCCAAGGCTTCATAGTTTCAGAACCAGAGCCAACTCCCTGATAAGGGCTGGGTGGGTTTGGGGGGAGGAACACAGGAAGTGCCACCCTGTTGGCCTGTGACTCAGTCTCTCCCAGGTCACTCACTCAGCAAAACCACTTCTAAGGAAACATTAATTCCTCCCTGGCTTCCTGCAGAAAGCCACTCTTTCCACCCTGCCCAAGGGAGAGGGAAGAGGCATGGAAGAGAACCAGGCACCTGGCTGGAGTGAGGCAAGTCTGAGATGGAGGGCCTGATTAACAGAGGCACAACTGCCCTGTTCACAGCACTTCCTGTCTCGTAGAGGGGTTGCTTTCCACAAGTCTCTTGTTGATTTCCCCGCTAAGGTCGATCAGGCAGATCAACTGTGTATTGCATGTTCACTATATACCAGATGCTAGATGGACAGTACTGTATTTAATCCTTCTGAGAATCCGGTGGGGTTATTTCTGTTCTCACACTGTGGGTGAAGAAATGGAAGCTCAGAGAGGTCCTTGGCCACCCAGCAGATTCATGGTGGGGAACAGATTCTTGATTTTAAGCCCAGCGGTTATTCTATAATGCCACACTAGTTTAAGCCATAGTCTTCCACATTAAGCCCCTAGAGCTCCTTTAATCCAAGGTGCAACCCCAAACAGTGTACTTATGCAAAGAGACTGGAGAAGGGAATGGCAACCCACTCTGGTATTCTTGCCTGGGAAATCCCATGGACAGAGGAGCCTGGCGGGCTGCAGTCCATGGGGTCACTCAGACACGATTTAGTGACTAAACCACCACCAACATGCAAAGAGAAAGAGGGAAACGGTAGTGCTGAAATACCAATAAGTTAGCACAGAAAAACAATAAAATGGACTTGGAAAGAGTTTGTCTAGAACGAGGGTTCCTTATGGAACAGGGCTGTATTGAGAAGAGGATGAAGAGGTTGCTGGAGATCGAGGTAATGAAATCCACAAAAAGGAGGTGGGATACCTGCAAAGGTTTAGGGGCTGCTTACTTAGTGTGATTTTGTTCCCAACTTGTATCTTTTCCTTGAAGCATCAGCTATGACTGGAGTTGATCTGAGTTAAGAAATACAGCAAAGAGAACAAGACAGAAAATTGTTTCTGGATAGGTAACATAGCAAAGAGGGATAAAATGAAGAGTCGATGTGTCTATATAAGAATTCAGGAGCTGAGGTGGCATTTTTTTTTTAATCCATTGATGGGACTTTATTCCATGAGAAGGGCAAATAGGAAGCCCAGTGCCTCATTCGCCTGAGGGGCTGGACTGGTGATAGGTATGGGCAGTGAGTCACACACTTCTCTCCACTGGCCTCCAAGAACTATATCCACAGACATCCCTGGTGGTCCAGTGGGTAAGACTCTGTGCTCCAGTGCAGGGGGCCTGGGTTTGAACCCTGGTCAGGGAACTAGATCCCACACGCTGAAACTAAGGGTTCATATGCGGCAACTAAAGATCTTGCATGTTGCAACAGACACCCAGTGCCGCCAAATAAATAAACAATAAATTGTTTTAATAAATTAATTGGAAAAAGAACTATATCCAGCTCATCAGTGGTGGCCAGGAACTGAGTCCAGGTTCTGACTCTGATGCCAGGATTCTTTCTCCTATAGCTGATAGATCCGGTTGGGAATAGGATGAGCCTAGACGTGAAGTCTGTGCCATGGACCCTGGGAGACTCAGGAAGGGGAAAGGATGCTACGTTGTGGGGAAAGCTGATGTTCGTCTCTCCCCCAGGCATTCCTGGAGAAGTATGGATATCTCAGTGACCAGGACCCCAGTAGACCTTCCTCCACGCAGTTCAGTAACGCCATCAGGTAAGGCAGAGGGATGTGGAGGACTTGGTGATGCAAAGCTTCGGTCACCTCTGCTTTCCTCCTAGAAGGCTGGTCTCCCACCTGTGCCCAGGAGGTCGTGCTCATGGCTCCCTCCCCTGTGTCCCACCGCCTGCTATCTCCACGGAAGCTCCCTGCCTTCCCCTGCACCAGCCAGCCTCCTGCTGTGGTCCTTTATCTCAATTCCTCCTAACAGGGAGTTCCAGTGGGTGTCCCAGCTGCCCATCAGCGGGGTGCTGGACCCCCCCACCCTGCATCAGATGACGCGGCCCCGTTGCGGGGTGGCAGATACTGACAGCCAGATGCCTTGGACCGAGAGAGTCAGCGCCCTCTTTGCTGGACGCTGGGCCAAAATGAGGCGTAAGAAACGCTTTGCAAGGCAAGGTGAGTACTGTTAAAATCTGGGTGGGTTGGAATTCCCCGGTAGCCAGAAAAGCACTTCTCAACCTCAGACCAGGCTCTGTCAATAACCTCTCTTCCTTAGGGAGGACAACTGGGACCTCTCAACCCAAAGCTCATGTTTGTGAACACAGACATTTAAACCAGAATGATGCCTACATTGATGAACTTTCATTGTGCAGTATTTTCCAGAGCAAACTGCATCAAGCCCACTTGATTCCTTCATCAATTTGCTATGTATGGCAGTTAAACCATCGCCATTTCCTTTTATATTTGACTAAAGTTGTTTTCATCCAAATCGATTCTTTTTTCATAAGAATTGTTCAACAAAGATGTGATTCATCGATCAGTTTTATGTTGCCTGTGGTACTTTTATCTTTTTTACAGAGTTATGGAAATACAATTCACATACCATACAATTTACCCACTTAAAATGAAAAATTCAGTGATTTTTAGTATATTCACAGCATTGTGCAACCATCATCACAATCTCATTTCAGAACATTCCCATCATCTCAAGAAGAAACCCCATCCCAACAAGGAAACAGTCTGTAACATCCCCCTGCCCCCCAGCTGTTGGCAACACTGATCAACCTCCTTCCTGACTCTTCGAATTTGCCTATTTTACACATTTTCACGTCACAGTTTCTGCGATTGTACTTCTCTTTGTGTAGTTTTGGGATTTTTCTCCCCTTCTTTTTCCTCCTCCACTTTGTCCTTCTTTGTCCAAATCTAGTCTTCCAGGATCAGATGTTACAGATCTAAGATTTAAGAAGAAGATATGGTTCTTGTCAATTCTTCGTCAATAACAAGTTGGACAGTGTGTAGTTTTAACGTCTTGTCTGTACTAAGTCTCATTTTCTCTGATCAGTTTTTTGCAGTTTTCAAGATTTCTAACAAGATGAGGTTGCTCAGTCAGGTTCTCATCTATTATTAATTTTACTATGAGCACTTAGGGCCATTGCCTCTTTTAATTTGCATGAATGACTTTGGCTGACAGTACCCATTAGGAACAGAACAGAAGGCATGCTGGTTTTTCTTTTTATTTCTTAGCTGATTTGTAAGGAAATTGTGGGCCGTTCCCCTCAGCTGTCGGAGGATGGGTGTTTCCAGGTGTTTGCCAATCCGCTGCCACTGTGTCCACATGTGCGGCCCCTCTGGGTGCCCAGTACTGCCTGAACGCATTCCTGGTAGAACAGAGGAGCGGTGGGGGGTCTGGACTCTGCGGTCAAGACGTCCTCAGAGTCAGCATGTTCTGCAAACCCCCCTGCTTCTGGACAGCAGAGGGGAAGGATGAGGCAGAATGGAGGAGCAGTGTGAGCTGGAGCAACATTCCGGAATGGATCTCGGGCTCTGAGTTTAGCTGTGTGACCTAGGCTGTGTCACTTGGCTCTGTTTCCTCACCTGAAACATCTGTGAAGGAGAGGCCCTGACTGCCAAGGGGAAGGGACTTGTTGTGAGAATACAGTGGAAAATGGGGCCCCAGACAGTCTCAATAGCGACACGCCCAGGCTAGAGCTGGTGTCCCAGAGAATTGAAGCGATGCCTCCTGGGCACTCAGGACACCTGAGCACAGGGATGCTGCCTCCAGGCAAGCATCTCATCTTCTCTTGCCCCAAGCGAGGAACTGATGGAGTCCATTTATCACTATCCAATTTGAAGCGTTCTTTTTTTTTTAACTTTCTGTCTTGTATTGGAGTATAGCCGATTAACAATGTTGTGATGGTTTCAGGTGAACAGAGAAGGGACTCCGCCATACATGCAAAGGGACTCAGATGTACATATACATGTATCCATTCTCTCCCAAACTCCCCTCCCACCCAGGCTGCCACATAACACTAAGCAGAGTTGCCTTTGCTATACAGTACATCCTTGTTGGTTATCCATTTTAAATACAGCAGTGTGTCCATGAAAGAAAGTGAAAGTCTCTCAGCCGTGTCCGACTCTTTGCCACCCCATGGATTAATTCTCTAGGCCAGAATACTGGAGTGGATAGCTTTTCCCTTCCCAAGGGGATCTTCCCAACCCAGGGATCGAACCCAGGTCTCCCTCATTGCTGGCAGATTCTTTACCAGCTGAGCCACAAGGGAAGCCCCAGTGTATCCATGTCCATCCCAAACTCCCTATCTCCTCCCCCCATCTTTCTCCGCAGCAACCATAAGTTTGTTGTTTATGTCTGTGAGTCTCTATCTGTTTTGTAAGTTCATTTGTATCATTTCTTTTTAGATCTACGTATAAGGGATGCCATACGATCATTCTCCTTCTCTGTCTGACTTACTTCACTCAGTATGACAATCTCTAGGTCAACCCATGTTGCTGCAAATGACATTATTTCATTTTTATTAATGGCTGAATAATAGTCCATCGTATATATGTACCACATCTTCTTTATCCATTCCTCTGTCGATGGACATTTAGGTTGCCTCCATGTCTTAGCTATTGTAAAAAGTCCTGGAGCATTCCTTTTGAACATCAATCCATACTAAGGCACCTCCTTCCCCATCTCATTGCCTGACACTGTCCCGCTCTGTCCAGACAGCAGTGGCCAGACTAGACAGAGAATTTCCCTCTGGTTCACAGCAACTTGACTTCCTTTACCTCCTCGGTGGGAAGACGTTCCCTAGAATGGAGCTGTGAGCATGGCAGGCAATGAGCGCTTCCTATGCCTTAGGAAAGAAAATGTAATAATTAATGGGCTTCCCTGGTGGCTCAGACAGTAGAGAATCTGCCTGTAATACAAGAGACCCGGGTTGGATCCCTGGGTTGGGAAGTCACCCTGGAGAAGGAGATGGCAACCTACTCCAGTATTCTTGCCTGGAGAATTCCATGGAGAGAGGAGCCTGGTGGGCTACGGAGCCTTGATGATGTGCCAAGGATGGATCTACATGGATTAACTCATTTTATTCAATAACAACTGTATGAGATGGGTCCCCTTATCACCCTCAGTTTACAGATGGGGAAAATGAGGAACCAAGAGCTTGGGCAACTCTCCCAGGGCCACACAGTAGCCAAGCCTTCTTGTCATTGGGAGGATTAAGTGATCACCAGATGTGAAAAACCCCAGAACATGGGTAGGTGCATAAAAAATGATGTGGGTTTCTAGGCCAGTGACTTTCCATGAGGTGGATGAATGCTGTACTGATGAAGTTGGGCTCCACGGTTGCCAGATAAAACACAGGATGCCCATTTAAATTTGAATTTCAGATGAACAAGTAACTGTTTTGTTTTCACATACTTATACTAAAAAAAAAAAGTATTTGCTGTTTATCCAAAGTTCACATGGATCTAGATGTTCCATATTTTCATTTTGCTGAGTCCAGCAACCTCATTCCAAGCACCCAGTCCCCTCTGTGCCTACAGGCCTGATTTTCAATGCTCCTGAAACCTCCCAGAGCTGATGCAGGTGAGGGCCCCGGGGGATGTATCTGGGGTATAAAAGGAAGGAGCGGGGATACTGGCTGAGCACCCGCCACATGCCAGGCAGCTTCGTGTTGCTTTTCCATTTGCTATTTCACTTTTACCAGGAGGTGAATCTTATCAACACCACTTTGCAAGTAAAGAAACTTAGGCTTGGAAAGATTCAAATAATGTGATATTCGAGGTTGTAAGCAGAGGCACTGGGATGCTAACCCATGTTCTCTCCATAATGTCAGTTTCCTGTTGGGAATCAGAACTTCAAGGTCCTCCCAAGCAAGGAGTCTAGCTCTCTGCCCTTCCCCATCTCTTTTTCCCTCCCTCCTTCTTTTTGGATTTTGGGGCAAAAGTGTAGGGGGTGCGATGCCAGGTGCAGCTGGTGGCCTGAGGGTCACCATGGAAACCAGCCTGCCTGGCCAGGAGTTTGGGATGGGGATCCAAAGTGGCCAGCCTGCTCAGAGGACACACACCTAGAAGAAGACGGGGGATAAAGGCTCAGGCTGCTGGCCCAGTGGCTCCTTGCTCCCCTGCCCCTCACCCAGCTCCGCTCCTCAGCACAATTGGTCATCTTCTCTCAATTCCCATTTCTGTTTGCCCTCCCTAGCCTCCCCATTTCTTGCCCAAGGAGTGAGGGGCTCCCGTCGCTGAAAAGAGGCAGGAGGAGCTGCCTCATACTTTTCTAGAAGCTTGAAGGTGGCAGGGGAGAGTATGAGAGCGGCTCATGCATAGCAGGGTAGGGAGGAGCCCAACACCAGCCTGTCCGGTGCCCAGTGAGAACTTGTCAAAGAGAAGCATTCCTGGCATAGAGTGAAGCCTCAGGCAGCGCCTCTGGACTCCAGGCCTTCCTCTGCCCTCCTGGGCCCCCTCCCTTCCTTAGATCCTTCCCTCTTCCCTCCCTGAGGGTTGCTCACTGGCTGGGAGAGGTTGGGTGGCTGCCAGGCCCTACAGGCCCAGGAGGCAGCCTTGCCTTGCATGGAGCTTGGCTCCGGGGTGGGAGAAGGGACAGTCCCTCCCCCGCCCCGTGGGGCGTGGAGGGGTGGAGAGGAGGGAAAGGGCGTTCAGCTCTTCTGCTCTCCAGAGAATTCAGGAGAATTTCAGCTCTTGCAGGGCCCCTGCTGTGATGCAAAGAAGCGATGTTTAGGCAAATTTGTAAGCCTTGAGTCTTAGCCAGTGTGCCTGCTTATCAGTGTCCGGGCCTGGGCTCAGGGCCAAGCTCCACTAGTCACTCATTTTTTTTTTTTTTCTTAAGAGGTTTTATCTTTATTTTTTTCTGTTTTTGTTTGTTGTCTTTTTGGCCATGCCGTGCCACATTCAGGATCTTAGTTCCCCAACCGGGAATCAAACCCGTGCCCCCTGGGTGGGGAGGGCAGAGTCTTGATTCCTGGATGAACAGGGAAGTCCCTACTCACTCATTCTGAGTCCCTTCCTCCTGGTCTCAGTCTCTGCAAAACAGAGAAGAGAGATGGATAAGGAGATGGCCAAACACCCATGACTTCACGCCTTCTACCTGGTTCAAGCAAGGACAGCCCCAGGACAAAAGGACAGGAGGTCTGCACCTTCACCTGGTCCCCCCTCCAAGGAGAGAGGGGGCTGTCCTCCAACACAGTCAGGCCTGCCCTGCCCACTCGTCACCCATGCTCCAGGAAGTCTGGTCCATTTGGGACAGGTGTGAGTGCTAAGTCGCTTCAGTTGTGTCTGACTCTTTGCGACTATAGCCCTCCAGGGCCCTCTGTCCATGGGATTCTCCAGGCAAGAGTATTGGAGTGGGTTGCTGTGCCCTCCTCCAGGGGATCTTCCCGACCTAGGGATCAAATCCTCATCTCTTGTGTCTCCTGCATTGGCAGGCAGGTTCTTTACCACTAATGGGGGACACTGAGACCCAAAAGACAACGTGAGTAAGACAACGTGATTCGATTCTCTTGCACTCCCAGGAGTCCTGCCTTTGAGCCGTGAGTCTTCCACTTGGGAGTCACAATTTCAGTCTCCGAGCTTGCAGGGCTCAGAAATAGCCCATGAAAAATTCTGGGAGCTGGACCTTCTGAGCACCCTGGTCCTGGGTGCCCGATGAGCTGCAGAGGGACTTGGTTGACTGGGGACACAAGCAAGAGGCCAGAGTCTCCGGCCTCGGGGAGGAACTGCAGTTTGGGGCAAAGGAATAGGAACTCTTCCCTGAATGGAAATGGAAAAATTTGTCTTTGTCAGTGACAAAACACACCCTTTGTTCTTATTTGTTTTCACCTCAGAGCTCTGCAGAGTCCCTGAGGAAGTGAGGGGGAGGGCCGGGGGTCAGAGAAGGACCTCAAATAAATGGGCCTTGTGGTCTCTTGTCAGCGCCAGGCCTGGGGGCACGGGAAAGGGGAGACAGCAGGAGAGTGAGAGGGGTGGGGAAGAGGAGGGGGAGAGGGGAGTCGCGGTTGTGGCCCCTATGGCCCCCCTTCCTCCGCCCCCACAATAAGGAGGGGCTGGGATCTGCTACCAGCAAGAGGCACAGTCGGTTTTCAAGCTTAGTCCAGACGCTGGGGAAGATGACCCCAGACTCGAGAGTCCTTGGGGTTGGGGACCCTTCCTGAGTCGAGGCTCCACATCCCCCATCACACGGGGACCTCCCCAGGCCAAGCCACTGGACTAGGGACTGTGCAGGATAAGGGTCTCCTTGTCAATCTGAGCACAGTGTCTCCACCAATGGGAGGCTTCCCGGGGCCAAGGCTGTGTCTCCTTCACCACTTCAGGGACTTCCCGGAGGAGGGCCCATCTCCCCATCCAAAGGGCCCACGGGGCCAGCCCCAGGCTCTGCAGCAGCTGTGACTGATGCAGCCTCTCTGGGTGGCAGGCAACAAGTGGTACAAACGGCATCTCTCCTACCGCCTGCTGAACTGGCCCCAGCACCTGCCCGAGCCCGCAGTACGGGGGGCCGTGCGTGCCGCCTTCCAGCTGTGGAGCAACGTCTCGGCGCTGGAGTTCTGGGAGGCCCCAGCCACAGGCCCCGCTGACATCCGCCTCGCCTTCTTCCAAGGAGACCACAACGACGGGCTGAGCAACGCCTTCGATGGCCCAGGTGCTGACACCGAGCCTCTATCCCACAGGGCAGGAGGGAAACCCCCAACTAGGAGAGGCAGTCTGGAGAGAAGGCAGTGGAGGGTTCGCTCTTCCTTCAGGTTTGGCCAGCCTGCAGCTCCCTCCAGAGAACCCTCAGTCTTCCCACCTGTAGAATGGGAACAGTGGTCCCTACTTTCTTAGGCGCCACATGGCTGACGGGTTGGTCACATGAGGTTCTGCATGGAAAGTGTTTTGCAGATTCTAAGGAGTATTATCTCTACTGGGAGAACCTCTTGGGGTCCTGTCCTCCATACCCTGCCTCTTGTCAGGCCAGTGCCTCTCTGGTTCCCCAGGAGTGGATGTTCCCTCAGACCAAGGCTCTAAAAACACCTGGAGGCCACCACAGCTGCACCCCTACTGTCCCACCACCCACTGTACAGTCACTGATGCAGGACAAGGGATATTCTATCCTCTCCATGCCAACCGCTTCACATATTCATAGCCCAGACTCTTCTGTTTGGCCCCAAAACTAAAGGCTTACTGCTCTTTAGTTATAATGTAAACTGCCCTCATTCCAGTCTGCCCAGCACTGGCCTTCATGACCTGAATACAAGTTATCTGTGTATCTCCTCTCGGCTAGGGAGGCAAGGAGACCTCATTAGACCCCTTCGGGACTTAAGCCCTTGTGTGGCCTGGGAACTTGGGCCCCCACCTCCCCTGCACCCTCCTACTTTCCATCAAGCCCACTCTGAGCAAAACCCACTTCCAAGCCCTGCTCCTGGGACTCAGGGTAGGACTAGGAGAAATCCAGGCTTTACAAGAATCCACGTGTACCACTCACATGTGTTTGCACATAACTCC
Source organism: Bos indicus x Bos taurus (assembly GCF_003369695.1). Lineage (NCBI taxonomy): Eukaryota > Metazoa > Chordata > Mammalia > Artiodactyla > Bovidae > Bos > Bos indicus x Bos taurus. The sequence goes on from NC_040094.1 coordinate 15,660,472, forward strand.
CTTCACCCACAATATCGCCATGAGACGCTGATAGCTGTACCCAGGTGGAGTCTGGTTACTAAGACAGCACTGGACTGGGAGTCAGTTCTCTGATTTGAAACTGGTGTTCATTTGAGTTTATGTCTTCTCCCTTTGAAACCCGCCCATCTGTCTTCCAGGATTACAGTGAGGGTTGCACAGTAAGGGCTTACATGGCTCAGAACAACTTGAGGCATGTTCAAAATTAGAAGCAAGTATTCCTCCTATGTTGGCTTACCAGTTGGCACTAGAGGTAAAGAACCCACCTGCCAATCCAGGAGACATAAGAGACGGGTTTGATCCCTGGCCAGGAAGATTCCCTGGAGGAGAGCATGGCAACCCACTCCAGTATTCTTGCCTGGAGAATCCCGTGGACAGAGGAGCCTGGCGGGCTACAGTCCATAGGGTCACAAAGAATCACGCGCACACACACATTCCCCCTCAAGGCCGTCTCTCCATGCCCCAGGAGGCTCCTTCTAATGGCAACGTCCCAACTTTTGTTGGGAAGCCTGCTGGGAGTCCTCCCTTAACTCATTGTTGGAAGTCCCTGCTGGCCTGGGTTCCAAGAAGGCCATGTCAGAAGGACTTTCAATGGGCTTCTAAGCCAGCAGCATTGCAGTGCTGTTTGCTGACCCTTGGGGAAAGTGAATTCTGAGGGGGTAGGGCTCTAGAAACTACAAAACTGCCTCTGGACCCTGTTATAAGCTTGAGAATGACTGATCCAGCCCATCTCCCTCTGCTCATGCCTATTACAAGCAGGGAAGCAGAGACCCACAGAAGGCCCTGGCAGAGGGAAGGTAAGAATAAATGAATGCAAGTATTTTTTTTTTTGGCTGCACTCGGAGGCATGCAGACTCTTAGTTACCTGACAGGAGTCAAATCCTAACCACTGGACTGCCAGGGAATTCCCTTTTATATACTTCTTAATAAAGAAGCCTGCAAGGAGATCCAACCAGTCCATTCTGAAGGACATCAGCCCTGGGATTTCTTTGGAAGGAATGATGCTAAAGCTGAAACTCCAGTACTTTGACCGCCTCATGCGAAGAGTTGACTCATTGGAAAAGACTCTGATGCTGGGAGGGATTGGGGGCAGGAGGAAAAGGGGACGACAGAGGATGAGATGGCTGGATGGCATCACTGACTCGATGGACGTGAGTCTGAGTGAACTCCGGAGTTGGTGATGGACAGGGAGGCCTGGCCTGCTGCGATTCATGGGGTCTCAAAGAGTCAGACACAACTGAGCAACTGAACTGAACTAACACCTCCCCATAAACACACCCAGCACCCAGATGAAGAAACAACAATACCAATACCCCAGAAGTCTCATTATGCCCCCTTCTGGGGTAACCACTGATCCCTAATCCTAGATCTCTTCGAAAATAAGCAGTAGTTATTACCCACAGCAGGGTCTAAGTACTACATGTGACATACGCATGCGCCGTGTGGTGTGCTCAGTCGTGTCTGACTCTGCGACCCCATGGACTGTAGCCCTCCAGGCTCCTCTGTCCATGGGGATTCTCCAGGCAAGAATACTGGAGTGGGTTGCCGTGCCCTTCTCCAGGGGATCTTCCCCGCCCAGGAATCAACCCGTCTTTTATGTCTCCCGCATTGGCAGGCGGGTACTTTAGCACCACCTAGGAAGCCCTATGGGCTGTGCACAGATGCCTTTTTAATCTTCAGAACAGCCCCGCGAGGCTCGACTCTCTTAGTCAACATTCTCATTTCTCGAATCTAAAAGCTAAGACACAAAGGCCTTAAGCTATCTGCCCAGGTCACGGCAGCTAGGATAAGTGGTTAAAACCAGGACTGCAAGCCAGGCAGTTTGGCCCCATGCTCTTTGCACACCACGCTGCCTCCGAGGCGTCCAGACCCACAGCCTAGTCATCTGTTCGTTGCTCCACACTTCCGCCTCTGCCAGACTCAATTAGGAGGGAAATCACCCATCAGAAAAGCCGCCACACCCACGCCAACGGCGTTTGCGCGGGGTGGTGGGGGGGCGGGGGGTCGGAGGCGCGGGCTGCCCCTGACCCTCCGCGCCGCCTGCAGGAGGCGCCCTGGCGCACGCCTTCCTGCCCCGCCGTGGAGAAGCGCACTTCGACCGAGACGAGCGCTGGTCCCTGAGCCGCCGGCGCGGCCGCAACCTGTTTGTGGTGCTGGCGCACGAGATCGGCCACACTCTCGGCCTGACCCACTCGGCCGCGCCGCGCGCACTTATGGCGCCCTACTACAAGAGGCTGGGCCGCGACGCGCTGCTCAGCTGGGACGACGTGCTGGCCGTGCAGAGCCTGTATGGTGAGACCCTCCGGCGCGCACGCCCCTGCGCCCTTACCCGCCCCCTGCGCCCCACCCCCCACCCTCCCGGGACCCCCAAGGCTCGGACGCCGGCTCTTCAAATAGGATTCCCCCCTCCTAAGCGCAGGAAACTGGCTTCCCCATCACTGGTCCTTTCCGATCTGCAGCTTCAGGCTCGCCTCAAAGAAAAACCTCATCTCCCGCTCTGCTGCTTCCCTATGCCTGGTCTTTAGCATCCCGACCCATTTCTGGGCACAGCTCTCCTCTGCGTGCCAATTGTCTGTTCCTGCCCAACCCCCGGCCGCGCAGTAACTCTCATACGCCTCCACCAACACCCTCCCCCCGCCCCCCCCATTATTCTTGCTCCCAGCTCCAGTGGCTCATTTCGAAACTTTCGCCTCCACGACGTTGATGCCCACTCTTCCCACCCAACTCCCGGCCCCTCGCCCCTGAGCCTGGGTCTCTGCCTGGCGGGGGACTTAGACAAGGTCTTCCCCAGAATGAACTGACCCGTGCTGTTGCCCGGCGACTTATCTGGACCCAAGGCCTGCCTCGGCCTGGGGGGCTGCGTCCCTGAGTACGTGGGGGCGGTGGACAGGGCCAGGATCCCTGGGATCAAGTCTCCGTTTCATATCAGACTAGCAGTTGCTCATGGGCAAAGCATTTCCTCTGTTAAAATCCTCAATTTTACCTTAAAAAAAAAAAAAGGAGGGGGGAATAATTTAGGCCCTGCTTACCCCCACAGGGTTGTTTGTTTTAGTGCCTATGAACATGCTTTGTAGCCCAAGAAATCTACACAAACATAATAATAGCAGCTGATATCTTATGAGTGCCTACCATGGGCCAGGCACTTAACAACACCCAAGAAGTAAGAATCTTTTTATCCACAAGTGAAGAGAATGGGGCTCAGAAAGGTTAAATAACTTGTCCAAGGTCACACAGCTAGGAAGGTGCAGACCAGGATTCAGGAACTAAGGCCAAATTCTAAGCTTGCTGGACTCTGCCTCCTTCTCACAAGTGAAGTGCAGTGATGTAATGATCACTGCTGTCATCATCACAGCCCGGGCCCCCGAACTCTGTGCTCCTGCTATCTGCATTGTCCAGGACTAAGAGGACCCTCTGCCCTTCTTAGTTCCAAGCCCTTGTTTGTTTCCCCACTCCAATTTTACCCTTTCACAGACTGTGGGGTAGGAAAGAGGACTTATGAGTTTGGTGCTATAGTTAACACCAACAACCAAGGATAACTCTTAACCCGCAGCACCCACCCCTGCTCTCCTTCCCTGCCCCTGTCAGATAATGAAATGAACCAAGGGGGAGGTCTTGAGCTCTCAACACCTCCCCCCAACCAGTGTGTGTTCTTTCCTGCTTCGCTCCTCCTCCTCCCCCTACCAAGGGAAGCCCCAGGGGGGCTCAGTGGCCATCCAGCTGCCGGGAAAGCTGTTCACTGACTTTGAGGCCTGGGACCCCCTCAGACTCCAGGGAAGGCGTCCAGAAACCCGAGGTCCTAAATATTGCCATTCTTCCTTCGATGCCATCACTGTAGGTAAGATGGTCCCACCGGTGCCTCGCTTTCTTCTTTCCTCCGCCCAGCATCTCCAGGGGTCTCTGGAACTGAAGTACAAGGTTGGAGGGTGGCAATTATAAAATCCAGAAATCCCAAGTCACAAGCGTTCCTCAGGGTAGCAAGCCCAAGCCAAGCAAAACCCTGCTCCCTCCTGCACTTTCCCGTCTGTCCCAGCTGTGTACACGGCATCCTCTCTGCTGGGTCCCTTCTCATCAGTTTGGGAAGCTGGGCTCTAGGGAAGCACCTGCCCTGGAAGAAAGGCAGGAGGCTGACGGTCATTCCTCAACTCTCTCTTGGCTCCGGGCAGACGGACAACAGCGCCTGTACGTTTTTCAAGGGAACCAGTTCTGGGAGGTGACAGCTGACGGCAACGTCTCAGAGCCCCGCCCACTGCGGGAAAGGTGGGCGGGGCTGCCCCCCCACATCGAGGCTGCCGCCGTATCATTGGAGGATGGAGACTTCTACTTCTTCAAAGGTACCAGCCCTGGGCAGAGGAGAAAATTAAGCGGGGGAGGAATCTACCCAAGGTCAAAAGAGTGTCAAAGGAGTCTCGCTTGCAGTTTGAACCAGCGGCCCCAGAAACTCTCCCAAGAGATTCCTCTAGTGATGGATTGGGAGGCACATGTGCCAAGGTTGTCCCAAGAGAGAGGGTGAAAGCGTTTCAGAGACGAGGGAGGCAGAGGACAGCTCTGAGCTCTGCAATACAGCAGAAGAATGAATCTTCTTTAGAAACCTAGCTGTGTGAGGCTGGGCCTGTCACAACTCATTGTTGTTCAGTCGCCAAGTCATGTCCAACTGTTTGTGACCCCATGGACTGCAGTCCACAGGGCCTCCCTGTCCTACACTATCCCCCAGAGTTTGCTCAAACTCATGTCCATTGAGTCAGTGATGCCATCCAACCATCTCCTCCTCTGTCATCCCCTTCTCCTCCTGCCCTCAATATTTCCCAGCATCAGGGTCTTTTCCAGTGAGTCAGCTCCTCGCATCAGGTGGCCAAAATACTGGAGCTTCAGTTTCAGCATCAGTCCTTCCAGTGAATATTCAGGACTGATCTCCTTTAGGATGGACTGGATGGATCTCCTTGCAGTCCAAGGGGCTCTCAAGAGTCTTCTCCAACACCACTCTTGGAGCTTGAATTTGTTGAATGGGGAAGAGAATCCCTCAGCCTTGTTGGGAAAGGAGGATTACAAGGACATAATGTCTGAGGAATGTGCAGTATATGACATGAGAAAATAGAGTTTATTCATTGATTCAACCAATTCTGAGTGCCTTCTGCACACTGGGTTGGAGGTGTTGGGATACAGTAGTGATCGAAACAAAAATCCCCACCCTCACAGAACTGTTGGTAGTAATGGCATTGGAGAAAGCCCTTGGCCTTGCGGGGAAGCCGTTACTCACCCGGGAGGGGCGTGCTTCCTGCCAGGGGTGGGGAGGGGCCTTCAGCGCTCCCCGCCCTCTGCTGACACCTGCTGGAAGTTGAGGCCACAGCAGTTCCTCCTCTGCGGTTTATAACTGATCCGTTTTGGTTATCATGAATACTAACCACCTGGGGCTCCAACTTGATGGGGAGTAGGGGTGTGGGGGGACAGGGGTGGGGTACAGAGCCAGAGGGCAAGAGCAACCAACTCACCCTGGCTCTTCCCACATCCCACAGGGAGTCGATGCTGGAGGTTCCGGGGCCCCAAGCCGGTGTGGGGCTCCCCACAGCTGTGCCGGGCGGGGGGCCTGCCCCGCCACCCCGATGCTGCCTTCTTCTTCCCTCCTCTGCGCCGCCTCGTCCTCTTCAAAGGCACTCGCTACTATGTGCTGGCCCGAGAAGGGCTGCAGGTGGAGCCCTACTACCCCCGAGGCCTGCGGGACTGGGGCGGTGTCCCTGAGGAGGTCAGTGGCGCCCTGCCCAGGCCGGACGGCTCCATCATCTTCTTCAGAGACGACCGCTACTGGCGCCTCGACCAGGCCAAACTCCAGACAACCACCTCGGGCCGCTGGGCCACAGAGCTGCCCTGGATGGGCTGCTGGCATGCCAACTCGGGGGGCGCCCTGTTCTAAAGACGCCTCCCACCTCTTAGCGAGTGCCTTCATGGCCAATGTGTGTCCCCTGCCCCAAGGGCAGACAAGCCTCTGAGCCTCCCCGCAGAAGCCCAGGCAAGAAAGGTAGTCTGCATTTGTTCCCTGGAGGATGTGTTTGTGCTGTCAAGACATTGCATTCGGGATCTCATTTCCCAACCAGGCCTCAAACCCCTTTCCCCCTGCAGGGGAAGCACGGAGTCTTAACCACTCGACCACCAGGGAAGTCCCGAGACATTGACCATTGTGGGATCAACTCAACGAGAAGCTAAAAAGGGTCCCAGACCCCATGGCCCTTTCCCCAGGGACTCATTCCTCCCCAGGCCTTGGGGATTTTGTCTCTGCCCCAAAGGTGCAGTTCCTGTCCCCGAGGCCACAGCACTGGACAACCAGGAAGGCTGCCAAACTCAGCAGAGAAGTTGGGACACTTTCCCAGACTGTTCCTTCCCCTCAGGACCTCCTGACTTGGTCCCTAGAGAACTATGTCTTATTTAATCAGCGGCCCTGCCTGCAGGAAGCTTGCTTGTATGGTTTGGGTACCAGAGTCTCAAACCTCAGGAGAGTCAGGACCCAGAACAAGGAGACCAATGCAGACCTGCTGGGCCCTGTTTTTTTTTTTTTGGGGGGGGTGTTGGAATAAAGAGGTGCTCCCAGCGAGTGAGCAGGGGAGCAGCTTCCTTGGACCAGTGTCCAGTGAGAGCAGGTGGGCATGGATGCTGGGGAGGGGGCAACCATGTTCTTTTTCCTAGCCGGGCCCAGTGAGCTGTGCGTGTGTATAGTCGAGATGGGGAGAGGGGGCCTGCCGCTCTCTTCAAAAAGCAAAATGTCCATCACCCACTCACCCTCCAGGCCAGATGGAGAACCCTGTGTGGCCGCAGAATGACAGGGGCCTCTCTGGAGGTCTGGCTGCTGCAGGCGCTGGGGGCCTCTGCAGACTGGGAGAGCACCGGTTCTCACAATGGCCCCGTTGTCCTGGCCACACACGAAGCATTCCAGGAGCTCCCGCTGGCCGGCCAAGAATAGCTGGGATTCCTGGAGAAGGACCCAGCTCCCCAGCCTCCCTGTCTTCAGTCTCAGCAGGCTTCTGGGCTAACTCTCTAGTCCTGCGCACTCCACACCTTCCAGGGCCTCGTCGGCACACACGTTGACCGCGGTCAGAGCGGCCTTCCCGCCGGAGGGGAGGAAGGTCCAACCAGCTTCAGCCCTCAGCTCCCACTGGGCATTCCTGGCGCGGAGCCTGCCTTTTTTCTTCTCAGCGCGCAGTGGGGAGAATGGCCTTTGATTGCCCTTGGCTGCAAGGGCTTGGTTCCGCCCCGAGCTGCTGGGAGGAGGCTCTCCGCCTGCCCTTTTCCCTCTGGCTTGAACCCGGGGGAAGGGCAAGGAGGGTTGATCTTTATCACGCTCACCGGGGTCCTCGCCCCTCCTCTAGGCACTGACACTTGGATCAGAGGCTTTATTGGAGGATTTGAGGGGAGAGGCAAGTTTCCCAGAGGGGTTATTTACTTTAGGCGATGCCTCTGCCCACCGGGCCAGAAGGAACCTGAAATACCCAAGAGACAAGTGAGAGGGCTGTGGGCAGGGGACGGGAGTCAGGTGGGCAATGGGCACCGCGTGCTGACCGGGGAGGCGCTGTTGCAGGAACGGACCTCTAGGTGATGATGTTGGGCTCCGCACTGATGACAGGTGGGGCCGCCCCATCGGGGTGCGCCTGCTGGTCTGTTCCGAGAGAGGGCACCCCTGAAGGGAGGCTCTGCGGCACGTGATCGACGTCGGGGAAGAGAGGGGAGGGTTGCGGGCATTTGGGGTGGAGGCGAAGATGAACGGCTACAGAGGCAGGGAGTTGGGGGTGGGAGGGTTGGTGGCACTCAGGGGCCGCCGTGGGCAGGCCGCGTCTTCCCCAGATCCGGGTGCTCCAGAACGCAATGCGCCACGTAGCTCGGCGAGCTGTGCAAGTTCCTGCACTTCTTGCAGAAAAGGATCTCGCAGCGCGCGCAGCCCCCGCCGCGCGGCCGCCGCCGCCGCGTCTCCAGCACGCACGGCTCCTCGGGAGGGCTCCGCTTCCTGCGGGGGAGGACCGGGGCGCTCAGGGCACCGCGCCGCTTGCTCGCGCGGGGCGCCCGGGGCATCCCGCCCCCGCCGCGGGGCGCGCCCTCACCTGTCGGCCGGCGCGGCTAGGCCTCCGAGCAGCGCCAAGGGGCTGAACCAACCCCAGAAACCGCTCTCCGCGCGCCGCAGCAGCGCCACCTGCTGGGTGCTGGACTCCTGGCGCAGCGGGTAGTACGACACCGAGCCCCGCTCACGGCCCTCGCCGCCCTCCGCCTCACCGCCGGCCTTGGCCTCGCCCTCGGCCGCGCTCTCCTCCAGCGGCCTCTCCTCGTCCGACTCCGACTCCGACTCTGACTCCTCCTCCGCGGCTTCGGCCTCCGCCTCTGCCTCCCTGGCCCGGGGCTCCTCCAGCTCCTTCTTCCACAAGGGGGCCTTCGCGCCTGCACGGGTGTTGGGGGGTGGGGAGAGATCAGTGAAGGGCCCTCCCTGGTACCCTGACTGTGGCGCCCAACCCGATCCCCACCCCCCAAAAAAGGCAGGCGCCCGAAGGACATGCATGAGATGTGCGGGGCCAGCAAGATTCCAAGAGAAGGTTTCCAGAGTGTGCAGGATTTTCTGGGCAAAGAGGGGCCTGATTTCCTAGGTCCCTGAACTTCCCAGCTGAAGAAGGTTCGGGGCAAGTCTGGTCGCTTCTGTCAAGCTCCGTTTCCCCATCTGTAAAATGGAGAGGAAAAAGTGCCCATCTCAAGGGCTACTGAAAAGCAGGTATCAGATGGAGTCTGTGTGAAGCGCCTGGCCCAGGGCAGGGACGCGGGGCGGGGGAAGCCAGCAACAAGCAGGTGCCATGAGGCTTGAGCCCAGGAATGGTGGTTCATCACCCACTTCCTTCTAACTGGCCTCGGGGTGGGGACTGATGCCTGTGCAGCTGTCAATAATCAGGAAGTGCCCCGATTGGAATTTTAATAGGTGGTTATCTATATTTTGTTTTCTGCATGGAACGGGATTTCCTCCTTCAAAATGGGCCTTGCCTTAAGAAAGCCCAACGTCACTTGCCACGAAGGCAATGGCACCCCACTCCAGTACTCTTGCCTGGAAAATCCCATGGGTGGAGGAGCCTGGTAGGCTGCAGTCCATGGGGTCGCTAAGAGTCAGACACGACTGAGCAACTTCACTTTCACTTTTCACTTGCATGCATTGGAGAAGGAAATGGCAACCCACTCCAGTGTTCTTGCCTGGAGAATCCTAGGGACGGGGGAGCCTGGTGGGCTGCCATCTATGGGGTCACACAGAGTCGAGCACGACTGAAGTGACTTAGCAGCAGCAGCAGGCAGGCAGGAGAGCGCACAGCGCCTCTGCATGATTAGGAAAGGGTGCCTCCGATGCACAGAAAATCCAGAAAAGTGGCTGGTATGGGCGGACTAAGTGGAAATCCACCCTTACCCCCGCACGCATACCAGGAAGACTAATTAGGAAAAGGCCTCTATTCATCCTTCCAGGCTTGAACCCAACCTTGCCTGTCGGATTTCAGCCACCACTGATTCCCCCCTTGCTGATGTTCAGGGCACAAACTCCACAATCCCAAGCAGCAGCCCTGGCAGGTGGGAAGTTCCTGGGCTGACCTGAGAGTAACCTACCAGGAGATGTCCACCACTCATTCAGCAGACACAGACCCAGCCCTACCGTGTGCCCTGCGGTCTGCTGGATCTGGGGAGCTAGACTTGCAAGGGAAAAAAGGAGGAGGAGGGCAGGGAAGACACAGCTCCTGGGGTTTTCCCTAGAAAGGTCTAGAAAATTTTCCATTGATCCCTGCCCATCTTGTTTAAAGAGGTTGGAAACAAAGGGGAATGATAATAAAGTTAGTGTTCCAGCCCACATGTACTGAATACCAACTGCACGTAGCCACCTGGCTAACCACATCATACGTCCTGCTGCTTCCCGACACTGTCTGGTGATGAGGTAGGTAAGAGAGGGGCCTTTGAATTTCAACCAAGACTTCTGAAAGCTTTCCAAAAAGAAAGTTTTTTTCAGAGATTCTACCAGTTCTTGGTATTGCTATAGGTGGAGAACCAAGATCCACTGTCTTTTTTTTTTTTCTGTCCAAGCCACAGTGGCTTGTGGGATATTAGTTCCCAGATCAGGGATCAAACCTGTGCCCCCTGCAGTGGAAGTACAGAGTCCTAACCACTCCAAGTTCCACTGTACTTTTATTTAGGAAAACACACTTAGACTTCTGGCTGTGAAAGGCCAGAGCTAGAGCGCAGCCAGGAAGGGGTGCTGGGGACATGTGGGAAAGGATGAGGAATTAGAGAGGGAGGGTGGAGCTTTGGGGGCCAGGCTGTGGAGTTTGAACTCTGTCCTTCAGCAGTTGGGGAGCCTCTGGACATTTTGACACAGGGATGTGCTCAGAGCATCCTTCAGGATGTTTCCTCTGACAGAAGGAGACAGACAGAGACCCACGTAGGAGTCATTACAGTGGTCCAGGCCAGAGAAGACAAAGATCCGAACAGCAGCAGATGAAGATGTGAGAGAGGATGTCAGAAATATTCAGAAGAGAGAGAGGAGAGGGCTTGTATATGGATGGGTAACTGAGAAAACTTCTACTCTGGGGTTGCCATGGTGATGAGCTTGTTGATCCATCCTGGGGTCGAGAGACCCGTCCTCCAGCTCCACTCACCATGTTTATCCATTCTCCCCAAAGTCGTGCTGCCCTCTTTCCCTGATTAGGCAGAGGGATGGGACAGAGTTGCCATAGAGCTTGGTCTGGTCTCTAGGGCCTCTGCTGGATTACAAGGGGGTGGGGCTAGAGTCTCACCTGCCAATAGGATTCCACCCGCAGACTAACTGCCTTTTCTAGAACTTCCATCCCAAACCCTACCTTCTCTCTTGGGAAGGTATTAAAGGGGGCAGAGAGTAACTTTGGGGCTTCCCAAGTGGCACTAGTGGTAAAGGACCCACCTGCCAATGCAGGAGACATAATGGGTTCGATCCCTGGGTCGGGAAGATCTCCTGGAGGAGGGCACAGCAACCCACTCCAGTATTCTTGCCTGGAGAATCCCATGGACAGGGGAGTCTGGTGGGCTACATACAGTCCATAGGGTTGCAAAGAGTCGGACACAACTGAAGTGACTTAGCACACAGGCACAGAGGGACTTTGGCCCCCCATAGACTGGGGTCAATTCCCAGCTCTACCACATAAATGTAAACTCTGAGTGTTAGTGAGTTATCTTTCTGACCCTCTGTCTCTCTTTCTGTATGTCAGAGCCGTGCAGTACAGACTTTACCTGGCCCACTGAAAACACGTAAAGCATTATGTCTACTGGCATCACTATTTTCTCCCCTTCCCTTTCAGTTCAGTCCCCATCTTTCCTCCTCCCTGCTTCCCACCCCACCCACCTCCAGCTCACTGCCTTAGCTCCAAGGAGCAGAGGACACGGTGTCAAGTTATAGGAAGCAGGGCTCAGGTAAGACCCAGGGGTAGCTTCTGGATGTTCGGTATATGTGTGAGAGCTGGGGCTCAGGAAAGGAATAAAATTGTAGAAACTTGGGGAAACTCCTTCATTGCTTGGCCTGACAGTGGGGTGTTTTGGCAGAGTCAGTGGTATTCAGAGGGGCAGAGGATGCAAACCCAGGTCTGGAGAGCCTCCGTCTGATGTGATACAGTTGCTGGAGTCAAGAAGATCCCAGTCTGTTAGGGGAACATGACATGGTGCTCCGTCCAGGTCTGAAGTGGGGGCATGGGTCTCTTCCTTCAGGCATCTCCCAGTTTGGTGGGATATAGAGCAAAGAGGGCAGACCAGCCTCCAAGAATCTCGTGGGGGTAACACTGTGAAGAACCGTAAAGAATCTAAAATTTTACCCTATGTGCAAGCTAGCAAGTTAGCACACTGTATTTTCCTAGGTGCTGCCAAAACACGGGAGACTCTTGAGTTAGAGATAAAAGACCTCATTACTGACGACGCAGCAGCATTGGGATACCTGTGTCATCTTCTCTTGGCCCCTGTCCCATGGGTGCTAGGTAGTCCCTGCATATGTAGTGGCTTGCATTGTAAGAGGAACCCTGAGCTTAGGGAACCCTAATTCTTTTTATACTGGATAGTAACCAAACCTGTTTTTTGCTCTGGAAAAAGACACTGTATCTTCCAAGGTTTTTCACTATATAAACACCTTTGAAACACCTCTGCAAAAAATAGGAAAGACCCATGGAGAATGCTCTCCTCCCCAAACCTGAATATCCTTACATTTTCTAAAGGAGCTTATAGCCACCTTGGTTCTCTTTTTAAAATTTATTATTTATGGCTGCGCTGGGTCTTTGTTGCTACACCCAGGCTTTCTTTAGTTGCAGCAAGTGGGGGGCTACTCTTCCTTGCAGAGCAGGAGCTTCTCGTTGCAGTGACTTCTCTTGTTGCAGAGCACAGGCTTCGGTAGTTTGGCATGCTGGCTTAGTTGCCCCGCAGCATGGAGGATCTTAGTTCACAGACCAGGGATTGAACGTATGTCCCCTGCATTGGCATTGGCAGAAAAATTCCTAACCACTGGACCGCCAGGGAAGCCCCTAGCCACTTTGGTTCTTGATGGGACATTTCAAAAGCTTACTCTGTCCAATTTAAATGGCTTCATAGAATGGCTGGAAGACTTGACAGGTTCTCTCTTTGGGGCTGGGCCCATCTTCCCTAACTTCAAGAAAACTCTATCCATGAATAATACCTAAACAAGATAGGATCCTTTTAGCAAGAAGGGAAACAGCTCCTCTGTCTCGGGGGTAACCAGCCTCTAGAATGGCTCCCAATGACCCCTGTTGCCTGGTATTCCCTCTGATGTAGCCCCTTCCCATATGAAATAAGGCCAACCTGTGTCATTGATAGGATGTTGTGGGAATTGACAGAGTGTGACTTTCAAGGCTATGTAATAAAAGACCCTGTGTCTTCTGTCTTGCTCTCTGGAGAAATCCCACTGCCATGTCATGAGGACGCTCAGCCAACCCCACGGAAAGGTCCATCCATCCATGTACTGAGGAACGCAGGCCTCCTGCCAGCTTCAGTTTTCTTGTTTCCTCATCCATGAAATGGGTACAACCATCATTATCTTGACGCCTTTAGAAGGTAACTGAAAGAAAATTACTTTCCAAAAGGTAAAGCAAAGCCCTACATAGAGACCCTATTTCCCCTCTTCCTCATATTCCACCTCTCATTGCTATTCCTGGGATATACCAAGTATCCGCCTGCCTGGAGTGTTTTTGGGTTGTGTGTTTGTCACAGCACAAGGCTTCAGGATCTTAGTTTCCCAAGCAGGGATTGAACCCTGGGCCCCTACAGAGAAAGTGCTGACTTCTAACCACTGCACCTCCAGGGAATTCCCCCACCTGGAGCGTTTGCCCTGGCTGTTCCTTCTGCCAGGCTGCCCTTCCAGCAGACATCTTCAGGGCTTGCTTCCTCACTTCTCTCAGGTCCCTGCTCAAATATCACCATATCAGTGAAGTCTTTCCCAGCCACCTTACAGAAAATCCCCCAGCCCCACCCCGTCTCCTGGAGCCCTTCTGTTTTCTCCCTGGTATGTATCACCATCTGACTCACTACAGACTCATTTGTTTATCTGTCATCCATCACCCACCATCATGTAAGCAGCCTCCGTGAGGATGGGGGCTACCTGAAAAGTGAAAGTGTGAGTGGCTCAGTCTGACTCTTTGAGACCCCATGGACTATAGCCTGCCAGGCTCCTCAGTCTCCAGACAAGAACACTGGTATGGATAGCCGTTCCCTTCTCTAGGGGGTCTTCCTGACCCAGGGACCGAACCCGGGTCTCCCGCATTGCAGGCAGATTCTTTACTGTTTGAGCCACAAGGGAAGCCCCTACAGCTACATCCTCACGCACTATAATAGCGCATGGCACACAGTAGGTCTGCAGGATGTATTTGTTGAATGCATGCATCCCTGTGGCCATGGAGGAGGAACTATGATTGACCGCCTGCTCTGGAGGAATCATGTGGGTAGAGTAGGGGATGGAGCCGGTTCTCCAGAGAAGGCGGGGATCATGGCACACAGCCAGAGCTGCTGGGAGAATCAGTGAAGCTGGGACCCCTCAGTCCTGACAGTCGGAGACTTCTCACATCCACGAATCCTCTCTTCCTCACAACGCCCCAGAGAGGGAGGTATTATTATTCCCATTTTACAGTTGAGGCAAACAAAGGCACAGATAAGACAGATAGTATGTGAAGGGGGGATTCAGGAAAGAGTCCAAGGCCAGACTCTTGGCTCTGAACTCTATGGCTGCATCTATTTCACCCCTAAATGGCAGTGCTCACTGAACTCGGAGAGGCATGGTGCCCACTGGCCCTGCTCCCCTCCTCCCATTCCCCAAAACCCTCCACCGGGGTTGACCAAGTGAGTGATAAGCCAGTCCCAGCTTCTTCTTGGCTTCTTGGGCCCCAGGGCAGCCGATGCTGGGAAGGGTTAAAAAGGAGTGTTTGTAGCAGCCGCTGGTCTCCTAGGAGAGGAAAGCAAAGTGGAGAGGCCGACAGACAGCCAGACTCCAGGCCGGCTGGTGGGGGGTGGGAGGCAGCTAGTGTGGCCTGTCCGGCCCTGGGGGGGGAGAGAGGAGTGTCTTCCCCTCCATCTGTCCTGGGAGCCGGCGACCTCTGAGCAGACTGGGCAGCTGGGGCGTGAGGCCTCTGCAGGGCTAGCAAGTAGGAAAGTTCTGGCAGGGACTGAAGAATGTGGGGGGGTGGGGGCCCGGCTTGGCCCAGCCCACTGCCGATGGTGGCGGTGGCCAAAGGCAGAGGCGAGTAGCAGAGCCATCCCAGACTCTCAGAGGGTGGAAGGGGACCCCTGAGTCAGGGGGAACCTGCCGAGACCCCACAGGTGACAGGAGTGAAGACGCAGCCACGGCAGAGTGGAGGTGCCCGGCCCAGCCATGCCCCAGCCCCGGGCCAGCAGGAGGAGACCTGGGACCCCCGGGCCTCGGGTGAGCAGCATCCAGCCCTTTAAGTCCAGCGAGCAGTACCTAGAAGCCATGAAGGAGGACCTGGCCGAGTGGCTTCGGGATCTCTACGGAGTGGACATCAGCGCAGCCAACTTCCTGCAGGTGCTGGAGACAGGCCTGGTGCTGTGCCAGCATGCCAACGCCATCACTGAGGCCGCCCTGGCCTTCCTGGCTGAGACACCTGACCAAGCCCAGAGGCTTCCTCTGCCCCGGGCTGGGGTTTCCTATAATGAGGCTGCCCAGCCTCGCACTTTCCAGGCCCGGGACAACATCTCCAACTTCATCCATTGGTGTCGCAAGGAGATGGGCATCCAAGGTAATCCCCCTGTGTTCCCCCACCTCCAAGACCCTTCTCCTGCCAGGCATCCATCTCCTCTCTGAGGCTCAAGCTGTCAGGGGTCAGGGGTACTCCTTCCAGATTTGCCTTGGGCCAGCTCCTCATTCCTTTTCATGCTTCAGTTTCCCTATCTCATAGTAAATCCCCAGTAAATCAATGCGTTAAATGAATGATTCGAGCACCTGTCTCTTTGGGGTCACGCACAGGGCTGGGCAGTGAGTGCTGAGAGGCTGAGAACCTATCAGAGCTAAAAGAAGTTGTGGCCCGAGAGAGACAGCTGAGAAGCATAAATTACAGCCCAACTGATAGAAACTCAAGTAGAGCTTCTGTGCCGGGGAGATGGGAGGAAATAGTCACCTGATGAGGCCTAGAAAAACCCAATAGAGGATGGAGATTTGAGCTGAGTCTTCGGGAATAAATAGAAATGTGGGGGGCAGGGAGTTCTAGGCAGAGGGGGCATGGAGAAGGCATGTGTTTGGGCTGCGGTGGAGTGGGGAGGAGGCAAGTGGACCCCAGCCAGTCTTCCTGGGGCTTGCGGGACTCAGGGAGTGACATATCAGCCTTCCTCATCACCTTGGCCCTGAACCCAGTGGCAGGGATGAACCTGAATACTCACCACCCTCCAGCCTTTGGCGGTGGGGATGGGGCGGTGGGGAGGGGGCGTCAGGCCCCGCCCACTAGCTGGTGGCCGCAACAGTATGGAGCAGGCTTGCAGCCTTGATAAAGGCTAGTGTTTTATCGGGCACTTAACCACAGGCCAGACATTGCCTGCAGTCATATAGCTATCCCCACCACAACCCCATGAAACAGACAGCATCCCCATTTTACAGAAGAGGAGACTGAGGCTGGGACTAGCCCAAGGTCATACAGCCAGTGGGTGGGACCGTCAGGATTCCAAGCTGGCAGCCAGACTCCGGAGCCTGTACTCCATCCTGCCAGGTTATGCATGGGCTGGGGGTTGAGTCTGGGGTGCCTGGTGGTTACTGGAAGTGAGAGACCTGGGTGCTTCTTCCTGCTGAACCCATCCTGGCAGACAGAGCAGAGAGAAGGGCAGGTGGAACTGGGTTCCTTCTCTTGGCTGCGTCCCCTCTTCCTGCCCCCACCTCTCTTATTAGGCAGCCACCTGCTCTGTGCTCTGTACCCGAGCAATTCTGCCCCGACCCCTCCGAGGGGCTGGCCTGACGCCAAGATCCTGAGACGCTAACCCCCATCCCAAGCCTGCTTCCCCCCTTCCCGGGGTCCAGGGTGGTCCCAGGGCTCTCCCACGCGCAGCGCTCTCTCCAGGGAGGTCAGCAGGGGGCTCAGGCTGCCTACCCTCCTCTCGCCCCGGGCCAGAGGTGCTGATGTTCGAGACGGAGGATCTGGTGTTGCGCAAGAACGTGAAGAACGTGGTCCTGTGCCTGCTGGAGCTGGGCCGCCGGGCCTGGCGCTTCGGCGTCGCGGCACCCACCCTGGTGCGGCTGGAGGAGGAGATCGAGGAGGAGCTTTGGCTGGAGCGGGCCCTGCCCCCGCCCAAGCCCCCGCCGCCGGCGCCCCCTGAGCGACGGCCCTGTCACTCCCGCGACCTGGACCAGCTGGTGAGGACTTGGGCACGCCCCGGGCCCCGCCCCCTCGCCCCCCGCCCCAGCCAGCCACCCCCTTCCTGAGCTCCAGGCCCCACCCCGACACTCCCCGACCCCGTGGTTTTTAGTTAAATCGTGTCCACTCTGAGCCGCCACCCTCGTCGTTTTCATTAGGAATCCAGCACCCTACACCTCTCTCGTTTAAACCCCGTGGGCCGGTGGTTACAAAGGCAGACGCCAGCACCCTCTCTGACTGCTGGGTTCAAGTCTTAGTTCACTGCTTTGCGGCTCTGTGACTTTGGGGCAGATTATTTGCCCTCTCCTCTCTGTGCCTCGGTTCCCTTTTCTGTACCGTGGGGATGTAGCTTTCCCATGCCTACCTTCCATGACCGCTGTGGGTCTTAGGTGAGCCAGTGCACGGCAAGCGCTCGGCCTGTGTCCCGCACAGCGGGTCCTGGGGTGGGAGTGAACTGGGAGCGACTATCCACTCCCACCACCAAGAAATCGAGCTCAGGGAAGTTTCTTCACCTGCCCAAGGTCTATAGTGCGGGGGAGGCAGTCAGATCCCAAGGTCCGCCTTAACCATCACACTCCTCGGCCCCTGTTGGCTGACCCAGGAGAGCGCTGAGCCGTAGGTCACCACTCAAGGTCTTGTTCTCCTTGAGTGATTAAACGCCTTCTCTGCTTGCTTGTCAGCCCCTAGTCCTGACTCTGCAGAAGCCTTGGGGCTGGGGGCTGGGGACAGGCAGGCGGCCCATTGAGCTTGACCCAGAGTGCAAGGGCGCTTGGGTCCCTGGGCAGAGGGGAGGGCTGAACCCAGTGCCCACCGCCCGCAGGTTCAGAGCCTGGTGAGCCACTGCACCTGCCCGATTCAGTTCTCCATGGTCAAGGTGTCGGAGGGGAAGTACCGCGTGGGAGAGTCCAACACCCTTATCTTCATCCGGGTAAATTGTGGGAGGGGAGGTGGAAGGAGCCCAGGGGGTCAGCAGGATCAGGAGTCCTGCGGTGGGACTTTATCTAGGCCTGAAGGTGAGGAAAGGAGATCACCATCCACCTCTAGCTATCCATCAGAAGGCTTTCCCTCTCTCCCTCTGGAAATTCCAGAAGATTCCTGGCAAAGTTGGCAAGCATGTCCCCCGCTCCTATTAGGGCAGTTAGAAACAGCCCCCACCCCCATCTACCTCTGCCTCAGCCTAGTTCAGAGGGGGGGTCTTCAGGCAGAAGTGGGGGTGAAGGGTACGCCCACTTTTCCACCCACAGGCTTGGTCACAGCAAGGGGCCTGAGACTCACCCCCCCTACCAAGTCTGTGCTCCCTGTATGGCCAGCCGTGGGCCACCGCTCACATGCAGCTTCTGAGCACGGGGTTCTGATGCTAGTACAGGTCTGACCTGTGCCCCCCTCGAGCCCCCTGCCCATACCTGGCCCCCTCACCAGTAAGAGCCTGTGCCCAGGGGCGCAGCTGAGACTTCTCGCTGGGCCAGGCCACCCATGGGGGCAGAGCCAGCTCCCCGGCCCTCGCCCCACAGCCTGAGCTAAGAGCCCTGTGAAGTAGGTGGGGAAGGACTGTGGTGCCTTGTTTCCTCTGAGGAAGTGGAGGCCTGAAGAGACTACATGACTGTGACCGGGAGTGAGGCCAGGACTCCCTCGAACTCTTTAAACACACACACCACAGAGCAAAGCCAGGGCCCGTTTCTGATACAAACAGGTGCAGGTCTGAACCCCTTCACGGTGAAGAGAGAGACGAGAGTCCAGGGCCAGACGACCCAATGCTCGTGAGGTCCTGTGTCTCTCTGTGGGGCAACCTGCCATTCGTCAGCTTGGCTTCCACCCTTGACAACATGTGTGATTTGATGCCAGTCACAGGAGGGTCTTGGGCTGCAACCACACACGTGTGTGTGTACATGGATGCGAGCTAGGGCTGAAGGCCCGCAGGCTGGTCCAGGGAGAGGGGACAAACTCACTCTGCCCTCCACCCCACCCTTGCCCCCTGCAGATCCTCCGGAACCACGTGATGGTGCGTGTGGGGGGCGGCTGGGACACACTCGGTCACTATCTGGACAAACATGACCCCTGCCGGTGCACGTCCCTCTGTGAGTCCCCTGGGAGCCCCTTCCCTGTGACTCTGGGTTGGGAGGCCAGGAGCAGAGGCGGGAGGTAGATCTGATCTCCAGGGGCAAGAGGTGCACCAGGAGATGGAGAAAGACACCGTAGAAGGTACCAGTGTGGGCAGCCATAGTGTAGTACCAGTTTACACCACAAGATGACGCCAAAGCCAAACACTCAGAATCAGCATTTGGTCACTGGTGCACGACGCCTGGGTTTAGGTTTGGTTCTGATGGAGGCACCAAGCATGACTTGGAAGGGTCTTTAGTCTTCCCTTAATCTCCATCAGCACCTCAAGACATCCCAAATAAGCATGCAATCTAAGTAAAGGATGTGAACTTGCAATACAAATGCAGCTTTCAGCAAGTCCCCCACCTGGGCCCTCCAACCAGATTTCATGCCCTAAACTCCTCCCGTGAGGAAAATTCTGGTGTTATCACTGTCCCAGTGGGTCCCAGTGTCTCTAATGTGGGATTCAGGGTGGGGAGCAGCTGGGGAGGGAACTGTGGACCCCATCAGCAGTTTAACCCTTTCCTCCTCTCCTCTCTCTGGGGGCTATGTTGGTAGCACACAAGACAGGCAGCTTCCTGCAGCCCCCTGCCCACCCTGTGCAGCACGAAGTGAGGGTGCAGGACGGGCCCTCGCAGCCCCAGCCTACGATGACCATCAGCCGCTCCCAGAGCCCACTGCCCCCCGTGGACTGGAAGACATATACCTCTTCAGGTCGAAAGCTGAGGACCCCTGCTGTCTCCTCCCCCAGACCCCAGCGTGAACAAAGAGCCGGGCCAGGGGTCCACAGAGAAACAGCACCATTGCTGAGGTACTGGGGAGGGACAGGGCAGGGCCCTTTCCTGATTTGGAGTCCACACCCCCAGAGGCCACCCCAACTCAAGATAAGGGGAGCAGGACTCTCAGCAGTGCGCCATCCCAGCAGGACCTCAGGTGTTCAGAACCAAAAAAAAGCACCCAGTACCTTTAGGATCATCTAGTTACATTATACATCATCCCATTTCACAGATGAGGAGGCTGAGGCCCATAAAGGGAAGAGACTTACCCAAGACCTGTCTATCTATTTCATGGCACAGCAGAAACAAAGACCCTCTCCACCCAAAACTGCTGACCTATAGTCATGGGATCTGAAGCAACCTGGGGCCCAGACCAGGCTTCTTTCTGCCGGTTCCCCAAGGAATGGGGTGGGGGGAACAGGCTTAAACAGTATCTGCTCTAAGGAAGCATCTCTGGCAGTCATGGGGGAGAGGGAGTGTCTACTTCATTCAACATGAAGTCTGACCCCCCCGGGAGTTCTGGCTGGGAGAAGGCGATCCCTTCCCAGAGCCAGGGGACTGGATTACAAGACCCTGCAGTTTATGATTCATCCTTTCAGGTGCCAGGAGAAGTCTCTCGCCCCATCTCAGAGGCAGCTGCCAGCTGGGGACAACCTGCCCAGGCCCCAGTCCTCACCCACTCCCAGGGACCAAGACCCACCGTGTACCTCCTTGGGGAAGAGGGAGGAGAGACACCCCCCTGAACCCCCCCGGGGGAGGACTCCCACATCTTCGGTTCATGAGAGGACAGACAGCCGGGGAACTCATGCCAGGACCCCCACTCCCCAGAGAGTCCGAGCCCCCGAGGCCACCGCCAAAGGGACACCAGCAAGAGGACTGTCTCCCCTGCCTCGTTCTCCCAGCCCAGCCAAGCCCGTGGGCCCCAGGCAACCACCCTGGGGTGAGGTCGAGGGTGCTTCCTCGCAGCTCAGGGAGCCAGCACCTGTCTGCTCTCCACCCCTTGTCAAAGGATCCACCAAGATCCCTGTCCAGTTGCCCCCAGCATGCCCCCCAACTCCGGGAAGAGGCTTTGCAGGAACTGTAAGTGGAGGTCCCAGCACAGAACTGAAGAGAGGCCCCCTTCCATTAAGGGCCACCAGTGACCTGTCTGGGTCCAGACATGAGCACTGTTCTGTGGAAGAGGGGCAGGAGGACCTGAAGCTGGACGTCCAGGTGACAGCGGAGGCTGGAGGGCCTTGGGGCCTGGGCCCACAGCACCGGGAGGGGAGGTGCACCCCCTTGCCATCGGGCAGAACCAAGGAACAAGGCATCCATCATGGCCTTGAGGAGGAGCTTCCAACCAACATGAAGCTGCTAGGAATGGCGGGTGCCCGCCCCCAGGGCACTGGGTCTGTAGTCATTCCTCGCAGTGGGGTCTACGTGCCCAGTCTGGGTGGGTGGTGGCCTGACCCTGGGGGTCTTTATGACAAAGTCATCCAAGAGCTGATTCAGGACCCCCCACCCCTCCTTAAAGTGGACCTGGGAGCCTGGAAGGCAGCCCCTCCAGGCTCCCCTACGCCAGCTGTAACTGCAGGCCCAGGAAGCCTCAAAGGGAAATTGAGAGCCCAAGAGAGTGGGCTGAGGACAGTGGCAAACCCCAGTGCCAAGGGCATCAGCACAAAGGCCCAAGGGGGACAGGACTGCTCAGCCCCTACAGTGTCTGCCAGCCCAGAATCCCTCACACTTTCACCCTCTGACCCCAGTTCCGAGAGAGCCAAGGCATGTCCAACCAAGGGCAAGAGAACACTTAGGAAGCCCCAGAGAATCCCATCCATCTACAAGCTGAAGCTGAGGCCCAGGATTCGGCCCCGGAGAGATCACAGGCCTGAGAAGCGGCCATCACGGATCCCCAAGCCATTGACCTGCCTGCCCCTGGGTCCAGTCAGGGCACCCCTCAAAGGCAGGCTGGTGAGAGCAGCACTGGGCAGTAAGGGAGGGGAGGCAGCCCTGGTGGATGGAGCCTCGGCAGGGGAGGAGGAGGACAGAGAGGAGAGGAAAGAGCCAGCCGCCTCACTGGAAAGTGGCTCCCCACCTTCGGAGGGCCAGGGGCCCTGGCAGCTCGATCCAGTCCCCCTCTCACCTGAGGAGGAGTCCTGGGTCTGAGAAGATGCTTTCTTCCCTGACCCCGAGGAGGGAAGTGAAAAGATGCCCACGCACTCCCAACTGCAGGAACAAAAGGAAAGGTCCCTCCCCTCAATACAGGGCCTTGGTCAGGAGAGGTTAGAAAGCAAATAGAGACTCCATCTGCTCATTTGAGCAGAAAGGCAATCCATGAGTCTCGATCCAACTCCAGGATGGTGGGGCTACCCTCTCCCAAAACAGCTCCCCCAATTCCTGCACCCTCTTCTCTGGCCAGGCCCACTTCCACAACTCTTATGTTATTAAACATGAGAGGGTCTGCCCCTGAACCCCCAAGTCTTGAATCCACTCTATGACTGTGGTGATGCAGAAAGGTGTAGCAGCATTTTTCCCATTGGGGGGTGGTGGGGGAGGTAGGAGGGAGCTAGGGGGTGAGAGACGCTTCGCCTTTGGAGGTTCAGCCAACCTTGCCAGACAGCCCTTCTTTCCCAGAGCAGTTGTTGCATCAGCACCATGGACAGGGACAAGGTTGCCCCATACAGGCTCCTGTGGGGCTTGGCTCTAGTGGTAAAGAATCCTCCTGACAACGCAGGAGATTAAGGGATATAGGTTCAATTCCTGGGTCTGGAAGATCCCTTGGAGTAGGGAATGGCAATCCAGTCCAGTATCCTTGTCTGGAGAATCCTATGCACAGAAGAACCTAGTGGGCTACAGTCCACAGGGTCACAGAGTCCAACACGACAGAAGCAACTTAGCACTTAGCAGGTGTGACTTCAAAACTCTACCCTGGTGGTTGGCAGCTGAGATCACTGAGTCAAGAGGGATGGTTGAGAGCATTCTTTAACACACCTACACCCCTTGAGTTAGCACCTCAACCCTGAGTGGGAGGAAGACACAAAACCAGAAGCTGGGCCTGAGTCCACTTATGAAAGTTTTCCCAAGAAGGTGGCAGAATGTTATCCTCTCAGTGGTTTTGATCAGTTGGAGGGTTCCAAGGCAGGGTAGATGGAGAGAGATGAGTCCCCACTCTCCCTTTCCCTTTGTTCTCCTGGTTGACTCGGGCTTTAGGACTGAGGCCACCTCATCACCTGGAGCTCAGAAGGCAGACCCCGTAGGGAGCCCCTTCGTCCCCACGGCAGGAACTGAGCCAACACTTTGGTACAGAAACGAGGGAAAACACTCCCTGATTTTTAATCTGACTTCCGATCACAGCGCAATGGGCGTCACACACTCTTCCAGACCCTGTGGTGGGAAACCCTGGGGAGGGAGGGGGCAGGGAGGAGGACAGCGACTCAGAATGGGAGCAGAAGGAATAAAAATCAAAGATCTGGGGTGTAGTGGGAGGGTGGGTAAGGGGGGGGCGGCCAGGTGATACATTCCAACTGCTCCAGTGGGGGCCAGCCAGAGGCCTGGGTCCCTCACCCTCACTTTAGGTGCCCCGGAGTGGGGGTAACGGCAGCAGGGCAGGTGAGATGCTGCCCTCCCTCACCCATGCCCCTGGTGAGTCAGAGGGCAAGGATGTAGGGGAGAAAGGGGGCAGCCCCTCTTCTTTACCCTCCCAGCCACTCCAAGGTGTGGGGGAGGGGAGCCACCTCCTCTGCTTCAGAGGGAGGCTCAGAGAGGGAAGGTCACTTGCCCAAAGTCACGCAGCACAGCAGGGACCGGAACCCTGATACTGGACCGCCCAAAGTCAGGGCAGTCACGGTGGAGCTGCGTTAGCCCCAGAGAGCGGAGAGGGCATCACCTGGGGAAGTGGAAGGAAGAATCAAAGCTTCCCTCTCACACTGGATCTGGATGATAAGTTCGCCACCCATGACCCCGTCCCCAGACTCCTCTCCATCACCACCCTGGGCTACCTGGTGTCCTGGTCTGTATGCCACAGCTTGGCTACCTCGGAGCTAGCTTGTTCTGTCTCTCTCCTAACAAGGGACCTCATTATCTTCCCACCAGAGCAGGGCTGAGGGCTCAGCCTCAAGACCTTGGCCTGGAGGCAGGGGAGCTCACACCATTTCTCCCGCCCTCCAAGTCCCCCAGTAATCTCCTCACGCCACTCCCAGTGTCTTCGTTTCTTTTGTTATTTCTAAGTCGGTACAAAACTGACAGTGATCAGCTCTGGTGACGAGAGGTAGAAACTGGCCAGGCAGCTGGAGAAAACGGGGCGCTTTGGGTCAGGGCGTAGTGTCATCAGGTGTTGGGACAAGGGGGCATCAGATCCCAAGGGCCGCCATCTGGGGGTAAGGATGCCAGCATTATCGCCCCCAAGCACGGGAGCAGGGGGGTGCATAATTCTTTCTGTGGCTCTGCCCCTTCCCAGATTAATCAGGGTAGTCTGAGATTCAAGGCAGGGAGGGTCTGGGGCAGTCAGCTTGGGGTCAGATGGGGAAATAAGAATCTTCGCTGAAATAACCTGACTGCCCCCCCACCCCGCCCACCACCAGCCCCTCCCCCAACACCCCCCATCTGGCAGACCACCCAACCCAGAAGGGAATACAGGGCTGAAGCTGGCATCATGTAAATAAATCTATCATTTGGGGCATTCCCTCTCCACATTCTGTCAAGAAGAAAAAAAAAATTTTTTTTAACCCAGGGGGTGAGCTGGCTTTAGGGTCAGGAAGAGGGTGAGGGGCACCCGGCAGGGACGGACCATCGAGTTAAGGCTGGAAGGTAGGTTGTTGTGTCTCTGGGGGGGCTGTTGGGCGGGGAGGTCTCCCTGGAAGGGGGAGAGCTCAGCCTTCTCCCCCTGACGGACCTTAGGACCTCAACCCTCGGACCCCAGTTGTGGTCCGTGGGCCACCCGCATCTCTCTGCCCTGTGCCGGTGATGCTGACGGTCAGAAGGCTGGCCTCACCAAGAAGCTGCCAGGATCCGCGACAAGGGGATGGACGAAATGAGAGCCCTGTGAACGAAGCTGGAAGGTGGAGAGGGTGGGGAACCAACAGACGCGTGGGCGGACAGACAGACAGACACGGGGAAAGACGACGCGGAGCGATGACAAGACACCACACACACTCTCTGGAGAAGACGGGTGTGTGTAGGGGGTGGGGGGGGTCCGGCCAAGGCAGCACCACCCCACCCCCACCCTGCGTGTCCCGCGCGCACCGTGATCCCGGAGGGCGGGGCGCCCCTGGGGCCGGGCCGGGAACCGCAGGAACTACAGCACTAGAAGCGGCCGTCCCGGGGCGGACAGGCGCGGGAGTGGGGACGGGGCGCTGACGGAGACACCCTCTCGCCGCCCTCGGCCTCTCCCCCCACCGGGGGGAGGTGCGTGGCTGCGGGGGCGTCTCAGGCCCCACTCTGGGCCGTCGGAGTTGTCCTCCCGCCCCGCGCCCAGCCGCATCACATGACGGCGCAGCGGTTGCGGCGCAGCGCGCCCTGGAAGCGCAGGGCGGCGTGCACGTGCTTGCAGCGCGCGCAGCCCACGCTCTTGAGCAGCTCGCTGAAGAGCAGCAGGATGTGCCAGTTGTACTTGGCCGAGCACTCCACGTAGCCGCACTTCCAGGTCTTGCGCACCAGGTGGGACACGTTCCAGCGCGGGATCACGCGTCCGCGCTGCAGGTCCCGCTTGTTGCCCACGATGATGATGGGCGTCTCCGAGGTGCCGATCACCCTGCGGGGCGAGGTGGGAAGCCCGCTCAGCACCCCACCATCTCTCGTCTCACAACCCCCGGACCTAAGGTAGGGTGGGCTGTGCCTGATCCCTGTTAACTGCTACCATCCCTCCGTTCCAGGCGCAGCGCTATGACTGGCTTAAAAAAGATAGGTTATTTATGTTCTCCGCGGGACTTCCCGGTGGCCCAGTGTTGTTAAGACTCCCGCTCCCAATGCAGGGGCATAGGTTCGATCCCTGGTGGGGAAACTTACATCCAGCATGCTGCGGAGCATTTATAATAATAATGTTCTCCCCATTGTACAGACGAGGAAACTGAGGCTGGCTTAGTTATGCAGCCCTGGAAGTCTCCTTCCCGGAGCCTCTGATCTTAACTACTGCACTGGACTAGCCAGCCCATGGTAAGGGTCCCAAAAGGGGTTAATAGAAACAGGGACAGCAAAATGGCTTGAGTGTGTGTTTAACTATGTGTGTGAGAACCAGAGGCACTTGACCCGCCCCCCCTCCCGCACCCTTTTCACGGGAAGCGGCTGGCACAGGGGCATCCACTTAAGTGGCATTGGGGTGTATCTCAGCCCCTCACCTTGTCTCTAGGATCTGCTGGCGGATGGTCTTGACGTACTCAAAGCTGTCAAAGCAGCAGATGTCGTAGACTAGGATGTAGGCGTGGACACTCCGGAGTCCCCTGCAGCAGGTGTCTGCCCATTCCTGCAACACCCCCAACCACAGCAAGGTCAGAGCAGCCATGAGGGCTCCCTGTGCCCCCTGCCACCTCCAGCGATATGCAGCACTCTCAGCTGCCACTGCACCTTAAACCTTCCACACTCACCTGTCTCCAGGAGGCCAGGCCCCGGGCAGAATCCAAGTGCTCAGTGCTACACCTTCCCCACCTCCAAGCCAGGATAGGTCAGCTCACACTGTCTGACTTCCAGGGCCACCATCTGTCCCATGCATGCCTGGAGCTGAGTTCTGTCTGGTCCCATTTTGTGCCCCAATCTATCCATCCAGTCCTTTGTTCGATTACATTTATTAAATGCCTTTAAGAGCCCAGCCTTGAGCTAGTTGGACCTGTTGAAATCCTGTCTCCCCAGGCCTCAGCACAGATGCCTCCTCCTCCTCCAAGAACCCTTCCTGCAAGTAAAGGACTATTCTTTTCATCATCTATGTTCTTAGAACAGCTGCATGATACCTTGGTCAGAGCAATAGCTCTGTACCTTCTCCATCCCCAAGTCCCCCATTCTGTTGTGAGCTCCTGAGAGGACCAGAACCCAGCCTTCCTCATTTTTACATACCTCCTCCCCCTTCCCATCAGGGCCTCACACCTGTAGGCTCTTAGAGGGCTCTTGGATGGCACAGCCTAGGCTGGAGAACTCTCCTTGGTCCTGAACCCCACCTGGACCCAATTCCTGCCTGTAACGCTGCCCTTAGATTGCTGCCTGAGGTGCCCCTTCTCTTTGCTTCACTCTGCCTTCAAGGTTGAGAAGCAGCAGCCCTGAGGTGAAAAAGGTTGAGACCGGATGCCTCCTGGGGGCTGATTTAGACCAGGGCCCCAGGGAGATGGAACTTCCTGAACACCAGTGGCAAATTCTCCTGGAAAGGGCTGCAGCTCAAGTTGAACAGGCCCCTGGCAAGGCTGAGTGCACTAAAGGGAAGATTCCTTAAGAGATTAATTAGCCAATTAACCTGCCAGCAGATGAGAACTGCAAGGGCAGCAGAAGGCAGCCAATGTGTGGAAAGGAGGGGCTCCTGAAGCTTGGTGAGGCAGAGACCTCCCAGGACAAGGAGGATGAGGATTTTCTCTAGGGACCAGAGCCCAGGAAAAGACTAGAGGGAGGCGCAGGCTTGTCTCCAGCACCAGCTTATGAGCTGAACTGGGGTAGGGACCAGGCTTGGAGGACTGCAGCAGGCTCTACACTGCAGAGAAGGATGAAAAGGGGAGACGATTGGGCGACAGTGGGGGAGAGTTAAGTCTGACTCCAGACAAGCGCTTCCCAACTCAAAGGCTTAGAAGCTGCTGCAGTGGATTCCTCCAGGGGGATGATGTGGCATCTTTTGTTTGTGCTGAGTTTTAACTTTGGTGCAGGGGGGAGAAGATGCCGAGGACAAATCCGAAACCACAGGAAACCAGGAAATAGCTTCTCAGGCCAGGATAGACTGTAGTCCGCTGGACATGGGGACCTCTGGGGGCTTGGGACCCCACGTGTTTGCCATTCCTCCCCCATCCCACTGCAAGGAGTAGTAATCAGTGGGAAGTGGGAGGGGTGGGGAAACAGCCAGAGAGGGAACAGCTCTCTGCTGGGGAGAGGGAACAGCTGCCAGCCTTCGAGGGTGATAGTCCCACTGCTCCCCCCAACCTGCTACCTCCTCAAGGGGGCCTTCCAGGCTGCCTCCCACCCACTCCTCTCTGGGGGTCCGAAGAGGCAGAGGAAGAAGCCTCCTGATTGACTGGGTTGTCCCTTCACCCCTGATTGAAGGGAGCAAGCAAGAAAGCTCAGCCTGCCTTCCAGCTAGCTCCGTGCATCATTCCAGATGGTAAAGGGCCATCTTGGGGCTGTGTCAAGACAGAGAAGGAGCTATGGAAACTGAGTCCAGTGCCAAGGACATGGGAGCTGAGGGAGCCACCTGGGTGCCGGCCGTGCATTTGCTGCTCACTCCTTTGGTGGGTTGCACATACCCTCTAACCTCCACTCCCTTCTCTGATAGGAGGAGAGGGACCACAGAAGCAACAGCTGAAGCTCAGGCCCTAGAAACGCCGCCCTCCTAGGCTGGTTCTCATCTGGCATCGGGGTTCAGACAGTAGCCACTGGGATTTCTACTATTTGTTCCTTGAGGCGTGCCGGATCCTGTCTCAGCATTTCTTGGCACCATGTCCCTTTCTTGTGCTCCAGGGGTGAAGTCTTAGACATCCTTGGAGAGTCCAAAACTCAGGGTCCACCAGGAAGAAAAAGGCCAATTATCCAACAGAAAGATGGGTGAAGGCACTGATAGTTTTCAGATAAAGGAAAGCAAAGGCCCTTAAACATATGAAGAGATGATGCTCAACTTCGCTCATAATCAGAGATGTAAATAAAAAGTACACAGAGACTCTCCTAGCTCATTTTTCAGACTATCAAAAATACAAAAGTTTGACAATACACTCTCTGGTGGCTTTAGGGAAACAAGTGGTCATGTAACGTCTCTCAAAGGAGCACAAAATATGCACCTTTATATTAGGTTGGCCAAAAAGTTTGTTTGGGTTTTTCCGTAACACCTTAGGGTTAGGGTTATCTGTTTATTTTAAGGGAAAACATGGACAAACTTTGGCTAACCCAACAGAAGGGGAGGGGAATGTGGCACCTTTCTAACTCCAATTGCATTTATTATTTGACCTAGCAATGCCATTTCTAGAAATCGATTCCACGTGTATACCTTCCTATGTACAACATGGGGGCTTCCTTGGTGGCTCAGACAGTAAAGAATCTGCCTGCAGTGCAGGAGACCTGGGTTCGATCCTTGGGTTGGGAAGATCCCCTGGAGAAGAAATGGCAACCCACTCCAGTATTCTTGCCTGCAGAATTTCATGGACCAAGGGCCCTGGCGGGCTACAGTACAGCATTGCAAAGAGTCGGACATGACTGAGTGACTAACACACACGTGTACAACATGACTGTTACAAGCCTATTCACTGTGGCATTGTTTTGAAGCCAAAATTTGGAAACAACCCACCTGTCCAGCAAGAGGGGATTCCACATATATGTCTCCAATGGAATACAGTATAAGTAAGTAAGTAACGTCGCTCAGTCGTGCCCAACTCTTTGCGACCCTGTGGACTGTAGCCCACCAGGCTCCTCTGTCCATGGGATTCTCCAGGCAAGAATACTGGAGTGGGGTGCCATTTCCTTCTCCAGGGGAACTTCCCAACTCAGGGATCACCCAGGTCTCCTGCATTGCAGGCAGACGCTTTAACCTCTGAGCCACCAGGGAAGACCCAATACAATATTGTAATTAGCCTCCAATTAAAATAAATTAATAAAAAATAACAACACACAACATGAAAAAGTACAGCTAAAAACACTAAGACAAGTGAAAATAAATACTTAAAAAAATTTTTTTAAAAAAAGAATGAAGAAGAGATCTCTAAGTACGGATGTGGAAAGACCTCCAGGTTATAATGTCAAGCCAAAAAAAAAAAACAAAACAAGGTGCAGGATAGTTTTTTTTTAATGCAAGAAGGGGAGTGGAATAAAATACGTTTTCTTATTTGCATAAAGAAATACTGGAAGTATGAATTAAAAAAACCAATGAGAGTGGCTCTAGAGAGTGGAGCCAGAATCAGGGTGGAGGGCAGCAATGGGACTGAGATTTCTGAGTATGCTTTTTGTTTTTTTAAACATAAAATTTGGGCTTTTAAATTGCATCTTACCAATTCTGAAATTGAAATTACAGGACCAGGGCGGAAGCTGAGCTTTCACTCAGACTACTGTTAGCCTCCTTTGGAGGAGAACAAGAACATCTGACCTTGAACCCACTGCCCTGACCACAGTGTTCCCCAGGGGTGAGGCGTGGACCAGGCTTTTGTCTTTGGTGCGGACACCCCTGGACCTGGGAGAGATAGGTGTCCCCGAGGTTGGACCAAGGTCCTCCTGCCTGGAGTTGCTGACACGATGACAAGTATGAGCCCCCCTCCTCCCGCCCCCAGCAGCCCCATCAGAGAAATTACTGTATTTGCATAGTGACAACTGGCCAAGCTATAGCCCCTGCCTTCGGGGCCTCCTCTATGTTTGTCTTTCCTGGAGAAACTCTGCATTCTGGTCAGGGGCTTTTTCAGTGAGCCAACCCAACCCCCTCTCAAGCCAGACCTAGAGAGAGGGAAGGAGGACCCAGGTCTGCAGGCGGGACCCTGTGAGCCGGGGTCCTGGGGGCATCTGAATCCAACCCCAGCAGGAAAGGCTAGCCCGGGGGCCAGTTCTGAGCTCAGGGGACAGAGCATCACTTAAGAGAACAGGCCCTTGAGCAAGAGACCTCGTCGGGGTCTCTGGCCTCTGAGTACACACCTTTCCCAAGCCCCAGCCTTTTCTTCTATAGATGATGTGGGTCTGAGGCCATGGGAGGCAGAGCCCAGAATATTAATAGGCATCTGGTGCTCTCTGTCTTTCTCTCCACTGCCCCTCACCTGCCGAGATCCCACCCAGTTGAGACATCACCTCCCAGGACCCCCACCCTGCCACACCTGGTCGGATGGATGCCCCCATAAGGGTTGTCTTGGTTCCCTGTGTTCCCTCCAGTCATGACAGTCATCAATATAATTGCCTGTTTGTCTTCTCACCAGACTATGAGTTCCTTGAGAGCAAGGTGCTCTCTGTTTTGAGCGCCATTCAACCCCAGTGCCCACCACAGGGCCAGGCACACATTCAAAGTGAAAGTGTTAGTCGCTCAGTTGTGTCCGACTCTGCGACTCCACTGTAGCCTGTAAGGCTCCTCCGTCCATGGAACTCTCCAGGCAAAAATAACTGGAGTGGGTTGCCATTCCCTTCTCCAGGGGATCTTCCTAACCCAGGGATCGAACCTGGGTCTCCTGCATTGTGGGCGGATTCTTTACCACCTGAGCCACATTCCTCAAATATCTGTTGGATGAACCGGTGCACAAATGAATGGGATCCCAGCAAAGCTCTTAAGTGGCAGGTGGTGCAGCGCGGAGCTCTCAAAGCTGGCAGCAGGGGCAGTGCCCAGCCCCTCCTCTGCCCTGGCCCCACGCCATGCCCCCCTACCTGCAGCGTGTTGACCGGGAAGGCGCTGATGGGCGGGAAGTCGAGGATCTGGAGGTCGTGCACGTGGCCGTTCATGACGACAGCAGGCAGGTAGAGGCGACGGGCGGTGGTGGGCACGCAGACCTCGCTGAACTCGTTGTACAGGAACTGGCGCACGATGGCACTCTTGCCCACACCTCGCGCCCCCAGCACGGCCACCCGGTAGGTGGAGACCATGCCTCCCGCCCGGCTCCGCCACCGCGTCCTCGCCGCTGCCTGGGGCTCCCCCGGGCTGCATATTCCAGGGGCTGGGGGCTCAGCCACCGTCAGGACCCATCACCGCTGCCCCCTGCTTGCCCAGGGCCCTCTGCGGACTCCACCTGGCCTGTGGGGACGAGAGGCAGGCTTTGGTGGGCTGGCTTCTCCTGGGACAGACTTCCTGCACTTTTCCACCTTGGGGAGCCTGCTGGAGTTGTTCTTGCCACTTGGGATGTCCCACCCTCCTTTTTCCAGAGCTCCTATCCCATCTATCCAGAACCTCCCCTTCCTCCCTTCTCCATTCTTCCTGCTGTCCATCCCATTAGTGGGAATTGGCTTTCTTGACTTGTGTTATGACCTGACTTTTGGCCGGTCTGACTCCCAAACCCCAGGCAAGGCTGCAGAGGGGAGTGGAAAGAGCACTAGCTTTGTTTCAAGCCCCAGCTTTCCCACAGAGCCCAGGATAAGATGACACCTCGCAGTCTCCTGGTCCTCAGGGGTGAGACTGGGCCAGTGTGTCTCAGTGGACGTGCTCCTGCCATTTTCAGGGAGAGAGAAGTCTTTACTGAGCAGGACATTTTATATGCCTGGCTGCCAGGAGGTACTTGCCAGCAGCAGCCTCTCGGGACTATGATGACCCAAAGTGTTCCCCGCCATCTGCCACCTTCAACCCCTGCTGAGAACCCCTGGACTAAAGGATGGCTTTGGCTCTGGAGCGTGACACTTGTTGAGCGGTTACTCTAGGTCAGCACGCCCATGTGGTTATCTTTGCTGTTGTTATTCAGTGGCTAAGTCATGTCCAACTCTGCAACCCCATGGACTGCAGCACACCAGGCTTCCCTGTCCTATACTATCTCCTGGAGTTTACTCAGGTTCATGTCCATTGAGTCAGTGATGCTGTCTAACCATCTCATCCTCTGCCACCCGCTTCTCCTTTTGCCTTCAATCCTTCCCAGCATCCAGGTCTTTTCCAGTGTTATCCAAAACAATATTCCCAGGTGGTAGTTATTCCCACTTCGGAGAGAAGGCTCAGAGGGAGGAAGAGATGAGCCCAAGGCACACAGCTGGGAAAGACTTTCTACAATGTACTCCTTTCTACAATGTCGGAGTACTCCCAGCTTCCAAATTTAATGATTCTAGTTGGCGAAGGCCACAGGCCAAGGGCTGGGTCTAATTCTCTGGCAACCTTTGAGCTCGGCGGGCCTGGCACACAGCAGGTGCCCAGGAAAGGGCTGCTATGGGGTTGAACCTTGCCCTGGCTTCAGTAGCTCCTTGCTTGCTCAGTTTCCAGTGAGTTTAGTGTGGGAATAAATCTCAGCTCTGATGTTTCCTAGCTGCAGGGCAGAGGGCAGATGGCCTGTCCAATCTGAGCCATGTTCTGCACACATATAAAGTAGGGTCATGAGCCCCTACTTCTGAAATAATTCAGGTAAATCTCTTAACCAGGTACCTTCTCTTTCTGTGGAGGATGGTGACCAGGGAAGCAGGTACATATGCCTGGGACTTCCCATCTGCTAAATGGGTCCGGGACAGATAGGTGTGCTGGGCTCTGATAGGGGCCACAGCCTCCAGCACGCGCGCACGCTTTCTCTGTCGGGGCGTGCCCTTTCCCCACGTGCGCAGCTCATAGCTGAACGTCCCTCAGTCTGGCCTGGCTCAGAGGACCCCATCCATTGGGCATGGATGTGTGCACACAGCAGAGTAAACCAAGGGCAGGATTTGGGGTGAGACCCACCAGCTTGGGATCCCCTGCTCTGCCCCTCACCTACAGTGTGATCTTGGGCAAGAAACTTCACAGGGTGTTGTGAGGTTGAGCGTGCATGGTGCCTGCACAGGGGCGAGGGGCCCTTCGTTCATCAAAGGCTTACCACGATCCCGGGGGCCTCCTAGCCATCCCCAATGGGTCACTGTGCACTGCTGCTCACATATATGTGTGTGTGTACAGTGCTCCCCCATTTTATTGAAGGTGAAAACAAAGATTCAGGAATGTGAAGACCAGGTAGCCCATTGAGCTATCAGTTAAGCCGAGGACCCTCATCTTTTTCCTGCCCCATGCAGTGTCCTTTTCCCAACAAGGGCTTCTCTACTTCTGTGAGCTCCCAACGTGGGGAAGTCCCAGCCCCTCCTCCCCCTAAACCCCTCCAGGGCCCTGGGCCCCTCAGGCATCCCTGGACCCTGTCAGCTTGGCAGAGAGCCTCAGCTGGGTTAATTACATAAGCAGCACACGCTGGGGAGGGGGGCATCTTAGGGGAAGAAGAGAGGGCAAAGGATGCAAGAAGACTTCCGGCCTCCCCCTGGGTGTGGCAACTTAAGAGGTCTCTAGGCTGTACCCTACCTGCAGATTCTCCTGGACAACATACTCCCTTGCCCTGAAATCAACCCTTTCTGGGGGAAGAGCTAGGGAATAAAAGCGGGACAACAGTGCTGGAGCCAAGGAGCGGGGTGCAGAGAGAGGCCCCTGGGTTGTGGACAGCCTCCTGGAGCCCAGCAGGCCCAAGTGTAGTCCCGTGCCTGACTCAGACATGACGGGGGCCCCCCCTCCCGCTTCCCAGGCAGGGGTCCTGGGTCTGAGTGTTTATTAATCCAACATCCCCAGCAGCGGGGGGTGGTGGTGGTGGTGGAAGAGGGCTGTCCAGAGAAGCAGGGCCCAGGCACCCCTCAGCCTCCCTTCCCAAGGCCTGTACTCTGCAGTGAGTCTGCAGACGGCGCCCAGGGACAGACACTGGGGCCAAAGCCTGCTTCTGGTTCCCCTCCCGGGGGCCCGGACACCTGAGTCCCAGCCCCAAGCTGAGGGCTTGGGGGTGGGGGGTTGCAAGTCCCGTGGACCGAGGCACCACGTCGGCCCGCTGTTGGTGCCCATCACATTCATGTGGGAGTGGGTGGGTGGGTGCGTGGGGGCGTCGGAGGATGCTGGGTTCCCTACGACCTGATTGGTAGGAGCGGAGGGGCGGGGGGAGGCCGGAGCCCTGCCGGCTCTCCGCCTCCAGCACCTTGCAGGCACCCCCCCACCCCCCGCACCAGCGCTCACGTGGCCGCCCCGCGCCGCTTCCCTGCCAGCCTGCCGGCCCCCTCCTCCCTCCGCGTCCCTGGCCCCCATCGGCCCGGCCGGCCCCCCTCCACACTCCCACCGACCCAGCCCGGCCCCAGCCCGCCCGCCTCCCGCCGCTTACCCGGGGCCGTCCTAGCTGCCCCCAGCCCGGGCGGGCCGGCCGGCCGGCGGGGCCGCGCTCCCCCCGGGCTCCGGCGCTGCCCCCTGGCTGGCTCCCCGGCCCGGGGGGAGAAAGGTGCGGGCGCCCCCGGATGCCCAGTCGAGGCGGGCGCGGAGCGGCGCGGGGCAGGTGCTGGACGCCGAGGGGGTAGCAAACCTCCTCCGGCCCCGCTCTCCCTCCGGAGCGCGCCGCCCGCTCGCGCCGGGAGGAAGAGGCGGCGGCGGGCGCGGAGCAGGGGGCGGGGGGGCGTGCCCGGCCGGCCTTCCGCTGGGTCCCTGAGCCCGCCGTCTGCACCCTGGCGGCCCGGGACCAATTCTTCCATCCCGAGCCTCGACCTTCACCCCTTCTGACTCTCCCTGCGATGTGTTTAACTCCAACCTGGAGGGGCGGAAGAAGGGGACTGGAGAAGCCCTAAAGACTCTTGCTTTCTCTTGCTTCTCTCCATATCCCGCCCCACCCCACCGTCCCACCCCCACCACACACCTCAGGTTTAGGTCTCCTGTAACCCTTCCCTGTTCTGTTCTGGATGGGCGCCCACCGCGTGCTAGAGGACGTCGAGCCTTCTCTCCTCCACCCCGCAGGATAGTCACCGCCAAGGGTGGTCACTTTCACCCTTCACTGCCTCAGTGAGAGAACAGCGGAGAGGCCAGCGAAGCAAAGCTCATCCGCAGCCAATGCATGACCTCCATGCCCTGAAACGACTGCTCCGCTCTCCTCTCCAGACGAGGAGATGCCAGCGTTTGCCCGCGTCCAGGGCAGAATCGCCTGTATATTTATTGTAAAGAAATCGTGGTCAGGGTCATTGATCATAGGCAGCTAACAATTAAGATCAGGTACTATGTGCCAGACCGTGGGCTCCCACCTTTGCCTGTGTCTTCCAAGTTGACCCTCCCAATACTACGAGGTAGATTCTGTTTCCTCCGTTTTACAGGTGAGATAGTTGAGGCCGAGAGAGGCTGAGTGGACTGTTCTTACTGAAGTGTAAAATGCGGAATCAAAGATTGGGAGTCTGTAGCAGGGCAGCCACTGAGGAACTTGGCTGATGCTCACAGTTTAACCCCGAGACCAGAGGCAGACACAAGGCGCTTGTGTGTGCCCTGTGTGCAAAGTCAAGGTCCCGAGGGCAGGGTAGAGGGAACCGGCCAAGCAATGAGAAGAGTGGCAACATTCAAGGAAGGAGCCTTGAAAGAAGTAGAACTGGAGTGCCAGGGTGGGGAGGGCATGGACAAGGAAGGCTTCAGATCAGAGAATCTGGGGGCGATTCCAGGGCTTTGAGAAGGCAGTACAGGAACCAGACAGAGGGGGCTGGAAATACAAGAGGAGGCTGAGAGGCTGGTTGACGTGAAGTCACAAAGGCCTTGGTTGCCTGGTAAGGAGTTTGGACCTAGACCTGTCTGACTGGGGTGCATGGAGCAGTTTTGTAGCAGGCCAGCAACCTGGTCAGCAATGCAGGTGCAGGGAGGAGGAAGAAGCTGGGAGAAATCTCTCAAGTGTTTTTACCCTCGGACCCAACATCTCCCACTGTGTGACTTTCTATACTTTCTGGTATTCACGTGGGCCCCAGCTTCCGCCAAGAACCGTTTTCTTCCTCCCTGAGGGCTGAGCACCCTCCCTGTTGCTGCCCTTCCCTCTTCTGTCCAGACAGACAGCACAGTGGTTACAAGCCTGGGCTTCAGATCAAGCAGATCTAGATTTAGATCCTGGCCCTACCACTTACTCTGAGACTGAAGGCCAATTACTTGACCTCTCTGAACTCTATGCCTTATTTATAAAGTGGCGTTGTCCCCAAGGCACAAATGAGCCTGTGGTGTGTAGAGTCCACAATGCAGTGCCTGGCATGGAGTCTCACTGTGTGACCTTTTGTTTTTCTTTTGTTTTTACAGACACAGCCACCAAAAGGGAGGCTGAACAACCCCCTGGGAAAGCATTTCTGTTTATGCTAGGATGGCTCCCAGGTGCTGGGGTAAGGTTTTGAGAGGGGTCAGGGCAGCAGCTAGAAGCAAATTCAGGGGCCAGAAGAGCAGGGACCCCCTCCTCCAACGCCACTTTTGTTCTGGTGACATCAGGTTTCTGGGCCCTACGGGATTGCAATGGGGTCAACCAATAAACTCTTAATTTGATTAAATCGTCCAGGGCACCACCAGTCCCCCCACCATTTCTGAAAATATTTCATCCTTACTCTGCCCAAGGAGCTCAGAATTTGTCTACTCCCCCAAGTCCATTCTAGTTCTGTTTCAGCCCAAGGAAACCTAGAAAAAAAAAAAAAAAATCATTCAATGCTCACACACACTTTGCAGCCAGGCTTCTCAGAATTCTCAATTTAGCTCCCCTAGGGGAACACAGAGCCACAGGTTCATTACAGGGCCTCACACTGGCTTGCAGTGGTAAGTCATTTAAAACAATGTATGGATTGCTTTATATGAAACCTGGAATCAAGATTGCTGGGATATGCAGATGACACCACCCTTATGGCAGAAAGTGAAGAACTAAAGAGCCTCTTGATGAAAGTGAAAGAGGAGAGTGGAAAAGTTAAAGCTCAACATTCAGAAAAAAAAGATCATGGCATCCAGTCCCATCACTTCATGGCAAATAGATGGAAAAACAGTGGAAACAGTGTCAGACTTTATTTTGGGGGGCTCCAAAGTCACTGCACATGGTGACTACAGCCATGAAATTAAAAGACGTTTACTCCTTGAAAGAAAAGTTATGACCAATCTAGACAGCAATATTAAAAAGCAGAGACATTACTTTGCCAACAAAGGTCCGTCTAGTTAAGGCTATGGTTTTTCCAGTAGTCACGTATGGATGTGAGAGTTGGACTATAAAGAAAGCTGAATGCCGAAGAATTGATGCTTTTGAACTGTGGTGTTGGAGAAGACTCTTGAGAGTCCCTTGGACTGCAAGAAGATCCAACTAGTCCATCCTAAAGGAAATCAGTCCTGAATATTCATGGGAAGGACTGATGCTGAAGCTGAAGCTCCAGCACTTTGGCCACCTGATGCGAAGAACTGACTCACTGGAAAAGACCCTGATGCTGGGAAAGACTGAGGGCAGGAGGAGAAGGGGACGACAGAGGACGAGATGGTTGGATGGCATCACCGACTCAATGGACATGAGTTTGAGCAAGCTCGGGGAGTTGGTGATGGACAGGCAAGTCTGGTGTGCTACAGTCCTTGGGGTCTCAAAGAGTCAGACATGATTGAGTGACTAAACAACATATATACATATATATATATATATATATAGAGAGAGAGAGAGACAGAGAGACAGAGAGAGTTTTTTTTTACCACGCAGGATGCAAGATCTTAGTTCCCTGTCTAGGAATTGAACCCATGCCCCATGCAGTGGGAGCATGGAGTCTTAATCGCTGGATGGCCAGAGAAGTCCCTAAAGCATTATATCTTAAATCCCAACCCATTCAATTAATATAAAATGCAAAATTTGCCTGAATTTAAGATTTGGTTGGTTAAGTCATTTTGGTTCACTGAGTCACTTTGGGCTAAGGATTGTATGCTCCTTGGAGCCTGTTCACTTTTCTATGGTTAGGATTACCTTGGTGAAAAAAACCCGAGAGGCTCTGTCCATAGTCTGTGGCTCCGGTTCAGCTGAAGACGCCTGAGGTACAAACCTAAGACTCCAAGGGATAGGATGCGTGAACCCACCTACAGCATCTCAAGCCCAGAGGACAAAGACCTGAACCTGGGACTCCGCCCTTGCTCCCTCAGAGCCGAGGATCCCACTGGCTTTCAGAGGCTGTCTGGCCAGATCCTGGGGCCTTTAACAGTTAAGTGGAGAGTGAATGAATCAAGAGAGGGGAACCCACAGGCTAGACTTGCACATTCTCCTCTAACACCTACCCAGTGGGAGAAGGTGGGGAGTGGAGTTCTCTCAGTCCCAGAGTGTTGGGGCAGTCCTGTCTCAAAAGGATACTTCTGGAAATTAAGTCCATCTGGGTCTAAACAATCCCTGAATTAGCCTTCCCCTTGTTGGCAGCATCAAGAACGGCAGGGCAAAAGCTAAATGAGAAACTGAGATAGCAAGTTTGGAGCCAACTCGGAAACTTTTCAAGAAACATCCTTGTTGCTAATAACATGTCTGGGGGCTGGTGGGGATTCTAGGATTAGTGTTCAGGAGATAGAAATGGGTAACAACGGGGGAGGTGTGATCTTTCCCAAGTGCCACACCAGGTATTAAAATAAACAGGCTCTCTTGCCTCCTGGAGCTGGGGGTGGCAGGGAAAAGAAATCTGGGTCCAAGCAAAACCAGAAAAAGCATCAATGCCTGGGGTGGGAGTAGGAAGGCTCCAACCCGGAGTCCTCAGCTCTTCTGTGGCCTCAGAAGCGATGCACCTGAGAGCTCCGGGTTTCCTAACTTGGCGATTGGTAGGGGGAGGAGGATCTCAGGCGCCCTCAGGTGGAGGTCTCTCGCCAGTGTGCCCTGCTTCTGGAGACTGAACCGCACTGGGATGCAGGGGCTTAGCAAGGCTGGCCCTTGGCCTGGTGGCTCAGAGGAGTGGGATGAAGGGAAGCTGCAGTGAAGCAATAAAGACAGAGGGAGTCAAAAGATGTGGCTTCACCTCCTCTCACCTGAAAAATGGGGATAACACTCCCAACTCACGGGACAGGCAGGCATCTTGTGCATCAGAGTGCTTTGCTATTTTTCAGCTGCCACAAGAATCCCGTTACTCTAGACGAGGCAGTAGGCAAACAGGTGTCTTTCTCTGGCAGGGAGTCTCAACTCTGCACTTTTAGAAACACTTGGGGAATGTTTTGAAATGCAGGTTGTCCCAGGCCCTACCCAACTGGTAAGAATTGTCAGCCTTTCATGAAAGCTCTGGGGTGTAATCAGTGTGCACCCAAGAGTTAAGAGCTTCTGCCCTAAGGATTTTCTTGGCCAAAACTGACATTCTTAGCTGGTGAATCCAATCAGATCTCAGTAAGGCCTATCCCTCATCTCTGACTCCGAACCTCCACAAAGACCATCCTGACCCCACTTCCCTGCCAGAGTTATTCCAGTGAGAACTCAGGCCAACTAGCCAGCACGTGGTGACAGCCCGAGTTCCTAGCTGCCAAAAGATAGTTTTCATGGTGTCTGAACATCCACGTAGTAGAAGCAGTTTCTGTGCGCAGCCCTGTGCACCTTCCCTACACTGACTGAGGCTCAGGGCATCTGGGCATGGGACCCCTCAGCCTCGCTCCCCCACGCCAGGCTGTGGGGGACTTCAGAGGCTGTCCACTCATCAGAACCAGGGCCAGGGCCTCCGGCCTGGCCACACCTGGCACGCGTGTCCCCAGCCACACAAATGCAGGTGATTCGATCTGAACTCCTTGGGAAGCTTGATTGAAAGCAGCATTAATTCTATCCACTTGCGAACATGCAGGACTCCAGTGCAGATCCGAGACGCTTTTTTATAAACGGATCAGTGAAACGTCCTGGGGAAGAGGACACCGACGAGAAGCTCTGCTGAGCTCCTTCTGCCCCTGTGCCTGGGTGGCTGGCTGCCCCTGGCCCATCCGCTCGGGTCCTGGAGGGGACCTGCCAGGGAAGATGAACTGGCTCCTCTGAGCACTGCCTGCAGCGAATGCCTGAGTGGTGATGGTGGTGGGGACAGCAGCGGGCGCGGGGAGACAGGAGCCTCTGAGGCGTGTGATGCTTCCTCAGGCCCATCTCCACATTTCATCTGGCTAAATCCCCGGGAGGGCCGGGCAGCCAAAAGCCAAGTTCTAATAGCGTGGTTATTAATACCCCATCCTTCCCCTGGCCCGCTGTGTTCTGTCCTCGAGTGTCAGTTCTGGGAACAAAGTACACAGCACAAACTTCATTTTGTGTAAATGAGAGTTTATTGATGAAGACAAAGTCAAGCTTCCCCCGCCCCCCACCCTCCCCCAGAACAGATCCCAACAACAAAAGAATGATAAGTTTTCTTAGGGCAACACTTACCCCCCTCCCCCTTCTCTCCAGTCCCAAGGTTTGCAATGCAGACACAGGAAACAGGCTCGGGCGAGGGCAGACACTCAGGGAATCTCTGACCAGCAAGAGTCCTGGGTGTGTGTGCGCTTGCCGTGCCCTTTGTGAGAGGCTGGGACGTTACAGAGACAGGCTGCAGCGGCGGAGAGGGGACTGCAGGGCAACCTCCTAGTCCCCCGTTCGGCCAAGCTCGAAATGGGCCCCGAGGGATACTGCGGTGGAGGTGACAGGCTCTGCCTCTTCAGGAGGGGGGTCCTTGTCATGAAGCAGAATCCCTCCCCAGCTGCTCAGGGGCAAACCGGGAGGGAGCCTCTCCAAGGAGCAGAGGGCTGGCAGACCGGCCGGATCAGCTGTGAAGTCCAGCTGTTGCCCATGACTGCCGGGGAGGCTGAGGAGCTGGGTTTCAGGGGCGGAGGGGCACGTCTCGGTACCACCCCATCTCGTCTGCTTACCCTGCCACAAGCCCTGCCGCCTGGACCTGCAGTCTGCTTTGAGGCGAGAACACTGCGCTTGGAGCGGGGCCCTTCTTCACTGCTTGCGTTGCACTGACTCCACGAGCAATCTCCCAGCCACAGAGCTTCACCCACCTGCTTTTCTACCCAACCTGGCACCCACCCCCACCCACCATCCTGTGCCACTTCCTGTTCTTCACGTGCCTGAGGGGTTCCTGTCCCTCACCCCAGGAATTCTTCTCGTGGAGAGAGTCAAGGCTTAAGAAACTGCTTTGGGGGACCTGCTCCCCGTAGCTTTCCAAGTGGTATGAGTCAAGGTCATTTCACTTGCAACATGGTTGCAGGGTAGTTTCTGCTGTTTTCTAGGGTTCCTCCTCCTGGATTCACTTTCAGGTCCAAGTCCCATGTGAGGTCTTGGACCCAGGCGCTTCTGATGAGAGCGGGGGCATCTGAGAAGCAGTCTCAGTCATGGACCCGGAATCCCCAGTGCTGGGCAGCAGCAGTGCCCACAGGTGAAACAGACAACCCTGCTGGACAGACTGGTGTTCCAGGCACAGAGCACTCTTTGACAGCCACACCCAATGTGTCCAGGGGGGCAGGGGTTCTCACGTTTCCTGATCTTTTGAGAGAAGAAAAGGACGACTTGGCCCTCTGAGGTGATCTCAACCGCCTGGGAGCCTAAGCAACACAAGTGCCGAGCGGGTGAGAGAGCCGAGGGATGACTGTGTGGCACCAGAAGCTCACTTTCTCCCCACACCCACCCTGCTGGCCTCCAGCACTGAGGGGCCTCCATTCTGGCATCAGGGTTTACCTTCAAGTCCCTGGACAGAGACTCTGCTGCCACCGGATGCCAATGAATGGAGCGCCAGAATCTGCGTGGAGTGTGAGGAGAGCCATAAGGAAGCAGGCACCGGAAAGGTAAGAGAAAGGCATCGAGGAAAGAAAAGTCGACGAGAGGGTCCCGCAGTGAGAACTCTGATGGGGATTCGGAGACACAGCCCCCCACCTCTGCTACCGAACAGTCAACAGTCCTCAGGCGGTAACGTCCTGTTTGTCTTTTATCTTTTTCCTTTTTAGAAAAACAAGGTTGGATGAGTTGTTATTTCAAGTAAGTCTGTTTCAACTCTAAAACCAAGATTTTAGATGTCAACTGGACCTGAGATTAAATTAAATCCAGAGCAGGAGATGGGGGTGGGGGTGGGGGGCGCATTTTGATTCCTGAAATTCTTTCGTCAGTGTCATTCTCGGATTTGACCTCGGGAAAGGACTGTGTAAATTCTTCTTCTCAGCCTGGGTGCCTCAAGGCCCCATTTCCTACACCCTCTAGCACCATTCAAGGAAGACCACCATTCCTAGCTGCAGCGCATCAAAGGAGATGAAAATACAGGGCAGGAGGAATCACAGGAAAAGGAGTTTGGAGAGAAAAGAAAGTGATCAGGAACAAGGCTGCCACGAGGTGGCAAGAAACTGTGTCTCTTCCCTCCAGGACTGTGCGGTTGTCTTAACACTTCTCTCAGTTACACACTATCCCTCAATTTCTCGTATGTGCAAAAATATAAAACAATAAAGTGCAGTTTACGTTTCAGTGACACTTTCCTTGCTTTAATATTTTTTGTTGTCTTTTTCTGCTTTTGAAACGAGGTCTCGATTACAAAATATCAAACTACACTCAAAACTGCAGCCACTCTAAGGACAGCATGGAGAAGCCCACAAGTGAGGACAGAGAGCAGCGGGTGGCACGAGGTGGGAAGTGACTGAAGCAGTGGTTACAGACGGTCACAGGAAGCTAAACTATCCAACAGGCGGTGCCCTAACATTAGCACAGGTTAGACTAGTCACTACCTTGGCGGGTAGCCTCGGTGTGTTCAGGTTCAGATTCTACATGGCGATAACAATTTCTTCCAGTTAAAGAGTTCTTGGCCTGCACCGATCACAGGGTGGCTGGAGGGCACCGGACCAGTCTATTAGTTTTTCAAAATGCTGTCGTAGACCTGATAGATGTACTGGGAGACCTCGGGAGCTCTACACTTCAGTGACAGCTGTGCGGAGGAAAAGGAGAAGGAAGATTATTAGCACGGAGGCTGGCATTCGCTCAAAAGGTATCCACGTACTCAGTTCAAGGAAAGCTCTTTCTTATACAAGGGGAGAAGGGCTTCTATCGTTGAGCAGCCAAACAAAGAGACCCTGCTGATAGGAGGTTCTGTGGGTTTTAGAATTTCAATTTAATCAACGTCAAGCTGTGCTGTGTTTCCACCCACATTCTACGTGGGTCTGCAAAGTTGGGAAATAATTCCCAGGAAACACTGTAGGGGACAGATGCTTTCCT
The DNA here is from genome assembly GCF_003369695.1 of Bos indicus x Bos taurus. Classification (NCBI taxonomy): domain Eukaryota; kingdom Metazoa; phylum Chordata; class Mammalia; order Artiodactyla; family Bovidae; genus Bos; species Bos indicus x Bos taurus. The sequence goes on from NC_040094.1 coordinate 15,703,885, forward strand.
GCTTTGCCAGGAGTCACAGGGACCATAAGCAAGTGAAAAGCGAAGGGCTAAAACCCTTAACGTGCCGGTCATTTCATCTCTCTGTTCCAGTTTCTGTCTTCACAAGGATGGTTATCTCAGTCCCAATTCAGGAGGACGGATAACTAAGTAAAATAAAAGCAGGAGCTAGACAGCTCCAAGGAACTAGTCTTCCCTGTATTATAGAAGAGAACATACACTGCTAGCGAATGAAGGTAAGAACCAACACAGGTTTCCCTTGTAGCTCAGATGGTAAAGAATCTGCCTGCAGTGTAGGAGACCTGGGTTCAATCCCTGGGTCGGGAAGCTCCCCTGGAGAAGGAAATGGACAACCCACTCCAGTATCCTTTGCCTGGAAAATGCCATGGACAGAGGAGTCTGGTGGGCTGCAGTCCATGGGGTCGCAAAGAGTCGGACACGACTGAGCGATTAACACTAACACTAAAGAGACATTTACCGAGTGTAACTGTACCATTTATGTCAACAGTGTTATCTTTCAGCTTCTGCCTCTTATTCAGGCTGGTCAGATACTTCTCTTATCACTCTACTTGTCTATTACCACCTCTTTGTCTAGTCTAACAATTACCAAATTAAAATAGTAAAAAGATTTCAATGCTGAACACTGAGATTTTCACTTTGTGGGTCAACAAGCGCAAAATTTAAACCTAGGTTCGGACTCCTGAATTGTACCAGATTAGGCAAATTCACCAGATTCACAGTAACGTTAACAAAAGAAGCATATAAATTGCATTAAGAACCAGAACACTTAATCTCTGTTTTTTGTATTACTGACATCATCGCTTGTTTATTAAAGTAGATGAACAAAAGTTGTCTTTAACGATATACCATAAGATTTTACATTATCTTACCTCTTTATTGTCTTATTAGAGACTAAACAATTTAACCAAGTTCAAAGAGGTGAGAATATTTTTGGTAAAAATGTCAGGAAGATGATTGGTCAACCCTAAACTTCTTGAGAAAACTCACATCCTCAGAACTGAGTGAGATTTTAAAAATGCAAAACCAAGCCAAACAAAAAGAACATCACAAGAGGCTCTATTTAAAATTTACAGCTTTAATATACATTCTCTAAGGCATTTCCAGAACTGCTGCTCGACATCCATTAGGAAGACAGTGCTGATACACGTAAAACAAAGTGTATAACTAATTTTAGAATACAAATATAAATAGAAAACGCCCCCCACTTTGGTCCCAGCTGCCGCTCTAGGCCCTCCCTGCCTTTCTGCCCCTCCTCCAGCCTCTCCACTGTCAGTGTTGTAGACAGCTCTCATGGGAAAGTATGCGGGTTCAGAAGAGGAGGAGGAGAGGAAGCTAAAACCAGTAAGAACAGCTAAGGGAGTTAACTCCCAGACTAAAGAGGGGAGTAGTTCCTCCTCCCCCAAATACAGTTCTGTATTTTGTCACATCTTTGTAGCAGCACTGGAACTTCCAACCAGTTGGAGATCCACTTTTGGTTCACTAGTGATAAGAGAATGTTGTCTTCCTCAATAAAAGCCCAAGGTGGGCACTGGCAGGAGTCTAGACGCAGACAATGTGAGCTGCTCTTTGGAGGGGGGAAGAGAGGGAGGGGAGGGGAGGGAGGGTAGGAAGAGAAGGAAGAATCTCTTTCTCTGGACTGTTCTATTACCTCCCTCTTCCAGACACCCCAGCCTTTAACAACAGGTTAAGTTTAGGGTTAAATCCATTCCTTGCTTTCCAACAAGTACAGTTAAGACAAGCTGGAACACATTAAAAAAATTTTTTTGGGCTAATTCCTAAAGAAAGCAAGAAGGAAATGTACATAAAAAAAGAAGCTAAAAAATCTGATTTAGGACTGTGGTCTCATTTTATATGGGAAAAGAGGTCTTTCCAGGATTTTAACTTTTCGAAGCACTAACCTACTTATGTGTCACATCTTTTAACACCAACCACCGAGGAATGCCACCTACCTAGACTCGCCTCCCTTGCCTAGGTAATAAGCCAAGGACTTAAACATCTACTTCAGGTTTATGGCCTGGAACACATACTTCTTCACCTGGGACAAGTTATCTTTCTAGGTGAGAAAGAGCTACTTAGAGATTATGAGGGCTCTTCCCCCGGGGATAAACAAACCTTCTTAATGACATATAGTAAGGGGACAAAGGAAGTGATTTATCATGTAGTGTACTATTACTCTGGAGAAGGCAGTGGCACCCCACTCCAGTATTCTTGCGTGAAAAATCCCATGGATGGAGGAGCCTGGTAGGCTGCAGTCCATGGGGTCGCTGAGGGTCGGACACGACTGAGCGACTTCACTTTCACTTTTCACTTTCATGCATTGGAGAAGGAAATGGCAACCCACTTCAGTGTTCTTGCCTGGGGAATCCCAGGGACGGGGGAGCCTGGTGGGCTGCCGTCTCTGGGGTCGCACAGAGTCGGACATGACTGAAGCGACTTAGCAGCAGCAGCAGTACTACTACTTGGTCATCAAAAAAAAAAAAACCCAACAAACACCAAATGATTAATATATGCAATGACTTAAGACAGATGTCAAGGATATTACGCTAAGTGGGGAAAAAAAGTCTGAAAAGGATAGGACCTGACTTTATAGAACCCTCTCAAAATGACAGAATTATAGTAATGGCAAACAAACCTATCAGTGATCCCCACGGGTTAGGCATGGGGTGAGTCTGTAACTATAAAGAGATAGCAAGGAGGAGTTTTTTCATGGCGACAGAACAGTTCTGTTCCTGATCGTGGTGGTGATTATCACAAATGTGATAAGATTTCATAGTACTGTACACTCCTTAACCAAATAAACTAAAAATAATGATGTAAAAACTGGTGAATTGTATTATGGGTGTAAGATGTTCTCAATGAGGAAAATTCAGTGGAAGATATATGGGAACTCTATGTACCATTTTTAAAACTTTATGTGAGTCTTAAATTAGTTCCAAATAAAAAGGTTTTAAACATTTTAAATCAACTATGCAACTACTAAGAGGTCTTTGTCAAAATTCCCACTATCCTTAATGAACACAAAGAAGACAGGAAGTGTTCAGATATCTGAATTCTTAGCACAACTTACCTACCAACAACTTCTGTGATCCTGAATAAGATATTAATCATTCTGGACCTTGGTTTCCTTATCTGCAATCTAGGGGTAATCATGCTACTCTAATCTAGCTGAGATGGAATACTGCAGACAATTACATAATGAATGATAAAAAACACACACACACAAATACACATACTTTGAGAAAAGTTCTAGGGAAGTAAATGGAATTATTTTACAAGACCTGATTTTACAGTAGAAACCTGTCCCTCCAGAAGAGCAGACAAGGCTTTCCCTTTCTTGGGGAACTCAAGGAAAATGACAGGATAGTTTCTTACAAAAAAAGACAAACGACTGGCGGCGGCGGAGGTGGGTGGGAGGAGTGTACCGTTTATGGGAGAAGCCTCAAGTTTCTCAGCTCACAAATGCTTGGGCAAAAAAATCTAGTTAGATGGGACGTAGTATCACTCACACACACACACACTTGTCCAGCTTACTTCAAGGGGAAACTAAGAATTTTCAGTTCAGGGTGGTACTACTTCCTTGATGTATGCTAATGAACACACATTTGCCTTAAAACTAAGGAATGGAGTCACAGACTTTTCTCGGCTAAATGGCCAAAAAGTTCACTTAATCTACTGATTATAAAGCTTTATCAGTTATTCAATTATTGAACCTTATTTTTCTTATCACTTTCCTTTCCCCTCATTCAAAACAGTGTACAAAAGCCTTGAACATAATAGAAGAATATGGTATTTCCCCTATCCCAAGGGTTTTCTTATACTTTACAAAATGCAGATGACAAGCAGCATCTTACTGGGAGACGGTATTTTACAACAGTAAACAAATGGCCAGTGCCTAGGGTATTACGGCTATGCTGATTAACAAAGCAACTGGCTCCTCCCCTAAAAATAAGGCCAGGATTTCAATTTTAGTCCAGCGTGGCACTGAAGAAGTTTTCTAAAGTTCCCTTTCAGGCTATAAAAGGTGTGTCCCATTTTGCCTTAGTTTTTCAACAAGCATTTAGGACATACAATATCACTAAAGAGGATCATATGTACAGGCATTTTGACATCCTTACATCCAAAAGCAGGAATGAGCTTGAAATGAGCTACGAAAACAATCCTCTTAGCGGCCTGTTACAGTATCACATGCACAGATACGCTAGATGAGCATTAACCGACACTGATGGAGCTGCAGGTTCTGTGAGCAGCTCTGTATATACCTGGAGGAGTCTGAGGCACTCCAGCAGCCAGAGGCCCCTTCCTGGTGAATGGAGGCAGAACAAGGTCTTCTACGAATGCAACTGGGGACTTTTTTGACTGCTTGTTTTAGATATCTGGGGAGTGCAGCAACTCCACCAGGTCTTTCCTGGCAAATTAAAAAATGCTAAGAAAAAAAACGAAAGGGCTCTTACCTCCCTCCGTGAACCCATCTCACCCATTCTGAAAAAGGCCTTACCGTGTAATTGGGGTTTCCTGGTTGGATACGTAGCTCGGCCAAAATCCAAATGCCGTTAGTGAGCTTCAGGGATTGGTACAGCATGTCCTGCCCTTCTACATTCCTCTTGGCAATAGTATAAACATTGTTGTTTTGCAACTTGCTGGAAACAGTGTCTAGAAACACAGATTCAAAACGCAACACCTTCAGTTACAAAACCCAACAAGGACGCCATGAGCCATGTGTGCTCAATTAGCCCTGATAAGCACCGTCACATGCATGTGAGCACATTTCAGAGAGCCCTTCTCCCACAAGAGCAAACTGTGAGGAAGCTCTCCAAGTGCCTATGCACCACATTCCAGGCCAGAAAACGGAAGAAGGTGCGACTAAGCAGCAGTGTTTGAGAACTACCTGTGGAGATTATGGTGGGTCTAAGCCATTGGTACCCTTAAACTATTACTAGGAGCTAGACAGGTAAAAATGCACTGAAGTGGACAGAGACAGAAATGGGTGAATGTCTGACTGCCATGTTGGGATTCACTTCTGGAACGTTGGTCCCAGATCCATAGGGATACAAAGACTGACGACTGAATCTACAATACTTCCCAAGTCACTACTACTCCACCACGAGCCACTCTGGCCTCCCGTGCCAGGATCAGAAAAGTGCCAGTTGCAGAAATCCTGCAAATCAAATTTGTTAACCTTGACGTTTAGGTGTTTGTTTGTTTGTTTTAAAGCACGAAAATGATTTCTTAAGCCTCTGGGGACTATACCCCAAATTAATAACGAAACAAAGTGCCTTAACAAAAGTTTTTGAGAAAGACTGAAGTTGTGCAAAGATGATTATTCCAAGGCCTGTAACCTCGACTGCCACTGAGGCCTTTGTAGCCATCAACACAGGAGAAGAACAGGTTGATGTTTGGGGTCTTCCTTGTGCCTACGTACAGCACAGAGACATGACATTCTACAATTAAAGGTCATTTCTCTCTCCTTGTTCTCTGACTGCTAACATGAGATGCTGCAGCACCAGAGAAAGAGAAACTTTAAGAACAGAGATGATAAACATCATTTCTTTGTTGATAGTTTATTACATTTGTTTCTAATAAGAATTAAATTACTCAGGAACTAAATTCTCCCCATATAAAAACCAGTCATACTCTATGGGAGAAGGCTGCTGTGATGGATGGTCTTTCTATTCTCCTAGACGGTAAACCCTCTGAGCACAGGGATCCTAGAGTTTTTCATCACTGTGCTTCTCACAGTATCTGGGACACAATGAGTACCTGCCATCAATATCTGTGAATAAGCCTCTGACTCAGGTGTTGGAGATGCCAATATGTGCCTAATGCCATAGGCGTTAAAAAACATTATTTAAGACATTTCCCCAAAGAAATACAAATGGCCAACAGACACATGAAAAGATGCTCAACATCACGAACAGATAGTGATAATAGATAAATGCAAATTAAAACTAGAATGAGGCACCACCTCACACTAGTCAGAATGGCCATTATTTAAAAGTCTACAAATAACAAATGCTGGAGAAGATGTAGAGAAAAGAAAACTCTCCTATGCTGTTGGTGGGAATGTAAATTGGTGTAGCCACTATGGAAAACAATATGGAGGTTCTTCAAAAAACTAAAAATAGAATTACCATATGATCTAGCAATCCCACTTCTGGACAAATATCCAAACAAAATTATAATTAAAAAAGATACATGTATTCCTATGTCCACAGCAGCACTATCCACAATAGCCAAGATCGGCAAACAACCTAAATGTCCATCTATAGATGAATGGACAAAGAAGATGTGGTACATATATACAATGGAATGACTGCTCAGCCATAAAAGAGAACAAAACAACGCTATTTGCTACAACACAGATGGAACTAGAGATTATCATACTAAGTGAAGTAAGTCAGAAAAATAAATACCGTATTATATCGTATGTGACGTTATGTGTGGAAGACACAAATGAACGTATCTATGAAACAGAAACAGATTCACAGACACAGAGAACAGACCTGTGGTTGCCACGGGCGAGGTAGGTAGGGGTGGAATGGAAGGGGAGGTTTGGGTTAGCGGATGCAAACTACTGTATACAGAATGGGCAGACAACAAGGACCTGCTGTAGAGTAGAGCGAGCTACACTCAAGATCCTGTGACAAACCATGGCGGAGAAAATGCACAAACATGTATGTGTGTGTGTGTATATACACGCAACTGAAACAAAACGTGTGTGTGTATATACACACACTACTGAATCACTTTGTTGTGCAGCAGAAACTAATACAATATTTAAATCAACTACACTTCAATTAAAACAAACAAAGCCAACTTTCTCTGGGGAGTTCTTTGGTGATCTAGTGGTTAGGATTTGAAGCTTTCACTGCTGTGGCCCAGGTTCAATCCCTGGTCAGGACACTGAAATCCCATAAGCTGTTAGGCTGCCCCCCCAAAAAAATCTGCCAGAAAAACCTCACATCTATTTGTTTAGTTATTTGAAGTACAGTTGATTTACAAAACTGTGTTTCAGGTGTTCAGCAAAATGATTCAGATACTTATATATATGTGTGTGTGTGTATATATATACTTTTTTATATTCTTTTCCATTATAGTTTATTATAAGATATTGAATATAGTTCCCTGTGCTATACATTAAATCCTTTTTATCTGTTTTATATATAGTAGTATATATCACATGTATGGATGTGAGAGTTGGACTATAAAGAAAGCTGAGCGCCAAAGAATTGATGCTTTTGAACTGTGGTGTTGAAGAAGACTCTTTTGAGAGTCTCTTGGACTGCAAGGAGATCCTACCAGTCCATCCTAAAGGAGATCAGTCCTGAATATTCACTGGAAGAGCTGAAGCTGAAACTCCAATACTGTGGCCACCTGATTCGAAGAGTTGACTCATTTGTAAAGACTCTGATGCTGGGAAAGATTGAAGGCGGGAGGAAAAGGGGACGACAGAGGATGAGACAGTTGGATGGCATCACTGACTCGATGGACATGAGTATGAGCAAGCTCTGGGAGTTGGTGATGGACAGGGAAGCCTGGAGTGCTGCAGTTCATGGGGTCACAAAGAGTCGGACACGACTTAGTGACTGAACTGAACTGATGTATCTGTTAATCCCATATTCCTAATTTATCTCTCCTCCTTCCCTTTTTCCCGTTTGGTAACCATAATTTTGCTTTCTATGTTTGTGAGTGTAATAAACATCTATTTAGATGTGGTCTAATTTTGGAGCTAATTCTTGCCCTGATGTCTTTCTTCCACATTCAACCCAACAAGCGCTCAGGGCAGGAGGTACTAAAGCCCATTCATTAAACAACTGCATCACTCTTAGTTATGGCTTAATTTCCCTCCTTTTATTTCCAGTTTCCACTAACACCAAGCAGAGTAGTTGTAACTCAAGAATGGGTTCTCTTTGAGAAGCCAAAATGTTTATCTCAAGGTCGTTACGCACAAGACAGAGAGGAGGGAGCCTCAATATACTTTCTCATCACCTTCTGGGGGGTCAGGCAGTTCTGGCTGTCACCTTGGTTCCCACAATGAAGGGCTCTTGCAGCTCAGACTGAGTTGCTAGGCAACATCACCAGCTGGAGTTTGGCTTACATCTTTTGACAGGACCGTCTTTAACACGAGGAGGATTGCTTTAAGTTGTAAAAGCCATTTCCAAGTTTCAAGGCTCTTGCCCATTTCCAAGGAAACAGAAAATACACACGACAGAATCTTTTGTTGAAGTTCTACCGTGCTGCACAGGCACACGTTCTAAACAATATATAGAGCAAGGCCCAGATGCCTACAGATATGTCATGGTTTTAAGTAAGAGGTGACAGGCTAAGTAAGTGGTGATGGGCTAAAAAAGAGATGATAGGCTAAGAAATGGAAGCACCCAAACACACATACACACTCACCCACTCCAGAATTAAAAAACATGGCCAACAGCCAGATGGAATAAGCAAGTTGAATGGATGGAACTTTAATGTGTTTGGAAGCATTCCGGTTAGGCTCTGCTCCTACTGAATGGCTGTTAGCGTGATTTCTATCAGAATACTGCATGGAGGGAAGAGGGTTCTATAACATAACTATGTGTGAGTCAATTTTTCTGGCTGCATCACATAGCCTGTGAGATCTTAATTCCCTGACCAGGGATTGAACCCACACCCCTGCACTGGAAGTGTGGAGACTTAACCACTGGATGGCCAGGGAAGTCTCTGTGAGGCAATTTTTATAAACCTTAGATTGTAGGTTTGAGCTAGAGGGCTTGAAGGTAGTAGGATAACCAGACTCTGCTAAGTGAACTCATTAAGAATGGCAATGGGACTTCCCTGCTGGCAGAGTGGATAAGAATCTGCTTGCCAATGCAGGCAACATGGGTTTGATCCCTGGTCTGGAATGATTCCACATATTGCAAAGTAATTGAGCCTGTGTGCCACGACTACCGAGACCACGCTCTTGAACCTGTGAGCCACAACTAGGGAGCCCATGCACGCCAGAGTCTGTGCTCCACAAGAGAAGCCACCGCAAGGAGCGGCCCATGCAATGCAACGAAGAGTATTTCCTGCTTGCCACAACCAGAGAAAGCCTACACACAGTAATGAAGATGCTGCACAGCCAAATCAGAAAAAAACAAAACAAAACAATGGCAATGGGAGCCAATGTAAAGAAGCTTCCCAGCCAGACTGGGATATACTTCTTGACAAAACGTCACAGTTCTTTGTGTATGTTTGTTTTTTAAACATATCCGAATTCCTGGGGAAATACGATGGAATCTTATAGCTGTGAGACTTGGAGAATGAGAATGTAATGGTAAGACACTGACATCTGCCCTACAGGAGAAGAGTTTTTATTAAAAGACAGTCAAATACAGTTACACATGCATTAAGATGTAATTTCTTTGGGTTCATTTGTCTCCTACCTCAAATCTGGCTTTGGGTCTGAGGCCTAAAATCTTAGAAGATGGGAATGTGGTCTTCCCTCCCTCGTCTTCCTACTTTAGCTAAGGTCGCACCTCTTCCAGCAGCCGTAAGAGTGAGAAGGTACTCGGAGAGCGGGAAGGGACCCAGCTGGGACACAGTCATCAGCAAGTTGCAAACCACTGTGACTGCTAAAAAGAACACCTTTTTAAAAAATCATTTGAACAACCAAATTGTACTTAAGTGCTGACTGGCAATGCACTTGTATTTATGAAATGGGGAGAACCATGACCAAACAAAGAAACAGAACTCACCCTCACCTATTCCCTGTGCCTGAAGAAATATCTGTCCCTTATTAGAGAGCCTAACTAGAAAATACACATGTAACATGTCTCTGAGTTTTTCAAAGAAAAACAAGCACTTAATTTAAAAAATAGGTTTGCAGGACACTTGCCCGAAAGATTCTTTTCTGGATATGGCTGGAGATGCAGCTATTTCTTATGTACTTAAGACAGTGGTCCCAGATATGACTAGTGCCAGGAAGCAAGGAGACCCATACAATTGGGTGCCTTTTCCGAACCAGTATTTTCCAGTATTCACACCACTAGTGACACATCATAAGCACACTATCATACACACTTTTCTATTAAGAATTGATAAATTATTAAGGCTTAGTAAGAGGGTTTCTTTTCTTCTTTCTTCTCTAGAAGAAATGGAAGAGCAGAAGTAAAAGCTCAATGCTAGGCTGGTCAGTACTTTAAGCCTGCGACTTCCTGTAGCCTCAGAGTGTTAGCACCATCTGTCAAATGTCTACTCTGGCACAGAAAAGCTATTTAAAGGGTTGGTGCTATTGTGATTAGGACAGATCAGCTGGAAAGGAGGTATTTTTAGCTCTCAACCCAGGGTGTTGAATCAGAAGGCACTAAACCTGAAAACGTTCCTGTTAATTGAGCCCTCAGACTGGAAGGAAAAGAAAAGCTTGGGGTAGGTACTCCAGACCTCGGGGTGGAGGCAGAGGAAAAGCTAGAAAGGATTAGCTGCAGAAATGGTCTTTAAGAGATCAGCAGTGATTCAGTGGGAAATGATGGATGGCCTCGAGCTCCCGGAGAAGAGGACATGGCTGGGAATTTTCCCTGGGCTCCGTGTGCTGCACTACCACAGGGCAGGGTGCCACTGGAGAACTGATTCGCTGGTATTTGGAGCACCCAAGGCAGGGAGGAAGTGGCATGAGGCCATGGCTGAACTGTTCAAAACTGAATTTGTTCTGGGAAACTGTTTCTGTTTACATCAGAAGACACAGCTCCACTGGGAGAAAGGCCAGATACCTTTTCTTTGGCAAGATCACAAATGTACACCAAGGTTCGGAGCCCCCATCTGGAAGCAGGGGGATTTTCTTTATTAATCTGACAGGCCAGACTAAAACCCCCAATCATCCAAATTTCCATTTTCTTTTTTGAAAAATCATGTCTCCTTCACACCAGACCTCTGAGACCAAATCTGCTTTCCCAGGACTCTGGCCTTTCTCTGCTGTTTCTAGGCCAGAGTTTTCCTGATCATGTGTGTTCAAGGAACACTGGTTCTCCATAAGACGTTAGTAATAAGCATTTTGTGATTTTAAATTCCATAGGGAAACATTCAGTTGATACTGAGTTACAGTGGTTTCCTCAGTGCGGGAGGCTTCAGCTTCTAGTGTGCTTATGTGCAATGGCAACTTCTAAGACAGGCCCATCATACACTGTACTTCCCAATCTTATGACCACAGAACCCTTTTCTGAGGGACAAATGTTCTCAGGAGTGTAATATATGAAATGACTTGGGACTGACCACACAAGGGTGACTATAATCCTAGCTTTTAGCCACTGTGGGTTCTGCAGCGCAAGTTTCCTGAAAAAGAGGTTAAAAAACGTAAGACTGTCCAACCTCCCAACTCATCAAATGAGGCTTGTGGTAACTAACCAGTGAGCCTAGGAGAGACAGCAAACACCATCACCTACCTAGAACATGGCATAAAAAACAGCTCAATTTAAATACGATTTTTTTTTTTTTAAACTCAGCAAAAATCTGGTTTTGTTTAATAGCTACATAACCAGTCAGGCTGAGAAACCTAGAAGGCATGTGGTATTTGTGAAGAGAATCAATAAACTGTCACGGCAGTGGACACTACAGAAGACTGTCTTCCTCAAGTACCTCTCCAAGGGCTAAGAGAAGCCCTGTAAGAAAAAAATCTGCCTGGAACACAGAGGATGGACCTGTAACAGAGCACACCCACTCCCTGCAAAAAAATTTTTTACCAAAAAATTTTTAAAGAACAAGTTGAAATGCGAAGCCAGTGAGTTGTTTTCTTTCTTTCTGTCTGCCTTTCTCCCAGGGCAACACTCTAGCCACAGTGGGAGGGCAGCATGCCGGAAGGAGGAAGTGACAGGGAATGAAGAGAGGCGGCACTGACTAGCATCAGGTCTCACTCTCATTCAAACTCATAAAATCTTATATTAACCTCAAGGAGAGACTGGGACAAAGGCAAGACCCTGAACAGCTTAGGGCTCCCTTCCATGCCTGAGGATGCTTCAGTGAAACAAAGCCTGAGGCACTGCCAGTGGGTACTGTTTCTCCTCTCCGGTTCCCAGGCTCAAGTTCTAGTGTAATAGTAAAACTAACTACTAAGGCAGCTATAACTTTTTAATGGTGATTAAGGCGGTCATATCGTCATATGACAGCTGACTCAAGGAAAGAAAAAGGCCACAAATTAGGCTTTAATCAACTATGACGTAGTCTTATTTAATAATAAACACAGGATTCCAAACAAGGATCTCAGACAGAGTCACTACTGAAGGCTGATGTAAGAGGACAAACAGTCCTTTTAATTCTTGGGACAGCACATATCTTCAAGTGCCAATTACCTGATGCTTAGAATGTTCAAGTAACATGACTGATCCATGTTCAACTACTAGACAACTGGGCATGTGGATCCATTCTAGTTCTTAAATCTGTCAGCTTTGTAGCTAATCTAGTGCCTACCATCAAAACATCCCAAGTGTTTAATGAGAAGTCTGCAAAGTAATATACCCTTTACTCACTAGAAATAGGTAGCTGTGAAAAAAAGAGATAGGTAAAGAGAAGACAGAATTTTCAACTATCTAACTGAATATACTAAGATGAAAATGGAAGTTAGAGTTATCACTCACCAGCATTTAAATGACATTCCTTAATCTGAAACTGAAGCTCATTTTCATTGGGAATATCCTTCCATGTTGCAAGGAAGACCTGGCGCTCTGTGGGGGAAGCAGAGGTAAAGGCTGGGTGTGCACAATCTGGCAACAGTCTGACATCTGAGCCCTCGTACCATTTCCCCTTTGGCGTGCTGGCTCCAGCAGTACAGCCAGTGGCAGTCTGAGACGAGCCAATGCTTAGCTATGCACCAGTGCTGTGCTCCAGGTTAATTAATCCCTCATGAGTCGCACTAATATACACTGGGAAAGACTTTACAACTAGGCTTGTTTTGGCTCCACAGTTTTCCTATTTAGGTGACTCTGGGTAAGTCTTTTGACCTTTCTGATCCTTAATTCCATCATATATTATACCTGCTATACTACCCAAAGAGTTATTGTAAGAATCAAACCAATAAAATGCCAATACAACTTAATATGTATCAATATAAGCTAGTTTTATTAGCTGGTGGTTTCCTAAGTAAGGGAAGAGAGAAATATCAACCACCACATGGGGAGTACTAACAGTTTATTATAAATCACTGAATTCGTATCTTGAGACAGTAAGAACTCAGGACAGGGCTAAGTGCTAAAACCTGCACATATTATCTCAAGTCATTACAAAAAACTATTTTTGCTTTGTAAACGTGGAAACTGAAACTCAAAAAAACTAAGCATCTCGCTATAGTCACAAAGCTAACAAATAGCCAAGCTGAGATTTCAATCCACATCTACTTGTCACCAAGCCATTTACTGTCTGCTGTGGTGACTGGCTTATTCAGACAGTGGGCATTGTGATTTAAAGACCAACAGCACAGCAAGATCAACTGTGACTCAGGCAAATACATAATCAGCAGTTATCAGAGCTTTAGAATAGCCATCCCCCATTTTTTTAAACCTCAAGATAAACTGAACTTCTGGGGATACGCTCCACCTGGTGTTCAGAGGAAGGGCGAAGGTATATTTGGCAGGACAGGAGGACACACTTACCCATTTTGCCATCTTCTACAAAAAGCACGTTGAGTGGGATGAGGCAGCTGAAGTAGAAGACATCAATATTGTTTTTCACAGCCACCTGCCAGGAAAGTAGGAAGGGAAAATTAGGACATCATAAGAAGGCAGGTAGGAGGGAAAGAACAGTTACTGTCTAGAAATATACCATCCAATTTCCTTCCTCTTTAGGCAGTACAGGAAACCCCAAAATTAAGACACACCAGCCCATACACTGGAAAGTATGCCCCTACCTACTCCACTATCAGAGCACCATCGATCGACAACCTGCAACTCTGCCCACTCCATGAGGGATAAATTCAAGGCAAATATTCTATGCCTGTAATAGTCTACTCAGTTATTTTAGTAGTTGCTGTTGCTATCACTAAGTACCTGTATTAACAGGTATTTCTAATCCTCATTATAACTCATGATATCCTCATTATAACTATCCCAAACAAAGTAGTAAATGGTACTCCCCTCTCATTTTCCTGATGAAGAACTGAAAGATTAAGTAACATTCAGGGCCACACTGCAAGCACACAGAAAAACCAGGATTCAAATGCAAATTTGACTCTACAGTGATTTTTCTCTCTCCATAGTAACTGGTGTCATAATGCCCTTACCTTTTTTCTGACATGAGTTTTAAAGTGCTTTCTTACTTCCTAAGTCATATGACTATAAAAGTTTGGGTCAAACACTCGTAAATTTGATGACTCTAAGGCAAAGCCTTTGAGTGAATGAAGAAATGAGTTTTCTTCTCACAACACAAACTTCTGGATGTGCACAGGCTGTGATTCTACCGTGGCCTGCTCAATCCAGCAGAAGCTATTTATATATATATTTTTTAAACTACAATACGTATAATACTTGTGTTTAGGGGCAATACTGTTGGTTGCCCCATTCAGAAACACCATTCAGAAAATCTTCCTAAACTGAGGCAGATTGTAAGAAGCAAATATGTATGAGGGGAGACATAGGAGAAAAACTGCTTGAAACCATGCTTCCCACTGGTTTCTGTCACTGGTGATTTTCCTATCTATGCTCTTAGTGCCACAGAAAAATATTTCTCTGGGTGAGTTTTACAATCAGTAACCATGACTATTTCTCTTTAAAAAAATAAAGTTAAAAAGTGCTTATCTAGCACCACCATTCTCCTCCCACCTTCTTGGGGGCAAGCATGTCTACACTTATCAACTCATCTTCTCCACCTTAAACAGTAACTTTATTTCATCCTCCATAATTTGGTTTGGGTGTATCTACTTGATATCTTTCTACTCCTTCCCAGAAGAATTTATCAAGTTACTTTCCTTGAAACTTGGGCATTGAAACTTTCAGTTACCAACCCCTAGGAGTTTCTAATCTCTATCACATAATCTGATGCCCAAAATGCTGGGACAGCAGGAGTCCCCAAAAGCTTGAGTCTGGTGAATGCAACCAGAGTAACTAACCTCAGGAAAGAGGGACCTTGACACTCTTTAAGATGTACTAGAGCATCACTTCAAAAAGATTATACCAGCTGCAGGTCTCCGGGAAAGATGTATTTTCTAATTCATCTGGTACTCAGCAGTTAAGAGAAGGGGAACTCTTTACTGCAAATAAGGGCACCAAGAACACCTTGAGGGAGTGCCAGGCCCTGAAAAGGGCATTCAGAAGTGCAAACTGGAGGTGGTACAAGTGGGCTCGTGTGGGTTATATGTCCTCCAGGAGATAATATTAATGATTCTTAACCAAAGACTTATATTAGAATCATCTGGAGAGATTTTTCAAAACAGAATCTTCGACTCCATCCTGTATTTAAAAAACAAACAAATAAACCAATTTCTGGGACCTGGCACACCTATTTTTTGAAAAAGTTTCTAAGAAGACTAACCAGACAAGTAATTAATTTAGAACAATGTTACCTAGGAAGTCCTCTTGAGCGTATAAATAGCCTGTGCTTCTTAGGGAATCCTTAAACCAACTGGAGCCCTTTAACCATGGAAAAGATGTGAAAGCTCTTCTAGGTCAGCAGTGCTAAACCATTCTGCCCTGAGAACCCTTTTGACAAACATATAAAACTCATGCAATGTTTCCACCAAAACTTTAGGGGTTTCAGGAGACCCTAAAGCCTATCCCTGGGTTTCTGCTCTAGATAAATTATCTGAGAAGCTGGCACACCCAAATTGGTGGCAGCAGACACAGTGGTTTTGAACATGGACTCAGGGACCAGACCAGACCACTTGACCATGCTGACTGTTCCTTACTAGCTGTGTGACCCGAGGCAGGAGTACTCAGCTCAGTCTCTTGCCTAAAGAACAGAGATAACCACAGCACTGAATGCATGGGGTCGTTATGAGGCAAGTTAATATTTGCAGAGCACTTAGAACGGTGCCTGACTTACAGTTAAGTACTGTGAACAAATGTTTCCTAAAGAAAAGTTCCCTCTTCTTTCACCATTTTCTGCTGTATACTTTACTCAGAATTTTTCA
This sequence comes from Bos indicus x Bos taurus, assembly GCF_003369695.1. NCBI lineage: Eukaryota > Metazoa > Chordata > Mammalia > Artiodactyla > Bovidae > Bos > Bos indicus x Bos taurus. The sequence goes on from NC_040094.1 coordinate 15,719,966, forward strand.
TAATTAAGATAACCACATTAGACTTACCTGAATCTTTCACATGCTCAAATGTAGTATTACAACTATGCTAATGAGAGATATCAGGAGAGATTTTTAAAGAAAGGCTTACTGGGAAACTGTTAGTTTAATGATTCCTCTTGCGACTGTGCTCCTGGTCAAACGTCATCTTCTTATAGGATCAACGCACAGTGCATTCCTTGGAAGAAGTGGTTCATCTCTATTACATTAGCTCTTCAAAATCTGCATTTTGCTGCTCTCAAACTTTTCCTCTTTTGTAGAGTAAAACATAGCCTGTAAAATGCAGGCTAGAACTGCATTTATTTCAAACGTATATGGTTCCCCTGGATGTGGCCCCTGCCTATGTCTCTAGTCCATTTCCTTAACGTCAAGCATATCAAAATAACTTCCTGCTCTCCAAACACTAATGTTGTTCTTTCTGCTTAATATGTTCTTTTCCTAAAGCTTTATCTGTCTGGAAAATATCTATTTAATCTGAAGATTTAGTTCAAGCTTGACAAGGATTTCTCAGGAAGGTTCTAACTCCCCTCCATCGCACCCACACCATGAACTTCCACTGTAGCATAAATAAGCATTTATCTATGCCTCACCCACAAAACACGGTCTCTTGCTCATGCAGGGGCTCTCATCTTCACTCACATCCCAGTGACTCAATAAATACTTGTTCCCTTTGATTAAAGGGAAGAAGTTGACCAAATGGAATGAAACACTGGTTTCTCAACCTTTTTTTTTTAAACCTCCCTATCACTCATAGGCAAACATCCTTTCACCACTCACACGGCCCACTGGGCACAGGGACACACGACAGGGCAAGGCTGGGGCAACAGGGCGACACGTGGGCTCACCTGGTTCCAAGTCACTGAACATAGCATCTAAGTGTGGGGCAAGAGTAACACAGGTGGGAGACACAACCCAAAGAATACGAGTCTCTAAGAATATGCCAATAACTCTTCAGGAGTCCAGGCCAAAAAAAGAATCAAGGAAAACACAGTATGAAGCCAGTTCAATTTTAACCCAGATGGCGGCTACTCTGAAATAGAACTGAGTAAACCTTATAGTATGATATTGATTGCTTCAGAGGGAGAAAGGGGAGTTCTTTGTTTTCTTATTTTGAAATTCACTATCCCAACAGGTACAGAGCAGAAAGACTTAATCCAGACAAGCTAAAGAAGTACCTTCTAAGAGCTTTCACAGTGATGTCTAGCCTGCCTATGGCAAATCAATTATCACATACATATCCAACTGCCTACTTAGTATCTTCACCTGGATAACTAACAGATACCTCAAAATGAACATGCCCAAAACCAAATTCTTGATCTCCTCTCCTCATCCCTAAATGGAACCTCCTGCTGACTTTCCAAACCCAGTAAACGAAATACTGCAAGGCTTTCTATGGTGTCTCTGCTTCTGCACTTGTCTTCCCCACCTTCAACACCTAACTTCCCAGCCTCTTCTCAACACAGCATCAGAGTGATCTTAAAATGTAGGTCAGTTCATAGATATCTCCGTGTTTGAGCCTCCAATGATTACCCAAAATTGTAACTGCCTATGGTCAGATGCCTGTTACCTCTCTGCTGTCACATGCTGGGACTCTCGCGTCAGCCATGGGAGCCAGCTGCTGTGCCTTGCACACACCAGGCATGCTCCTATCTCATAACCTTTTGTGTTTCTTCTGTCTGAAATCCTCTCCCACCAGAAATCTGCAATGTTTATTCTGGCCTCCTTTAGGTCTTTGCTTTAATCAAGCATTATCTTCTTATGTAGGTCTTCCATGACCAACGTATTTATGAAATCATACCACCCAATCTCCACCTCCAGGACTCCCTAGCTCAAGCTCTGCTTTTTCTCCCATTGCTCTTATCTGTCACACATTTTTACTGATTTATTGGTGCACTGCCTGTCCCTGTGCCACATAACACACCTCCAGTAAAACGCAAGTTCCACAAGGTAGGGGATTTTTGTCTCTTGTTACTACTCTCTTCTCAGTTTCTGAAACAGTGACTGGCACAGAGTAAAGGCTCAGTAAGAATAATGACTGTAAAATACATGGCTCTAAGTTCCTGACGGCCACTGGGCTTGGACAAGACATGAACCCGGACTAAAGTTTCCAAAAGGACAGTACTTCTTAAGTTTTTCCCAGTGTACCTCCTTTAACAGAGGAAGAAAGAATGGACATATATACTGGGGTGGAGGTAGGGGTAAGGATCAGGATTAGGGGCATAGTATGAAGTAGCCCATAAGAACAAAATTTCTTTGAACTTCCTTGCTATCCCATAATGAATCCAAGCATTTTAATATGAAATGTGCTTCTTACTTATCTGTAAACAAAACTGATGCTCCAGAGAATACACGTGTATTCTTCAGCCTCAAGTACTTCTTAACAAGGTGGTTTTAAACACTGTGGGTCACGACCAATTGGTGATTCTTAAAATTTGTTTAGTGGGACGTAACTGGCATAAAAAAATATAATAGAAGGGACTTCCCTAGAGGGCCAGTGGTTAAGACTCATGCTTCTACTTCAGGGGACGTGAGTTCGATTCCTGGTCGAAGAAATTCTGCACAGTGTGGCCAAATAAGTAATAGAATAGAAAATGTCATAGTGTATCTCACTAAGAGTAAGTAATGGCTCCTGAAACTGTTTTAGTTTTATGTACCGTATGTGTGAATACACTATGCAAAATGTACCTCTTATGTAAGCTGCAGCCAAAATCTATAAAAGCCCTAAATATTCACTCAGCAAATGATAAAGCAAGCAGTGAGGAACTGGGCTCAGTGAGCTTAGGAACAGGGTGCACACCTCAGTTTCTGCTCTGAGGATGCCTAAAGCAGATCCCAGATGGTACCAAGAACCAAATTACTTAAATCCTGTGTTCCTCTGGTCTGCCACGAGCAACATGGGGACACAACAATATTTACTTGCTTCTCAGGGACATCAATAGGAAGAGCAAAAAGAAGTGATTATGAGGCACTTGGAAAACACAAAAGTGGGCTAGAAACGCTTAATAATAATAATGAGTTTTACAAGTTACTTTCAGTGGCTGCTGGGGAAAGAGCAGCCTGACAGCTTCAGCCTGTAACCAGCAATTAGTTTCTCTCCATAGTACAGAAAGCCTGCTGCAGGGGCTGCAGCCCCTTTCTGGCGGCACAGCTGGAGATGAGCAGGCTGAATTAATATTCTAACCTTGTTCCAGTGCGCTCAAAAGTGCTATAAAAAGGTACGAGATGAACTCGGTCTGAACTCTGGCAAATGGGGCCTCTACCTACACCTCTCCCCACAGATCACTACAGGAGGCACTGCCACAAGAAAATTCAAGGCAAGCGGTACACAGCTCACCTTTGAGAGTGTATCATCTACTCTTCTGTGACGTCACTTGTGACCTTTCCCAGTCTCTGAGGAATTTTTTCCCCCTTTTTTCTTCCTCTCTATTTAGCTTTGAGAGAGATTATCTGCAGGCTGGTCGAACCAAGGACCAGGCAGTGACGCCAACCTTCACCAGTTGTCTGAGGAATGATGATTCAGATGTGTTTTAAGCACCACACTATATAGTAACAGAGCCTAGAGGAATGGCTCTGAGTGACAGGTTTTTAATGACACTGCCTCCAACTGTGTGATATGTCATCTGAGACTCAAGCAGAAGAGGCTCTCTGCTAGCTGCTGGAGTTAAATCGACCTGCAGTGCTGCATTCCCAGTCAATGTGAAAAAATACCTATCATTTTTAGTTTAAATATGGTCTTCCACTTCAAATCCTACTGACCAATAAACTACCTGAGACCTTTCAGAGACATCCTGACAAAAGAGGTCTATCTATAATATTTGACAGTGTCTGAATAGAGTTAAAAATATAGCAGGAATAGGCATGCAACTCACCATGCGTGTGTGCTAAGTCACTTCACTTGTGATCAACTCTTTGCGACCCTATGGACTGTGGCCCTCCTGGCTCCTCTGCCCATGGGGACTCTCCAGGCAATAATACTGGAGTACGTTGCCATACCCTTCTCCAGGGGATCTTCCTGACCCAGGGATCGAACCTGCCATCTCCTATGTCTCCTGCATTGCAGGTGGCTTCTTTACCACTAGTGCCACCATCCACCATAGAAAATAGCAATTTACTTTCCTCCAATGCTAATTACATTTTAACCTGAAGAAGCATCTTTAGTTTACTTCCAAGGCTAAGATTCAACCAAGAACCCTCTATTTTTTTTTTCCTAGTGCACCCAATAGATCAGATGGATGGTATGGCAGTTGAACAGCCCTCAAAGAGTGCCTATCTGCTGTTTATGATAGATAAAAGCCATACCTGTTTACTTTCACTGTTAAGAGTATGTGGCCAGTAGAGTCCTTTACAGGGAAAATTTGACAGGTTCCACTCGTCCCAATAAAAGCAGTAGCTTCAAAACCCTAATTTCTTGGGCAACAACTTGCACTTCAGCATTTGATATTTCCAAGGCTAACTAATGTCTATCTGTACCTCCTTACAGAATAGAGGCTTTCAGAATAGAAGGGAAAGCTCTGAAGAGACCCCCGGATGATCTCTTAAACTATAAATCTTCTAGTGGTATTCATAGTACTGGGTTTTAGAATGGGAATGAGAACCTAAGAAACAACCTCTCTTGTTTTTGAAAGGTGCTACTGCTGCTGCTGCTAAGTCGCTTCGGTCGTGTCCGACTCTGTGTGACCCCATAGACGGCAGCCCACCAGGCTCCTCCGTCCCTGGGATTCTCCAGGCATGAATACTGGAGTGGGGTGCCATTTCCTTCTCCAGTGCATGCATGCTAAGTTGCTTCAGTCGTGCCCAACTCCGTGCGACCTCATGGAGAGCAGCCCACCAGGCTCCTCTGTCCACGGGACTCTCAGGCAAGAATACTGGAATATGTTGCCATTTCCTTCTCCTTTTGAAAGGTGAGGAGAAACCAAAAGCTACTAAAGCTGATGCAGCTCTGCCTCCTCCCGGAGTCCCCATTCTGTCATGCAATCTGCTCAATCTCAGTCTCAGAAACCTCCCACATAGTTTACACCATGAACTGGGGTGTAGGCAGATTAAATCGCCAGAACACCAAAGAGAAGATTAAGATTCCTGATTCAGAAAGATCCCACGTGCCATGGAGCAACTAAGCCACATCTATTGAGTCCAAGCTCTAGAGCCTGGGAATTGAAACGCCTAAGCCCACATGCTGCAGCCACTGAAGCCTGCGCGCCCTTGAGTCTGTGCTCCACAAGACAACACAATGAAAAGCCCGTGGATGGCAACAGAGTAGCCCCGGCTTGCCACAAGCCCGTGCAAAGCAATGAAGACAGCCGAAAATAAGTAAATAAATAATATATATTAAAACAAGCCAACAAAAAGCTGTTAAAAACCTCTGATTTAGGCAGGAGTAAATCAGAATGATGGTCTCCAAAAGCTGTATACACTAGAAGAACCCCAAAGCACAGTAGGGTTTGAACTACTGGAATCAAATTCGGTAATTCTCTGCAACTTAAGTTAGACTCTCAACTACTGCTTCAGGAAAAAAAAAAAAAAAAAAAAAAGGCATTCCCGTCTCCTTCAAAGCCATTTGGAAAAAAGTAGAAAGGTCACAATTTTCATGAAAGACTGCCTCTGTGGAGGGACTCTTTCAAGAAGCTTCTTTTCGAAGTCCACCCAAAGCCACCACTAAAGCCAGCTGAACTACAGAGTCAGGTTGAACTCAAACCCTTCAACTCTCAAGACAACCTCCAGTGCCAGCATGTGACACCTCATCATCCCAAAGTGAATTTCAGTTTAGGATTTCCAATCTTTTTACTGCTTACCTCCGAACTGATAAACAACCACCCCCATTCCCCCAAAAGCAAATTCTTCTGATAGCACATGCAGAAAAATCTGGAATTGGGACGTGCTAGACCATTACCTTTAAAAATTTTTTTCCCTTTTTCAAAGGCAAAAGTTAGACTGTTTTGAGTATTATTTGAAAAGAACTATTTTCTGAAAGCAAAGAATGAACGATGAGATTCATCCACGGGCCAAAGACATCCCTCTCTGCCCTTCCTTTCAAAGTGTGCCTCCTTATCACTTTACTTCCTTCCATCAGAATTAGGAAACAGGCTTTTTTCTGGTCTCCCAGAAAGGTTTGCTTAGCTCCATTTCCTGTCAGATATCTGAACGATTCTGCTTTTCCCTGGGGCTTGAGCACTTACAGAGCATCCTCGAGTTTTCAAAGTTATTCTGAGAATATTATACAAATAATTTGATGGTATTAGGATAATGGTTTAATAGTTGTGCGGTAACAATTTTTTTTATTTTGAAGTGGCACAAAAACATAGGTTAGTAACAGAAAAAGTTCCCTAAACATTAGAACAGTCACATGTTCTATTATCCTAGTTATCACCAGTCCTGGAAATAAGGTCCATTAATGTGCTGTGCCTTTTGAAATTATCAATGAACAGAGTAAAGAAAGCAGTAGCTTCTAATGTTTGTCTGCCCACTAGAGAGAAAAATGAATTTGTGATTGTAGACCTCAGATTAAACCACGACATGACCCATCCAGGTAAAAAGGTATTAAAGGAGCAGTGGGAGGACTGCAAGGCCACTAAGAAACAAGAGGCAGAGAGTGTGTTTAGGGACACCGTTTGCTATGATGAGGAGATGGCCTTGCTAAGTCTGGTTCAAGAACTGGAGGCACCAGATACTTGTAAACACTTTCTTAAATGAAAGCAAAAAGATTCATTCAACAACAAATATTTATTAAACACCCACTGTGTGCCAGGCATTGCTCCAGGCACTGGGGAATAAGTTATGAAGGAAAAAAAAACTAGGACAAAAACTGTTGCCCTTTTGAAGTCTGTGTTCCTGTCAGGAAGCGTTGGGTTAGGGGGTGACGGGTGGGAGGGGGAGAGGCAAAAATGAATTAAGTACAATAAACAGTATTTAAAATGGATAAGTGCTCTGAGGGTCGGGGGAGAATAAGGAAAAAGGGGATCAAGAATACTGGGAATAGAGTGAGGTGGCCTTATCAGAAAGGTCCTGTTTTACCAAAAGCCTGAAGGAGGCAATGAGTCAAGCAGATACGACAATTGGGAGAAGGAACATCCCACACGTGGGAAACAGCCAATTCCAAGGCCCTGAGGTAGCAGCATACCGGTCAGTCTGAGGATCCACTAGGAAGCCAGTGTGGCCAAGTGGAGTGAGGGGAGCAGTAGCAGATGAAGTCAATGAGGTAGGGAGCAGGTGGAAGACATGGTTGGATCATACAGGGACTTGGGGACCACTGTTAGGACTTGGGCTTTTCTGCTTGGAAAGAATACCAATGCAAGCTCTTCTACACTAGTGATGTAAACACGTGCCTAACAGGGCACTGGCACAGCAAGAATTAAGCAACCATTACAACTCTGCTAGGACCTGTGGAGAGGGTCACTGGCAGCCGTGTGCCTCACAGGGACCACTGGGTCAAGGGAAAATGATGCTAAGATATACTGCATCTGTTCCTGCTCCAGGTAGCTTCCTTATTATTAGTTTTACACATTAGGCAAAATAAATCAGAAAACTCACAGCAAAGGTAATTTGATCTCTTTTCTGTCAATACAGAACCAACCTGCCATGCTATACTGATCAATTTGGTTACCACCCAGAAACCTTTATCACAAGCCCCAGATGCCCTCCTCCTCCAGCAGTCTTCGACAGAATTACTCTCTACAGTTTCAGATGCCAGAAACAGCCAACAGTATTTTCAGAGGCCTTTCAGTCTTTCCAACAGGTAAGTTCCCCAAACCCAAGGTCTTACCTTAAACAGGTTCTGCCCAACCTACACAGACTCTAACCCTAAAAGCAGGATCTCTTTTAGCCTTTACAGCTCTGTGTACCTTGCTATGATGGGCTGATGTGCCCATGACTGCAGCTGTTGCACTACTGAATACTATTTACCATTAAAAGGCATCATGATCTGTTTGCTATGCAGGGCTTACTGTTAAAACTTTAAAGTACATTTTGTACATACTGTACTGAACCACAAAATGGTGAAGAAAGGACTAATAAACTATCAGTTAAAGTTATTAGATATTCCACACCCCAGTCTGGTATGTCATGGGACTGAAGACACAAAGAAAACTCAACAGAAGAATAAACTTCAGTAATGAGAGTGAATGAACATTATTTTAAAATCCTGAGATGAAAGTGATCTAGAATCTAATCTAGGTTCTAGCCAGTTAGAAATCAAGAGGGTTCACAGGTGTGCCTATGAACTCTCTGCTGTATTACTTAACCTCAGCATAGACAAAAAGCAGACACAGGTGGCTGTCAGATGACTGGGCAGATGGGTAGGCCATTGTGCAGAGACGCTATCTCTGGGCAGTTTTACCAGGGAATCAGGTCATATACAGAAGGGGCAGAAACTATTGTCAGAAACACAGCATGAGCTATGGAATGAGCTATGGATTTGAGAAGTTCTGTGCTTTCATATTTGGAGTATCTGCTTTCCCACTCCTTCAGTGGAATGTTGCCACTAAGCCTAAGACCAAATTCACATACTTTTCAAAAATGATTAAATGTTGTTTTCCTTTGTCTCCAATGTAACTGAGTCTAACCACATTTACTAGTGTCTCCACATTTGTTTTCCATTAAAGTTAGAATAATAAAACTGACATTTATTTGCAGAACACAAACATAAGTCCTTCCACAAAACTTAGGCTCTCCTGAAGTAGAATAAAAGAGAAAATGAATTCAGACTGGGTATATTTTCATTATAGGTCCACCTGACCAATTTTCAGGCCTCGTGAGTCTTCATTCAGAGAGAAACTTACTGTATAAAACCTGATCTCAATACCATGAAACCTATGTATAACCTCACCCTACAAAACTGTGAATAAAAGAAACTTTTCCAATCTCACTGAACATGATGCCACAAGGTATTAAGAGAGCTAAACATGAATGAGGGCAAGATATGGCTCTCAAGTGGGCTTCAATCCAGTTTAGGAAAATCCCAGGGTGTTTCCTTTAATTCCAACCTATAATGTGCCCCAAGGCTTTGTGTAAAAATTATGTGCCACAATGAGAACGTAAGGACTAGAAAGAGGTACCTACTTTTTATTCAGAATTTGAAGTCCTCTACTGCATACAGATCTATTTTCCAATCATCTATCTAACCAGAAATACAAAACTAATTCAATTTTCATCAACTCTTGACTTGCTAACGTGATATAAAGATGGTTGAAATTTTAATAGATGAAACCCACAAATCACTTCTATTACCCTGCAGAACTATCTGAAATTTAGTATCATGTGGCCAAGCATGGGCTTCTATTACTTGGGTAATCATCTCACAGGCTCTTTTTAATGATGACTAGTTCTCAAGCTTGGGTGTTTTAAGAACTGAATTCTGGGTTTTAGGAACAACTGTCTCCTACCATTGAAGCCAGATTTATAATTTGCTAGACCATGTCAGCCTATTAGGATACAGAATTTTTATCTACTGCTTATGTGTGGTTATTCAAGCAGGGCAGCTGCTACTGACAAACATATTCGCAGAAGGGAGTACCAGAAGCCAATAGTTGAGTTCTGGTTATAGAAAGACAAAAGATGTTGTTTAGAGAATCTTGATTATCTTGACATAAAGGATAAGGAGGTTCTCTATAGGGCCAACTGAGTGAAAAAGGAACATTTAGTATATAAGATACTCTACTTCTCAGATGAGATTAAAGGACACATTTATAGTACTGATGTGACATGAAAAATATATCAAAATTGAAATAGCAATCATGACAAGCAATTTTCTCTTTTCTCTTTGGTGGTAAAATATTTTCATCTTTCATAACCAAGATCTTTCATAACCATTTCCTACAGGTTGTTAATGGAATATTTCAGATTCTGTCCTGTCTATAGGGGTTATTTTCAGCTCTGGATCTATCTGTGACCTGGGAATCTCTTATAGTTTTCCTAAGATCCACCACTTCAAGGACTCAATGTCTGTTCAAGCAGCGTGTGGTCCCATAAAAGCAACCAGAGTGCACAGTCCTCAGCTGTGGATCCTGGAAGACCAAAGGAGGCTTTAATACTGAACTTGTTTGGCTTGCACAACAGTCAAGAAAAGTCAGTAAATGCCAAGCTGGTTTGCTTCCTTTGATGGAAGCTGCTTAAAAGGTCTTCCGTTTGGAAGCATTTACCGGTTTTTCTGGTACAACAGCTACAGCTGTAGGCCTTCTGAGTGTGAACGGACGTATGTAAGACATGAAATATCAGGGACAGGCACCATCTGCAACTGATTGTCTCATAGGCTGGAACTGCAATGTGGGAGTAGCAAGGGACAGAATTTTCTCAGGGCCATACACTGCCAAAAAACATAACAACACAACCCCCACCCCTCCAAAAAAAAAAAAAACCCTTTTGGTGAACAAAGATCTTAAAGACATGAATAAATGGGGTTATAAGATTGTGTCCTTTGCAGCTAGCATCCTTAGCACTTCTTGCCCTAATCATTCAAAGGTTAAATGAACAGGGTTGATGAATACTGCCTTGTTTTAGAAGGGACAGTCAAAGAAAAAACTGAGACATTATTTCTTTTTTCTGTAATTAATATCCATCCTCTTATTAAACAAAACTTAAGTGGGGTTTAAAGAGGATACAAAGATACATAATAAAAAACCATATACACTAAAGGATCAATTATTTATCTACAGGTTAACCTCTAACCACAAAGAAGTACAGAAGGAAGGAAAGAAGGATTTTTATGAAGGTGTCATGAGACTTTTAGGTAAAGATAGTAGACTTCAAATCACATTTAAATTTTCTTTCTCCTGGAAGAATTCAGCCATAATTAAAAGGAAAAAAGAATTAAAGGTATAAGTTCACAAAGATGGTAAAGAAAAAAACACAGCAGCAACAAAATCTTGGCACTGTAAAACAAATGCTGTTAGCAATAACACTGCACAATTCTCAAAGTCTTAGGACTGGTAGCACGTCTGGAATTGTATGGAGGGGAAATGATGAAGGGACCGTTAAAAAAAGAGGATGAAGAAACTGAGTCCGAGATCCCCATACCACCCTGAGCTACCTCAGCCCCTCAATAAAACTTAAAGACTGATTCTTTCAGAGGAGATAAGATAGATAGTACTTTGAAGGGAATGCTAGACATGGCTGAGGGTGGGGGGATAAGGGAATTTATGCATACTGAGTGCTGAGACTCTCCAGTCCTCCTTCCCAGTTTAGCTCCCAGGAGGCTGGTAGAAAGCCTTTAAATTCTAAACAGGAGAGTCAAGGATTAATTTTTGGAAGAATTAAGCCAGCTCCCAAAAGACAGACATGAAAGTACTGACAGAGGATTCGAGATGCGTTCGTGATGGGTGGGTGGAGGTCCTACCCTGGATCTTACGGTTTAGAGGGCCATACTCTGATCTTCCTCTGGCCTCCTCTGAACCCTTCTACACAAGAATCCATGTGGCCAAAGAGACATGCCCAGGTAGAAAACACAGAATTTCCTAGCTAAAAAGCCCTAACACTGTTTCCAGGTCCTGTCTGAGATACTTCTACTGGTCACTTTTTCTGAGGGTCAGTAAACATATCCTCATGCCCAAGGGATGGCCAAAGGGTAGAAGTGGAATAGAAGAAGAGAAGGCTGTGAAACATGGTTCTCCAGTTGTATTCCTGAGTGAACAGAGGCGGAATTCCAGCAAATTCCACCAAATGGAAATCCTAGAATTGAAAAGGACGGTATCTGAAATGAAAGTTATACTGGACAGATATACCAGAATGTTGCAGCCTATAAAAGAAAAGAGTCTGTATACTTGAAGACAGATCAACAGGAATTACCCATTCTGAAGAACAGAAAGAAAAAACAAAAACAACTGAAAACCAGCCTTAGGGGTTGAGGGGACAATCTGAGGGGACAATCAAGTAGTTACATGTGACAGTGGCGTGTGTATACTCAGTCGCGTCTGACTCTTTGCAACCCCATGGACTGCAGCCTGTCAAACTCCTTGGTCCATGGAATTTTTCAGGCAAGAAAATACTGGAGTGGGTTGCCATTTTCCTTCTCCAGGGGATCCTCTGACCCAGGGATCAAACCCACATCTCTACTACTCCTGCACAGGCAGGTAGATTCTTTACCACTTGTACCACCTTAGAAGTGGAATTCTGAAGGAAGGGAAGTGAGATACTGGGACTGAAAAAAAACTGAAGAAATAATTTTAAAAAAAGCAAACCACCTTCCTAAATTTGGAAGAAGCTATCAATTTACAGATCCAAGTTCAGTGAACCTGTAGCCAGATAAATGTAATGAAAATACCAAGGTACGTAACAGTCAAGCCACTGAAAACCAAACATAAAAATGAAGAAGCCCATAGATCAGCACTGCCCAACAGAACCTCCCATAATGACAGAAATGTTCCACTTCTGCATTGACCACTTCAATAACCACCAGCCATGTGAACATTTGAATGTGGCTAATGCAACTGAGGAAATAAACTTTTTATTTTACTTGATTTTAATTAATTTCCATTTAGATAGCTGCATGTGGCTAAGGGTTTATTTTATTGAACAGGGTAGTTAGGGAGCCTTATGAGATATCAACTCATCATTAATATGTGCACTTTACTGATTCAAACAAATAATAATAAATAAATAAAAACAAAAGTTTAAGACACATAGATAATCAGAAACTTGGGCACTGACCAGATATCTGATGTTTAAGAAACTCTTATTAATCTTTAATGTGCACAATAGTTGCTGTGGTTATGTTTTTAAAAAGAAACCGTTTTAAATATATACACTGAAATATTTACAGAGGAAATGATATGTCTAACATTTGCTTCAAAATAATATGGGGCAGGAATATGCTCAGGGAGCAAAGATGAAATGCTACTAACATTGGATTGATTAATTATTGAAGCTGAGGGATGAGCACACAGGGACTCATTACATGATTGCTTACTTTTGGAGAGTTAAAATTTTTTCATAAAAAGTTTTTAGAAAATAGAGCAAAAAGAAGGACTTCCCTGGTGGTCCAGTGGTTAAGACTGCACAGCCACTGCAGGGGGTGTAGGTTCAATCCCTGCTCAGGGAACTAAGAGCCTGCATGTCACGTGGTTATGGCAAAAAAAAAAAAAAAGAGCAGGAGATGGAAAATAGGACAAAAAGCAGAAGATTGGTCCAGGAAGGTCAACATTCTAAGAGCAAGACTTCCAATAAGAGAGACAAAGAAAGTGAAAGGAGATCTATAAAAAAGAAAAGTTCCCAGAACTGAAGGATACAAGTTTCCACACTGAAAAAGCGCAATAAGGACCTAGTGCAGTGGGTGAAAAAAGACACAAACCAAGGCATATCACTGGGAAATTTCAGAAGAGGGAAAGGCAAAGGATTGTACAAGCTTTCATTCAGAGAGAACACGGCACAGAAAAGGATCAAGAATCAGAATGACTTCAGACTAGGAGGAAAACTATTTCTCATCTAGAAAGATATACAGAAACCATCATATAAGTGTGAAGAAAAAACCATTCTAAAACATGTAAAGTTGCTACCTGTTTAAAATTTTACTCTACACACCTATCCAATACTTTCGCCACCTGATGTGAACTGACTCACTGAAAAGACCTCAATGCTGGGAAAGATTGAAGGCGGGAGGACAAGGGGACCACAAAGGATGAGATAGTTGGATGGCATCAATGACACGCTGGTGATGGACAAGGAGGCCTGGCGTGCTGCAGTCCCATGGGGTCGCAAAGAGTTGGACACAACTGCACAGCTGAACTGAACTGAACTGAACACCTATTTTTAGGAAGCTACTGGAGTATGTTCTTCATCAAAATGAAGGAGTAAATCAAGGAAGGAAAAATACAAGAGGAGACCCAACATACAAGACAGATGAAGAGAATAAATCCTCGGGGCTATGGTGAAGAGAGTTCACAGGATGACAGTTTCAGGTGTGGAAGAAAATCGTTCCAGATTAAAGCAGTCAAACAGCTCCCAAAGGAGACTTTAAGAGTGAAACTGGTAGGACTATTTTGAAGAGTTTGATCTCACTGGAATTTGGGAATGAATGACAGTTAACACAAAAAATTAAGCAAACAAATAGAGACAAGTCTTAATGGGTAAATATCTAATTACTTATAAAAAGTTTTATGAAGAAAAATAATCACACTATATAGTTCGGCTCTGAGGAGTATATATAATCACAGTAACATGAACAATGAATACTAATTAAAGGAAATCCTAAGACAGTTCTAATCAGGAAAATACGAGGATTGGGAATATGTACACAGATAATGGCCATAAGAAGGCAATGGCACCCCACTCCAGTACTCCTGCCTGGAAAATCCCACGGACGGAGGAACCTGGTAGGCTACAGTCCATGGGGTCACACAGAGTTGGACACCACTGAAGCGACTTAGCAGTAGCAGCAATGGCCATAAGTTGGAAGAGAAGGCTGGGAACTAGGTTTTTCTTAGCTAACTCTAGAACTAGTTAACTCTAAACTGTATATTCACAGACCTACCAACGTTCTCACGGAAGTTCACAGCTTGGTGAAAAAGGAGGCCAAGCAAATTTGAGAACTCCACAGCATCCATACAAAGACTGGGATGAACATGTTATGTCACAATTCTATTGTACTTTTGAAGACACTGACTTGAAGAAGCAGTCACTTGCCAGGTGTCAAGTTTGAAGGAGTATACTGGGAAAATGTTTCTAAGCAAGTAACACAGATGAAACAGATGAAGTGAAAAAGATATCAAAGTCAGAGAAAGCTCTTTTAGACAAAATTCATTTAGACATTTGTTAAGGTTTTTGTTTTATTTAAATACAGGGCATCAATTCTCTTTTTTTAAAGGAATATAGTATGCTAAACTCAGGAGAAGCTCCCGGTGGGGCAAGCCAAACTTTGCTTTGTGTAATATTTATCGGAGAAGGCAATGGCATCCCACTCCAGTACTCTTGCCTGGAAAATCCTATGGATGGAGGAGCCTGGAAGGCTGCAGTCCATGGGGTCGCTGAGGGTCAGACACGACTGAGCGACTTCACTTTCACTTTTCACTTTCATGCATTGGAGAAGGAAATGGCAACCCACTCCAGTGTTCTTGCCTGGAGAATCCCAGGGACGGAGGAGCCTGGTGGGCTGCCGTCTATGGGATCGCACAGAGTCGGACACGACTGAAGTGACTTAGCAGCAGCAGTATGCTAAACTCAAGAGAAGCTCCCGGTGCAGCAAGCTAAAGTTTGCTTTGTGTAATATTTATAAGTTGGATTCACAAAGGCTTTTGATAACCAACATTATTAGTACAGTAGATTTTCTAGGTTCAAATTTCTACTAGGTATTTAATGCTCTTTCTAAGGTATAATCTATTTTACATTTTAAGAGAGAACAGTGTCTTTTTTTCAATAATGGTTCAAAAAGACCATAGGTCAGTAAGCAGTTTGATGATATTTTTAATGAAAAGTTTTTGTACTAAATGCTACATTATAGTTCTGGAGGCTAGTCTGATTTGTCTGTCCTATATATAGATATCAAATTAGCCAAAACAGCTAAAACTCGCACTGCTTCCCAAATTTCATTTCCTAAAACTCTTTTTTTCTTTTCTAATTTTATGGTCTGCAGTACTAGAAAAGCACTAATTTTTCCTGCATGAGCTCTTGAATTTAAACATATATATTTATAATGTTTAAATGTCAATCAATCTTTACCTGGCTTTATCTGGATCTTTATGGTCAAAGCCTATTGAAGTTAAGATCTGACTCTTTATTCATATTGGGACAAGAGCAGAATAGAAGCTGAAAACTAAGGTAACCCACCATCTTCAGTTAATCATTAGTTTCAACTTCCACTAGCAGACATTAAATAGAGCTGCTCTCAGGGGGAAAAACTTCATCTGTTTTCAAGTTTTTGCTTATCTTCTCTATTGGGCAATGCCAATTAAATGAGAAAATAGCCATAATTATGACATCCTTAAAAGGAAAGAATCCATGGGAAAGCATGGAGAATCAGTAGTTGACTACAGATGGAAAATTTGTTTTCTCTAGAGAAGTTGAACTGCTTTATTACATTCTGCTTAGATGGAAAAATCACAAGTTTTTTTTTAATGTCAGGTTTGTGAAAATGAAAAACTTGCTAGTTCTAATGCGAGAGAAGGATTTGGACTAAGATTCAACCTCTTTTATGAGGGTTCCTGGGACTTCCCTGGTGGTCTAGTAGTTAAGACTCTGAGCTTCCAGTGTAAGAGACACCAGTTCAATCCTCAGTTGGGGAACCAAGATCCCACATGCCATGTAGCCAAACAAAAAGATCAACTCAAGTGAGGGTTCCCATCTGGGGTGTTCATTTTACTGAATGTGAAGTGGAAATGCAAATAGGGAAGTAAACTGACATTTATTCACAGTTCCCTTTTGGTTTTAGGAGGAGGAAATTTGCCCTGATTTCTGTGACCCAAATTCCTTTTCCTACTGCTACAGTAAAGCACTCTCGCACCCATGCTGACTGACCTCAAATATTTGGCTTGAGGCTCTGTGAGCCAACAGGAGGTTAGATTTCCATGAAAAGAGAGCAGATGTAAATTTGGGTTACTTACTTACTTTAGGATTCTATGTTGGAAAAGCCCCTCAACACATTAGTCTCATCATAGCAGCACAGCCAATTCCTTCTGCACAGTAATCCTTGTTCTGCTCTCCTAGACTGAGCCAAGTTATATTGTGACTCACTCATTGTCACTCTTTACCATCAAACTCTTTGCTGAAAAAGAAGCAGTCAACTACTGAGGCAGCAAGGTAATCAGTCAACTGGCAAGCAGGCCTGGTGTGCTGGTACTGTTCTCCCATTGTGGAGAACATTAGTTTCAACTCTTCGTAATTTTACTGTTGCTGTCTCACCATGAGGACTAGGATCCCACACTGGTATTTCCAAGACACCGAGCAATGGGATCCTACTTGAAAAGTGGAAGGTTGTTATTTTTTGTTGGTCATTTAAAGCGTGTTTTATAGTCTCATTCAGACTATTCTCTCAAGTTCTTGGTAGAAGGAGATGCCCAATCCTCTTAGTTGAGTCTTTTGTCAGTCACAGTACATCATTCCCTTTTTCTTTCTTTGTTAAATTGTGAGCTCACTTTCAGTAGAGATTTTCTTTTCAGATGGGAGTCCTGATGGCCTTGAAGTTCAAAATTGTTGCAAAAGGGCCATTTTTGCATTTGCTTCTGCCACGCATCCCAGGCTCTATCAGTTCTGGTCCAACTTTACACTCATTTACTGGTTTGGAGAATTCTGTACCTATGCAGTATAAATCAGGCTCTGGATTTTTCACAAGAAGCCACCAGAACCCTGGTCAGAGAGAACTTCCTCCCATCACTGGCCTCTGTGGAAATGTGTTTCTAGTTCCCCTTTCACTGAGGGGCTTGCCCTTCCAGGGAGTCAGCTTTATGCAAAGCTCAGTTACAGTTCCCCATCTCAGGTCGGCCCAAGGTGGTCTCTTCTGTCCTTGTGAACATTAAAACCCTCAACTTCCAGGCTTGTATCTGTATTTTATCCCTTCAGGTTGCTGTGGCTTCAATTCACATGCTTACTACTCTACCTTCACGTTGCTTAAACCCCAGAAGGCTTATTTCAAACAGAAATTCAAAGTGATGCAAATGAAATCAAACTCTAAGCTAGGACTTAAGCATTCTAAAAATTCAGTATTTTCAAGATAGAGAGGCTCTTATAGACATGATAAAGTTCTAAGCTCCTCTAAGTTGATGTTACACTTACCACATGCATATTATACAGATAACTCAACTATTTATGGCAGTGTGTTCAAAGATGACCTCCACATAGCTTTCCTGAAATCTACTCTTGCTGCTGCAACTGTTAAGCTGCTTCAGTCGTGTCCAACTCTGTGCAACACCATAGATGGTAGCCCACCGGGCTCCCCCGTCCCTGGGATTCTTCAGGCAAGAACACTGGAATGGGTTGCCATTTCCTTCTCCAATGCATGAAAGTGAAGAGTGAAAGTGAAGTCGCTCTGTCGTGTCTGACTCTTAGTGACCCCACGGACTGCAGCCTACCAGGCTCCTCCGTCCGTAGGATTTTCCAGGCAAGGGTACTGGAGTGGGATGCCACTGCCCTCTCTGGGAAATCTACTCTTACAACATTCAAATTCCCTTTTATGAAAGTCTTAAGAAAAAAGTTTGTAAATAACACCTTGAAAAGTTTTTGTTTGTTGAGTTAAAAAAAAATTAGCAACTTTCTGTGTCAATGTATGACTTTTGTGTGTGTGTATTTTAACGAAAAATAAGTCTTCTCCACAGAGTCATTTCAAACCCTATTCCATGACTAAATCTGAGAGGACTTGCTTTACATATAAAAATAAAATTGGCAAGAAATCAACCTGTACACTCAGAGTGAAGGAAAAGTCTAACCTGCAGGTTGTTCAGAGGCTCCATCTTCATGACAGGGCCCAAGGTGTTGAGGGGCAGGGAGACATCAATGCTCTGGTTTGGCATCAGTGGTGTATGGATGGCCAGAGGAGTGCTAGGGATGACACCAAAGCTAGAAGAGAGGGTGAAGAAATCCTAGAGGTTAATTAGGAGGCAGGGTTTAGACACATCTTTAGGTTTCAATGGCTTTTTATACAAGGAAACATAATTTTTAACAAAATTAAATGGAAGGAACAGCAGGAGCTAAGGTGCCCAATTCTAATTTGCTGTGAACACTGGTTACCACACAGCATCTGTTTTCCATTGAAATAGATCAGAGGAAGGAGAAAACATTCAGCAGCAGAGAACTGGTTAGCTAATGCCCTGATTCTAAAGTTTTCTTACGTTTATCATGTCACTAGAGGGGCAGGTTTGATAAACATCTTTTTTATACATCTGTCTTTAGATAATCCTTGGGAAAATACCCACCCTGCAAAGTACATTACGCTATTTCACTAGCTTGACAACCTGCCCAGTCAGCCCAGAGGATGATTTACAGTAACTCACTTTCTTTTTTCTTTGTTTACTTACATAGGATACAATCATTGGGAAAAAGCCACTCTAAGTAAAGCAGAATTGAACGGCTTAAACATTCAAAACAATATTCCAAAGGACAAAAGACATGCTGTAGACTCAAACCTGGCCACTTTCTTAGCCTAAGGCAGGCAATGAGTATCCACCACAGTTAGACTTCTCACAGAAGCTTGCACGGTAATAATATAAGAATAGTAAAGAGCTAGGAAAAGTCTGAGTTTGAAGTCACATAAAAACAAAAATGTATGACTTCCCCAAACTGAAAGAGAAAAGTTGGGCCACGGGTATAACAAATGAACAACTTAATGATATAAATTTACATTGAATTTATGCTCTAATTAGCCTCAGGAAGAAAGATGAGATTATAATATAACATAACTAGAGTTTTTTAGGCAGTATCAATTTCAGAACAGCAGGAGAAACATTTTCCTTTTCCTAGATAAACTATACTTTAGAGTCCCAAATGTAATAAATGATTTTGAGTAGACACATCAAATCATTCTGGTATTAACATTTATGGGTCAAAAACTATTCTGCCCTTTTGATCTTGCTCTCATGATTCATCTATGTGGAACACCATAGAGAATCTTAAAAAAAGGCTACAGTTCTGATAAGTAAGTTTATTGAAGTTGCAAGATACAAGTTCAATATACAAAAATCAACTGTATTTCTATATACTAGCAACCAAAGGCAATGGCACCCCACTCCTGCAGTCCATGGGGTCGCTAGCAGTCGGACACGACTGAGCGACTTCACTTTCACTTTTCACTTTCATGCATTGGAGAAGGAAATGGCAACCCACTCCAGTGTTCTTGCCTGGAGAATCCCAGGGACGGGGGAGCCTGGTGGGCTGCCGTCTCTGGGGTCACACAGAGTCGGACACAACTGAAGTGACTTAGCAGCAGCAGCAGCAACCAAAAGTTAAAACATGCTACTTACTGTAACATCAAAACTATGAAACACTTAAATACAACAAAAGATGTATAAGATCTGTACGTGAAAAATTATGAAGTACTGTAGAGGGAAGTTAAAGATGTCCTACATAAATGGAGAGAGATGCTATGCTGATGGATTAGAAGACTCAGTATTGTTTGTTGTCAGCTCTTCCCCAAACTGATCTATATATTCCCTATACCTTCCATCAAAATCCAAGCAGAAAAAAGACCTAGAATTGCCCAAAACAATTTTTGAAAAAGAACATAGTTGGAGGGTTTACACTATATGACTTCAAGATTTACTACTAAAAAAGACTTTACTTTGACTCTTACTTTACACCATACTGGGCTTCCCAGGTGGCGCTAATGGTAAAGAATCCACATGCCAATTCAAGAGATGAGGAATTCTGGGTCGGGAAGATCCCCTGGAGGAGGGCATGGCAACCTACTCCAGTACTCTTGCCTGGAAAATTCCATAGACAGAGAAGCCTGGTGGGCTACAATCCATGGGGCCGTGAAGAGTCGGACACAACTGGATATGCACAGTACACCATATTATCTCACCAAAATTATCTCAAAATGAATTATAAAGGGGAACGTAAGAGCTTTATTGATTGCCATTTCTATTAGAAAAAAAATTTTTAATTGTACTAATAACTGAAGGTCAGGCAAAGATTTGATAAACAGAACACAAAAAGCAAGACTTAAAAAGGAAAAAATTGTAAAGTAAACTATGTTTCAATAAAAAGCATGTTCCTTGGAAAACACTAAGAAAGTAAAAGTAAGCTACAGACTGGGAGAAGATATTTCCAAGGCATATCTGAAAGTACTCATAGCCAGAAAATATAAAAAACCTTACTACTTGATAATAGGACAAACAATTTTTTTAAAAAAGAAAAAGGAATGATCTGAGAAAATACTTCATCAAAGAAGATATAAGATTAGTCAACAAGATTATGAAAAAAATGCTCAGTATTGTTAGTTAGTAGAGAGATACTACTATACATCTACAAGAACGGCTAGCACTGGTGAGAAAATGGAAGCTGGAACATGCACACTTACCGTATGACCCAGCAATACCACTGCTAGGCATTCACCCAGAAAAAATGAAAACACAGTTCCGCACAAAGACTTGTACATGAATATTCATAGGCGCTTTAGCCATGAAAGATAAAACTGGAAATAACCCCCACTTCTACCAACTGGTGAAAGGGTAAACAAATCGTGCTACACGCATCACGGAGATACTACTCAATAATAAACAGACTAGTGAAACACCTCAAGGCATTATGCTAAGTGAAAGAAATCTAAAGCAGAAGACTCCATACTATGTAATTTCATTTACAAAACATTATAGAAAAGGTATGATTATACTGGCAGAGACAAAGCTACAAAGAACAAGAAAAGAGACATCATAGTAAAAACAGTAAGAGACACAGAGAATAAAATAAGAAAAAGCAAATAAAACAGAAATGAAGAAAAAGGTCACCACTACTCATGAAGCACTCCAGTCAGAAGACCAAATCTAAATCTAATTAAGCCTGTAGACCAATTTACATATACTCAGCAGAATATAGACTGTGGAGAACTCTACTGATAAAAGATCTAATTTCATCTACAAATAAATTTCAAGGAAGAAAGAGGAGGAGGTTAAAAGGAAGAGAGAGGAGGTTAAAAGAGACTTAAGACACATATCAATTAATTAGTATATATGGGGACCAATGGGATCCTGTTCAGATAAAACAAGCTGTACAACAACAATAGAGAACTGCAATAATCTGCTAATGATGTTAAAGAACTTAATAATATTAATGATATTAAAGAACTTAATAATATTAAAGAATTTTTGAGTTTAATAATGGTGCTGTGGTTATGGGTTAAAAAAAGGTCATGAGATACATATTCCAATATTTATAGATAAGAAAATATTAGGGAGAAAAACAGTACATGTAACAGACAAAGTCAATAAATACATAATTCTCCAAAGAAGAAAATATAAACAATGGAACAGTACAAAAGGTTAAACACATAAACCCTGAAAACTTTCCAGAGATACAGGACTTCAAGGAACACACTGAAAGGGACACCTTATTCCAGGAAAAACTAACACTGATCAACACAGGGAGTACCCTAGAAAAATTACTGGACTTCAAAACTGTGGACAGTCAAACAAAATGATCAAATTACTTATACATACAGGGAAAAACCATGCTGGTAATGAATTTTTCCTCAGGAATATTAAATGACAAACAACTGTGAAGTAAAACAAAGATCTTGAGTCAAGAATTTTCAAGCATGTAAGTCATGACTTTGACCATGTAAGAATTCAAAGATTGTTGATGAGGCCTTGTTGAGGAACCTACTAGAAGACATACAAGAAATGATCATGGAAATGTAAATAAAAGGACTGGCAGCAAGCACAAACTCAAGAAGAAACAAAGATGAGGATAAAAGTGAAAGAATAAAATGCAGAAATGACAAAATGACAACTGACAAGAATGAAAGGAAAGGAGACAAGCAGGTGGAAAGCTGAACAAGCTCTCATCTATCGTAACTCTCTTCCCCATTATGGCAGAGCTTCCACTGCTAAAAGCAAACTGTCTGCCTCTATGTGATTATTCAGTTAACAGGCAGACTGTCTTCCATATTTTTTGGAGCAGCCAAAGTCCATTCATTTTTCTCACCAAAATGTGGGCTCTAGACACACATTGAAAAGGCACACTTTATTCGAGGAAAAACGAACACTGGTCAACACCAGGAATATCCTAGAAAAATCACTGGACTTGGACAGTCAAACAAAAGTTTATACAGTCCATGGAATTCTCCAGGCCAGAATACTGGAGTGGGTAGCCTTTCCCTTCTCCAGGGCATCTTCCCATCCCAGGCATCGAACCCAGGTTTCCCAGATTGCAGGAGGATTATTTACCAGCTGAGCCACCAGGGAAGCCCAAGTTACAAACACCGGGCACACATCTGAGACACACATTGGTTTGTTTCATCACTCTAGCTTTAGTACCTAGAAATGTCTGGCACTCAGATGCAAAATAATTATTATTAACCATATAAATGGATTTCAACTAAAAGTATTTTTTTTGGTAAACTGTGTTAATAAAGACATACTAGTTCTAGAATCCTTTACGGCAGTCAGTCCTGGTTTCCTTATTCCATATGGACAACCTTCTCGGCAGAATTCCCTAGAGCCTCCAGAGTTAAAGCTGACCACTGAAGAGATATACAAGAGCCTTCGCTCAGTCTACATGGAGCATCTGCCAATACAAGAGCTTTTACCCACTGCTAAACGGAACACTCATTTGTTAGACACAAGGTACACTGCTGTCTCAGGATTAAGCTGGGGAACTTAGATTTCTTACCTATTCTTGTTAAACTGAATTGCGAAGTCTGTCATGTGCTGTAGAGCTTTGTTGGTGAAGTTCATTTCCATATAGATATGCCCTTGGCGGTGAGTAAATGTTCCTGAAATCTCCAGGCCTTTAGCCTTTACTGCAGGCAGCCAGACCTAAAATACAGCATAAGGCCCAATGAAATCAGACAGGATTCATCTCACTGCTGTTTTTGAGTAAATAAAGATGAAATTAAGATTTCACTTTGTTAGGCAGTTAAGATGCTGAAATAAGCTTCATTTACAGAAGTTTCCCCTTCCTCTTCTGAATTTCCTTTTGAGCATGACATCAAGAGAGGCTGAGACTAGAAAGATATCAACAACACTAACCTAAATCAAAACTCTAAAAAGGTGCACTAAGATGCATGAAAACCAAGTCTGAGCAATGGCACTCTAGAATCCACATGCAATACCAGTGGAAAAGGAGAGTAGAAGGAATACGAAGTAAAATGTTATGTCTTTCCCTCTCTGCTTTGAACTCTGTATCAGTTCAAAGCACTAGATTGATTTCAGTGCTGACAAGCAAGGCAATATTTCTAAACTACAGAACAAAACGTAAACGCTTAACATTTCCAATTTTAAGTCTAACTATAAAAATGGTTAATAAGGGTGCTATGGCGCTTCTTATTGCTAGGTTTGAGGCTACCATTCATCTTCCTCATAAATTCTCTAGAACAAGGGCCCCAACCTTGGACTTATTATCAGTGGGAGTAATGCAAATGTTAAACATTAAATAATTCAAGTCCTGTCCACACAGTGTTGTGTTACTTACAGCCTTAGGAGCCACATATCCACCAGGTGCCATGCCTATCCCCGTGGAGAGTTCAAACAGGTCATTGAGACCACTGCTGACCACAGCAGGAGTAGGGGAGGGAGCAAAGGTTGCAGGCACTGATGATGGGATGAAGGACTGTCCCACCTGCAGGGAAGAAAAGGGAAGGGGAGCAGGGAGATCAGCAAGAACAGATTAATAGTCCTTCAAGTGTTGTTATCTATTTTAAGTTATCGGTAAATCAGTAAGAACACACCATAATTATAATATTCTTAGGAGTTTAACTCATATATTCTTTGTCCTTTAAATCATCATGGTTATTTTTTCATCATTGAAAAGATATACACACTCTTTAGACGTTCTATTAAAAGAGTAATCAGCAGGATCAGGAACACAGTAACCCAAGGTTTTTTCTATTTGTTTCCAATTTTAGCTTCCATGATTCTGTGCAAAAGGCCTATAGTATCCCCAGGAAACTCTCCTGGGGGAGATGGATACTCATACTCCCCAATTCTTTTACGAGGAGAGTCTCACTTGGAGTCCAGCTGTCTCTCAAGCTCTTTGTAGATGACAGAAGAGAATAAGGGTATTCTCACATCAAGATGGGAGGTTTCATTTCCTCTGGCTCTTTACCATCAGGAAGACAAAGAACTCTGTAGACACCAGAGCGCCAATCCCTAAAGACACCCTTACAGCACATGTGGTGTATAGTTCCAAAGATTCCAAGTAACCCTACACTGCTATCTACTCTTCTTAACACTGCCATAGAGGTTCTGGTGTACAGGGCTAGACAGCAGCGGTGGCTGGTCTGAGAAGGTGCGCATAGGAAAGGCATCAAACGGGGGCAGCGCATCCCATGGTGAAAAAACCGATGGCACTTACTGCCGGACTTCCTCCAATGCCCCCGCCAAGGTCACTGCCAAGCTGAAAGAGAGAAGGAGAGAGAGGAGAGAAAGGTAGAGTTCATTTAGCTAAGTACTAGATGCCCATAAAGAATGTGCAAATTGCTCTACCAAGTTTGCGGGGAACACATGCTATTCAACTTCACTCCCAAAGTCTAAAGAAATTCTAGATTGCAAAGAAATACATCCTAAGGGAACTAAGTAGGGGACATGATGATGTGTGGGAGTTTCGAGAAAACCTGGAAAAAAGATGGAGCTGGGACACCTCAGGGATGTTTCAGATCCAATCTTTCCACTGGGGTACACAGACACAAACCCAAACAGCATTTAAAGAATTTACATATTCCAAAAAGCTCTATCTCCAGGTAGTAATGTTTTGGATACGTCTTATTTTTTAAAAGGAAATTTGAGGGGGAAAAAAGAAAACAAAAATGAAAATGTGCTTTGAACTACAAAACTTGCTGCCTCACTGAGAAAGTGGGGGCCAAACCATTAGTGAACTGCAATTTCAAGCTCCAAAAATTACAGCTGGAACAAGAGGGATTTTCAGTTTAGAACTTTGCTAAGAAAGCAAACAGCTGGGTTAGGAGGATAGCCTACCTGGGGAGGAAGTGGGAAGGCTTGCCATTTTTCAACTCTCACAGCCAGTACAATTAAGGGGAAAATGCTGTGATTTCTCTGAAGTCGATTATTTAAAAGGATGTTAGCTACTAAAGAATTAGATTAACATAAGTAGCTTGGTGACAGGAAAATAATTCCACATGGTCTTAGCTCTGCCTCCCACCACCCCCCACACCCCGCCAGGGCTCTGATATAATTCACCCTGAATTTCAGGACAAAAGTATTTAAAAGAACTGAAGCTGAAAACAGCTAGCATGAAGAAACATAAAACACACATACACGAAACTAACCGTGCTGTTGAAAAGGCCAACGCCACTTTTTTTGTGTTACAATTTCACACTGCTGCTTCCCTAGTTCTCACTGTGAATCTAAAATTCATCTCTGAATCACCAAATGCCTTGTCTGCTTTACAAAACAGTTTCCTTTATTATCATTTAGTGATAGAAACTTGGAGAACTCGATGCTATGGATGTGTTAAAAAAAAACAAAACTGTACTATCATCTTCAGGATTTGAGAGAGAGGATTTATTATCTTCTCAGTGAACAGATACATAAAACTGAGTTGTCAAATTTCAAAAATAATATATATATTGAAAAAGAATGGGACTTATGACATTCTGTTTCCATCATAGCAGGAAAAAAAAAAAAAACCCCACCCAGACAGGCGCTGCCTAACGGGCACAAATAAGCTGCTCTGCACTAGGCTACAGAGCACTCCAAACCTGAGTCAACACTTCCAAAACCTGGTTCTGAAGACTACGTAATGGTTGGACCTGGGACGACATGTCGCAGGCAGAGACAGATGAAAAGGTCATCACAACCAAGACTCTGAGTAACTGGAAACATGACAGCAAACGGAAAGGACATTACGCTTCTGCCTTCTCCCTGTTCCTAGAACAGCCCACATCCAGAGCACGAGAGTCCTTTTATTCAAACACACACTTACATAACGTTTGTTGGAGAAAAGGTACAATGGGGAATGTAAAGATGCCAGGTGATGGGGGGGATACACAGACAAACCAGATCCAGGCTTTACAAACTAGCAGAAAAATAAAACACGAATGCAAAACCATACAGAACATGCTAACACAAAAAAAGCAAAGTTCTAGAGAGAAGAGCCTCCTTTTGGCTGAAGGATAATGAAAAGATGCTTGTGAAATTACAGAAGGCAAAAATGGGAGAGGTTATTTCTCAGAATGTACAAAGGTTAAAAAAGTAGGAATAAAAGCATGATCAAGAACAATGAGCAGTCTAAGTAGATTGGAGCACAGGGTAGATACGTGTCAAAAAAGAAAGAAGCCATAGAAAACAAATTTGCAAAAGCAAGCTGCTTATGGGAGGTCTCTAGTTTTCAATTTCTCCTTATGAAACTTGGAGGTTTCTTAGAGTATCAAACTTTCTAAGAGTATTAATAACTATCTCAATTTTGTTCTAATAACTATGGCTTTCAACCTTAAAGACAAAGTGGAATCAACCACCTTTGTGTGTGCAGTGTGGGGAGTTGTTGTTCAGCTGCTAAGTCATGTCTGAGTCTTTGTGATCCCATGGGCTGTAGTACATCGGGGGAAGGGGACTTTTAAAACCACTGATGCCCGAGTCTCAGTTCCAGTCATAGTGATTTAATTGTTCTGAGGTGTAGCCTGGGCATCAGAATTTTAAAAAGTTGCCCTAGTGATTCCAATGTACAGACAAGGTTGAAAACCACTGCCTTAGAGAATTAACTATTATCTGGAGTCAAACAAGAGTTATCAGTTTAGAAATTACTTTGGAGCTATCTCCTGAATTGAAAAGGAAGCTAGAACTTGAGCAGAAAGAAAAGCCCTTTCTAAGGAAGGCAATGATGCAGAATGTCTCATTTCTCCCAGTGCTGGTTTTGATCTGGTTTTATGACTTTCTGATGGGCTTACACATTCTCCCCACCAGCCATTATCCTCCCTTCTGGGTTATCTCACAACTCAAGTTTGAAAGAGATGGAATTCTTTATAGACCTAGTTGGGACTTGATGGCAAGAAAAAAAAACACACTGGAAGAGAAACAGCAATATTATCAAAGATGCTAAATTCAATAAAAGGTAGTGAAAAAAGGCACTCACTAGTGGTGTTATTTCCAAAGGGAAAAAAGCCCATTTATAGCCCTTATTTTCTTAGATTTCATTCTTATTATATTTGAGCATTATATGAGTATTATCTTAGCTGGACAGGATCTAAATGTACTCTTCCCCGCCCCCCCCATGCTGCTTGTCAATTTTATTCAAAACCATATAAGAGAAACTGAAAAGCAATTCTGACACTCCTCCATTTATGTTCAGCTGATCAGATACACCTGAGCTGCAACCCAGACTCAAGATCTCTGATCTTAGAGACAGAGAATGCAAGGGGTATTAGAGACACATAGCCAGAAATAAAAAGGTTCACCTAACTGGGCTATGTCCAGAGAGCACAAGTAAAGGACAATTTCAGTATGCTTTCTAACTAGCAAAACTATAGCTTATTCAGACTTTATTTGGCAGCCTTCCTTTTGACTGAAAGGTTTCTGAGAGGCTATCATCTTCCTCTGAAAATATGACGCAGGTGACAGCACAGTGACAGACAAGAGTAACAGGGGCTGTCAGCAAGGGCAGGAGCCCATTCCCCAGCGAGGGCCTCTCCCGTCTACAGTGACAAGCAGATTGAGGCAGATATTAATTGGGGGGTGAGCAGGGAGGCTAGAGAGCCGAACTAAACAAAGCAATGTTGTTGTCATGTTAGCCTGAACCAGCCACTAATGTTTCAGTTCAGTTGCTGGTATTACCCTGAGTCAGACAAGATTCATTTGTTTGGTAATACTTTCTAATCAGGTCAGGTACAAAATCAATCAAACTGCACTTGTAAAAATTCAGTGATATCTGTTATCCAGTGAGCTAGGGGAGGTGAGTGTAAAGTAAGGTATGACTTTAATCTCAAATGCTGTATTATGTTTTAAGTGGTCTTTTGGGGCTATTTACCATTATTCCCAGGACTGCCTTAATAAGGCTGCTATTTTCTCCATGAAGGAAGTAATGTCAACTTGCTTCCCTGGTGGTTCAGGCAGTAAAGAATTTGCCTGCAGTGAAGGAGGCCCAGGTTTGATCCCTGGTTCGGGAAGATCCCCCGGAGAAGGGAATGGCCACCCACTCCAGTGTTCTTGCTTGGAGGATTCCATGGACAGAGGAGCCTGGCAAGCTACAGTCCACAGGGTCGCAAAGAATCAAACATGACTGAGCAACTAACACTTTTTTATAGACCAACTAAATCAGTACACAGGAAGATGAAGAAAGGAGGGGTTATAATTTCAAGAAGAGAATATTTTAAATGCTGCAAATTAAACAGAATTTTCCTAAAGGTCTGTAGTTGATACCCATGTCTAAAATTTCTGCTAGTGGTAAAGCTTCCCCAGCCTCTAATCTAAATCACATTAAATAGCACATTAACAGTAACACTAACATTGGCTACTGCCAAAGAGTGGGGTGCTTCAGCATGTCTGAATTAGTGCTCAAACAGCTCAGTTCGTGTTGAACTACAAAATAATGTATTGCTTCACTGTTCATTCAGTAATTGAATGCAAAGCAGTGATTTCATGGTGACTTATTTTAATTTATGGGCTAAAGAGATTTCAGCACGGATACATGAGTTCTGCTGCAGAACCTGGTTGAGTCAAAAGTTTGAGAGCTGAGTTTGCCTACCAAAAGGAAATTCCTTCATCCAATGGTAACATGCTTTAATATCAGAAGTACAAAAAAAGAATTCAAGACTGAGGTTCTGTAAGGCACGTCTGTCAGACTCTAAGAAAAGGACAAGTCTTGACATGGCCACCAAGTAGAGTGAAAATTAAACAAAACACAAAACCCCATGAATGTTCACAAAGACTAATCTGGGTTAGTCCCCTTGACAAGGTCCATCTGACCAGTCTAAAGTATACCTGTCTGCTTCTGAAACTATGGAGCTGTCTGAGAATATGAAGACATTCTCTTACTTAGAGGTAGCAATCTTAAGCTCACACATTTCTTTGCTCCTTTTTGGAATTACTACCTCTTATGTGATACTTTCCAGAACTGATTTAATTGAAGAGAGTCTAAGAAATGTTTCAGGGCATACAGTTTGCCAATAGCTCTGCTAGGCAGGAATCAAAATAGAATGATGTAAAAATAGTACACAATGATTCCCATCACAAACAAAACTTATACCAAAATCTTACTGGCATCAAAAATATCAATCTGTGTTTTTCCTATCAGTTTTAGATTTTAGTAGGCACACACTATCTCCGAGGTAAAGTATGGTTTTCAGCTGCTAAGCTGCAAATTTTAATCTGATTTTTCACAAAGCTATTTAGAAAAGCACCATAAAATATAACTAATTGAACCAGTGAAAAGAATCTGTAACTGTGCCAAAACTATTAGACAAACTCATGATGAGAACAGAACAGACTTGATGTGGAATAGCATAAAGGAGTTGAGATTATACAAAATCATCAGAAGACTCCTTAGCTTGAAGGAAAAAAAAAAGTCTTATATCAACAGAAAAAGATGGTGATGTAATAGATTATTTTCTGAGATGGGACAGGGGACAGAATGTGATGAGAAGTTCCTAGAATGGCCATTACTGGTCTCTTAGGTCAGATATAACTCAATGTTCAATGTAGTAAAAGTCCACAGGAGCAGCTCTGTATCTGGTCTCATCTTCCTTTGCAGTAATTATCTGACGATGTACTTGTTCACAACTATATTCTCAATACATGGAATACAGCCTGACATAGAATAAGCACTCAAATATTTATTGAGTGACTGAATGTTTCACTAACCATATAAGCAGCGCTATTATTTCTTGGGGAGATAATTTTGAAATGAATCACTTCACTGGTGAAAATTATCACAAAATGGATAGAAGGCTGACAAAATTGTTTCACTAACTGCCCAGAGCACCGTTATCTCCATCAACACAGCCAAAACATATGAATAGAACCAATTAAGGGGAAAAAATGACCCCGTCCCCTCTATTCCCAACCAAAGCCAAAGCTTTTTCTAGAATCTGAATATATTGTCTGAGTGGTTTTGACTGTCAGTTTTCATCACAAGAATGCACCATGCATCATTTTATTGCCTTGAAAGCACTTGCTTTGTATCACAGCTCACCACCAAATAGCTGGGAACACAGGATTTTGTGGCTCTACTTGAAAGAGGGTAAGATTAAGCAATCTTAGTCCTTTTGCTGGAAGACAGATGTATAAACTTATCCAATCCCTCTTCTCATTAATGAATATTTTTATTGTCTTTCTCAAACTTTCAAGTGCCTCCTAGTGGTAAGCTAGCTCAAATTCACATAGAGGGCACCAAATCCCATGGATGGAGGAGCCTGGTGGGCTACGGTCCATGGGGTCGCTAGGAGTCAGACACGACTGAGCGACTTCACTTTCACACACTGGAGAAGGAAATGGCAACCCACTCCAGTATTCTTGCCTGGAGAATCCCAGGGATGGGGGAGCCTGGTGGGCTGCCGTCTATGGGGTCGCACAGAGTTGGACGTGACTGAAGTGACTTAGCAGCAGCAGCAGCAGGAAGTATATCATGGAAAGGCCTAGGGCAAGCAAGTCTTGTGTTTTATCTTAAAACATTCATAAATTTTACATTCTAAGCCTTAATACGGTGTGTTTATGTTGCTTGCCATAGAGTAAAACTTAACACTACAAGATGAGGAACCAGGTTTATCCTGCAGCTTCAGATGCACCCTATGCTCTGCTGTGTACTCCAGAGATTGTGTACTCCAGTTTGAGAAGGATCAAAGTTAAGTGAGACTGGACTCTATTATGGAAGATGACAATAACAAACTGCAGGAACCACAGGACACTGAAGGTGTGTATAAACTTTAAAGTTTTTAAAAAGTCCTGGGTTCAAAATCCTGACTGAGACTTGCTAGCTATGCGTCCTTCAGTTATCTGTCAAATAAGACCCAATACCAATTACCCTTCAGACTTATATTTTGAGGATTAGAAATCAGAAAAGTTCTAGCACAGAGATTGGCACTTGGTATTTGGTAATTATTCCTCAAACTGCCTGAGACCAGCCTTCACGAAACCTATGCACTGATAAAAGAGACAGTGGTTACAAAAAGCCACTTAAGGATTTACCAGGCAAAACTGGGCTACGATTTACAAAGCTCTCTCCACAACACTTCCAACTGTAAAACTTAAGTTCTTAAATCACAGTAAATCTTTTCCAGAGGAAGAGAGATGGAGATGTAGCATGGATTTCCCATGGGCTAAAGAAACCTCAAAATCATTACTATAATGGTGCATCAGTTAAAATATCTGAAAGGTAAAAATCTGTAAGAAACAGGTAGGATGTTCTGAAAAACATACAATGGGGTCTGGAAAAGGCAGTTTCTCCTCTCTCCTACTCTGTTTTAGCTGGGCACTCTGCGAGCACATTTCTCTAGCAGGAAACCCCCTGTCAGCATAGAGAAAGAGCATTCTGGATGATGTTTCTTCTTCATTCTTGATATACAATAGCACCATTTTTCTAAACAGAGTAACACACAGCACCTTGGATGAAAAGAAGGCCATAATTTAGCCAAGGTCTCTGCTGACAGTCTGAAAATAATGGAAACAAATAATCAAGATTCAATTATCACTTGAGTGCTCCTTAGAGATATCACACTCACCAGCACATGTTGTATCTGTATAACGTGTATGCAAGGTTTACACACATGCGTGCCGGGTCATTTCCCATATACACCAAACCAGAAGGGTCTGCACTGTCAGAAAAGCCACACTACCCAGGATGAGCAGTTTCTTAGATTTGGTAGCTGGGGCATCAAAAGACACCCATACAGCTTCTAAAACAAAGAAGTAAAAACCCCAATAACACTGAAACAGTATACTGCACTGCTCTACACATAGAACAGATCAATCTCATAAGTTTCATTAACTGAAATTCATTCCACATCAAGCAGACAGTGAAGTCTGTACTAACAGAAGGAAACTATGTTTTAAACAAAAGAGAATATGCTAAAGGACAAGGAAAAACTAAGGAGGAAAGTGAAGAGTATATCAGAAATCCACTTTCATTTAAGTCCAGTGATACAGAAACATTTTTAAAAATCTGAAGCTCTGTACACATCAATGATTTTCAAAGGCAAAGTGAAGTGAAACTTGCTCAGCTGTGTCCGATTCTATGCAACCCCATGGACTATACAGTCCATGGAATTCTCCAGACCAGAATAGTGGAGTGGGTAGCCTTTTCCTTCTCCAGGGGATCTTCCCAACCCAGGGATTGAACCCAGGTCTCCTGCATTGCAGGTGGATTCTTTACCAGCTGAGCTACCAGGGAAACTCAATGGTTTTCAAAGAACTACCTCTAAAAAAGATAAATAAACAAACCAAACAAAAACAAACAAAAAAACACCCAAGAAAACAAACCAAATAACAACAAAAAAACACCATGTTAAGAATCACTTGGGCGGCATGATGTGCACATGTGTGTGTTTTTTTTTTAATGTCACAGCTACATACCTACCTCACTCTGGTTTAAGAATAGCAGCTGTTATATGAGTCACTATTATTGATGGACAAAGGCTAGAGCCTTCAGGTAAGTTGTAATAAATAATAATAATAATGAATGAATGGATTGACAAGTATTTCCTGAATAACAGCTCTAGAAAAGTCACAATTCACTAAATCTCAAAATTCTGTAAGTGTGATGATGAAAGAGGGGAAATAAAATCTAATGGGAGGTTCACCAAGATATGAAAATGGAAGAATATTACTGTCCTCTAGTGAATTTCAAGTTTTAAGACAGAGGAACAGAAAATGGATAGATAATCTAAAATACAAGACAATTTTCAGTCTCCAATTATGGACCATGAGCGAGGGTAAATGAACCCTGAGCAAGGGTAAAAGAACCCTGGGAATGAGCAACTAAATCTAAATTGGTCAAATTCAACCTTTGGCCAATTTCTGATAGGCTGGATCACCTAATAGCAAATCACAGTAAGAAAATGTCCTAGAGTTGGGGGTAAGGGGTGAGGTGGGGAGGGACAGAACAAAGGTAAATTCAGAGAGGACTATTCTGTAGGAGGTGCCAAGACTCACCAGAATATAATTCTGTGGTAATCACTGTCTTGGCTTAAAGACCAATTTTTAAACTCTCTACCTAACTTTATCTGGAACTTCACTTGGCTCAATATTCTCAGTCTTGGCTGCAAAATTAAAATAACCTGGATATTAAAAAAAAATAACATCATTGAAGAGAAGTGGACAACAGAGGATGAGATGGTTGGATGGTATCACTGACTCAATGGACATGAGTTTGAGCAAGTTCTGGGAGATGCTCAAGGACAGGGAAGCCTGGCATGCTACAGTCCATGGGGTGGCAAAGAGACACGACTGAGCGACTGAACAACAATAGGGTCCTATCTCTCAGAAATTCTGTTTAATTGTTCTAGAGCTAGGTACAAACACTGCCAGTATATGTATTTTGTAAATACCAATTATGCAGCTAGAGTTGAGAACACAAAGCTTGGAATAAAAGGTAAGTAGCTGCCACGCTTCATTAGCAGCACACCACTGACCTCTATGGGTAAGGTTCTGTTAGAAACCAATGATAAAAGCAAGCAGAAACTTTGCGGAGAGCCTTTCTGAGATGAACACTGACGACGTAACCTGAATGCTGCTTGCCAGACAACCACGTATGAATAACTCTGATCCAGGCTACATTTTAAATGGGGACCTGGGTCAAATTCTACCATACCCAGCAACATTCTTCTTCCTAGAGAATAAAAGACAGACTTTTAACAAAATAATTTCAAGAGTTTCATGCCCTCCCTCAATGTGAGGCAGAGTAGGAGCCATCTTTCCAGGAATGTGTTTACTGAAGTCAGGAGAAAAAGTCACGGAGGTTTATCAATAGCTATTCCAACACCAAAGTGAAGTGGCTCACAGTGATTACAGATATTCCATGTCTTTATGATGCAAAATGTTGTCCGCAGACATGGGTGTCTGTTAGAAAAGGAGACTCCTAGGTCATACCCCAGACCAACAACAATTGTCTTGTTCAAGATCTCCATTTGATGTATGTACATATTAATTTGAGGAGCACTGTTAAAAAGGTAAGGACTCATTCAAAAAACAGCACTATCTATATAGATTAAATAAAAACCCTGAGAACTATTTTTGTCTTTAGATAATTTACACAAGAACAATAAAAGCTTTTTAAAAATGGCACAGACTACTGCTGCCACAGAAATTCGTCTTTCACACAACCAGATTTAGGTCTCTTCCTTGTGATGTTCTCTTAAAAGGAATCTTGGTTCTTTGAGTGAATATATATTTAACTGCAGACAGACCCAAAGCAAAAAGAAGGGCTTTTCCTCCTCATTCTGATTTCTGGGATATATTTGTATCGCAGAATAAGCTGAAGAAACCTGCACATAAACACTTTCTAGGGCTATAACACCAAGAATGCCATTTTAAATCTCAAAGTCAGAATAAGATAAAATTTAGAATTACAGGAACATTACTGGGCTTAACAGCAACCCCTATATAATATTTAGACATCCAATTATAAAAAGTTTATTCTCTGCCCCAAAGAGAATATCCTTTGCAAAACAAACAAGAAAAAGCCCACATGTGACTTAGTCTACTACAATCTAAGAAAGTTCTAATCAATTTTCTTCCCGATATAAACTTTCCAGAATTCTATTAGATGACTGGATTGGCTGCATAAAATATAAAGAAAAAACTCACTGGTGTTAAGGACCAGCAAGAGATAAGATAAAAAGAGTTAAGATACCAAGCCAAACGGAAATAATATTCTCTTTCCTTCCATGCTAGCTAAAGTGGGTCAAGAAACAAGAGGACAGAATCCTGGGCCAGGCATCATCGAAATACAGAGCCTCTTTCTCCCTTCTATCCTTCAAATTTAATTTGTCTTCTTAGGTTCAATGAGTCCACCATGTTGTAAACTTCTAGAGAAATAAGCAGGGTTGTTAAGGCATAAACGTGAGGATAATTTAACATTTAACTTGTAGTTCATACGTCAACAGAATACGAAGAGCTGTTTCAACGTTTAGAAGGGATTTCTGGGAGTCTGCATGAATATTTCAATATTCATTTGTCAGTCTCCTGAGTCTAGAAAGGAGGCTATACAGCAATGCAGAATATCACATGAGGAAGCTATTCAGTCAACTCTGTTCATTAAAGAGATCTGAATATGAAAAGCAATGCTTATATTCGCACAAAGACAAAAGGAATGCTCATCT
This sequence comes from Bos indicus x Bos taurus, assembly GCF_003369695.1. Taxonomy (NCBI): domain Eukaryota; kingdom Metazoa; phylum Chordata; class Mammalia; order Artiodactyla; family Bovidae; genus Bos; species Bos indicus x Bos taurus. The sequence goes on from NC_040094.1 coordinate 15,755,808, forward strand.
GTGTCACCATTAGCTACAGTCCAGAGCTTGGTCAGTATATAGACCCTGGAAGCAGTGATTTCCATTAGTAAAATGTATCATCCACAGAGATATGATGGTAACCCTATCTCCTTAGACTCTCTCAGTCAAAAGTTAATGCACCTGTACTGGCTGGTATAAATCCCAGACATAATAACACTGTTCATAAAGTAGAAGAGAAAATGTCAGTGTATGAAACAGAAAGGAAGGCTGTTTTGTTTATATAATCTCTGAGGACATAATATTTTTGTATCTAAGGCACTGACTTTCAATTTCTAATTCTGGGAAATAAATCAGTTTGTTGGGCATATATATGGTCATCAGGTTGGCAAACATCTTATTTGCAAGTGTCCTGCTAAACAGCTTAATTCCACCACAATTAAGTATCTAATTTGCAGGGAGCCATGTGATAAGACCTCTTATTTCTCTGGCCTGCCTCTCTACACAGATGGAAGGTCATCCTTAATATTTCTCATGTATCCCGCACAGCAACAGTAAGTAATTGGCACATATTCACAGACACTTTGGACTTTGGAGCCTTTTAGTATTAGAATCCTGGAAGCTAATTAAATTGGAAGTATGACAGTGTGGAGTGGGAGATGTGGATGGAGAAGAGGAAAAAAGAACCAATCAAGAAGTACTTTCCAACTGTAAGAAAGATACATTAAAAAGAACCCAACCACAAATGGCTCAAATGTCTGCCTCAGAATCTTTCAGAATTAGATAAGGTATAAGCCAATAAAATACTGAAATAAAAAAAGGCAAAAGCTTGAAAGCCTCAAAGTAGGATGATCACTATGAGATCATTTAAATGATGTTCAGGTCAAAAGGGGAATTACAGCGGCCATCCAGAGTTAAGCAGCAGGAGCAATAATAAGCTCTGGAAAGGCAACTAGGTTGGTTAAACACCAAAAGTTCTATTTAAAGGCAGGACAACAAAATAATCCTGTACACATGCAAACACTCCCCATACAGTATCATTTAATTCTCTAGAGACACATAATCCTGTCCTTTATCAAAGGACATTGCTCTGCTTGTCATCTAGCTCTAAAAAGGTGAAAGATTAAATGTTCTTCAGCATATCAATAATTAAAAATAACTCCCAAAATTTAAAAACAAAAAGAATTTAAAAGAACTAAAAGAAAGAAGGAAGATGCTTACCAGACTATCTAGGCCTCCTCCCAAGAGATCCACTGCTCCCATCTGCATGGAAGATACCTGTGGCACATTGACTGGGGGACCAAGGTCAAGGTTTAAAAGATCCCCCAGAAGGTCACCCTGGGAGGGAATAACCTGAGGCTGCTCCAGGTTGGTGGCAGTGGTGGTGCCCACAGGGCTGTCTCCTGCATCAGTGCTGCAAGGTACAAACAGAAAGAGGGGAACAGAGAAAAGTCAGTTTTAGCAGAGACTTGGTAACAAGGCAACGAGCCAATGTCATATGCTCTTATACAATATAACCTCTTCAATCAATTTTATATTATACCATATATACAACGACCTCATCAATCAATTTTAATTGAGCACCTACTCTGTAAGGGAACACTGTAATGAGAACTCTGGAGAAATATCTAAAAAAAATAAAGAGAGAAATATATTTCCTGTCTTCAAATAACTTACACTTGAACAAACCAACCCCAAAACCAGTACTGACAAAACAAGTGGAAAGCACATTCACTGCGGAACAGCAGAAATGAGACTGTGTGTCTGTCTGTACAATGACAGACTATAGATGAGATGCAGACGGGGCTGATTCCCAAAAGCTTCTGAGGATGGTTTTAGGGCTAGATTTTTAAGAATAACATAGCATAGTTATAAGGAACTACCAGGGAGAGACCTTCCAAAAATGAAGGGATAGTTTGTGCAAAGGCATAGAAATAAACAATTTGACTTTTACGGACAGTGAAAAAATCATATTGGCAGGAGCAGACACTGTAAGATTTAGGGGAAATGAAGACGAGAAAAATACAACTCTGAAAACAGGTCTGGAGAGTTAATTTTTATATGATAGGCAATGCTGAATCACTTTTATTTGTTGAACAAAACTAAAAATAACATTTAGAGGAACACTATTCTAGCAGCTGTGTGACAGTGGACTGAAGTTGGGAGAATGGACATGAAGATGAGCTAAGAGTAATTGTTTAAAAAGGGAATAGTGAGTTTTAAGAAAGGACTAGTCCTTTTAACATTAAATTGATTACTCTTAGCTCATCTTCATGTCCACTCTCCCAACTTCAGTCCACTATACACACACCCGCTACAGTAATGTTCTAGACCTGTTTTCAGAGTTGTATATTCCTCATCTTCAAGTCCCCTAAATCTTACCAAGTGAAAAAAAAATCTCAAAAGAAAATTTCCAGCTCAGTTGGCTTCACTGTGAAGTATTCCAAACATTTATGCAAAAAGTAAAACCAATTTTAGATAAACTTTAATAAAACAGAATAGAGAATGGCAATTGAAAAAATCTGAAAGTTCAGTTTTGACTATTAAGGAATTATTCCTAACTTTGGCTTGATAATATAATTTTTTTAAAAACTGCTTATTTTTTAGAGATACCAATTAAAGTACTTATGAATGAAGTGATATGAGGTCTGAAATTTAAAATACTCCAGTTCCCTAAAAAAAAAATTGTGGGAGTGATAAATGAAATAAAATTGGCAAAATACTGATGACTGTTGAAGCTGAGTGTTGATTATGTTTTAACATTCTATCTTGTGTGTTTTCTAAGACATAAAATAATTTTTTAAAACAAAAAATATTCTGTAAAAATCCCATTAATAAACAAATGCTTTCTCTAAAAACCCTGGGTAGGTTTTTTTAAAATTATTTTTTATTGGCGTAAAGTTGCTTTACAATGTTGTTTTAGTTTATGCTGTAGAGGCAAAGTGCATCAGCTGTGTATTTACATATATCCCCTCTTCCTAGTTAGGTTTTGACAATGCTTGAACAAAGAAGAAAGAAGAATCAAATTCAGAGGAAAAAACAAACAAAAACAAAGAAGCAAAAGACTAGTGATGCTACTTATAAGAGGAATCTGGAGGGGTAACAGGGAAAATTATATGTTGCTTTCAATTCTGTTAAGTTTCAAGGAAGAAAAACAAATAGCGAAGTTCAATAGACAGCTAAAGCCAAGGAATTGGCAGTCAAGAGTTACAGAAGTAAACCTGGGAAGAAATTCATGCACACACTTCCAGTGAAATAAGCAGAGTAACACTGGGGGTATTGTAAGAATGAGGCAATTAGAGTAAGATGACCAGGACCAAGCTTTGGCTCCACTAATAACTAGTTGCATGCATTGTCCCAGGCAAGTGACCACCTCTCTGAGACAAAGCTTCCTCACCAATAAAATGATAACAAAACAAAGCAATCTATTTTAGGAAGGATCAAATGAAGTGAGTGAAAGTCGCTTAGTCCTGTCCAACTCTTTGCCACCCATGGACTATACAGTCCATGTATTTCTCCAGGCCAGGATATTGGAGTGGGTAGCCTTTCCCTTCTCCAGGGGATCTTCCCAACCCAAGGATCGAACCCAGGTCTCCTACATTGCAGGTGGATTCTTTACTAGCTGAGGCACCAGGGAAACCCAAGAATACTGGAGTGGGTAGCCTGTCCCTTCTCCAGGAGATCTTCCTGACCCAAGAATTGAACCAGGGTTTCTTGCATTGTCGGCGGTTTCTTTACCAGCTGAGCTACCGGGGAAGCTCCAAATGAAAACATGGTATAAACTGTAAAGTTTTGTAATATATCAGTGGTACCCCAGGTGAGCTATTTAAAATCCAAAAAGATGATGCTATTAAAGAATTGCACTCAATATGTCAGCAAATTTGGAAAATTCAGCTGTGGCCACAGGACTGGAAAAGGTTAGTTTTCATTCCAATCTCAAAGAAAGGCAGTGCCAAAGAATGTTCAAGCTATGGCACAACTGCGCTCATTTAGCATGCTAGTAAGGTTATGCTCAAAATCCTTCAAGCTAGCTTTAGCCTCAGTGAGGCAAGAACTTCCAGCTGTACAAGCTAGATTTAGAAAACGGAGAGGAACCAGAGATCAAATTGCCAATATCACTGGATCACAGAGAAAGCAAGGGAATTCTAGAAAAATATCTACTTCTGCTTCACTAACTACATGTAAGTCTGACTATGTGGAACACATTAAACTGTGGAAGAGTCTTAAGAGAGATGAGAATACCAAACCACCTTACCTGCCTCCTGAGAAACCTGTATGTGGGTCAAGAAGCAACAGTTAGAACTGGACATGGAACAACAAACTGGTTCCAGATTGGGAAAGGAGTAGGTCAAGGCTGTTTATTGTCAACCTGCTTATTTCACTTATATGCAGAGTACATCATGTGAAATGCTGGGATGGATGAAGCACAAGCTGGAATCAAGACTGCCAGGAGAAATATCAACAACCTCAGATATGCAGATGACACCACTCTAATGGCAGAAAGTGAAAAGGAACTAAAGAGCCTCTTGCTTGATGAAGGTCAAAGAGCTGGCTTAAAACTCAACATTCAGAAAACTAAGATCATGGCATCTGGTTCCATCACTTCATAGCAAATAGATGGGGATTAAATGGAAACAGTGGCAGATTTTATCTTCTTGGGCTCCAAAATCACTGTGGACTGTGATCCACATGACTGCAGCCATGAAATTAAAAGATGCTTGCTCCTTGGAAGGAAAGCTATGACAAACCTAGACAGCATATTAAAAAGTAGAGACATCACTTTGACAACAAAGGTCCACATAATCAAAACTATGGCTTTTCCAGTAGTCATGTGCGGATGAGCGAGTTGGACCATAAAGCAGGCTGATCGCTGAAGAATTGATGCTTTTGAACTATGGTGCTGGTGAAGACTCTTGAGAGTCCCTTGGACTGCAAGATCAAACCAGTCAATCCTAAAGGAAATCAACCCTGAATATTCACTGGAAGGACTGTTGCTGAAGCTGAAGCTCTAGTACTTTGGCCACCTGACGCAAAAAGTCAACTCACTGGAAAAGACCCTGATGGTGGGGAAGACTGAGGGCAAGAAGAGAAGCGGGCAACAGAGGATGAGATGGCTGGATGGTACCACTGACTCAATGGACATGAGTTTGAGCAAACTCCAGGAGACAGTGAAGGACAGGGAAACCCAGTGTGCTGCAGTCCACAGGGTCGCAGAGTCAGACGCGACTTAGCGACTGAACAACAAAAGACTTTTTTTAGACGTAATACTACTGCACATTTAATAGACTACACTATAGACCAGATGTAACTTTTGTATGCACTCAGAAATACGAACAAAAAATTTGTGACTCGCTTTATTGCAGTGTTCTGGATCCAGAGCCCACAATCTCTATGGTATGCCTGTATATGTTTTTTACCAAGTTTTCAACTATGGGAAAATTTCTAGCCTCATCTTTTAGAGTCTTAAGCAACCTTCAAACTTTATCCGTTCAGAAAGTTTTTACCACAATTTTCTAAAGGCATAATCTTACCAACCCTGAGATTAGAACTCAAAAAGGTCTTTTATCCATTATATGTGTGTAGTCACTAGAATTCAGATGAAGCCCCCAAGGCAGCAGAACAGGTTTACCAAAAGCATAGCAAAGCTTAAGGAAGACCAACTTCGTCTATACAAAGAATCACTTCTCAATCAAACCAAGTTTACCTGCTTACCTCCCATGATGTATTGGCAAGTGTTTGCGATGGATTCCATGACTTCCTTCCACAAAAGCATTGGGCGGCTTATGGTACACTGAGGCCAAAGAACCAATGTGGCAGATTAGCTCATCCAGTAGAGTTGGCTCAATAAGATCTGTCTCCTCAGAAATCAGTGGCTTTTCAGACAAGACTACTTCTTTAGCTGTGACAGGATCAGTTGAGAGAAGGCGCCAATAAATATAGCCCCGGTCTCGAAGGTCAGGATTATCAGAATCCTAATGAAAAGGCAAACACAAGAAGGTTTAAATGTAATTCTTTTCCATATAGAAACTCAAACTGCTGATTTATTATCAAGGTAATGCTGTAGCAATTTATGCAGGGTTGGCTGTTAGAAGATATTTAGACTCAATATGTTTTTAATATACTCATAATTCTGAAATCTCTAATGTTTCAAAGAATTTAAATATAAATTGAGGTTAGTTCTAAGACTCAAATTCAGAAAGGAAGTTGGGAAGAAGAAAATAAAGTTTAACCTAAGAAAAATCAATTGCTTCAAATGTCCTTGGGACATAAAAATGTTTTTAACTGCTATAAATATTAGCAGAATTATTCATGAAACACATCTTACATATATTTCACCCATACCTTCTTTCTTTATTCAAATATTAAGTATCTCCCGTGGAGACACTGGCTAGGCCCTGGCAACAGAGACAACATATGGTGCCTGGCTTCAAAGAGCTCAAAGAACATTAATTATTTATTAAAATATGAGAGGTGCTATCATCTAAAAAAAAAAAAAAAAAAACTGTTTAAGATAGCATATAAAACTAAGTGCTTCTAAAAAGGGTGACGGATTTAGTGTCCTCGTTTCTTTGTGTGGTGGTTAAAATAATTTTATACATGATTGTGGCTGAGGAAAATTTATTATCAATGCCACAGCACAATTTAGAAATGAATAATATAAAAGTAAGTCTCCCCCCAATCACCCAGCCCTCCCCTACCTTAACTCCCCCATCCCCCAAGTACCCATCCATATGAATAGTGCACTATGAGCTCACACACACACATATATTCATTTTACACAAAGCCAGTTTCATTCTATACTCCTCCTCACGCTGCTCTCCATAGTGGCACACACAGCTGTCATTTTTCCACTATATACACAGCACTGCATCATTATTTACTAGTGTCCCACTGATGAACATTTAGATTGCTGCCTCCTTCTCCCTCCTTTATACTATTCAGTTTTGTGGTCATTACAAAGTGGCAGTAAATATCCCGGTATCTACCTCCGAGAGTCTGTCTATATGGTGGCATTCATCTACCCATGAATTGTTTCAGTGGTATTATGTTATTAAAGGCAACAATCAGCCACATTTCAATTTCTGTATCTAAAACATACAAAGAAAAGTATTTCTTTAAAGTAGGCCAGGGTTTTCCCATGAGTCTGTACATAAGCAGATGAACTGGTTCATAATTTAGCCACTTAAGGCACTTGCCATTCAGCTCAAAACCAGAAATGACCCAGATTGCTTTACATAGATTTTCTTCATCATATGAGTGTTTATTTGAGTGTTGAGTGTTTATTTGCACCCAACATGGATTGCTGGTTAAAAATAAAAAAGTATAAAGAAAACTGAGATACAAGCTAATACAGCATAAAAATGGTAAATTTTATCTCAAGATAATCTTTATCATATTCACAGGTTGCATTATTCTAAAAGAAATGTACATATACATTCTTTACTTAAATCAAACTATCTGTAGTATTTGAAATGCCATTAAAAAAAAGGAAACTGACAATATCCAAATTAGATGCATTTGTTTTGCTGCATGTTGAAGCAGGAAGTTTGCTCCTGAGGAAGTGTTTATAAATAGTTGACTGAAATCTCCTTAGATTTTCATTTGGAAACAAAACTTAAATATTATAAAACATAAGTTGATTTTTTTAAGAGTAGAATACAAGTTTCTCCGAGTATCACATCAGGAAAGCAATCCCCATCCCAGGTTTTATTGATATTTAAATTCAAAGTTTTAATCTGTACACTCAGTCCCCAAAGCACGTCATTTAAAATCTGTAGACTATGTTTTTTATTACACAATGAAAATGAATACTACACATTACTTAACTGGGAAAATTTTAATTTGTCTAGTAAGTTGTTAAATGTATTAAAACTATACAACACAGCTTAATAATATAATCAAAGTAAAATTTTTTTACTTCAAATTATTTTTCTCATATATCAGCTACATATTTAACCAAAAAAAAAAAAATTCCTGTGGAGATTCACAAAATACATACTTCTATGAAAAAAGCTTGAGTCCCCCACAAATTCAAAACACTACAATAGGGTAATTTCTAGAGATAGAATCAATGGATTAAAGAGGGTACATACTATAAATCTTAACAGTGACTTTACAATTTAGTCCTATGAGAAACGAGAAAATGAGTGCAAGTTTTTCATGACCAGAAGTCAAGAGTGGACAAGTATCTCCACTGTCCAAACTCAATTATCCTGAGGGCTAATCTGATAGGCCAACTATCAGCAGGCCTTCACTGACTCACTATTCACATGGAAGCCACGATAAATCAGGCCCAGTCAAGACTAACAACAAAAAAACAGAATCTTTTATGATTTTACAGTGTCATTATGTGTTTGGCGACTCAGAAAATTGTTTGGGATCTACTGTACTGCTACTCCGATAGGCCCTCGTGTGGATCTCAAGAAAATAATGTATTACCCAAAATTTGAGAGCTTCAAAACAATTCTTACCAGGCAAGCCCTAAAACAGTAATTCCTAAAACTATAACATGCATCAACATTTTAACACACCAAGAAAGCCATTTAAAGCACAGATTCCAGGGCTAACCCAGAGTTTCTGATTCATTATGTCAGAAGGGGGGGTCCAGGAATTTTTATTTTCAACAAGCACAGATGATTTTGATGATGGTGGTTTCTAGCTCACATATGGAAATACCAAGGTGAAGACTTCTTTCCATGTACTAAAAAGGGTAATTACTAAAGTTTGGACACTTCTCTGTGTATTCTTTATATTTCCTTTAAAACCATCAAAGTGAAAACGAGATCTTATTAAAGGCATGGATTCAAGGGTTGTTCTTTTTTCATAACCAATAGTATTTCTAATTATACAACCATTTTACTTAAAATTAGAAGCACAAAGATTTCACACATACTTTCCTGAATCCTCAGCATAGATAAAGAACAAGATTAAGTCTACTATGAAGATAGAGGCACAGTGGTGAAGAATCCACCTGCCAATGCAGGAGACACAAGAGACACGGGTTTGATCCCTAGGTCATGAAGATCCCCTGGAGAAGGAAATGACAACCCGCTCCAGTATTCTTACCTAGAGAATCCCATGGACAGAGGTTCCAAACATCTGATATGGGAAAGAAATCTAGTCAGACAAGCCATTCAGAGGGGCAGTTAACTACATACTTATGCATAAGAGAACCTAAGACTGGTTAGGAATTTTTTACAGGGTCTCCAAGAGAAGAAAATATATGATTAAATAAATAAATACTTTGATAACAAACCCAAACAGGATAGTTTCTCATATACAACCCTTACTATAGGATGATGATACCAGTGTAATTCAGTAAAAACAATTCTAATAAGGGTCAAATCCTTGTTAGATCCCCAGCTCTCTACTAATTTGGCTTGATTCAGTGGTACATCCAACATCTGTAAGAACACAGGCAATTCTCCCTAACACTTTATCTCAGGTAAATAATAACAGTGAGTCTGAACTCTGACAAGAACCTAAAATACAGCTCTCCCATACTGCCTGTTAAAATACAAATACAGAGGTCTTAAGAGAAAAGGGACAGGGTTCAGAACTTGTGAACACAATGGAATCTACCAAGGACACTTGCCTGATTATGAGACTAGTCTTATCTATTCAGAGGTGACTGAAAAGGACCAAGGCAAAAAGTCCTTTTAGAAAACTGTTCTGACTCCATCTTAACAGAGATACAAATGGGTGGTCATGGGTCTAGACTAGGAAAGCTAGAATGCTCAATATAGACAATATTAATAACCACTGCCTTGATGATTATGTAAATTATTCTCCTTCAGGCAAAGGAAGATGCATAAAAGTTAAAAATTCTCTGAAGAGCTCTTACAAATAAATTGCAAAAGATGTCTCTATTTCCAATGGGTATGAATGTCAAGTGGAGTCTCAGCAGTTAAGATGATTCTGAGTATTCCACACACAGCTAAACACAGTCATCTCTAATTTGGCTGAGGAATGATGTCATACAATATGAGCTAAGACAGTCCCTTACCTTCTGAGTAATTCTAGGTGCTGAGTGACCCAGCACTCTCATCTCTACCTATTCTCTTTCTTTTATACTTGTTGTGGTAAGTTTCACAAGGGGCCAAATACTGCTGATGGTTTGAAATGTAGCCCTCAAGGGAGAGTTAAAATTTGAATACAAAGTAAACATTGTAATAAACAGAAATCCTGTGATTCTTGGAAAATGATATTTCTGAGAAAGCTAAGAGACTGTATAAATGTGAATTTATCTGTATTTAGGGAGTTTTCTCAAGTATTACACAGGCATTGTTTATGTCAAGTTTACTATTTTACCATCTAGAATAAATGCCAGACATCTTTGGATTTGGTTAATTTATATAAAGCTCTTTCTTTTGCACAAAGAAGAGAGGCTCCAAAGCCTGTAACAAAAGGCAGAAATGAGCTTCAAGGCCCTAAGATGAAGTCAAACACATCACTAATTTAATGGCAGTCACCCTGCAGTGTCTGTAATAAGCCCTACATGATTAAGAAGTGGCAATTTCTATTCAAAATGGCCCCCTGTAGATGACCTATTATACATTAATGTGAAAATGACTTCCTGTGTCCAACCTAACTGCTTTGATTCAAAAGATGACCAATTTCTGCCCTTTGTACCAAGACATGCCTGATCAGTGAGGGACAACCTGCCATCCACTTTTCATAAGGACAGATGGTGAGCCATGGCCTGCCCTTGGCTCCACGTGATTATATGAATACTTCTTCAAACTGTAATGAGGTCAAGTGAAAGCTTAGAGACTTGGGAAAACAGCATGCTCATTATTTGTTGGAGAAACAAAGAAAACTGAGGTATAAGGGGTGGGACAAGACACCTGCGAAATGACACCTTTGTTTTCTGGGAAATGAATTTTACAACATCCTTTAACTCAACTACTGTTGGTCAGTTCAGTTTAGTCGCTCAGTCATGTCCGACTCTTTGTGACCCCATGAATTGCAGCATGCCAGGCCTCCCTGTCCATCATCATCTCCTGGAGTTCACTCATACTCACGACCATCGAGTCGGTGATGTCATCCAGCCATCTCATCCTCTGTCGTCCCCTTCTCCTCCTGCCCCCAATCCCTCCCAGCATCAGAGTCTTTTCCAATGAGTCAACTCTTCACATGAGTTGGCCAAAGTACTGGAGTTTCAGCTTTAGCATCATTCCTTCCAAAGAACACACAGGGCTGATCTCCTTTAGAATGGACTGGTTGGATCTCCTTGCAGTCCAAGGGACTCTCAAGAGTCTTCTCCAACACCACAGTTCAAAAGCATCAATTCTTCGGCGCTCAGCTTTCTTCACAGTGCAACTCTCACATCCATACATGACCACAGGAAAAACCATAGCCTTGACTAGACGGACCTTTGTTGGCAAAGTAATATCTCTGCTTTTCAATATGCTGTCTAGGTTGGTCATAACTTTTCTTCCAGGGAGTAAGCATCTTTTAATTTCATGGCTGCAGTCACCATCTGCAGTGATTTTGGAGCCCCAAAAAATAAAGTTTGACACTGTTTCCCCATCTATTTCCCATCAACTGCTCCATTAAAAGATAATCAAGCAGATAATTCTCAATAATGTTTACATGAATCAATAATCAGATAAGAAAATTATCTTAATTTTTAGTTTCAGGTCTTCTTCATGTTTGAGTTCACCGACTGTAAAACATCTGTATTTGAATCAAGTGTCAGAAAGTAGCCTCTGACTCTAGCTGTTTTCTTGGCTGTATTTTTTTCAGAGTTGTGTAGTATATTCTAAAAATAACATATTTGGTAGTGCTGTCTGCTTTACAGTATTCCATTAAGTATTCAAATGCTTTATCTATCCATCAAACTTCTTGTCCTTAAAATGGATTCCTGGCATTTCTAAAATGAAATACTGTCAGAGGAAAGAAGAACTTTGCGTTTAACATGCAGTAAATTATGTGCTTTGATCACTTAACAGATAATGTACTGGCAACTACTCTAGGTTCACATTTGTGGTCTCAACTGAGAACTGGGATTCAAGGAGTGTACTAGGTATATACCTCAACTGTACTAATTACAATATTTACCATATCTAATCCTCCAACTGTGCTTGTTTTTGATATGAAATACAGCTCACCACAACAAAAAGTAAAAAATAAAAATATAAAGATGACACCTCAGAACTAGGCAAAGTACTATAAAAGGGTTTCAAATTTTGAAATATACAACTGTAAAGAGATGAAAGAGGAAATGGTAAATTGAGTATCTGAACAGTCTGCTAAAGTCAGCCTGTTCTCAAATTCAATTAAGAACATCACTGGATCATGATGGATTGATTATCATTATACTAGTCATATCAAAAAAGTAATTACTTTGATTTCTATGTATCCAGCTTGGGGCCACATTCCTGAAATAAGAACCCTCCCTACGAAGACCAAAAATATTTTATAATTAAGGAAGTAGCTTTAGCACTTTAAAATTACTTTAAGAGAAAGCAACCCATCTAGAAGGCAGAACAGCACACATATCTTTGTCAAAGCATCTACCATCTCTACAGGGTACTTCCATTTGAAAGCTGAAATTAAGTCCCTGTGAGACTCAATGTCACTTTCAGACAGGCATGTCCTTCATTCACACTAAAGAGTCTATTCTAAGTTCAATTTTCACGAATTACCGTTAAAACAGAAGTCAGTCAACTCATTTAAAAGCCATACAACCAGTTCTAATTCAGCAGAATATGTAAAAGAAGCACTGTTTTGAATTTTTTTTAACAGAATCTAAAGACTGTACTCTTTACATTGAAAACCTCCCCAAATGAACCTTCTTGGGAGAAGTTTTACAATTTCCAAATATTAAAAACAAGACAAATCAACTCCGTGCTTTTTCCAGATTTCTTACCTGTGTTGCCAAACTCAAGACCTGCTGTACCAGCTCCTGTGTTTCTGACGGTTTCTTGAGAAACAGCTTCACTATGGCAGTGAGCAGAGTGAGCTGCACCTAAACAAATTTAATAGATAAAGTGAAAGGTATCTGCATTATTCCACACCATCAATTCCAAAGTGGTGTTTCCCCAAACAAGGCCTTTCTGGTTTTGATTAAGAGACAAAGGTTGAAAACTCCACCAATATCAACAACAGCAGTCAAAGGTTTTCATCAACTGAAAAACTCACTAGACTCCTATCTCCAAATTGCATTTTTGGCATTAAAAACTGCCTGTTTGTTTCTGACTCAGATAATCATCTATATTTCTTAAAGTACATGCTAACATGCTGATGGCAATAAAACTGGTTCCTGACCAAATTCCTTATTATTTACTTCCACTGAAAGCTACAACTTTGGGGGAATTGGAGAATCATTTACAATACTGAGGCAAGAGCCAAGACCATAGAATTATGCCAGATTACAGTCAATTAAGAGTGGCTTGCTGAACCATGAAATTACTGTCTTGTTATGTATTCCTTGTCAGGGCCTATTAAAATTACTATGATAGAATACATATATGAACTTCAATTTGCAGTGAGTATGAACACCAGGGGGAAAAGGTTTAATAATTTATCTGCTTCTCTGGGCCTTTGACTCAAAAGGTCTCTCAAGGTATCTCAATTTTGGTAGAGGACAGATAGAAGGTGGGAAGGAAGATTCTTTTCAAAATGCACTTCAAAATGCACATGCCAGCCTTCACGCCAACAAAAACTCCAGCTGTAACCGAGCCACAACCATTACTAACAGTAATGGGGAATCATCTTTAGGTGACAGAAAATTATAATTAACTATCTCTCTAGGACAGTAGTTGTCAAAGCATGGTTCTGGAACAGCAGTATCGCTCTAAGCCAGTAGTTGTCAAAGCATGGTTCTAGAACAGCAGCAGCAGCAGAAGCATCACCACCTTAAACCTTGTAAAAATGAACCATCTCAGGCCTACTGAGTCAGAAACTCTAGTGTGGGTTTCAGCAACCTGTAGCTTTAACAGAGGTTAAATACCAGTGCTTAGGTGCTTCTACAGCTCATTAAAGTTTGAGAACCACTAGTGTAAGCTAAACAGGCTTGTTCCAACAGATGTCAGCACAAGTGAAAAAGCTCACCCCTTTGGGAGAAAGATGAACATATGCACACATATATACACACCACACATATATACACTATATATACACTATATACTATATATATACATAGACATATAAGTTCAGACACACAAAACTGCCTAACCTTTATCTTTCCTGAAATCCTCCCCCAAACATCTATTTCATAAGGTACAGAAGAGAACTTACTTGCGTGCTTTCATCATGAAAACCCTCCAGGAAGCTCTCTAGTAACTCATCGGCATTGTCAATTCTTTCAGCATATTCTCCCACAATCCAAATCATAGCTGCTCGAGCGTCTGGCTCATCCAGAGAATCTAAGTTCTCACACAGTGTGGCAATGATACTTTCGTATCTGATGTAACAAAATGGACTATGGTTACTGAGGGCAAAACTGAGAACTGTATTTAACAATGAAGGCTAAAAGCAAAACCATGGACAAGGTAGCCACACTTAACAAATTTAGAAACCCAACCCCTCTTTCCTGAGAGAGTGGTAAAAGCATATCCTTTTTCCAAAAATACTATTTCTAGAATTAAAAAATACATATATATAAAACACTTAATAAACCACTACCTTGTTAAAATATTTCTTCTAATTTTGAGTCTACCATTAAACTAACTTAATTGTAAGTCACTTCATTTCATATGATCTTTAAAGATTAGTCAGAAGCCTCAGCACAATCTATCTCTATGATATCCTATGATATCTCTATGATATCTCTATGATATCCTAAAATGACATTTAGGATGCTTATATGATCTGCTCTTTTTTTTTTTTTAATTGGAGGGTAACTGCATTACAGTGTTGTGATTTCTGCCATACAACAATACAAATCTGTCTTAATTATACATATATCCCCTCCCCCCTGAACCTGCTTATTTCACTCTTTCAGATTCTTTAATTGCTTGCCTTCAAAAGCAAATCTGAGGAAGTATATGTTTCACAAACTAAGAGACCTCAACATGAAAATTTTCTGTGGAGTGAAAATGTAGATTTTGCATATCTTAATGGAAGCAGCTACCATACTTGAGAAAAGGTCTGAAACTCTGGTAATTTATCGTTACATGTTCTATAATTTTCTAAAAGTACTAGGTAATATACAAAGTGAATAGTGAAGCTGTCACCTTCCTGGATTTTACAATAGGGTGGCCATGTTATTCAAACTGAGACATTTCTGAGAGTGAAAAGGGGGCACATTTATTAATTACGCTTGGTAAGAAGCATAAAATGGATTATGCCCAGACATGAGTATCCTATTTAATAGTAACTTCATCACCAAAGAACCTGGTTAACTTAAAAAATATGCCAATCGACAATGCATATTCAGACAGAGCTTCAATTCTTCTAAAAGTGATAAAACAGTAAAAATCAGATTTTAGTCCTTGTGCTCACCAACTTACATGGTTCTGATTTTTAATAAAGCATTTAATTATGACCAAATAATTCTTACCTAGCCAATCTCAAAGTGCCTTATTTAAACATTTCCTAAAGATCTGAGGAAGAGGGGCAGAAGTATTTGGACATACTTGTTGGGATATTTGCGGAAAATGTCCCTGATGACAACAATCGCCTCTTGGACCACATAATTTACTTTGGTTTGGATGAGATCAAGCAACGTGCTCACACAGCGCTCTGCAGATTGCTACAATGAAGAACATAATGAGAAGTCAGATTATCTACCCAATAATACAACCTCAACAACAAAAAAAATGGGGGTGGGGGAGAGAACATCCAGGTACATCAACTAAACTAGATGAAAAGATGAGGCATTTAATCATACTGTATTAGACACAGGGTTATCTGATGGAGATGTACAGAAGTTCAAGATACACCCCAAATTTTACTCATTACAAAAGAGTCAGTTCAAGTGAACAAAATCATCTTGGATAGCCAGGATGACAGAAATGAGAAGAAAGCATAAGTCCAGGCATGAGGAAAGAGTAAGAATGACAGAATACACCAAAGTAGGAGGTCTTTATCTGCAGTTCATGAATGGGCAAGATAGAGGGCATCTTTAAACATCTTGAAATGAAACTGCCAAATTTCATTTGTGCAGACAAGCATATTTCCCAGGAAGAGGGTCCATAGTTTTCATTGCATTTTCAAAGTTATCTGTGACTCAAAAAACTCTAAGGAAAATTTGCCATCTTTTGGGCTATATAACTGAAAGTTTATGGACTTAGACAAATTTCAATTTTCCATAGCCTATGGCTCAGCTATAAAACAGAATTTAATCTATATATTAGTCTTTTATTAATGAAAGGAATATGGAAGAATACAAGTGACAAAACTAATGTATAAATCATAGTTTTTAAAAGAAGAAAGGTAGCAGAAGAGAGATCCTAAAATCCAAGGACTGATTTTTCATATATTATATACTATGATGGGTAATTCCATTATATGCCTCCTGATAAGATGCAACACGAAGCACACAGCATGACATAAGAGGGATCCTTACCAAAAACAATGAACATGAATATTACCAAACCTCTAGATTTAACTGTCTAAAGGGGATGAAGGAATGAGATAAACATCACTAAAATACAACCAGCCAAATCTAGACTCTGGAGAATTCTACAAGCCTGTTGATCTAGTTTCTTCAATAAATGGCACCCAAATAAATAAGCAAAGACTTAAGAGACATATTAACCAAATTCAATGTGTAGTTCTTTTGAGATTTTGATTTGAACAAGGCAACTGTATTTAGACACAATTATGGAAAATTGAACATGGACTGGACATTTAATGAGATTAAGAATTAGTGTTAGTTGAGTACAGTAGGACTTTGTAGAGGACTTATTAAATATATACACTGGACTACTCTAGTAAGACCGTATCTGAGATATGCATTAAAATACAACAGTAACCCACTTCCTTGAAAGAGAAGGGAGAGGAAGTAGATCAGTTGGAAACAGCAATGTATTGATATTTATTAAAGACAGATGGAGGGTACATGAGAGCTCATAAATCAATTTTACTTTAGTGCATGCCTAAAAATTTCAAAACATTCCAAGTAATATAATGAAAGCAAAACTGCATCTTGAGGTTATGTATATAAGGTCATATATATGATGATTCTGTATTCTTCTATGTAGTTTTTCCATTTTTGAATTACATCTTAATTCATTTTCAACTAGTAATTCCTGTGCTATTATTACAAGAGCAAAACAGTTGGGAAATTGAAATAAAGAAAACAAAAAAAATTATAAGTGGTAAACACCAAGGAATGGAAGATGAGAAAGTAGGAAATTTTAAATATAAAGTCATGATAAATTATAAAGCATGTAAGGGCTAAATTATCAAGTTAGACAGTACAAATAAACTGCTCAGCATAGGACTTGATAAAAAGTGAACATTTACTAAGCCTTAGTTTTAATATTATAATAAAGATAAAGGCTATCTCCCAGGATGCATCAACATTCAAAAATATTTATGTCTAGGATAGCAATTTTCAAGCAAATTGTCACCTCACTTATGTTGCTTTTGATACAATTTTTAAAACTACCATTAAAGTAGTATGGCAGGCATTTCCCCGGTGGTCCAGTAGTTGAAGAATCTGCTTTCCAATGCAGGGGATGCGGGTTCAATCCCTGGTAGGGGAACTAAGATGCCACATGCCAAAGGGCAACTAAGCCTGCGTGCCGTAACTTCTGCGCTTTCATGTCACAACTAAGATCTGATGCAGCCAAAAAAAAAAAAAAAAGCGGTATGGCAGAGGAACAAAAGTAAATATCCAGTCGCTGTACATAAAAAATAAGTCCAGAAACAAAGGCATTCAGACATATACAATTTGGTATATGATTTTAAAAAAAGGCAACTTTCATAGCTGTAAGGAAAGGATCAAATGTTCTGGTGTTTGATCCCCATACTCTTTATCTTTAACCAAACCATTTCCATGAAAGTAGAAAATAATGGTGAATTTTATATACCTTTGAGGTGAACCATAAATTTCTGGGTGTGCCACTGAAGATATTATTGAGAGAAAATGGACAGAACTCACAAGGAAGTGCGAACTTCCATACATCAAGCTGAGGAAAGAAGTGAAGCAAAAGGCGAGGGAAAGATACATGCAACTGAAAGCAGACTTCCAGGGAACAGCGAGGAGAGATAAGAAGGCTTCAATGAACAATGCGATCAGAGGAAAACAAAAGAATGGTTAGGACTAGCGATCTCTTCAAGAAAATTGGAGATTCAAGGGAACTTACAATTATGTCCACGTCACCTCGGGGAGGGAAGAACAGGCATAGGAGAAAGCACTGTTCTACTTTTAACTTCTATTATTTAATGATTTGATGGAGTAAATACATGTTTTTTGTTTGTGTAGGACATAAGTTAGTACCTTATCTTGACCTACACAAATCAGAAATGATTCTGATTGTACTAGAGCTTGTACTCCACAACAAGAAGCCACTGCAACGAGAAGCCCAAGTACCCTAAATACAGAGTGGCCACTACTCACTGCAACTAGAGAAAGCCTACACACAGCAACAAAGACCCACTGCAGCCAAAAGTAAAGGCAAGGAAACGAGAAACACCTTAATCTCAACTTAGCGACTTCAGATCAGTTCAGTTGTTGCTGAGTCGTGTCCGAATCTTTGTGACCCCATGGACCACAGCACGCCAGGCTTCCCTGTCCATCACCAACTCCCAGAGCTTGCTCAAACTCATGTCCATGAAGTAGGTGATGCCATCCAACCATCTCATCCTCTGTCATCCCCTTTTCCTCCTGCCTTCAATCTTTCCCAACATCAGGGTCTTTTCCAAGGACTCAGTTCTTCACATCAGGTGGCCAAAGTATTGGAGCTTCAACTTCAGCATCAATCCTTCCAATGAATATTCAGGACTGATTTCTTTTAGGATGGACTGGTTGGATCTCCTTGCAGTCCAAGGGACTCTCAAGAGTCTTTTCCGACACCACAGTTCAAAAGCATCAATTCTTCGGCGCTCAGCTTTCTTTATAGTCCAACTTTCATATCCATACACGACTACTGGAAAAACCATAGCCTTGACTAGACGGACCTTTGTTGGCAAAGTAATCTCTCTGCTTTTTAATATGCTGTCTAGGTTGGTCATTGCTTTTCTTCCAAGAAGCAAGTCTTTTAATTTCATGGCTGCAGTTACCATCTGCAGCGATTTTGGAGCCCCAAAAATAAAGTCTGTCACTGTTTCCATTGCTTCCCCATCTATCTGCCATGAAGTAATGGGACCAGTTCCAATAATCTTAGTTTTCTGAATGTTGAGTTTTAAGCCAACTTTTTCACTCTCCTCTTTCACTTTCAAGAGGCTCTTTAGTGCTTCACTTTCTGCCATAAGGGTGGTGTCTTAATGACTTAGTGACAATCTCTCACAAACAAAATCAAACAAATAAATAAATCTCTCTCAAACAAAATTATTTTATTTATAAGAAAAGGAGGGCCAGTATTTATTTCCTCCTTAAAGAAACAAGTGTATACTGTTAAATATATACAGCTATGATTTGTCAATCATACCTCAATAAAACTGGGAGAAGGGTCAGGTATGAAGTAAAATCTATTAAAAAGGCAATTAAACAAAAAAGTATAAACAAAAAGCATTAAAAAAAAAACAGTACTATGAGATTTCTTTTTCAGTGCTCTTTACTGACTCAACAACTTATGCTTTCCTTTAACCTAAACAACTTAATATGACAAAAATAGTTTTTTCACCTCAGGCTACTTAAAGCAACAGAGAGACATCTGTACCTACAGTCTTGATTAAAAAAAAACAAAACACTCCAACTCTTAACAATACCCAAAGTTTACAATAGGCCCTGTTCTCTTAGCTAAGCACCAAACCAAAATTCTTTTTTTCTCATCTGTCATATCCTTGAAACCAGCTACACATTAAAAAACGGTCAGGCGCCCTGAGAGGAAGCAGCAGCTCAGTTTGTAAGTTACAGAGAAAGTCTATTACAATTGTGTTGCTGGTTCTTGCCCTTGTCCCACAGATAGGCCAGTTAAAAACAAGCAGTCATGACCTCTCCTGCCCCAGGAACTGTGTCTGGACTAGGCAACTCTCCAACTAATAACTTTCATGATTGCAACAGTTCTAAAGTTCTCAAGCAAATCCAAGTAACTTGAGATAAGGGAACTCCTAGTAAGAGGCAGGATTCTTGAAGGTTGATCTTAAGCTTCCAGAGGAAGTTCATTCCTCACACACTCTCATATTCCCACCAGGGCATCTTGAGTCAAAGGAAGAAGTAAGAGCCACCAGAAGCTCATCTCTTTCAGAAAATGATGGACAACTTTCCCGTTAGTTACAGTAAACAGTACTAACAGCCTCTAAGAATCTAGAGGCTTTAAGAACACTTTCCAGTAATTCCAGGGATTAAAAAAAAAAAAACTCTTTTTACTTTGGAATGAGACTTCTTAGAGAGCAACGTCAGAGAGGTTAATAAGGCAATGACATTCAGGAAGTGAAAAGCACAAAATGACTCTTCTGCCATCAGAAAAGTTCTGAAAATTGTCTATATTAGTACCATAAGTAGGCGGCTATTGCTCAGTGAGAAAAGAAAAAAGACAAAAGTTAAGTATGTGAAGTGTGGTGGTAAAAAAAAAAAAAAGATGGAACACACCAAGATCCAATGAACAGACTTTTCCATTTCTCAGATGGAACAATAGAAGCATGTGTATTAAATATCTGAAGACTCTGAACTGGCAGAACCAGGAGTAGAAACCAGGATGAATTAACTTCTTGTTATAACAACTAGTCTACTAAATGACTTATCAGGGGTAACTATATGAAATAGCACCGACAAAAATAAAAATAAGGAAGGCCAATTAGGAACTTGGCTTTCAGAGATACTTTTCACTGACACAGCATCTGTTTCCTTCTGATCCTATGAAGCACTGGTTGTACTGTACAAATTATTTTAGAACTATCCTTGTGAAATCATATGGTCCAATCTGACTCAAAGCATTGCACACAGTCCAGTAGTAAGAACAAATATGGAACTCTGAATCTACAATATCACTGTGAACAGAAGCCATCATTAATTTCAACAAATTTCTGAGTGAGGAAAAATAAATGGAGGACTGACGAAGCAGAGTAATGTAAGTTGCAATCCTTAATATCTACAGGAAGATTTCAACCAGGCTAGAAAAAATCTGCCCTCTAAGACCACAGAGACACTCTTCCAGAGGACTTAACAAGTAACAATCAACTCCCTGTCCTAAAGCAGAAACTTGCTAGTCAACAGCCCTATCTACATGCACAGAAATCCTGACAACTCTCCTGTTATCTCAATCTTAATATAAGTGGGCAGCCGTTTACTATATACATGGTACGTGTGTGCTAAGTCACTTCAGTTATATCTGACTCTGTGCGACTCTGGACTGTAGCCCACCAGGCTCCTCTGTCCATGGGATTCTCAAGGCAAGACTACTGGAGTTGGTTGCCATGGCCTCCTCCAGGGGATTTTCCCAACAGGGATCGAACCTGCGTCTCTTACATCTCCTGCATTAGTAGACTGGTTCTTTACTACTAGCACCAACTTATGCATCTTAATTAAAAAACCATATATAGACATGCAACCATCACTGTAAAATATTCAAGATAATTAAATTCAAACTGTAGAAACAAAACCAAAACTATAATTCACATCCCCAGAGATTTAGGAAACTATTGCAACCACAAAAAAAGAATGCTGTGAAAAAGTACTAAAAAAAAAAAAAAAGAAAGAAAAAGTACTGACAACAAGAAAGAGCAATGAAGGGAGGCTGTACAGAAAAATGGTTGTGCAGAAAATAAGAAAGCAGCCAGTCAGACTGGAACAAGCACTTGAAAGACAGAGGACTGGAACACAGAAGGGCCTAGAAAAGGAAAAGTTCTATAAACTTGATATTATGCTTGAAAAACTGGAAGAAGATAGGAGTGCAATGAAGACATAATGAAATTTTAAAAAAAAAGGCCATTATAAACTTCAGGAAAAAAACCAAGTCTCTATAAGAAAATACAATCATTTGTATTGTGTAGTTTCTACTTATTTATAGGCATAATATGCATAATAAGTTTTGTAAGACTCTAGTTGATAGAACAAGAAATAAAGGTATCTCAACTTACAAAGATAATATAGGAACAAAAACCTCATGATGTTACTACACAGGAGAACAGAAGGGGAGAAACAGGAGTGATGGAGTATATGAACTAATCTATCTCATAACAGAAAAAGTTAATAGACAATGTCTACAAATGGCAAATCAATAAATAAAAGCGTAAGAATAATAGAGATATGGAAGTTATTAAAATAACTGTAACTATGAACAGAGTTATAAACGATTCCCTTAGGAAAGAAAGAGATCAGGGATAGCTGCTTTTCATTAAAAATTCCTGAATATTTTAACAATGTGCTTTATTAGTCTGATAAACTTAAAAATGTATTTTAAGGAAAGAGTAAAGAGAATACCCAGAATTCTATACTACCAAGGAACACTCACCTCCACCTTGATGGCACACCGCCCAATGGCTCGCACAGCTTTGCGCACAAAGTCAACATCCACCTCTGTGGCATACTCTTTCAGTTCAGCCAGAACCTGTTAAAAACCCATGAAGTGAACAACCATTAAGGATTCTCTGACAGTTTTCAGGTCTTGGTATTTCTGAAGATCAGCTCTTAAGATCTAAATTACTAGATCTTAACTTGAATCTACTTTAAGTCTGACCTGAGCAATGTTGGCTTGGGATGCCAAACGAATCATGATGTCCAACTTCTCTAGTTTCACATAGATGGGATCATTGTACTTCACAAAGAAAACTTTTATTTCCTGCTTCAAGATTTCAGGCCTGTGATGTACAGAAATACAGGTAAGGAAAGTGAGGTATATATTAATGTATCTTTCTGAGTCTGCATTAATACCCAACCTGTGCTTCTATCCTCTCCATCCACATACCCCAATCAGGAAAAAAAAACTCAGAATCTTCCTCTACACCCCTCTAACCAGATCTGTTTAGCAGACTATTTTTATGCTTTTTAAGGGGTAAAGTATATACTGCCAAGAACAATCAGTGGAAACAACCTGATCTAAACTATGGCCTGAACCATATTAAACAGATACTAGCTAGCATACTAACAAGTCCTTTAGAAAAGAAACTAAATTATAAAGCAATATCAGGCATTCACTGTATTCATTCACTGTAGGAACACTCTAAAATCAACTGTCAGCCTCCTGACCCTGGGCAAGTTGCTCTACCATAAAATATTTTTATTTCTACACATTAAACAAAGCTTAACACAGTCCTTTTAAATACTGATATCATTAAGCTTAATTCAAAATTACAAACACTTTAATCATCAATTCATTTTTTTCCCAACCTTTTCTGAACAATTAGGTTGATGTTCCTCAGGGCGACGTACTGCACCTCTGGCTCCCCAGACAGCAAAGTGACAAGTGGAGGGGCCAACTTCTTCAGCAGCATATTGTAGTAGTCAGACTCCTTGGGTAGCAACTCTAAAAATTTCATTAGGACTTTTACTGCTGAAAGCACCACTGCTGAGTTGGCATGAGATAACCGGGGAGTTACCCGCTCACAGATGCTGAGGGCAGAAAATGAAAATTAGTATCTTAAATTACAATTTCTGTGCTCAATCCAATCTATAAGGTAATGCTGTCAGAGGTCTCATGGCCCAAGTATCAAGAAATTAGAGAATCAGTTAGAAAAGTCAAAACTCCATGCGTAGGTAAATTTGGGATTCAACACTGCAGACGCCTCATTCCCAGCAAACTACAGGCAGAGCAGGGATACGAGAAGACTTCAGGAAACCAGCAATAGGGACGTTCAAACTGGAAGGAAAATAGCCAATACCCCAAACACTTGAAGCTCACACCATTTACCTTCCTGTTTTATAGTTCTTTCTGTCTCCCCATATTATGTAAGGGCTCCCTGCCTCATAGCCCATTTCTCCTCAACCTATAGGAAGTCAAATTAAGCATTCTGAGAGTTATTTCACAATGAAAGATATCAACCAACTGTGACTGAAGTTTCATTATAAGATGCAGGAGGAGATGGACTGACAGGGAAAACTACCCAACCTGTTGTCTTCAGGATAATAAGGGAATCTTGAAGAGGGTTTTTGGTTGTTAACAACAATCAAATCTTGGAGAGGATTTTTGATTTTTTAACAACAATACCACTGCAATATTCACCCAACCTCATCCCCTTCTCCTCCTCCCAGTCACCTATACTTAAATGTCTCATAAAATATAGGATATTAAATTATCTGTTGAGGGTTCTCCAGAAATTAACCTAATTTTGATAGCTCTTGGGCAACATGGTTGGCTAGCTGACTCAGTTAAGGATACAAGATTAAGTGAAGCTATATTTTTCTCCCTTCTTCCTGTATCTACTCAGCAGACTTCCTGTCCTTCTTTAGGTCTTTTATACAAATGCCATCTTCTCAAGGAGGCCTTCCCTAACCACCCAATATTTCTTAGATCTCTCCCTTACTTTATTTTTCTCGTTAGCACTTATCATCATCTGACCTATTATATGTTGGATTATATACACATATTATATATATATTTCTGCTCTATGCCTCAGAATAGATTTTCCATAAGAGCTATGATTTTAGTCTGTCCAGTGCTGTATTCTCAGAGCCCAGAACAATGGCTGGCACATAGCATGGGCTCAAAAAAAAAACATTTGCTGAGTGAGTAAGTGTGACACGTGAATGACCAAGAGAAAATAAAATTGTATGTAAAGTTCTTTCCAGGAGACACCTGTACTTTCAGTGATGGAAAGAAACTATCAGGGTGAGTTTTGGTTAAATCCAGAAGGAACGATTTCCCAGACAAATGAAGAACATTTATATTATAGCAGCTTGAGCTTCAGCCAGGCAAGGAAGGTTACTTACTACCTACCACAGTTAAAATGAGCCAACAATTCTTCAGAATTACTTTGCCAGAATCACAGTGCCTATATGCACAAAATGCTCAGTAAAAATTGATACAACTCCAATTCTGTACACCAAAATATATGTATGTGTACATGAAATTTAGCATTCAGTATCTGCTAGCCAAAAAAAAACCTGCCATACTGAAGTGGTAGAGAGCTAAGCAGAACAATTCAGGTGTGCCTTTCAAATGTTCTCCAAATATGTAATTTCCATACCTAATGGAAGACATCATACATACTGCAGGCTCCAATCCACTTTCTCTAGTACTAAATTACAGGTATAAGACAACTCACTAACTAGTACCAAGCCACATACTAAGTATCTTAAAGAATGAGAATGGTCACTACAATGAAAGACACTCACAAACCTTTGCCAAGTGGCTAAGAACTGCTGTATGGGAGATGTGAGAAGGTGATAAGGGCGATTTTTGCAGACTGTTTTAAGTGTGCTGCTCAGAAAAGAAATGACAGATACACATCTCCTCTTAGTAAGAACTATTTTTGCACGGCTTACTCTGCTACCTAAATTCCTAATTAGAGAAAATACCACAGGGATAGCAATATCTATCCCATAAGTCACTGTTTTCCTTATTCCTAACATAACAGACCCTTATTCTAATACAGACACAACAGAACTTACTGAACCAGGCAGGACTCCTAGATGCTACCCAGAGAAACAGACTGACCTCTGAGCCTCCCGGTCATCTTTAGGATTGTAATTAGATAAGCAGTCCAGGATGAAAATCTGGCCCCATTCGGTGCACTCATTCAGGGCTGTCAGTAGCTTATTAATGTTCTGTGGATTCAGATCGAGTAAGTTGCTGTTGGGGTGAGATTCACTGATTTCAGATAGTGCTGCTACAGCATTAGCCACCACCTGGGAAAAGAAGCAGATATGACCTTGATTTGTCAGGAACAGTACAACCATTTCTCTGAATCACTTCATAGATCTTAATTCATAACTGTTCCTGAACATTTTACCTAGTCATATACAAACAGGTAAACTGCTTTCAAAACAACTATTATACCACTACCTTGTGGTCGGGCAACCCAGAATTAAAACAATTCACATATCAGCAGAGAGTCACTCATGGTTTACTATTAAAACATTAATTTCAATAGTACTCAAACCATCAATAAAACTAAGACAAATGAACAGCTATAAAAGCAGTCAAGTTTAGAGACTTCCCTGGCAGTCCAATGGTTAGTCCACACTTCCAATGCAAGGGGCATGGGTTTAATCCCTGTTGGGGAACTAAGATTCTGCATGCCTCGTGGCCAAAAAAAAAAAAGGCAGTGAATTTTAATTTTGAAAAATACATTAGGCAACAGAAAGAAGAATCTAGGCCAAATAATTTTATGGGTGTATGGCAGATAGGGAGGTGATTAGCTCAGTTCAGACTCTGTGTCCAACTCTTTGTGACCCCGTGGACTGCAGCACGCCAGGCCTCCCTGTCCATCACCAACTCCCAGAGCTTGTTCAAACTCATGTTCATTGAGTCGGTGATGCCATCCAACCATCTCTTCCTCTGTCATTCCCCTGCTCCTCCCGCCTTCAACCTTTCCCAGCATCAGGGTCTTTTCCAAGGAGTCAGTTCTTCACATCAGGTGGCCAAAGTATTGGAGTTTCAGCTTCAACATCAGTCCCTGCAATGAATATTCTGGACTGATTTCCTTTAGGATTGACTGGTTTGATCTCCTTGCATCAAGAGACTCTCAAGAGTCTTCCCCAACACCACAGTTCAAAAGCATCAATTCTTTGGTGCTCAGCTTTCTTCATAGTCCAACTCCCCTTAAGTGTCAGAATAAGCAAGTGTGACCCTGAAACCCTAGTTCACTGTAACATGATTTGGGAAAGCACATAAACTCTGTGAAGTTCCATTTCCTCAACTAAAAACTAGAGATAATTTAATCCACCTCAGAGATGAGCTTTAGTTTGAGGATAAAATCAGATGACATATAAGTGCTTTCTACAAAGATTTAAGCAAAGTTAAGGTGGTAACGGCATGTGGGATCTTAAGTTTCCCGGCCAGGGATTGAACCCACGTCCCTTGCATTGGAAACGAGGCATTTAACCACTGGACCACCAGGGAAGTCCGAAGCTATTGATTTTAATATCCACGTCACTTGAGTAGTCTGCAGATTATCCCAGCATTTTACCTAGAAGATTAAATTCTAGAGAATATGATTTTTTAAATCAAATAATACACTTCTGACAGTACCCATTATTATGTAAAAGTTAATGATGCCACAAACAGAAATCACCTTCAGCTATAATCTAGTAACCAGGTCAAAAAATTCCAAGATTAAAAAAGCCAATGGTTCACTTGGTAAGTATGGTTATGGATATAATATTTTCTTGTTTTTAAAACAAACCATGAAGGATTATCTAGTTCACCTATCACATGGCAGCATGCATGAGGTTCTTTTCTGACAATTTTTGTTTACCAACCACACCATTAAGCAAAGGCTTTCATGAAAATTAAAAAGCATGCAGAATGAAATAATAATCTCCATCATCTCAGTGCTTTACATGCAAGGAAAAGACATATTTTCCCCGTATAATAAGCCTGATATATTGGCTGACAGGATAAAGGATCAAAATGTCACACTGGAAGACCAAATACTTGTTTTCCTTTCTTGCTGTCAACACATGCCCACTCTTGACCAGTTAGTCCAAAACAAATGTCCTGTCACTGACTTTCTGCCAGTTTCCTTTTCTTGTCAAAAATACTTAAATATAAGGTCTGTTAACAGGAAACGTAAAAGAAAAGGGGAGAATTGGAGGAATTACAAAAAGCAATGGAGAGCAAAGAGAACAGAAGGATACTGAACAGGATGAACAATTTAGAATTCCTCTGCTATCATCATACATAATTGGAAATTAAACCAAGTATATAATGCAGCTAATGAAGTGTATGGTCTGGTGGTAAAATAGGCTACTTTCACTTATCACATTAAAATAAGAAAATAAAGAGGGAAAACTAAACCTGACTAAAAGATCCAGAGATCAGATTACAGGATTATGTTTAGAAAGTCTGCACTGGGAAAAGAGGTCATTGCCAAATGCTCACGGAGCCAATGGCTGACCAGAGGAGATACACCGCAATAACAAAACTCTGATGCTGGGAAAAGAATGAGGGCGGGAGGAGGAGGGGACGACAGAGGATGAGATGGTTGGATGGCATCACCGACTCAATGGACATGAGTTTGGGTAAACTCCGGAAGTTGGTGATGGACAGGGAGGCCTGGCATGCTGCGTTTCATTGGGTCACAGGGAGTTGGACACGACTGAGCGACTAAACTGAACAAAACTGTACTGCTGTTCCTCTAAATCCCTTCTATTCTATTAATACCTTTCCATTTTCATCTCCTAATCTTCACATTCACACTGCTAGATTTTTAGAAACATACTGAGGTGGATCCATAAAGGGTTGCTTAGAGTTCTCCTGGTCAGTAAGCCACGCTCCTCTTACTCTAATAAAAACTTAAAAATGAGCTAGTCACACTGAATCTCAAGGAGGCAAACATTAACTTCAAGACAGTATAGCAGGATTATATAGGACAACTCACTTGTCCTTGCTCTACGCTACAAAGGAACACATCCCATAACATAAAAAAAAAACAACTGTTTTTAGTTCACCTTACCTCCCCCAATTACAGTCAATTCTGTTCTTTGGGAGACCAACTAAACATCTCACCTCCTATCTCACCTCCATCCCCGTAGACCTAATGTAATATGTATCCTTTATAGACACTAAACACAAATATAATCATACATGCAAAAGCATGCACACACATGTATGTATATAAATAAAATCACACTCAATACTAAACAAATCTTTCTCTGCCCTAACGATACACTTCCCTTCAATTTGACAGCTCCACGTGAACCCCTGAAGTCTGCTGAATTCTTTTTAAAATTAGCAACTTGTGTTTTGATTTACCTTATACTATACCTAATAGAATTGGATAAAGAAATAAAAGACAGCAATAGCTAAAATTTACTCAACACTTACTATGCCATTTACCCTCATGCAACTCTAATGTAGTTGCTATCAAAATCTACCTATTATAGATAAGGAAACAGGTTTTAAAAATGAATTTATAAATAGAGTTAGAGAAACTCAGTGACTTGCTTAATCAACACAGCCCAAAGAGAGAAAATGCTTGAATATGAACGCATGGCCCATATCTGATGATGGAGATTATTATTTCACTCTTCATGCTTTTTAATTTTCATAAAAGCCTTTGCTTAATGGTGTGGTTGGTAAACAAAAATTGTCAGAAAAGAACCTCTGCCAACTACATTTATATAAGTCCCAAGAGCTGTGAAAGAAAAATCAAAGTTGGGCAGGATGATATAATCAAAACATTATTTCCTGGCAGATTTATACAGGGAGAAAAAGGTATTCTCTTACTTTACATATTTCAGAGATAATCACATCCTAGCAGCACTTAACGGCAAGATTTACCATCTGGCTATGAAACCTGATTTATAAGCTACCCCTATCGTATACACAGAAATTCTAAGGGCATACATTTGACCTCACTTTTTCTTTTTTAAAAAGTAGCAAGCTGGAGTGGTGGATATGAGTAAAATAAAAATGATCCCGTAAAGAAAAAAAGAATGCTAGAAGGAAATCTAGATACTCACTGGGAGTGGAGTATCACAGATAGAGGTTTTTTCAGGAGGAATCTCTCACACATTTCCTTGTCCCTTTGAATGATTTCTCTAATTTCACTCACTTTCCTGGTTCCAGAACCCAAGAAAGACGGCACTTCTCGGTACAGTGACTTCCTCCTGTTAACTAAATTACTATTTAAAAGACTTTCATTCCTAGCTATGACCTTCAAGGTCACACTCTGAAAAAAACGCTTTAATTCTCATATTCAATTTACAATCCTTTTGGCTGCTGCCCCTTGAAGACCTGAATTGAAAGCAGTAGAATAGCTAAGCAAATCTATTATAATGAAATGTACAGGTGATTTGTATATTTTTATCCTCCTGAAAATCACCAGCAGTTCAAAACCTCACTTTCTTCTTTATGGAGTTGCCTGAAATAACATGTTCAAGTACAAGGCATTTATTCTAAACAGGTTTCAGACATTATCATCTCCAAGGATATGACTATATGCTGCTGCTGCTGCTAAGTCGCTTCAGTCGTGTCTGACTCTGTGCGACCCCAGAGACAGCAGCCCACCAGGCTCCCCCATCCCTGGGATTCTCCAGGCAAGAACACTGGAGTGGGTTGCCATTTCCTTCTCCAATGCATGAAAGTGAAAAGTGAAAGTGAAGTCACTCAGTCGTGTCTGACTCTTAGCGACCCCATGGACTGCAGCCTACCAGGCTCCTCCACCCATGGGATTTTCCAGGCAAGAACACTGGAGTGGGTTACCATTGCCTTCTCCATATGACTATATGGTACCAGCTAATTTTACAGCTCATGCTTTAATCCAAAGACACTGTCCAGACTGTCAACTAATAATACGCTGATTATATGACATTCTAATGTTCTGTTTTCCCCTCTTCTCCAGAATGAGAAAGTTGAATGAATACACTTACCTAGTAGAGTCAACACATCCTATTATGGCAACAAAGTCTGAATACATAGTAACAAGAAAGATTAAAAAATTAGACTCAGTGAAACTCAGTACTTACTTGAGTAGCTTAAGATGTGTTCTGATGAAATGTAAATAAGCACAAAGCCAAAACACTACAAATAAATGTCTACATATGTCCAAGAGGCACTCCTAAGAGTTAAAAGGCAGAGAGTTACTTGGTCCACAGGCCCTAAAATCACACAAATGAATGCTGCAACATGGACAAAACAAAAAGTTCATTATCACACCAGTTATCTCCTCTTTTTGAGAATAAGTAATCCTCTGCCAAATTAGAGCCTGAGATCATTTTAAAAGGGACACTAAGAAATGAACAAGCTGGGATCTTCTGGTACAAACTGAATTACAATATAAAACAGATCCAGTTTTCCGGAAGCTGCCAACAAAAACTTCTCTAGTTATATCTTTGAACAATTCTTTTAAGAGTAACTCTGCAATGGTGTGTTAACTAATATTGTAGATAGACTTAAGCTTCCATTTGTAGATATGCTGCCCTCAGAACTCCCTAAAAAATAATGTCTGGCTTTAAATAATGTATACAAAAAAAATTTTAATAAAATTGCCACTGAAATATTAACCTTTCTAAAATCATTAAAAACCAACATCACGATTGCTATACAGTAAGGAAAAGTTTGTTTTATTAAGGGCTTACTCTATATCAGATTGATGGTAAAGTGCTTTGCAAGCCTTCTGTCCTTTATCTTTCACAATGATCCTATGATAGAAACACTGTGTATAATCTCCATTCTGTAGATGACGCTACTGAGATGTTCGGGAAGACCATCAAGCTAAGAAAGGCAGACCAGGATACAAACCCAAGTCTGAATGATTCCAGAGCCTGAGTTTTAACCCCCACGCTATAATACTGGGAAAGGAAAAAAAAATCATTTCACAGTCACAAAGCACTTTTCTGTTTTGAGATACCTTGGTAAACAGTGAGTCAACTCTTATCCAAAGTAAGTGGGGAGCGCTACTGAAGGTACTAGGCTCTGAGAACTCTAAGGACTCAAAGGAGCCACTTCCAGAGAAGGCAAGAGCTTAGGGACATCTGTGAAATGGCTGTCTCATTTTCATGTCATTTCAAATGTCATCTTTAGCAATACAAAACATTTTTCATCACTGTTCTAAGCACTTTACATGTTCTAATTCAATTAATTCTCACAAGTCTATGAAGTAAATTCTATTATCCTCCTCCTACAAGGGCTGAGTTGTACCTCCCCAAAATTCACATTTGAAGATTTGAAGTCCTAACCTCCAGAAACCTCACGTGACTGTGTTTGGGGATCGGGTCTTTAGAGAGGAAATTAAGTTAAAATGAGGTCATTACAGGGGACCTTAATCCAATATAACTGGCGTCATTATAAGAAGAATAAATTTGAATAGCCACCTAAGGAGGGAGGATCATATGAAGAGAAGGAAGATGCCCATCTACGGGCCAGGAAGAGAGGCCTCAGGAGAAGAAACTAAGCCTACTGACACCAGAACTGGGAGAAAATAAACTTACGCTATTTAAGCTGAAACAAAAAAAGTGAGTCAACTCTTTATAAGAGGAAGTGATTGAATGCAATTTGGTATGCTGAATTGAATGCTGCAATAGCAAAACGACATCTGTTTTGAAACAGGTGAAATAAAGTCTGCACTTCAGTTTATAATAATGTACCAAAGTTAATTTCTTAGTTTTGACAAAGGTACCATAATTATATTTTAATATTGAGTAAACCTGTGTGAAGACAAGCATATGAGAAGTTTCTGTATGGTTTTTGAAACTTTAAGTCTAAAAATCTACCCCAAAAAA
The DNA here is from genome assembly GCF_003369695.1 of Bos indicus x Bos taurus. Taxonomy (NCBI): domain Eukaryota; kingdom Metazoa; phylum Chordata; class Mammalia; order Artiodactyla; family Bovidae; genus Bos; species Bos indicus x Bos taurus. The sequence continues at coordinate 15,788,149 of NC_040094.1, forward strand.
TGAGATTAAAAAAAAACACAAACCCTAAGTTAGAAATAATTTCTAAAATAAAAACTATTATGATTAAAATCTCTAAGGTAAGAATACACATAAAAAGATCTTCACAAAGTTTATCTTTTAAAGGAAAACAAAAATCGTTTCCTTCCTCTGTAAATAAAGACAGAAAAGCACTAGATCAACCAGTGGGCAGGCACGCTTCTAACTAGGCAGCTGCCATGATTCCACTTAACTCAACCACATACATCACTTACCAGGGGCATCCAGACAAAGACTGAACATGTTACCTGCTACATCACTCCTACCCACTGCCCACCACACATACTGATACTCTCCCACATGCCTAAAATTTGACCAGCTCTGAAACTCCTCCATGGACACTGGGCATGAAGAGCATTACACATTTCAAATTTCACTTCTATATAATATTCTAAGTTTATAACTCTATTAGTCTAGGGATAATAAGTAGTAATATAATTAAAGTACTAAATTGAGGTTATTAATAAACAATTTTACACAGCCCACAAGGACAACAAATATATTCTGACAAAAATCCTTCTTAAATTTGCAAAGTGATCTAGAGACACTTGAGTTTTTCATTATTTACCATCTAAGACTGACAGCAAACCTCCACAAACTAATGGCCTAAATAAAAATTACATTAATTAGAAAGCATGTCAGGTTTATTCCTCAAGAATAGCTGCTGTTCATAAGAAGGAATGAATCTGAGTCAGTTCTAGTGAGGTGATCAACCTAGACCCTTATATAGAGAGAAGTAAATCAAAAAGAGAAAAACAAATATCGTATATTAATGCATATATATGAAATCTAGAAAACTGGTACTGATGTACCCCTTTGCAGGGTGGAAATAGAGACTCAGCCATAGAGATCAGACTCATGGACACAGCAGGGGAAAAAGAGGGTGGGACAAACTCAGAGAACAGCACTGAAATATGTACATTACCATATGTAAAACAGATAGCGAAGGGGAAGCTGCTGTAGCACAAGTGCTCCGCGTGGTGCTCTGTGACGACATAAGAGGGGTGGGATGGGGGGGAGGAAGATGGGGGGGAGGCGGGAGGGAGGTTCAAGAGGGAGGGGACATGTGTATACCTACGGTTGATTGATGCTGATGTTTGGCAGAAACCAACACAACACTGTAAAGCAATTATCCTCCAATTAAAAATAAATAAATTTTTAAAAATTTCCCCAGAATAGCAGCTACTGTTTATTAAGCATTTACTGTTAGGCATTATTTAAATTTTTAAATAAATTATTCCTTCATGTTCAAAATAATCCAGTAAAACAGGCATTATTACCTGCTTTTATTTTTATTTTTCCAGATGAGGACACTGAAGCTCATTTTAAATAACAGGCTCAAGGCCACGCTTCTAGTAAGCAGCCACGCCAGGACGCCAAGCAGCAAATTTTCCCAACCTTAGCACCACTGATGTTTTGGGATGGATAATTCTTGGCTGCAGAAGACTCCCTGTGCACTGCAGGATGTTTAACATATCCCTGAACCCTACTTCCCAGATGTCAGTAGCAATCTTCCCATCAGCTGTGACACCCAAAAGTGTTTCCCGACATGGCCGCATACCCTCAGGGAGAATACCGCTACCAGTTGAGAACCACTGTCATAACTTCACATGGCTTCTAACTGCTGGCTAGCACATGGTTAAAATACATACTTTTTCTAAGAAGAAAAGTGCTACTTTTCATAAGAGAGCTTTCCAGAATAAGTTTAAATTAAAAGAAGCTGAGGAAAAAAAAAAAAAAGGAGCTGGCAGTTTAACTAGAGCCTTTGCTAAAGGCCACACTGGGGCCAAGTTCTGAGAGCATGCTGCTTGTGCAGAAAAACCCTCAACAAATGAAAAACGTGACTCTGGGGGTGTTGCTGTTTTAACTAATCCAGTAGTTTGTACTTTGGCTGAGAGAACAGAGCAATGGAAGAGGGACATTCCCGGGGCAGTTCTCAGAGTGATGACAGAACTGAGAAGGCTTCCAAGACAAGATCAAAGGGGCTAAGGCACGGAGCCAAAGGATTCAGGAGACCTAAATTCACAAACAAAAAGCAAAGCACATGTGGTGGGGCTGTCCAGGGAAGTCTCGGGGAGCAGATTCCAATGTAAACATTAACAGAAATTGGAATATCTCAAAATGCCTCTGAGAGAGAAAAGAAAAATTGCAGTAAGAGGGAAAATCCTAATCTGTGGATAAAAAGCTAGAGAAAAGTCACTATCACCCAAAAGTGTATCTTTCTTGCAAATATCAATTTACGGAGACCGGAACTTTCAAAATTCTGATATGTGTGAAGAAATCATGGGAGTTATCCTCCTCTTGCAGGAAAGTGCTTCCTCATTCTAAGTACACACTTACTTTCAACAAAATGGACTAATAAAGTTGGCCTTTAAAGATAAGCTTAGCTCTAATTCCTCAGAAAAGGTCTTACCATATGAATCTGTACAGATATCAAAGGGATCAGTACCTTTTAAATTAACATTGTAATGGAAATTCCCTGGAGGTCTAGTGGTTTGGACTCCATGCTCTCACTACCAAGAGCCAGTGTTCAATCCCTGGTTAGGGAACTAAGTACACGGTGATGGTATAGTGATGCGCTTAGCTACCTTCCTGGTCAGGGAACTAAGATCCACAAGCAAGGCTCCGTCCACCAAAAAAGTAATCAGATTTTAATTGACATTTCACCCTCTGATTTCAAAGTCATTTCTCCAGATGTTCTGGTGCCTTCACATCTAGGATGCCCTTCTAAAGTGAGCTATAAGAAAACTACTCAGGTAGAACCACGAAGCATCAATTCCTTCTGCAAGTGGTTCTGATGGTTGCTGGTGCAGTGCTGCCACCATGTGGGGCAACTTCTGAAAAAGTAGAACAAAATTCTCCCTCAAGAGCAGTAAAACTGGACTCATACCTATCATGAGAATAAAAGGGTTCAGAGGATTTCCTTATTAGAACAGTCGTCAGATAATTAAGGCCTTTATTTGTTCAAAATTTTAACCATTTTCAGAAAACCAAACAGTCCTAAATATATATGTGCATATATATATTTAAATTATATCATGTATATACATACCCACGGAGGCAGTAACCACTGATGGGTACTAGGGCTCAGAACCAGGTTAGAATTCTGGCCACAGTACCACTAGCTGAGTGACGCTGGGATTATTCTTTAGCTTCTCCAAGTGAGAGTCCCTTGGACTACAAGGAGATCCAACCAGTCCATCCTAAAGGAGACCAGTCCTGGGTGTTCATTGGTAGGACTGATGTTGAAGCTGAAACTGCAGTACTTTGGCCACCTGATGTGAAGAACTGACTCATTTGAAAAGACCCTGATGCTGGGAAAGACTGAGGGCAGGAGAAGGGGACCACAGAGGATGAGATGGTTGGACAGCATAACCAACTCAATGGACATGGGTTTGGGTGGATTCCAAGAGTTGGTGACGGACAGGGAGACCTGGTGTGCTGCAGTTCATGGGGTAGCAAAGAGTCGGACACAACTGAGTGACTGAACTGAAGTATACACTACTTGATCGCTATCACAGAATAAACTCTAATTCAGAATAACTTCTAGTTCAGAAGATAGGAGAACTACTTAGGCGTGCTGCAGTTCATGGGGTAGCAAAGAGTCGGACATGACTGAGTGACTGAACTGAAGTATACACTACTTGATCACTATCACAGAATAACCTCTAATTCAGAATAACTTCTAGTTCAGAAGATAGGAGAACTACTTAAAAAACCTTAAGTAAAAGCACCTATCACTATGCCTGACATAGAATGCACTTTCATCTTTTTAAAATTACTCATTTATTGGCTGCCCTGGGTCTTCTGTTGCTGCGCACGAGGGCTGCGAGTGGAGTGGGGGCTACTCTCTAGTTGCAGTGCACGTAGTCGTGGTGGCTTGTCTTATTGCGGAGCACAGGCTCTGGGCGTGAGGGCTCAGTTGTGGCGCAATGGCTTAGTTGCTCCGCAGCAAATGGGATTTTCTCAGACAAGATATCGAACTCCTGCATTGCTAGGCAGATTCCCAACCGCTGGACCATCCGAGAAGCCTCTCTTTCTTTCTTAATGGTATAAGGAAGGTCATCATTAGCCTTAGGACCTTCTCAGATGTTTGATTTATTATACCTTCCATTCCACCACTAGATACTGGAATTTACTTCACATTCTTACACTCATTCATTTCTTATCAGCAAAATTTGACCCAACTGATAAAAAGGAGAACCAGCAGTCTAAAAACAGCAATACTTCTGGCAAAAAAAAACAGGACATACAGTTTAGATGAAAAGTATGGGTTCAAGAACAAAAGCAGGCATGTGAATATATATGTGTTTATCTCTTAGTCCAAGCTTTTCGGTTCTTCACTAAAATAACAAGAATGAAGAGCTCAAACAAATGATTTAAATGTTTGCAAAATAAGGCCAAGGAGATCCAATCAGTTCATCGTAAAGAAAATCAGTCCAGAATATTCACTGGAAGGACAGATGCTGAAGCTGAAACTCCAGTACTATGGCCAAAGTATTGGCCTGATGTGAAGAACTGACTTATTTGAAAAGACCCTGATGCTGGGAAAGATTGAAGGGAGGAGGAGAAGGGAACAGAGGATGAGATGGTTGGATGGCATCACCAACTCAGTGAACATGAGTTTGAGTAAACTCCGGGAGTTGGTGATGGACAGGGAGGCCTGGCATGCTGTGATTCATGGAGTCACAAAGAGTCAGACACGACTGAGCGACTGAACTGAGAATAAGGCGGGAGAGAGGTATTCCACTCTCAAGCTTGCGCAGGTAGAGTGGGGACCTGAAAATGAATGCCTCCTTAAATTCTGCCTCCTGGGCACCTTCTTAACAAGATGTTCAAGAAAGGAAATAAGAAAAACTTCCTATTTAGAGGGCAGCACGGTCCAACAATTTAATAATCCCTAATGCTACCCTGGGATTTCTTTGGAAGGAATTATGCTAAAGCTGAAACTCCAGTACTTTGGCCACCTCATGCGAAGAGTTGACTCATTGGAAAAGACTCTGATGCTGGGAGGGATTGGGGGCAGGAGAAGGGGACGACAGAGGATGAGATGGCTGGATGGCATCACTGACTCGATGGACGTGAGTCTCAGTGAACTCCGGGAGTTGGTGATGGACAGGGAGGCCTGGCGTGCTGTGATTCATGGGGTCGCCAAGAGTTGGACACGACTGAGCGACTGATCTGATCTGATCTGAATGCTAAACACCTGTTCTAGGAAAATCTTCAAGATACAGTAAAACGTAAGGCATTCCTGAAACAGTTTCTCACAATTCTATTAAGTAGCCTTAAATTTTCTCTAAAAGTTTTCTCAAAGATACTTGTGAAAATCTCCTCAAATCATCTTGATTTGTTGTATAAAAACAGGTTAAGATTATTAAAAGTTATTATTAATTATAATGACACATTAAATTCAAATAGAGACCCATTCATGTGTGACATCTTTAAGTTACCCATATATAAGTAGGGGGTAGGAGAAGAAAACAGGTAAAACAGACTAGCATGTATTAATAATTATTGAACCTGGTAATGGTAACTGAGTTTATTTTATTTACTCATTTAGTAACTCTAATTTTGAAGATGTTTGAAAATTCCTATAATGAAAAGTATAAATAAATAAATGGCATATATATACTATTTGTATATTAGGACTTGGTTTTCCGCTCAGTAGGGTATGAGACAGACAATATTTGGGTCCCATGGAAATCATGCTTCACATAGCTAACCTATGGCTCAATGTCCCAAAGATTTATTTTAAACATGCTTTTTAAAAGAGACCCATTTTAAATACTGCTCTCTCATAAAAAAGTGTAAACACATTACCATTGGATTTGAATCTGCTATGAGATCCCGCAGAGAATCCAGAAATCCCTGATCTTCCACCATCTGGGCATTGATGTCATGGAGTTTTGCCACGCAGACTGCTGCTGTCTTCCGGACGTAGGGATCTTCATCCTTTAAGCACTTGCGGAGGGGCTCACAGAGATACTCTGTAATCTTGTCCACCCGGATGCACCCCATGGTTCTGACTGCCAAAGCTCGAATCAGAGGATTGGGATCTTCACAATCCTAAAGACAACAATCATTGAGAACTACTGGTGTACATGGTGTCTAAAACTTAACAGTCTGATTTCTATAAGTCACAAAAGAATATTTAATTAATGTAGGTTTCTAGTTATAGTCTATATCAGAACCCACATTTTCCAGTACAAAATTTAGTTGCCTATTCAAAGAGATTAGGCTAGGAATTCATTTAACTGTTTTATATAGACAATGAAGACATGGCCTGTAGGATCCGTTCCAGAGCTGGGCAGAAACTCAGACAGCTGGTGTTACTATCCTCATGGCCGTTAGTGACCTGCACTAAAAAGAGAAAAGGGCTCTGGGCTTGTATTCTGCCACAGGAAAAAAACAGAAACTGGAAAGATGTGTCCACTCCACAAGAATCAAGCAAGGAGAAAAGAAGGCTGGATATATCTGGGGCCTACAGCCAAGAAAACAAAAGAAACTCCAGAAGCTGGTCTGGGCCGCCCAGAAGTTCCTTAAGTGAAGCAGCAGAGAGATCCGCTGAAATCCTGATTAACATACATTCTCCTTTCCTAGCAAGTGCCTCCAAATACAGTACAAATATTAACAGAGCACTTACCGTGAAGGAATACCCCTTAGATTGCCCTGTATTAAAAGATGTCTTTAAACTTTATAAACCTATACACAAGCTAACTTTAAAAAAATGTAACCTAAATTATTTCCAATGATATCATACATCTGTGAATCACCAGAATGTTATTTTGATTCTGTACATTTTTTAGCTAAACATACACACACACAAAAAATTCCATGAGAAGAAAGCATAATGTTCATTTTTTTCAATGAACAATTTAATAGCAGCTAATTTTAGAAATGCCGTCTGATTCTTGCTTCTAACATACACTGAATTACAGAGGAAAAAAACAATAAGTAAACAAAACAAAAAAAATCCCAATTTCTAACAGAAACAACTTTATTATTATGTTCATCATATCTAATCATAGGAGAAATTTAACTGGATATACAATAGTATTAAGGACTTTCTTTGATGGTCAGTTGATTAAATGATTTTTCATCCTTAGGATGTTTGAAATTTGCTTTAAAATCATCCAGCAGGAGAGGAGGCGGGGGTCAGGAAAGCATGTATGGAGAGTATAAGTTAAACAAGACTGGTCATAGGCTGGTAACTACTGAAACCACAAGGGGGTATTTAGGAACTTACTATACTATTTCCTCTACTTGAGTATGTTTGAAAATTTCCATAATAACAACAAAATGTTAATCAACTGTTGTAATATTTATTAAAACAAAATGAAAAGGCAGCTTCTATAGTTTCCACTACTTCTGAAACATAAGCATACTTTCTACAAAGACAAATAGATAAGGCCCCACGTTACTGACACTATAATGATACGCCCAACCTTTGTCTGCCATGGAGGGTTAAGAGTGACACTTCACCTGGCTTTCTTCTCCCATCTGGCAAGGATGTACCAAGCCCAGCTGACAGAAGGCTCACCATATGGTCTAACTGGATGACAAATGCCAGCATACAGAATGCTTAAATCATGAACATTCCTACTCGTCGCCAATACTTCTCTAGAAGCCCTCTTTTGGAACAGAGTTTGCTTATTTGCAACGCTAACCATATCAAGAGACACTTCTTAAAAGGCTTTCTGAGATAGAAGAAACTGTTCTTGAGTCCCTGAGAAAAAGTTACCTTCACAAAGCTGTTGACAGCCATGATGGCCATGTCTGGCTGACTCTTGGCATAGTTCATCAAGTAGAGATACACAAGCTTCTTCAGTTCCAGATTATCTGTCTGCATACAGTTCACTACATCTGGAAAGAGAGAGCTGAGAAGAAAGAAAGGGAAGGTGAATTGATATTGGTGCCAAGATGTTGGATAGAACACAAAGAAAAAGCCTTAATTTAAAAAGTAATCTGATGAGAGGACGAATGCAGTGATGATATCACAGAAATGAATTACTCAAGAAACTACAGTAATGGTCTCAAGAAGATACTGAAAACTAGATTTTTAAAAAACCTTTTACTTTGAAAATTTTCGAAGTGGAGACAGCAGTTTAATGAACCTGATGCATCCATCACCCAGCTGTAAATATTGATGCATACCTGATCTTGTTTCATATACAACCTCAACCCACTTTCCCTTCCCCAGTCCCTCCCCATCTAATTGCTCTAAACCATTTCTAAACAAATCCTAGATATACATCTTAGTGTATCTCTTTACAAATTATTTAAAAAATCACTGTGTCACACACAAAAAAGTTAACAGTATTCTTCATACCAATTCTTTGCAGTTTCAAAGCACTACAGTTGCTATGCTTTTCAGTGTGCATATTCTTCCATCTCTAACCAGTGGGAACTTATTTGGTTGGTGTTCTTATTAAAACAGTTGTCAGATAAGGCCTTTGTTCAAAATTTTAACCATTTTCAGAAAACAAAACAGTCCTGAACACGTGAGTGTATGCATGTTTAGTCTCCCAGTCGTGTCCAACTCTTTGTGACTCTATGACTATAGCCCACCAGGCTCCTCTGTCCATGGGATTCTGCAGGCAAGAATACTGGAATGGGTAGCCATTTCCTTCTCCAGGGGATCTTCCCGACCCAGGGATTGAACCTGCATATTTTGCATCTCCTGCATTGACAGATGGATTCTTTACCAGATGAGCCACCAGGGAAGCCCGTGTGTATGCATATACAGATTTAAACTCTATTATATACATACACCCATGAAGGCAGTGACCAGTAATGGGTACTGGGACCCACAACTAGGTTGGAATCCTGGCTACATTACCGCTAGCTGTATGAGTTTGGGATTATTCTTTAGCCCTCTGAGCATACCTTTCTAGATCTCTAACATGGAATAACTTATAATTCAGAATAACCTCTAGTTCAGAAGATATGTGAACTATTAAAATAAACAAAAACATGGAGAAGGAAATGGCAACCCACTCCCGTGTTCTTGCCTGGAGAATCCCAGGGACAGGGGAGCCTGTTGGGCTGCCATCTCTGGGGTCACACAGAGTCAGACACAGAATGTTCAAACACATATCAGGCATGTTGTAGATGAAACAGCTGCATTGGAAAGAGAGTTGAACAATATGGCCTTTAATATCCTTTCCAACACTGAGATTCCCTGTAATATAATTTGTTATGTTTGTTTTTTAAAAAAAATCAATCTATTACATTATGGTCACACCTCATAAAAGGCACTATGCAAATGAAGGTGGATCTTTGTTATGAAGGTTTCAGTGTAGAAGAGAAAGAATGTGAAGATGGACCAGAGATGCTCTGCTGCTGACCTTGAAGATAGTGAAGAGGCCACGAGCCAAGGAATGCAAGGAGCACAAGCCTTAAGAGTGGAGAAAGCAGACGACTATCTCCTTTGGAGCTTAGGAGGGAGCACAGCCTGCCAGCACCTTAGTTTTGGCCCAGTGAACTGCATTCCAGATTTCTGAATCCAGAATCTTAAGACTTAGAAGCAGCAGCAACATACATATATATTCAAGGTGACTTTTTTTGAAATACAATACTCTTTGCAGAATGTTCAAACACATATCAGGCATGTTGTAGATGAAACAGCTGCATTGGAAAGAGAGTTGAACAATATGGCCTTTAATATCCTTTCCAACACTGAGATTCCCTGTAATATAATTTGTTATGTTTGTTTTTTTAAAAAAATCAATCTATTACATTATGGTCACACCTCATAAAAGGCACTATGCAAATGAAGGTGGATCTTTGTTATGAAGGTTTCAGTGTAGAAGAGAAAGAATGTGAAGATGGACCAGAGATGCTCTGCTGCTGACCTTGAAGATAGTGAAGAGGCCACGAGCCAAGGAATGCAAGGAGCACAAGCCTTAAGAGTGGAGAAAGCAGACGACTATCTCCTTTGGAGCTTAGGAGGGAGCACAGCCTGCCAGCACCTTAGTTTTGGCCCAGTGAACTGCATTCCAGATTTCTGAATCCAGAATCTTAAGACTTAGAAGCAGCAGCAACATACATATATATTCAAGGTGACTTTTTTTGAAATACAATACTCTTTGCAGAATGTTCAAACACATATCAGGCATGTTGTAGATGAAACAGCTGCATTGGAAAGAGAGTTGAACAATATGGCCTTTAATATCCTTTCCAACACTGAGATTCCCTGTAATATAATTTGTTATGTTTGTTTTTTTAAAAAAATCAATCTATTACATTATGGTCACACCTCATAAAAGGCACTATGCAAATGAAGGTGGATCTTTGTTATGAATAATAATGTTCTGATTGTCCTTTTCGTAGAAGCTGTAATTGCTGAATTAATTCCACTCTAGTGGGTGCTCCTACAACACCCATATCTTCTCTTTCACTTAGCAGAAATCATACTTGCTTGTCCAAAGTCTCAAAAAAAAAAAAATAAAAATAAAATAAACAAAAACACTGTTAACTAAAAACATCTATCACCCTGCCTGACACAATGCACTTAAATTTGATTCTCCCTTTTCTTAATGACATAAGGTCATCATTAGCCTTAGAACCTTCTCAGATGTTTGTGTTAGAACAACATTCCACCCCTAGATGCTGGCATTTACTTCTTACACTCATCCATTTCTTATCAGCAGCGTTTGACTCAACTGATAAAAAAATAAATGTGCTTCATATTAACATATTTTATAAAGTAAAAATCTATTTTACTTTTTTAAAAAAATTAAGATGACATTGTTTTAATTTCTGCAAATCTCTTTAATGTCTAGTTTAAGCAAAAATTGAGTCCCAATCTCAGGGTCATGGGTTCAAGCCCCATGTTGGGCGTGGCTTTGGGCTTCCCTGGTGACTCAGACAGTAAAGAATCTGCCTGTAATACAAGAGATCCCTGGGTCGGGAAGATCCGCTAGAGAAGGCAATGGCAACCCATTCCAGTCTTCTTGCCTAGGAAATCCTATGGACAGAGAGCTACAGTCCATGGGGTTGCAAAGAGTCAAACACAACTGAGTGATTAACACTTTCACTCACTTTTCACTTTCACTTAAGCAAAAACAGCTGGATTCTCACATCTGCTACTGCATTCAACCTATTGTAGAATGTTGCTTTAACTGAAGTATAAAGAAGAAAACACATCTTCATACACATATATAAATTGCAAAATGGAGCATTTTAATAGCTTTTTCACATAACTGGGTCTTCTTCTTTGACACATTCAGTCAGTTCAGTTCAGTCGCTTAGTTGTGTCTGACTCTTTGTGACCCCATGAACTGCAGCACGCCAGGCCTCCCTGTCCATCACCAACTCCCAGAATCCACCCAAAACCATGTCCACTGAGTCGGTGATGCCATCCAACCATCTCATCCTCTTTCGTCCCCTTCTCCTCCTGCCCTCAATATTTTCCAGCATCAGGGTCTTTTCCAATGAGTCAGCTCTTTGCATCAAGTGGCCAAAGTATTGGAGTTTCAGCTTCATCAGTCCTACCAATGAACACCCAGGACTGATCTCCTTTAGGATGGACTGGTTGGATCTCCTTGCAGTCCAAGGGACTCTCAAGAGTCTTCCCCAACATCACAGTTCAAAAGCATCAATTCTTCTGCACTCAGCTTGCTTCATAGTCCAACTCTCATATCCATACAGGACCACTGGAAAAACCATAGCCTTGACTAGACGGACCTTTGTTGGCAAAGTAACGTCTCTGCTTTGACACATTAAAGTCAGACAAATGATCGTTTTTTCCTTTGGTTTTTTTTTTTAGTCCACAAATCATAGTTTCTTAAAAGTTGGGTGCAATATGGAATCTGAAACCATATTGATAAACTTTCTGTACTTGATTGAACTAAAATCCATTCATTTACATTTTGAATGGATCTTTTACCCATGCATAACTTTATGATATACGCACTGGTTATTTGGAAAACATTGGTTCAATGAGTTATGCAGGTCATCTCTAGGTTGTCATATTTCATTCAGTTCAGTTCAGTCGCTCAGTCATGTCTGACTCTTTGCAACCCCATGAGTTGCAGCACGCCAGGCCTCCCTGTCCATCACCAACTTGCAGAGTTTACTCAAACTCATGTCCATCGAGTCAGTGATATCATCCAGCCATCTCATCCTCTGTCGTCCCCTTCTCCTCCTGCCCCCAATCCCTCCCAGCATCAGGGTCTTTTCCAATGAGTCAACTCTTCGCATGAAGTAGCCAAAGTATTGGAGTTTCAGCTTTAGCATCAGTCCTTCCAATGAACACCCAGGACTGATCTCCTTTAGGATGGATTGTCTGGACCTCCTTGCAGTCCAAGGAGTTCTCCAACACCACAGTTCAAAAGCATCAACTTTCACAGTCAGCTTTCTTCGGCACTCAGCTTTCTTCACAGTCCAACTCTCACATCCATGCATGACCACTGGAAAAACCACAGCCTTGACTAGATGGACCTTTGTTGGCAAAGTAATGTCTCTGCTTTTTAATATGCTATCTAGGTTGGTCATAACTTTCCTTCCAAGGAGTAAGCGTCTTTTAATTTCATGGCTGCAATCACTGTCTGCAGTGGTTTTGGAGCTCAGAAAAATAAAGTCTAACACTGTTTCCCCATCTATTTCCCATGAAGTGATGAGACCAGATGCCATGATCTTAGTTTTCTGAATGTTGAGCTTTAAGCCAACTTTTTCACTCTCCTCTTTCACTTTCATCAAGAGGCTTTTTAGTTCCTCCTCACTTTCTGCCCAGCACCAAATAATCACATTCATTAATTTCACCACCAATCTCATCAGAAAAATCTCTAAGTATTGGAAACTATCAAGTTCATGATGGGAGACACAAGTTTTCCAACACTCTAATTTTTAAAGTCGAAATGTATCTACTGTCAAATTTTTTCCTTTGAAGTGACAGGTTCACTTTGTTCATTTTTTATAAGGTAAGGTAAGGTAAGTCACTTCAGTCGTGTCCGACTCTGTGCGACCTCATAGACGGCAGCCCACCAGGCTCCCCCGTCCCTGGGATTCTCCAGGCAAGAACACTGGAGTGGGTTGCTATTTCCTTCTCCAATGCATGAAAGTGAAAAGTGAAAGTGAAGTTGCTCAGTCGTGTCCGACTCTTAGCGACCCCATGGACCGCAGCCTACCAGGCTCCTCCATCCATGGGATCTTCCAGGCAAGAGTACTGGAGTGGGGTGCGATTGCCTTCTCTGATTTTTTTTTTTTTTTATAAAATATCTCCCAAATATTAAGTCTGATTAACTATAATTTTGTCTGTCAATCATTCTTTCGCATAGAATGGTATTCCCAAGTCAAACAACTGTGCAAGGGATCTTTTTCAAATCAACCGTCACATTCTGCTATGCAGAAGTACTTTATGCAAATTCCTGTTTCATCACATGGAATATTAAAAAGACCTGAACTCAGATTCAAGGTTTACTGAAATAAATTTGTAGTGCTTCATGAAGGACAATCCTAAGTGAAACTGCCCTTTTTTCCTGCAAGCACATGGTGGTGAAGGATACAGTGACTACTGTTATGGTCTGGCACACTGCCTTAATTCAGAATACGGCACCAGCAGTGCAAATATCAACACACTGAAAAGGGCATAAAAGACCTAAGTATTATTACAAGAATAGCTTTGACCTCATGGAATTCATGGAAAGGATATCGGGAATTCTCAGGGGCCTGCAGACTATCCTTATTTCCAAATGGTCCTGCTAAATTACAGGGGGAAAAGAGGGAGAAAAAAATAGACCATTTGGATTTTGTTACCATTGATTTTCATCTTGAATTCAGCAACTCAATGCAGAGTTGTACAGTTGAGGCACTGGCATGAGCCAATTAAACTACACATGGGCTTCTGTTCCTCTGTATATTTTTATCATCTTCTAAAACTACCTTAGCAACAGATTTGTGATTGTGCCAGCTCTCAGGAGGTTTTATGCTAGATCTGTATGCAAACGAAATCAAACTGGTTTCACACTCTTTTAAAAACACCACACTTGGTCACAGCGTTAATATAAAATCAACTACACTTCCTAATGTTTTCAGTGGGACAAACTAATTCTTATACATTCTTATCATAATAGCCTTAAATGAAAAGCAGTAAAAGCCACTAGAGTAAGAGTCTAAAGTGAGCAAGACAGGAGAGGTCACCCTTACCTAACGTCTTTCCCCACAGTCATAGCAGCAATCACTTTCTTCACAGCCTCCTTCCTCTTTTCTTTCTTTTCATTGTTGAGTTCAGCCTTTAATTCAAAGATTTCTCCTGGAAGAGAACAAACAGATGAGGTCCCAGGGTTAAGAAAATGAGAGCACAACACTGCACTATGTAAAGTAACACCACAGCAGCTAACCAGGGGCAAGGCTGCAACGGAAACAAGAGTTTAAAAACAGCAAAGATGTGGTATTTTTCTGCAATGGGGAGAGAATGGCATCTGAGGGATGATCTCCCATCAGAATTTCCAAGTCCTGAGGAAAAAATAAACGTAGGCAGGAAACAAGTTCACAAATCAATGTTTTCAAACCACAAGAGACTTTTCATTCACTACTCTCAACTCCACAAAGTGAGGATCCAAGGTCACAGAGCTAGCGCGTAACAGAACTGGCCTTAGAATGGTTTCTCCCAACTTTTTTAACTGAAGAATTTTCCAACATTGTCTACACATTCTTACCTGGGAGGGATCTAAAAATACCAATGCTCAGGCTCCATTCTGAACCAAGTAAATCAGACTTTCAGACAGTAAAACTCCTATGTTCATATTTTTTAAAGTTTCCCCAAGTGATTCTAACCGTACAGGGTTGAAAATCACTGCTCTAATCAGTACTTTAAGTTGTCAATGGGATTTAAAGCCCTATCCTGTTCAATCAAGCTAACAACAGAAATAATCATACTGAAGCTTCAAGAATGGTACAAACCAGTCATTTCTAAATGTACACTCTTCAATGACTGCTCAAGCTCTGCACTGTGAAATGCCAGGACTGTCACTACTATTTTAAGGCCTAGGATCACCTACCTTAAGAAAGCTGGAGCCGAAATAAGAAGATAACAACTCTCAACTGGTTTTAAAAGAAAGAAAATATACTGTAACACTACGAAAAAGAAGCTGACTACTGCCACTTCAACTTCCCATCTAGAGTACTGCCTCATTTTCTTCCACTGTTCTTAATGTTCATTTCAGCCTCGCTCACCAGTATAGGAATAGTGGGGCCAGCAAACAATGTGATCTGCTGAAGCCTCTAAATGAGAAGGATGAAACCAGTAAGAAGCACCAAAGATAAGCACTAAAAAAGCTTGTTACATCAAGATCTACTGCCAACAAAGCAAACAAATTTTGACAAATATCACCCCTTTATTTGACAGCTACTCTAAAAATAGCACAGACAGAAAAGCTGGGCCCTTGAAAAAGTCATCCTCTTCTCCAAGTCCTCTGCTGCCAAATCCAGCTCTCAAGAGTTCTCATCATTTACTTCTGGGAAAAGTAAAAAACAAGCAGCAGGGTTTCAGAAAATCTGAATTGTGAATAGCAGCAGGAGTCGAAGAATCAAAATAGGATGTAACTGAAATTATTCCAACTCCAATAGCATAAATTTAAAGAGGCAGTTCTGGTGGGTGTTATAGGAAGTAAAAGGAACACAATCTATCCATTTTTTAAAATGTGTTATGTGATTCATCTGTAAGTCTCAAACTTGTACAAAAATCCCTGAATTTAAAAAAAGGTTACCATGACCCACTGTAAGAGAAGGTTTGAAGAATTAGGTGAGTTTTTAAATTACATCTTTTTGTATCATTATACACAACATCTGGGCTTCCCTTGTGGCTCAGCTGGTAAAGAATCTGCCTGCAATGTGGGAGACCTGGGTTCGATCCCTGGGTTGGGAAGATCCCCTGGAGAAGGGAAAGGCTACCCACTCCAGTATTCTGGCCTGGAGAATTCCATGCACTGAGGGGTCGCAAAGAGTCAACATGACTGAGCGACTTTCACTTTGACTTTCACACAACATCTAGGTCATCAAAGCACAAAAAATGTTAATAGAAGAAATAAATACATTTCAGAATGATAAGAGAATCAGAAATAAAGCTGAAAATGAATGACCGGGGCTAAAGGATTTTCTAAGGTGTAAGCAATATAAACAGAAGAAGCTGGGTGGAGCCAAGGGGCACTGAGTGAGGCAAGGAATCTCATACATACTACCGCTTTATTAAATTCTTATCTTTCCCCCTTCTTTCTCCCCTTCATCAACTCTACCAAGCAGCTAGCAATAGCTCTCAATCTCAGCCAAACACTGGAAAAATCTGGGGAGCTTTTAAAACTCCCATCAAAGTCATATCCCAGACCAAACAAATAAAGACATGTGCAGGGGAGGACTGGACATCACCTCCTCTGTTTCACTGGGCCATTTCAATGTGTCAGCAAGGTTGAAAACCATGGACTAACAGCTGATGTAATAAGCAGTGCTCCATGGTGTTTTCTGTATTACAGTGGAAGAGCCTGTTTAGAAGAAAGTGAAGTCGCTCAGTCGTGTCCAACTCTGCGATCCCGTGGACTGTAGCCCGCCAGGCTCCTCCCTCCATGGGATTCTCCAGGCAAGAGTACTGGAGTGGGTTGCCATTGCCTTCTCCAGGGGATCGTCCCGACCAAGGGATCGAACCCAGGTCTCCCGCATTCCAGGCAGACGCTTTAACCTCTGAGCCACCAGGTTGTATCTTTGTTTACCCTTAATTAATTCCAAATGACAGAACAAATGACAAATATGCTTGGGCTTTCTAGATAACTTTCTGGTGCTCCAGGCACTGTACCTGCCCTCCCATTTTTTCTTTTGAAATAATTTTAATCTTACAGAAAATCTGTAAAACTCCCCAATTTCTAATGTTACACCACATTTGCTCTATCATACTTCTTTATATATTTATAACTTTTTTCTGATTCATTCAACAAACTGTAGACGTTACATCTCTTTAGCCCTAAATTATATCAGTGTGTAATATCTAAGAACAAGGAATTACATTACATAACCATAATACAATGATGAAAATCAGGAAATTTAACAGTAATACATTATCTAATCTATACAGACTTAATGATCTTAATAATGTCCTCTATAGTAATTTTATCCCTATCCCCCTTGGGCCAGAATCCAATTCAGGATCATGCGTTACATTTACTGTCATGTCTCAGTATCCTTTAATCTGAAACAGCTGGTCAGCCTTTGTCTTTCATTATAATGACATTTTTAAAAAGCACAGGACAGTCATTTTAAAGAACACCCTCATTTTTCATGGGTATCTTCTCATAATTACATTGAGGTTATGCATTTTGGCAGCTGTAATTCATAAATAATGGTATGTGCTTCTCAGTGCATCACATCATTTTTATCTTTAACAAAAAAGAGGTCATGCAAAACAATGCATGAGTGCAAGGATAAGAAAATATCAAGTTTCCATGCACTGTTTTGTATCATCTCTTTTTTGTGGTTAAAATTTTTTTCAATCATATGTATTAATATATGCACAGAAAAGATTAAGGATACAGATCAAGTTCCCATCAGGAACAAGAATAGATAGGAAGAGAACTTTATTTTTACTTTTTACTGCTATATTGCTTTAATAATACTCCTTGTTATAAAATGCTTGTTTCCAAGGAAAAAAAACAAAAGACTTTGGTACAGCCACTATGAAAAACACTGTGCGAGTTCCTTAAAAAACTAGAGTCACCATATGATCCAACAATGCCACTCCTGGGCGTATATCCAGAGAAAATTCTACTTTGAAAAGATACATGCACCCCAATGGTCACAGCAGCACTATTTACAACAGCCAAGACATGGAAGCAGCCTAAGTGTCCATGACAGATGAAAGGATAGAGAAGATGGGACTTATGCACACTATGGAATATTACCCAGCCATAAAAAAGAATGAAACTCTGCCATTTGCAGCAACATGGAGAGACCTAGAGATTACCATACTAAGTGAAGTTAAATCACACAGAGAAAGACAAATACATGATATCACTTATATGTGGAATCTAAAAAAAAATGATACAAATGGACTTACTTACAAAACAGAAAACAAACTTATGGTTATCAGAGCAATGGGGAAGAGTGAGGGGAGATATATTAGGACCTTGGGATTAGGAGATACACACTACTCTGTATTAAATAAACAAACAATAAGGTTCTACTGAGCAGCACAGGGAACTATATTCAATATCTTGTAATAAGCTATAATAGGAAAGAATCTGAAAAAGAATACACACATACACACACACGACTGAATTACTCTTGCGTACACCAGAAACGAACACAACACTGTAAACCAACTACACTTCAATTTTTTAAAAAAAGAGAATAAATGTGCTTCTTCCTCTTTCACCCTCCTCAGACCTATCAATCTTCAGTGGATCAATCTTGGATCTCTTCCTTTCACTAAAATGTTCAAGTCAAAATGATGTGCATTACAGTTGTATCTCTAAAAACCTATACTCTAAAAATCGGTTCAATACACCTTTCTGTAGAAGCAGCAGATTCCCAGTGAGATGGTCCAAGACATGCATCTCTGAAGAGAGCAGGAGCATTCTACCTGAAGCAATCTTACACCATCACTTTTGAAGAATCGTAAAAAAAAGGCTTTTATCAAGTTCTCATACTTACCTTTTTTATTGGTTGTGAAGTACTTAGAGTCAGTCATGGTTTTGGATCTTTAATGTGCACCTAGAGCAAGAGAAAAGAATACCTTTATCTGAGTTATTTGGGTCCAACAAGGGATTCAGCTAATTTTAAGAACATTTATATATGAGACTACCTACATTCCACAATGAGTCTCTTCATCCTTACCATCATGGGTGATCCAAAGGGATGCAAGGATAGTTAAGAATGAAACTCTTATGTCAAAAAGCTAATTGGAGCAAACTCCAAAGGCTTAATGGAAGAGAGTGAAAACCTGAACCTATCATGGCTTTATGATTTTATCCACAATTATCTTCTCAGAGCCTCTAAGACCTAAAGCTAGATCTTTCTGTAACTGCATCTCCATTAGCCACTCCAATACTTAAGACAAAGTTTGTGTTGAAAGATCTCCCTATCACTTTCTATTAAGGCAAATCTGACTTATTCCCAGTCTCTTAGAAGCATAGAAAAACTGAAAGAGAAAATAATTGTATCAATCTATTCACCATCACATGTATCAATAAAAGGAATCGCTTGCAGAAAAAAAAAAGGGAAGTCTAAATTAGTAGGACAATATTCTTTCATGACAAACATCTAGAGAGGCCTTAAAAATTGTTTCATATTTCCAACAACCTACAATTACCCCCAAAAGTATTCCCCAAAAGAAATGATATCAGTTTAGACTTAAAAACAATGCAAAGAACTGAGATATCTGTTTAGTCACACTGAGTATAAAAAAGAATCAGAACTGATCTTAAAACTTAAAAGAACACGGGTGCCAGCTTGAACTTTGCCTTTCCCTTCCAATTTCCAGAACTAACTCAGCTGACATAAGGCTCCACTGGTACAACAAAACCAGCATGGACTAATCACATTTCTCCCCAAATAACGAAACAGTGTTTTCTGATTTGAGAAATTCTACAGACTTTGTCCAATGTACTTGATTTCTTCAAATACGTTAAATTTCTGTTAATAATATTCGTTCTGCACTTAAAAAAAGGTATCTTCTTTTTTACCACCATTATTACTACTACTCATCACCAAATTTACGACAGATGCCCCAGGAGCTGCTCATTACTTTCAGGTCAAAATAACATCAGTGATAATACATTTGGCAAATTTGAGTGACCACACCTTTACAAACAATGGTACTTATGAATACGAGAGAAAAGACCTAAGCACTAAACAAATCAACGTAATTAAGGAAAAAAGAGCCACAAAATCATGAAGTAGTGACAAGAGCTTGGCTCAACTTTGTTCTCTAAAGTTTACTACTTGGGTAATTTAAGAGAAATTAGACTCATTTGCTATCTTTCCAAGCAGCTACTTAATATTTATAATCCTGATCCTTATATAAATAGTGCTTTAGGTTGTAACAGAATTTCACTGAATTTACTGTGTTAAAAGTGAGCTAGAACTCACATAAATCATTATAGAAAACAAGAACTTCTGTTTTCAGCTTATTTGTTACAATTTAAAGTAACTCTGTTACAAAGACTTGCCTTATGTAATATTTTCATAATGCCTTTCTAGCAAAAATTCAAAGAATGTTATAATCATTTAATCCATTCACAATGTAAACTAAATGTGAAGTGGGCAAACTGAAGAAAGGAGTCCTTCACATAGGAGACTTGGAATAAATCAGAACTTCTTATCTAAGAACTTACGCATGGCATTGCACTGTGTGCTCAGTCAGTCTGACTCTGAAATCCCATGGACTGTAGCCCTTCAGGCTCCTTTGTTCATGGGATTTTCCCTGCAAGAATACTAGAGTGGGCTGCTATTTCCTCCTCAGGGGATCTTGCTGACACAGGGACTGAACCTGTGTCTCCTGCACTGGCAAGTGGATTCTTTACCACACTGAGCCACCTAGAAAGCCCAAGAACTTACATATACAAAGAGGAAAACCAGTATACAGAAATGATTGCTAGAGCGTGACAAGAAGGCCATAGCTCAAGGCCATTATGGTCTCTCCAGGATGAGATTAAGCCACTCTAAATCCTATGGGGTCACCAAAGCTTAAAACTTGCTCAAGATTTAAAAACAAAAGCTGCATGGAATTTTTCATTGTTTCTTTGAAAAAGGGCCCCCAAATTGTTTTGTTTCCTAAAGCACATTCACGCATATTAAATTCCTAACAAATTTTCAGCACACATCTATTAAACACTAAATTAACCTAGTCTTAAATCCTACTTTAATAGTGACTCACACAATTTCATTACCTCCCCTAACAATCTTTATCACTGAGGAAGAGATTTTTGTCCTATCCATTGTGAGCACCAAGTGTTCTTAACTAGGGAATAATGTACCAAACCACAAAACTTCAGCGAAGAGAAGAAAGTCAAGTACATCATCTTTAGATACTAAATTAAAAGCCCTGCTTTTAAAGAAAAGGGAGAAACTTACCACTCTCTTCCTTCACTCTGTCCTACACAAGAGTAATGTAATATCCCTTACAGCTACCAGCAGAGAAACATTTTATCATGTTAGCTCCTGCCTTAAGCCAAAGAAACTCCCCCCCCCAAAAAAAAACTAAAATTAAACAAAAATAAAGAGGCAGAATTGCACAATACTGTAAATGTACTAAATGCCACCGAACTGTTCACTCAAAAATGGTTAATTTTCTGTGAATTTCACCTCAAAAGATGCATATGCATGTATTTTTAAATGAGACAATCACATGCCAGAGATGAACATAGATTCTCTAAAACATAGGACGGTGAAAACTGCTGTCTGTTTTAGAAGTGCCCCCCCCCCCCCCCCCACTCCAAAGAGGCAGCCAAGATAAAGATAGAGCTCAAAGAATAAATAAAGTATTTGCTGAAAAGCCTTAAAAATCTAGCCTGGATGGGAGCGGAGTTTGGGGGAGAATGGATACATGTATGTGTTTGGCTGAGTGGCTCTGCTGACTGAAACTAATATTGTTAATTGGCTATACTCTAACTAAAAAAAAAAAAAAAAAATCAAGTTCTTCTGGGGAGCGGGAGATAAGTTATTCCTCAGGAGAGATCCACAGCAAAGCGAAGCCAACATGGAATTGGAACTCACACTACCTTTTTACCAGATCAAACTAAACAAGTCATCCATCGGCTGCTCTATGGGCTTGAGGTATGGCCTCAGGACATTGTTTTAAAAAATAAATAAGGCTGACACAGTCAAAAGCACAATTTCTCTAACTTTCCTAGCCCAGAGTGTGATGTTACTGCATTTCAGAAAAGGCCTCTTTGTACAGGATTACACATCTAGATTTAACATAACCTAGTTTCTACTAAATATAGGCTGTGACAGTTTTCCTTTCTCAACTATTCCTCCTTCCTTCTGGTGCCCCTAAAGAGAATAAGGTCAGAAAAAAATTAATAGGGGTCTTAATTTCAAACGGCTCTCTGGGAAATAGCAGCTAATTTAGAGTTGGTGAGGCCACTAAATTCACTCTCTTCATGTAAAGTTGGACTTTACACAGCTGGTGCCCATGGGAAAAAGTGAACAGAATTAACCAAATTATAAAGCAGACAGGTCGTTCTAGTAATCTTTCATTACAAGCATAAGGATGAGAAGTGCTAATTAGACATTTCAATAACACATCTTCATGTATCATTTATTGCATACAAAATTACAACAGATAACTCATTACAACAGACATACCTTTCATTTCCATTTAAAAATGACTACAAAGTACTCTGCTAGTATCATACAGTAAGAAAAAAGGTCTTAAGTTTTACATCCAACTCTTAATTGAAATAAACTCTGGAAAACTTACGCCTGGAGGGAGAGAAAGAAGGAAGAAAAGAAAATGTGTCCTTCCTAATTCGTTCCTTGTTCAGCTTGATTCAGAACTGTGCCTAAAATGTAATGTTAAAACACAGGTAGAAAGCTGAGCACCAAAGAATTGATGCTTTTGAATTGTGGTGTTGGAGAAGACTCTTGAGAGTCGCCTGGACTACAAGGAGATCCAACCAGTCCATTCTAAAGGAGATCAGTCCTGAATATTCACTGGAAGGACTGATGGTAAAGCTGAAACTCCAATACTTCGGCCACCTGATGCGAAGAGCTGACTCATTTGAAAAGACCCTGATGCTAGGAAAGATTGAAGGCAGGAGGAGAAGGGGACAGAGGATGAGATGGCTGGATGGCATCACTTACTCAATGGACATGAGTTTGAGTACACTCTGGGAGTTGGTGATGGACAGGGAGGCCTGCTGTGCTGCAGTCCACGGGGTGGCCAAGAATAAGACAAGACTGAGTGACTGAAATGACTTACTGAAAATATAGGTGTGTTTAAAGAAGGAAAAAAAAAGATGGAAGAACCAGGTTTTCTTGAGTCTCTTAAGTCACAGAATATTGTTTGGTGGTTAAGTCGCATACTACTGTTTTGTGACTCCATGGACTGAAGCCCGCTAGGTTTCTCTGTCCATGGGATTTCCCAGGAAGGAATACTGGAGTGGACTGCCATTTCCTTCTGCAGGGGATCTTCCCAAGCCAGGGATCAAACCCACGCCTACAGCAAAGGAGCCACCAGGGAAGCCCTCACAGAATGTTAGCTTTATACTAATTTTACCACCCAACTTTCAGTGAAGCTATCTGCAGAACACACTCTACTTTCTGCTTCTTTGGGAGTTTAAACTGTCAAATACCTGTAAACAGTTCTCACCTTCCCACCAGGCTTAGTCACCACTGGCAAAGTGTTACACGTCTTGTACAGCTGCATCTCCTTCATCTGCTGCTATTATTACTTTGTAAGTGTACCCTGAGGCTAAGCAACAGAAGTATACCAGCAAGGTGATTAATAATTTAAATTGTTCCTCACTGAGACCACTTTCTTGGTCATTCTGTCTTTTCTAAACTTACCGCGGTTTTTTTTTTACTTTGTTTTAAACCACAATGATTGTTAACTGTGTTTGGCATTTTAAAGACCTTTAAAAGTAAAAAGTTTAATGAAGCAGCCACACTTTATTCACATCGCTTCGTAATCGAGTTAAAAAAAAAAAGTCTGCCCCCAAACAGAAGAATGCTGTAAAAACTAACAGCATGAATAAATTCTTTGGATTAAAAAAAAAAATGAAATTAACAGGAAGTTCCAGTTTCTCTACCTCTGTCTTAATCCACAGCCTTTCTCAAACCAGACCGTTCCTTCTAAGACCCCGAAGAAAAAATTCCGGGCTAAGATTTACTCCCAAGAGCTTCCCCCTCTCTCATATCTGGTCAATTCTCTGGGTTTTTCTTCCCTTTCTCCGGTGTCAGGAATTCCTCTTCTTTCCCGAGGTGGTCAAAATTCTACGGCTATGTTCCTCCATTACGAAGCAGAGGAGAGGCGTCTCTTAACCTCAAATGACGGACAACGGCGAGGTTTACCCATCTAGGAGCAAAGCTCTGGGGAACCCCTTTTCCCTTTCCTCAGCTGAGCGTGTCCTAGCCTCTCAGAGAATGACGCCAAACCGGGAAGAAGCAAGGTTCTCTCCTCGGCCTCCGGTCTCCGCCAGCCACACCCCTGGCCTCTGACCCTCTTAACCCCCCGACTTCGAACATATCTTTTCCCCAGAGCCCCCTAATTCCCACCCCGAGGATTCCCTCGCCCCGCCCCAGCGGTGGAGTCCTTTTCTCCAACCCTCTTCCTCACAACGGTCACACCCGACGGCTCACTCCATCATCAACGGTCACGGTCCTCGGATTTCCTCTCCTCCGCCTGTCTCCAACCAAGTCTGGGGATCCCCTATCTCCATCAAAAAGGGACACACCCCAAAGTTAGCCGCCTACAACTCACCGTAGGCAAGGGCGGGGGTGGCAGCAGCGGCCAGAGAGCACGGCCCGAGCGATGTTGTAATGGTTTCCCGCACGTCACGACTCCTTCTCCAGGTCTAAGCCACTGCGCAAAACCCACTCTGCCAGGGACAAAGATGGTGGACAGGAAACTCTTACGTCAGAGAACCTCGCCGTGTGACGTCATCCATACGCGCGAGAACGAGAAAGGAGGGACTACTCTCTGTCGCCTTGGAGACGGAAAAGTTTTGCGCCTTGGGAAGAGATCTGAGATCTGGGCTTCGGAGGAAATTCATTTGAAAGAATCCAGTAAACAAGCTGACATTCTCTGGATTTGTTTCCTCACACAAGACCTCTCTAAAAACCTACACAGTCAGTGAAATGCCTTTTGCTTTCTTTAAAAACACAACAAAATCCAGCTAATTCCTTGGGCAGTTAAAAATACACGGACAATGGTTATCTAGCCCAGGATTATACAGGGCAGTGGAACTGGAGGAGACTGGTGCAAGGAAACGAGGTTGACACAGTCTCAAATTTATGTGTGAATCCATCTGAATCCGAATCCCTGCCCTGAATGTGACTAAGTTACTTGTCTCCTCAACTTCAGTCTTCTTACTTGTGAAATAAAGACGATGATAATAACTCTTACCACTTTATGAAGCTTAAACCGGATTAGGTTGGTAAGAACCCTAGCGTGTAACAGGTGTGCTTTGTTAATTGTTTCAGTTGTTAAGTCACGGCCGACTCTTGTGACCTCATGGACTGTAGCCCACCAGGCTCTTCTGTCCATGTGATTTCCTAGGCAAGGATACTGGGGTGGTTTGTCATTTCCTTCTCCAAGGGGTCTTCCCCACCCAGGGATTGAACCCGTGTCTATTACATTGTCAGGCGAGTTCTTTACCAATGAGCCACCAGGGAAACCTAGGAGTTTGCTTACACAAAACAAGTCCCTTTCAGAAACCAAGACCTAGAGATCTCTGTATCTTCCCCTCAAAACTAAAACTTCCCACCTAAAACTGCTCTAAGTAAAAATAATAAAGTCTTGAGTCAAGAAAGAAGAAGAATGTGAAGAGGGCCTAAGGCAGAAGCTGGGAAACCAAAATGCAAAGGGGACTGAGAAGCAGAGAGGTAGAAGGAAAAGAAGGCAGTCATAATGATTCAGAATGTTTTTAGAGTTCTATCAAAGTATAGGAACTGAATATCAATACTGTATCTCTGAGGCCTCCCCTGAATTTGTTGAATGACTAAATGTATGAGTGAGTGGTCAACAAGAACAGTTGCTATAGAGAATAGGAGGAGCCAAAAAGTGTCCAAGAATTTAGCAACACAAAGGTCTTTATGTCAGTGCCGAGACCATCCATAGAGACATTGAAGGCAAAAGTCATGCTGCAGAAGTTGGAAGATAAGTGGGAGGGAAAGAATGAAAACAGATAACTCTATAAAAAAGTATGACTGAAAAGAAAAGAGATATAAGATGGTGTTTGAGGAAGGGTGTAGCAAGGATTTATGTTCTATACTCATACATTTTCTTTACACTATCCCTTTAGCAATACTATGGGTTCAACTATTTTTCCTACTCATATGACTCCTAAAAAACCTATCTCTAGCCTTGACCTATTACCCAAACTTCACCACCAAATTTCTAACAACACTTTTGAGTAATTCTATATATATGCCAAGTCAAAAAAGTACGGGGTAGGGTGGGGAGTTAAAAAAAAAAAAAAAAACCTGGTTCCAGGTACAATTCACAGGAGACAGAGTTGTATTTTGTAAAGAAAGTGCCACCAGAAAAATATTTGATTCATACCTCTTCCCCCGTTCAAAAACTTCCAACAGTTTCTCATTTCCTAATTTGTACAGAACCTGTCCTTCTCCTTGGAAGGAAAGTTATGACCAGCCTAGTCAAAAGCAGACATTACTTTGCCAACAAAGGTTTGTCTAGTCAAGGCTATGGTTTTTCCTGTGATCATGTATAGATGTGAGAGTTGGACTGTGAAGAAGGCTGAGAGCTGAAGAATTGATGCTTTTGAACTGTGGTATTGGAGAAGACTCTTGAGAGTCCCTTGGACTGCAAGGAGATCCAACCAGTCCATTCTGAAGGAGATCAGCCCTGGGATTTCTTTGGAAGGAATGATGCTAAAGCTGAAACTCCAGTACTTTGGCCACCTCATGCGAAGAGTTGACTCATTGGAAAAGACTCTGATGCTTGGGAGGGATTGGGGGCAGGAGGAGAAGGGGACGACAGAGGATGAGATGGCTGGATGGCATCACTGACTCGATGGATGTGAGTCTCAGTGAACTCCGGGAGTTGGTGATGGACAGGGAGGCCTGGCGTGCTGCGATTCATGGGGTCGCAAAGAGTCAGACACGACTGAGCGACTGATCTGATCTGATCTGATCTGTCCTTCTCCAGTAGTCATGTATGGATGTGACACTTGAACTATAAAGAAAGCTGAGCACTGAAGAATAGTTACTTTTGAATTGTGGTATTGGAGAAGACGCTTGAGAGTCCCTGGACTGCAAGGGATTGACTTCAGTCAATCCTATGGGAAATCAGTCCTGAACATTCATTGGAAGGACTGATGCTGAAGCTGAAGCTCCAGTACTTTGGCCACCTGATGCAAAGAACTGACTCCTTGGAAAAGACCCTGATGCTGGGAAAGATTGAAGGCAGGAGGAGAAGGGTACAGAGGATGAGATGGTTGGATGGCATCACCAACTCGATGGACATGAGTTTGAGCAAGCTCCGGGAGTTGGCGATGGACAGGGAAGCCTGGAGTGCTGCAGTCCATGGAGTCACAGTCGGACATGGCCGAGAGACTGAACTGAACAGAACTGTCCTTCTCCCAGTTTTCCCCATTTCTTTGTTCTTTAGTTTTCTTATCTATAAAATGGAAGAAACAGTAATATCCAATCATAATATTATTATAAGGATGACATGAATTAGGCTACATAAGTCACTTAACTATGCCAGCACATAGTATATATGAGGAATATGAGGCAATATATGGCCCTGTTGTTGACCAGGACTTGTTCTGAGTAGTCCTCAGAACTGTGCTTGAGCTCAGTTGTTTCAGTCGTGTCTGACTCTTTTCAACCCTGTGGACTGTAGCCCCCCAGGCTCCTCTGTCCTTGGGTTTCTCCAGGCAAGAATACTGGAGTGGGTTGCCACACCCTTCTCCAGATCTTCCCCACCCAGGGATCAAACTGGGGTCTCCTGCATTGCAGGCAGATTCTTTACCCACTGAGCTACCTGGGAAGCCTTTGGAGTGTGTAAATATTTGCTAAGATTGCAATTATCTCAATGAATTACACTGACAAACATTACTAGCCAGAAACCTGGGCGTCATTCTTGATTTCTCTCTTTCCCTTAACTGCCACATTCATTCCATCTCCAAGTTGTCAATTCTACCTTCAAAAAGTATCTCAACTTTGTTCAGTTCCCTCTGTTCACCTCATTATTCCAATCCACCATGACCTCTTGCCTGAACTACTGGAAAACTCAACTCTCCTCCAACCATTTTCCATATAGCAGCCAGATGTTTAACTTTTTTTTGAAGTATAACAAACATTTCAAAAAGAGCATACATCATAAATGTAAGGCTTGAGAAGCATACACAAAGTAAACTACATAACCATTACAGGGTCATCTTAAAAATATAAACCTGGTCATGACTCTGGTGTATAAATCCTTCAAAAGCTTCCCATTACACTTTGACCAAAATCCAGTCTCCTTCCCATGACTTAGAAGTGGTCTGGTTCCTGTCTACCTCTCTAACATTTTATTTTTTTTTTCGTCCCTCAGTTCCTCTTCATTTCACTCCTTGCTAGGTTTTGCAGCCCTCAAATACTCCAAGTTGTTTCCCATCCTAGGGGCTTTATAACTATCACTCCTCCTATTATTCATCTTCCCTAACTCTATACTGCTGCTGCTGCTGCTGCTAAGTCGCTTCAGTCGTGTCCACCCCTGTGGGACCCCATAGACGACAGCCCACCAGGCTCCCCGTCCCTGGGATTCTCCAGGCAAGAACACTGGAGTGGGTTGCCATTTCCTTCTCCAATGCATGAAAGTGAAAAGTGAAAGTGAAGTCGCTCAGTCGTGTCCGACTCTTAGCAGGGCTCCTCTGTCCATGGGATTTTCCAGGCAAGAGTACTGGAGTGGGGTGCGCCTTCTCCGATAACTATACAAGGTTGAGTTATGACTGGCTCATAATTTAGCTCTTATTTTAACTGTAATCTCATAAAAGCACTCCCTGATTACTCTATCTAATAAATGTTCTTCCCTCCCAGCCCCCACTGCCACCCCCTTCCTAGCCCTCTTATTCCCTTTGGTAGTGAGTGAGCGAGTGAAGTCGCTCAGTTGTGTCCAACTCTTTGCGATCCCATGGCCATAGCCTGCCAGGCTCTTCTGTCCATGGAATTTTCCAGGCAAGAATACCTGAGAGGGTTGCCATTTTCTTCTCCAAGGGCTTCCTGACCCAGGTCTCCCACATTACGGGCAGATTCACCATGACTATGACTTTTCCCAAATGTACTCAACCTTTTGAGGTCCACCTAATCTCTCAGTGGACTTCTGGTCCTGATATGAGATACAAGGAGATACCAGGTTACATCACTCTAGTAGAAAGCAACTGGCAGAGAGAAGTTGAGATAAAACGTGGGGTTAGAAACAATCTTCCCTTTGGTTACAAAGGCCAATACAGGGCTTCTGTCAGAGCTAGTTTGAACAGCCTCATTTCTCCCACCTGTTATTACCATATGAATCTCACCATATTAACCTATCTGATGGCTCTTAATACCTTTTAACATAAGCACAATCAATTTTTGTGTGTCCTATCTCATTATACCATAAACCTGAGTGGGGTTTGTGATGAGGTGTTTATTATTTATTGGCTGTAATAACTGACATTGTTATTTGACTGCCTTTTTTTCTCATGTAATAATGTCAGTTTACTTTTGAAATATTCTCAAAGAACTATTAACTGACTAACAGTAATGGCACCCCACTCCAGTACTCTTGCCTGGAAAATCCCATGAATGGAGGAGCCTGGTAGGCTGTAGTCCATGGGGTCGCTAAGAGTTGGACACGACTGAGCGACTTCCCTTTCACTTTTCACTTTCATGCATTGGAGAAGGAAATGGCAACCCACTCCAGTGTTCTTGCCTGGAGAATCCCAGGGACGGGGGAGCCTGGTGGGCTTCCGTCTATGGGGTCACACAGAGTCGGACACGACTGAAGCGACTTAGCAGCAGAAGTAGCAGCAGCAAAACAGGGAGTGGAGAGGTAATCTTAACCTAAGGTCAATCAATACGAATCTAAATCATAAGTACAATGACAGAAATTTGTTGAAGCCCATTTATTGCAACATCAATGCCTGGGTGAGACTTTGCTAATTCTTGCTAGAAACATCCAGGAGAACTGTATAATTTCTGTTCCTTCAGAGTTGGCTTTCCTTATTTTGTTAGCTATTGTGCTGCTGCTGCTGCTGCTAAGTCGCTTCAGTCGTGTCCGACTCTGTGCGACCCCACAGACAGCAGCCCACCAGGCTCCCCCGTCCCTGGGATTCTCCAGGCAAGAATACTGGAGTGGGTTGCCATTTCCTTCTCCAATGCATGAAAGTGAAAAGTGAAAATGAAGTCGCTCAGTCGTGTCTGACTCCTAGCGACCCCATGGACTGCAGCCTACCAGGCCTCTCCGTCCATGGGATTTTCCAGGCAAGAGTACTGGAGTGGGTTGCCATTGCCTTCTCCGTTATCTCTGCCTGTGTCGCTTTAAATCCTTCCCTAAGGCGGCAGATAATAGTGAACCACGACCCCCGCCGCAAGCAAAGTGAGGCTTCCATCTCCACATTCCCCTGGGTCCCTCGCCCCTATCTGGATCGCCCCAGGGAACAAACGCCCAAGCTGCGGGCCGAGCTCAGGCTCCAGATGTCGATGCAGTGACCCCAACACCTTGCCAAAAAGACTCCGCAAAGAGAGATAAGAGCTGTGGCTTTCCAACAAGACAGCGACGCAAACCCAGTTACGACAAGTAAAACCAATCAGCAGAGACCTCTCCTCCAGCCGATCGCCTCTAGTGCCTCCCTCACTTTCAGCGGGGGCGGAAGCGGAAGTCCCGATAAAGTCATAGAGTTGTCTAGTTCCGGTTTCCAGGGCCGCATTCCAGGCTAGAGCGCCTCTCCTCCGCCCGCCTTCCCCAAGCTCCAGCGGCTTCTATTTCCGGCTGCGGATTCTGTCATAAAGCGGAGACCTCCTTTCAACCGCGGTGTCCCGGGTTCCTCGCGCCTCGTCCGGGGTCAGCGCGCAAGGACGGTCACGGTGGGGGGACTGCTCAGGCCACAGCTGAGCCAAGCCGCGGAGGGCCGGCCGTACTGGTGCACATCCGATCCCTCAGATCCGCCTGGCTTTTGAACCCTCCTGAGTTAGAGCTCCTGACTGGCAGCCTCCAGGACTGCCGCTCTACAGGCCAGCGCCCAGCCCCGTGCTGTCTTCCCCGTAGTTAAGCTTTGTTCCGTGAGGCGCAGCGTTAGTTGTCACCCCCTCCTACACACTATTCCTACCCACGTCCGTGTTAACTTCGTTCTTCACCTTCCTTCACTCGAACCCTCCCCCTCACCTTGCCTCCGGAAAAGGTCTTTTTTTTGCCCAGTTCCAGTAAAATTGAGGGGCTATCCTTTGAGATAAAAGTTACCGTTGAGACTGAGCACCCATCTGGCGCCCCCCCAAAAGTTCATGCTTACTAAAGAGCTTGTGGACAAAGTAAAACCCAGTGCACACACGAAACTATGGCCGAGCACGGGGCTCACATCACGACTGCCTCTGTCGTGGATGACCAGCCATCCATCTTTGAGGTGGTAGCACAGGACAGTTTAATGTCAGCAGTGAGACCTGCTCTTCAGCATGTGGTCAAGGTAAGGATTTAATTCTCTGGAAAGTTTTAGGGATGTCTGGGGTAAAAAAAAAAACAGTAATTTGAATTTGTTGGCCTCGGTTTCAAAATAATCAGTATATAATTTATATCCTATGATTTAACAGTTATGGAGTCTTTTGTAGAGTGTTGTGTGCACTACATACCCAGCCCTTCAGGGAGGTAAAGGTGTAGAAAGAAAAGTGTAGAATTTAGAGGGGAAAAAAGGAAATATAAATAACAAGGCATAGTAGCTGTTGTAATGGAATGAATTTCATTTATTTATTTTGCTGTAGGTTCTTGCAGAATCAAATCCTGCCCACTTTGGCTTCTTTTGGAGGTGGTTTGATGAAATCTTCACCCTGCTAGATCTTCTGCTCCAGCAGCATTATCTGTCGAAAACCAGCGCCTCCTTTTCTGAAAACTTTTATGGCTTAAAGAGAATTGTAATGGGAGACCAACACAAGCTCCAGAGGTTGGCCAATGCTGGTCTCCCAAAGCAGCAGTTTATGAAATCAATTATGTTCCTGGTTCTTCTTCCCTATCTGAAAGTGAAACTGGAGAAGCTGGTTTCTAGCCTGAGAGAAGAGGACGAATATTCCATCCATCCCCCTTCTTCCCGCTGGAAACGATTTTACAGAGCCTTCCTGGCAGCCTACCCATTTGTTAACATGGCCTGGGAAGGCTGGTTTCTGGTACAGCAGCTTCGATACATTCTAGGAAAGGCTCAGCATCACTCACCACTGCTGAGGCTGGCTGGAGTTCGGCTAGGTCGGCTTACAGTTCAGGATATACAAGCTCTGGAGCACAAACCAGCTGAGGCCAGCATGATGCAGCTACCAGCTGGGAGGTAAGGCCTTAACATTTCCCCAAAGTCTTTGGTTAATAAATTCTAAAATCTGATCCCAATTTCATAATTCACCTCCCTCAGTCCACTCTGAGGTCATTTCATAAAATCACTGAAAAACTCATGTGTCCATAAAATAAGGATTGCCATCCTGTTAACTTTGCGACCCTGTGGACTGTAGCCCACCAGCTCCTCAGTCCATGGGATTCTCCTGACAATACTGGAGTGGGTTGCCATTTCCTTCTCCATTCCTCCTCATACTGCCTACATTTTTGTGCACACTTGCTATGTACCAGGCCCTGTGCTGGTACACAGATGTTTAGGTATATCACCTCAATCCTTATCACAACTCAATGAAATAATGCATAAGCACCATTTAACAGTTGAAGAAACTAAGTTCTAATAGTTAAGTACCTTGCCAAAGCCACATAGCTCCAAAGTGGCAGAGCTGAGATTCCAGCCAGATCAATCGAGTTCTAAAGACTGCTCTTAACATGGTGCTCTCCCCCTTGCATTGGTGCTAGTGGTGAAGAATCTGCCTGCCGAAGGAGATACCAGAGACTAGGGTTCAATTCCTAGGTTGGGAAGATTCCCTGGAGTAGGAAAGAGCAACCCACTCCAGTATTCTTGCCTGGAAGTTCCCATGGACAGAGGAGACTGGCAGGCCACAGTCCATGGGATTGCCAAGAGTTGGACAGGACTGAACGTGCACACACATCCCACTTCTAGTTAGTGTTTGTGTTCTCCTACAAGTGCAAATATATTCCTCAGTACTGCTGAGTTGTTTTTTTCCCTGGATATTACTATCCTTCACCCCCTGCCCCAAAAGGTCTATATAATCAATATACAAGTTGATTATATAGTCTGTATAATCTCACTAATTTATTTCTCAAAACACAAGCTCTAGTCATTAAAAACAAATCTTAGCTCTTATGCTCCTAAAATATTATGTAAGTCACAAAGAGGGAATTGTTTAGAAGGGACCATTAAGGACACAATTTTCAATCCCCAAGCTAAATCAGATTCCAATGAAAAATACAAGAACTACGTTTCTATTAGTCATTCTGTGATTATACCTAAATAGTTTCTCTTTTTGCCTCCTTGTTCTATTCTCCAAACAGCATTGGTGAGAAGATAAAGTCAGCTCTGAAGAAAGCCGTGGGGGGTGTTGCCTTGTCCCTCTCTACTGGCCTTTCGGTGGGTGTATTCTTCCTGCAGTTTCTTGAGTGGTGGTATTCGTCGGAAAACCAAGAAACCATCAAGTCCCTGACTGCTCTGCCTACTCCACCACCACCTGTACACCTAGACTACAATTCTGATTCTCCCCTGTTACCCAAAATGAAGACCGTGTGCCCACTGTGTCGTAAAAACCGGGTGAATGACACGGTTCTCGCCACCTCTGGCTATGTGTTTTGTTATCGCTGTGTGTTCCATTACGTGAGGAGTCACCAGGCTTGTCCTATCACAGGTTATCCAACAGAGGTACAGCATCTGATTAAACTGTACTCCCCTGAGAACTGAAAGGGATTAGCACCTTACCTCACAACACAATGATTGTACTGTAAGGCCACAGGGCTGGTTTTCCACAGGGTAAATAGCATTTTTGATACTTCTCACTCTCAACTAATAACTGTGAACTTCAGACAACCACATGGATGTCTTTAAAAGGATTTACTCATTGATCTTAACCTTTTAGCTTGCTCCCTAGACACCCCTACTTAGAGTTGACTGAGCTGGTTAGAGTGAGAGAATCAGGACTGGCAAGGGATGTGAGGGTCAGCAAAGAGGAAGGGATCAAAGAGAATACTTGACACAGAAGATCTTCTCTCCCCTTTGTTAAAGGACAAGAGGTACAGAAGCTCTCAGGGAAAACCCAAGTTAGATGTCATTAAATGGGTGGTGAATCAGAAACAGGCCTTTTTGGAAAAGAAAGCAATAACCAGCCCATGTGCTCAGTGGCTCAGTCATGTCCGAGTCTTTGAAATCCCATAAACTGTAGCCCAAAAGGCTCCTCTGTCCATGGGACTATCCCCGCAAAAATACTGGAATGGGTTGCCATTTCCTCCTCTAGGAGAGCTTCCCAACCCAGGGATCGAACCTGCATCTCTTGTAGCTCCTGTGTTGGCAGGTAGATAAATTCTTTACCACTGAGCCACCTGGGAAACCTGCCTCTGAGGAATAGGTTTTATTGGCTTGCAAACAGTATGAAATACGGACTTGCTCTTTATAGACATACTTAGAAACACTTTAGGAAAACAACAGCTCCTCCCATCTGCTGTGACCCACTTGTTACATAACACCTGCTACAGTTTATCAACTTTTAAAGTTCCTTTTGTGAACCACAGGTGTCTTCCTTGGTAAACTGGTTAAAGGAAAACAGAGGTTGAATGTATATACAGAATAGTCTGAAGATTTCAATGTGAAAGCAAAGTGACTAATGAAGAGATGGTGTAAAATACTGACCTAACTGTGACTGTGTACATAAAGCACCTTTCAATAAGCTCTTTCTGCTTGTTGTTAAAGAGTTTGCTAAACTAACATGAATTATTCTGGCTATTACTGAAGTTTCTATGAAACGCTTAAATAAATTTTAAGAATAAATGTTTTTGGCAAAGAGCTGTTCCATGTCATGATTATGTGGAAACTGAATGATTAGATGAGATATTTATTTATTTTTGGCCACACCTCAAGTCTTGTGGGATCTTAATTCCCTGACCAGGGATCAAACCCAGGCCTTCGGCAGTGAAAGCCTAACCACTGGAGTCCTAAGCACTGGACCGGCAGGGAATTTCCTAGTTGAGGTACTTACAGTAAATTTTCATTTAGATCACTTTGGACTTTTTGAGGCATTTTGGATTATTTTGCTGTTTTCGCTAATTGAATACTTGGAGAGAAATCCTCTACTCCAACAGCAAGAAATTAGTCTTGCATGAAATACCTTATTCTACAGAAACTAAGTTGCTGCCGCTGCTAAGTCAATTCAGTCATGTCCGACTCTGTGTGACCTCATAGACGGCAGCCCAGCAGGCTCCCCCGTCCCTGGGATTCTCCAGGCAAGAACACTGGAGTGGGTTGCCTTTTCCTTCTACAGTGCAGAAAAGTGAAAGTGAAGTCGATCAGTCGTGTCCGACTCTTAGCGACCCCATGGACTTCGGCCCACCAGGGTCCTCCGTCCATGGGATTTTCCAGGCAAGAGTACTGGAGTGGGGTGCCACTGCCTTCTCTGAACCTATGTAGAAAAATGCAAGCCACTGGATCGGAAGGTTGGTGAAAATATACAGGTTTGTTTTTTTTTTTAATCATTACTAGAAGAGGAAGAATGAAAATTCTAGTAAGTGCCTCTGCTGAGACAGGTGTTTGCTAATACAACTCATTTTAGCAATTCAAAGCACATTTTCTGACACCACAAAGGTAATAGAAATATTGAAACAGAATAGCCTATAGATTTTAAAATATTTAATTTTTTAACTTGTTTAAAAGTTAAACCCAAGACATACTGACTTAATGGGAAATCCAATGAGCAACACTTTTCCAGGCTGAACACCTGTTTTCCCTTAGTCTGCCCCAAGAGAGCATGTACATGTTAATTACTGTTATTTTACAATCACTGCTAAACAAGCATTTTAACACAGTAATCAGTCAATAAGGGAACTGAACCAGATTCAGGGATGAAATAATGCAGTCTTCCATGAAGATATCAAAGCAGTATTTTTCACCTCAACCTACAAAGAAAACATGAAAGTATCAGTAATACAAAAGCATATTAAAGAAATGCTCTAACATAATAAAGCCAGTATCCAAATAGGCTAGAACATACCAGTGTAGAAAAACCACAACCAGAATCAGCTCAGAGAGAAGATTAAGGGGTCATACCCTGGTCAAAGCCAACACTGAAGCAATGGCAATACCAGGTCAGACTATGCTTCACTCATCATCGCATCATTGCTTTCACCTCCTTGTATTTCATAAGAGCAGCCCCAAACCCTATTTTCACATCAGAGAAAACTTAGGTTTACCCATGGAAAAAAAAAAGGAGCATGGGCTTTCAATATTGCATCTTCCACTATGCACCTTAAACAACTCTGCTGTACAAAATGTTAACATGAACAAGTTTTGTTTTGGGGTATGTGGTTTTCTTTGGTTTTTATTTTTATTTATTTTTTTTCCTTTGGTTGTTTTTAAAATACACAGTAGAGAAGCATTTACAGTTCAAAATAATTTCTGGTTTTAGTGAGCCCAAACACCATGCATGATAAAATCTTAGGGATTGTCTGTGAAGGGATTTATAGTCTAGTTCTAAAGGAAAACCTTCAGGAAAGATTTTCTACTAAAAAGCCTTTATAAACTCCAATTCATTTAACATATAATTTGATTTACAATTCTACTGCCAATAAAGATGAAAAGTATTAGCCATAAAAATTTTATACAAGTCTTCTAAAGAATCCAAAACCTGAGGAGGATATGATTTGACAAAGGTGCATAGCAAATTAACAACAGAGTTGGAGGAGAAACAGGTCTGGTTACCAGATTCATACTTTTCCACTACCAGCTAAATATAAGGTTTAATTTCATTTTTCTCCAGAGGATGGGCAAGATAAAGGAAACAATGCAAAGCCTGAGTAATTCACAACCTGGATAATCAATTTCTGAATGAGAAAGTTGACTACATTTTATTTATTCTAAATGACGCCTTCTCGTGGTTTGCAAACAATGTCAACCTCTCCAGCTTTTCAGCAGAGTACTGTCAATATATAAGTAACAATTTTGGACACACAACATGCTTCAGTTGGCCACTTATAAAACTGATAATAGACTGATACTCCCTAGTTAAAACTGGACAGCTACATATGGCCTGTGTTCTCCATTCAGCAACTAAACTCCACAAAGAGAGGGAAACTACTAAAAACAAAGTGCCTTTTTAGAGGCTTGAGCCTTGATCACACCAGCCTTTGCAGGAGTACGTGTTACAAAAAAAACAAACGAGCTAACAGAACTTAAATAACTCTTGTCTCAAAGCAGGAAACTTGTGAGCTGAACTCCAAGTGTGCTCCAGTCACTCACAGTGGGCACACTTTCCTAGTTCTCTTCCTCTGTAAACTTCTCTCTGTCTGGCGTGCCTTCCCTACCCCTTTCAATCTGGAGAAAGTCTAATTATAGTTCTAAAGCCTTGTTCAAATGTCACCTCTGTTAAGTGAAAGTCGGTCAGTCATGCCGACTATTTGCGACCTCATGGACTATACAGTCCATGAAATTCTCCAGGAGGGGGTAGTCCTTCCCTTCTCCAGTGGATATTCCTGACCCAGGAATCGAACCGGGGTCTCCTGAATTGCAGGCGGATTCTTTACCAGCTATCAGAGAAGCCCCCTTCTCGGTTAAGTGGTCCCTAACTCCCTCAGTTTACCCCCTCCTCTGACTCTCACAGCACTTTTTCCGACCATAGTAGGCGTCACACGCCAAATATTCACTCATTCCCATCCTCCACCTCCTTGTCTCACCCACCAGTCCCATCACACAGACAGAGCTCCTGAAGAACCAGGACTGGGTCTCACTGGCCTTTGCAACCATTACACTCAGCAGGGAACCTGGGGCAACACAAGGCGGCACAATAAACGAGGGTTTAGTTTAGTCAATGAATGACCCTCCCTACTAAACCCTATAAAAACATCAGCACAATTTATAAAGCTGACTTACCTCCAACATTTCATGCTGGTTTAAGGACGTTCCGCAAGCATCTATAAGCCCTCCTTCCTCCAGCTTCTAACTCAAGGCTTTCTGCATGGCGCCCTGCGCAGGACCACCAATGCTTATACGCAGTGGACTCTCAAATGATGATGATAATAAGAAAAATAACAATACTACTAACACTACTAATACGTCCAAACCTCACCAACTTCAGGAAAGACTGAAGGAAGCCATTCTTGTGGGCGAAACACAAGTAAGGCCGGAGCCAGGGCGCAAACCAGAGCTGGAGGCAAGGGCTCTGCAGTCCGCTTTCCGAACCTCCCAAAACGCTTACGTCCTACATTCTCACGAGGCCTGCCCGGGTCTGCTGAGGCTCACGGCAGCCCACCCTGTGCTGTACAATAGGAAGCCAGTTGCCGCTTTCCAGACTCCTGCTCCTCGCGGCAGGGCCGGCAGCCCCGGCGAAAGGAACAACCAATCACGCGGTGGCCAGTGGATCACGTGGCGCCCAGGCTGGTGCGGAGAGCAGCCAATCGGAGCGCGAGGCGAACTTTGGGGACGGAGCCGGCCAGAGGGCGCAAGCGCATTTGCAGTCGCTCTATGGCTGGGCGGGTTCTGAAGCCTGAGTTAAAAGTTAGACGCGGAGTGGTTTCTGCCGGTCTTTCAATTCCTTAATCTCCGACGTTGGAGAGGCTGTTATCTGGAGTGCCTTGTTTCACTAGGGAAAGGCATCTGAGGCAGGGTTGTAGAGTGTGTGTGCCCTAGACTTTTGGGACTGTCGGCTAAAAAAGATGTACAACATGAGAGTTGTGAGTTAAGTTTTATTGGGGGCAAAATGCGGACTGCAGCCTGGGAATAGCTCTGAGAGACTGTTCCAGCGCGGGAGTGGGTGAAAGACAATATGTAAGGTTTTGGTGAAGGGGGAGTTCAATACCATGAAGCACTCATTTTACAAAAGGCTTTTTGTTAGTCATGAGGATCTGATGTCACCCGGAAGGGATTTAGTGCTTCTTTAGGTATGAGAAGGAAATAGCAACCCACTCCAGTATTCTTGCCTGGAGAATCCCATGGAGGGAGGAGCCTAGTAGGCTACAGTCCACAGGGTCTCAAGAGTCAGACACGACTGAGCTACTTCACTTTCACTTTCACTTTAGGTATGAGGAGATGGAAGGTTTGAGACCATAAAATCTGTTCCTAAAAACATCCAACTATCTAAAGACCTGTCCCACCAGATTCCCTGGAGCACAAAGTGCCTCACTTCACCCTGAACTCCCTCCGGTTGTTGAAGGTCAACAGCTATAGCATGGGGTTCACTCTCCGTAGAGGCAGATGGCAAACACCTATGTTTTTCAGTCGTTGGCAGTGCTCTTGCTAAGTGCCAATTTGTAGTTGACAGAAAGAACTATCGGTTCAGACGGTGATCCAACAATACGGCACTTGTGCCAAACTCCCACCTGAGAGCTAGAGAGGTTGGGGTGAACTTTGATGAACGTGCCCCTTCTTCCCCACCCAGGGGAAACTCATTGGCTGGTCAGAGGTTTGGGCGCTTCCTAAACAATAAAGAGAGGGCATTAAATATCAAAGAACTGCAAAGGAGTGCAGGAAAAACGTCGTGGAAGAGGTGGCCTTTGATCTGGGTCTTGAAAGATGCGTGGGATTTGAGAATTAGGAGATTCTGGGAGCAGATAATTTAACTCTCGAATTAAATAAGAAAGCGTAGGTGAGTGAGTGAGAGTTGCTCAGTCGTGTCCGACTCTTTGCAACTCCATGGACTTGTAGCCCACCAGGCTTCTCGGTCCATAGGATTTTCCAGGCACGAATACTGGAGTGGGTTGCCA
The DNA here is from genome assembly GCF_003369695.1 of Bos indicus x Bos taurus. Classification (NCBI taxonomy): domain Eukaryota; kingdom Metazoa; phylum Chordata; class Mammalia; order Artiodactyla; family Bovidae; genus Bos; species Bos indicus x Bos taurus. The sequence goes on from NC_040094.1 coordinate 15,827,864, forward strand.
TTTCCTTCCAAATTTAGGTAAGGTTGAAATGGTGTAGTGTTTCTCAAAAGTCAGTGAGTTAGAAACACCAGGAGGAAAGTTAACATAGACGTCCTAAAACATCAAAAAAAAAAAAAAAGACAAAACTGCACAACTCAGTTTTCCGGAATCAATAAGGTTGAATCTGGAGGTGGAGCCCCCAGGCGTGTATATTTTTAAGAAGTATGTTAAGGGAGCAGGCTCCCCAGGTGGCTCAGTGGGTTAAGAATCCTCCTGCAACGCAGGAGATGCAGAAAGATGCGAGTTCGATCCCCAGGATCCCCGGGTCAGGGAAGATGCTCTGGAGGAGGGCATGGCAACCCACTCCAGTATTCTTGCCTGGGGAATCCCATGGACAGAGGAGCCTGGTGGGCTACAGTCTATAGAGTCACAAAGAGCTGGACACGACTGAAGCAACTGAGCACACACACACACGCGTGCCAGGGGAGATTCTGATTCACACCAAAGTTGAGGACCAGTGTTAGCTGTGATGAAAGGGGGTGGCACGAATTGAAAGACAGGCCAAGATGGCGGCTTACTGCCTGTGTAGTTGAGACTATTCTGGACAAAGTGGGCAGTGTGAAGATTTCAGAGTCTGAGGAGATAGGTGATTAGATATGAAAACCCATTAGGCAACTATGTTTTTAAATAGATGGAAGGAAGGCAGAGTGAAAGAACGGGAAGCTATTTCAAGTGATGGCAAGTGTCCAGGTGACAGCTAGCAAGAAATGGACAGGTGGCATGTGAAGGGTGGCAGGAGGATAGGGATGGGGAGAAAGACATGAAGAAATAGAAGGAAAGTGTGGAGAAAAATGGAATGCCTTCTTTAGAGACCTATTAAGGATCCTCATTGTACTTTAGGGGCTTCCCTGATACCTCAGTTGGTAAAGAATCCACCTGCAATGCAGGAGACCCCGGTTAGATTCCTGACTCAGGAAGATCCACTGGAGAAGGGACAGACTTCCCAGTCCAGTATTCTTGGGCTTCCCTTGTGGCTCAGCTGATAAAGAATCCTCCTGCAATGCGGGAGACCTGGGTTCAATCCCTGAGTTGGGAAGATCCCCCGGAGAAGGGAAAGGCTACCCACTCCAGTATTCTGGCCTAGAGAATTCCATGGACTGCATAGTCCACGGGGTCACAAGAAGTTGGACATGACTGAACGACTTTACTTTCATCACTTTCATTGTACTCTAAAAATAAGAGAGTTTAGACAGTGAAGAGAATGGGCCTTTGCCAAGTGCTGTTTCCTTTTCCTGGTTTTCCCCTTCCTTCCCCATCACCCTTTCTCAACCTGGTGCGTTCTTACTTGCAGGATTAAGCTCATATACCATCTCATTTATGAAATCTTCTCTTGTTCTCACAAGCTTAGTCATTTTCACTTGTTAGAACACCCCAAGCACACTGTTCATATGAGTCTAGCTTGCCAGAATGGCACAAGAGTGTTATGGTCATTCACATGGGTTATAGTATTTGCAAGCATCATAAACTCTCTGTTCCTCAGTTTCTCTATCTGTAAAAGTGGGAATAATGACAGTACCTACCTCATGGAGCTGTTATGAGAATTGAGAACAATGCATAGTACGTAAAGTTCTCACCTGGTATTACCACATATGTTGTATTGCCATGAGTTCTTTAATACATGTTTTCCCCCCTCTAGATTGTGAATAGGACATGTGTCTTATTCTTGCTAACAGTAAAGGCTGCAGGGCAAAATGATAGTGAGTTTTGAAATCAGTTGGACTCCAAGTGTTCAGATCTCAGCTCTGCTACCTACTATGTGTGTGGCCTTGAGCTTTACTTTTCTTAACTCAGTTTCTTCATTTATAAAATGGTGAAAATAATGCATGTCTTACAAGTTACTACGAGGACAATTTGAGATCATCAAAGTTGCAGATCTGGCCCAAAGAAGGCAGCCACTAAATGTTGCAAATGACCAGTAGCCCCAGAGCACAGTACTATGTTTGGAACACAGTAAGTGCTTGATAATTGATTATTAAATGAAAAGCTGACATTCTATGCCAGGGACCATGCTAAACTCTTTATATACATCATCTCACTTCATTCTCACAAGAACTATATGAAGAAGGCACTATTATTACCTCCAATTTATACAGAAGGAACCTGAGGCTTGGATTATCTTAACCATAGCTTCAGAGCTAAAAAGTGCTAGAATTGCAATGCCCTTGGGGCTCAAACACACAAAAAAAGTGGTTGATTGAATGAGAGAATGAATGAAACTTACTCAGAGTCAGATGGTGGTGTGGTAAAAACAGCACGGTTGCTGTCGGACACTATGTTATCAAGTCTGCTATGCTAGTCAAGTCATACTGACAAATGAATTTAGAGTGAGACGAAGGCTGATGTTCAGCTGTTTGTGCTTTTGGGCTTGAAGGCTGTGCTGTAATTATCTCTGGATAAACTGAAATGCATAGTGAATAAACACATCTTAAATAAATTGGGGGCTCTAGTTCTCAGCTAACTGTCAACAGCATGGCCAGATTACTTTCCCAAGACCTAGAGAGAATCACTGTCCAAGCTACTGATTTCAAGTTGCTTCATATCACGGACATTTGCTTCTAGGTATCAGAGCCAAAATGAGAACTCCTCCCTGTTCTGATAACCTACTATTAATAGCCAGGGGACTTGACTAAGAACTTTGAAGAAGAAAAACTCTCTTTGCTCATCTTTCACATTATCCTTTATTCTGATTTGGTTCCCAATAGTTCATTAAAGAATAAGAAGAACTTCCCTGTGGTCCAGTGGTTAAGAATCTGCCTTCCAAAGCATGGGACATGAGTTTGATCTCTGGTCCAGGAAGATTCCACATGCCATGGGGCAACGAAGCCACTGCACCGCAAATAATGAGCCTGAATTCTAGAGCCTGTGCTTCGCAAGGCAAGAAGTCCTCACACCACAGCTAGAGAAAGCCTGCGTGCAGCAATGAAGACCCAGCACAGCAAAAAAAAAAAAAAAAAAGAATGAGAAAACAATCCAATTCCTAGTTCTCCTGCCCCATAAAATGTCTTTCCTGTTGACTGGGAAGAAAAAAGGAAGTACTTAGGTAAATTTCTGATTCTGAAGACTCCAAAGCAATCCAGAATCCTAAATTTGAGAGGCAGTGGAAGGAGTAGGAGCATTTGTATTAAACAGACCTGACCACATGCCGGCTCTTCCACTTGAAAAGTGAAAGTGAAGTCGCTCAGTCGTGTCTGACTCCATGGACTATAGCCTCCCAGGCTCCTCTGCCCCTGGGCTTTTCCAGGCGAGAATACTGGAGTGGGTTGTCATTTCCTTCCTTCTCCAGGAGATCTTCCTGACTCAGGGATGGAACTCGGGTCTCCCCCATCGCAGGCAAACTTTTTACCATCTGAGCCACCAGGGAATCCTGGCCAAGTAATCTCAGTTCCCATGTGGTGTGCCACACTCCCAGCTTGGTCCCTTGTGCCCAAAGGCACATGTCCAGTAAATGACAGTCTTTTCTATCTTTCTAAAAATAAGTAATATCAGAAGGATTTCAGTGAAGCTGAGAATTAAGGTGGATGGTAGAACTAAAAGTGAGACTTGGGGGATTTCGCTGGAAGTCCAGTGATTAACGAGCTGCACTTCAAATGAAGGGGGCACTGGTTTGATTCCTGGTCAGGGAACTAAGATCCGACGTGCTGCACAGTGAGGCCTAAAGAAAAAAAAAAAAAAATGAGACTGAGGACTTCCCTGGTGGTCCAGTGGTTCCCTGGTTAGGGAATTACAATCAGCACTCAGTGTGGCCAAGAAATTTAAAAATAAAATAAGTGAGACTGGATTTGAAAATGACATGAGTGAAAAGGGTTAAAATTGAAGCTGAGAGCCGACCTTTGCACTTTATTCGTTTGTTGGTGATGGACAGGGAGGCCTGGCATGCTGCTGTTCATGGGGTCGCAAAGAGTCGGACATGACTGAGTGACTGAACTGAACTGAACTGAGCTGATTCTTCATCGTAGTATCCATTCTGCCTCCTGTCCTGGAAACTCTTTTCAGGACACCAGGTACAAAGGGTCTGCCAGCAAAGCAGAACTTCATAGGAACATTAACCTTAGTTAATGAAAAGAAATACGAGGGGTATTCAGAAACCTATATGATAATGTCATTTCATCAAAAACAAGTTGAAGGAGATGGTAGATGCTTGATGGTTTGACTTAGGGGGAAAGAACTATGTTAGTTTTCTGTGGCTGCTGTAACAAATTACCACCATTTTGGTTGTTTAAAACAACAAAAGTTTATTCTCTCACTACCAGGAGTTTGACAAAAGTGGGCAGAAATCAGGGTATCAGCAGGGGCTGTGCTCCTCTTCCTCAGAAGCTCTAGGGGGCAGTCTATTTGGCTGTTTCCCATACTTGCTGACACCCCCTCACACGTGGCCACGTCACTCCAGTCTCTGCCTCTGCAGTCTTTTGCCTTCTCTTTTGTACATATCAAATCTCTTTCTGCCGCTGCTCTTATGAGAACGCTTCTGGTTTGGATTTAAGGCCCACATGGATAATCTCCTCATCTCAACATCAGTACTTAATCACATTTGTAAAGATCCTTTTTCCTTGTAAGTGAAAGTGAAAGTTGCTCAGTCCTGTCTGACTTTTTGCGATCCCATGGACTAGTCCATGGACTTCTCCAGGCCAGAGTACTGGAATGGGTAGCCTTTCCCTTCACCAGGAGATCTTCCCAACCCAGGATCAAACCCAGGTCTCCCACATTTCGGGCAGATTCTTTCCCAGCTGACCCACAAGGGAAGCCCAAGAATACTGGGGTGGGTAGCCTATCCCTTCTCCAGCAGATCTTCCCAACCCAGGAATCGAACCAGGGTCTCCTGCATTGCAGGCGGATTCTTTACCCACTGAGCTGTCAGGGAAGCCCTTGTAAGTTAACATTTATAGGTCCATCCCCATCATCACCATCAATAATTGGTGGCCGTCAGTCAGCCCTCTATAAGAAACTTGATTCAGTTTAACCAGCATCCCCAAATGAGATAACTGTCTCTTATCTGTTTATTTTTTTCATTTAATTGTTTTGTAAATTATAAAAATGATTGACATTTATTGTAGACCATTTAGAAAATACAGAAAAGTCAAAAAAAAAAAAAAAAAAGGAAAGGAAAAGAAATTTGATGAGAAGTCATCTGTAATCCTCTCACCCAGGATAGCCAAACCTTCATCAATGAGCATTTTTCTAGAAAGGGTCTTGTGTTTAACAAAGAGGAAGAATAGGAAAAATAGAATAAAAGTAAGAAGAACAGAATAAGCAATTTGGAAGGTGATAAAATAGACTAATATTGTTCATAATGGATATGTACAGGGCAGCTTAATTTAAAATAAATATAGAGCTTTGAAATGAAATTAACTATGACAGAAGCTGCTTGTACGATGTATGAAAAAAGACATTCAGCCTCTCGGAGGTGGGATGTTTTAGCTTTGGCCCTGCACTTGAAAACCCCTGAATTTTCCCATTACTCCTTCATTTACTCCCAGAGGTCAGACTGTGGCCTGCCAATCTGCCCTGTCATGGACTTTTCTTGACTCTTTATCAGCCTTTCTCAGTGGGTCAATGTTGCGAAGTCTTGGGGAGTCTGGCAGAGTTCCTGCTCCTCCCAGGCTGATATCAGAAGGCAACAGGGGCTGTGAGAGAAGGCAAACATTCAGACCAAACCCCGATGTGGAACTGAAACAGCAAGAGGAAAAGCAAGGGCATCAGGTAAAAAAACAAAAATTTTTTTTAATCTCATCCATCTCATCTCAGCTTATGTCTGAGGGCATAAAGAACTTAATAAAATTATAGCTCAGGAGAATCTGGTAAAGGAAGACGAGAGAGAAATCTGGGGACATGTGGAGCAGATAGATGTTCATCTGGAGCTAGACTCTCAGACCACTTTGTATCTATCACGGTTGTTATCAGCATTCAAGTAACATCCGTGAGAGTATAGTTCTTCTAGTTTAAAAGCAAGTAGATTTGTTTTAGTCCCAGCATGCAGAAGTTATAGGAAGACAGAATATAGCTAAAAATAAGCAAGTATATATAACAGAGCTGTCAGAAAATAGAAGGGGACTAATTTGAGAGACAATGAGTTGTGTTATTGGAGGTGTTCAAGCAGTTACTGGAAAGAAATTTGTTGGGAGTTGTGAATATTATAGAGAGTATTTAAGAACCAGATTGATGGTTAAAATGGTCTTTAAAGTCCCTTCCAACACTTCTGTGATTCTATGATATGAATAGAATCTTACCAGAAATTTCTCTAAGAGCCAGACATTTACATTTGTGTATAAATGGTCACCTATGAAAAAAACAACTCATCGGGTTGATTCTGGTTTGCTTGGAGGAAGTGAGAAAGCAACCAAGAGTAAACTAATGGCAGGGGAGGGGACCCAGCTTGCTGGATGCCTGCTTTCTTACCCTCTTGGTGGATATAAACAACACCCACATGGCCTCTGCTTAGCAGAGATCACACAGAGGGAAAAAAAACAAAAAAACAAAAACCAACTGGGCTCTCTTCTTCTAGAGGAAGAATTTTGGTTTGGGTTAGTAAATATTTTATTTTGCAATTAACAAAAACAAAGGAGGGGACATTTCTGTAACATCTGCTTCTGGGGTGCTAACTTCAATTTAGGTGGCTGTTTTCTGATCTGGGAAACAAAAGGAGGTTGACCACAATTTAGTAACTATGTTTCAAAGGCTCATGTCCATTCCCAGGTCTTAGAGGTTCCCACAGGCAGAACTACTAGGAAGCAAGGAAAATTGTTCCTACATCACACTGTACAAGAAATGTACTTTTAGAAGAATGTCTGAAGAGCTTGAAAGATTTCTGCATTTGGTGTCAGTTGGCATTCTTTCGGGAGTAGAATAAAGTGTTTTTAAATGTATAAAATAGCACATCGAGAATACCAAGTTTTATGTTTGTTTTTATAACTAGATCTTGTACATCACATATACTCCAAAGCTATATTCTCTTGGTTCTCCATTGTCTTCTTTCCCCTTTGAATTGTAAATAGGAGCGTTTTCTGATGGCAACCACTTCTGTAAAATTTGTTTAGCTCCTGTAACAATCCATGCCCTTTATATCTGGGCTCACTGTTGATGCTTCCTGATTTTAAATGAAAAATAGCTAAAATTTTCAACAATACATTTTTTTCCTTTATGGTTGAATATTAAGCGTTTAGTTTATGCCCAATCATGCTGGGAAGCCTAAGGTCTTGACAAAGTTGGGAGAAAACAGTGAAATCTGACCTAGAAGGGTGGGATAGGGGGATGGGAAGGAGGCTCAAGAGGGGAGGGAATATATGTATATATGTAGCCGATTCATGTGGTTGTAAAACAGAAACTAACACAACACTGTAAAGCAATTATACCCCAATTAAAAAACAGTGATATCAAAGATGATTTCCAACACTAAAATCTATGTCCAATAATTTACAGCTTTGAAGAAAAGTTTATAATTTACGGAATTCATGTTAATATTGAAACAACATTTCTATCCGAATTATTTATTGGAACCTGTTTCTGTTATTGTTTGTGGTGCAGAAGGGCTGCTGAGATGGACAGCCTCAAGATGGAGACGGAAATGCTTTATCCTGAGATAACCGTAGACGTGGGCAGAGTCACTTTTGGAGAGGAAAACAGGAAGAGGATGACCAATAGCTATTTGAAAAGAACTGAGAATTCTAGAATCATCCAAGCAACGTGTGCACTGTTAAATTCTGGAGGGGGTGTGATCAAAGCAGAGATTGAGGATAAAACTTACAGTTACCGATGCCACGGACTGGGACATGATCTGGAAACTTCTTTTCAGAAACTCTTCCCTTCAGGTTCACAGAAATACCTTGACTACATGCAGCAGGGACACAATCTTATGATTTTTGTGAAGTCATGGTGCCCAGATATTTTCAGCCTAAGGATCTGCAGCTTGCGCTCCAATTTATATCAGAGAGCTGTGACTTCCACCATCAACTTGAGTGCCCACAGCGCCCTGGAGCTCCTCCGAGAGAAACAGTCTAGAACCCAGAGAGGAAGATCAACGATGCAGGAGCTACATTCTCAGAAAGCTCTGGATAGATACATGCAGGAAGAGGAAGACATGAGGATGAGTGCCTCAGAATTTGTTAAAAAGGATAAGCTCATGTATAAGGAGAAACTCAACTTCACTGAGTCCACACACGTCGAGTTTAAAAGGTTCACCACCAAAAAGATCATTCCTCGGACTAAAGAAATGCTGCCTCATTATGTCTCTGCATTTGCCAACACCCACGGGGGATACCTAATTATCGGGGTGGATGATAAGAGCAAAGAAGTGTTTGGATGTCAGGGAGAAAAAGTGAACCCTGACTTACTAAAAAGAGAAATAGAAAACTGCATAGAAAAATTGCCTACATTCCACTTCTGCTGTGAGAAGCCGAAGGTGAACTTCACTACCAAAATCTTAAATGTATACCAAAGAGATGTCCTGTACGGTCATGTCTGTGTGGTCCACGTGGAGCCCTTCTGCTGTGTAGTATTCACAGAAGCCCCGGATTCCTGGATCATCAGGGACAATTCTGTCACGAGGCTGTCGGCTGAGCAGTGGGTAACCATGATGCTGGATATTCAATCAGGTAAAGCAGAAGAGAAACCATTGTTCAATCAGGAGGCAGAAACTTCTGTCTTCATTTGGTTATTTGTCCAGGTAAAGAATGGGGCTTCCCTGGTGGATCAGCCGTAAAGAATCCACCTGCCAATTCAGGAGACGCAGGTTTGATCCCTGGATTGGGAAGATCCCCTGGAGAAGGAAATGGCAACCCACTCCAGTATTCTTGCCTGGGAATCCCATGGACAGAGGAGCTTGGCGGGCTACCATCCATGCCATGGGGTAGCAGAAGAGTTGGAAATAACTTAGTGACTAAACAACAAGGAAAAAAGAACAGAAATCTGCTTTTGCTTACAAATCTTCTCCTATTTAAGAGTGATTTTCTATATTTTTAGTTACAAAGACTCAGAATATGAACTGTGTGAAGTCAAGAAAAGCCTGTATGCCATCAGCCATGAATTTGTGAAAGTTCCTTTTTTATTTTTCCTTTAAGCTTTTTAAAATAACATTCTTTTCTTAAAAGTTAACATGTGGGTAATAGGAAACCAAAAAATACAAGAAGCGAAAACCAAAGTCATTCATAATCACAAGCAGTTTACCATTTGATGTATCCTTTTAGGTCTCATTTTTATACGCTGTAAAGGTCTGCTGAAACAAATTTGCAGGCTGACATTCCTACTCTACAACTTTCATTTATAGTCTTTCTAAAGGTGATATTTTAGAGAAACGCTGTTTAAGAATAGCTCTCCACTAATTCTTTCAAGGGAAACTTGTTGACAAATTTGAATTGCTTCAGTAAAATTAGGAGCCCATACCTTGAACCATTCTCAGGGCTGGGGGCACCACCAAGTGGAGAAAAACTAAAAACTTATGCAAAAGGAGGTGCTGGGGAAGGGGGTGTGGGAGGAGGACTTTGTGTTTTCACTTCTTTTCAGTTTTGCTAAGCATCAGTCCTGGTGATTTCAGATCAGCCCATAAAAGACTTATAGGCTGAATGAAGTTTATCGATTTGCCTCCAGGGTCATTTAGTTCCAGATTTTGTAAAAAGAAGCTTGGATCAAGACTTGAGTGATGTTATTGGACTATGCTTTTTCTTATCTTAAATTAGAGTTTACTTCACAGACACACACACCAAACTAGAGATTCTACCACTTCTTATTCTTCTAAACTTGGCAGGGGTGGGGGGGGGGGACCTTTAACAACTATCACAACATAAAAAAAATTACTGTGCTTATTTTAAAAAAATTTTTTAGGCTTGCTGGACCTTAGTTCCCTGGCCAGGGACTGAACCCATATCCCCAGCATTGGAGGCAGAGTCCTAACCACTGGACTACCAAGGAAATCCTGTGGTTACTTTTTCTGCCATCCCATCACCACCACTACTAGAAACCTTTTCTCTTTAGAGGTGACCTGGAACCAGAATATTAGAATTGGAAAGAACCGCAGGGACCACCTGCTCACCCTTACAGGATAGAGAGGAGAAATGACTTGCCTGAGATGAGTCACAGGTGACTTAGAAGATGCATGGCCCTGCAGGAATCCCAGACCTCCTTCCTAACACGCATGAACTGTTGACAGCGTAGGAAGAGTGAGGGCAGCCCAGGCACGACACATGTCATGCGTCAACTGTAGGAAGAGCAATAGAAAAGTTCTTTATCACCTAAAATGATGCTTTGTGGGCTTTTTTCTTTTTAGTTCCTTCCAATTTGGAGGCTGACCACAGCCTTCACCTGATTTCATCAGCTTCGTCTCCCCTAAGAAGCCTGTCATATCCCATCAAAGTCCTAGAATTTAAGGAGGCTCTCCAACAGCACCTGTTTCCAGGTATTCCTTCCTGATTTCAGCTGAGGGGACAATTTATTTCCTAAAATTAAGTCGCCGGTGGGGGGTGGTTGGTAGCAATTCATTCCAGACTTCCTCCTTGGAGAAGGTCAGATGTAGGCTCAGCAGACACAATGGTCCTGAACTAATACACATAGTGAACTCTTGTTTTCAGTCATTAAATCCACCCTATACGTCTGTGTACCTTTGGGCTTCCAGTCACAGATAGCTCTTTTTTTCCCTCCAAATATGAGAGAATAAATTTGAGAGAACTGCCCCCCTGGCTTTCCAAGGCAAAAGGAAGTGAGCCATGGGGTCACCTGGACGCTTCCAGGCGAGAGTCCAGGCAGAGTCTAAGGCAGAGTTTCTCAATCTCGACCCTTTTGACATTTGGATTAGATAATTCTTTTTTTATTAATATTTTATTTTTAATCGGAGGATAATTGCTTTACAATATTGTGTTAGTTTCTGCCATACATGAACATGAATCAGCCATAGGTATACACATGTCCCCTCCCTCTTGAACCTCCCTCCCACCTCCACCCCATCCCACCCCTCTAGGTTGCCACCAAAGCACTGGGTTTGAGCTCTCTGCATCCCTCAGAAAATTCCCACTGACTCTCTATTTTACATCTGGTTTGAGGGAGGCTGCCCTGAGAACTGGGGAAGGCAATGGCAACCCACTCCAGTATTCTTGCCTGGAAAATCCCATGGACACAGCAGCCTGGTAGGCTGCAGTCCATGGGGTCGCTGGGAGTCGGACACGACTGAGCGACTTCACTTTCACTTTTCACTTTCATGCATTGGAGAAGGAAATGGCAACCCACTCCAGTGTTCTTGCCTGGAGAATCCCAGGGACGGGGGAGCCTGGTGGGCTGCCGTCTATGGGGTTGCACAGAGTCGGACACGACTGAAGCGACTTAGCAGCAGTAACAGCAGCAGCAGCAGCCCTGAGAATGGTAGGAAGTTTAGCAGCATTCCTGGCCTCTAGCCACTAGATGGCAGTAGCACCTCTCCAGCTAATAAAAGTCAAACCATTTTGACAGTCCCAAATACCCTGCTGCTGCTGCTGCTAAGTCGCTTCAGTCGTGTCCAGCTCTGTGCAACCCCATAGACGGCAGCCCACCAGGCTCCCCCGTCCCTGGGATTCTCCAGGCAAGAACACTGGAGTGGGTTGCCATTTCCTTCTCCAATGCATGAAAGTGAAAAGTGAAAGTGAAGACGCTCAGTTGTGCCCGACTCTTAGCGACCCCATGGACTGCAGCCTACCAGGCTGCTGCGTCCATGGGATTTTCCAGGCAAGAGTACTGGAGTGGGGTGCCATTGCCAAATGCCATATTGGGGGCAAACTTGCCACAGGTTAAGAATCATTGTTCCAAAAGGAAAGTTCTTAGTTTCCCCAAAGCATCAGTTTTCTTTCTCCCTCTCTCTCTCTCACACACACCCTTAACAAGAAGTACCTTCCTAGAGTTACTGGGTCGTTTAGGGTTGAGGACAGAGTGCTAGAAGGCTGCTCTGTGAAGACCCCTTCCTGATTGCCCTTCCCTGCATGAGAACTGTCAGAAACAGGGACTTCACAGCCCTGGCCTATGAAGAGGAGGTGCTTTATTTGGAGATAAGGAAACTTGTCCTAGCCACAGTTCTATGGCTAGGCTTACTTCATTATGAGGTCGCAGGAATATTTAAATGTCTTAGAAATCTTAGTAACCTCTATTCCTTGAATTTTCAGTGACACCGGAAAAGATTCAATTTAAACCAGAATCCCTCTGTAAGAAGCTCTTCTCAGATCATAAAGGACTGGAGGAATTAATGAAGACACAGATATATCCTTGTTCTCAGGGGTTTGTGATAGTTTCCAGAAGCTGGGCGAGTGATGTCGGCTTAAGGAAGGAGCAGTATGTCCTGTGTGATGCTCTCCTAATAGCGGTGAATAGCCCCCCGGTACTCTATACAATCTTAACAGACTCCACGTGGACTGGGGGGCTGGTGTATGCCCAGAACACTGCTCGTCAGTTAAAGCAGAAACTGGGAACTGTTGGTGGTTACACGGGGAAAGTGTGTGTCATTCCGAGGCTGGTGCACCTGCCTGGCGCACAGCGCAAACCCAGCGAAATCACCTTGCGCTATCCCCAACCCTACAGGCTTGCTGACGAGGATGAAATGGAAAAACTGTTGCAGGCACTTATCACGGTCTCGCTGTGCTCTCGATCCCTTCTGAGCGACCAACTGGGCTGTGAATTTTCCAATTTGCTCGTAGCGGAGCAGTGTGAGTTACTTTCACAGAGCCTTCAGGAGACACGAGAACTGTTCGTCCACTGCTTTCCAGGAACCAGAAAGACAGCACTGGCCATAAAGATCATGGAGAAAATTAAGGACTTGTTCCACTGCAAGTCCAAGGAGATCCTCTATGTTTGCGAAAGTGATGCCTTAAAGGATTTTGTGACGTAAGAACTTCACTAACTAAACACGATAAATGCAGTTAGTCAGTCTTTCAACAGCATTGCACCAGTAATGCGTCTTTAGTGTAAGATTGTGCAATGCCTTTGATGCATACAGGCAAGAGCCCAAACTATGTATACATTTGCAAGTGATCAAGCAGCTGAGCTAGAAAAGACCACTTTGTAGTGTTCATGCTTAAACATCTCATTATCAATTAGCCACATAGGCATAACTTTCAATTTATAGAACTAGAAACATTTTTCCCCACAGTCTATGGCCTCAAACTTAAGAAAGGCTGAAACGAATCCATCTTGCTTCACATATGCTTTCTGCTTGATATTTAATGTTTTAATAGGGTGTTTATATGCTTTCATAGGATATTTCAGTCAATTAGACATTCTACCTAACACGAACTTGATTTTAAATACCGTTTGATTTCATTTATAAAATATTTTTATGTGTTTGACTTGTTCTGATTCAATCATTTTAGAAACCATGCACATTTGCTTCTGATTTAAATTTTTAGCTTTCAATTTAGTAAAAGAAATTGGATGTTATTCAATCCAGCGAATGAGGGCTTTTAGTTTTTGGTTTGCTTGACTTATTTATCAAGCTAATCTTTTGTGAGCACCATTTGTATGCTAGGTGCAGTGTACATTTAGTGTTTAGAGGAGGAAAATACATTGAAGACCTTGCCATAAAGCCCAGTAAGAGAGACAAAGAGAAAAATAATCAATGGTAATGTATAATTAGTGTAATAGTAAAGATGTGCTTAAACTTAGCTTAAGCTGTAGTTTGGTCAGCAAATACTCTCCAATGAAGGACATCCTGACTTCTTTTTTAAGAAGTCAGTAGGAGAAGTGCAATAATTGGGGGCTTTTTGGGCAAGGGACACAGCAAGTAGAAAGGCATGGAGATGAATCAGAATGGTAGGTCTGCCTGGAGCAGTGAGGAGCTGTGGGTGTGTGACAAATGATGAAGTTGGAAAGGAGGCAGATGGCAGATAATGAAGGATCTTGTAAACTGTGCTGAAGCTATGTTCTTTCTTATGCTTTATAGGTAAGTTTTAAGAGAACCCCAGTCAAAAGCCAAGTTAAATCCAACAAATATCGATGAGCACAATGTGAGGGGGATACAGAGATGGCTAAGACTCAGCGCTTTTCTTCAAGAAGTCTACACTGTCCAAACTGGAAGGAAAGAACTTGAATAGTTGTGACTCAGGGGTTTGTGATTCTGGACAAAGGGATTAAAGCCCCAGGGACTGCACGTGCAAAATCAGGAAATCTGTAGGGATGGGTGATATGACTTGAATCTAAATTAGAGGAGGCAATAAACAACTAAAAATTTTTAAGTACATATATGCATGTATATCTATTTATATGCTAAAATATACTATAAATGAAAATTGAGCTAAGTAAGTAGGATGGTAGCTCCACAGAGGCATAGCCCTGTAGACTTGGTACCCTACCTGACATCCTGACATGTCATGGAACTCAGCAACCTCTTGATGCTTTCCTAACCAAAATCTAGAGAGGCTTCTGGCATTGTACTAAAAATAAGTGGGGAAGGAGGATTTTCTTTAGAGGAACTTATAGGAGCCCATATTTCTTTTTCATATGAACATTATGATATGCCTCTAGGTGACTGCTCACCAGCTCTAAAAAAGATAGAAAGTAAAGAAATAGTATTAACAAGTGTAAATTCATTTTGAGATTTCCCTTAGGTATAAGGAATTTGTCTTTAGGGATTGTTAAGCAGTAGAAAGGGACTGTAGTAGAAATAACAAAATCTTCTGAGTTCATTTCAAAAGTCTCACATGCTGATTTAACTTGATAACTCCAAGGATTAGGGTTTGCAATTATGTGTTCTGTCAGGTGGGCTTCCTAGGTATAAAGAATCTGTCTGCCAAGCAGGAAACACGAGTTTGACTCCTGGGTCAGGAAGATCCCCTGAAAAAGGAAACGGCAACCCACTCCAATATTCTTGCCTGGAAATCCCATGGACAGAGGGGCCCAGCAGTCTATAGTCCGTGGGGTCGCGAAAGAGCTGGATGTGACTTAGCGACTGTGTGTGCATGCTAAGTCACTTCAGTCGTGTCCAACTCCATGAGACCCTATGGACTATAGCCCACTAGGCTCCTCTGTCCAAAGGATTCTCCAGGCGAGAATACTGGAGGGGATTGCCATGCCCTCCTCCAGGGGATCTTTCCCGACCCAGGGATGGAACCCCCCATCTCCTACATCTCCTGTATTGGCAGCCAGGTTCTTTAGCACCAGCGCCACCTGGGAAGCCTGACTTAGCGACTAAACGACAGCAAATGGTGTCAGGAGCCTTGTAAGAAGAGCATTTTTGTAGTATTCAGGACACTGCTGAATCAGTGAATCAGCTTCCGGTGAATCAGTCTCTAATGCCAATCCAGAGAGTCATAAATGCATGGTGTTCCTTTTATTTGTATGCCTGAAGCCCTGTTCTCTCCTTCATCCTTACAGCCAGCAAACGACCTGCCGAGCTGTGACCCGGAAAACCTTCATGGGAGGGGAGTTCCCAAAGGTCAAGCACATAGTGATGGATGAAACTGAGCATTTCTGCAGTAAATATGGTGACTGGTACATGAAGGCCAAGAGCATCACCCACCCAAAGGTGAGGGGTGCTGGAAGTGGAAACCCACACCACGGGATTCTCTGGCTTTTCCTGGACCCTTTCCAAGTCCATCATGGAGGTGGCAACGGCCTTCCGCCTCCATCTGCTCAATTTCCTCGGAAAACAATCACCAACGGGATCCACTGTGCTCTGGAAATAGCGATGCTCATGAAAGAAGAAATGAAGAGGCTCAAGGAAAATCCTCACCCCAGCGTGTCTCCAGACACACTGGCGGCATTCAGGGAAGCTTCGTATGAGGAAGCAATGCGTGCCCAGGCTTTGCCTGGGGTGTGTGAGATAGAGACCAACCTGACCACAGAAGAAATCGCGAGACACGTGGCAGAAAGATGTCACCACCTGTTCCAGTGTGGCTATCTGCCCAGAGACATAGCAATTCTGTGCAGGAGAGCAGAGGACAGAGGACGCTATGAGCTTGCACTGCTAAGAGCGATGGAATTATTTGAGACCTGCGGAGCCACAAAGGTTGTGTTCAGCCAGGCCTCTGGTGTTCTGGACGGTCACATTGTTTTAGACAGTATTCAGCAGTTTTCAGGCCTGGAGAGGAATATTGTGTTTGGGCTCAGTCCAGAGTATGCCCTGTCAGAGGAAGTTCATAAGCTCTGTTTTGCCTCGAAAGCCATCAAACACCTCTACCTGCTTTATGAAAAGAAGGCAACCTTCTGAAAATTATTTCAAACAGTATAGGAAGGGACAGAGAGCAGAGTCTCCCTGCTCCCCAGCAGGTGGCAGCTTCGCCCTTTCATGTGCCACAAGCGAGGAGGTCAAGGGTCAGTCAGAATTGCATGGAGCCACAGAACTGCCTCCTGGCACTGGGCCTCCGGGTCTATTTGCGGTGTCACTGGTTTTTCCCACTCCTCTCCACCTCTTCCCTGGGATTTATGATGGGTCCCTTGCCTCTGGGTTTTCTAATCCAATCCAGCTTTCATCTTGTCCAGCCACAGAAAAGTGAAAGTGAAAGTGAAGTCGCTCAGTCGTGTGCGACTCTTTGCGACCCCATGGACTGTAGCCTACGAGACTCCTCCATCCATGGAATTTTCCAGGCAAGAGAACTGGAGTGGGTTGCCATTTCTTTCTCCAGGGGATCCTCCCGACCCAGGGATCGAATCCGTTTCTCCCGCATTGCAAGCAAACGCTTTTATCACCTGAGCCACCAGGGAAGCCACCAGTCACAGAGGTGCTCCTCAAATACAGAACTGATTTTGTGACATCCCTGCTAATGTATCTCCAGGGAGTCCCTGAAGTCTTCAAGCCAAACTAACTTTCAGGGCTTCTCAGGATAACACTCTAATTTACACTTCTAACGCATCCTTCATTTTAAGTCCGTCTCCCAGTGTTTCTAACCCACCCCCACCTCACTGGCTTATTTTGGAGGTGGAGTAGGGTGCCCTCCAAGCATAAGTCCAGGAGAAAGTGTAGATATATGCTTTTGGCTATCATTTCAGATAAAGCCCATCAGCTTTCCAAGAGACAGGAGAGCAGGTGGGTGGGCTTAGAAAAGTGCTCTTAGCTGCCTCTCTGAACTGCTTGGGTCACCAAGGCAGCCAGTCTGAACCTGACAGTCGTCAGCTCTCCTTTCCCTGGATTGAACGGAAGAACCTTCCTCTGCCTCCTGTTGCTCCAACTACCTACTTCTGTTTGCCTTTCCTTGGGGGCTTCAGGGTACTTTTAGGTGGGGAAAAAAAATTTCACAATTAATTAGTTTTCTGTTTTCGTTTTTTGGGTTTATTTTTGGCTGCATCGATTCTCAGTTGCGTCATGCGGAATCCTTCACTGCAGTGCAATGGACTCTCTAGTTGTGGCCCACGGGCTCAGTAGTTGCAGGGTTTAGTTGCCCCAGAGAATGTGGGATCTTAGTTCCCAAACCAGGGATCGAACCCACATTTCCTGAAAGGCAGGTTCTTAACTACTGAACCACCAGGGAAGTCCCAGTTAATTCGTTTTTGATGAAGCAAGAGATACCAGTATGTTAACATTTGGAGAATTGAAGGTGTATGAATTCTCTACAAATAATTTAAAGAGTCAAAAATGGAGAAAGAATTGGGGGATGAAGAGAACAGGGGACTGCTAAATTTTAGTCATAAGCCTCAGGGCCATTTGACTTTTTGGACTTTAAACTGTTTGCATACATTGTATAATTTTTGATAAAATAATTTATTTTTAAAAAAGAATTAATTGCTATAAGGATTGCATTTGAGAGTCTTTGTCAGTACTATGCAGAGAGTTTGGTCAAACTTAAAGTAGAAGGCCTAATCCAGGGGTTCTCAACCTTGGCTGCTCTTTGTAACCCTCTGAGGAGTTTTAAAAAATATCAGGTACTTCCTTGGTGGTCCAGTGGATAAGACTCAAGCGCCCCCAATGCAGGGAGCCCAGGTTCGATCATCCCTGGTCAGCGAACTAGATCCTACTACATGCTGAAACTAATAGTTCATATGCTGCAACTTAGGATACTGCACGCCACAAGTGAGACAAGGTGCAGCCAAATAAATAAAAACATATAAATAAATAAATATTGAAAATAAACCAAAACAGTCATCAAGTCAGACATCAGACCAATTATGTCAGCATCTCTAGGCATGGGCTTGGACACTTAATAAAAGTTGTCCAAATGACTCCACTATGCCTCCAGGGCTGCGGACTCATGCACTCTTCCTTCTTCTGGTCTGTTCTTCCTGTCCCCAAATGTATGGGTGCACTTTTCTCTTCCCATTAGCCTATGAGCCCCATGAGAGTAAGGATGGCACTTACACATATTTAGTTCCCCCAAAGTAACTAGTAGAGTGCCTTGGATATGGCAGGTGCTCAGTAATTATTTATTGAATGGACTTGCTCCTTTCAGAAAATCAGAATCTACCAGAACAATGCTTCTAGTCAATAGAATGAATATCTGATTTTGGAGACTTCAAAGAGGTCAGTGTGGAGAATAATTAACACTGCCATAGTGAAGAATTTAAGAGAATAAAGGAATTTAAACCGTTTTTAGGCAAAGGTCCATGTTGATGGAAGTTTGTTAGATTTGAGTTTGAGATTAGGAATTGGTGGGGACTAAGAATAAATGGCTAACTTGAATGTACTTAGAAGTCTACATTTTTCTACAGACCCTTAATATAATAGATAAAACAAAACAGTTCATTTGGTCAAATAATATGCCTGCTGTGAGAAGCTTCTAAAACTTACTTTAATATAGAAAAGTAACACACATTGTAAATCAACTATACTCCAATTAAAAAAAAGGTAAGATAATTCTATTATGTAAGTCTGAGAACTAGAGAAATGCAAAATAAAAAGTTCTTATCAATTTGTTATCCAGGCAACATTTTTTTCAATTTTGCTTATTTATTTCTATTCTTTGTTGACTTGCAAAAAATATTTTTACATAGTTACTATGAAGTTACAGTCAACGTCATATGCGCGTGTGTGTTTTCCATGTAACCTTTTTGTGAGGCACTGCTGTAGCTTGTATGATTCGTCTCAAGACTTCCTCACTCCCTAGATCTACACCACGTGTGGTTCCTGACATTAGAGGTGGAGTATGTTTTCCACCCCCTTGATGTGGACTTGTCCATAGGACTTTATTCGGCCAGTGAGACGTTAGTAGTTGTGACGTGTACAGAGGCTTTACCCATCTCAGCGTTAGGTCTGCTCTCCTGAGCCTCTGCTACCATCCTGTAAAGATGATGTCTTGAGCAGCCCACTAGTCACGGAGGAATGAGCGATGTCACCTCAACTGATCAGCCAAGTTCCACTGATATGGCCTGGATCAGCCAAAATCCAGCTGACCTGCAAATGCAGAAGAAATAAAGATTTCCTGTATGACTGAGATTCTAAGTTTGTTTGCTTGGCAGCAGTAGCTGACTAATGCTGGCATTTCCCTATGTTGTAGCACCATCTTCAAAATGATCATTTTTCAATGGTTGTGTGATATCTCAGATTATATAGTAATCATCCTCCTAATGATTTGGGTGACTAGCAGTCTTACACTTTAAAATCAAGCCAAGCATATATTCTACTCAGGCATATGACCTTTTCTTTCCTTGGGATATGTATGGGTCCCCAGATATGAGATGATTGGATCAAAAAGACCTCGATAAAAGATTCGCTTTATTCATACTGGTTCTGATGGACAGTGCTTAAGTCAAAGTGAAGTGAAAGTGTTATAGATGTTCAGTCACGTCCAACTCTTTGTGGCCCCATGGACTATAGCCCAACCACATACCTTTGTCCATGGAATTCTCCAGGCGAGAATACTGGAGCGGGTTGCCATTACCTTCTCTAGGGGGTCTTTCTGACCCAGAGATCAAACCCAGGTCTCCTGCATTGCAGGCTGATTCTTTACAGTCTGAACCACTGGGGAAGCCGGTGAGTGCTTAGAAAATCCCCAGATCATTGTATGTAAACATGTACAGATCTGTTGCCTTAAACAAGAGAACAAAATGCTGACATCAGGTTTTGATGACAAAAGAGGCGTTGGCATCTCAGAAATAGGTGGCTCAGATTATTCTGACTATATGCAGAGTAAAACCAGGATCCATCGCCCTAACCCAGAACCTCAGAGGAAGAATGTAACTTGGAAAATTACAGATAGGAACATGAATTATGCAACCTTAACATTATATATAAATAAAAAAAAAATTCTGGTCACTTAAAATTGATGTTGGGTACTATCCCAGAGAAAAGAAAAGACAGGATACTTCTAAACATCAATAGGACTCTTAAAAAAAATGTTTTTGGCCATGCTGTGTGGCTTGTGGGATCTTAATTCCCTGACCAGAGATTGCACTCATGTCATGTGCAATGGACTCCTAACCACTGGACTGCCAGGGAATTCCAGATAGGAATTTTTTTTTTTTTTTTTTTTTTTGAAGAGAGACTCCGCCATGGAGAAACCCATGTAAGGAAAGAGGAAGAGTAGAGTAGTAAACTAGATTTCCTATGAAGCTGAGCTGCCCCAGTTTTGCCCAAGGTTTTGGAAAAGTTGAACATCAAATTATCTTCAAGAGGCTTCAATTTGAAATAAGCACAAGATTTACAATAACCATTTGTTACTATTTACTGAGATGTTATTATTGATACAACCAGCTACTATTTGCTAAGCCTTGGCATACATTCTGACAACTCTATGAGGTATATCATATACATATTCCAGTTTCATAGATGGTACAACTGAGGCACAGAGAATTTAACTTACTTAAAAGCACATGTCAAGGTATCCAAGCTGGATAAATAAAGCATTTAAAGAGAATCCTTGATTTAGTCATCTCAACTCTGAGAGCATAGAAATACTCTGAAGATACTCCCCAGAGGTGAGAATACTCAAGTTTGCTATCAGGATCCTCTGTCAAGCTGTCATCTCTAGAAAGCATTGGCCGCCACTGGAAGTGAAAACAGCTGAGTAGTCTCCACTGTTTCCTATACTCAATATCTGTCATTTCTCCCAGAGCCTCCTGATCATTCTGGAGAAACCTGAATTTCTTTTTCTGCAAAGCTCAGGGTCAGACTCAGGTCATATTCCTGACCTGTCCAAGATCAGGGACTCCTAACATGAACTGGCAAATCCCCTCTGAGACTGCTACATCTTGGCTTCTCATACTGCAAACTTGGAGGAGCTTCCTGGTGATTTTATGTAAAATTCCAATCCTTCTTCTTTCAAAGTCCCTTGATCAGGGGGGAGGGGGGGAGGATATATATATATATATGTCCTCATGACTGAGCACGCGAGCACAGTCATGTCCGGCTCTTTGTGACTCCATGGACTGTATCCTGCCAGACTCCTCTGTCCATAGAAATTTTCAGGCAAGAATACTGACGTGGGTTGCCATTTTCTCCTCCAGGAGATCTTCCCAACCCAGGGATCGAACCCATGTCTCCTGCATTGGCAGGTGGGTTCTTTTACCACTGCACCACCTGGGAAGCCCCATATATATATCCTGCATGCGTGTGTGCATGCATGCTAAGTCTCTTCAGTCATGTATGACTCTGTATGACCCTATGGGCTGTAGCTGCCAGGCTCCTCTGTCCAGGGATTGAACCCACCTCTTTTTTGTCTCCTGCATTGGCAGGCAGGTTCTTTACCTTTAATGCCATCTGGGAAGCCCTCTCTAATGACATTACAGAATGATTGAAAAGCAGAGAATAACAAAAGAAAATTCATCTCTGTTCCGACCACCGTATCACACAGTTGCTTTCATTTTTGTTTA
This sequence comes from Bos indicus x Bos taurus, assembly GCF_003369695.1. Classification (NCBI taxonomy): domain Eukaryota; kingdom Metazoa; phylum Chordata; class Mammalia; order Artiodactyla; family Bovidae; genus Bos; species Bos indicus x Bos taurus. Next base: position 15,849,575 of record NC_040094.1, read on the forward strand.
TTCATTTCCAGTGTTAGTCCATCGGCAGATATATTTCAGCAGAGTTGTAATCATAGTATACACTGCATTTTGCATCCTGTTGGGGTTCGTTGTTCTGGAGGTCTCTTTCCACTCTGCAGTCTCCCATTGAGACCTTGTCCACATTTACAGCCTAGGGAGGAGCAACTTCTGGTGTAGCAGAGTCTCTGATGTTCCAGTTGATTCCTTGGCCAAACCTGCCTGAATTTACCCCTATAAGAAGAAGAAGATGACGTAAAAAATATAGGAACTGTTCACCAGGACTTCCCTGGATAAGGATCCACCTACCAATGCAGGGGACATGGGTCCAGTCTTGGCCCAGGAAGATTTCTCAGGCCTCAAAGCAACTAAGCCCAAGCACCAGAACGACTGAAGCTTGTGCTAGAGCCTGTGCTCCACAATAAGAGAAGACACAGCAATGAGAAGCCTGCACACTGCAAGGAAGAGTAGCCCCTACTCACCACAGCTAGAGAAAGCCCAGAGCAAATAAACGAACAAATATTTATTTTTCATTTCAATCCCAAAGAAAGGCAATGCAAAAAATGCTCAAACTACCGCACAATTGCACTCATCTTACATGCTAGTAAAGTAATGCTCAAAATTCTCCAAGCCAGGCTTCAGCAATACGTGAACCATGAACTTCCAGATGTTCAAGCTAGTTTTAAAAAAGGCAGAAGAACCAGAGATCAAATTGGCAACATCCGATGGATCATCGAAAAAGCAAGAAAGTTCCAGAAAAGCATCTATTTCTGCTTTATTGACTATGCCAAAGCCTTTGACTGTGTGGATCACAATAAACTGTGGAAAATTCTGAAAGAGATTGGAATACCAGACCACCTGACCTGCCTCTTGAGAAATCTGTATGCAGGTCAGGAAGCAACAGTTAGAACTGGACATGAAACAACAGACTGGTTCCAAATAGGAAAAGGAGTTCGTCAAGGCTGTATATTGTCACCCTGCTTATTTAACTTCTATGCAGAGTACATCATGAGAAACGCTGGGCTGGAAGAAACACCAGCTGGAATCAAGACTGCCGGGAGAAATATCAATAACCTCAGATATGCAGATAACACCACCCTTATGGCAGAAAGTGAAGAGGAACTAAAAAGCCTCTTGATGAAAGTGTAAGTGGAGAGTGAAAAAGTTGGCTTAAAGCTCAACATTAAGAAAACAAAGATCATGGCATCTGGTCCCATCACTTCATGGGAAATAGATGGGGAAACAGTGGAAACAGTGTCAGACTTTATTTTTCTGGGCTCCAAAATCACTGCAGATGGTAATTGCAGCCATGAAATTAAAAGACGCTTACTCCCTGGAAGGAAAGTTATGACCAACCTAGATAGCATATTGAAAAGCAGAGACATTACTTTGCCAACAAAGATCCATCTAGTCAAGGCTATGGTTTTTCCTGTGGTCATGTATGGATGTGAGAGTTGGACTGTGAAGAAGGCTGAGCGCCGAAGAATTGATGCTTTTGAACTGTGGTGTTGGAGAAGACTCTTGAGAGTCCCTTGGACTGCAAGGAAATCCAACCAGTCCAATCTAAAGGAGATCAGCCCTGGGATTTCTTTGGAGGGAATGATGCTAAAGCTGAAACTCCAGTACTTTGGCCAACTCATGCGAAGAGTTGACTCATTGGAAAAGACTCTGATGTTGGGTGGGATTGGGGGCAGGAGAAGAAGGGGACGACGGAGGATGAGATGTCTGGATGGCATCACTGACTCGATGGACGTGAGTCTGAGTGAACTCTGGGAGTTGGTGATGGACAGGGAGGCCTGGCGTGCTGGGATTCATGGGGTCGCAAAAAGTCAGACACAACTGAGCAACTGAACTGAACTGAACTGAACTGAAAATATCTTATTAAGTAAAGCAAAACCACGACAACAAAAAAAAAGCTCTTTCCCAAGCTCCATAAAATATGGAGGTGGGGGTGGAGGGTAGACATTCTAAGGAACTCAGAACAGAGGAACACGATTAGGACAGAAGCATTCTTCTTCCCTCTTTTCCTCACAGGTCACAGTGAGAAGCTGGCGCTGGGGCTTGTGCCTTCCCCGAAGGGTGGCTGTTGGCAGGCACACAACTCAAGAGGTCTGTAAAACAAACCTTTGTTGATCCAAAGATACCTAAAGTGTTGTCCAAACTTTCCCAAGAGGAATCACCTGATGTGGTTGTTAAAATTCCAGACCCTTGGTCCCTCTCAGTTCTAGGGAATTTGGAAATCATGTAGGAAACCTGTTGAATGCTGAAATGGGTGGAGACTGTGATTGGATTACAGGAAGAGCACTCACCCATTTCTTAAAGAGCTCCCCAGGAATGACCATTACGTCTATCAGATGGAGCTTTGAGGAGGTGCCCATGTACTCGTGTGGGTTTCGGAGCCAAATTCAACAAGGCTCAGGAACTCAAATGTGATTGGGCAGTTTAACTGCTCTTTCTTGTATGAAATGGAAATAACCATCATTATATCCATCTCTCAATGGCGGTTGTAAAGATTAGATGCTGTGTTCCATGTGTTTGGTACACAATCTAAGTGTCAACAAGCAGTAGCTATTAAACCACTAGTGAATTCTCAGTGCCTGGCCTATGATCCAGCACTGTTATTTAATCTTTCCGAAGCTTAGTTTCCTCCTAGGGAAGGGAAGTTGAGGAGTGGGAAATATCCCCCCTCTACCTGTCTTGACTTATTTTAGCTGTAGATTAACGCAAGACAAATTAACAAGATAGGGACTTCCTTGGTGGTCCAGTGGCTAAGACTCTACCCTCCCAAGGCAGGGGTCCCATGTTCAAGCCCAGGTCAGGGAACTAAATCCCTCATGCGGCAACTAAGAGTTCACATCCTGTGACTAGAGATCCTGCGTGCCGGGACTTCTTTGGTGGCTCAGTGGTAAAGAATCTGCCTGTCAATGCAGGGGACAAGGGTTTGAGCCCTGATCCAGGAAGATCCCACATGCCATGGAACAACCATGCCCATGTGCTACAACTACTGAGCCTATGCTCTGCAACAAGAGAACCCGCTGCAATGAGAGGCCTGTATACAGTGACAAGAGCAGCCCCCGCTCACCACAACTAGAGAAAAGCCCAGGAAGCAACAAAGACCCAGCACAGCTGTTAAAAAAATAAAAGATCCTGCATGCCCAGCTAACACACTGCACAGTTAGATAAATAAATAAATATTTTTTAATTTAAAAAACAGGAAAAAATTAATTAATATACACAGAGGTCATAGAAATTCTACCCCTACGCCAGACCAAGTGACCAAAGCAGTCTGTTCATATAACATGTTTAGATACAGAATTATTTATGAAGATTTAAGAAAGGGGTTTGTGCTTGGGGTAGTAGACTCATGAGGGAAGAGAGTCTGTTTATTTGGCTTTCTTAGCCTTGAATTCCTTATCTGGTGATAAGAATACTCTCTATACTCCTGGCATAGGGGGATCCTTTCACATGGGTGATTTATTTTCTACTTTTTGGGGGAATGAAGGAGAGGTCAGAGTGTTATTGTTTTAATATCAATCTTTCCCTCACCAGCTCTTTCTGCAGTAACTTTAACTCAAAACAATCAGTATACCACTGTGGTATGTTATGGGGCAGCCTGCTCCAAGCCTCAACACAGAGGTACTATGAAATGCGGGCACAATGCTAAATCCTCTGTGAAAAGTGTTAGTTGCTCAGTTGTGTCCGACTCTTTGTGACCCCATGGACTGTAGCCCACCAGACTCCTCTGTTCATGGGATTCTCCAGGGCAAGAATACTGGAGTGGGTAGCCATTTCCTCCTCCAGGGGATCTTCCCGACCCAGGGATGGAACCTAAGTCTCCTGCATTGCAGGCAGATTCTTTACTGAGCCACCTAGCAAGCCCCTATGGCAGCTATTAAGACATCTCCTGGTCATTGCTGAGTTTTTCTCACTGGACACTTCTTAAGTATTTATTTTCATATTTAATGATGTTTGCTGTTTCTGGGGTACTTGGTAGGTTGCATCCGTTTTTTACAATCTGATCAATACCTCCTCTGCCACATGTAGGCAATGTCATGAAGTGATAATGCTCACCATATTCAACCAGATTTGGTATCAACTGGCTTTGTGTGACAATCTATAACACTAGCAGTTTCTAGGACAATTCACCATCAATAGTGAGCCAAGAGATTGTGACAAGAGACAGGAAATACGGGAGTCCAGTAGTTCCTGAACCTTCCAGACCATAGAATTACCTGGGGATCTTAAAATTGCTTATTTAACTTATATGCAGAGTACATCATGAGAAACGCTGGGCTGGAAGAAGCACAAGCTGGAATCAAGATTGCTGGGAGAAATATCGATAACGTCAGATATGCAGATAATACCACCCTTATGGCAGAAAGTGAAGAGGAACTAAAAAGCTTCTTGATAAAAGTGAGAGAGGAGAGTGAAAAAGTTGGCTTAAAGCTCAACATTAAGAAAACAAAGATCATGGCATCTGGTCCCATCACTTCATGGGAAATAGATGGGGAAACAGTGGAAACAGTGTCAGACTTTATTTTTCTGGGCTCCAAAATCACTGCAGATGGTAATTGCAGCCATGAAATTAAAAGATGCTTACTCCCTGGAAGGAAAGTTATGACCAACCTAGATAGCATATTGAAAAGCAGAGACATTACTTTGCCAACAAAGGTCCGTCTAGTCAAGGCTATGGTTTTTCCTGTGGTCATGTATGGATGTGAGAGTTGGACTGTGAAGAAAGCTGAGCACTGAAGAATTGATGCTTTTGAACTGTGGTGCTGGAGAAGACTCTTGTGAGTCCCTTGGACTGCAAGGAGATCCAACCAGTCCATCCTAAAGGAGACCAGTCCTGGGTGTTCATTGGAAGGACTGATGCTGAAGCTGAAACTCCAGTACTTTGGCTACCTCATGCGAAGAGTTGGAGGTCCATGACTCAATGGACATGAGTCTGAGTGAACTTCGGGAGTTGGTGATGGACAGGGAGGCCTGGCATGCTGGGATTCATGGGGTCTCAAAGAGTTGCACAGGACTGAGCAACTGAACTGACTGACTATTTTATTCTCCATGAATCTGCTTTATTTTTTTTTTATTTCCCCCTCTTTCTTTTTAAAATAAAAAAAAATATTTTATTTGTAAATTGTTGGAATCTGCATTTTTTAAAAAAAATGTGCAGAAAGATTCTGATGAGCAGCCAAGATTGGGAACTAATTTTGTTGTAGTGTAGAACCTGATAGCTGAAATTTTTTTTTTTTTCCTTACTTCAAGGATGACTAACTTGAATATTTTTTTTGTTTTTTGTCTTTGGGAGCTGTGCCCAAGCTTGTGGGATTTTAGTTTCCAGACTAGGGATTAAACCTGTGTCCTCAGCAGGAAAAGTGCCAAGTCCCAGCCGCTAGACTGCCAGGGAATTCCCCCTGGGTTTCCGTTTTTTTTTCTCCGCCCCCTACTCCCCCTGCACTTTAAATTCCGCCCCCATGTTTCAAATTCACCAATTGGGAAACTACCAAACCCTAAACCCTCATCATCCACCCCCAGGGAGGTCGGACACCAGGCCAGTGTGCTCATTTCTACTTCTGATCTCACTGTGCACTCCAGCCTGTTGTTTAACCTCCAGAGTCTGTAAGTAATCACTTTTAATTTTTTTTTCAAAGTTTCCTAATGATTATTGCTGAAGAACTACATTGGTTATTGAGATTGAGATGGTTATTTGTTATTGACTGAGATGGTCAGAGAACACTGGCTCATCACATCCTAAATTCAATTCCCTCTAGTGCCCAACACTTTTTCTGAATATTAGGAGTGATCGCTAAATTCATACTGTAACAATTTTTGCAATCTATAAAGATGGCTACCCAAAAGAAACCAAGAAAAGAATCTCAGGGGACTCTGATTTCCGTAAGCTATGGGGCAGGTTGTAGATCAATGTGGTAGATGGGAGAAACTTAATACAAAACTAACAGTATTAGTCAGTACAGGAAATCCAGCAACCATTTCAACTGGTTTCAACGGCAATTGTTGAGCTTATAGAGGCTACTAGAAAAATTAAGTAAGAAAGTCAACGAGGTGTACTGCCTAATTCTCTGTCTGGCTCTAGCACTGTTTTCTATTGCATTAAACATTTCTCAAGTAATACAGGCATATTGTACAAAATAACATTTCCTCCCTCCCTCTCCCTCTTCCTTTCCGATTCCATTCCCTAGGGTGAAATCCTTAATAACAGTTTGATGTGTATCCAACAGATTTTTCTGTAGCATTGCTCTCCTAGATGTTTAAAGTTTCAACGCAGAAGTAACGCACTTTTCACTTACTTATTAAAAAGACAAAGTCCTATTGACTGACAGCCAACAGTCAGTTGGCTCTCTTTCTTGAGGTTGGGAAGGCAGCCATAAAGAGTCAAATGCCATCTAAATAGTTTTTTGAGAAATAGAAACCTAAAAGACAGGAGCACATTTAACTTGGTTTCAGGAAATTGAAACTTTAAAATGGCGGGAACATTAAAATAGTGGAAACATTAAAATAGTGGGAACTTTAAAACGATGGGAACATTCTAGTTTCCTTTTTTAAGAAAATAAAAGCTGGGCATTTCTCCTGGGCTTGCTTTTGTGAAGCTGAGGATCCCTGAACAGGTCAGAACTCGGGTATTTTTCTCTTCAGCACCCCAACCCTGAGACTATCTAGAGAGACTGGAGCTATGCCTGTTCAACAGAAAAGATGGGCTGGAAAAAAGACCAAAGAATGCTAAGATAAAAATCCACCCTGTGGAACCCAAAGCCAGTGCTCTGTGATAACATAGAGGGATGGGAGGGGAGGGCTGTGGGAAGAGGGTATAAGAAGGAGGGGACATATGTATACCTATGGCTCATTCATGTTGGTGTATGGCAAAAACCATCACAATATTGTAAAGTAATTGTCCTACAATTAAAAAATGTATGTGTGTGTTAGTTGCTCAGTTGTGTCCAACTCTTTGTGACCCTATGGACTGTAGCCCACCAGGCTCCTTTGTCCGTGGGATTCTCCAGGCAAGAATACTGGAGTGGGTTGCCATTTCCTTCTCAAAAAAAAAAAAAAATACATATATATATATATACACACATATATAAATAAATTCACCCTGTGGCTAGAGACCCTTTCAGATCTACTTTAGACAAGACAGACTGTGGTGGACATGTTATGCCCACATTTTTCTTAAGTGAAATAGACAGTGAAGAGAACTGGTCCTTTAATGGGACTTACCTTCTTGCTCAGGCCAGGGATATGGGATGCAGGATTCCAGCCAGACACCCTGAGGTCTGAGACAGTGGTGGAGAGGATTGTGGGGTGGACAGATAACCAACTATCTGGAAGCAAACTCTCAGATACATCAGGGAGGAACTAGAGCTTTGGCGGGAAGGGGTGACTGTCAGGATTTAATTAATGTCAGGTACCCAATTGGTTGATCTCTACGAAAAGGGTTTTGTTTTTCATAATATACACGCACTTTTGTTTTCAGGAAAAACTTAAATACATTAACCCAGAAGCTCAGACCTCATTGGATTTTCCAGGTTATTTTTTGCAAGTGTGTAAAAAGTTTGATTATTTTGTTTACCAACATTTATCAAAAGCACTGGAAATTAACTTGCCCAGCTTTAACAAATTGCTTTTTCTTTTTGGAGATGGGCAACAAACGAATGTATGATTATGAATAATTCAGCAAGTGGATGTTTGAAAAATATTTGCCAATCTGTAATAGGAAAAAAGTCACCTGCGACAGTAGGTATATATTTTACTAGACATAGGCAACACCTACAGACGTTCTGAGTATTTCCTAGAAATCAGTTGCCACACTCATCTTTACAATATAAATATGCTTTTATCACTGTAGTCGTAGGTGATTTCTTAGAATTTATTTATTTAATTTTCGGCTGTGCTGTCAGGGCTTTCTCTAGTTGCAGCGGGTGGGTGCTACTCTTCTTGCAGTGCACAGGCTTCTCTGTGGTGGTGGCTTCTGTTTGGTGCACAGCATGGACTCTAGGGCACGCAGGCTTCAGGAGTTGTGAAACTGATCGGTGAAACATTTTAGGGGGGGCGCTGAAGAGCTCCCATACCAACTCTTTTAAGTTCTCAGTGCAGAGAAGAGTTCAGGGAGAGCAAAGTGGTACATAAGAAGTGATCTATTAGAATAGGCGCTTTGGAGGCTTAGAAGAGGGTGAGCAAGAAATGCTGCACCCTGAGAACTTACTGGGCTACAGTTTTATAATCAAAGGAAAAGTGGGGAAGGAGAGAAGACCTTCTCTGTCTTTCTTGAGTAGACGTCATATTTTTACCATTAGTTCCTTCTCCAGGTTGAGCAGGGGAGTTTTCTTGTCCCTGCGTGGTCAAGCTAGGTCTACAAATTCCTGGTTTTTCATGGGTGCAGAGAGAATGTCCTAGGGATCATTAATGTCCTGAACTCACTGGGCAGGATGTGGGTCTCCTGCCACGATTGTTTTATTGTTTGGGGGCATGTCCCCTGCTTCTCTTGCATGAGTTCACTGTTAAGCAAGCCTGCTTGGTTTTATGGTTAAACTCACCTGCTCTCTTGAGTAATCATTAACTTATGAGGCTCCCATATTCTTTTACTTACAATCCCCTAGTGGAACTGACCGGAGAAGGCAATGGCAACCCACTCCAATACTCTTGCCTGGAAAATCCCATGGGCGGAGGAGCCCGGTAGGCTGCAGTCCATGGGGTCGTTAAGAGTGGGACACGACTGAGCGACTTCACTTTCACTTTCCACTTTCACGCATTGGAGAAGGAAAAGGCAACCCACTCCAGTATTCTTGCCTGGAGAATCCCAGGGACGGGGAGCCTGGTGGGCTGCCATCTATGGGGTCGCACAGAGTCGGACACGACTGAAGCGACTTGGCAGCAGCAGTGGAACTGGCTATTTAATCACCTATTTTGTCCCTTCATTCTGTCCCTATCTGTTGCAGTGTGGGCTCCATAGTTGCACCTCCCGGGTTCTAGAACATAGTCTCAGTAGTTCTGGCACATGGGTTTAGTTGCTCTGCGGCACGGGCGAACTTTCTGCATCAGGGATTTAACCCGTGTCTTCTGCACTGGCTGGCAGATTCTTTACCACTGAGCCATGAGGGAAGCCCTAAAAATGATTTTTTTAGACCCAAATTAAATAAGGACAAATTACCAGAGACTATGCCTACAGTACTGACATGAAGGAAAGAAATAAGTCAAAGGAGGCAACTGAATCATGAACAGGATGTGGGCTTTATGGTTATCTGGTTTGAGTCTTGCCCTGTGAAATACAAGATATCATAATGCCTGGGGCAGTTCTGTCTGAGGTTGTGGGTCTCCTCTCTCTAGGGTCTGTTTTGTTTTGTGAGTGGCAATTTTCTCAGCCCCGGGTGCTCACAACCTTCCCCATTCCATTCTTCCCCTGGGGCCCACATGCAGAGGCTCTACTTCCCTTCTTAGACTATCATTTCCAAATCTACACACACACACACACAAAAGCGCGCGCGCGCGCGCGCGCGCATGCGCACTCGAAGAACACGTAGAGTGGTGAGGAGGGAGGGTGGAAGAGCTGAAACCAGTGCTAAAAAAGGGGGATGGTCTGCAGCGGGCTAGCTCTGTTCAGTCCTTTGTTCTGTGAGCGGGCCTGGCGGTGTCTTAGGTTAGGGCTTTTAGCGTGGTAGCTATCCCACAGTCTGGTGTGCTAGCCCGAGTTAGTTCCCTCAGAAAGGAATGCCTTGGGGCATTCAGGCCGGGTCCCTACTCTAAGCCATGCAGCCCGCGCCTCCCTGCCCAGCCCCCGCTTGCTAATGGCGGGTGCAGGCGTCTGCGCTGCTTCTCCGCTGGGGGAGTTACAGTTGGGCATGTACTCTGTGGGTTTTAGTTATTTATTTATTTTTCCTCCCACTTATGTTGCCCTCTGTGGTTCCAAGGCTCGCCACAGACTTCGGCAGTGAGAGTGTTTCCTGGTGTTTGGAAACTTCTCTCTTTTTAAGACTCCCTTCCTGAGACTCCGTCCCTACCTCTTTTGTCTCTCTCTTTTTTTTTTTTGTCTTTTATATTTTTTCCTACCTCCTTTCGAAGACACTGGGCTGCTTTTCTGGGTGCCTGATGTCCTCTGCCGGCATTCAGAAGTTGTTTTGTGGCATTTACTCAGCGTTTAAATGTTCTTTCGATGAATTTGTGCGGGAGAAAGTGGTCTCCCCATCCTATTCCTCTGCCATCTTAGGACCGCCCCCCTGCAACTTGATTTTTTAAACTCTGTATTTTGTTTCTGATATCTATGTCACTGTGTTTTAGTTTATTCTCTTAAAGTGGTTCACAACATCCTTTTCAGTAAATATTACCATGTTTTATTTCCTTATTCTATTATTGATAGGCTACTTCCAAAACTGGGTGTTACAAATAGTGCTTAAAAAAAAGACTGTTCTTATCTCCTTACATGCATTGTTTACCCATTCATCAGTTGAAAAACATCTTGGTTGCTTCCAAATTTTTGTTATCATGAGCAAAGCTACTATGAACATTCATGTGCAGGTTTTTGAGGACAGGTACTCAACTCTTTGGAGAAGGCAATGGCACCCCACTCCAGCACTCTTGCCTGGAAAATCCCATGGATGGAGGAACCTGGTAGGCTGCCGTCTATGGGGTCGCACAGAGTCGGCCACGACTGACGAGACTTAGCAGAAGCAGCAGCACTCAACTCTTTTGGGTATTGGAAGCATGGAGTCTTAACCACCACTGAACTTCATAGAAATCCATGGCTCACAGCAAAATTGAGAGGAAAGCACAGAGATCTCCCATATATCCCTTGCCCCTACACTGGCATTACCTTCCTATCATCAACACCCACCCTCCACCTACCCACCCAGCAACACAGTGGTACATTTGTTACGATTGATGAACTTACACTGAAAGATCATGATCACTCAAAGTCCATAGCTTACTTTATGGTTCACGCTTGGTGTACATTCCACAGTTTGGACAAATGTATAATGACATGACATGCAACCACAACTACACTGTTATACAGAGTATTCCCACTGCCTCAAAAATCCTCTGTTCTCCACCTGTTTATCCTTCCCTTCCCACAACTCCTGACAACCACCGATCTTTTCACTGTCCCCACAGTTTTGCCTTTTCCAGAATGTCATATAGTTAAAATCATACAGTCCTTTCACATTGTCCTCTGTCACTTTGTAATATGCATTTAAATTTCCTTTTTGTCTTTCCTGACTTGATGGCTCATTTCTTTTTAGTGTAGATAATATACCACTGTCTGGGTGTACTGCAGTTTGTTGACTGCTTCTAAGCTTGGGAAGTTATGAATAAAGCTGCTAAAAACATGTTACTCCCTGTTTTAATCTAGGTTGAGACGCAATTTGTCATAAACTCACAGTGAGTGGCTAGTTTTGGTTTCTATCTTTTGGGTTAGGGAGGAAGAAAAATAGTTCAAATAATGGACTTGAGTTTCCATCAAATACCAGGTCCTTCAGTTTATTTCTAAATATCTCTCAACTCTGTTTATTTCTCTTCATATCCACAGTCACTGGTGGTACACACCACCATCTTTTCTCATTGGACTATTGAAATAGCATCCCCAAAGTTCTCTTCCACAACTACTCTAGTCTCTTCCAATTCATTCTCCACACTGAAGCTAGAAGGAACTTCGTAAAAAAAAAAAAGTATATATATAATACACACACACACACACACACACACACACTACATCTGATGCTATGCCTTCCTGCTTAAAATCCTCCAGTGGCTTCCCATTACCTTCAGGATAAAGTCTGAATCCTTAAAGGGGCCTCCCTGCCAGCCAATGTACAGGTGACTCTTGATCACCTTTCCAGCCTCTTTTCCTCCCGCTTTGTCTCTCCATCTCAGTGTTTCAGACAGTCTGTCCTTTGAACCTGACATATTCCTTCCTACTTCCTTCTGGAAAGTTTTTTCCACCCTTCTTCACCTATTAACTCTTTACCTCATTTACATTCTTCAGATCTTAATTCAAAATGTTCCTTTTTCTAGAAAGCCTTCTCTAAACCCATCCCCCTTCCCAATGCCATATAAGGACAGTTGCCATTCTAAGCATCCCCGGCATTCTGAGTTATCACTTATCTAGCAGTGAGCTTCCGTAAGCAACGAGCATCTTGAGGGCAGGGACCAGGTTTGTTTTGTTCACCACTGTCTACTCTGGATTTAGCACAGTGATTGGCAAATAATAGATGTCCACTAAACAGCTGTTAAGTAAATGCGGTATTGCTTATTATTAAGAATTGGGAGCAAGAGAAATGTTTAACGATAGAGAACAGTCCAGTTCATTAATACGTACTTGATGAAAAGTTCTATTGTCTTTAAAACATATAATTAGAAATATAATGACTTCAAAGGTTTACAGAAGTGTTAATGATAAAAGCAGAATGCAAAACTCTTAATCTGATGCTTACAATCTGTTTTAAAAAATCTGTAATATTATTAAGATCATAAGAGATAAAGGAAAAATAGGTGAAAGAATTATTGAGTGTCATAATGTTGTTCATGAAATATATGACAATACTGAATTTTGTAGCAGGCCATAGTTTTTCATGTGTCAAACACTTTATATCTAATAATGTAGAAATTATATGATTTTGAAGTTTACAAAAGCTCACCAGTAAACACAATGGAGCCAGGCACTTAAAAATTTTCCTTGTTATAACTGCCCTGATGCTTTTGTTCTGCTATTGATGTATCTGAGCCCTCAACTTTTAAATCAAACCAATTTTGCTTTTTTGCCTATTTAAGAAGAAATCTACCAGACATTTCCCTTTATTGATTTTCTTTCAGGTCTTAAAGGAAGAAGAAAGTATTAGGAGTTCTCAAGCTTTCTATGCCATATAAAATAATCCAGACTTACTAGATAATAAAAGGCAGTTGCTGATATGATATCAGTTGCTGATATTAGTAGGCTTCCCAGGTGTCTCAGTGGTGACGAACCTGCCTGCCAATGCAGGAGACGCGGGTTCAATTCCCTGAGTTTGGAAGATCCCCTGGAATAGGACATGGCAACCCACTCCAGTATTCTTGCCTGGAAAATTCCATGGACAGAGGAGCCTGGCTGCAGTCTATGGGGTCACAAAGAATTGGACACGACTGAGCACACACGCAAACACAATACTTGAGAGCAAATATCCATATGTAAACATTTGTCCAAATGTTTCCAATAGCATTTTGCATAAATAACCTGACAAGAACACCTTAAAGGTTATAAGATATAGAATAAGATATTTATAAATATAAAATATATCACAAGGAACATATCAGACAAATAAGTAAGATTGTGAATGACCTGGCCTGCCAATAATTTACTGCTCAGAATTCTGTTTCCTTGCCACACCTCTATCAACAACCCTTCTATTTGTTCAGAGCTCTTTTTAAATAATAAAGATGCTAGGAGCTTGGGATTAACATACACACACTACTATATGTAAAATAGATAATTGACAAGCACCTATTGTTTAGCACAGGGAACTCTACTCAATATTCTGTAATACCTTATATGGGAAAAGAATCTGAAAAAGAATGATATCTGTATAAGTGAGTGACTTTGCTGTACACCTGAAACTTACCCAACATTGTAAATAAACTATACTTCAATAAAGTTTAAAATAAATAAACAAGATGCTAGTGGTTTATCTAAAAAACAAAAATCAAACAAGCAAAAAGCAAAACAAAAAAAAATAACTCTCAATCTTGTTAATTAATCAGATAATTGCTTTTTCATTTTCCAACTTTCTTCTGCCTGTCCATCTGTTATTCCTGTTCTTTTGTGACCTGGTTCTTTTTCCTAAATTCTTTAAATGTTGATGCAAATCATTTTATTTAAATTCTCTCTCTTACCGTAACAGACATTTAGGGCTACGGATTTTTCTCCACATACCATTTAAACCACATCATGGTAATTTGATGGATCCTAAACCATAAATCTCCAATAGTCATACTCTTTGTGTCTTTCACAGCAGTTAGTGTGCTCTTGGTGAGTGCCCATTAAATGTTTCCTGTGCTAAAAAAATTAATAAATGAAATATTTCAATGTCATGCTTCAGTATATAATCAAGCAAAAGAAAAAAAAATTACTGTCTAGGTTGTAACACAACCCTGAGTCTTAAGAGCTCTCTCCTCACTATGGTAGTGTTGAGTTTTGTTGATTTGCTCAATCACTCCCAAATACAAGTTTTTTGGCATCATAAAGTCTTAGAATCCATTATCTTTCTTTCCCCCCATTTCTCAGGTCCACCCTCTGCCCTGGCCATCTCTGTTTTGTTAGAATGCATAGTCCAAAAGTTCAACTACTTTGTTACTCCAAATTCATACGCCTTGCTGCTGCTGCTGCTAAGTCGCTTCAGTCGTGTCCGACTCTGTGCGACCCCATAGACGGCAGCCCACCAGGCTCCCCGATCTGTGGGGTTCTCCAGGCAAGAACACTGGAGTGGGTTGCCATTTCCTTCTCCAATGCATGAAAGTGAAAAGTGAAAGTGAAGTTGCTCAGTCGTGTCCGACCCTTTAGCATGGACTGCAGCCTACCAGGCTCCTCCATTCATGGGATTTTCCAGGCAAGAGTACTGGAGTGGGGTGCCATTGCTTTCAGATGCCCTACTCACCTTTAAAAAATTTTGGAGTAAAAGTTTTCTTTTTTATGTCATGAATAATTTCAAATTTACAGGAAAAAAATAGAGAACAATATAATGAACACCAGTTTGCCCACCACCCAGCTAATGGATGAAATCAATTTTAAAACTTATTTAGACACTTTTCAAATATACACAGAGGTAGAGAGAAGGCGAGAATAGGAGAGTGAATCTCCATTTATCAATCACCCACCTTCAATAATCATTGATTTTTTTTTTTTTGCTAATAAGTGGTACTGCTAACCACTCAATTGCCCAAGCCAAAAATCCAGTTACTAAATTTTAATCCTTTCTCCTGATCTCTAGCTGGTCAATACAGAGCCATGTTAACTTTTATCAATATTTTCTAAATGTCTCTCAGAAATATTCACACTTCTTCATTCTCATGGCCCCTACCTACTGTGGCGCAGGCTACCATCATCTCTCTCTCTCACTCAGGTTACTGCAAAACCGTCCCTACTGGTTTACTCCTCTCTAATTAGTTCTCCACCTGTAAATAATGTGCCCTCTGCTCTTAAAAATTAATCATGCAATAAAATTTACTTTTGGGGTGTGCAGTTCTATGATTTCTAGCACATGGATTCATGTAATTACAACCACAATCAGGATACAGAACAGTTTTCTCACCCCAGCAAACCCCACTGTGTTATCCCTTGTAGTTACCACTTCCCTCCCCATAACCCTTGGCGACTATGGATCCGTTCCTCAGTAATGTGTCTTTTACAATGTCTGTGTGCTCATGTCACTCCCTTCCTCAAAAGGCTTCTTGGGCTTTCTACTGTTGTAAGCCCTTTTCCGACTCTCAAGTCTCCTCTCACCACTTCTCATCTCCCATTCTCTGTCACTCTTTTTTTTTTTCAGCTCAGTGTAAACTTTAAAAAAGTTTTATTTTATTGAAGTATAGATGCTTCACAAAGTGATTCTGTTATACATACTTTACAATAAATTAATAAATGCATTTTTGTGTGCTATGCAATCTACTGCTTCACCAACATGAGATATGTGTTTTCATGGTTTCAGTCGCAGAATAAACATGGAGAAACATTATTCACGTTTGGCGGTAGATTCATCTTACCCAGACTTGGTCATCAATGTAGGAAAAGTAACTCTTGGTGAAAGTAACAGAAAAAAGCTGCAGAAAGTTCAGAGAGAGAAAGAGAAGGTGAAAGTGATCCAGGCTGCATGTGCTTTATTAAACTCAGGAGGAGGAGTGATTCAACTGGAAATGGCAAACAACGATGACAATCTCGTGGAGATGGGACTGGATTTAGAAGAAGCTTTGAGAACACTTATTCTGTTTTCAAATCTGCAAGCTTTCTTCGAGACAAAGCAACAAGGGAGTTGTTACTACATTTTTGTGAAGTCTTGGAGCAGCGACACTTTGCTTGAAAACGTTTTTGTTAAGCCCCGCATTTGTAGCCTGAGTTCTTCGTTATACTGTAGATCCGGCACTTCTGTGTATCTCATGGATTCAAGAAAGGCATTCCATTTCCTGAAAACCAAGAAAACAAATGCAAAAATCTCAGGGAAAGAACCTGTTGGTGAAATTTCCAAGGTTATACATCCAGACCTCCATGACGTGGATCCTACTTACTGTGTTTTTCAAAAAGACCATTTTGAACGTGGTGAAGTCATGCCTTTTCCCGAGTCTCAATTAATAGAGTTTAAGCAGTTCGCTACAAAACACATTGAACAATATATGAAAGACACGATTCTAGAGTATATCCCTGCATTTGCAAACACTGAAGGAGGCTATCTTGTTATTGGTGTGGATGATAAAAGTAGGGAAGTTCTGGGCTGTGCTAAAGAAAATGTTGACCGTGACTCTTTGAAAAAGAAAATAGAAGAAACAATACAAAAATTATCTTGTGTCCATTTTTGCCAATCTCGATGCCAGATAGATTTCACAGTCAAAATCTTGGATGTGTTAGCCGAGGGAGAGCTATATGGCTATGCATGTGTAATTGGAGTGAAGCGATTCTGTGGTGCAGTATTCTCGGGCGTTCCCAGTTCCTGGATGGTGAATGGTAAGGATGTTTGCAGCCTGACAACTAAGGAATGGCTAAGCATGATGATGGATACAGATCCAGGTAAGATGGAAAAAACTCCCTTCCTGTCTTTACTGCCTCTTCAGAAACTCCAATTAAACATATTTGCCATGGCTTTGACTTCTCACATCCATTAAACTCTGTTTTTTTTTTAATCTTCAAGTATCCTACTTTCCAAACAGGAGAAAATTTGGCTGGGTGATGACAAGCCTGAGTCCAGTGTCTTATAATGGGCAATTTCCCACATCAGATGAAAAGAAAATTTGGGGGGGATGATTGCCTTGCAGTGGTGTATTGGAACTGACTTTTGGCTGTTTATCAAGATTTATTAAATTTGCAGGATTGTTGTGAGCCAGTTGTTAAACAGTTATTAAAAATCAAGTTATACAAACAAAAATCAAGTTATACAGTTCCATAAATTATATTTAAAACAAATGTAGTAAATAAAAAACCCAATTACTTATAATACTACATTTTAAGATGATGTGTGCGAGGTTACTTACATCTATTGTATCTGCATAATGCTGCTACTGCTGCTGCTAAGTCGCTTCAGTCGTGTCCAACTCTGTGCGACCCCATAGACGGCAGCCCACCAGGCTCCCCCGTCCCTGGGATTCTCCAGGCAAGAACCCTGGAGTGGGTTGCCATTTCCTTCTCCAATGCAGGAAAGTGAAAAGTGAAAGTGAAGTCGCTCAGTCATGTCCGACTCTTAGCGACCCCATGGACTTCAGCCTACCAGGCTCCTCTGTCCATGGGATTTTCCAGGCAAGAATACTGGAGTGGGTTGCCATTGCCTTCTCCATCTGCATGATGGAACTACTCTAAAATGATATGTTATGATGCATGTCTCCCTGACTCTCCATTTAGTGACATCATATTGGTAGCTTAAAATTGTCCATGGTGGGAATATTTACACCACAGAAAAGTGTACTAAAAGAATGTGCTCTATACCATAGAAGAAATAAAAACAAAATGCTATTGAGATACAGAGAGTGGTGACTTACATTGAATGGAAACACATTCAAACTTCCAGATAACATCTCTCTTATGATGGATTTGGCAACTTTCATATGTGATAAAGGCACTTGTCCATACAGGGTGAATGGGGTGTTATCTTGCTATTATGTCTCAAGTCATGCCTAGAGAGCCATACAATACACCCACTCATATAAAGTCTTTTTCAGTGGTGAAGAGATGAACTAACATGTCAGAATAACATGAATTTCTTTTCTTTTTTGTTAAGATCTTACACAGCTGTGCAAAGACTTTGAATCTCAGCTGAGTCTGTCTAACAGCCCTCCTCAGAGCAGACCAGTGTACTCCAAGAAAGGTCTGGAACATAAGAAGGATCTCCAACAACTCTTATTTCCAGGTAGCAACAATGGTTTGCCTACTTGACACCAGCCAGTTTCTGTGTTAGTAGAAGGGAGATAAACTGTTATGTTTGTTATTTAAAGTCCGGAAAGTACACTCTGCAAAGCCTGTGTGTACAAGGTAATAGTGCTACAAACATACTGATGATAAGTAGTTTAGAAATGAACCCTCCCTGACCTCAGTCACTGAGGCAGTATCACGTATAGAATCCAGGAACATTATTGCCCTTAAAGACCTTTTCGTCTTGTTCTTAAATAAGACTGATCATCAGTATTTCTGGTTATTTTTAAAAGTACAGATACCTGGCTCCACACTCCAGACTTCATAAATTAAAATATCTGAAGATAGAACCTTGTAATGTTCATTTTTGCAAGCTACTCACAGTATTCTGACCCTCATTCATATTGAGAACTTTTGATCTAGTTGAATTAGAGGCACACATTGAACTAAGAGCAAAAAAACTGCCCTCCTCTACCGAATTTACCAGAGGAGTGCCAGCTATGAATATGAAGATATAAGATTTACATCAAGATGGAACACAAAACAAATACAATGAAGATCAACTACAACATGCATAAACATGTTTGGGTTTGCTGCTGCTGCTGTTAAGTCACTTCAGTTGTGTCTGACTCTGTGTGACCCCATAGACGGCTCCCCGTTCCCTGGGATTCTCCAGGCAAGAACACTGGAGTGGGTTGCCATTTCCTTCTCCAATGCATGAAAGTGGAAAGTCAAAGTGAAGTCGCTCAGTCGTGTCCGACTCTTAGTGACCCCATGGACTGCAGCCTACCAGGCTCCTCCGTCCATGGGAGTTTCCAGGCAAATGTTTGGGTTTGCTAAGTCACTTCAGTCGTGTCCGACTCTATGCGACCCCATAGACGGCAGCCCACCAGGCTCCCCGGTCCCTAGGATTCTCCAGGCAAGAACACTGGAGTGGGTTGCCGTTTTGTTTGGGTTTAGAACAGCACAAAATTGTGCTTCAGGACCAAGGATAGCATCTGTCCTCATTCCTCGCTCCCAATATGTTAGGCTTTACCTGCAAGTCCATTGCTGTCCTCTTTCTATACTTCTGGAGAGGAAAAACCACTGGATCAGCTATATGCAGTAAGGTAATGGCTTATCTGGCATTAGAATCTGATACATAAATGTCCTTTTGTTGTTGTTTAGTCGCTAAGTTGTGTCCAACTTTTTTGCCACCCCATGGACAGTAGCCTGCCAGGCTCCTCTGTCCATGGGATTCTCCAGGCAAGAATACTAGAGTGGGTTGTCATTTCCTCTTCCAGGGAATCTTCCTGACCCAGGGATTGAACCCGAGTCTCTTGCATTGGCTGGCAGATTCTTTACCACTGAGCCACGAGGGAAGCGTCCTATGTATGTGGAAAGGTCTATTGAGGACCATTAAGTTAATAGATAATGATGTTCCAATTAAGATTTCTTTTTCACCTTACCTAGTTGAGCTCTTTGCATTCATTTGCATATCAACTTATATTTTACTAATTGTCCACAATAAACAGTACTAAATCTAAGAATAAACATAAGCATTGATAATTATTTTTTAAATTCAATAAATTCTATTTTAGTAGAGCTTATTAACATTGAATATACTATATCTAAAAACAAAACACTGGGCTTTATGCTCATAGAGTGATAACCTATTATTGTGGTATAAAAAATAAATTTTCCAGGAATCACACCAAATATTTGAAGAACAGACACTATTCAAATTATTCCAGAGTCAAAAAAAAAAGGAAAATTCCCAGTTTATTTTAAATGGGAGTAACAGTAATTGCAAAACTTGACAGCGATAGCATACAAAAGGAAAACTCAGACTAATCTTCCTTATGAATGAAAATGCAAAGACAGAACTCCAGAAATGAAAGGATGGATCAACCTTAAGAGAGTAATTATTATAATCCACCATTTCTTCATGCAGAAAATTTTATGATTGTCCTCTTATATACTGAAAAAGCATTTGAAAAGCATGAATATACATTTTAATTTTTAGAAGATAATAAAATAGCAACCCATAGATAATTCTTTAATATTATATTTATATCTATGTATTGATATCTATATCCATCAATGTCCCCCAAAGACCATTATGTTAATAGGGAGATATGAGAAGCATTCTATTAAATTTGGGAACAAAAGCATTATGTGCACTATTACAACTTTTGCGCAGTATTAATTAGCCAATGCCATTAAATAAGAGAAAGAAATTAAAGGGATAAAAACTGAAGAACATAGGATCATATTCAAGAGAATCCAATGGAAAACTATTATAAACAATAGAAGAATTCAGATTGAATACCAATAGTTATATTAATAACATTATATGAAGCACATGTCAAAATTAATATGCAAAAATTCAGTTTCCTAATATAACAAACAATCTACCCAATTTTCAATAGCAACAAAAAGTTCAAATATCTAAGATAAGCTGATCTGAGAAAAAATTTTAAATAATACTGAAGGACACAGAAGAAAAATAAAATGGAAAAACATGTTATATTTTTGAAGGGAAGAAAGCTGTCAATTTTCTCTAAGTTATTTTATAAACTTAGTGAGATATTAATTAAAATAAAAAAAACAAGAGATTAACTTAACTTCACTGGAACTTAAGTGAAAAAATAAGTAAGAAGAGCCAGGAAATAAAAATCTGAAAAAGAAGAGAATAAAGAAGGGCACTCCAGATATGAAATCACTATAAAGCCTCAAATAGAAACAGAGTAATATTGGCATATAATTAGATCAAGGGTACAGAATAGAAGATCTGAAAATAGATGCAAACACATATCAGAATTTAGTTCGTGATGGAACTGGTCTCTCAACTAAGGGAGAAGAATGGGGATGTTTCAATAAAGAGACATTAGGATAACTGGGTGGTAATTTATTTTTAAAAAGATAGATTCATGATTTATACTATATACCAACATAAGCTCTAAATCAATCAAGAATTTTAAAAAAAAATCAAAGCCATAAGTTTTCTAGAAGAATACATTCATAAATGTCTTTATGCTTTTGGCATGAGGATTAGAACAATTAAGATTCAAAATCCAGAAGCCATGAAAGTATACTGATATATATGATTACATTAAAAAAAAAAAAAAGCAGTGTGCATGGTTAAAACAACTAAGTACAAAGTCAAAGGGCCATTGACCAGCTAGGAAAAATATTTGCAACTGATATTACAGAGGCCCAATGCCTCTCATATAAAAAAAGCTTCCAAAAGTTGATAAGGATAAAGAACAACTTAACAGAAAAATCAACGTAGTTCAGAGCAAATAAAATTCAAATGGCTTTCAAACATTTGAAAAGATGCCTAACAGTAATCAAAATAAGACATGTAAATTTAAACAAGCTATCATTTGTATCTACTGGATTGTTAAAAAAAAAAATCTGATATTATCATTTGTATGCTATACTGCTATTTCACAGCATTTGTATGCTATGCTATGCAAGTCTTCCCATTCATTACTGGCAGGGATACCTATTGGTACAACCATGGAGGACAATTTGGCAATATCTACCAGAAGGACAGATGCATTTGCCCTTTTATCCAGTAATCCCACTTCTGGGACTTTTAAAATTATTATTATTTTGGCCATACCACATGGCTTGTGGGATCTTAGTTCCCTGACTCGGGATCAAATCCAGCTCCTCACCAGTGAAAGTGCTGAGTCTTAATCACTGGACTGCCAGGGAGTTCCTGGGAGTTTATACTTTATATATACCTGTATGCACACTAAATGTCCAGGGCTGTGTACAAGGTTACTCATTGTAATGGGCTTCCCAGGTGGCTCAGTGGTAAAGAATCTGCCTACCAATGCAGAAGACATGGTTTGATCCCTGTGCAGGCAAGATCCCCTGTAGGAGGAAATGGCAACACACTCCAGAATTCTTGCCTGGGAAATCCCATAGACAGAGGAGCCTGGTGGACTACAGTCCATAAGGTCTCAAAGAGTCAGACACGACTGAGGATTGAGCGAATGAGAGTGCACTCATTGTAATATTCTTGTAATAGCAAAAGGTTGAGACAGGGGCTTCCTTGGTGGTCCAGTGGTTGAGAGCCTGCCTTGTAGCATTGGGGTTGCAAGTTCCATCTCTGGTCAGGGAACTGGGATTTCATATGCCACGGAGCAACTGGAGAATCCATGGTTTGCGATGAAAGGTTCCACATTCTGCATCTAGGACCCTACACAGCTAGGTAAATAAATATTTATTTTTAAAAAGTTGGAGCAAACACACAAGAACCCATCAACAGGGACTTATGTCACATCCATAAGATGGCATGTTAGACAAATGTGGAAAAAAAACAAGGAAGTTCTTGGCACTTGTATAGAAAGATCTCCCACACATATTGCTGGCCAAAAAGATGTGAGGGCTGATCGCTTGTATTTACACGAAGAAGTTTTGGAAGAATAGGTGAGAAACTGGCAAAAAAATAAAAAGGTCTGTGTTAGGGGAGTAGGATGGAGTTGAAGAGGGAGGAAAAGAGGAAACAGGAGTAGAAGTGTTTTGGTATTTGGACTATGTGGATGTATTACCTAGTTAGAACTATTTTTTAAAGCAAATTTTCATTTTCAGGGTCTGCTATTATTAGATTCTGAACTCTCAACGTGGTAAATAATCAGTTCAGTTTCGGTTTTGCAGTGGGAGTCCAGATACTACGGATAGGGAAATCCACTATTGATTGACAGTAGTTTAGCTTCAGATGAAACACTATAAACGTTTCTTGAAAGAAATGTAATGACTCTCTGGAATTTTGTCTGTGCCTGGCATTATGGATACTAGAGAAAGTCAGGGGTTAGAGTACTGGGTCAGATCCGACCAGCCCCGAAGGACCTCCATCCTGGGGTCCTGAACTGTGAGGTGCCCTCACCTGATTTCTTGTAGTTGGAAGAGCCATCAGTCCAGATACTTCAGGGATGTGTGTGTAACGGTTTCCCTAGACCATCTACTGCATAGCACAGGGAACTCTGCTTAATATTGTGTAACAGCCTAAATGGGAGAAGGTTTTGAAAAAGAATAGACACTAGACATGTGTATATTTGTGTAAAAGAATCACTTTGCTATATACCTGAAACTAACACATTGTTAATCAACTATACTCTAAAATAAAATACTCTTAAAAATATTTACTTATTGGACTTCCCCAGTGGTACAGTGATTAAGAATCCATCTGCTGACACAGAGGACTTAGGTTCGATCCCTTGTCTGGGAAGATTCCACATGCCACGGAGCAACTGAGCCCATGCTCCACGATTGCTGAAGCCCGTATGCCTAGAGTTTGTGTTCTGCAACTAGAGACGCCATCAAAATAAGAAGCCAGCGTACCACAGCTAGAGAGTAGCCTCTTCAACTAGAGAAAAACCTGTGTGCAGCAATGAAGACCCAATGCAATCAAAAATAAATTAATACATTTATTTTTAAATTTTATTTATTTAAGCCGAACTGGGTTGCAGCATGTGGACTTTTAGTTGTGGTATGCTTGCAGGATCTAGTTCCCCAACCAGGGATTGAACCCAGGCCTCCTGCATTGGGAGTGCCCAGTCTTACCCACCGGGAGTCTAGGGACTCCCTAATATAAATTAAAAAAAAATTCACACACACACACAAACACAAAAGATTTCCCTAGATCCATGGTGAGATTAGTGCTTAGTATGGATATGAAATTCTGTGAGAACCCTGAGGAGAGAACAAACATGGGGGTTCTGGAAGGACTGGAAGGACTAAGATGTCAAAAGTAGAGGTTTTTTTTGGAATCCCCTTGCTTTTTCTAAGATCCAGCCAGGTCTTAGTTGTGGCACACAGAATCTTCCACCTTTGTTGCACCATGTTGGATCTAGCGCCCCAACCAAGGAATCCACCTGCAATATGGGAGACCTGGGTTCGATCCCTGGGTTGGGAAGATTCCTTGGAGAAGGGAACAGCTACCCACTCCAGTATTCTGGCCTGGAGAATTCTATGGACAATACAGTCCAGGGGGTCGCAAAGAGTTGGACACGACTGAGCGACTTTCACTTTCAAAAGTAGAGGAGGGCATTCGAGTCTCAGGGAACACCTACACAAAGGCACAGAGGCCCCAAGTCACATGGAGAGTGGTAATTACTCTGGTGCACATGGAGTGGTTGACATTTTATTGACACCTAGTCTGGCCCCTGTCATTAAGTGCCATGTAGAATATCAAAGAAATGAAAGGGACACATTGCCTCCACATAATTTCCTTGGGAAGCATATCCCATTATGTAATTAAAGAAAAATAAGAGCTATTTGATGAGGAGGAGGTGCTATGAACATCAAATGCTTTAGTGACATGCTCCACTTAGCAGCAGGGGTAGTCTGTGTGGCTTGCAGGGCTGTGCAGTAGAAACAGCGAGAGGGTCTGGTGTCCGAGACACCACTGGGTCCAGCCCTCGGCTCTGCCACTTCCCAGTGATGTGACCATGGGCCAGGCACTTGACCTGTTTGAGTTCCCATTTACTCATATGAAAAAGAGAACAGTCATTATATCTGCCTTGCAAAATTGTGAGAACCACAGATGCATGTCAACTCCCGGGTATAATCAACAAATGATGTGTTTTCTTATTTTATACTTCCTTTTGGTTTGGTTTCTAAAGCTGCATGTTAAAACATATCCTTATATCGTCTGTCCATCCAAAGATGCATGGTTCCCCCTATCTTTTAAATATTTATTTATTTATTTTTGGCTGTGATGGGTCTTGTTGCTGCTCAGGCTTTTCTCTAGTTGTGGCAAGTGAGGGCTACTCTCCAGCGGCAGTGCGTGGGCTTCTCATCGTGGTGGCTTCTTTTGTCATGGAGCACGGGCTCTAGGTGCTCAGGCTTCAGTAGTCGTGGCACGTGGGTTCAGTAGCTGTGGCTCCCGGCCTCAAGAGCACAGGCTCAGTAGTCATGGTGCATGGGCTTAGCTGCTCCGCAGCATATGGGATCTTCTTGGATCAGGGATCGAACCTGGGTCTTATGCATTGGCAGGAGGGTTCTTTACCACTAGGAGTCACCAGGGAAGCCCTCCTCCCACTTTTTAACATCTCCAAAATCCAGATGTGTCTCATCATAGATTCCATCTCCTACTCACCACCACCCAGGTTACAGGCAAAATCAAGTTAAGCAAACATCTGGTACACGTGAGAAAGCACCACGGCAAGGAACAATAAACAACCACCAATGAAATATGGGTAATTTCACTGGAAATCAACACTACAGATCCAGATTCTAGAATGTGATCTGATACCGCCACCACAGAATGACAATGGTATCCTCATTCCTCCCCCCACCTCTTTGGAACAAATGATCATCGACATAAGTTTAAAACCCTACCGGGCAAAGTTTATTCTCATGTCACAACATTGCTCCTTGCTCCCTCATGTCAAAGGAAGACTCTTTGTTACGGGTGCAGTCTTACATAGATCTGTGGGTGAGTGATGCTTCAGCAGAGTTACCTCAGAGTCTGATCTCAGGGTCTCCCAGTGCAGGGCTGCATGGAGTTTCCTGCTAGTAAAGTTCTCATGGCTCCATCTTCTCCACTGACATTTAATGACCACCTTCTTCTTGGAAGGGCTCTTCCTACTTCCATCAGTGGGGACTGTTCAGGGGCATTTTGAGATTCAGGTGCTTTAAGAGTAGCAAGGGAAAGAATAACTTCTCAACCAGCTACAAAGAGCACACACTTTATGCTATTTCAGTTATTCCTCACCATAAAAGATGTGCTATTTTTGTAAACATGGATTTCTGTTCGTTTTACAGATGAGGGAACAGTCTTAGGTTAAGAAATTTACCAGGGTCATAAACATAATAAGCACATAGGCTTAGATGAAGTGTGTCAGACTGTCAAGGCTTCTTTTTCTTCACTGTAATATAATGATGTTGGCAAAAGAATGTATATAAAATATGTAATTTATAATAATTAATAAGATTACAATTTAAGTATAAGTATTTAGCAATTTTGATTAATTACAATTAATCATAAAAACGTGACCTTTGCCCTTAAACATATAATCTTTTCCATATCTAGTGACACCAGGATGTCTGACATATACCCCTGAATCTCTCCAGAAGGAACTGTTCTCGCAGAATGAAGGTTTGGAGGAATTAATAAATACGCAAATAGACCCATCCTCCCAGGGAATTTTAATCCTTTCTACAAGCTGGGCTGTGGACCTGAACTTGGAAGAGAAGCAAGGAGTCATCTGTGATGCTCTGCTGATAGCGCAGAACAGGCCGCCCATTCTCTACACCATCCTCAGGGGGCACGACGCAGAGGGGCAGTCCTATTGCACTCGCACCGCCTTCACTCTGAAGCAGAAGCTGGTGAATACGGGAGGCTACACGGAAAATCTGTGTATCACGACCAAGGTCCTCCACCTGAGTCCCGAGGGCGGTGCACAGTCCTCGGCAGGCTCAGGCTCTGTGATTGATTATCCCAGTTCCTATCACCTTGCAGACACTCAGCAAATGGAAGCTTTGCTGCAGTCCCTTGTGATCGTCTTGCTTGGCTTCCGGTCTCTCTTGAGTGACAAGCTCGGCTGTGAGGTTTTAAATCTGCTCACAGCCAAGCAATATAAGATCTTCTCGAAAAACCTCCGCAAGAGCAAAGAGTTGTTTATCCATGGCTTACCTGGCTCAGGGAAGACGATCATGGCCATAAAGATCATGGAGAAGATCAGGAACACTTTTCACTGTGAGACACAGGAAATTCTCTACATTTGTGAGAACAAGCCTTTGAAGAATTTTATCAGGTAAGCAGTTGGATTTTTTTTTTTTTTTTTGGCCGTACTGCATGGCTTAAGGGGATCGAACCCAGGCCCATTGCAGCAAAAGGGCCGAGTTCTAATCATTGGATGGCCAGGGAAGTCCCAAGCAGGTGGATCATAGAGTCAGCAAATGAGGTTCTATCTAAATTCACTCCACATCCCTGACAACCTGAATCACCTTGTTTCTTGAGAGTAAGATGGTAAAATGATCTGTGGCAACAATACTGTATTTGTAGGAGTATGATCATTTTCTTCCTTTACTGACTCAAGAGAAAAGTGGGATGTGACTTTTTTATTTTCACAGGGGCAAAAATATCTGCCAGGCAGTGACCCGGAAGAGCTTCATGAAATATAACTTTGAATACATTCAACATATCATCATAGATGAAGCTCAGAATTTCCGCACTGAAGATGGGGAGTGGTATAGAAAGGCGAAAACCATCACTCAGAGAGACGTGGATTGCCCAAGAATTCTCTGGATCTTTCTGGACTACTTTCAGACCAGCCACATGGAGCGCATCGGCCTCCCTGCTCTCTCAGCCCAGTATCCAAGGGAAGAGCTCACCAGAGTGGTACGCAATGCAGGTCAAATAGCTGGATATCTACAACGTGTATTGCAGAAGGTCAGGAAAAATCCTCCATGTAACATCCCCCATGAGCCCCTGAAGATGTGCCTTAAAGCTGAATGGGCTCAGGATGTTCAGGGAACCTTAAATATTAAGAAGAACTTAACTCTGAATGCAATAGTAACGCACGTGGCAGACACCTGCAAGCTTCTCTTTGAAAGGGGCTATTCTCCCAAGGATGTTGCTGTGCTTGTCAGCACTGCAAAAGATGTGGAGAAATACCGGCAGAAGCTCTTGCAAGCAATGAGGAAGAAAGGGATAATGTGTCTCACCAATGAGAGTGACGTGGAGGGTGATCACGTGGTGTTGGACAGTGTCCGAAGATTCTCAGGTCTGGAAAGGAGCATTGTGTTTGGGATCCATCCAAGCACGGTGGAGCCGGCTATCTTACACAACGTTCTTGTCTGTCTGGCATCCAGAGCTAATCAACAGCTACATATTCTGTGGCAGCGTAAGGATAAAGAAGTATTCCAAACCAAAATGGGATGAGGCGATTTGCTCTCTCAGTATCCATGGATGCAATCTGATTGGTGTTGGAAGAAACTTGTCTTTTCCATTCATGGGTCAGCTAGAGATTTGGGCAGAGCTGACATACAGAATCTGGAACTTCCCTCTCTGGCTCTCTCCTTTCAGGGATTCCTCCCCAAACTCCTGGTAGCTATTGTCCCAAATTCTGCCCCTGATTCTTCCAACCAGAAGGATAGTGGTTTTCTGAAGGAGCTTTAATCACCCTGCACAGCACAGACTGTGACCTGCCCTATGGCTAAAAGCCATAAAAACAATACATTTGTCCTGTGGCCATTGTTTCTTCTAAGTCTGGACCCTTATAGTGTATTTTTTTAAAAATTTGTCCAGGATCTATAGTTAATCTGCAGAAGGGTGGTCTGGTTGGGACTACTTGGCCAAATTAGAAGCAGAATTCTTGTTTCCAGAATTCTTGACATTTCTGTATGTCGCATTGATCCAGGATTTGGGAGATTCCCAAGATAGTTCAGACAGCAACTTAGTGGGTCTTAATAATTTTTGGCAGAACAGAGAGCACTGTACAATTATTTAATCTTTTACAATTGTAAGTTCCATTTTTTTTGTCCTCAGAATATCCCAGATCAAGCTTTAATCATGATAGTAAGCATTGATTGTCACTTTACAAAGAAATAATAAGCCAATATAAAACAAAACTAAAGCCATTTTCTCTTTAAGTGAGAGCATTAGAAACCAAAATCTGCTTCTAAAGGTGCACACAGGTTATTAAGTAAACAGAACTAGGAAAAATACAGTCTTTACAGATCAACTTCTCAACTCCGCTCTACTTAATGTTCTATAACATATCAACTTAAAATTTAAATCAAGTATATTCTTGAACTGTAATTTCCCCCTTTAGTTTTATATTTTGGTGGGCCAGTCTTATGGACTGAACATTTGTGTCCCTCCAAAATTCATAGGTTGAAGCCCTAACGTTTAGTGTGGATCTATAAGGAAGTCATTAAGGTTAAATGAGGTCATAGGAGGGGGTCTTGATCTCCTAAGATTGGAGACCTTAGAGAAGAGACACCCAAGAGCTCTTTCTGTCTCTTTCTCTGTCCACACACAAACACGAGGTCAAGTGAACACAGAGAGAGATGGTGGCCACTTCCAAGTCAAGAGAAAAGGCTCCAAGATGAAACAACTCCTACTGACACCATGATCTTAGATTCTCAGCATCTAGAACTTTGTGAAATAAATTTCTGTTCTTTAAGCCACCCAGTCTGTGGCATTTTGTTATTACATCCTGAGCAGACTAACATAGCCACAAAATTATTCTTCTAACTAAAACACTGATAATAGTGTTAGTTGCTCAGTCATGTCTGACTCTTTGCAACCCCATGGACTATAGCTCACCAGGCTCTTCTAACCATGGAATTCTCCAGGCAAGAATACTGGAGTGGGTACCTATTCCCTTCTCCAGGGGATCTTTCTGACCCAGGGATCGAACCCAGGCCTCCCACATCGCAGGCAGATTCTTCACCATCTAAGCCACCAGGGAAGTCCTGCTACTTAATAACGCTAATGCATTTCTTATTTTTCTGTCTATACAAAACATTTGAAAAATGTTTCTGGTTTAAAAAATAACCACAAAATATTTGTACAACTAATGGAAATTTAAAACATTACATGACTAATATTCCACTTATTACTAGTCCTATTCTACTCCCCTTCTCCCATATTATAAGTTGTAAATTTTTCTTTCTCCTGTCTGTGTTTGCACATGGAATTCCACCCTCTTGACTTGAAACTGTAGGCTCTTCTAACTTCAGCAAAATAAGGAAAAAGTGTTCTTTCTTTCTGAGTGCATTAAATAAGCTACAACACTGCATCAAATAGTTATCTTTGTAAATGCTGTTTCTAATAAAATTGGTTTTGTAAGGTCCCTGGACTTGAGTTGCAATGTCTGTGAAAGTAATTCTTTAAAAATCTAATTCTGGAGCAAAGCCTGCCAACACGTCCTGCCCACGGTCCACTGCACACAGTGGGGTATCTCTCCAGAAACTCGCTTCTGACCTGTAAACTCCCCCATCCATTAAACCACTGGTGTCTCTGTTGCTGACTCCAGGCTGTTTCTTCAGTCTTGAAGCTGGGCAAGCACAGGCCTTGTAGGCCTGAGGGTGCAGTCCAGTAACTGGTGGAGCCAACCAAGAAACCAAAGAAACTCCCACTAGTGCCAAGATGTTGGAAAACACAGGATGGGGAATGGAAAGGTGCAGGGACTGTCCATGAGACTGTGGGGCCTGGAAGTTGCAGTGGTAAGCCTGGGGTGTCTGTCCTCGCTGAAGGAGGGCCACCAAGAGATCTGGAGAGCAATGGCCTCTAATGGCTCTGCTATTGTATCAGAGTGAGCCTTCTCTAATTGGCAAAGCTATCTTTCAAGAAGGATTTGGTATTTCTCTTGTGCCTCTGAGACGTAAATAATCTATCTGGGCTCTCTGGAACTTTAATCTTACATGACCTCTAATGGGAAATAGATGGGGAAACAGTAGAAACAGTGGCAGACTTTATTTTTGTGGGCTCCAAAATCACTGCAGATGGTGATTGCAGCCATGAAATTAAAAGACGCTTACTCCTTGGAAGGAAAGTTATGACCAACCTAGATAGCATATTCAAAAGCAGAGACATTACTTTGCCAACAAATGTCTGTCTAGTCAAGGCTATGGTTTTTCCAGTGGTCATGTATGGATGTGAGAGTTGGACTGTGAAGAAAGCTGAGCACTGAAGAATTGATGTTTTTGAACTGTGGTGTTGGAGAAGACTCTTGAGAGGCCCCTGGACTGCAAGGAGATCCAACCAGTCCATCCTAAAGGAGATCAGTCCTGGGTGTTCATTGGAAGGACTGATGCTGAAGCTGAAACTCCAGTACTTTGGCCACCTCATGCGAAGAGTTGACTCATTTGAAAAGACCCCGATGCTGGGAGGGATTAGGGGTGGGAGGAGAAGGGGATGACAGAGGATGAGATGGCTGGATGGCATCACCAACTCAATGGACATGAGTTTGGGTAAACTCTGGGAGTTGGTGATGGACAGGGAGGCCTGGCGTGCTGTGATTCATGGGGTCTCAAAGAGTCGGACACGACTGAGAGACTGAACTGAACTGAACTGAAGGATAAAGAAGGAAAAAAGAGCTTTTAGGTAAACTCTGTAGAAATAATTATGTTTGGGGAATGTCTATCTGAAATAGTCTCCCTAGATTTTGGTGACTTTGAAAATGAAGTTGAAAGAAGAGAATTCATGAGTCATTTCAAACAGGATAAAATATTGAAATATTAATTGCTGGGCAAGTCTTTATCTACCTTTGTTTGCTTAGGAGAGGAAGACTAAACATTACGTTTTCCAATCAGGAAATGCATGATTACTTGCTTCTTGGTTTGTTTGTTTTTTTTTTTTTTTTTTTTTTGCCAGAGATTAACATTCTCAAGGGTTAAGATTATAATCAGTCATAATTCTTGTAACCAAGTTTCTTTATCCATCACATTGTGATCAAGTGTTTGTGCCTTTTTAAAAGACTTTTGACATTTGTTATTGCTGTACTCTGATGTTTTAGCAAAAGTGCTTCATCTTCAAGAAGATTCGTAGGAAGGGCCTCTTGACCATAACAGGTCTCTGATAAATTTCATCTTACACTGCTTAACTGATAGCTCAGTTGGTAAAGAATCCACCTGCAATGCAGGAGACCCTGGTTCGATTGATGGGTCAGGAAGATCTGCTGGAGAAGGGATAGGCTACTCACTTCAGTATTCTTGGGCTTCCCTTGTGGCTCAGTTGGTAAAGAATCCGCCTGCAATGTGGGAGACCTAGGTTCTATCCCTGGGTTGGGAAGATCCCCTGGAGAAGGGAAAGGCTACCCACTCCAGTATTCTGGTCTGGAGAATTCCATGGACTATAGTCCATGCAAACAGTCGGGCACAACTGAGCGACTTTCACGGGATACTGCTGAACTGAGTAAGAACTTGAAGAATCCTAATAGAAGACCTGATGGCTTCATAAAAAGTTAACAGAAAGACTGGTTACTGAATGACCTGGTAAATATGGTTATAACATTTATGGGTTTTGTCTGGAATGTTACTGTTTTTGATCTGTGTTTTTCATATATGAAGAAGCCCTTTTGCTCAAGTTGGCTATGATTTATAGCCATTTGGTAAACTACACCTGTGGGTAGAATTAAAGCATTTTTCATCTCTACCTGGTCCCTCCAGAAGTTAGAGACTCTTAAGTTCTGAGCAGCCTTCTCAGGGGGTGATAGAGACTATCTCCGGGCATGTGTAGGAATCTTAATGTTTTGGGGACTGAGAGACCCACCAAGTATAGCCTGAGAGATGCCTTTGGCACGGCTTCGCTGGCTTCCAGAAGCCTTTTGGGAATTCTGTCCGAGACTCCCAAGGAGTGCTCCCTCAGTCAGTTTGGAGGAGTCTCATTGCATGGTGTTAGGAGAAGGCAATGGTAGCCCACTCCAGTATTCTTGCCTGGAAAATCCCATGGATGGAGGAGCCTGGTAGGCTGTAGTCCAGGGGGTTGCACAGAGTCGGACACAACTGAAGCGACTTAGCAGCAGCAGCAGCATTGCGTGGTGAGACTCTGAGTGTGGTCAATTGACTAGGCTTATTTTGCAAACAAATTGCTTTTGATGGGCTGTGTTTGGTGGAATGAGGGTAATTTTAGAGAGAACAATATTCCAATTCTGTTCATTGAGCTCTGTATTTATGTAAGTTATTGTGCTAGCCATACTTTTGCCCTGATGTTCTGGATGGAAAGAAAAAATTATCCAGTGAAATTGTCACAGAGTAAAACTACTCAGGAAGTGTGACACTGTTTGTTTAAATCTACCGCTAAAAGCACATGTAGGGGAACTTCCCTCCGGGTCCATTGGTTAAGAATCTGTAGGGAACACAGGTTCAATTCCCAGTTTGGAAGATCCCATATGGTGTGTGGAAAACTAAGCTCGAGTGCCACAGCTACTGAGCCCCACGTGCCCTAGAGCCCATGCTTCGCAACAAGAGAAGCCACCGCAATGAAAAGCCCACGCTCCACAACAGAGAGTAGCCCCTGCTTGCCACAACCAAGACCCAGCGCAGTCAAATTTTTTTTTTCTTTTTTAAAAAGCTATAAAGAAGCACACAAATAAAATAAATACATTTTTAAAAGAAAAAGCACACATAGGGGCTTCCCTGATATGTGTGTCAGTTGCTCAGTCGTGTCCAGTTCTTTGCGACCCTATGGACTGTAGCCCACAAAGCTCCTCTATCCATTGGGATTCTCCAGGCCAGAATACTGGAGTGGATTGCCATGCTGTCCTCCAGGGGATCTTCCTGACCCAGGGATCGAACCTGCATCTCTTACGTCCCCTGCATTGGCAGGTGGGTTCTTAACCCACTAAACCAACCTGGGAAGCCCCTGATGGTTCAGTAGTTAAAACCCTGTGCTTCTATTACAGGGGGCTTGAGTCTGATTCCTGATCAGGAAGTTCCACATACTGCATGGTGTGGCCAAAAAAAAAAAAAAATTTTTTTTTAAAGCATATGTATAATGCTTGTGTAACAATTGGATAAAATATATGGCCTATAAAGCGTTTCCTCATTAACATAACCTCTAAGCCTGTTCATGAGATCTGATTAGTTTTCCCTGAACATGAATGATTAGGTGAATATAAAGGAGGCCTAGGGACACAATCTGAGTCTAGACTAGGAGCCAACACCCCATCAAGTGTTGGATATTTTAATCATCAGTGCTTTCTATTGAAAGATTTGCAATTAAAAAGAGAAATGATGGAAGAATCTGCACATATTGAGGAAGTCAGAAGGTTTATACATGGCTGAACTTAAATTTTACTGACCAGAGCAGCCCAACTTGCGGCCCTTCAGACACGCACTGTGCATCTGCTTTGGCCACCGAGGAAGGGAATGCACTCAAAAGTCAAATGGGAGTAGCTGTGGTTCAGACAACCAAATTAAAACTAGGTGGCCTCTGTATACGTAATTTTGGACATGCTCTTGTATTACTGAAAACTTGAGTTTTTTAAAGGTTTATTTATTTTAATTGGAGTCTAATTACTTTATAATATTGTAGTGGTTTTTGCCATACATTGACATGAATCAGCCACAGATGTACATGTGTCCCCCATCCTGAACCCCCTTCCCACCTCCATCCCCATCCCATCCCTCAGGGTCATCCCAGTGCACCGGCCCTGAGGACCCTGTCTTATGCCTTGAACCTGTACTGGCGATCTATTTCATACATGATAATATACATGATTCAATGCTATTCTCTCAAATTATCCCACCCTCACCTTCTCCCACAGAGTCCAAAAGTCTGTTTTTTACATCTGTGTCTCTTTTGCTGTCTCACATATAGGGTGATTGTTATCATCTTTCTAAATTCCATATATACGTGTTAATATACTGTATTGGTGTTTTTCTTTCTGGCTTACTTCACTCTGTATGATAGGCTCCAGTTTCATCCACCTCATTAGAACTGTTTCAAACGCATTCTTTTAATGGCTGAGTTAATATTCCATTGTGTATATGTACCGCAGCTTTCTTATCCATTCATCTGCTGATGGACATCTAGGTTGCTTCCATGTCCTGGCTATTATAAGCAGTGCTGCAATGAACAGTGGGGTACATGTGTCTCTTTCAATTCTGGTTTCCTCGGTGTGTATGCCCAGTAGTGGGATTGCTGGGTCATAAGGCAGTTCTATTTCCAGTTTTTTAAGGAATCTCCGCACTATTCTCTATAGTTGCTGTACTGTTTGCATTTCCACCAACAGTGTAAGAGGGTTTCCTTTTCTCCGCACCCTCTCCAGCACTTATTGTTTGTAGACTTTTTGATAGCAGCCATTCTGACCGGCATGAGATGGTACCTCATTGTGGTTTTGATTTGCATTTCTCTGATGATGAGTGATGTTGAGCATCTTTTCATGTGTTTGTTAGCCATCTGTATGTCTTCTTTGGAGAAATGTCTGTTTAGTTCTTTGGCCCATTTTTTGATTAGGTCATTTATTTTTCTGGAATTGAGCTGTAGGAACTGCTCGTATATTTTTGAGATTAATTGTCAGTTGCTTTTTTTGCTGTTATTTTCTCCCATTCTGAAGGCTGTCTTTTCACCTTGCTTATAGTTTCCTTCATTGTGCAAAAGCTTTTAATTAGGTCCCATTTGTTTATTTTTGCTCTTATTTCCATTACTCTGGGAGGTGGGTCATAGAGGATCCTGCTGTGATTTATATCAGAGAGTGTTTTGCCTATGTTTTCCTCTATTTCTGGTCTTACATCTAGATCTTTAATCCATTTTGAGTTTATTTTTGTGTATGGTGTTAGAAAGTGTTCTAGTTTCATTCTTTTACAAGTGGTTGACCAGTTTTCCCAGCACCACTTGTTAAAGAGATTGTCTTTTCTCCATTGTATATTCTTGCCTCCCTTGTCAAAGATAAGGTGTCCATAGGTATGTGGATTTATCTATGGGCTTTCTATTTTGTTCCATTGATCTATTTTTCTGTCTTTGTGCTAGTAAAATACTGTCTTGATGACTGTAGCTTTGCAGTATAGTTTGAAGTCAGGCAGGTTGATTCCTTCAGTTCCATT
Source organism: Bos indicus x Bos taurus (assembly GCF_003369695.1). NCBI lineage: Eukaryota > Metazoa > Chordata > Mammalia > Artiodactyla > Bovidae > Bos > Bos indicus x Bos taurus. The sequence goes on from NC_040094.1 coordinate 15,885,150, forward strand.
CTTCTTTCTCAAGATTGCTTTGGCTATTCGAGGCTTTTTGTATTTCCATACAAATTGTGAAGTTATTTGTTCTAGTTCTCTGAAAAATACCATTATTAGCTTGATAGGGATTCTACTGAATCTATAGATGGCTTTGGGTAGTATACTCATTTTCACTGTATTGATTCTTCCAATTCATGAACATAGTATATTTCTCCATCTATTTGTGTCATCTTTGAAAATCTTTCATCAGTGTTTTATAGTTTTCTATATATGGGTCTTTTGTTTCTTTAGGTAGATTTATTTCTAAATATTTTGTTCTTTTCATTGCATTGGTCAATGGAATTGACCATTAATTTCTCTTCTTAATTTCTCTTTCTGTTTTCTCATTGTTAGTGTATAGGAATGCAAGGGATTTCTGTGTGTTAATTTTATATCCTGCAACTTTACTATATTCATTGATTAGTTCTAAAACTTGAGTTTTCTGAACTGTATTTCAGACTGGGACAAAAACCACAGGCAGGTGTGGTATTATCTCTGAAGGCAGTTATTGCTTGTGTTTTGCTTAATTGTCATGATCCCCTCTGCGTTGTGGTGATGTCTCAGATAGGGGGTTTTCTAGCAGCCTGATCCCCATGTGAGAAGAATATGGAGCAGAGCCAAGGTGAATCCCCAACAGACCTACAGTGTAAGTGAGAAAATGTTTGTTGTAAGCCTCTGAGGTTTGGGAATGGGTTTTTTCCTGCACCATGACCTGGCCTATATTGATGTGTATGTGAAGCATGTCAAGTGAAGCAGAGCAACAAAATGGAAAGGGTCTTGGACTTTGATGACCTTCTCAGAGGAATAATGGGCTTCCCTGGTGGCTCAGTGGTAAAGAATCTGCCTGCCAATGCAGGAGACACAGGCTTATTCCCTGGATTGGGAAGATCCCCTGAAGAAAGAAATGGCAACCCATTCCGGTATTCTTGCCTGGAGAATCCCATGGACAGAGGAACCTGGTGGGCTACAGTCCATGGGGTCGCAAAAGAGTCAGACACGACTTAGCAACTGAACAACAACAAACAACAGAGGAGTAACACAGCATTTTTTACTTCTCTATGAGAAATAGGAGGCAGTAGAGCAAAATTGGTAAGAGCAAGGGCTCAGGGGCCAGCTGCCTGGGTTCAGATCCCAGCTCTGCCTCCTTCTGGTTGGGCTTCCCTGGTGGCTCAGGTGGTAAAGAATCTGCCTGCAATGTGGGAGACCCGGGTTCAATCCCTGGGTCGGGAAGATCCCCTGAAGGAGGAAATGTCAACCCACTCCAGTATCCTTGCCTGGAGAATCCCATTCTCAGAAAAGCCTGGTGGGCTACAGCCTGTGAGGTCACAAAGAAGGTCTGACGTGACTGAGCGACTAACACTTTCACTTTCATGAGAAATACATTTCTAAATGATTTAATCCATTGTTAATTTGAGGTTTCTGTAAAAGCATCAGAACCAACCTCAGAACCCAAACACATGCCAACCTTACTCTCATCTCCTTGTCTCTCCTACTCATCCTAGGTAGTGAAGTGTCTTTATTCATATATCAACTTACATCTGCTGCACCATGTAGCAGACTCTGCTGTATCCTCTCACACTCCCTTGCAGGTTGAAGTTCTCTGGGAGCAGATGCTGAGCTGCTCTAAACAGATGCAAGATGTTTACAACAGAGCAAAGATGTTTACAACAGATGTTTAAACAGAGCAAGATGTTTACAACAGAGCAAACCCCCTGAAAAGAACAGGAGGAAGTAGACTCGGGTAGAGAAAGACGTTGAATGAGATGTAGCCCTCCAAGAACCTCAGCCATTCTGGCAGGATCCTGTGCAGTGAATCGTGCCCAACGGAGTTGTCCTGTGTGGAGCTGAATGGCTGAGGTTTGATATTGTCTATAACAATTTTCCAATTGTCAGTTGTGAGCTGAGGCTGGGAGTGGTCTGTGCCTCCAAGCAAGGCAGCTCATTGCAGTTGAGGTGGGCCCTGAAGGAGCTGACATTTAGAGGCTGGTCTGCCATCTGCCTTCTTCCAAGTCTGGGCAGGAAGCCTCCTTTGAAGGGGACGTGGGTGGTGCATCCCCACGTCCACAATACTCCAACTTCCTACAACTTCCTTTTATTCTCTCATGCACAAGACTGTAATGATCTCATTCCCTAAATATAGTTATTTTATTTTTATTAACATCCAAAACATTTTGTGTTGGGGTATAGTTGATTAGGAATGTTGTGATAGTTTCGGGTGAACAGTGAAGGGACTCAGCCACACATAGACATGTATCCATTCTCCCCCAAACCCCACTCCCATTCAATTACATTGAGCAGAGTTCCATGTGTTACACAACAGGTCTTTGTTGGTTATCCATTTTAAATATAGCAGCGTGTACATGTCCTTCCCAAAGTCCTTAACTATCCTTTCCCTCGGCAACCATGAGTTCCTTTTCTAAGTCTGTGAGTCTCTGTTTTGTAAGTAAGTTCATTTGTATCATTTTTTTTTAGAGTCCACATATAAGGGATGTCATATGATATTTCTCCTCTGTCCGGTTTATTTCACTCAGTATGACACTCTCTAGGTCCATCCATGTCGCTGCAAATGGCCTTACCCAAATATACTTCTGATCTATTCTGTGATTCATGGCAGCAACTGCATTTACAGTGTGTTTCACGTAGTTCTAAAGACCAGGATACAGTTGCCTTTCTACACTGGAGAATCTATATAACCAAAAATTCTACAGCACCTGTTTTTACGCTTTTTCTTTCTTCTGCCATCAACACACGGGGAACGGAGGGAGGCTCAAAATGCTTTGTTCAATTTCTTTTCTTTTTAGCAGGAAAAACCCCACCCATTTGCAATCTGAATGACCGTAAGTTCTCTAGTTATCAGTGACATTGAGATTTTTAAGACCCAACTGATATTGTCTGAGCTCTCATTATGTGTAAATACAGAAAATTTGGTCTTTTCTCTAGTTTCCTTGCATTAAGATTTCTGAGAGTGCCAGAAATGCTTCCATGCTCCTCAGATCTCATCTAGTCCTCTCCTCTCACTTTTTGCTCTGAACTGCTATGTCAAGACTTCTGCTGGTTACTTCCTTGATTGACCCAACAACTCTTGCAGGCTCTGCCCCTTCCATGCTGCTCTGTATCCCAAGAAGAAAAAGATCTCTTCCTCCGTTTCCCAAGTTACATGAAATATCAGACCCTGATTTTAGCAAAACATAGTAAAGACTTGCTTAGAGTGAGAGGGAAATATTTTTAATTAGATATTAGATAGCACTGTGCCCAGAGTCCTTTGACCACAGGTTATCCTGATGGCTTTTTTCTCCTTATCCTCCTCTACTGCCATTTTTTTTTTCCCCTGAAATATTTGAGAGTAAGTTGCAGACATAGTACTCCTTCCCTCATGGCTCAAACAGTAAAGAATCTACCTGCAAAGCAGGAGACCTGAGTTCAATCACTGGGTCTGGAAGATCCCTTGGAGAAGGGAATGGCAACCCACTCCAATATTCTTGCCTAGAGAATTCCATGAACAGAGGAGCCTGGCAGGCTACAGTCCATGGGGTCACAAAGTCAGACACTGAGCGACTAACACTTTCATTTTTCACTAGTACTTTGGTGGTTATTTCTTAAGAATAAGGACATTCACAGTACAATAATCAAAACCAGTAAATTAAAACTGATACACTACTATGACCTAATCTATAGACCTTATTTGAATTTTATGGCAAAAGAAAAAAATCTGGTCTGGGATACAATCTAGGAACACACATTATATTTGTGTTTCTTAATCTCCTTTAATTTGGAATGGTTCTCTAGTTCCCCAGTTCATGGGGTCACAAAGAGTTAGACACAACTGAAGCAACTTAGCACACACACATGCATACACTGGAAAAACCCAGAAAAGCTTAGTAACTCTATCACAGCAAGTTCTAAAATACAAGTTTAAAGAAGAGAGTTTCAGTATTACACAAACTACCCACAAGAACAGAAGAGGAAACCCTGCCTAAATAACTTTATGATGCTAGCATACTCTTGTTTTTAAATCCCTTTATTTTGCATATTTCTTCTAGCAATTTCCTGGATTTACATTTCTCTTGTTTTAATTGAAGTATAGTTGGTTTACAATGTTGTGCTAGTTTCTTCTGTACAGCAAATTGATTCAGTTATATATGTATATGTATGCGTGTTGTGCTTAGCCGCTCGGTTGTGTTGTTTATCTATTTTATATATAGGAATGTGAAATTAATCCCCAACTCCTAATTTATCCCTTTCCTACCCATTTCCTCTTTGGACTCTTTGCAACACCATGGACTGTAGCTCTCCAGGCTCCTCTGTCCATGGGGATTCTCCAGGCAAGAATACTGAAGCTGTATATTTATATATGTATATATATATTGGTTTTCATATTCTTTTCTATTATATACATTGAATGTAGTTTCTTGTGCTTATGCAGTAGGTCCAGGTTGTTTATCTATTTTAGATATAGAAAGTGAAGGTGAAACTCAGTCATGTCCCACTCTTTGCGACCCCATGGACTATACAGTCCATGGAATTCTCTAGACCAGAATACTGGAGTGGGTAGCCTTTCCCTTCTCCAGGGGATCTCCCCAACCCAGGGATCGAACCCAGGTCTCCCTCACTGCGGGTAAATTCTTTGCCAGCTGAGCCACAAGGGAAGCCGAAGAATACTGGGGTGGGTAGCCTATCCCTTCTCCAGAGGGTCTTCCCAACCCAGGAATCGAACCGGGGTCTCCTGCATTGCAGGCAGATTACCAACTGAGCTATCGGGAAAGCCCATTTATATATAGAAGTGTGTAATTAATCTCCAACTCCTAATTTATCCCTCTTCTATCCACTTCCTCTTTGGAAACTGTAACATTGCTTTCTATGTCTATGAGCCTGTTTCTGTTTTGTAGACAAGTTTACATGTATTAACTTTTTAGATTCCACATATAAGTGATGTCATATATTTGTCTTTCTCTGTCTGACTTACTTCACTTAATATGATAAATCTCTAGGTCCATCCATGTTGCTGCAAATGGCATTATTTTATCCTTTTTTAGAAATGGGTGAGTAGTATTCATACATATATATGTATATGCCACATTTTCTTTATCCATCCATCTATCGATGGGATACTTAGGCTGCTTCTACCTCTTGGCTATTGTACATATTGCTGCTATGAACACTGGTTAGCATAATCTTGATAATCAGTTGGACAAGTAAAATCTGAGAGGAAAATTGCAGATCATCATCACTCAATGTCTAGAAGAAAAAAATTCTAAATAAAATTTTAGCAAACCAAATCCAACAATATCTAAAAATGATAATACATCATGGCCAAGGTGATTTGAATCAGGAATTCATTTATTTTTTTCTTCTAGTTTTACTGAGATATAGTTGACACACAGCACTGTATCTAAATGAGGCATTTAATGTTCATTTTAGCACTAGAAAATCAATGAGAAAAATCATAGGATCAGCTGAATAGATGAGAAGGCTTCTAATAAATTTTGGATATTCTTTCATGATAAAGCCTCTTAGCAAATTAGAACTATGACCAAACTTTTGGGAAGTGATAAAAAGAGTTTATGAGAAAACACACAGCAAATAGTTTTCATGCTGAGAAACTACTGAGATATCCCCTTAAGATAGTGAATATAGGAAGAGTGCCTACTATCAACACTTATTCACTGCTTCCCAAAAGATTCTAGCTAATCCAGCTGAGCAGGAAAAATAGAAAATAGGTACTGAAAAGACTGACTATTGTTTTCTGGGTTCTTTTGGTGTTTTAGCTGAGTTGCTTGGCTTGCAGGGTCTTAGTTTCCAAACTAGGGATTGAACCTGGGCCTTAGCAATAAATGAAACCACTGAGTCCTAACCACTGGATCTCCAGGGAATTCCCTGATCGACTATGTTTTATTTATTTATTTTTGGCTGTACTGGCTCTTTGTTGCTGCATGGACTTTCTCTAGTTGCAGTGAGCAGGGGTTACTCTCTCATTGCAGCGCCGAGGGCTTCTCGTTGAGGTGGCTTCTCTTGTTGTGGAACATGGGCTCCAAAATCCACAGGCTTCAGTAATTGCGGCATGTGGGCTCTGGAATACAGGCTCAGTAGTTGTGGTGTGTGGGCTTAGTTCCTTCGAGGCATGTGGGATCTTCCCAGGCCAGGGATTGAAGCTGTGTCCATTGCATTGCAAGGTGGATACTTTACCACTGAGCCATCAGGGAAGCCTATGTTTTTAAAAAGTGCAGAAAAATCATTAGAATAATAAGGAAGTGTGTCAATTTTCTGGTTGCAGAAATCTATGCATGTAAAGTAATTGTACTTATATTATCAAACAGATAGAAAAAAATTTTCAATTTATTTTTGACTGTGCTGGGTCTTTGTTGTCGCACACATGTTTTTCTCTAGTTGAGGCAAGTAGGGGGCTACTTTTCATTGGATGCACAGTCTTCTCATTGCGGTGGCTTCTCTAGTTGCAGAGCATGGGGCTCTAGGCAAGCCTGCTCCATGGTTGCAACTCCAGCGCAGGCTCCACAGTTGTGGCCCAAAGGCTTAGTTGCTCTGTGGCATGTGGGATCTTCCCAGACCAAGGATTGTCCCCTGCACTGGCAGGCGGATTCTTAGCCACTGTGCCACCAGGGATGTCCCCCAAAATTATTTTTTAAAGATACTATCTAAAACTGCCTCAAAAATTAGGGACATAGGACTATCTGAAAAAAGGTGCGAGATCCTTCAGGAAAATTGTATGTAACTTTATTGTGAGACATTAAAGAAAATGTAATTAAGTATAGGATATATCATGTATCATGTATCAGGTCAGGGCTGGACGTCTTTCCCTGCTTGGACTGGGAAGGGCCTTAAAGAGCGTAGGGAGAGGAAGTTGGGGATTATAGATTACAGATTACAGAAACTGTAATCTCAGAGATGTCATTGTCTCCAAATGGATCTACAGATATTTGCAGCACAAATGAAAAAAAAAAAAAAAAAGTCTGAAAATAGCAAACGTTGGAAAGTGTTTAGAAAACTAGGAAAAGAAGCCTGAGAAGAACACACATACTATTGTTCCTTACTAAGGTGCATAACAAACTATCTCCAAACTCAGTTGCATAAAATAACCATACTCACAGATCCTGAGAGCCTGGAATCCGGACAGGGGATATGTTGTTCCATTCATTTTCAACTGGCTTGAAGGTTGGGGTTGGAATCCTCCGAAGGTTCAGTCTGCGGCTGATGGTAGGAGACGCCACTAACTCCGGGGTTCCTTAGGCATTCCTCCCTCCCTCCCTTCTTCCCGCCCTCTCCTTCATCTCTCTCTCTCTCTCCCGGTTTTAAAACGCGGCTTCCGAGAGTTTCAAAGTCTGAGGGTTCGGATCACAGGTCTTAGACCGGCTGAGCTGCAGAAACGTCTATTACCATAATTACCATAAAAAAGCGGGCCTAAGAAAAGTATCAAGAAAATCGTATACCTTTGAGAGAAGACAATGGAGCTGGCTCCGGACCGATCATCCCAGATGATCGGGGAGTGTGTCCGAATCTGCCTCCGGATCTTCGCGCCACCCTCGTTTAGGTGCACAGACGGCTCTTACCCGGTCCCCAGCGGCGACTGGGCTTTAAGTCCAGGGGACACCGGTGCGGTTGGAACGAGGCGAGTACAGCTGGAAAGAGTCCCGAGTAGAAAGCCTGATACCCCTTCGGCTGTGATGAGCCAAATAAAGGACAGTCGAGCAAACGCTCAGGGTGGCTCCCGGCGCGTGGGGGACACTGCCTGACAAGCTGATTGGGTGCCGCGCTTACAGGCGGGAAGGGCCGCTGGCTGGCTGATGGAGACGCCGAGCCCGGAAGAAAGCGGACCTCGCCCGTTTCGTTTTCTTTGTTTCTTTAAGTGAGCTTCCTTCTTTTAGACCTGTCTTGCAGAATATCTTAGAAAGTACAGATAATCAGGCACAGAAGGAGAAATCTCCGGCCACCACCCAGACAATCACGTGTTTAAAGCCCAGGCGCTTCGCTCGCTAAGTTTCGAGGGGCGGAGGCAGCGTCGTCACCATTGGCTGAATGTGCCAGCTCGCCTAGCGTTTACCAGCTCGCCTTTCAAACTGGGGACAAGGATCCTGGAAACTTCTGAGCAGCGCACCTGGGTAAGTTTGTCGCCCCCTCCCCGCCCCCGCAGTTGCCAAACGGGCTTCCCTGGTGGCTCAGTTGGTAAAGAATCCGCCTGCAATGCAGGAGACCCCTCGATTCCTGGGTTGGGAAAATCCCCTGGAGCAGGGATAGGCTACCCACTCCAGTATTCTTGAGCTTCCCCTGTGGACACCTGGGTTCGATCCTTGGGCTGGGAAGATCCCCTGGAGAACGGATAGGGTACTCACTCCAGTATTCTTGAGCTTCCCTTATGGAGGCCGGGCTTCCCTGGTGGCTCAGAGGGTAAAGTGTCTGCCTACAATGTAGGACACCTGGGTTCGATCCCTGGGTCGGGAATATCCCTGGGGAAGGAAATGACAACCCACTCCAGTACTCTTGCCTGGAAAATCCGAAAATCCCATGGACTGAGAAGCCTGGTAGGCTACAGTCCATGGGATCGCAAAGAGCCGGATACGACTGAGCGACTTCACTATGGAGGCCTGGGTTCCATCCCTGGGTTGGGAAGATCCCCTGGAGAAGGGATAGGCTACCCACTCCAGTATTCTGGCCTGAAAATTCCATGGACTGTGTAGTCCATGGGGTGGCAAAGGGACAGATATGACTGAGCAACTTTCACTTTCACTACTGCCACATATTTGAACCTCAGCTTCTTATCCTAAGTCTAATCGAGCAGCCCCCAACCTTTTTTGGCACCTTTCTTTTACAGAAAGACAATTTTACAACCACCATGGTGGGGATGGGGGTGGGGTGAGGGGGTGTGATTTTGGCAGTAATTCGAGTGATGGGGAGCAGCATGTGAAACTTCCCTCGCTGGCCAGCAGCTCACTTCCTGCTGTGCCCCACCCTACCCCACCCCACCCCCGACTCCTGCCCCGGGCCTAACAGACCTCGGACAGGTACCTGGTCTAGTCCACGGGCTACCTGTTACTCTCATTACTGCCCAAAGCGGCACAACCCCACCCAGCCCGCTCCTGGGCAGACCCCGGCCCGCTGTTTCCTCGTGTCTGAGTCTTGGCTCCGTGACTCCTATCTCGTTAGCTGCTGAGGCTGCTAAGTCACTTCAGTCGTGTCCGACTCTGTGTGACACCATAGACAGCAGCCTACAAGGCTCCCCCGTCCCTGGGATTCTCCAGGCAAGAGTACTGGAGTGGGTTGCCATTGCCTTCTCTCTCTCTCTCCGTAGCAACAGTCTACCAAAAACCTACAGATTGTTAAGGACTTGGGATCCGGACACTTGGGAGCTTGAGGTCAGGGCTGGACGTCTTCCCCTGCATGGGCCTAGGGAGAGAAAGTTGGGGTCTTAGCAGCAGCATGTCACTGGGAGGGAGGAAGGGCAAGGGACACATCAGGCATAAGGGGAGTTAGGGTTCTGTGGGTAAAAATGTGGCTGGCAGTCACTTGGTGAACTGTCTTCTAAATCCAGAAAGAGAAACCAAGCCCTTAGTGCTTTGCCAGAGTTTATAGTCTAAAAGGGAGTGGGGAGAAGAAGAACTACACCCTTTTAAACTAAATGCAAAGTGCTAAAGGAGAAGCCCAAAGAATGCACCATATGCTTGTGTTCTGTGATTTGTGTGTGTGTGTGTGTGTGTATGTGTATGTGTGTGTACTTGGCACCTTGGTTTTTATTTCTCAGGAGTTAGTTCCTGTCACTTCTGGCCCACCTTTCTGTGCAGTTACCACCAACCTGCATTCTGGCATAACTAAGGAGATGTGAATGCCATCCCATTGCCCATTAAAAATAGCCAACAACTCAGGTTAAATCCCCAATTCAGGTCAGATAGAATTTCCCCCCAAGTCTGAAGTGTGGAAGATTTAAAAAACGACTCACCTGTAAAACTAGATCCAAGGTTCCAGGTGAGGTCAATGATTTTTAGGCTGTTAGGGATTTGGTCAGAGAAGGCAATGGCAACCCACTCTAGTACTTTTGCCTGGAAAATCCCATGAATGGAGGAGCCTGGTAGCCTGTAGTCCATGGGGTCGCTAAGAGTCGGACACGGCTGAGCGACTTCACTTTCACTTTTCACTTTCATGCATTGGAGAAGGAAATGGCAACCCACTCCAGTGTTCTTGCCTGGAGAATCCCAGGGACGGGGGAGCCTGGTGGGCTGCCATCTATGGGGTCGCACAGAGTCGGACACGACTGAAGCGACTTAGCAGCAGCAGCAGCAGCAGGGATTTGGTAGGCTTCAGTTCCCAGCACATTTAAGGACTGTGTTCCACCACCTAAAGGCAGTGGTTTTGAACTGTAGAAAGTTCTCCATAGTTACAGAGTTGGACTGGCACGGCCAGGATGTCATGCTCACCCACAAGCCCTGGGTCCTTTCTCTATGTGGTGTCTCAGTTCCAGCTTCCGTGGGTTCCCGGTTGCCCAGCAGGATGAGAAGGCATCCTCCTTAAGCACTTTGGGGGTGAGACAGTACATATGGTGAGTGAGCCAGAAGGATTCACCAGTGGTAGGGCCTGATGCAGAGGGTGTTAAGGTTGGGAGGAAAGGTGAGAGGACTCTAGATGCAGAAGCTACAAGAAGACTGGGAGGCAGGGACTTCTTGGCAGGGCTTGTATTACAGAAGATACTAGGACTGGGACTCTGTTCTTGGGCATGAGTAGAACTGATTCTCCCTTTGGGATAGAGATGCAGAATCTTTTCTGTCAGGTCAGCAGGAAATGTGGACCTGTGTTTGAGGCAGCCCTCATGTCTAAGAAATACGAAGAAACTGGGTCTAAAGAATACTAGTTGTACTGCAATATTATGGAGAAAGCATAGGATGGCAAGCATACATATCTCTCTCTGCTCTTTTCTTTTTATTAATTTATTTTAATGATTTTATTTAAAAAATTTTATTCTATATTTGAGTATAATTAATTGACAATATTGTGTTAGTTTCAGGTGTACAGCAAAGTGACTCCCTTATGCATGTATCTATTCTTTTTCAAATTCTTTTCCCATTTAGGTTATTACAGAATATTGAGCAGAGTTCCCTGTACATACAAATACAGTAGGTCTTTGCTGGTTATCTGTTTATGCAACATTAAGAATTTTATTAAGGGTTATAATTATTTTTTTCACTTTTGAGAATGACTTTATTTTTTTTAATTTACATTTATTTATTTTAATTGGAGGCTAATTACTTTACAATATTGTATTGGTTTTGCCATACATCAACATGAATCCACCACGGGTATACACATGTTCCCAATCCTGAACCCCACTCCCACCTCCCTCCCCATACCATCCCTCTGGGTCATCCCATTGCACCAGCCCCAAGCATCCTGTATCCTGCATCGAACCTGGACTGGCGATTCATTTCTTATATGATATTATACATGTTTCAATGCCATTCTCCCAAATCATCCCACCCTCTCCCTCTCCCACAGAGTCTAAAAGACTGTTCTATACATCTGTGTCTCTTTTGCTGTCTCGCATACAGGGTTATCGTTACCATCTTTCTAAATTCCATATATGTGCATTAGTATTCTGTATTGGTGTTTTTCTTTCTGGCTTACTTCACTCTGTATAATTGGCTCCAGTTTCATCCACCTCATTAGAACTGATTCGAATGTATTCTTTTTAATGGTTGAGTAATATTCCATTGTGTATATGTACCACAGCTTTCTTATCCATTCATCTGCTGATGGACATCTAGGTTGCTTCCACGTCCTGGCTATTAGAAACAGTGCTGCGATGAATATTGGGGTACACATGTCTCTTTCAGTTCTGGTTTCCTCAGTGTGTATGCCCAGCAGTGGGATTGCTGGGTCATAAGGCAGTTCTATTTCCAGTTTTTTAAGGTATCTCCACACTGTTCTCCATAGGGGCTGTACTAGTTTGCATTCCCACCAACAGTGTAAGAGGGTTCCCTTTTCTCCACACCCTCTCCAGCATTTATTGCTTGTAGACTTTTGGATCACAGCCATTCTGACTGGTGTGAAATGGTACCTCATAGTGGTTTTGATTTGCATTTCTCTGATAATGAGTGATGTTGAGCATTTTTTCATGTGTTTGTTAGCCATCTGTATGTCTTCTTTGGAGAAATGTCTAGTTCTTTGGCCCAGTTTTTGATTGGGTTGTTTATTTTTCTGGAATTGAGCTGCAGGAGTTACTTGTATATTTTTGAGATTTGTTGTTTGTCAGTTGCTTCATTTGCTATTATTTTCTCCCATTCTGAAGGCTGTCTTTTCACCTTGCTAATAGTTTCTTTTGTTGTGCAGAAGCTTTTAATTTTGATTAGGTCCCATTTGTTTATTTTGGCTTTTATTTCCAATATTCTGGGAGGTGGGTCATAGAGGATCCTGCTGTGATTTATGTCGGATAGTGTTTTGCCTGTGTTCTCCTCTAAGAGTTTTATAGTTTCTGGTCTTACTTTTAGATCTTTAATCCATTTTGAGTTTATTTTTGTGTATGATATTAGAAAGTGTTCTAGTTTCATTCTTTTACAAGTGGTTGACCAGTTTTCCCAGCACCACTTGTTAAAGAGATTGTCTTTTCTCCATTGTATATTCTTGCCTCCTTTGTCAAAGATAAGGTAACCATAGGTGCGTGGGTTTATCTCTGGGCTTTCTATTTTGTTCCATTGATCTATATTTCTGTCTTTGTGCCAGTACCATACTGTCTTGATGACTGTGGCTTTGTAGTAGAGCCTGAAGTCAGGAAAGTTGATTCTTCTTTCTCAAGATTGCTTTGGCTATTCAAGGTTTTTTGTATTTCCATACAAATTGTGAAATTATTTGTTCTAGCTCTGTGAAGAATACCGTTGGTAGCTTGATAGGGATTTCATTGAATCTATAGATTTCTTTGGGTAGTATACTCATTTTCACTATATTGATTCTTCTGATCCATGAACGTGGTATATTTCTCCATCTATTAGTGTCCTCTTTGATTTCTTTCACCAGTGTTTTATAGTTTTCTATATATAGGTCTTTAGTTTCTTTAGGTAGATATATTCCTAAGTATTTTATTCTTTTTGTTGCAATGGTGAATGGAATTGTTTCCTTAATTTCTCTATTTTCTCATTATTAGCATATAGGAATGCAAGGGATTTCTGTGTGTTGATTTTATATCCTGCAACTTTACTATATTCATTGATTAGCTCTAGTAATTTTCTGGTGGAGTCTTTAGGGTTTTCTATGTAGAGGATCATGTCATCTGCAAACAGCGAGAGTTTTACTTATTCTTTTCCAGTTTGGATTCCTTTTATTTCTTTTTCTGCTCTGATTTCTGTGGCCAAAACTTCCAGAACTATGTTGAATAGTAGTGGTGAAAGTGGGCACCCTTGTCTTGTTCCTGACTTTAGGGGAAATGCTTTCAATTTTTCACCATTGAGGATAATGTTTGCTGTGGGTTTGTCATATATAGCTTTTATTATGTTGGGGTATGTTCCTTCTATTCCTGCTTTCTGGAGAGTTTTTATCATAAATGGATGTTGAATTTTGTCAAAGGCTTTCTCTGCATCTGTTGAGATAATCATATGACTTTTATTTTTCAATTTGTTAATGTAGTGAATTACATTGATTGATTTGCAGATATTGAAGAATCCTTGCATCCCTGGGATAAAGCCCACTTGGTCATGGTGTATGATCTTTTTAATGTGTTGTTGGATTCTGATTGCTAGAATTTTGTTAAGGATTTTTGCTTATATGTTTATCAGTGATATTGACCTGTAGTTTTCTTTTTTTGTGGCATCTTTGTCAGGTTTTGGTTTTAGGGTGATGGTGGCCTCATAGAATGGGTGTGGAAGTTTACCTTCCTCTGCAATTTTCTGGAAGAGTTTGAGTAGGATAGGTGTTAGCTCTTCTCTAAATTTTTGGTAGAATTCAGCTGTGAAGCTGTCTGGACCTGGGCTTTTGTTTGCTGGAAGATTTCTGATTACAGTTTCAATTTCCGTGCTTGTGATGGGTCTGTTAAGATTTTCTATTTCTTCCTGGTTCTGTTTTGGAAAGTTGTACTTTTCTAAGAATTTATCCATTCCTTCCACGTTGTCCATTTTATTGGCATATAATTGCTGATAGTAGTCTCTTATGATCCTTTATATTTCTGTGTTGTCTGTTGTGATCTCTCCATTTTCATTTCTAATTTTATTGATTTGATTTTTCTCCCTTTGTTTCTGGCTAATGGTTTGTTAATTTTATTTATCCTTTCAAAGAACCAGCTTTTGGCTTTGCTGATTTTTGCTATGGTCTCTTTTGTTTCTTTTTCATTTATTTCTGCCCTAATTTTTAAGATTTCTTTCCTTCTACTAACCCTGGGGTTCTTCATTTCTTCCTTTTCTAGTTGCTTTAGGTGTAGAGTTAGGTTATTTATTTGACTTTTTTCTTGTTTCTTGAGGTATGCCTATATTGCTATGAACTTTCCCCTTAGCACTGCTTTTACAGTGTCCCACAGGTTTTGGGTTGTTGTGTTTTCATTAGTTTCTATGCATATTTTGATTTCTTTTTGATTTCTTCTGTTATTTGTTGGTTATTCACAAGCGTGTTGTTCAGCCTCCATATGTTGGAATTTTTAATAGTTTTTCTCCTATAATTGAGATCTGATCTTACTGCATTATGGTCAGAAAAGATGCTTAGAATGATTTCAATTTTTTTGAATTTACCAAGGCTAGATTTATGGCCCAGGATGTGATCTATTCTGGAGAAGGTTCTGTGTGTGCTTGAGAAAAAGGTGTAATTCATTGTTTTGGGGTGAAATGTCCTATAGATATCAATTAGGTCTAACTGGTCTATTGTATCATTTAAAGTTTGTGTTTCTTTGTTAATTTTCTGTTTAGTTGATCTATCCATAGGTGTGAGTGGGGTATTAAAGTCTCCCCCTATTATTGTGTTATTGTTAATTTCCCCTTTCATACTTGTTAGCATTTGTCTTACATATTGCGGTGCTCCTATGTTGGTTACATATATATTTATAATTGTTATATCTTCTTCTTGGATTGATCCTTAGATTATTATGTAGTGTCCTTCTTTGTCTCTTTTCAAAGCCTTTGTTTTAAAGTCTATTTTGTCTGATATGAGTATTGCTACTCCTGCTTTCTTTTGGTCTCTATTTGCATGGAATATCTTTTTCCAGCCCTTCACTTTCAGTCTGTATGTGTCCCTTGTTTTGAGGTGGGTCTCTTGTAGACAACATATATAAGGGTCTTGTTTTTGTATCCATTCAGCCAGTCTTTGTCTTTTGGTTGGGGCATTCAACCCATTTACATTTAAGGTAATTATTGATAAGTATGATCCTGTTGTCATTTACTTTATCATTTTGGGTTCGAGTTTATACACCCTTTTTGTGTTTTCTGTCTAGAGAATATCCTTTAGCATTTGTTGGAGAGCTGGTTTGGTGGTGCTGAATTCTCTCAGCTTTTGCTTGTCTATAAAGCTTTTGATTTCTCCTTCATGTTTGAATAAGATCCTTGCTGGGTACAGTAATCTGGGCTGTAGGTTATTTTCTTTCATCACTTTAAGTATGTTTTGCCTTTCCTTCCTGGCCTGAAGAGTTTCTATTGAAAGATCAGCTGTTATCCTTATGGGAATCCTCTTATGTGTTATTTATTGTTTTTCCCTTGCTGCTTTTAATATTTGTTCTTTGTGTTTGATCTTTGTTAATTTGATTAATATGTGTCTTGGGGTGTTTCGCCTTGGGTTTATCCTGTTTCGGACTCTCTAGGTTTCTTGGATTTGGGTGATTATTTCCTTCCCCATTTTAGGGAAGTTTTCATCTATTATCTCCTCAAGTATTTTCTCATGGTCTTTCTTTTTGTCTTCTTCTGGGACTCCTATGATTCGAATGTTGGAGCATTTAATATTGTTCTGGAGGTCTCTGAGATTGTCCTCATTTCTTTTAATTCATTTTTCTTTTTTCCTCTCTGATTCATTTATTTCTACTGTTCTGTCTTCTACTTCACTAATCCTATCTTCTGCCTCCATTATTCTACTATTTGTTGCCTCCAGAGTGTTTTTGATCTCATTTATTGCATTATTCATTATATATTGACTTTTTTATTTCTTCTAGGTCCTTGTTAAACCTTTCTTGCATCTTCTCAATCCTTGTCTCCAGGCTATTTATCTGTGATTCCATTTTTATTTCAAGATTTTGGATCATTTTCACTATCATTATTTGGAATTCTTTATCAGGTAGATTCCCTATCTCTTCCTCTTTTGTTTGGTTTGGTGGGCATTTATCCTGTTCCTTTACCTGCTGGGTATTCCTCTGTCTATTCATCTTATTTATAGTGCTGCGTTTGGGGTGGCCCTTCTATATTCTGGCAGTTTGTGGAGTTCTCTTTATTATGGAGTTTCCTCACTGTGGGTGAGGTTGTATTGGTGGCTTGTCAAGGTTTCTTGGTTAGGGAAGCTTGTGTCAGTGTTCTGGTGTGTGGAGCTGGATTTCTTCTCTCTGGAGTGCAATGAAGTGTCCAGTAATGAGTTATGAGATGTCAGTGGTTTTGGAGTAACTTTGGGTAGCCTGTATATTGAAGCTCAGGGCTGTGTTCCTGTGTTGCTGGAGAATTTGCGTGGTATGTCTTGCTCTGGAACTTGTTGGCCCCTGGGTGGTGCTTGGTTTCAGTGTAGGTGTGGAGACGTTTGATGAGCTCCTATCGATTAATGTTCTGTGGAGTCAGGAGTTCTCTGATGTTCTCAGGATTTGGACTTAAGCCTCCTGCTTATGGGTTTCGGTCTTATTTTTACAGTAGTCTGAAGACTTTTCTTTCTATACAGCACTGCTGATAAAAACATCTAGGTTAAAGGTGAAAAGTTTCTCCACAGTGAGGGACACCCAGAGAGGTTCCCAGCGTTACATGGAGAAGAGAAGAGGGAGGAGGGAGTTAGAGGTGACCCAAATGAGATGAGGTGGAATCAAAAGAGGAGAGAGCAAGCTAGCCAGTAATCACTTCCTTATGTGTGCTCCACAGTCTGGACCTCTCAGAGACATTCACGGAGTTATACAGAGAAGAGAAGAGGGAGGAAGGAGACAGAGGTGGCCAGGAGGATAAAAGGGGGTAATGAAAAGGAGAGAATACACAGAAGAACTGTACAAAAAAGATCTTCACAACCCAGATAATCACGATGATGTGATCACTGACCTAGAGCCAGACATCCTGGAATGTGAAGTCAAGTGGGCCTTAGAAAGCATCACTACAAACAAAGCTAGTGGAGGTGATGGAATTCCAGTTGAGCCATTTCAAATCCTGAAAGACAATGCTGTGAAAGTGCTGCACTCAATATGCCAGCAAATTTGGAAAACTCAGCAGTGGCCACAGGACTGGAAAAGGTCAGTTTTCATTCCAATCCCAAAGAAAGGCAATGCCAAAGAATGCTCAAACTACCGCACAGTTGCACTCATCTCACATGCTAGTAAAGTAATGCTCAAAATTCTCCAAGCCAGGCTTCAGCAATACGTGAACTGTGAACTTCCTGATGTTCAAGCTAGTTTTACAAAAGGCAGAGGAACCAGAGATCAAATTGCCAACATCCTCTGGATCACGGAAAAAGCAAGAGAGTTCCAGAAAAACATCTATTTCTGCTTTATTGACTATGCCAAAGCCTTTGATTGTGTGGATCACAATAAACTGTGGAAAATTCTGAAAGAGATGGGAATACCAGACCACCTGACCTGCCTCTTGAGAAATCTGTATGCAGGTCAGGAAGCAACAGTTAGAACTGGACATGGAACAACAGACTGGTTCCAAATAGGAAAAGGAGTTCGTCAAGGCTGTATATTGTCACCCTGCTTATTTAACTTCTATGCAGAGTACATCATGAGAAATGCTGGACTGGAAGAAGCACAGGCTGGAATCAAGATTGCTGGAAGAAATATCAATAACCTCAGATATGCAGATAACACCACCCTTATGGCAGAAAGGGAAGAGGAACTCAAAAGCCTCTTGATGAAAGTGAAAGAGGAGAGTGAAAAAGTTGGCTTAAAGCTCAACATTCAGAAAATGAAGATCATGGCATCTGGTCCCACCACTTCATGGGAAATAGATGGGGAAACAGTGGAAACTGTGTCAGACTTTATTTTGGGGGGCTCCAAAATCACTGCAGATGGTGACTGCAGCCATGAAATTAAAAGATGCTTACTCCTTGGAAGGAAAGTTATGACCAACCTAGATAGCATATTGAAAAGCAGAGACATTACTTTGCCAACAAAGGTCCATCTAGTCAAGGCTATGGTTTTTCCAGTGGTCATGTGTGGATGTGAGAGTTGGACTGTGAAGAAGGCTGAGCGCCGAAGAATTGATGCTTTTGAACTGCGGTGTTGGAGAAGACTCTTGAGAGTCCCTTGGACTGCAAGAAGATCCAACCAGTCCATTCTGAAGGAGATCAGCCCTGGGATTTCGTTGGAAGGAATGATGCTAAAGCTGAAACTCCAGTACTTTGGCCACCTCATGTGAAGAGTTGACTCATTGGAAAAGAGTCTGATGCTGGGAGGGATTGGGGACAGGAGGAGAAGGGGATAACAGAGGATGAGATGGCTGGATGACATCACTGACTCGATGGATGTGAGTCTGAGTGAACTCTGGGAGTTGGTGATGGACAGGGAGGCCTGGTGTGCTGTGATTCATGGGGTTGCAAAAAGTCAGACACAACTGAGCAACTGAACTGAACTGAACTGAAGTGTTCTCCACCGTCTGGAACACACAGAGATTCACAGAGTTGGGTAGAGAAGAGAAGGGGGAGGGAGGAGACAGAGGTGACCTGGTGGAGAAAAAGGAGAATCCAAAGGAGGAGAGAGCAATGAAGCCAGTAATCTCACTCCCAAGTAAAAATGGGTACTGAAGATTGGGTTCTTAAAGGTACAAAATTGATAACAAATACCAAAAAGCAAAGATTAAAAATCTGGAGTAGAGACTGGATTTTCAAAAATACAATATTAAAGAAAAGAAGAAGAAGAAGAAGGAAAAAAAAACAAAGTCACAAAAATTATTTAAAAAAAATATATATGAAGTTTGCTTTAAAAAATAGGGTCTTTTTTTTAAGTAATAGGTTATAAAAATGAAAATTAAAGGAGTAATAGAGGACTTAAAAATTTTTTAAAGTTTAAAAAAATGATAGTAAAAATATATCTAGGACTTTCTCTGGTGTTGTTGTGGGCACTGTGGGGTCAGTTCATTTTTGGATAGTTCCTTGGTCCGGCTTATATTTCTCAAGATCTATAGGCCCCTTCCTATGTAGTCGGTACTAACTACAGGGTTTTAATCTATTGCACCTGTCACTTCCAAGGCGGTTCCCTCTGTTTTAGCTTCTTCTGTTTGCTGGGCTCTTCAGTGTCTGATTTCTGCCCTGACACAAGGAGGGCAGTGGTAGACACTTTTTTAAGGCTCACTTGTTCAGTGGCGCTGTGGGGAGGGAGGGACGCTGCAAACAAATAACACTGGCGTGTGCTCACAGTGTCTTGGCCACACTGGGCCTGCCCTGGCTCACGGCACGTGTGCCCTCTCTGCCCACACAGCTCAGGCTCTAGGTTGCTCCTCCGGGAACTGTCCGAGGCCAGCCCTGGGCTGCATGCGCCTCCCAGGTCTAAGCCGCTCAGGTTCAGGCACTTGGGTAGTCCTCAGAGGTGCAGACTCCGTTTGGCCTGCGTTTTGTGCCCTTCCCAGGTCCGAGCAGCTCAGGTGATGAGGTGTTTGGCGAGCGCAGTCGCTGTGACTTATCGCCTCTCCCGTCCCTGCTGCTTGGTTTTCTGGGTGTACAACTGGCGCACCTTCTCAGGTGGATAACAACTGTCCAGAATCTCAAGAAGTCTTAGTTAGCAAAGAAGCCTGCTTGCAGTTTTATAGATAATGTCTCTCTGGGGCTGCGATTGCCCCCTTCCGGCTCTGGCTGCCTGTCACCGGAGGGGATGGTCTGCAGCCGGCTATCTCTGTTCAGTCCTTTGTTCTCTGTGTGGTCCTGGCAGTGTCTTAGGTTAGAGCTTTTCACGTGGTATCTATCCCACAGTCTGGTTTGCTAGCCCAAGTTAGTTGGTTCTGATTACCCTCGGGGCATTCAGGCCCGATCCTTACTCTAACCAATGCAGCCCACACCTCTCTGCCCAGCCCCCACCTGCTAGTGGCGGATGCAGGCGTCTGCACTGCTTCTCCACTGGGGGAGTTACCGCTGGGCTTGTAATCTGTGAGTTTTAATTATTTATTTATTTTTCCTCCCTGTTATGTTGCCCTCTGTGCTTCCAAGTCTTGCCACAGACTCAGCAGTGAGTGTTTCCTGGTGTTTGGAAACTTCTCTCTTTTTAAGACTCCCTTCCTGGGACAGAGCTCCATCCCTACCTCTTTTGTCTCTTTTTTTGTCTTTTATATTTTTTCCTACCTCTTTTCAAAGACAATGGGCTGCTTTTCTGGGTGCCTGATGTCCTCTGCCGGCATTCAGAAGTTGTTTTGTGGAATTTACTCAGCATTTAAATATTCTTTTGATGAATTTGTGGGGGAGAAAGTGGTCTCCCCATCCTACTCCTCTGCCATCTTAGGACCGCCTCCCTAAGGGTTATAATTAAATAACTTTGTTTAGCTGGCTTTATCGTTGTTTATCTACCAAGAGAGGATATTTACTCTGTTAGTGTCTCTTTGGGGGAAATGTTCCTTCCTCAGGGCTTCCCCAGTAGCTCAGCTGGTGAAGAATCCATCTGCAATGTGGGAGACCTGGGTTCGATCCCTGGGTTGGGAAGATCTCCTGGAGAAGGGAAGGGCTGCCCACTCCAGTATTCTGGCCTGGAGAATTCCATGGACTGTATAGTCCATGGGGTGGCAGAGTCAGACACGACTGAGTGACTTTCACTTTCACTCACTCCTTCCTTCAGGGTCATGTTCAAAAGCTTTTCTTCTTGGCATCTGGGCCGAGGAGTCCTATTTGAATGGATTACTGGGTCCTCAGCTCTTAGAAAGCCATCTGCTTCAGCTCTGAGTTTTGGGACAACCCTGAGGAAATGGTGCTGCCTTCCAGTAGACTTGGAACCACAGCCT
This sequence comes from Bos indicus x Bos taurus, assembly GCF_003369695.1. NCBI lineage: Eukaryota > Metazoa > Chordata > Mammalia > Artiodactyla > Bovidae > Bos > Bos indicus x Bos taurus. Next base: position 15,906,221 of record NC_040094.1, read on the forward strand.
TCTCCCTCCAAAAGGTACAGGGCAGAGCCCAGTAATCATCCCGGAGATGAAGTTGCTAAAGAAAAATCTGGACAACTCTCTGTCTCTGAGTCTGTCTGTATGTGCCTATTCCCATGCGCTCTTTTGCCCCTTAATAAATGCTTTACTTGTTTCACTACTTCCCATTTCTCTTGGAAATTCATTTATTCATAGCTGATGGGCCAGGGCCTTGTCACTAGCCCCTGGTCCCTGGTGGTCTAGTGGTTGGGTTTCAGTGCTCTCATTGCATGGCGTGACTTCAGTCTCTGGCTGGGAACTGAAATCCTGCTTAAAGCTGCTGTAGGCCAAGGCCACCCGAGATCATATTTGGTGCAGAAACCCAGGAATTCAAGGTAAACTGCAGCCTTCGCCCAGCTGCAGCTTGAGGCCCCTGACTTTTGCTCTTGTCCTTTTCCTCTTGCTTTCTGCTTTGCTTTCTATTCAAGACATGCAGAGCATAAACTCAGTCTGCTCACTGCCTTATGGGTCCCCTCAAATTGAGTGACAAGGGCCACCCTCAACTTAAGGATCCCCCAGGTCATGCAGGTTCAAATAATGCTTGAGTGACAGCTGACGCTGTCCACTGGGGCCTGGTGGAAACACGATTTCTGACGGTGCAGGAGCCCAAAGGGTCTTTCAATCTCTCTGTCCCATGTAGAACCCTCCACTATGCCTTTCTTTCACACCTTATTCACACAAAAAGATCTCCATATAAGTGATTCAGACTACCATGAGGGTGTGACTCTCTCTGAGTCTGTCTGCCCATGCATGTGCCTGTTTATTTTCCTCCTAATAAACACTATATTTTTTCACTAAAAAAAAAAAATCTTATACCATTCTTCAGGAAACCATTTGACAATATATATTTGGATCTTGAAATATTTCATCACTGGATCTACTGATTCAACTTTTAGAAATCTCTGTGTCTGTATATACTTCATCTACTTACATAGAGTTTTATAATTTTCACTTATTTATGCACCTAAGACCAAGTGTAACCTCATGTTTTAGAGCCAACCTTTATTTCCACAGATCTAGACACTTTCTTCACTTAACATGATTTTTCCCCTAGGGAAAAATCCTCCATTTCCTCCATTTCTACCACAGAAGAGAAATTGCTGATTTTCTGTTCTGGTCTCCATTCCCCATCCTAAAAAGTCTTTACATACGTTTGAACCATATTTGTATACTGAATTGAAGTACTTTGTCAGGAGACTCTTAGACTCACTGCAAAGTAGAAGATGTAATTAGCCTATCCAAGCCTCAGTATAACTGATCTATGATCCTAGTATAATTTATTGAACAATTAAAAGTAACTTCAAGGTACTTCCTTAGTGGTCCAGTGGTTAAGACTTTGCCTTTCAATGCAGGGGGTGCAGGTTCAATTTCTGGTTGGAGAGCTAAGATACAACATGCCTCGTGGCCAAAAAAAGCAAAACATAAAACAGAAGCAATATTGTAACAAATTCAATAAAGACTTTAAAAATGTTCCACATCCACCCCCCAAAAAAATCTTTAAAAAAGCAATTTCCATTCCCAGCTGTAGAAAAATAAATAATACTATGCTAATAATATATATGAAGTTATGAAGCAGTTAGTAAGGTTTTTAAAAATAGCTAATCATTATTTTACAAAAATGATTATATATAACATATTATTACACTGGAAAAACAAGATTCAAAACTGTTTGTCAAGTTTAGTATGGACCAGACTGTACAAACTCTTCCATTGGAAAAAGCTCATCATATTGGGTAAAGCGTTAAAAGAACAGAAAAACAGCTTACATCTCTAATTTATATTATGTAGCTACTATAACTATTCAAAAAAGATCTTAATGACCCAGAAAACCACGATGATGTGATCACTACCTAGAGCCAGACATCCTGGAATACAGAGTCAAGTGGGCCTTTAGGAAGCATCCCTACGAACAAAGTTAGTGGAGGTGATGAAATTCCAGCTGAGCTATTTCAAATACTAAAAGATGATGCTGTTAAAATACTGCACTCAATATGCCAGCAAAGTTGGAAAACTCAGCTGTGGCCACAGGACTGGAAAAGATCAATTTTCATTCCAATCCCTAAGAAAGGCAATGCCAAAGAATGTTCAAACTACCACAAAATTGCACTCATCTCACACACTAGCAACGTAATGCTCAAAATTCTCCCAGTGAGGCTTCAAAAGTATGTGAACCAAGAACTTCCAGATGTTCAAGCTGGATTTAGAAAAGGCAGAGGAACCAGAGAAATTGCCAACATCTGTTGGATCATAGATACAGCAAGAGAGTTCCAGAAAAACATCCACTTCTGCTTTATTGACTATGCCAAAACCTTTGACCGTGTGGATCACAACAAATTGTGGAAAATTCTTCAAGAGTTGGGAATATCAGACCACCACACCCGCCTCCTGAGAAATCTGTATGCACGTCAAGAAGCAGCAGTTGGAACCAGACATGAAACAATGAACTGATTCCAAATTGGGAAAGGAGTATGTCAAGGCTGTATATTGTCACCCTGCTTATTTAATTTACATGCAGAGTACATCATGAGAAACGCTGGGCTGGATGAAGCACAAGCTGGAATCAAGATTGCTGGGAGAAATATCAACAACCTCAGGTACGCAAATGACACCACCCTTATGGCAGAAAGAGAAGAATTAAAGAGCCTCTTGAAGAAAGTGAAAGAGGAGAGTGAAAAAGCTGGCTTAAAACTCAACATTCAAAAAACCAATATCTTGGCATCCAGTCCGATCACTTCATGGCAAATAGATGGGGAAACAATGCAAACAGTGACAGACTTTATTTTCTTGGGCTCCAAAATCACTGCAAATGGTGACTGCAGCCATAAAATTAAAAGATGCTTGCTTGTTGGAAGAAAAGCTATAACAAACCCAGACAGCATATTAAAAAGCAGAGACATTATTTTATTGACAATGGTCCATATAGTCAAAACTATGATTTTTTCCAGTAGTCATGTATGGATATTACAGTTGGACCATAAACAAAGCTGAGCACCGAAGAACTGATGTTTACGAACTGTGGTGTTGGAGACACCTCTTGAGAGTCCCTTGGACTGCAAGGAGATCAAACCAGACAATCCTAAAGGAAATCAATCCTGAATATTCATTGGAAGGATGGATGCTGAAGTTAAAATTCCAATACTTTGGCCACCTGATGCGAAGAACTGCCTCATTGGAAAAGACCCTGATTCTGGGAAAGATAGACGGCAGGAGGAGAAGGGAACAGAGGATGAGATCATTGGATGGCATCACTGACTCAATGGTCATGAGTTTGAGCAAGCTCCAGGAGTTGGTGATGGACAGGAAACCCTAGCATGCTGCAGTCCATGGGGTCACAAAGAGTCAGACATGACTGAGCAACTGAACTGAACTATAACCTTGACACCAACATCTGTCAACAATAATATGAGAAAGGACAATTTTTGGACAATCTCATTCATGATCATAAATACAAATCTTAAACAAAATATTTCAAGTCAGATTCAGTATTAAGAAATGATAGCAGGAGGAAAGACTTCCCTGATTGTCCAGTAACTGAGACTCGGTGTTCCCAATGCAGGGGGCCTAGGTTTGATCCTTGATCAGGGAACTAAAATCTCACATGCTGCAACTAAGAGTTTGCATGCCACAATTGAAAGATCCCACATGCCACAAGGAAGATGCCACATGCTGCAACTAAGATCTGGCATGGCCAAATAAATAGAATAAGTAATTTTTTTTTAAAGAAATGATTACAGGAATGATGTCAGCAAAAAGGTGGATAAGGAAGCTTTGACTCCCCATGAAAACATAGGAAAAAATAAAAAAACCAAGAAACCAGATGACTCAATAGTCTGGGCTCCAAAATCACTGCAGATGGTGATTGCAGCCATGAAATTAAAAGATGCTTACTCCTTGGAAGGAAAGTTATGACCAGCCTAGACAGCATATTAAAAAGCAGAGACATTACTTTGCCAACAAAGGTCCATCTAGTCAAGGCTATGGTTTTCCCAGTGGTCATGTATGGATGTGAGAGTTGGACTATAAAGAAAGCTGAGTGCAAAAGAATTGATGCTTTTGAACTGTGGTGTTGGAGAAGACTCTTGAGAGTCCCTTGGAGTGCAGGGAGATCCAACCAGTCCATCCTAAAGGAGATCAGTCCTGGGTGTTCATTGGAAGGACTGATGCTGAAGCTGAAACTCCAGTACCTTGGCCACCTGATATGAAGAACTGACTCATTGGAAAAGACCCTGATGCTGGGAAAGATTGAAGGCAGGAAGAGAAGGGGATGACAGAGGATGAGATGGTTGGATGGCATCACCAACTCAATGGACATGGGTTTGGGTGGACTCTGTGAGTTGGTAATGGACAGGGAGGCCTGGTGTGCTGCGGTTCATGGGGTCGCAAAGAGTCAGACATGACTGAGTGACTGAACTGAACTGAACTGAACAATAGTAAGTGGTCAAAGGTAGTCAAGTGGATATATCAAGAAAACACAACAGTCAAAACTGTAGGAAATTGCATGACATTTTTGCTTGCCCTTGGCTCAAACTCTCCCTGGCTTGGCAAGATCTTGGTATGGATGAGGTAGCAACTCAGTTCCCACTTCCCTCCTTGACATGGTGGTGCCAGAACAGGCCTTACTTGTGATATTATAACCTGTCTTAAAGACTGCCTGAGGGATGGTGTCCATATCGCCTCATTCAGACCCCAGGTGGGAAAAAGTGGCAGCCACTCTTTGTGAAATCTTCAAGGAGATTATAAACATACAGATGTCTAGGACGAAAAATTACAGTTGAAGACATACAATAACCATCTAAAGCCTGGAGAAGGAGCTGGGGTGAGATTTTGGGGAAATGAAGGTATTGCAAAGCAACTATGTATATGGAGAAATTGAATAAAGCTCAGGTAGGACTTGTGATCAGTAAAAGACCTGAGAATTTCTTAACCTCTCATGGGAGACAGACTCACTATGCTCAGACCATGCTCAGCTAATCAGTGAAAGACTGCCCTGGCACAGAGGCAGTCTGCAAAGACTGGGAGAGGGGGCTGTTTTTTCAGATATCTGATTTTCAACAAAAACTTGTAAGGCATACAGAGAAACAGGAAAACATGGCCCATGCAAAATAAGAAGGTAGATTGGCAGAACTTTTCCCTGAGGAAACTCAGATATTAGACATACTAGATGAAGGCTTTAAAACAACTAGATTAAGTATGCTCAAAGAGCTAAAGGAAAAAATGGACAAAGAACTAAATAAATCAGGCAAACAGCATATTTACAAAGTAGGAATATCAACAAAAATAATAGAAATTATAAAAAGAAGACAATTTTTGAGATTAGTTGTTTGTCAGTTGCTTCATTTGCTATTATTTTCTCCCATTCTGAAGGCTGTCTTTTCACCTTGCTTATAATTTCCTTTGTTGTGCAGAAGCTTTTAAGTTTAATTAGGTCCCATTTGTTTATTTTTGCTTTTATTTCCAATATTCTGGGAGGTGGATCATAGAGGATCCTGCTGTGATGTATGTCGGAGAGTGTTTTGCCTATGTTCTCCTCTAGGAGTTTTATAGTTTCTAGCCTTACGTTTAGATCTTTAATCCATTTTGAGTTTATTTTTGTATATGGTGTTAGAAAGTGCTCTAGTTTCATTCTTTTACAAGTGGTTGACCAGTTTTCCCAGCACCACTTGTTAAAGAGATTGTCTTTAATCCATTGTATATTCTTGCCTCCTTTGTCAAAGTAGATGAATGGATAAGAAAGCTGTGGTACGTATACACAATGGAGTATTACTCAGCCATTAAAAAGAATACATCTGAATCAGTTCTAATGAGGTGGATGAAACTGGAGCCTATTATACAGAGTGAAGTAAGCCAGAAAGAAAAACACCAATACAGTATACTAGCGCATATATATGGAATTTAGAAAGATGGTAACAATAACCCTGTGTACGAGACAGCAAAAGAGACACTGATGTATAGATCAGTCTTTTGGACTCTGTGGGAGAGGGAGAGGGTGGGATGATTTGGGAGAATGGCATTGAAACATGTATAATATAATATATGAAATGAGTCGCCAGTCCAGGTTCGATGCACGATACTGGATGCTTGGGGCTGGTACACTGGGACGACCCAGAGAGATGGTATGGGGAGGGAGGAGGGAGGAGGGTTCGGGATGGGGAACACATGTATACCTGTGGTGGATTCATTTTGATATATGGCAAAACCAATACAATATTGTAAAGTTAAAAAATAAAATAAAAATTTTTTAAAAATTTAAAGCAAAAAATTTTAAAATAAAAAAAAGAAGACAAATCTGGAGCTGAAAAATACAATAACTGAATTTAAAAAGTAGAGGAATTCAACAGTAGACTTGAGAAGGCATAAAAAAAAAATCAATGAATTTTAAGACAGGACAATTGAGATTATCCAGGTCGAAGAGCAGAAAGAAAAGAATGAAAAGAAGCAAACAAAGCTTTGGGGATTTGTGGGATATTATGACACAGAGCAATACACATTATGGGAGTCCAGAAGGAGAAGAGAGATTATTTGAATAAATAATGACTGAAAACTTCCTAAATTTGGTGAAATATGTGAATCTACAGAAGAAACTCACACAATAAACTCCCAAGTAGGATAAACCCAAAGAGATTCACACCAAGACATCTTATGATCAAGCTATCAAAGGCAAAGTGAATCTTGAAAGTAGCAAGAGAGAAGCAACTTGTCATATCACAAGGGATCTACAGTAAGATTAATAGCTAGTTTCTCAGCAGAAAACCTCGGAGGCTAGAAGGCAGTGGGATGATATATATTTAAAATGTTAAAAAAAAAAAAAAAAACACCGTCGACTGAAAATTCTATCTCTGGAAAAACTGTCTTTTAAAAATAAAGGAGAAATTAAGATAGTCCCAAACAAAAGCTAGAGGAATTTGTTTCCACTACACTGGCCATAAAGGGAATGCTGAAGGGAATTCTTCAAGTTAAAGCGCAAGGATGTCAGACAGTAATTCTAATAACAGTTATTGGTAAAAGAAAATATGTAGACAAATACTACAAAAGTATTATTATAATTTTGGTTTGTAACTTTTTATTTTCTACAGAATTTAAAAGAAAAATGCATAAGTAATATAAATCTAAGTTATCAGTACATAGTATATAAAGATACAGTTTGTGACATCAGTAACATAAAGTGAGGGAGGGAGGAGTTTTATAAAGAGATAGAGTTTTTCTATTTGACTGAAGTTAAATTGGAATGAATTTAAGACAGATTGTCATCATTTTAAAATGTTATATATAAGGTTTCCCTGGTGGCTCCCAGTGGTGAAGAATTTGCCTGCCAATGCAAGAGACACAGGTTCGATCCCTGATCTGGGAAGATCCCACATGCTGCAGAGCAGCTAAGCCCATGCACCACGACTATTGCGCCTGTGCTCTAGAGGCTGGGAGCTGCAAGTACTGAAGCCTGAGTGCCCTAGGACCCGTGCTCTGCAACAAGAGAAGCCATTGCAATGAGAAACATGCATCCTGCAACTAAAGAGTAGCCCCCGCTCGCCGCAACTAGAAAAATGCCCACACAGCAATGAAGACCCAGCACAGCCAAAAATAAATAACATTATTAAAAAATAAACTCTTCATCAAATCCTCTGGGTTTGAGACACATAGTTAAAAAAAAGTCCCAACACCCATTTATGATTAAAAAACTCTCTGCAAGCTAGGAATAGAGGGGAATTTCCTCAAATTGATAAAGAAGACCTACAAAAAAACCTACAGCTAACACCCTACTTAATGGTGAGAAATTTGAAATTTTCCCACCAAAATTAAGTTGAGGTAAAGATATCCCCTCTCACTACTTTTTTTCAACATTATATTGGATGTCCTTACTAAAATAATAAAAAAAGAAACAATAAAAGTGTACAGATTGGGAAGAAGAAATAAAATTGTACCTGTTCACAGATGACAATCATTTATGTATAAAATTGAAAGAATAAATAATAAAAACTACTGAAACTATAAACAGTTATAGCAAGTTTTCAGGATACAAGGTTAATATACAAACATCAGTCATTTTCTTATATATTTGCAATGAACAGTGGAATTGGAAATTAAAAACACAATACCACCTACATTAGCACCACCCAAAATGAAATACTTAGGTATAAATCGTTAAAAATATGTAAAAGATACGTAAGGGAAACCACACAACAGTGATGCAAGAAATCAAAGTAGAGCTAAATAGAGATTCCATATCTGTGAATAGGTTTCATATTGTCACAATCTCGGTTCTTCCCAACTTGATCTATAAGATTCAATGCAACCCCAATCAAAATCCCAGCAAGTTACTTTGTGGATACCAAAAAACTGATTCTATAGTTTATATGGAGAGAAAAACAGAACCTCAAATAGTCAACACAATATTAAAGGAGAAGAACAAAGTTGGAGGACTGATACTCCCCAACTTCAAGAAAGTACTTTAATTTCAATAAAACTACACTGGTTCAGGCAGCATGGTACTGACGCAAGAATAGAAAGAGATCAATGAAACAGAATAGAGAACTCAGAAATAGACGTGCATCAATATGGCCAGCTGATCTTTGACAGAAGAGCAAAGGCAATACAATGGAGTAAACATAGTCTTTTCAACAAATGGTGGTAGAACTACTGAACATCCACATGGGAAATTAAAAAAAAAAGGCATGTAGACACGGTAACCTTATACACTTCACAAACATTAACTCAAAGTGGATCATGGGATGTATAAACAAATGTAGAATTCAAAATGATAAAACGCCTAGAAAATAATCTAGGAGAAAACCTCAGTGACCTTGGCTGACAGTGACTTTTTAGATACACCAAGGGCATGGTCCATGAAGTAAAGAATTGATAACTTGGACTTCATTAACATTAAAAAATTTCTGCTCTGAAAAGAAAATGTCAAGAGAATAAGACAAGGCACAGACTAAGAAAAAATACTTCCAAGAGACATAGTTATTGTATTGTTATCCAAAATATGCAAAGAACTCTTAAAATTCAACAATAAGAAAATAACTATTTTTAAAAATGAGCTAAAAAATCTTAACAAGCATTCAGCAAAGAAGATATACAGGTGGCAGATAGGCATATGAAAAGATGATCCACACCATATGTCATCAGGGAAATGCAAATTAAAACAAGATTCTACCACTTATCTGTTAGAATGGCTAAAATCCGCAACACAGAGAACACCAAATGTTGGCAAGGATGTGAAATAACAGGAACTCATATTCATTGCTGATGGGAATGTAAAATGGCACAGCTACTTTGGAAGACAGCTTGGCAATTTCTTACAAAACTAAACATACTCTTACTGTATAATCCAGCAATTTTGATCCTTGGTATTTTTCCAAAGGAAATTAAGTTTTATGTCTCCACAAAAACCTGCACATAGATGATTTAGCAAACCTATTCATAACTGCCCAAACTGGGAAGCAATTAAGATACCCTTCAGTGCTCAGTCGCTTCAGTCGTGTCTGACTCTTTGTGACCCCATGGACTATAACCCACTATGCTCCTCTGTCCATGGGATTCTCCAGGCAAGAATACTGGAGTGGGTTGCCACTCCCTTCTCCAGTAGATGTTCCCGACCAAGGGATCGAACCCATGTCTCTTCATGTCTCCTGCTTTGGCAGGCAGGTTCTTTACCGCTAGCACCACCTGGAAAGCATCCTTCAGTAGGTGAATGGATAAATAAACTGTGGTGTATTCAGGCAATGGAATATTATTCAGTGTTAAAAATAAGTAAGCCTGGGTGGGAGGGGAATTTAGGGGAGAACAGATACATGTATGTGTATGGCTGAGTCCCTTTGCTGTTCACCTGAAGCTATCACAACATTGTTAATTGGCTGTACCCCAATACAAAATTAAAAGTTTTTTTTTTTAAATAAGTGAATTATCAAGCCATGAAAAGACACAGAAGAACCTTAAATGCATATTATCAAGTGAATGAAGTCAATTGAAAAGACTGTAACTGTATGACTCCAATTATGCAACATTACGGGAATGGCAAAACTAAGACAGTGAAACGATCGGTAGTTGTCAGGGATTGAGGGTTCCGGGACGAGAGCAGGCGGAGCACACAGGATTCTGGGGGCAGTGAAAGCGTTCTGTATGATAGTATAATGATGGATACATATTATTGTACATTTGTCCAAACCCATAGGAAATTCAACACCAAGAGTGAACCCTAAGGTAAACTATGGGGAAAAAATAAACACAAAGGAAGGCATTAAAATAGGAAATGAGGAAAACATAGGCACCACCCTTATGACCTAACCACATCACACCCCAAACATCATCACACTGGGCATTAGGTTTCAACATGTGAATTTTAGGGGCACACAAACATTCAGTTTATAGTTCCAGGATATTCTCTGGAACCAGGATCCAGTCATGAGGTCCCAGGACATGTCAGTGTGAGTCCCGGGGCTCCTTAGGTAGACGCCGTTGAGAACTCCAAAGGGAGGAAAGTTGGACCTGAAACCTTACAGTGTTGTCCAGGCTTGGGCAACCTTCCAGGATGATACTGCTGGCCCTGGCTGGTCCCAGGCATTGGGAGGGCTCAGAAAATTTCATGGAAGACATTCCAGAGCATGAAGAGTGCTCTGCACCCCGGAGGTTCAGAGTCCACGGCAGGAACCAGCCCCAGACCTTTCCTCTTGGTGTTCTGAGTAGGAGCCCCCACCTGATTACCTGTAGGTTGAAAACAACCACACTAAACTTCCTGATGGGTTCCCTGGTGAGTCAAACAGTAAAGAATCTGCCTGCAATGCGAGAGACCTGGGTGCCATCCCTGGGTTGGGAAGATCCTCCCTGGAGGAAGGTATGGCAACCCATTCCAGTATTCTTGCCTGGAGAATCCCCATGGACAGAGGTTGGGGTCCATGGGGTCGCAAAGAGTTGGACACAACTGAGCGACTCAGCACACAGCACAGAGAGTTATTTTCCATGTCCACAGTTTTAATGTCCAAAGCAGACCCAGAGTTATTTTCGATGTCTCAGTTCTGGCTGCTATAACAGAACTATCCTAGACTGGGTGGCTTATAAGCAACAGAAATTTATTTCTCACAGTTCTGGAGGCTGGGAAGTCCAGGATCAAGGTGCCAGTATGGTCAGGTTCTAGTCTGGTTGAAAAGAGGGTCCTCTTCTGGTTGCAGACTACTGACTTTTCATGACATGGTAAAGAGCAGAGAAGAGAAGCAAGCTGTCTTGAGATTCTTATAAAGGCATTAATTTTATTCATGAGTGCTCGAACCTTATGACCTCATCTGATCCTAATTACCCCCCAAAGGCCCCACTTTCTAATATCTTCAGCATGGTAGGGCAGGGTTTCAGCATATGAATTTTGGAGGCACACAAATGTTCAATCCATATAGTTATTTACATATGATCAAAAGCTTATGGAGACTGAGGTGGTCTCTACAACCTACAGCTGAGCCTCCTCAGGATTCTGGTCCAGCAATGGATAGGAGTATTTGGACCCTTTATATTCTTTCCCGGTGTAGTGACTCCTACCTGTGATAAACTTTACACTCAGTTGTCTCTAGGCCATATGTTGCTGCTAAGTCACTTCAGTCATGTCCGACTCCATGCGATCCCATAGACGGCAGCCCACCAGGCTTCCCCGTCCCTGGGATTCTCCAGGCAAGAACACTGGAGTGGGTTGCCATTTCCTTCTCCAGCGCATGAAAGTGAAAAGTGAAAAGTCAAAGTGAAGTCACCCAGTCGCGTCCGACTCTAACGTCCCCATGGACTTTATAGCCCACCAGGCTCCTCCATCCATGGGACTTTCCAGGCAAAAGTACTGGAGTGGGGTGCCATTGTCTTCTCCCTAGGCCATATAGCAAAGCTGTAATCCCAATAGGCCTTAAAGGAACAGAGCTAATGGATTATGTATATAGTTATACTAAAGCAGATGTTTTTGTATATGAGAATTTTACCTCATTGAAAATATGTGGTTATGTGATATCTGATAGAAAATGGATAGAAAATAGAAAATCTTGACCCACCTTGCTTAAGATCAATGGCCAAAATTTGTGAATCTGATTCATCCTTGCAGGAAGGAAAAATTACTAAAATGGCATATTGCACCGAGGCAACATTGTAAAGCAATGTTTCTTCAGGACTAAAAAAAAGAAAACAGTGGTATATTGCTAGATGTCTTTATACTCCCAATTATAATGTCCCCAAAGGATTCCTCAATAAGATAATTAAGATAAAGTTGAAATCATTTTAAAAATTAAAATATATGTAATATATAAAGCTAAAACTTGGTTCACTGATATCAGAAATATAGATAGGCTCTCCTCAGGGCCTTATTTAAGAAAAGAAGAGAGAAATAAGTTATATATATATATATATATATGGAATTAGAAAGGATATAATGGTATGGGGAGGGAGGTAGAAGGGGGATTCAGGATGGCGAACATGTATACACCCGTGGCAGATTCATGTTGATGTATGGCAAAACCAATACAATATTGTAAAGTAATTAGCCTCCAATTAAAATAAATAAATTTATATTTAAAAAAAGAAAGGATATAATATAAACAGATAAAAATGAGATTCAAACAATTAGAAGAGGGTCATATAAAACTATGGTAAAATATTGAAAAATTTTAGAGGAGTAGAAATTATCACCTTAGTTCAAAATATGTTAAAAAAAAGAACATACTTTGTATCCTTACCATGCTATTCAGTGGGATATCAGATCAGATCAGTCGCTCAGTCGTGTCCGACTCTTTGCGACCCCATGAATCGCAGCACGCCAGGCCTCCCTGTCCATCACCAACTCCCGGAGTTCACTCAGACTCAAGTCCATCAAGACAGTGATGCCATCCAGCCATCTCATCCTCTGTCATCCCCTTCTCCTCCTACCCCCAATCCCTCCCAGCATTAGAGTCTTTTCCAATGAGTCAACTCTTCACATGAGGTGGCCAAAGTACTGGAGTTTCAGCTTTAGCATCATTCCCTCCAAAGATAGGATAAAGCAAAAGAAAGAATTTTGCTGGGTTTGCCTCACAATACAGAATCTGCTATCTCTTCTGTTCAGGTCCTATTTTAAATGGCTGTCTGTTTTACAGAAAAGAATTTCTGCTTGGAAATTGAATGGCTCCTGAGAAAATGACCATCTGTATTGTTTTGGACGCTAACTACCCAGAGCTGGTTCTAGATGTGGGAAAAGTCACTTTGGGGGAGAAGAATAGAAAAAAAATGAAAGATTCTCAACTGAGAAAAAAGCAGAATGAAAGCCTCTCAAAATGTGTGATTACTTTGCTGAATTCTGGAGGGGGAATAAGCAAGATTGAAATTGAGAATGAAGATTATAGTTATGAAAAAGATGGAATAGGATTAGATTTGGAACATTCTTTAGCCGATATGGTTCCAATTGTTCATAAATACTTTGACTTTATGAAACAAGGTAAATATTTTCTGATTTTTGTCAAATCGTGGAGCTCCAAAATCCCTGGGATGAAGATTGCCACCTTGAGTTCCAATTTGTACAAAAGAGATATAACCTCTGTAAATGTCATGAATGCTACCGTGGCACTGGAATTCCTCAAAGACAGGGTAGAAACTAGAGAGAGATTTTCTTTAACGTCAAAATCATCTTCAAAGAGGTGCCGAGAAGAAACAGAAGAAAGTAGCACAAAAGCCTTGGCTTCTGATTTTTTTAATAGGACGCAACTCAGGTATAGAGAAAAACTCACCTTCACTGAATCCACATATGTGGAAATTAAAGACTTCTCAACACAAAAGCTGTTGCAACGCATTAAAGAGATTCTCCCTCAATATGTTTCAGCGTTTGCAAATACTCGTGGGGGATATTTGTTTGTTGGTTTAAGTGAGAAAAAACAAGAAGTAATTGGCTTTAAAGCAGAGAAGAGTGACCTTGACAAGATAGAAAGAGAAATAGAAAAATGCATCAGCGAGTTGCCTGTCTATCACTTCTGTATGGAGAAGAAGAAGATCAATTATTTATGCAAATTCCTTGAGGTATACGATGAAGAAAGTCTTTGTGGATATGTCTGTATGCTCAAAATAGAGCCATTCTGTTGTGCAGTGTTTGCCAAAAAGCCGGATTCCTGGCATGTGAAAGACAATCAAGTGAAGCAGCTGTCCGTGGAGGAGTGGGTGCAGTTAATGATGGATCCTGAACCAGGTGAGGAAGGGGGGGTAGAAATAATGGTGCATTTGGTTGCAGCACGAAGGATTTTTGTTCTCTGAGATTGGGGGCAAGATCAATAGTCCTCAGATTTCAACACCTAATTTACTAATCTTTGGTAGATACATGCAATAGTTAGCTATCTCTACCTGTTTAGAAGGTAGTTATTCCATACACAAAAGTACATTATCTTCTCTCCATGGCACTACCTGGTGTAATTTTTCTTCCCCATCACGTCTACTCACTTTCAAGGAAAGCCTGTGAATTCCTTCTCCCTTTTCCTTTGGAGCTCAGTTTCAGTAACTGACCATTTCTTTCTCTCAGGAACACTTGCCTCTTTAATGTACTTGCTCTTTCATCTTTCTTTACACTTTCCCTTAAAACCTCTTCCCTCTTCCTCTCCTGTTTCTTCCATTTGTGGACTAACATATAACCCTAAATTGGACTGATAAGAAAAGGCTAATGTTGGTATTTTATCTGATTTTTGGAAAAGAAAAGCCTCCAGTGAAATTGGACCTACACTAGCAACTTAAAAATCTCTGAAATTGCAAGGCTCATTCTTAGAATCTGCCCCAAATTAGACTCTCCTTCACTAGCCCTCATGTCTTCTAATTTTAATTGCTTTTAAAATGAGCCCAGTTATATGGTAATGTATTCGATTACTATTCATGCACTTTCCTATTCATATTCAACATAGTATGTTTCAGTAGCCTCAAGGAATAAATCTATAACTTATGTCTGACCTGGGAATCTATCCACAATCAGTTCAGTTCAATTCAGTTGCTCAGTCATGTCCGACTCTTTGAGACCCCATGAACCACAGCACACCAGGCCTCCCTGTCCATCACCAACACCCGGAGTCCACCCAAACCCATGTCCATCGAATCGATGATGCCATCCAACCATCTCATCCTCTGTCGTCCCCTTCTCCTCCTGCCTTCAGTCTTTCCCAGCATCATGGTCTTTTCCAATGAGTCAGCTCTTCACATCAGGTGGCCAAAGTATTGGAGTTTCAGCTTCAACATCAGTCCCTCCAATGAACACCCAGGACTGATCTCCTTTAGGATGGACTGGTTGGATCTCCTATCCACAATATTTAACAACATTTCTGTTGGGAAAATGGGGTCATTTCTAAGCAGACTTTAGATATACAAAGCATTTAGTTGATATAGTAAGCATTTAGTTGTGACAAATTAAGAAAGTGGTTTTGTTTTTTAAGATTTTCCCAGGTTGTTTGAAGAGATGAACTTTCAACGAAGTATGTTATCACCAATTCCCCATGATTGGTCTGTTGATAAAGGTAAGAATTTAGAAAGTCAGCAGCAGAGATATCACTTTAGAGGTAATTTAATTAGGGTTTCTTTGGACTTGTATGTCTTTTCAAATCTCCTCTTCAAATAAGCTCTGTCTTGAAACTTATCATTAAAGCATATTCTGGCATTCAGGGAATGCTTTTGGTGTTTTTAGCATGGACTATATCAAAATGTAATATTTTAGGCTTTTTCTTGGTGTAATAGGAGCTCCTTTCATTGGAAGTAAGAGAAACCCAAGTCAACTTAGTTTAAACAAAAAGGAAATCCATCATGTCAGGAGGAAGTCTATATTGAGACCCAGCTTCATACACAGCTATATTCCATTATTGAAGAAAGACCAACAATACTCAGAATCTCTGATTTACCTGTTTTTGTTGTTATTACTTATGGGCAACATGTTTGTTGTTTTCTGCTGTATACACAATGTTACCTTGAATATTTTTGTTCAGTCTTCTGTCGCATATTTGTGAAAGTTTTTCTAGGGTGCACACCCAGGAGTAGAATTGCTAGGTCAGGAAGTATATGAGTATCCAAGCAATAGGATAATGCCAGATTGTTCTCCAGAGTAGATGAGTCACTTTACTCCCACCAGCATGTTAGAAATGGCACATCTTCTCCAGTTGTCAGCTTCTCTTCATCTTTCTTTTCGTCCTCCTTTTTCCCACTCAAATAGGTGTAAAATAGTATCTGCTTACATCTGCATTTCCCTGGTTGTTAATTTGGTTGAGCATCTTCATGTACTTACTGTCTGTCTGTATTTTATTGCCTATGAAATGCCTATTCTGTCGGTTGCCCATTTTGCTATTAGGTTTTTGTCTTTTTCCTGTTGATATGTAGGAGATTCTAGAATCCAGATCGGCTTCTGAACATAGGTATTACAGGTTACAGAAATCTTCTCCAAGTTCGTAGCTTTTGTTTTCTCTTTTTTTGAGGCTGCTGCTGCTGCTAAGTCACTTCAGTCATGCCTGACTCCTTGAGGCATATGATGATTATCAGCAGCTTGATACTTTTGCTGATTGTGACTTAATTTAAAATAGTCCAAGTTACCAATATTTAAAATTTCTGTTTCACTGCTCTTTCTGCTTTGTGTATGAGATCCTCTCTAACCAGTAAGTTAGAACCATATTTCCTTTCATTTTCTTCTAAAAGTTTTAGGGTTTTGCACTTTATGTTTAACATTTAAAGCCTCAGTCTATCTCAGTAGTGATGTAAGGGTGGTATTTCATTTTATTCCATGTGGATAACCGCTTTGTTGGTTTTCATTCACTAAGTTGTGTCTAACTCTTTGCGACCTCCCTGGACTATAGCCCACCAGGCTGCTCTGTCCATGGGATTTCCTAGGCAAGAATACTGGAGTGGGTTGCCATTTCCTTCTCTAGGGGGATCTTCCCAACCTAGGGATCAAACCTGTGTTCTCCTGGCTTGGTAGGCAGATTCTTTACCACTGAGCCCCCAGGGAAGCCCAGTAACCACATTACCCAGCTCCAGTTACTGAACAGTTCCCATTTTCACCCACCAATTTGCCATGCCATCTCCAGCAATATTACTAGGTATATGTATAGCTTTGTTTCTAGAATCCATATTATGTTCATTTGGTCAATTTGTCTGTCCTTATACACACTATACTGTCTTAATATTGTAATATTGTTCTAAGTACTTAGCAGGGCAGGGCTCCTTACTATTACTCTTTTTCTTTGAGAGTGTTTTGGCAGTTTGAATCATTTAATCTATGAAACAAATTTTAGAACTGTTTTAAGTGCCTCAAAAAGCCCTTTAAAGATTTTGATTGCAGTTACACTGAATATATAGATTTCAGAAGTGGCATAGTGGCATTATTTATATCAATTGGTCTTTGTACAATTGAACATAGGTTTTTAAAATGTTTTGTTGTTGTAATTGATGTTACCTTTTTGTTTGGCTTCACTGCTTGGCTTGCGGAATCTTAGTTCTCTGACCCAGAACTGAATTTGTGCCCTCAGGAATGAATGGAGGTACAGAGTCCTAACCACTGTACCACCAGGGAATTCTCAATGTTTTACTTTAAAAGTTACATTTTTTTCTTATTTGTCGCTAGTGTGTAGAAATGCAACTGATTTTATATATTGATTTCACACCACCTTGTTAAAATTTATTTTAAATAATTTGTTCATAACATTGCTTTCCTGACCTAAGAAAATATCATTAAGGTCATTATTTTGAATTCCCTGTTGGGTAAATCACTTGGCTCCACTTCATTAGGAAAAGGTTTCTGGAGATGAGTTTTGTTCTTTAATTTTGAGCATAATCCCATTTCTTCTCTTTTCTTGACTGTGTTGGTTTCTGCACATTATATAAAGCAGCCGTTTTCACAGACGGACATCAAATAGGAGATGAATTCACTAAGTAGTTCAGCCAGACATTCTGGGTGCCTCTCAAAGCGTTGTGCTCATTTAAGCCGCTAACACTTTGTTCCTAGTGTTTGTAAGCCAAGTCCCACCAGTGCCCTGATTAAGGGAGGGTGGAAGCCAGTGACTCAAGTTGTAGCCAGAAAAGTTGAGGCACTAGATGTGTGTCCCGATTCTTCCTCTCCTTAGGGAAAAGCTGATAGATGGCTTTTATCACCCGATTGCTCTTTTATTTTTCTTTCATTTTTATTTGTTTATTTATGGCTGTGCTGGGTCTCCGTTGCTACACATGGGCTTTCTCTAGTTGCTGTGAGCAGGGGCTGCTCTCTAGTTGCAGCGCAGGGCCTTCTCACTGCAGTGGCTTCTCTGGCTGTGGAGCGCAGGCGCTAGGGCACAAGGGCTTCTGTGGTTGTGGCGCACAGGCTCAGTTGCAGCAGGGGCTCCAGCGTGCGTGGGCTCAGTAGTTGTGGCGCATGGGCTTAGTTGGCCTGTAGTATGTGGCATTTTCCTAGACACAGTAGGGGAAAGAGAGGGTGGGACAAATTGAGAGACCAGCACTGAAACATATATATTACCGTATGTACAACAGACAGCAAGTAGGAAGTTGTTGTATAACCCCGGGAGCTCAGCCCAGTGCTCTGTGACAACCCAGAGGGGAGGGATGGGGTGGAGGTGCAGGGAGGTTCAAGAGGGAGGGGACATGTGTATACTATGGCTGACTCATGTTGCTGTATGGCGGAAACCAACACGACGTTGTAAAGCAATTATCCTCCAATTAAAATAAAAGAAAAAAACTACAGAGGCTTTGGAAGATGCTACATTCCTCCAAAGGGGATTATATTTCTTTCTGCAGGTAGATAGAGTACCAGTGATAACCTTGATTTTTTAAGATTTGTTTTATGCTTTTCTAGAAAGAATATCTTTAAATTTTGCCCTTACCATTACTAGGTCATGGCTCTTCTTGAGTCTCAACTCAAAGTCTGAGGTGTTTACCACGGGCCTTCCGCTTTTCAGGGACTCAAATTCCGGTCTAAGTCACCCCACCACCATGAGGTTGATAAAACTCAGGTTCAGCTCTTTTTAACCTCCCAGTAACAATTTCTTCTGGGTTTTCTCACCCTGTATCTGCCAAGTGAGTTGAAGGAAATGTGAATGTAGAGTTTGGCTGCTTTTCTGCAGTTTTATCTTAGATTTTCCCTTTCGAATTATAGTTCCTCTGGTAGCCCCAAATGCCAGTCTCTTTTTCCTCAGCCTAATAAAACTGGAGATTTATGCTTGGGCTGTATTTACCCATGACATGATATGGAAAATATCCTCAGGCAAAAAGCTGGGATGAATGTGGTGCTACTTCCTGTGTTTCCATCAAATATTGTGACCCTTTAAGTCCTGCTTGTGTTGGTTGCTCTCTAGTTCTTTAAATTTCTGTTTTTATATTTTATACAACTTTCATAGTTGTGTTTGGTGGGAGGGGTTGGTCTGGTACAAGCTACTTTGTCATGGTTGGAATTGGAAGCTTCCAGTATTTAAAAATTTATTATAATTATTTTCCTACCTAGTGCCATCAGAAAAGGTGACATATATCCCAGAAATCCTCTACAAGAGACTGTTCTCACAACATGAAGGAGTTGCACAGTTGATATGTAAAGAGATGGGCTCTGTTCATCAAGGTACATTGATCTTTTCTAAGAGTTGGTCTTTGGATCTGGACTTGCAAGAGAACCAGAGCGTCATCTGTGATGCACTGCTAATTTCCCAGGACCGTCCACCAGTCTTATACACCTTCCTCAGGGAACTGAATGAGGAACTAAAAGGCTATTCTATACAAACTGCCTTAACTTTAAAGAAGAAACTGGTAAAAATTGGTGGCTACACTGGGAAAGTGTGTGTCATGACAAAGATCTACTGCAGTGAAGAATCTTCTACATTAACTGAAGGCAGTGCGAGACTTCTTCATGATTCAAGCTTATCTGCCACCTACCCTAAGTCCTACACCCTCATAACCAGTCAAACAATGAACGATTTAAAGAAGGCCCTTTTCATAGTCTTGAAGAGTCTTGGAACTTTAAGTGATAAATTTGATTCTGAGATTTTTCAACACCTCTTGAGCAATCAGCATGGATTACTTTCTGAGGAATGACAAAAGGTTGTTTAAATATCGTCCAGTTCAGTTCAGTTGCTCAGTTGTGTCCGACTCTTTGCAACCCCACAGACTGCAGCACGCTGGCTTCCCTGTCCTTTACTATCTCTCAGAGCTTGCTCAAACTCATGTCTATCGAGTTGGTGATGCCATTCAATCATCTCATCCTCTGTCGTCCCCTTCTCGTCCTGCCTTCAATCTTTCCCAGCAACAGGTTCTTTTCTCATGAGTCAGCTCTTTGCATCAGGCGGCCAAAGAATTTAGCTTCAGCACCAGTCCTTCCAATGAATATTCGGGACTAATCTCCTTTAGGATGGACTGGTTGGATCTCCTTCCAGTCCAAGGGACTCTCAAGAGTCTTCTCCAGCACCACAGTTCAAAAGCATCAATTCTTCAGCGCTCAGCTTTCTTTATGGTCCAATTCTCACATCCATACATGACTACTGGAAAAACCATAGCTTTGACTGGATGGACCTTTGTCGGCAAAGCTTTTTAATATGCTGTCTTGGTTTGTCGTAGCTTTTCTTCCAAGGAGCAAGCATCTTTTAATCTCATGGCTACAGTCACCATCTGCAGTGATTTTGGAGCCCAAAAAAATCTTGCGCAAGGCTCATCTGAATCATTAAAAGTAGACCAGGCTACAAAGATGTTTTTCATTATGTCGTCAATGTTGTTCTCAAATAATGTGAAAATATACCTCTAAAAAGCTTTACAAGGAAAACAACTTGATAGGATCTTGGAAAGTCTAATTTAATTTTCAATTTATTTCTTTCTAAATGGTTTTCATAGGTGTTACTCAAGACTTTTTGTTGTTGTTTAGTCTCTAAATTGTGCCCGATACTTTTGCAACCCCATGAACTGTAGCCCACCAGGCTCCTCTGTCTGTGGGATTTCCCAGGCAAGAATACTGGAGTGGGTTGCCATTTCCTTCTCCAGGGGATCTTCCCAACCCAGGGATGAAACCTGCATCTCCTGCTTGGCAGGCAGATTCTTTACCACTGAGCCCTCTGGGAAGCCCCTTTAAAAGTTATTAGGAAAATTAATTTGTTAATTACTCTGTGCATAGTTCATGGATAAGTTTTCTTCCACTTTTAAGTTATGGAAACTTTCAATACTTTTAACAACAACAATGGAAATTTCCAAGACGTACCCAAAAAACCTTTATAACTTAGAAAAGATTATAATTGATGATGTTTACAGTCTTTATAAGGAAACAAAGAATCCAAAATTTTTCCCCCTCCCCACAAAATTCTTTGAATCTTCTTGGACTACTTTTATACTGTTCACTTGGAGAAGTTATGACTTTTCTAATTGCTCAGCTGGCATCCTTAAGAACTCAGCAGAATAGTCGCTTTAGCATGCAGAATTGAAGATGATATGGAGAGTCTTCCAGACAAACAAAATGTAAAGAAGTTCATCACCGCTAGACTGCTGGTGACAGGGACTTAAGCTGAAATGAAAGGGTGCTAATTAGTACAGATGTCTCTGTCTTAAAATGGTTCGACTTAGGATTTCTTGACTTTACGATGGTACGGGAGCAATTCGCATTCAGTAGAAACTATACTTCGAATTTTGAATTTTGATTTTTTCCTGAGCTAGCCGTATGTGATACAATATTTTTGTATGATGCCGGGCACTGGCAGTGAGCCACAACTCCCAGTCAGCCATGTAGTCACAAGGGTAAATAACCAGCGCTCTATAGGGTATTGTGTTGCTTCCTGCTTCTGATGTGAAGAAGAGGAAAGCAATTACTCTTGAGATGAAACTCGATTTCCCTGCATCAAAGTGGCAATTCAGTAATGGCCATTACGTGTGAGTTCGGACTTTTGCAATTGATGATCTCGACCATCTTAAAGGATAAGTGAATCGGTGATACAGTGAAATTGTCAGCATTGGTTAAATCCACTGTCTTTGCGAAGAAATTACCTGGGCTAATCGATGATATGGGAAAATTTCTCGACACTAGAATGGAAGATCAGATACAGAAGCGCATACCACATAGTCTACTGAGGCAAGTTTTTTTCCATACACTTAAAGAGTATGCTGACGATCTTACACATATGCGAATGTTTATAGTGAGTTAATATCCGGTGTTTCAAGTGGCGTTGTTATTTTCATAATGTGAACATTGGTGGTGAGGCAGCAGGTTGCTGATACCAAAGTGTTTAAGGAAGTGCCGAAGTGTTTAAGGAAGAGCTGCGTAGAATAATTGTGGATGAGAAGTATTTGCCAGAACACATATGTAATGTTGATGAAATCAACTTGTTCTGAAAACATATGCCACAGCGTACGTACATTCATCAAAAGTCCAAGACAATGGATTCAAGGCTTCCAAAGACTATATAATGCTGCTTTGGGACACAGATGTTATAAGGTTCAAGTTGAAGCCTTTCTTAATCTACCACTTGGAAAACCCTAGAGCACACAGGAATACGAGAAAGCATATAGGTTCAGTTCAATTCAGTTCAGTCGCTCAGTCGTGTCCGACTCTTTGCCACCCCATGGACTGTGGCACACCAGGCTTCCCTGTCCATCACCAACTCCCAGAGCCTGCTCAAAAAAGCATATACTTCCCATTTATTGTTGCCATAACAGGGAAGCCTGGATGATATTCGCATTGTTTGAAAACTGGTTTTTGAACTGTCTTACTCTACACACAAGAGAATGTTGCAGGCAAAACAAGCTGTACAATCAGAGCTTGAAGTCTTCCTAAAGAATATTGTGCCTACTAAACCATCAGCTGGTGTAGATGCCCCAGTGCCTCCTGCTATCCTCAAGCCTTATCGAGAGAGAATTATCACTGTAGCATCAATATCATCCCGCGATTAATTTTAGTTCAATGTTTCAAACATTCTTCAGGCCTGCTGTGCTTTCAGCTGTCTGCTTTGATGGTAAATATCCATACAACCATTTTGTTTTTCACTTTCAGTACAGTGATCAATAAATTAAATGATATATTCAACATTTTAATTTAAAAATAAGCTTTGTGTTAAATGAGTTTGCCTAACTGTAAGCCAGTGTAACTGTTCTGAGCTGATTTAAGGTAGGCTAGACTGAGCTATGATGTTCAGTAAGTTAGTTGTATTACATGCAGATTTGACTTAAAATATTTTCAACTTATGATGGGTTTATTGGGACATAAAACCATCACAAGTCGAGGGAGATCTGTAATAGGAAAACATATGAAAGTATAAATAATAGCCGCTCAGTCATGTCTAACTCTTTGCAACCCCATGGACTGTAGCCTGCCAGGCTCCCCTGTCCATGGAATTCTCCAGGCAAGAATACTGGAGTGGATTGCCATTTCCACTCCAAAAGATAAAGGGATAAGAATCTAAGCATACTACTACAGAAAGTCATCAAATCACAAAGCAAGTGAGTGAGAGAAGAAAAAAGAAACAGACGAGCCACAAAACAGCAGGAAATGGCAAAATGGTACTAAATACAAACCTATCAATAATTACTTCCTTTTTAAAATGTTTATGTATATATGTAAATAGTTGATTTACAATATTATATAAGTTTTACTATACAACACAGTGATTCACAGTGTTTTGTTTTTTGTTTTGTTTTTCAGCTGTACCACATGGCATATGGGGTCTTAGTTCCAGAACCGAGGATTGAACCTGTGCCCCCTGCAGTGGAAGCACAGATTCTTAAACGCTGAACCACTGGGAAATTCCCAGATGTTTGTTTTTCAAAACCTGCCAGGAGGAAGCATGAACGCAGTTCCTCCCTACTACAAATTATGCAGCCAAGTTCCCCACGTTTGGGGAAATGGCAGGGGTCAGCACACCTGGAGTGCAATGGATGAGCCTTGCCCTGGGAAAACCACCTTCATGCTCATGGTATCTCCCCTGCTGGTAAGTATATGATTCACAATTTTTAAAGGTTATACCTCGTTTATAGTTTTTGTAAAATATTGGCTGTATTCCTTGTGTTGTACAATATAATCCCTGGAACCTATTTATTTTATACATAGTAGTCTGTGCCTCTTAATCCCCTACTCTATTCTTCCCTTCCCCCACTTCCTTCTCCCCACTGTATCTGTGGGTCTGTTCCTTTTTTGTTACTAATTTTCATTAGTTTGCTTTATATTTTAGATTCTACATATAAGTGATATCATACAGTATTTGTCTTTCTGTCTGACTTATTTTATCCATGTTGTTGCAAAAGGCAGGTTTCATTTTTGTGGCTGAGTAGTATTCCATTTCTCGGAGAAGGCAATGGCACCCCACTCCAGCACTCTTGCCTGGAAAATCCCATGGACGGAGGAGCCTGGTGGGCTGCAGTCCATGGGGTCGCTAAGAGTTGGACACAACTGAGTGACTTCACTTTCACTTTTCACTTTCATGCACTGGAGAAGGAAATGGCAACCCACTCCAGTGTTCTTGCCTGGAGAATCCCAGGGACGGCGGAGCCTGGTGGGCTGCCATCTATGGGGTCGCACAGAGTCGGACACGACTGAAGCGACTTAGCAGCAGCAGCAGCAGCATTCCATTGTGTATATGTAGCACAACTTCTTTATCCATTCATTGTTGACGGACACTTAGGTTGCTTCTGTATTTTGGCAGTTGTAAATAATGCTGCTATGAACATTGGGATTCATATGTCTTTTCAAATTAGTTTTTCATTTTTTGGATATATACCCAGGAGTGGCTTCTCTTTTTAGTGATGTGGGAGTTCTCTTTTTAGTCTTTTGAGAAAGCTCCTTACTGTTTTTCACATGCTTGCCAACATTTTTTATTTGTGTTCTTTTTAATGGTAGCCACTCTGGCAGTATACGGTGATATCTCATTGTGGTTTTAAATTGTGTTTCTCTGATGATTAACAGTGTTTGAACCTCTTTCCATGTGCCTGTTGGCCATCTGTTTTGTTTTGTTTTGTTTTCTGAAAAATGTCTATTCAGGTCTTCTGCACATTTTTAAATCATGTTGCTTGCTTTTTGATGTTGTTGTATGAGCTATCTTAATATTTTGGATTGTAACCCCACATCAGTCATATAATTTGGAAATATTTTCTCCTATTCAGTAGATTGTCTTTTCATTTTGTCAATGGTTTTCTTTACTATGCAAAAGCTTTTAAGTTTCACTACGTTCCATTTACTTACTTTTGCTTTTATTTTCTTTGCTTTAGGAGATAGATCCAAAAACATATATATTGCTACAACTTGTGTCAAAGAGTATTCTGCCTGTGTTTCCTTCTAGGAGTTTTATGGTTTCCAGTCTTGTATTTAAGTCTTTAATACATTTTGACATTCTTTTGTAAACGGTGATAGAGAATGTTCTGATTTCATTCTTTTATTAATAAATGGAGCTGTCCAGTTTTCCCAGCACCACTTATTGAAGAAATTATCTTTCCCCCATTGTATATTCTTACCTCCTTTATCATAGATTAACTGACAAGTGCTTGGGTTTATTTCTTGGATTTCTATCCTGTTCCATTAATCCATATCTTATGTACAAAATTAACTCAAAATGGATTAAAAGCTTTAATGATAGATCTGAAATCATAAAACTCCTAGAAGAAAACATAGGTGGTAAGCTGCTTAGCATCTGTCTTGGTTATTTTGTTTTTTTGAATTGACAACAAAACACAGATAACAAAAGCAAAAATAAATAAGCAAGATCACATCAAACTTAAAACCTTGTATAAAACAAATTAAATCATCAATAAAATTAAAAGACAACATACCAAATAGGAGAATATATTTGCAAATCATGTGTCTCATAAGGGGTTAACATCCAAAGTATATAAAGAATTCATTCAACTCAATAACAACAAAATAAAACAATCTAATTTTAAAATGGCACAGAATCTGAATAGACATTTTTCTGAAGAAGACATACAAATAATAAAAAGTACATGAAAAAGTGCTTTAACATCACTAATCATTAGGGAAATGAAAATCAAAACCACAATGAGATATCATCTCATACTTGTTAGAATGCTGCTAAGTCGCTTCAGTCATGTCCGACTCTGTGCAACCCCATAGACGGCAGCCCACCAGGCTCCCCCGTCCCTGGGATTCTCCAGGCAAGAACACTGGAGTGGGGTGCCATTGCCTTCTCCACTTGTTAGAATGGCTATCATCAAAAAGACAAGAAATAGCAAGTCTTAGTGAGGATTGAAGGAAAAGCAACCCTTGTGCACTGTTGGGAATATAAATTTGTGCAACCACTATGGAAAGTAGTGTGGAAGTTCTTCAAAAAAAATTAAAAGTAGAATGACCATATGATCCCACAGGTTCACTTCTGGGTGTTTATTCACAGGAAAATAAAAAGTACTAACTGCAAGATGCATGTACCCCTATGTTTATTGCAGCATTATTCACAATAGCCAAGATATGGAAGAAACTTATGTTCCTATATTCTGTATAGCCATTAAACACACACAATGAAACATTATTCAATCATAGAAAGAGAAGGAAATTTTGCCATTTTTGACAATAGGGGTGGATTTTTAGGGCATAATGTTAAGTGAAACAAGACAAAGAAGAACAAATATTATGTGATCTCACTTATTTGTGGAATATGAAGACAAAAACCAACCAACCAAAAAAGCTCCCAAGCTCATGAATACAAGGAATAGGGGTGGGGATGGGGTTGCAAAATGGATAAAGTAAGTTAAAAAGCACAAAATTCCAACTGTAAAATGAATAAATCATGGGATGTTATGTACAGCATGGTGACTATGGTAATGAAAGTGAAAATTGCTCAGTTCTGTCCAACTCTTTGTGACCCCACGGACTATGCAGTTCATGGAATTCTCCACGTCAGAATACTGGAGTGGGTAGCTGTTCCCTTCTCCAGGGGATCTTCCCAACCCAGGGACTGAACCCAGGTTTCCCACATTGCAGGTGGATTCTTTACCGGTTGAGTCACCAGGGAAATCCAAGAATACTGAAGTGGGTAGCCTATCCCTTCTCCTTCAAATTCCTGGATCTTCCCAACTCAGGAATTGAACCGGGGTGTCCTGCATTGCAGGTGGATTCTTTACCAGCTGAGCTACCAGAGAAGCCCAACTATGGTAATAGTCTATTGCATATTTGAAGGTTGTTAAGAGAATAAATCTTAAAAGTTTTCACAAGGAAAAAAATGTTGTAATAATATATGGTGATGGATGTCAACTAGACTTACTGTCCAGGGGTGATCACTTTGCAATATACAGAAATATCTGATCACTGTCTTGTATACCAGCCACTAATATAATGTTATATGCCAATTCTATCTAAAAAGTCAACAGAATAAAAAGAAGATACATGTATAATGAATCATTTTGCTGTATATCTGAAACTAACACAAAATTGTGAATCAACCATGGTCCAACATAAAATGAAAAATTTAAAAAGTCAACAGAATATTTTCTGTTACTACTGTGAAAGTAATGTGCCCTTTTTTATTCATCTTAAGATTTTTTTTGTCTTTGATGTTTAACAGTTTGATATGCTGTGCCTATGTATATTTTTGTTTCTATTCATCCTGCTTGGGATTCACAGAATGTCAGGTCTACAGCTTTTTCTGTCTTGTCAGCTTTGGAATTTTTCAAAAGTTATCTCTTAAAGAAAATATTGCTCTTATACTTTCTCACATCTCTCCGTGTTGTGTAAACATTTGACGTTTTTGTTGTGTACCATATGACTATTTTTTAATCTGAATTTTCACTCTTTTTCTCTGCTACTGCTGCTGCTAAGTAGGTTCAGTCGTGTCCGACTCTGTGCAACCCCAGAGACAGCAGCCCACCAGGCTCCCCCGTCCCTAGGATTCTCCAGGCAAGAACACTGGAGTGGGTTGCCATTTCCTTCTCCAGAAAAATTTTATAAACAACTTTTTCTCTATGTATGCTTAAATCTAAATATTGATTTTTATCAGCCTTTTTTTTATTACTAATACTTACTTTTAATTGCGATGTCTTATTTTCATTACATTTATTTTATCTGCTTATGTAAAATGACTTTCCATTTATAGTAATGGTATATAAAAAGTTTTATATAAACAAGATGATTTTAAAATATCAAGTTATTACAGTAAGTACAAAAAAATCTTGAATAATTAACCTTTGAAAATCACTGCAGTAAAGCCAAAGCAACAGTAAATGGTTATAATTAAGAGACTTGGCTCTTAAAAAGAAAAGCCTCACCAATATCTATTCTTTTAATTTTTGTTTTCTTTCTTCTGATTTTACAGCTAACCCACAATGTGACACGTATGTATATACAAAGTGACACGTATGTATATAAACCTTAAATTGTTTAAGATCTATGTGAGCTGTGTTACTGCATTATGGAGAACAACATTAACGAGTATATTTCATGTCTGTTTCACAGCTAACTACTGTATTTCCAGATGAGCCAATATTTCCACGTGACAGATACACATCTCTTTTTCTCTTAATTACTCCACCAATCCTGAGTGTTATAATTATCACTTGGGCCAACGGCAAATACCCTCATTTATTTACTTTGAAATGATACAATCCAGGGAGGAAAAAAATCCTCATTCGAACACGGTATTTTTTGTTTTAGTAACAACTGGGTATATTTCTGTTTGCAGCAAACCCTTACTCAAAAGAAGAAATGGCTCATCTTTACATTCCACTTTTTAAGCAGCAGCACCATTTCCAAGCTGCCACAGCTGTGACTTGCAGTGAGTCAGCTCTATCCCCCGTACGCCTCAGCTTCTAAATATGTAAAGTGACAAAGCCAGATCTGGGTGAGTCTGAGAAACCGCACCGGCCCTCATGAGTGAAAACACTTCTGAATAACCTGGTGCGCACTGCTCAACTCTATGCATCTGGTTTTCCACGTTCTCTTGCGATTTGATATCTTATGGTTTACTACTTCCTCAGACTCAGACTGGAATAGTAATTAAGGGAATTAATTTAAAAGGCCTTGCTTTTTTGGATTATGGATTAATTTTGGAACAAAATGTAAATGAGATGACATTAGAGCACTTCTTCAAAACCAAATGCTGGGACATGATTATATTTAAAGTCTGGTGCTAAGTCACTTTAGTCGTGTCCGACTCTTGGCGACCCCATAGACAGCAGCCCACCAGGCTCCCCCGTCCCTGGGATTCTCCAGGCAAGAACACTGGAGTGGGTTGCTATCAGCCTTCCAGTTCACTAGTTTTCTCTTTTGCTGTGTCTAATTTCCTGTTAAACCTATCTGTTAATGTCTAATTTCAATTCAATTCTAGAATTCCTACTGGAGTCTATCAATTCTTTGATGATTTTTTTTCTCCCTTTTTTCCTCTCTTTCTTAAGAACATAAATAATAGCTCTTTTCAATCCTTGTCTGGTAATTCCATTATTTGGATTAACTTTGGTCTGTTTCTGTTGTATGGTTTTTTCCTTCTTGGTCTTCGCCATACAGTCCTGTATTTTGGCATGCCAGGTAATTTTCAGTTAAATCCTAGACATGGTATGAAAAAAGGTATAGAGGATCTAGGTGATACTGTCTTCCTCTCAAGAAGATTCATGCTGTCCTTTGCAAGGCCGACAGAGTAACATATGATTATCTTAATCCAGTTAGAGACTTAGCTACTCAAGGAAAGTTTTGACAGTATTTTTAATCTCTGATTTGTATTTGCAAATCTCTAATTTGTCTAACGGAGAAGGCAATGGCACCCCACTCCAGTACTCTTGCCTGGAAAATCCCATGGATGGAGGAGCCTGGTGGGCTGCAGTCCATGGGGTTGGGAAGAGTCGGACACGACTGAGTGTCTTCACTTTCACTTTTCACTTTCATGCATTGGAGAAGGAAATGGCAACCCACTCCAGTGTTCTTGCCTGGAGAATCCCAGAGTCAGGGGAGCCTGGTGGGCTGCCGTCAGTGGGGTCGCACAGAGTCGGACACGACTGAAGCGACTTAGCAGCAGCAGCAGCAACAATTTGTCTAAAGCAAAGCAAAGCTGGTTTCCTCAGCTTTAAATTGCCTTCAGACAGATGTTTTATGTACGATAATGGCCTTTTCTAACTCTTCTCAGTGGAAATGTTGGTTTGCCACATGCTACTCATTACGGCATATCACTTTTGTGCATTAATAGCAATATCTCAGAATAAAACTTAAATTTTAGTAGATAACCAATACACTCATTGGATTACATTTTAATGGGGGAAAGCTATAATTTTTATCTGAGCTCGAAATATTTTTATTGTGTCCAATTGCTTGCTGTACATCTTGATATGTCATAGGTACCTAAAAAGTATCCAGATGAACTCTATGATTTTCTCTCTTTCTTCCAGGTTTAAGGAGACCAAAGAGATGTAAACATTAATTTCAGGGCAGGAGACCTGAATATACATTTTTCCAAAGAAGACATAGAAATGGCTATTTGGCATGTGAAAAGATACTCAGCATCACTAATCACTGCATGTGTGCTCAGCCACTTCAGTCGTGTCTGACTCTTTGTGACCCTGTGGACTGTAGCCCACCAGGCTCCTCCGTCCATGGAATTCTCCAGGCAAGAATACTGGAGTGGGTTGCCATGCCCTACTCCAGGGGATCTTCCCAACCCAGGGATCAAACCTGCATCTCTTACGTCTCCTGCATTGACAGGTGGATTCTTTACCACTAGTGCCACCTGGGAATCCCCACTAATCATTACAGAATCATTATAGAAATGTAAATTAAAACCACAGTGAGATATCACCTCACACCTGTCGGAATAGCTATCATCAAAAGTATAGTACAGATAACAAATTTTGACAAGGACGTGGAGAAAAGGGAATACTCGTGCGTTGTTGGCGGGAATGTAAACTAGTGCAGCCGTTGTGGAAAACAGTATGGCAGCGTCTCAAAAAAACTGTATGTATGTATTGCTGTATGACTCAGCAGTTCCACTCCTGGATTTACATCCAAAGAAAACAAAAACACTAATTCAAAAAGACATGCATCCCGATGTTCATAGCAGCATTATTTGTAACAGCCAAGATAAGGAAACAACCTACATGTCCATCAATAGATGAATGAATGAAGAAGATGTGGTCCACGTATACACAATGGAACACTACCCAGCCATACAAGAAGAAGGAGATCCTGCCATCTGCACCAACATGAATGGACGGCAGCACACCAGGTTTCCCCTGTCCTTCACAATCTTCTGGAGTTTGCTCAAACTTGTGACCACTGAGTCGGTGATGCCATCCAACCATCTCATCTTCTGTCATCCCCTTCTCCTCCTGCCTTCAGTCTTTCCCAGCATCAGGGTCTTCTCCAATGAGTTGGCTCTTCGCAT
This sequence comes from Bos indicus x Bos taurus, assembly GCF_003369695.1. Classification (NCBI taxonomy): domain Eukaryota; kingdom Metazoa; phylum Chordata; class Mammalia; order Artiodactyla; family Bovidae; genus Bos; species Bos indicus x Bos taurus. The sequence continues at coordinate 15,937,498 of NC_040094.1, forward strand.
CAGGTGGTCAGAGTATTGGAACTTCAGCTACAGTCCTTCCAATGAATATCCAGGGTTGATTTCCTTTAGGATTGACTGGTTTGATCTCCTTGATGTCCAAGGGACTCGTCAAATATATGTAGAATCTAAGAAATAAAGCAAACAAGTGTATAACAAAACAGATGCAGAGAACAAAGTAGTGGTTACTAGTGGGGATAAAGAGGGGAAGGGGCATGGGATTAAGAGGTTCAAACTACTGTGTATGAAATAAATAAGCAACAAGTATATATTATACAACACAGAGAAATATAGGCGTTATTTTGTAATACCAAATGGAACATAATTTGTAAAAAATTGAATTACTATGTTGAACATGTATAACTAAGAAAATACTGTAAATAAACTATACTTTGATTTTTAAAGAATTTAAAAAAATCATCTCCTTTCTTTATTTCATTAGGAAGACCTGCATTTGTATCTTCCTATTATTATTTTTTTTTAACCATTAAGGCATTTTATTTGCACACACGTAGTACATCCCTAGAAAAAGAATCCAAAGATTTTCCCTCCTGTGTGTTTTCATCTTGTTTTTTCATGGTCCATGATGTCAGCTGAGATCGTCAGAACAATGAAGCCAAATTGACAGGATGGGAGCAGGTTATTCTGTAACTTTTCTAGCTCTTTGAATTGCACATCAAATCTGGGGCTGATCCACTTATTTCGCCTGCCTGTGAGGTTCACAATTTTACCAGCCCTGTGATTATCAATGATTTCAAATTTGTCAATGTAACTGCGCTTCATCATCATCGTTAGCAACCTGATGATGATTTTTGGAACATGGCCTGATTGGAACCTGTCATTTACCTCTCTCCTTTTGCCATTGTTGATCCTCTTGAGAGCATCAACCGGGACATTCGTACACCATTATGGCAGCACTGAAAGATGGCAGGAAGAGCTCTTCTTGCATTTTTAATAGCATGTTCCACCTGCCAATGCAGGAGAGGCAAGAGATGGGGTTCGATCCCTGGGTGGGGAAGATACCCTGGAGAAGGAGATGGCAACCTGCTCAGTATTCTTGCTTGTGAAATTCCATGAACAGAGGAGTCTAGCAGTTTACAGTCCATGGGGCTTCAGAGAGTTGGACATGATTGAATGACTAAGCACACACACAAAACATCTGCCAGGAAGTAACTCAGAAAACCTTCATGAAAAAGTACATTTGAAAAGATGCAACATGTCATGATTGATGAAGCTAAGAATTTCCACATTGACAACAGAGACTACCATGAGAAGGAAAAAACATCACTGAAAGGACAAAAATTGCCCAGGAATTTTTTCTGGATTTTCTTGGTCCACTTTCTGACTCGCCACTTGGATTGCAGGGGCCTCCCCACTCCTTACCCTTACGTTCAGGAATAGAGTGTGCCAGAGTGGTTTGCGATGATATCCAAAAGCAAAGAGCAGTGCAGGAGGTCAGAGAACATTCTCCACCTAACATCACTTGTGACTCACTGGGGGCTTCCTGGGCTTAGGGTGTGGATGGCACTTTAGAGATTAGAGTGCACTGTATTTGGAACATGAGGAGACCCATGTGGCAGAACTATGCCAGGTCTTTTTTAAAAAGAATCACTCCTGCAAGGGGTTGACCTTTTAATAAGCACAGCAGACAAAGCTCCTGAAAGAAGTGAGGAAGTAAAGGGTACGGTCCAGAGCAACAAGGCATCTGAGGGGCTGGATGAACACATCAGGTTGGACAGTGACATCTGCTCCAAACTTGGGAAGGGAGGTCACGTTTGAGATCACTCCAAGGGAGGTCACGTCTGAGATCCCTCTAAGGGAGGTCACGTTTGAGATCACTCCAAGGGAGGTCACGTCTGAGATCCCTCTAAGGGGGGCTGGGACAACTGTTGCACAGACTCTTATGCTCTCTCCAGCCTCCAGGATGGAAACACATCTGTATATTCAGAAGGATGATAACTGATTGGAAGGCCTCCCATCTAAGAAGAAACCATGCCTGTGTGTGAAACTAGCTGTTCCAGGTGCTGGGAATCCTGTGGCAGACGCAAACTCGAATACGCGAACAAAGGGCTATAAAAAATGGCAGAGCAAAATATGGTTGTAAAATGGGCAGTTTTTTTTTTTTTTTAAGCCTCGCTTTACTCTCCTCCTTCCTGCTAATTTTCAGTCATTGTCCCCGTGGACAAAATCAACCAGAATTCAGATGATGAAAGCATCCAGTCAGCCTCTTGGGGTCCAGAACAGGATAGAGAATGGATCACAGAGGGAAGATGTTCACAACACATCTTCTCACCCTCCCAAGCATCTACTCTTATCCTTCCTGTGGTTGAAGGGTTAATGTCCCCAACATAGTAAATAAAGTTACCATACCATGGTGTCTATTCAGTCAAATGTTCATCTGAAACCAAAAATGTCATCAATCACCAATCTTCTCATCAGAAGGGGTGGGGGAGAGAGAAACATCAATTAGCAAAAAACCTGGCTGCTGCTGAGCCACTTCTGGAGCTGACCTTAGGCCTTGGGTGCTAATTATAGCAGCCTTCCTTCTCCCATCAACTCCTCCAAGTTCTGCCCACCTCGGTGGGATGGGAGTCTTTACCTCTTGGGGTTAAACTTTTATTCCTGTAGGGTCTTAGTCCTGGAACAGCTCTCATCCCACCCCAATGATTGTTTGCTGACCTATAGAGGTTCCCTCTGGCATTGTCTTGCAGGGTTACCTGAGTCGGGCAGAGGGCAGCAACCATCCATTGTGGTTGAAGGTAGTGCTGTGAGTGGAGGGAAAGCCAGTGAGATAGTGGATGGAGATGCTATGGGAGTCTGAGTTTCCTGCTTTTATAACTTGTTCTGGTCCTGCAGACCCGCTTGTGGCCAGTCTTATATAGATGAGTTCCATTTCACGATGGAATTCTACTCTGTACTTTCACTGTGTGATTCCGTGCATCAGATGACCCCTAGGATGTGATGGGATGTCAGTTCACACAGTTACTTGGTGCCCCATGGTCTGAGATTCAATCTCAACAGGACTCTGTGGGAAGCCAGAGACTGAATGCACATGGACAACACTAGCTGGCAGAAGTGAGCATGGTCTTCCTCCAAAACTACAGGGATTGTTATTGGGGCTTGTTAGAGGCTTTCTTTAGAACTCTGTCTTCTACAGAGACTTCCATTCCCATTGGGTCTGTTGGGTCATCATGTGAAAATGGCCAGGCATCCTTGCTTTGGTCTTGCTACAGAGTCCTGCTCTCTGGACAGCCTTACGGGTCACCAGAATGTAGATTAGAGCTGCATGTCCAAAATTCAGAGAAACCAACCAACCACGAAGCTTTCCTCTTTGTTCAGTTTAGTTCAGTTGCTCAGTCATGTCCGACTCTTTGCGACCCCATGGACACACAAGGCCTCCCTGTCCATCACCAACTCCCAGAGCTCGCTCAAACTCATGTCCATTGAGTCAGTGATGCCATCCCACCATCTCATCTTCTGTCATCACCTTCTCCTCCTGCTTTCAATCTTTCCCAGCATTAGAGTCTTTTCCAAAGGGGCAGTTCTTCCCACCAGGTGGCCAAAGTACTGGAGTTTCAGCTTCAGCACCAGTCCTTATGATGAATATTCAGGACTGATTTCCTTTAGGATTGACTGGTTTGATCTCCTTGCAGTCCAAGGGACTCTCAAGAGTCTTCAAAAGCACAGTTCAAAAGCATCAATTCTTCGGCACTCAGCTTTCTTTATAGTCCAACTCTCACATCCATATATGACTACTGGAAAAACCATAGCTTTGACTAGATGGACCTTTATTGGCAAAGTAATGTCTCTGCTTTTTAATATGCTGTCTAGGTTGGTCATAGCTTTTCTCCCAAGGAGCAAGCATCTTTTAATCTCATGGCTGCAGTCACCATCTGAAGTGATTTTGGAGCCAAAGAAAACAAAGTCTCTCACTGTTTCCGTTGTTTCCCCATCAATTTGCCATGAAGTGATGGGACCAGGTGACATGATCTTGGTTTTTTGAATGTTGAGTTTTAAGCCAACTTTTTCACTCTCCTCTTTCACTTTCAAGAGGCTCTTTAGTTCTTCTTAGCTTTCTGCCATGAGGGTGGTGTCATCTGCATATCTGAGGTTATATTTCTCCCAGCAATCTTGATGCCAGCTTGTGCTTCATCCAGCCTGGCATTTTGCATGATGTACTCTGCAGATAAGTTAAATGAGCAGGGTGACAATATACAGCCTTAACATACTCCTTTTCCAATTTAGAACCAGTCTGTTGTTCCATGTCCAGTTCTAACTGTTGCTACTTGACCTGCATACAGGTTTCTCATGAGGCAGGTAAGGTGGTCTGATATTCCCATCTCTTTAAGAATTTTCCAGTTTGTTGTGATCCACACAGTCAAAGGCTTTGGCATAGTCAATAAAGCAGAAGTAGATATTTTTTCTGGAACTCTCTTGCTTTTTTGAGTGCCCTCTTTGTAGTGGGCACTGAAAAGTCCTGCAGCTCACTTCTTGGTTTTTACCCAAAGAGGTTCAAGACATGTCCACACAGGGACTTCCCTGGTGGTCCTGTTCACTTGGCCTGGAGGGTCGGTCCAAAGCACAGCTCGAAGTCGACTTTCAGGTTGAAATACTAGGACCTGGAGGCCTCGGTGCAGTGCTGCGGAGCAGACACTTAAGGGTCTTCTGTGCCCGCCGGTCATCCATGTCCAGACCCACGTCCCATTTCAGAAAGCCGGGGCTCAGGAGGTGGCCTTGAAACCTGCCCCTGGGTCTGGCCTCCATGGGGCCGCTACCTGGACCTCACATCTTCTGCCCATTTGAGGAGCCGGAAGGCCCATGAGTTGGAGGAGAGGCCCATCGTGGTCGACCTTTATATTTTCTGGAGCAGAAGTTCAATAGGCTGCAAGAGCACATAAATATGTTTGGAAAAGGCTCATTGAAACCTTGAGAGTGAATTTTTTAAGTTTAAGATTTTAAAAATCTTTATATTATCTGAATTTGGGGAATTGCTAATTTTTCTTATTCCTTAAGCCATGATTTTTACAAGACAAGACTTAGTCTAATGCGATATATAATATGTATTTAAAACTACAACCACAGTTTAAAAATCCTGCAGTCTCTCCTTAAATGTCAACCTTGACTGTTTTCTTTGACATAGATTAAGGGATTGAGTCTTTGTCTTTTCTCACAAAAGATCAAAGGAGTGTTCTATAAACTGCCTTAAAATCATTACTGTTTTCAAACCATTTAGTTCCTAACATTGTATATTTTATTTAGTGCTTTGTATATGTGTCTGAAAGAGTTCTGAGTGTCTGGAGCAGGCTCTAAAGCCACACTCCTTCTCAAATAGGACTGGAACCCAGTTGCACCTCAGATTAGAATTTGAACCCCGGATCCCTGGTTCAGGAGGGGATTCAAGCCCACTGTCTTTCAGTTAAAACAGCTCATCTGGTGTCAGACTTATTGAAGCTCAGGTTTTATCTCCTCACAGAAAGAAGTCAACATGAGGCAAAGCAGTTGGCAAAGAGTAAGTGTATTAGCATAGGATGCTTGTGAGAGATACTAGTGGGCAGGCAAGGGAGTGCAACCCCAAGAATAAAGAGGGCTACATTTTTGTAATCAAAGAAAGAGTGGGGAGGGGAGAAGACTATCATTTTCTCCTTCTTGAGTAGACATTAAGTCTTGTTACCAAATGTTAGGTCTGTGTGCCTGACACAGTGAGGCCAAACAATACCAGAGAGAGGTTTATTGCAGGGCCATGCAAGGAGATGGGTGGCTCATGCCTTAAAAACCCTGAACTCCCAGAAAGCTTTCAGCAAAGCCCTTTTATAGGAAAGGTGAGGGGAGGGGTGTGGTTAGTTATTGCAAACTTCTCAGTACCAGGTCATGGTCAGATCACAGTGTCCTTATAGACCTCCACCAAAACAAATGTTATTCTCTGTTCTGACAAGAAAGGGCAAGGTCCCAAGACTCGGCTTTCACTTTCCCAGGCCCAGGCCCTGGCTAAGAGGAGGACTGCCTGTGCAGGCCAGTTACCCTGCCTGGGAGTATTCATCAAGTACCTGGCCTGGGTCTTTTCACCAGGGCCTGGGCCTGGCTAGTGGGTGGCCCTGGTGAGGGCTCTGGAGCTCTGCAAGATACAGCTCTCACCGTGTCCCTGGGACCCCCACTCACCTTCTAGTCCTGAGGCTGGAGGGCGTGGCGGGCCCTGGGGAGAAGGCCGTGATCCACCTCTCACCACACTCTCTGCTGCCAAGACCACTGTGAGGCTGACTGCTAGTGGAGTGGGACCTCTGGCTAAGGGTTGAGCACTAACAACTGCATGCCTACCCCGCCCTCGTTGCAGGCTTATATAGTTAATTTCTCCTCGATCCCTGTGTGATATAACCAGGACTGTCAGGGTGCTATTCAGATCATATATATTAGCCAAAGGGTGGTAGCATATTCTAGAATATGGTAATCCATCTCAGGTTTCAGTATAAAGTCCCCTTTCACCTGGGTTCTTTCTCCTTTCATCTATATTCCTGTCTTAGCTACATGCAGAAATGCTGCTCTTCAGCATCTCTGACTTCATGGAACAAGATTCAGACCCCATTCTGTTGTCTTGCGTTTTAACTGTGAGGTCTTGTGGCTTGAGTGTGCCTCGTGCTTAGATGGACCTGGTAGACTAGATTGTTGCTAGGTGACTGGATTCTTTTCTTGAGTGGTCATTACCTTAGAATAGTCTCCCAGACCCCCTTAAAATTCCCTCTCTTTCTTTAATCCTCTAGTGGTATTTCAAAACAATTTAATTATCCTGTTACTGCTGCTAAGTCACTTCAGTCGTGTCTGACTCTGTGCGACCCCATAAACGGCAGCCCACCAGGCTCCCCCATCCCTGGGATTCTCCAGGCAAGAACACTGGAGTGGGTTGCCATTTCCTCCTCCAACGCATGAAAGTGAAAAGTAAAAGTGAAGTCGCTCAGTCGTGTTCAACCTTTAGCGACCCCAGGGACTGCAGCCTTCCAGGCTCCTCTGTCCATGGGATTTTCCAGGCAAGAGTATTGGAGTGGGGTGCCATTGCCTTCTCCGTTAATTATCCTACTCTAGACCTATTTCACATTCATTGCTGAATAATATTCCATCATGCGAGTATACTATATATATCCACTGTTGTAACAATAGATAATTTGGTTGTTTTCTGTTTGGGACCATTGAGAACAGTTAATCTATGTGTACATGTTGGCATATCTCTAAATATATATTTAAAATATGACTAGAAGTGAAGGTAAATGAATATACATTTCTAAGAAGACCCTGAAATGGAATTTATTTTTCTGAACTTTTAAAGAGTTTACCATTGACTTTCTTTTGTCTGATTTTATCTCAGGATTTCCTTTTCCAATGTGCATGCATATCACCTCTTTGAACATCAAAAGTCATGACTTTTGAAAGGAAAAGTGAGGAAAGTGAGGTTTGATTGTATATTGGTTCAAAAACTTAAGTGGGGCTGTGAGAAAGAAGACCTCATTAGGGAACCATTATAAGAATGGGGAGGCAGGGGAAGGTGGCAGTAAATTAGAGAGGACCCATATGCACGTGTGAAAAAGGAATTTCCTGAATAAGTTAGTGTGAATTCATAATCAGAAAGGGAAACAAGAGACTTGAATGTGAGCACTAGAAAGGGTGTGAAGATAACAAACTGTTAAATCAAACAGCCTTCTGTACCAGCATCTGGTAGGTCTGCTAAGCCAGGGCATCCATTTGTGGAATGCAGGATATTCAAGATAGGCAGAGGGAAAGAAGGGCAATGACCCACCTGCTATGTCTAGAGGAATTAATAAATCAGGCATCTGCAAATCAGAAGGTACTTCTGTTTCCCCAGATACTAAAACAATAACCTCCCTTTCCTCCTTCCCCACCTCCTCCCACCTCAGCACACATGAACATCACTTGATTTTGTTCCCTGACCTCAGGCTTCTCACCCAATCCATGCTGCCTGTTCTTTGTGGCCAGCTGTCTCACACAGTAGTCCTTTCACCTGCCTGGAACTGGGCACAAACACTGCACAGCAGAATCATTCCACCTCGACTGCACAGACATATCCACGGAGGGCCCCCGATCATGCACTTCAAGGAATGTGATGGCATAGTGCATCTCACACCTCTGGGTTCAGAAATGATGGACTGGCAACTTCCTAATACAGTGATCAATAGAAGCACTCATGGCGGTAAGATCTAGTTTCTTTTTTCACTTCCAGTGACAGTGACTTGATGGGTCTTATCGTGCACACCAAAAAATATGTACCCTCCCTCAGTGTTTATAAATGCAGAAACACCTGAGGAGACACTCAGTAAAGCATTGGGACTCCTTTGTTGAGAACATCTTAAATTCAACCCGTGTGGACTTTACGTAAGGTTGAGCTTTTCCAGGTACTGAAGGTGGTGAGCACTAGCAAATAAAGCAGCGGCTGAAGCCTCTGTGTTACCTTTATTTTGTACATGAACCTGAGCTTTTTATGGACTTAACACCTTGGAACATGTGTAAGAGTCTGAATCCCGCCTTTGAGGAATGCCAGTGCTTCCTGAGAATTCATGACGACAGTAGACATTCTCTGTCTGTGGTTCAAAGAGGGGCACGGGTAGCTAGTCCTGTAACCGAGGCCTCTGATGTTCCATGATTTCACAGAAATCAGAAAGACATCTCCCGGGTGCAACTCATCTGAACAGCCTTTTGAAAGTTGAAGGCAGATACAGTCATACTCCATGGCTTTCATAATCGTAGACTTTGTTCTCAGTCTCAGCCTTGGTCACTCCCCCTCCAGAGTTCAGCAGGCAGATGTTGCGTGCACGATGCTTTCTTTCTGCTTTCTTCCGCAGTTGAGGGTTCGTTCCACTCCTGTGCTCATTCCTAGGGGTGACTTTTCCTGCGTTTTAAACATACACAGCAAACTCATTTTCAGATCAGTCTTGAGACTCATCTTCTCAACATTTGTGCTGGTCTTACCCTGAAATGTTCTCCTAAAATACAGGAAGACACACCATTAGAACAGGACAAGCACAGGGAAGCAAATTACTATTTTGAGGCTATTCTTTTGAAGTTGGTTCACTTCGTCTGTTCCCACAGAACTTGAGCCCAGATTCATACAGGAATTAAGTGTGCAGGACAGGTGGAGAAGCCAAGTCTGACATGAGCCCATTGCCACCAGAGAAACGGTCAAGAGGTGATTTTTCTGCTGTGATTTTGATAACAGTTTCTGCAATGTTCTCATTGGACCTGGAAAGCTTTCAGGGTCAGGGTATTTCTAGGGTGCGCTGATGCGTATGGCTTTTCTTGGTGCTTTGTCTTTCCTCTCTCACTTAGACCTGGGCAATCTCAGATTATTTTTTAGCCCAAGTTTTGAAAAGAGCAAATCTGATTGAGTTTGTTACTTATCTTTGTTGCAATGGAACAAATTCTTTAGATTTCTCTGGTCCAAGCAGTTCCTATCTTGTGAGGGAAAAAAGTATATTCTATACTTTTTTTGCCTTCTCCAACGCAGGAAAGTGAAAAGTGAAAGTGAAGTTGCTGAGTCTTGTCCGACTCTTAGCGACCCCATGGACTGCAGCCCACCAGGCTCCTCCATCCATGGGATTTTCCAGGCAAGAGTACTGGAGTGGGGTGCCATTGCCTTCTCCGATTCTATACTTTAGTATATTATATTTTACGTAATAAAAATATATCGTATACACACACACATTTAGTTTGTTTGGAACTAACAAATTATTGACTATTTGTTGGGAACAACCAGTCTGGTAAGTTGAGGTGTGTTTCATCATTTCCTAAATGCAATCCAGTTGTCCCAGCAAATAGGACTGGAACCACTGGATATCTACATACAAAAGAAAAGAACTTCAATTCGTAGTCTTCACACCATTTACAGAAGTGTACTTAAAATGTTTCATAAACCTAAATGTAAAGCCTAAAATCATGTGGAAATAAATGAAGACTGCCCAAATGATAACAGGTAGAGCTCTGTTTACTCAGAGCTCAGTATATTAAGGCACTCGGCCACCCTCATTTGTTTGAGATGGCAGAAACTCGGAAGCTTTATAGTGAAAAGACAGAGAAAGCACTCAGGGATGACCTGATTTGAGGTTGTTCTAAGGAAGCTGCACTGTGGCTCAGCTGGTAAAGAGTCCACCTGCAATGCGGGAGACCTGGGTTTGATCCCTGGGTTGGGAAGATTCCCCTGGAGGAGGGAAAGGCTATCTACCCACTCCAGTATTCTGGCAGTCCATGGGGTTGCAAAGAGTCAGACATGACTGAGCGACTTTCACTTAGGGAAGCTAGAAGTGGGCTTACTGGAAGTGGATTATCTCATATCACTGGTTTGGAGACCTCATTTAGTTTTGTTTGGTTGGGCCAGAGTTGAAACTGGAGGAAGTCATTTCGCAGCTGTTGATCAAGTTCTGACTACTGTTGACTAGTTGCTGCAGGGGGTTGTGGTTAGGTTGGGAGGTCAGAGTTATGAATCAGGTTTGAGTCACAACTAAAGGCTATGATCAGAGGTCTGTTTTGATGTACGGTTTGGCCAGTATCCATTTGTATATTCAATCTCTCAACTTCTGAACTTCCGGAGGAAAACAGAGAATTTTTACCTTGGGTTCAGCAAACAATTCTTAGAGCTGACACTAAATGCATAATACATAAAAGAAAAAAAATTGATTTATTGGACTTTAAAAATGCCTCCTTAACAGTGAAAGACACTCTTAAGAGAATTACAATATGAGCCCTTGGCCAGAAGAAACTATGTGTAATTGATTATATGATAAAGAACTTGTATCTCAACTTACTCTTGAAAGGCAATAACAGGAAAACAATTTAAAAATGGATAAAAGAGGGAATTCTCTGGCAGTCCAGTGGTTAGGGCTCCACACTGCCACTTCAGGGTGCTTAGGTTTGATCCCTGGTCAGGGAACTAAAGATCCCACAAGCTGTGTGGTACAGTCAAAAATTAATTAATTAAATAAATATCTTTTTAAAAACTATAATGAGATAACATCATTAGTCATTAGGGAAATACCAATTAAAACTACCCACCCATTGGAATGGTGAAAATGATTTAACCATACCAGGTGTCTGCAAGGATATGGAGGAAAGGGAACTCTCGAATTGTTGTAGCCACGCGTTCCAGGAAACAAACTCACTCAGAAGGGCAATGCAGATAGTGGAGTGCAGTTTATTACACCGGCGGGCCCAAGGCAGAGTCTCCTCTTAGCCAAGGACCCCGACCAGTTTTTGTGAAAACCTTATATACTCTAAGTGTACGTGCCCAAACCCTCCTCCCCAAATTCCTTGAAACTAGTCTGGACAAGGTAAAGGAGAGATACGATCAAAGTTAACCCCTGATTCATGTGTCATAACCCTAGATAGTAAAACAGTGGACATTTCTCAATAGGCCTGTGGTCATACCCTGATAAGCATAACGGAATTTATGACTCTGTTCTGTTTACAGAGATAATTAGCATATTATTTTAGGCGACGGAGAGTCTAGGTAAAAGTCCTGAGGCTCCTTCATGGGCGGAGGCGGGGTCTGGTTTTCCAGTTGGTATGTTGTTTCCATAAGTACTGGGCATCTAGCTCAGAGTCCACAGTCCAGCCCAAGATGGAGTCCTGCTTTCAAGATGGAGCCTGTTCTGTCTATTTCCTCCTTCAATAGCACTTTCATTTGTAACAGTCATAAACTGGAAAACCCAAATGCCCAACAAGAGAAACAAGTTTTAGTTATCCATATGACGAATTATTGCTCCCTATAAAAAAGGAAAGAACTATTGGTACCCACAACATGAATGATTCTCAGAATAATTATTCCGAGTGAAAGACGCCAGACAAAAAAGGAGTGCGTATTTGATTCCATTGTATAAAAGTCTAGAAAATGCAAACTCTTCTGTAGTGACAGGTAGCAAATCAATTGTTTCTTGCAGATGGTAGCAGAGTATGGAAAAGTGGGAGAGAGAGATTGCAAAAAAGATGGTATGTATGTTCGATATCTTGATTGCAGTGATGGTTTCATATGTGAAAATTTATATAATTTTACATGTTAAATATATACAGGAGACTTCCCTGGTGGTCCTGTGACTAAGACTCTAAGCTCCCAAAGCAGGCATCCAGGCTCAATCCCTGGTCAGGGAAATAGATCCCACATACTGCAAATAAGAGTTTCCATGCCACAACTATAGATCCCCCATGCCGCTACTAAGACCCAGCACAGCCAAATAAATAAATAAACAAATATTTAAATATGTGAAGTTTGTTATTTGTCAAAATACCCAAATATCTCTATTAAAAACTACATACATGAATGATTTTGAGAAAATAAGTAAAAATATTTTATCATACAGAAAGTCCACTGCATATGAAAGATTTCTGTTTCTCAAGTCCAATTTCTAAGTCCAACGGAGTTGTGGGTTAAGTTTTATTTGGAGGAAAATGAGGACTGCAGCCCAGGAGGCAGCATCTCAGCTCTGAGAGACTGCTCCAAAGTGGCAGTGGGGGAAAGTCCATATATAAGGTTTTGGTGAAAGGGGAGTTCAATACCATGAAGCACTCAATTTACAAAAGGTTTTCTGTTAGTCATAAGGGTCTGATGTCACCATGAAGGGATTTAGTGCTTCTCTAGATATGAGGAGATGCAAGGATTGAGATCATGAAATCTGTTTCTAGAAACATTGACTATCTAAAGACCTGTCTCATCAGATTCCCTGGAGCACAGAGTGCCTCACTCCACCCTGAACTCTCACAGGGGTTGTTGAAAGTCAACAGCTGTAGCGGCATGGGGCTCACTCCGTAGTGGCAGATGGCAAACCCCTTGTCATTGGCAATGCCCTTGGTAAATGCCAATTTGTAGCTGACAACACATATGACAAACATATGCCAGACACGTGAACCAGCTTAAACATGCGAATGTACATTTACATCTTTGAAAGTCTGAAACTTGGAGATTTATGTATAGGGGCCTCTGTTGTTCAGTCACCTGGTCGTGTCTGACTCTGCGACCCCATGGGCTGCAGCACGCCAGGCTTCCCTGTCCCTCACTGTCTCCTGAAGTTTGCCCAAGTTCATGTCCATTGCATCAATGATGCCATCCCAACGGATCCAGCCAGAAAGTAGGGGCCTTACTGTAATATAATTGGTTCACAAATCAGTAGGCTGTTTATGTGCCTGCTATTGCTAAGTTTCTTCCCATAGGAACTGTATCTCTGATAGAATTAGTGGTATAGATTCTGAAATTCTGCATACTCCAGATGGAGGCCTTTGCCCCCAGATTCATTTGAGAACAATCACCAGCCCACCCTATCCTTTGTTTTGTATATTGTAAAGTTACACTGCTCACACCTGCCAAGTCCTTTCTCAGTGGAAATCAGGTGCTTGGTGTAGAAAACTGCAGGCACATCTACTACTGAAAATTACCTCAACAAAATAGCAGAAAATGCTCTTTCCTCCCTTACAGGTGCATTAAAACAGAAAGTGTTCCATTTCATAAAACTGCTCTTACAGATTTCTTTTCTAGCAAAGGAATCCTTCAAGACACCTGGTCTTCAGAGGTTGTTACTCTGACCTGGGAACTGTTTATTAACCTTGAGAGATACTGTAACTATGAGCCATTGTTTACTTAACGTCCTGTTGCCAAGAAAAGAATACTGAGATTGGTTTCTGTTTCCTGGTAGACATACACACCTTGAGGTTTCATAATCAGGACACAAGTGGATCATCTTATTTCACTCTTTGTCCACTTGTAAGAATGGCTTAAAATTTGTAATTGCTCATTTTCCTATTTAAACAAAAGACTTGAAGAGTTGGGACATTTAAATGAACACTTTTGACACAGGAAGCTGTCAGGCTTAGTGGCTTATCTTTCCTGCTTCTCTGGCCACAAGAACTCTCACCTTTGCCCGTCACAGACTGAAATGGAATCAGTTTCTATTTCCCCAACCAAGGTAGGCGTAGCTTCGCCACATTCCAATACAGGAAGGTCAGGCAAACATTAGCCACAGCCCCATGTCCTTCTAGCAGCTCCACCCTCTGGAGACCCACTATGGGTCTGGGAACTGGGAGGAGCTACCACAAAAGTCCCTCCGTCAAGCATCTCCTCCCTACCTTACTAGTCCTCAAGAATTTCCTTCTGACAGTCGTGTGCAGAAGGAAATGGAATCACTGAAGCCTAGCCTCTGCAGACGGAACACACCAGAGCTCTAGTTAGCCATTTGATGGGGGGAGGCGGGCACAGGGCTTTGCGGGCTATGTGTAATGAACCGGACACTACAAGGCTTGGTTTGGTGAGATTTAGGCCACGATGCTGTGTACCACATCCAGAGTGATGGAACAGCTGACCATCCATTGCTAGTTTTGAAGACGAAGGGATCACAAGCCAGGGTGAAGGAGGAAATAGAACAGGCTTGATCTTCTGCCTGACCTTCCTGTATTGGAAGGTGGCCAAGCTACACCTACCTTGGTCGGGGAAATAGAAACTGATTCCATTTCAGTCTGTGAGGGGCAAAGTCTGTGGACTTCGAGCTATATGCCCAGTATCAATGGAAAGTATCAATGGAAACGACATACCAACTGGAAAACCAGGCCCCCGGAAGGAAGAGCCCCAGGGCTCTCCATCGCCTAAAAGAATACCCTAATTATCTGTGTAACTGAATAGAATCATACATTCTATTATGCTTATTGGGGTATGACCACAGGCCTATTGATAATTGTCCACTGTTAACTACCTAGGCTTAAGGCATACAATCACGGGTTTAAGGCATATGAATCACGGGTTAACTTTGATTGTATCTTTCTTTTCCTTTGTTCAGACTAGTTTCAGAGAATTTGGGGAGGTGGGTTCGAAGATGAACACTTAGGGTATACAAGGTTTTCACAAAAACTGGTTGGAGTCCTTGGCTAAGAGAAGACTCTGCCTTGGACCCTCTGGTTTAATAAACTGCACTCCACTATCTGCATTGTCCTTCTGAGTGAGTTTGTTTCCCGGAACGTGGCCACAACAAGGGAATACTGGCAACCTAGAAGCTGGAAGAGCCAGAAGTGTAGTCTCCCCTAAAGCCTCCAGAAAGGAATGCTGTCCTACTGACATCTTGATTTTAGCTAGTGAGACCCATTTTGGACTCCTCATCCCGAGAACTGTATGGTAATAAATTTACATTGCTTTAAGCCTATAAGTTTGTGGTAATTTGATATAGAAGCCATTGGAAGCTAAAATTGTGATTCAGACTATGGTACCATTGTCATTAACTGACACATTCTCCCGTTCAGCAAAGGATCACGATTCCACAGTATCTTATGAGAGAAATAGGACATTTAAAAACAGTTCTCATGATGTTGTCTCAGGAACCAAGACCTTTTCAGAGGAGCCATTAGGTCAAAACTAATTTCGTTTTCATACCAAGACATTATTTACCTCGTCACTTTCATTTTTTCACAAATATACAATGAAGTTTTCCAGGGGTTTCATGATATTTGATATTTAACAGACATAATACAGAAGCAGATACAAAAATCTAGCTATCTTCTCTTAAACCAGATATCAGGGCTTTGGAGAATTATGAAAGAAAGTCACTCTTCTCACTAAAATTTTTGTTGGAAATATATAAGTTTTCATTAAAACATGGGATTAATGTCATTTTTGATAGTATTTTAGAAAGATACTGTCTTTGCCCCCACCTCCCCATCCCTGGTAACCACTATTCTTGTCTCTGTTTTATGTCTTTAGCTTTTTAGAGTCCACATATCAGTAATATCTTGCAGTATTTGTCTACCTCTGTCGGACACACCTCACCTACCATAATGCCCTGAAGTTTCATCCATATTGTCACAAATAGTAGGATATCCCAAGGGCATATTTTAATGAAATGATGGCTCTAGGTAACAATCACCAGTGAATGCTGTAACTACAAGGATAGTGGTTCTATACCTTGACTGCCCAGGAAAACTGTTTAAAAATCTCAGTGTGGGGACTTCCCTGATGGTTCAGGGACTAAGACTCCACATTCCCAATGCAAGGGACCTGGGTTCAATCCCTGATCAGGGAACTAGATCCTCCAACCAACAGCAAAGATCCCGAGTGCCGCAACTAAGACCCAGCACAGCCAAATAAATACTAAAAACATAAAAAGTCTCACTGTGTAGGCTGCACTCCAGACCAAGTAAATAAGAACCTCTGAGTTGACTGTAAAGGTCCCCGGATGATTTCAAATATGCAGCCAAGGCTGAGGACCAACCACTTCACTAGGTGAAATGTTGATGGGAAACTTTATAATAGATGAATCAGAATGACAGCATCTCAGTCAACTCACCAATCAGAGGTGATTATGAGGCATCATGTACATGCAACTGTGCAGCACTGCCTAGGAGGTATTCTGGCAAACAGCCTCCCCCTCAACAGACAAACGCATCAGTGAACCTAAGAGTATTCGGTCCTATAGGTCTAATTGCCGGGTTAGGTGAAACACAGGAGTCAAGGAAGAAATTAAACAGTACCAAGAGGAGGCAATCAACTGGATTATGAATGTAGGAAATTCAACAGGCAAGTAACTGGGGGGAAAAGGGAGGATTCAAGCTATAGATTAAGAGAGACTTAAGTCATGTGAAGAGTTGCCTCATTGGAAAAGACTCTGATGCTGGGAGGGATTGGGGGCAGGAGGAGAAGGGGACGACAGAGGATGAGATGGCTGGATGGCATCACCAACTCGATGGACATGAGTTTGAGTGAACTCTGGGAGTTGGTGATGGACAGGCAGGCCTGGCATGCTGCAATTCATGGGGTTGCAGAGTTGGACACGACTGAGTGACTGAACTGAACTGAACTGAAGTCACCTATCAACTAAATGCAATGTGTGGACCTTATTTGGATTGTGATTTTTTGAAAAAAAAAAAAAGTAACAAAGCAAAACTTGTGACAGTCTTATCTGGTGAAGATATTTGCTGTCATGTATATAAGTAAAATGATATACTGCCTAGGATTTGCTTTAAAATAATCTAGAAAACGGGGCTTCCCTGGTAACTCAG